>NC_091071.1:140805000-142055000 GCF_032405125.1 Capricornis sumatraensis
TTATATTTGTGGGATGCATCTATATTGGTATTCACGTAGTTATAGTTCATATCTTTTCATTGCTTTATGAATAAACTGTATATCATTGCTTTATCTATTGTTGGAATATACCACATTTCATTTATCTATTCTACTGTTAACAGGTATTGGAGTTGTTTCAAGACTTTGGCCATTATAAATAATGCTGCTATGAACATGTTTTCTGGTGAATAGATGCATGCATTTCTGTTGGATGTACTGCTGAGTCTGGCTTTGATAGATATTGCCAAACAGTTCCCTGAAGTGGGTGTACCAATTTACAATCACTACAATCCACAGTCATATATATGAGAGTCCCAGTTGCTCCATATTCTCACCAATACATGGCATTGTCAGTCATTCTCTTTTTAGTTGCTCTGGTGATAGATAAGGTTGTCTAGTTATAACTTGTATTTGCTTGTTGATTGGTGAGTTTTAATACATTTTCCTGTGTTCACTAGCCATTTGAATTCCTCCTTTGAGAAGTTCTTGTTCAAATCTTCTGTCTGTTTTATATTTTGTTGTCTTTAAAGAAAATGATTTGTAGGATAAGTGTGTTGCTAATAGTTTCATTTATCTGTGGTTTTCCTTTTCACTTTCCTAGAGATTTCTTTTAATGAATAGCAGTTCTTAATTTTAATATAGTCTTATTCATTAGGTTTTTTCTTCTTTATGGTTAAATTTTTTGTGTGTCCTATTTAAGAAATCTTTTCTTATCTCAAGGTCATAAAGGACCTTTACTTTTAAACTAGGTGTTTTTTTTAACTGATATGTAATATTTCATCTGGTGATGGATATTTATATTGTATCCAGTTTCTTGCTGGGCCTATTGTATTTGTAAGAGTGTAGGCTTCAGCCTCAGATTTTGGTTCAGATCCTATAGTGTCATTTCACTGCTGTGTAATATTGGACAATTCACTTAAACTTTCTGACTTCTTTTACCTCATCTGAAAAATGGAGATAACAGAGCCTATTGCCTGTCGTAGGCAAGTCATATTGCTTTTTGAAGACAGAAATAGCCTCCTTTCTTAATTTCTTTGATGTGTCCCAGAATCTTTAGATATTAGAATACAAACTCTTTGGGTTTGAGGCTTTAACTTTTCTTTATTGAAATAAAATTAATATCACATGGTCAATTGTTTAAGCAATGCAAAAATATATAAAATCAAGAGCAAAAACTTCCTCTTTGCTATTCACACACTTGTGCTTTTCTAGTGTTGTCATCTGTATAATGGAATATACAGATAAAAATATAGGGTTGCAAAAAAAAATAAATTAAAATTAAAAATAGGGTTGCAAAAAGGATTTGGTAGGTTATTGTCTGTAAAGCACTTAGAAGATGGTACATAGCCAGTGCTGAATAAATATTAGTTATTTTTATTGTTTTCTTGGAGGTATTTCCCTATCAGTTCACATAATTCCATGATATTCTTGAAAGGCTGTATGTACTTTTTAAAATGGGTACCTCCAGATTTTCAGATTTTCCCATTAACCACAATTTCCTTCTGTATGTAACTTGGCAAGTTTTTACAAGTATATCTTTTGTAATTTTTTGAATTTGAATTGTAGAATCAAAAGATGTGGTGTGTTTGTATTTTGAAAGATATTGCTAAATTGTCCTCAAAAAAGTGTATGAATGTGTACTTCCATTAAGTATAAGAATGCTTGTCCTATACTATTAACAATATTCATTATTTATTGAATTTTGTAATCTAATGAACAAATTCAACATACCTCATTAAAAAATACATTTAAAAACTAACAGCTTTATTGAGATATAATCCATGTATCAAACAATTCATCTATTTAAAGTTCACAGGTCACAGGTTTTAGCATATTCACAGAATTGTGCAGTCACCACCACAGTTGTCATGATCTCAAAAGAGATGCTAATTATTAGAAGTCACTCCCCATTTCTCCCCAATTTCCAATCCCCCAGCCCCTGGCAATTATTGATCTACTTTTTCTCTCTTGAGATTTGCCTATTCTGAGGACTTCATATAATTAGAATCACACAGCATGGTCTTTGTGTCTGGCTTCTTTCACTTTCACTTCTTTCAAGGTTCATTCATGTTTGTAGCCGTTATCAGTACTTCATTCTTCTTTGTGGCTGAATAATATTCTAGCAAAATGGATGTACCACATTTTGCTTACCCACTCATCTATTGATGAACATTTGAGTTGCTTACTCTTTTGGGCTACTATAAATTATGCTACTTTTTTTCTTTCCTCTTTTTTCTTTTTCATTTTTTTTTTCCATACCAGGCAGCTTTTGGAATCTTAGTTCCCTGACCAGGGTTTGAACCTGGGCCCTCTTCAGTGAATGCTCTGTGTCCTACCCACTGGACTGCCAGGGAATTCCTTATGCTATTTTTTGTTGGTGAATAACATTCATTGTATGGATATACTCATTGTTTTAATATACAACTATTTAATTGTGAAAGAGAGGAAAATTTTAATATATTTGACCATTTTCCATTTGATTTGTTTCTACTCAATGAATTGTACAAAGCGTTGCATATCAATGACTATATCTCTTTGCCAATTATATTGCAATATTTTTTCCACTTTGTATATGCTCAAATTTATTTTTCTCTTCCTTTAAGACTTTAGGATTATCTGTCTTACTTGGAAAGTCTTTTTATATGCCAAGATTATTTATCAAAGAAAATCTTTAAAGTTCTGAACTTTTAGAATTATAATTTTATTTTTTTAACATTTAGAATATTAAAATCTTCTGGAAAGTTGGGAGATATAAAGAATGTGATAAAGGACCTATTTTGTTTCACTTTTTATTCCTAACCAGTTTACCTACCATTTATTAACTGACACATCTTCCCTTCTTTTCATCTTCCCCAAATTTGGTACATTTACCTTTTCATACTGGAGAAGGAAATGGCAACCCACTCCAGTATTCTTGCCTGGAGAATCTCATGGACAGGGGAGCCAGGTGGGCTATGGTCCGTGGGATTGCAAAGAGTCAGACACAACTGGGCACACAGCACACCTTTTCATACATAATTCACATGTGTATTTGGGTTTATTTCTGATTATTCTAGTCTTTTGAGCTACCTATTTCTTCTCTAGAATATTTTGATTATTATAACGTTATCATATATTTTAATATTTGTTTGTATTAACTACTTCACTATTTTTCAGAATTTTTCTAACTTTTCATTTACATTCTTAATGAACTTCCGTACTAGTAGAGTTTAAAAAAATCTTGATGTTTTGTCTTTACATTGAATTTATAGATCAATTAAATTAATGCTTTGTAATTGCAAATAGTTTTCTCTCTTAATAGCTGTAACCAGAGGGGAAATCTGAAATGGAAAAGGAAGAGGAAGTTAAGGGAGAAGAGACTATTTTTCTTATAAATCACATCTATAATATGATGTAAAGTGTATTTCTTCTCTGCATAGCACAAAACACTTTAAAAGTAATACTTCAACCTCTAAAACATCCCAACATCACATAATTACTATTTCTAATTTATAGACTGAAAGTGCAAGGCAGAATCTTGGCCATGCTTTTTAACTTTTATATATTTATTCTTAAATGATTTTTCTTATTTTGAATATTTATGAAGAACTGAAAATAAATCTTTGCTGCCCTTCGGCTTTTGGCAGCTTCTACCTGAGTAAAATAAAATAATTGATGAGGTTAAAAGAAAACCTTTTTATCTATCTATCTATAGATATAGATGAAGGTAGAGATACAGTTGATAGTGATTTTACTCTGATACAAGCCACTTTATGTAAATTTGACTTTTATCCCAAATTTGACTCTAAATGTTCTTGTCAAAATTATTTTCAGGTTATCCCAAGTGGTAGGTAATAAACAGAAAAATAAATTAGCTCTCATTCTTAGCTTCTCATACCTCTTAATTTTGAACAGTTTCTTCTAGAGAATCATAAAATTAAAGGTTATTTTCCTGCAATTTTTCTCCCCCTAAATATTTGGATAACATACTGGGGTGACTAAATGGATCGTTCACATCTACTATGAAGACAGCCAATCTGTAAGGAAAAGCTAAGAGAACAGGGAGTCCAAATGCACTTGGAGTACCTGGAAATTACACCTGGCAGCCAGCAACCTTTTGTGCTTCTTTGTTGTACTGTGTTTTCTGGCTGCAGGCTTTCAAGGGTACCTTTATTTCACTGATTACTAAATTAGTGTTGGATTTAATGAGCGAGATCTGTCCTTTTATTTGTGCCTTTTTTCCTTCTTCTTCTTACTTAAAAAAAAAAAAAAAAGGATCAGCATCACAAAAGCTTTGTACATTTCTAGTTTGCTTTTGATGATATGACCATTTGCTCCCATCTATCTCCATGGTAATGAGCTTCTTCTACCCCCACTTTCCAAAGCCTCAGATACTTAGGAAGCTTCAGTCCCAGGGTAGAGTTGCATGCTAAAATAATGCAGAGAAACAAATTGGTCTCTGTAAATAGGCTCCATCTTCAAAGCATTAGAATATTCTTCAAAATGTGATCCATTTTCTTTGCTTGAAAACAGGTATGTTTTAGATAAAAATATTTGAAAGTAAAATTTGGCATCTCAGGAAATGCATCTTAGTAAGTACCTATTTTCCAAAACAAGGCTTAGATAGGATTTCAAAATTAGAAGAGGCCTCAGATTTCATCTAGCCCAAGATTTTTACTGTACATTTGAGGAAACTGAGGCTTAACAAAGTTCATTGTCTTTTTAATCATAAGTTGAGACTAGGACTTACATCTTCCAGCAAGGTATTCTTTCCTTTGTTACCAATAGTGCAACAATATTAATAATAATTATTAATGATATTAATAGCAACTGCTATTGCTTAGTACTAATAAAAGTGATAACACACAGAATGTATACTGTAAAATGTAAATAATTACTACGAAGTCTATGCTAGGCAACTTTTCACTGTAACTTGAAGTTCTTTAAAAGCTGATCTTTCAGTTTTCAAATTGTACCATCTTAAAGAATATACTCATAGAAGTCAATATTCCTAAAAGATTATATATGTTTATATATATACACACATATATGCACACATATATATTTTAGTATATAAATAAAATAGCAACAGTGGTAATTTCTGAGTAGTGATTACTGTTTTCTTTTTTATAATTTTCTGTATTAAAATGTATTGCTTTCTTTATAAGAAAAAAAGACTTTTTAATTTTAGAAAAAAAATGTTGCTCATTTGTTGCTTAAGATGTAACTCATTCATATTTGGCCCATGCCACTCTTCTTTTCCCGTCAAAAAGACCCAGAATAATTTATGGTTCACAATAGCTGCAGATATTCTGCTCTGCTCCACCCGCTAAGATTCAGTGTGAGGCCTGAAAGGGCCACACTTCTTCAGAATTCACCGATTATCAGGGGTTCTCACTTAGCCAGGAAATAATTGACTGTAAACCCAAGATCTTTGTCAAGAATATCCTCTTCACAACTTTTTTTTTTTTTGACCCACTTTTTGCTTATTGTTTCGTTGAAGAGCTACTTTTAAGGTAAAGATAACATTAAATGCTACTTCTATGACCTTTTCAACCCCTCGAAGTAATTCACATACCTTAACCCATTTATGGTCTTATTAAAGTTATGTGTTCAGTCTTGGGGACTCAACACAGTTCACAAACAAAACGCAATGATCAACTGTATCTTGGAAATCATGGGAAACTCTCCAGGAACAAAGAGGTGTCCAAGAATAACAATAAGTGCGCCACAGTATCTGACATGGTGACAATCTCTAGCAAACTCCCCTGTGTGGGGCAGATGCTGAGAAAATGTTCCCTAACAGATTCCGATTTAAGGATCAGGGCTCGGTTATTATTTAAAGCATCTACCCCCAGTTAACTAACATCCCGTCAGACTGAGCCAGTTGCAAGCTATAAGTTCATCTCTGCTCTTAGCCATATAAAACACTGCAAACCACTGAGTTTAACTTCCATTGATTTTTCCCTGTTTGACTACAATCGAAGTCAACTAGATTCAAACAGCTATTATTAAATCAATAATAATATTGACTCAATCTTTTTTCTTTTAGAAGGATAATGCTTGAGACCTTGAGAAATGACCAAATGGTCATTTATTCTCTCTTCTTTTCACTGAGCTTAAACATCTTCCTGGGAACAACTCTAACTGAAGACCACAGAATAGGAAAGAAACAAGCAATTTATGATGGGATGTTAAAAATTAATGGGAAGTAACCAAATATCTTGAACCCATGTGTCCAATATAGATCTCTAGATTCTTGCCCTTCTCCATATATGGTACTGTTATTCACCAGGTTAATCCAAAATCAGAGTCATCCTTGGCTCCTGTCTTTCCCAAATTCAGTCCCTCAGCAAATCCTGCTAGCTCGGCTTACAAAAAACTCCCATAGTCCTCTGCTTCTCCAATTCTTTTCCTCTCCACAGCTGTCCTGGTCCAGGCTCCTGTCATCTCTCATAGGAACTCCGTGACTCTTCTCCAGCCCCCCGTATGTGACCCACACTATGATCTATTCTCCCCATGGCAGCCAGATTTAGCACATAAATCAGACTGTACATGTCATGCCCCTGCCAAAAGGATCCTTTTTCACGGAAAAAAATGCAAGCTCTTTTTTTTAACCTAGAGTTCCTACTGGATCTAGGCACTGCCTACCTCAAGCCTCTTCTCCTGGCCCCTCCCTTGCTTTCTCTTCTGACTATATTGGCCCCCATTCTGCCCCTAGATCTGCAGGTGCTCTCTCCAAGGGCCTTCACGTGATTTCCCCATTCATGTCATTCAAGACTCCCTAACTGCTTTCTTCTCCCAAGAAGGGCTCTCCCTCTCCATCCTATCTAAGATGGTACCTCGCTCTTCACTCCTTGACTTGCTGTACTCTTCATCATACTCCTTGACATTATACCTTAAATGTTTGTTTTCTGCCTCTGCCTCCAGGATGCAGTCATCACAGGTCTTTCTTGTTCTCTATTACTATCTGAGCTCTGAGAGCAGTTCTGCACACATAGAAGCCACTTGATAAGTATCTGTAGAGCGAATGAAAGGTCTTACCATATTAATAGTCTTTCTCCCATGAAAGAGACCATTATGGGGATGAAGATCAATGTTAGAGGTGATCAGGATACTTGGAGAATACGAAATCAGCATTCAGTATATACAATAGCAAGCAAATTGCATTTCTACCATGGATCACCGTAGACATACATAAGCACTTCATATGGATATTTGGGTGTAGATTTTGGGGGCCCAGAGAGGTGCTAACCCAACAAATATACTGTATTAAACACTGAGGCTCACTGCAGTCTTTTATGTAAGTGTTTATCGCCCCCTTCAGGTGGTTATGTTCTTAGGGTGGAGACTATGCTTGCTCATCTCCCTGTGTTTCATTGCAAATTGTAGGTATATACTGCAATAGTTGCTTTCTTCTCCCAAGTCGCTGAACTGAATGACGCTGGTTCTTTCCACATCTGGGGTAAATTTTTAGAGAACTGCTTGTCTCCCAAGTCTGATTACTTTTTAGATTCGTGTGTGTGTGTGTACACATTCAAAACAAAAAATACCTATTTTGAAGGGGTTAGATTTTTAAATAAATGGTGCTGGGACTATTTGGAAAAAGATAAAATTAAACCCATACCTCATACCAGAGTCAGAAATCAATTCAAAGTGATCAGAGATCTAAATGTAAGATACTAAATCATACAACTACCAGAAGACAGTTCAGTTCAGTTCAGTCGCTCAGTCGTGTCCGACTCTTTGCAACCCCATGAATCGCAGCATGCCAGGCCTCCCTGTCCATCACCAACTCCAGGAGTTCACTTAGACTCATGTCCATCGAGTCAGTGATGCCATCCAGCCATCTCATCCTCTGTCGTCTCCTTCTCCTTCTCCCCCCAATCCCTCCCAGCATCAGTCTTTTCCAATGAGTCAACTCTTCACATGAGGTAGCCAAAGTACTGGAGTTTCAGCTTTAGCATCATTCCTTCCAAAGAAATCCCAGGGCCAATCTCCTTCAGAATGGACTGGTTGGATCTCCTTGCAGTCCAAGGGACTCTCAAGAGTCTTCTCCAACACCACAGTTCAAAAGCATCAATTCTTCAGCACTCAGCTTTCTTCACAGTCCAACTCTCTCATCCATACATGACCACTGGAAAAACCATAACCTTGACTAGATGGACCTTAGTCGGCAAAGTAATGTCTCTGCTTTTGAACATGCTATCTAGGTTGGTCATAACTTTTCTTCCAAGGAGTAAGGGTCTTTTAATTTCATGGGTGCAGTCACCATCTGCAGTGATTTTGGAGCCCCCCAAAATAAAGTCTGACACTGTTTCCGCTGTTTCCCCATCTATTCCCCATGAAGTGATGGGACCAGATGCCATGATCTTCGTTTTCTGAATGTTGAGCTTTAAGCCAACTTTTTCACTCTCCTCTTTCACTTTCATCAAGAGGCTTTTTAGTTCCTCTTCACTTTCTGCCATAAGGGTGGTGTCATCTGCATATCTGAGGTGATTGATATTTCTCCCAGCAATCTTGATTCCAGCTTGTGTTTCTTCCAGTCCAGCATTTCTCATGATGTACTCTGCATAGAAGTTAAATAAGCAGGGTGACAATATACAGCCTTGATACACTCCTTTTCCTATTTGGAACCAGTCTGTTGTTTCATGTCCAGCTCTAACTGTTGCTTCCTGACCTGCATACAGGTGTCTCAGGAGGCAGATCAGGTGGTCTGGTATTCCCATCTCTTGAAGAATTTTCCACAGTTTATTGTGATCCACACAGTCAAAGGCTTTGGCATAGTCAATAAAGGAGAAATAGATGTTTTTCTGGAACTCTTTTGCTTTTTCCATGATCCAGCGGATGTTGGCAATTTGATCTCTGGTTCCTCTGCCTTTTCTAAAACCAGCTTGAACATCTGGAAGTTCCTGGCTCACGTATTGCTGAAGCCTGGCTTGGAGAATTTTGAGCATTACTTTACTAGCATGTGAGATGAGTGCAATTGTGCAGTAGTTTGAGCATTCTTTGGCATTGCCTTTCTTTGGGATTGGAATGACAATAGCAATGAATTCTTCAACTTTGGTATGGGAAAAGACTGCAAATCTAAAAGCAATGAAAAAATACATTTAGGTATATATTTGACTACACAGAATATTAAATTTTTTGTTTCTAGATGGCTAAAACCAGCCAAACCAGTCAATTCTAAAAGAAATCAACCCTGAATATTCATTGGAAGGACTGAGGCTGAAGCTGAAGCTCCAAAACTTTGGCCACCTGATTCGAAGAGACCCTGATGCTGGGAAAGACTGAGGGAGGAGAAGTGGACAACAGAGGATGAGATGGTTGGATGGCATCACCGACTCAAAGGACACGAATTTGAGCAAATTCTGGGAGATAGTGAAGGACAGGGAAGCCTGGCATGCTGCAGTCCATGGGATTGCAATGAGTCAGATATGACTTAGTGTCTGAACAACAATGGCTAAAGCAAACCGCTAACAAACTGAGAGAAAATATTTGTAAGATGTATTACAGATAATGGGCTAATATTCTTTTAAAATTATTTATTTTTTAATCAAAGGGTAATTGCTTTACAGAATTTTGTTGTTTTCTGTCAAATATCAACATGAGTCAGCCACAGATGTACATATGTCTGCTCCCTCTTGAAGCTCCCTCCCATCTCCCTCCCCATCCCACCCCTCTAGGTTGAAACAGAGCCCCTGTTTGAGTTCCCTGAGATGTAAAGAACTCTAAAAATGTGGGGCATGGACCCAAAACCTGATAAAAGAATGGAAAAATACATTTTTCCATTGGAAAAATTTTTACAATGGAAAATTTTGGTAAGAAAAAATTTATTAATTTATTAGTTTTATAAGAAATAGACCATCTGTATTCAGTCTCCACAAGCAAACAGAAGACCCAAGTAGAATAATCGGAAAGAGTCAGAGTGAAAGGAACAAAACCCAAGCGATGCCGATGCCGTACCTTAGAGCTAGCAAGAGCCAGGAAGCTGTTACTACCCTGGGACGGCTGAATGGAGGAGGCTGCGTAGGAGCCCCAGAACCAAACCACAATGACTCAGCGGGGAGGGAGCTGGAGAAAAAACACTGTGCCTTCATTCACCAGCCCCTACTCCAGCCATCGCCCTCCCGCTGGCGTCACCTTGTGGCTGGCCTCAACCAGGAGCCTCCCGGGACACAGAGCAGGTGAAGAAAGGTGAAGATGTTACCTGGAGAGATGAATGGGGAATATTCAGAACACCAATTATTTCATTATCACAAGCACAGGGTGTACCGCATACAGAAGGGTCACAAATGATCACAGTACAAACCACCGTAGAAACCAAGA
Organism: Capricornis sumatraensis; assembly: GCF_032405125.1. NCBI lineage: Eukaryota > Metazoa > Chordata > Mammalia > Artiodactyla > Bovidae > Capricornis > Capricornis sumatraensis. Next base: position 140,815,330 of record NC_091071.1, read on the forward strand.
ATCTGAGGCCACTCCTCACACCTTTTTTTTTTTTTTTAAGATTTATTTTTTTAGGTGGATCATCTTTTTTTAAAGTTTTTATTGAATTTGTTACAATATTGTTTTTGTTTTATGTTTTGGGTTTTGGCCACTTCCAAGCATGTGGCATCTAAGCTCTCCAAGCAGGGATCAAACCCATACCCCCTGCATTGGAAGATGAAGTCCTAACCACTGGACAGCCAGGCAAATCCCTAAGGCCATTTTCTTTTAAGAATATGGCCTGGGCAGGAGTGAAGTTATACCTGAATTTCTGTTATCATGAAGTTTTTAACTATATTATTTTCACCCCAGGAATTAAAAATGTGGCAGATGGGAGGTATCTAGAGGTTTTTGATGCTACTTTCATTGAAGTATGGGATTATGTTGCTTTCCCTTGATTTTGGGTGAGTTCTGACTGCTTTGATCAGTGGAGTATTGTGAAAAATGACAGCTCCCAGACTTGCCCTTAAGAGACTAGCAACTTCCATTCCTGTCTCTTGGGACAGGGACTGGAGCCCTGAGCTGCTATGTAAGAAGACTGACTCTCCAGAGGCTGCCATCAAATAGGGAAGCCTAAACTAACCACACAAAGAAACTCTCTGGAGAGGGAGAAGGGGATCAAGAGAGGAAAAAGAGATACCAGCCAGCTTCCAACTGTGCTAGCCTTCCAAATATTCAACTCATTACAGGTGAGGCTCCAGGCATTCTGGAACAGAAATGGGCTGTCCTTGCTGTGCTGTGTCCAGATATAGTAATAGTAAGTTATTTATTCAACCACTAGGTTTATCGTGCAGCAATAGATAACTTGAACAGAATTTTGTCCTTGGAAATGGGATGCTACCCTAACAAATGCCTAAACCATACGACACTGGCTTTGGGACAGGGTGGTAGGAAGAAGCCAAAAAGGCCATGAAGACAGCTGGGGAGGGAGTGAAGGATGCGGATGCTGGAAAACAGAGGATACCTTTCATGTAGTGGCAGAAAGTCTAGCAACACTGTCACCTGTGGAAAGTGAAGATTAGAAAGTCTGCTTAATTAACTCATGGGTCAGCTGGGGAGATGTCCAAGCGGAATGTAGAAAGTGCCAAGCTCCTTTTCCTAGGTCCCATGATAACGTGCAAGATGGGAGGGACTTCCCTGGTGGTTCAGGGGCTAAGACTCCACGCTCCCAATGCAGGAGGCCCAGGTTCAGTCCTCGTTCTGGAAACCAGATCCCATACTCTGCAACTAAGAGTTCTCATGCTGCAAGTAAAGATTCCACTTGCTGCAGGTAGGAAAAAAAAAAAAAAAGATCCCGCATGCAGCAACAAAGATTGAAGATCCTTGGTGCTGCAACTAAGCCAAGTATGTACACACAAGATGGGAGAGATGACCCAATTCCAATGTTTCTAATGAAGAAATCATGCATGTTTTTGGCAGAATTGGGAGAAAACACAAAGAAATAAAGATTTACTGGATTCTCAAATAAAATTGTCGGTCATCCCGAGTCACTCCCATTAAAAGATTCTTAAACAAGAAATGGCTTTGGGGCTAAGCTCACATCCAGAGTGTGGCTATAAGATACTCTATCAGAGAAATTCAGGGCAGGCCTGGGAGTACTTCTGAGAATCTTAAGACTATGTCTCATAGACCATCTCAGTAAACACCAGAGCTCTCAGGAATCTCAGGGTGTTGTCCCACACCAGCCTCAAAGGAGGTCCTGGATTTCTCCTTTAAATGGACACATTCTACCTCACAGGGTGGCAGGGGCTATGGAACAAGGTCACATTGATTTCATTTGAAATATATGCCGAGTGTCTGCTCTATGCCAGACACTGTACTAGGCTTGACAAATTCCTGATAGATACCAATTGTCAGGATTCTGGAACAAGAAATTGGGGTTCTCAGAAATTCTCAAAATCATAAGTTATTCTATAATTTTTTTCTGTAATACCTTTCTTTACATTAAGAAAATTATTATTTATTTTGGCTCTGCTGGATCTTCATTTCCCTAGTTGTGTGGGCCACTCTCTAGCTGTGGTGCAGGGGCTTCTCATTGCAGTGGCTTCTGGTTGTGGAGTCCGGGCTCCAGGGCGCCTGGGCCCTGTAGCTGTGATTGCAGTGGCTTCTCTTGCTGTGGAGTCCGGACTCCAGGGCGCATAGGCCCTGTAGCTGTGATTGCAGTGGCTTCTCTTGCTGTGGAGTCCGGGCTCCAGGGCGCATGGGCCCTGTAGCTGTGATTGCAGTGGCTTCTTGTTGTGGAGTCCAGGCTCCAGGGCGCATGGGCTCTGTAGTTGTGATGCAGGGGCTTAGTTGATCCACAGCGTGTGGGATCCTCCCAGGTAGTACCTGTGTCCCCTCCACTGTAGGCAGATTCTTAGCCACTGGACCACCAGAGAAGTCCTTTGTATGTTTTTAAATAGCAATTGACCATAACAGTAAATGGTGAACCATTTTTCTGCGACAAAGTTATGCTAAAAGGTTTCCAAAGTTTTCTGCAAAAAACAAAAAAGTAATAGTAAATGAATGGTTTATTATTATGGAAATATATACTTATGCAAGATTATACTACCTTTTGTAAAAAAATAAAAATAAACAGAAACCTCAATTAAAATAAAGTCAGGAGACCAGAAGGGAGAGCTGTCACGCCCTAGATGATAGCTGAGCCCAACAAGGGGAAGAAAAGACTCCTCTTTCTTTCCTGGCAAGAGCTCAGGCAATGAGAGACTCACAACTCGGCCAATGAAAACCCACTAGACTTCAAACTCTCAATTCCTCCAATGGACTCTTTGTTTACCACCTTCCCCTCCCCTGCCCCACCTCCAAGTTCCTATTCCCTCTTTAAAACAGTTTTCCTCTCCACTTCTGCTGGGGGCTGGTGCGTACACTGTAGTTGCAGACCCTGAATTGTCATCTTTTACCTATTTCAAATAAACTCATTTTTGCTGGAGAAATAACTGTAGTCTATCTGTTTTAGGTTGACAATTTCAGTGACATGTAAAGACGATCTCTACCTGGTATGGATATTTGATAATAGAAAATGTTAAAAGACAAACAAGTGCCAAGTACAGTGGTCTTAGAGTTTAAAAAATAATACCATGAACATTTAAATTTTAAAAATTATCATTCTTTTCTAATTTGATGTTTAGTTGATTTACAATGTTGTGTTAGTTTGTGGCATATGGAAAATGATTCAATTGTACATATATATATCCTTTTTCATATTCTTTTCCATTATGGTTTGTAATAAGGTATTGAATGTAATTTTCCCTGTGCTATACAGTAGGACCATCTTGTTTATCTGTTTTATATACAGGAGTGTGTATCTCCTATTTCCAAGCTCCTAATTTATCACTCCCCCATCCCCTTTTCTCTTTGATAACTGTAAGTTTGTTTTCTATGTCTGTGCGTCTATTTCTGTTAAAAGTTACCATTCTTAAAATGAACTTTTAACAGCACCCAATTATCGGAGAAGGCAATGGCAACCCACTCCAGTACTCTTGCTTGGAAAATCCCATGGACGGAGGAGCCTGGTGGCTGCAGTCCATGGGGTCGCTAGGAGTCGGGCACAACTGAGCGACTTCACTTTTGCTTTTCACTTTCATGCATTGGAGAAGGAAAAGGCAACCCACTCCAGTGTTCTTGCCTGGAGAATCCCAGGGACAGGGGAGCCTGGTGGGCTGGCGTCTATGGGGTCGCACAGAGTCGGACATGACTGATGAGACTTAGCAGCAGCAGCAGCAGAGCATGAATTGCTTTGGTTGTCTTAATCTTTGTCTTGTTTTATGACGAATATTTCAGATATTGAATATTCTTTCATTCTGATATCTATTTTTTTTATCAATCATTTTATTTCCCTGTGTGGAGTCCCAGCTGCGGAACGTGGAATCTAATTCCCTGACGAGGAATCAAACCCTGGCCCCCTGCATTGGGAGTACAGTCTTAGCTGCTAGATCATCAGGGAAGGCCTTGTTCTTTAATTTTGTGTGGATAGTTGAATTGTTGAGAGTATGTCTAGAAGCGTCTTCAAGCTGATTGTTAAGATACATGTAGTTTATTATAAATTCATTCCCTTTCTAAAATTAATTTTTATTGGAGTATAGTTGCTTTACAATGTTGTGGTATTTTCTACTGTGTCCCTTTTTAAAATGATTAAAATATTGTATTTCTCTGATTTTCATCTCATTCTTAAAGTTTATATCATTTTTGCTAATTCAGATTTTAGACCAGTTTCAGATTTCACGATGGAGAGTCCACAAAAACATTTACTCTTCTTCACATTTCTTCTGATAAGGCATATTTTCCTTCATAAGAATCTTTCCAGTAATGATTTTGCTAACTAAATGATTTTGTTCTTGTTTGCCAAAGCAAAGAAGCTGTCCCTCTCATATAAACTACTAACATTGCTTAAATGTTTAATGAGGGATATTAGATCTTTTTTCCTACATTAAGCAATTTTATTCTAATTTTTTTTAAAGCAGAATTCTGTTTTTGCTTAGAAGAATTGCATCATGGTTACTTATTGTTTCAACTGCTAATCAAGCCAGTTTCAAGCAATTTAATATTCCTCTCAGAATTTTGTAATATTCCTCTTTGAAAACAAGTGTCCCAACTTCAGTGGGCATAAAATCATTTTTCTCATTTGGGGTCTTTAAAAATCTCTCAATTATTATTTTTTTCCTGTGTGCTTCAAGGTGCCTTGCCATTCAAAAAGCCTAAAAGTTTTTTTTCCCCCATTCTTGTTGCAAAAGAGAATTTTTCACTGGAGAAAATGTGAACAGTATTATAATTTCTCTTAGTTGAAAAACGGTCAGGAGGACATCATTTTGCAGATCATACTGATGAGCCCAGCCGCATCGTCTGGATCTGAGCTCACTGCTTTCGTTTTTCTCACCTTCAGAATCTGCACTGTGTATGCCTCCTGCTAGTGGTTTTTGAAGCTTTCACCTCTCCAGGCTTTGAGTAAAACACTTGTGCAGCGTAGTGAAGCAGCACAGCTGCTGGAAACCGCCCAGATTTTTTCCATGACTGCCACGCCATCATTAGCTGTTGATATTGGGGGATCAGCTCCATGCAGATCATTAATCTTTATTTCTTGTAGGAAGAATTATAATACTTTCCTCTGTTTTCTCAAACGATTTTCTTGGAATTCGGAAAAATATCAAAATTCCAAGAATTTCTGGAAAGGAACAGAAATACTACAGCAGATGCTGGGGTTACTGCAGTGAACAAGACAGAGCAGGCCCCCGCTCTCATGTAAACACACATGAATGAGCTATTCCAGGTAGAGAAAGGGCGCTGAAGACAATAGGGTGGTGTGTGTGGGGACGGGTGTGGTGTGTTTGTTAGTATTGAGGTGCGGTGCCAGGTAGCAGTAAAGCTACAAGGGGCCGTGGCGTAAAGCAGTCTGTTTCTCTCTCATATAAAAGATACCTAGAGGCTGGTACTTCCTATCCCACTCCCATCCCATGGTATCATTAGTTTTCCAGGTTCCTCTCTGCCCTTCTTCCCATCATCACTGCCGCCTCAGAGTCCAAGATGCTTCTAGAAGCTGCAGTTATTATAATGGCATTCTAGACAGCAGGAGAGAGGAAAGTAAGGACTTCTCTGCTTCTTCTTCTTCTTTTTTTTTTAAAGATTTTTTTAATATGGATTTTTTAAAAAGTCTTTATTGAACTTGCTACGGATTGTTTCCATTTTATGATTTAGTTTCTTGGCTATGAGACATGTGGGATCTCAGCTTCCTGACCAGGGACTGACCCCACACTCCATCATTAGAAGGTGAAGTCCTAACCACTGGACTACCAGGGAAGTCCCTCTGCTTGCTCTTAAGGAGGCTTCTAGGAAGTCTCACACAGTGTTTCCACCTACAACCATTAACCAGACACGTGGCCACATTCAGCTGCTAGCACAGCTAGAAAATATGGACTGGCATACTGGGCATCAAAGTGCCGGCTAAAGGTCGAGGTTCTATGGGAAGGGACAGCCAGGAGTGCATGGTTTACAAAGTCTTTTTAGGAAGTGACAATTCACTGGAACTTGAAGAACAAAAAGCTTCTTGTGTGATGATGAGAACAGACATCTCAGGCAAAGGAAACAACAAATGCGAAAAAGAAGTGATGGAAAATGTGAAATGTTTGTTGACTTCATGGAATCAAGTCAAGTGAGACTGGGAAGAAGTAAGGAAAGGAGGAGAGGAAAGGGGTCCCGGAGACGGGCAATGTCTGGACCACACAGGCCTTCACCTGTCACCAGGATAGATTTGCTTTCATTTTTAAACAATTAAAATAAACTTTTTTTTTTCAATTGCACTAGAAATTAGTTTTAAGGGAGGGAGAGCCATGCCTTAAATGCTTACTGGAATGCTTAGGTGCTAAAGAGATCTGCTCATTAGTGCACTAGTACTGACTTGGTTTTAACCTTAATTTCATCCTTGATCATTTAACTGGATGTGGTGAATTATTGCTTATTCTGCCTTTGTTTCTCTGAAGGCAACACGTAAAATTCTACCAGCTCATTCGCTGCCTCAGTGAGAAACAGGTAATATCATGCAGTGAAGTACTTTCTGTGGGGGCCTGGGATGCTGTAGGTGTGAGGGACTTCGGGGTCCTAATGAATAAGCAATAGTAATAGCATACCTGTGACTTGGGGGTGGCTCTTTTAACCATTCCTTTTTGATTGTTTAACTTTATTCTTTTAAGGCAATTAGGCGCTTGGTAGGAATCTGTATTATATTGTTAGGCAAGACTACACGGCCAAATGAACATATGTAAATTGACACTTGATTATTAGTTTCTGTTAGATATTTTGTGCTATGGCATCCCACTCCAGTACTTTTGCCTGGCAAATCCCATGGACCGAGGAGCCTGGTGGGCTGCAGTCCATGGGGTCACTACTGAGCGACTGCACTTTCACTTTTCACTTTCATGCATTGGAGAAGGAAAAGGCAACCCACTCCAGTGTTCTTGCCTGGAGAATCCCAGGGACGGGGGAGCCTGGTGGGCTGCCGTCTATGGGGTCGCACAGAGTCGGACACGACTGAAGCGACTTAGCAGCAGCAGCAGCAACACCATCAAGGAGAGTTGAACAAAAGCTATGAGAACTTTTAGACTCGGTTCTCCACCGGTTGATGAATTGCCGCAAATACCTGTCTGTGGCCGCCCTCTAGTGGTCAAATTAAGCCTAACAGTTAAATACCACATAACAACCAATCTTCTATTCCTCTACCAAGGGCCACTCACCCTTCTTGTCTCAGAGAGGAGGACTTCCCCATGGTTCCTCCTCCCTCCGTTCTGTCTCTTATAAATTGATTGGTGTGATTATTTGATTGACAGCTATCTCCTCCCCCATCTAACTAGACTGTACTCTGTGAGAGCAAGGACCTCTCTTTGCCTTTAGTTCTTGACCCCATTCTTAAATAAACATGTATTAAATGAGTGAATAATTGAGCAGTAAAAGCCTGAATGTCAAGAACCTTTCCTACTTCTTCACTCCAGCCAACTTCACTAATTAGGAGAAAATAAGTTCAAGATCTCTGTGGTTGCTATTTTCTTTTTAAAGATTTTTTTGATGTGGGCCATTTTACTGAATTTTTTACAACACTGCTTCTATTTTATGTTTTGGTGTTTTGGCCGTGAGGCATGTGGAATCTTAGCTCCCTGACCAGGGATTGAACCCACACCCATTGCATTGGAAGGTGAAATCTTAACTACTGGAGCCCCAGGGAAGTCGCTTGATATTTTCTTAAAGCAACTGATGCTATTTAAAGGGATTCTCCAGGCAAGAATACTGGAGTGGGTTGCCATTTCCTTCTCCAGGGCATCTTCCCGACCCAGGGATTGAACCTAGGTCTCCTGCATTGCAGGCAGATGCTTTAACCTCTGAGCCACCAGGGAAGCCCGCAGAAATTTTTAAATTAAAGTATAACATATATGCCAAATTGTAAGTATACAGTTCTGTGATTTTTCACAAACTGATCACACCCTGTAACCAGTACCCATATCAAGAAGCAGAACATTAGCAGAAACCCAGACACCCACTGGTGCCGCTTCTCGTCACTACTCAAGCCCAGCTTTTAACATCATCCAATCATTTTGCCTGTTTTCTTAGTTTATAAAAAATGGAATTGTACAGTATGGATCTTTTGTATCTGGCTTCTTTTACAATGTATTACATTGGTGAGTTTCATCCACATTATTTTTTTAAAACCTGTCTCAAACATCAAAAATGACATGTGCAGAAAAGTTACAAAAGACTGCCTAAATGACCCTAAGTGGCACAGCCATATCTCCTAAGCTGAACGCAGTCCCCCAGACATTTGGGCAGCCAAAAAACAAGCTATGAAAATGAGACCCAGGTTTTCAAAGCAATGACTTAGAACTCTCTGTTCCTCCCCTCAATTCATTGTATTCCAAACTTCATGGCAATTTTTCTCCCAGTCCAAATGCTTGGACTAATGTACACATCCTTCTCCAAGTCCCATGAATTTTGCATTTTTCCTAACTTTCTTCCTGTTTTTACCTATATGCTTCTTCTTTGTGTGAATGTGTATGTGTGTGTATCCCATTTCCTGCTTGAGGGTGGATGGATGGTTGAGGTGGGAACCGTGAAACTGAGTTTAAACATAAGGGAAGGAAGTGAAAAGGGATCCAAGATGGAAAAAATGGCAGCCAGAAATGACATACAGATGACACAAATATTGTCTCAAGAAATACTTCCATAATCCAAAAGAAAAATAGATTAATTACAAAGGAATAAAAATCCACCAAATAAGCCATAATTATTATATTAAAGGAGAAAATAAGATTTCATTTCTCTCAAAGAAAGGCAGCCTAAGCCTCCAAAAACCTTCCATCCACATTTATGAAATATTCAAATATGAATAGCTGCCCACTTTGGGGAGAGTCTAGGAATGTGTTTGAAGTTGAGTGGCTCTGTAAGCAGCAGTTTTATTATAGAATAACTCCATGTGTCTACCTTACAATAAAGTAGAACACTTGATAGTTTAAATATTGGCTTCCTGAACATGATCATATTTGCTTCTCATAAAAATCTGGCGAGGTAGATAGGGCAGGAATTCTATGGGTATTTGAGAGACGAGGAAACAGGTTCACAGAACATGAGGCCGTGCAACTGGCAAGAAGGACATTGGATGAGGAGGTAGTGGACAGCGCGGCGACTACAGGTAATAATACTGTGTTGTGTGTTTGGATGGAGTAGGAAATGGCAACCCACCCCAGCATCCTTGCCTGGAAAATTCCCTGGACAGAGAAGCCTAGCAGGCTACAGTCCATAGGGTCGCAAAGAGTTGGACAGGACTGAGCAACTGAGCATGCACGGACACATGTGTATTCGAAAGGGGCTAAGAGAGTAGATCTTAAAATTCTCACCACAGTAAAAAGCCTCTGTAACTGTGTGTGGTGATGGATGTTAGCTGGACTTGTGGTGATCATTTCACATTATGTTGTGCACCTGAAACTGACATAATGTTCTGTATCAAGTATTATATCTTGATAAAAACTAAAATAAAACACATATGAGGCCAAAAAAGAAGACCGCTGGAGACTTGAAGTCAAAGCTTTTGATCCCAAATCTTAATCGCTTCTTGCTGCACAATCATACTGTTAATTATAAGAGGGAGTTTTACAAGGAAATTTATAGCAGTTCAAAGTCTGGTTTTCAAAAATGAGATAACAGACTTAAAGACTAGATAGATGCTATGGTGGTGAGGAGACTTGGCCATTCAAAGAAATGTGATTATTTGCAGTTCACTCTAAGTCTTGCCCTTAGGAAATCAGCAAGTTCATTGGCCCTACTTTTTACATAGTTCATGGTAGAACAGTCTTAACTTCACCCAGTAATTCCACGCCAGGGTCCACTTGGTTTTATCATCAGGGATTTCTTACATAACTCTAAATCCTCCCAATAGCAAATTTTTAAAAAAGCACTCTAAATTGCAAGGAGGAAGAGATCATATTTTGCATCATAAAGTCAAAACTGACTGAGAAAGCAGAGGTGCTAGCTAGCCTGTACTCTCAGCTTGTCTTCCTGGTGGTGATTATCTAGTAGCTGGTTTGCAGGCATTAGCAGAACTGTTCGCTACATGTTGGGGCACAAATCAAGTCACCAGTTTTCTTTGGATTTTGTAGTGGAGGGCACTGGCACCTTGGAGGGAGGCATCTGGACTTTTCCCTGCTTTCAATCCATTCCACTTTCCAGTATCCCTTTTGCCTTAGGGGAACATCTCTTCCTCATTCTCGAGCCAGGTGGCTTCCGTCTAGCTCATTCTATCCTTAACTCCAGGAATAAGCCCAGGCTTCATCTTAACCCCTTAGAATAGTCTATTCTACTGGCCACAGTGATCAACCCAGGAAGAGGGAAATTAACTCAAAGTAGGCCAGGGAGACTCAATGCCAAGACTTTCTAAGAACTCCCCACTGGGATTCTGAGCTACAGGATGCTGTACACCCGTAGCTATGGAGGTCCACCATATATGGAAAGAGCCTGGTGAGAGCAAAGCCCACACAGAGGAAAACAGGACCGAGGAAGTCTACAAAGAACAGCTCCTGATAATCTTACTTGAACCCCTGCACCCAGCCATGCCCAAGGCTTATAGATCATCCTTTCGGTTAAAGCTTGTATGGGTTAGTTTGCAGACATTTGCAGTTGGAAGAGTTCTGCCCAGTGCAATGTAAGTGATCTCAGTTCAGAGTTATTTGCATTCTGAGCCTCTGTAGCCTAGTCTTTCCTTTCCTATTTTGCTAGAAGACAGACATGAAACCCAAGAACAGGTCAGACAAAACAGCTGCTGCTAATCTACTAAATGCTCTCTGAGCAAACTTGGATCCACAACATTTGGGGGATTAAGTGTAAATCACTGAACCCTTATCTTTAGCAAGTAAGATATTTGTTCATATAGGCTTCTTTAAATAGTCAACTTTGCCTCTAATTTAAAGTTTAGGTTTAGGTTTTTTAAATGTCTACAAAACTCTAGTGTTGAAAATGTAAGCTGGAAAATGTCTGTCAAGTTAAAAACTTACTTACAAGACTTTAAGAGAAGGGAGAGCCTCGTATTCTTGGGGGAAAGGCTCAATGAATTTCAGGGCCATAACGTCTGGTTTGTTTTCAAAGGGAGGATGAATGATGCCAGTTACCTTTTTTCTCACTTTTCTTACTAATATGGGTATCAAAACTAGAGAAATAGGTTTTTTTTTTTTAAAGATTGTAGTAGTTATTTGTGGTGCTTTGAATCTTAAACTCAACTTATGAAATGAGAATAATCCACTAACTACAGAAAAATACAACAGAGAATAATAATGCATTAGATATAACAACAAAGGAAGCTTACATATTGTGCACTTACTGTATTCCCAATCCTGCACTAAAGGCTTAACATGCATTATTTAATTTATCCCTCACAACAATCCCATCAATCATCTTGTGTAATGAGGCTTAGAGAGGCTAAGTTACTTACTCCTGGCCTCCTGGGAAAATATGAATCCAAGTCCAGGGCAGTCTGCTTGCAGGATTTAATTACCAAACTCTGCTGTCTGGATTTCTAATCCCTTCTTTGTTCCTCATTGTGCATAAATTTAACTGAGAGGATATTTTGCTTGCCTGATTGTCATGATTTTTTAAAGTTTAAATCAGTATTACAAATCAGGCTGGTGCGTGGATAGTTAACATCAGAATGTACTGACACAGTTTTAGATTTTCATGAAAAGTGGGAAGATCTGGCCACCTGGCCTTTCTTTTCCCTAGGAGAGAGGGACTGTCTGGAGAGAGGTTTTGTCTGGCTGCCCTCTGTTGATGGGGCAGGTCCGCTTGGAGCTGGACCAGTTCTCTGTAAATGCTATTGTAGCTCCCTGGCTTCCTGCTTCTATCCCTCCTCCCAGTTGCCTGTCCTTTGACTTTAAAGAAACACAGATCCAATTTCATGAAGCCTGCTGAATGCCTTCCAGGGTTTTCTATTACCTGAAAGCACTTCCTATGCCACTCTACCCCATCTTTCTAGTATATTCTCTGGCGTTTATGTTCACTCACTCCTTATATTCTGTCCTCTGGCCATGTTGGGCTCCTCACTGTCCGCCTGATGCACCATATACCTGACACCATATACCCCCCTGTGTGTTCACGCCTTTCTCTTGTTGTTTTGGTGCATCCATGTCTGTCTGTTTTTTCTCAATGGTTCAGTTCTTCAGTTCAGTTCAGTTCAGTCGCTCAGTCGTGTCCGACTCTTTGAGACCCCATGGGCTGCAGCATGCCAGGCTTCCCTGTCCATCACCAACTCCCAGAGTTTACTCAAGCTCATGTCCATTGAGTCGGCGATGTCATTCGACCATCTCATCCTCTGTCGTCCCCTTCTCCTCCCGCCCTCAATCTTTCCCAGCATCAGGATCTTTTCCAATGAGTCAATTCTTTGCATCAGGTGGCCAAAGTATTGGAGTTTCAGCTTCAGCATCACTCCTTCCAATGAATACTCAAGACTGATTTTCTTTAGATGAACTGGTTGGATCTCCAGCTCAAAAGCATCAAGTCTTTGGCCCTCGGCTTTCTTTTAGAGTCCAACTCTCACATCCATACATGACCACTGGAAAAACCATAGCTTTGACTAGACAAACCTTTGTTGGCAAAGTAATGTCTCTGCTTTTAATATGCTGTCTAGGTTGGTCATAGCTTTTCTTCCAAGGAGCAAGCATCTTTTTATTTCACGGCTTCAGTCACCATCTGCAGTGATTTTGGAGCCCAGGAAAATAAAGTCTCTCACTATTTCCATTGTTTCCCCATCTATTTGCCATGAATTACCACACAATTGCACTTATTTCACACACTAGCAGATTAATGCTCAAAATTCTCCAAGCCAGGCTTCAACAGTACATGAACCATGAACTTCCAGGTGTTCAAGCTGGATTTAGAAAAGGCAGAAGAACCACCAGAGATCAAACAGCCAACATCTGTTGGATCATCGAAAAAGCAAGAGAGTTCCAGAAAAACATCTATATCTGCTTTATCGTCTATGCCAAAGCCTTTGACTGTGTGGATCACAACAAACTCTGGAAAATTCTTAGAGAGATGGGAATGCCAGACCACCTGACCTGCCTCCTGAGAAATCTGTATGCAGGTCAAGAAGCAGCAGTTAGAACTAGACATGGAACAACAGACTGGTTCCAAATATGGAAAGGAGTATGTCAAGGCTGTACATTGTCACCCTGCTTATTTAACTTATATGCAGAGTACATCATGAGAAATGCCGTGTTGGAATCCAGCTTTTGAAGCACAAGCTGGAATCAAGATTGCTGGGAGAAATACCAATAATCTCAGATATGCAGATGACACTACCCTTATGGCAGAAAGTGAAGAGGAACTAAAGAGCCTCTTGATGAAAGTAAAAGAGGAGAGTGAAAAAGTTGGCTTAAAACTCAACATTCATAAAACGAAGATCACGGCATCCGGCCCCTTGTTTAACCACCTGCCAGTGACTTGTGGTATCGTGTCCTAGACCTGTGGTGGCTTATCAAACCCATTCCCCCCAGATAAAGGCAGGACTGTCATGGAGGGCAAACCACTACTGTGATGGAAAGTGGGGGTTTGGCTGCTCACCATTCAAAAGTCAATAAAGAAGCAAGTTTGGTGGAAAGCTTGCTTTATTTCTGGTGCCAGGAACGGGAGTGGAGGGTTAGATTCCTGTCCAAAGGCCGACTCCACCACCACTGACGATCACTGGGCAAAGGGAGGGGCTACCTGTAGAACCAGCACAGTTTCTGACAGTTCACTCCTGACAGTTATCTTGAGTTTGGTCCTGCGGTATTCTGGCCAGCATTATCTTGATTATTTTAAGTACAATTAATCTTCAGTTCCAGAGTCAGTTTGTTCCCATTTCCTGGAGGCTAATTCTCACAACTGTGGCCGTTTATGTCATGGCTACAATCTGGTCATCAGGCAGATAACTTCTTCCACCTGCTGAGGGTTTTAGTATCTCTAAGACAGCTCACAGAATATGGTTCAGAATATTATCTGTAGCCTTTGAGGAGGAACTAAAAGCCCTCGACTGTGTTTACTGACTTTATTATTATTCAGTCTTGTTGGACTGATTTCCTTTGTTTCTGTATTTTCTCATTTTGCTGATTAAATTCTTTCTTTTCTTTTTCTTTTTTTTACTGCTGCACCCACAGCATGTGGGATCTTAGTTCCCTGACCAGGGATTGAACCTGTGCCCCCTGCATTGGAAGGATGGAGTCTTAACCACTGGACTATTAGGGAAGTCCCTAAACTTATTCTTTGGCTAAAGATTTTCCACAGACAAAAGGCAGGCAGAGGACACTGGGGGCAAGGACCATAGTGTCCCGCTCTGTCTCACTATGGAGCCCACAGATGTGTTGCAAGAATGTCCGTTGGCACCGGGGACCCTGCAGTCACTCTCCTTCATGGTCTCACTGGCCCACTTGTCTGAAATGACAGAAGTTAGAGCATCCAGTCTGGTTTCATGAGAGTTACAGGCCTGAAAAGTCCCCAAACAGCTCTCACTTTTTAGGTGCAAAGATCCCTCTTTCCTCTGTTTCCAGTCCTCTAGGTGGGGTGCTTTTCCTGTTTCTCTCTCTGCCTCTTCTTCTCATTTTGGGTGAGATTATATCCTTCAAGTAAATTATTGCTGGAAATGGTATGTCCAGGAAATAGTGCAGAGTTGCCCCTAGATTAACACAGGTTTGGGCTGTTTGAGTCCACTTCTAGGTGGATTTTTTTTTTTCTTCGATAAACATACAGTTGGCCATCTACATCCATAGGTTCCGTCCAGGGCCTCCAGTGTCAACCCACGGTTGGTTGAATCTTCAGATCTCAAACTAGAGGATGAAGTTGGCCAACTGTACCAATCATTTTAAAAAGGAAATTGTTTATTTGGCTACATCTGGTCTTAGTTGCAGCATTCTTTATTTCCAGAATGCAAAATCTTTACTTGCAACATGTAGGATCTATTTGCCTGACCAGGGATTGAACCTGGACCCCCTGTGTTGGGAGCTCAGAGTCTTAGCCACAGGACGGCCAGGGAAGTCCCTCTACCAGCCGTTTATAGAAGAGACTTGAGTATCTGGGCATCCTGGTATCCCTGGGGGCTCCTGCAACCCATTCCCTGCAGATTCTGAGGGTTGACTGTACATATTTCTGGCCCCCTCTCATCCCCTCCCCTCAGCCTTCCTTTGTCAAAGCATGTCCTTATCCTGCATGGAGGCGGTGTGCAGGATAACACACTGCTTGTTCGTAGGTAGGTAAACTTTGAGGATTCTGAGTCGGAGAAATCTGGCTTCGCATCCTGGCTCTGCTCCTTCTGTGTGTATGTGGCCCTAGATTAATCATTGAACTGCTCTGAACTTGTATCCTTGTTAAGTGCAGATACTGCTAATACCTGTCTCATATGGTGGCTGTGAAAAAGACTGGACAAGCAAATGGATGTGAAGTGACTGGTACATGCTTGCCACCCTAGACACACTATAAGTATTGTCAGTTATTATTGGCTACATGGCAGAAAGAAACATCGGCAAAGCAGCAGGACAGCCTTCTGACACTGTTGTCCTTTCAGTAGCTGCTTGATCCCTGTTCACTGATGTGGGAGTTATATTACACTAGTCAGCTTTCCATGTCTGGAGATGTACTCCAGATGTTTAAGGAATTTCAGTATTTCCTGTGTCATAAAGTATCAATGGAAAATTATCTGAACAGTGCCGATTACATCTTATCTCTAAAATTTTAATAATGTGTGTTATACCTCATGGGGAATTTTTTCGTTTGCTTCTGAGTTAATGGAGATATTAAAACTGAAAGCTCCAAGGGGAAAGCGGGCAGTGAAAAGTCGGCTTCCCACCATGTGGTCATGTTAAAAAGCTCCCTGTAGGGTAGCAGTTTCAGTGAATCTTCACTAGCCAAAATCAAGCTGAGATGTAGCAGTTTAAATGGTTCCAGCTTTTGTCATTAGGATCACCATCAGGGTGGCTCCTGTGACTCTCTCTGTTATTTATTTATTTTTTAGTATTTTCTTATTTTCTAGTATCCCAAAATGTTCCATACTCATATTTATTTTCTCTGTTCTTGCCTCGGAATTAATCACTTCTCCTAGGAGCCCTGGTTCCTTTTATTGGAAAAGCATTCTTAGATGTAAAGAAAAACACAATTGTTTTCCCTTATACCACACACAATACCCTGAAAGCTTTGTATTCTGGTCCCCCAAATGTATGGAGCTTCCTCCCTCCTCCTCAACCTCCCATCAAGCAATTCTGCAACACCAACTGGGTGTTGCACAATATAACACAATGTTGACACTATCTACCTAGAGGTAGGCAGCATCAGATCCTGTCAGTTAAGGGTTCAGTCTTAAGAGACTGCTTCCATCTTCTTAAAAAATTAATTTAGATTAGTTTTTCACACGGGACCCTTTTAAATACCTGAAAATACTTACTAGTTCTTCTCCAGTTTCAACAGTCCTAGGTTCTTCACTCTTAGGAAATGGTTTTTAGACTCTTCACAATTCTGGTATTCTCTTTAAAAAGTGTGACATCTTAGTAAAGATACCTTTATGATGTGTGGCCTAGAGATGAGAAATTTGTTTGACTAGTTTGGAGAACATTAGATATATTATTTTCTGTATTCTAGGTACTATAGCTCCCTTATATACACTTATAATTACATTATTTTTAGCCAAGCTTAGAGTTTCTTGAAAATTTTTAAAATTCCACAACAAGTACAAAACACTATAGTCAGGACAATAAAAAGATAAACAAAATGTAACAATAATAGCTAGCATCTAATGAGTTACTATATATCAGGCATTTTACAGCATTTTACTATTATTAGCTCCACTGGGCAGCTGTAAAAACTGCAGCTGAGCAGTTAAGTGCTTACTTAATGTCTCACAACTAGTCCATGGTAATGTTAGTATCAAAGTTTGATTCCCAAAACTAGCGCTTGAAAATGCAGAAGCAATACTTCCATCAGAAAACCAGCTAGATGGTTATGTGCTAACTCTCTTCAGTCGTGTCTGACTCTTTGTGACCCTATGGACTGTGGCCCACCAGGCTCCTGTGTCCATGGGATTCTCCAGGCAAGAATACTGGAGTGGGTTCTCATGCCCTCCTCCAGGGAATCTTCCTAACCCAGGGATCAAACCCAGGTCTCAGTATTGCAGGCAGATTCTTTTACCTTCTGCTTCTTAAATGCATACCGTGAAAATTGTGTATCATGAAGTATTGAATGGAGGTTATAATGGATGGTGAAGAGGGAAAAGAAACATTTTTAATAGAGCCTGATTAAATAAATATTAAAAGGAAGAGTTTTCAAGAACAAAAGACGCTTAAGAAGTGAGCTGTAGGACATGGAAACCATGGTGAAGAATCTGGTAAGATTTAGCTTAGAATGGACTAGTCTGATTTCAAGGAAAGAAAAGATGATGAGGTCAAATAGAATTTATCTTACTTTCCAAGCCAGGACCCTGGGAGGTGAGGCAGGCGGCCACAGAGTCCAAGTGAGTGGGAGAGGTTACATTTCCAAGCGGGAGTGCAGTGGAACCAGTAGGATTTGGGCTGATTTGCAGTGTCCCCCCTCTTCCCTGGTGGCTCAGCTGGTAAAGAATCCACCTGCAATGTGGGAGACCTGGGTTCAGTCTCCAGACTGGGAAGATCTCCTGGAGAAGGGAAAGGCTACCCACTCCAGTATTCTGGCCTGGAGAATTCCACAGACTGTATAGTCCACTGGGTCGCAAAGAGTCCGACTTGACTGAGCGACTTTCACTCACCCTTCCATGTGAAATGTTTGGTGGAGCTTTTTTGACACTTTCAACAAAGCCCAAGCAGTTTGAGAACAGGAACTATATTCTTAAGCTTTATCAACAATTAGCAATTCCCAGCTTTGAGACCAGCACAGGCTGGGAGGGGGAGGTTTCAGGCAGGAAGGAAAAGACACTCCTCAAAACAGCCTCCAGACATAAAGCTTGGTTGTTGTTCCAAAGAGCCAAGAGAGTGGCTTTAAATTGCAAGGGCTGGCAGAGGAGCTGGACAAGGAGCTCTCCATTATCTCTGAATACACCTAGACTGGTCTGAGACATTGTGAGACCAGTGCAATAAGAATAACCATGTATGCGGGCTTCGCTGGTGGTCCAGTGGCTAAGACTCCCAAGCTCCCAATGTAGGGCGCTCAGGTGATTTCCCTGGTTAGGGAAGCAACATGGCGTGCTGTAGCCCCTAGGCTGCAAAGAGTTGGACACGACTTAGTGACTAAACAGGGAACTAAGATCTCACATGCCACAACTAAGACTCAGTGCAGCCAAATAAATAAATAAACAAATATTTTCAAAAAGAATAACTGTCTATGTCTGTAGACACTGAGAGAGGGAGAGAGAAACAGAGAGGCAGCCAGTGAGATTTGGCATAGCTGCCCCTTTTTTCTAATAGAGATTAATCAATGCTCTGGTGAAAGAACTATTCATATACAATGGTATGAGAGAAAAAATGTAAAGGAGTTGGTTGAGAAATCGTAAGCGAGTAAGTGTTGAGCTTGAAGATGAAGTGAAGGAAGTATTTGAACTATGCTATAGGATCTATTTTGGGCTTCCCTGGTGGCTCAGCAGTAAAGACTTCACCTGCCAGTGCAGAAGACTCAGGAGACACAGGTTCAATCTCTGAGCCAGGGAGATCCCCTGGAGTAGGAAACAGCAACCTGCTCCAGTATTCTTGCCTGGAGAACCCCATGGACAGAGGAACCTGATGGGCTACAGTCTATGGTGCAAGGAGTTGGACACACACGATCTATGTTACTCATGAACTCACAGTTTCATAAATTGGCAGTGGATCTGTTGGATGTTGAGAGATGGAGGAGTAGACATAGGCTCTGTGAGAAGACACAGACAAGTGCTGGATTTCTTGCTGAGAAGGGCCACAGCTGCTCAGGGGAACACAGATCATCCATCAGTCCTGTTTTCTCTTAGGAAACCACCTTCTCTTACTGTATGCTTATGCGATGTCACAAAACTCTCAGACACTGCTATTTGAGTACAATTTACACTTACTTAATAAGATCTTTAGCTAAGTTATAAGTTTACCTTGCCTTCGTGGCTTAACTCAGTGTATTTAAAAGGTGCACAACAGTCTCATACCATTTGTGAAGTCAGGGAAAGGCTTTTGAACGATATGGGCCTTCCTTCCAGTGAGCACTGGGTGGCGCTGTCACCTACGGAAAATACATCTAGGCAGCTGTGCACCAGGCCTCTGTAGCTCTACTTACTACAGCGCTGAAGTCCGTAACCTGTTAATAAATCTAAATGTGGGTGCATATGCACCCTGGTATTTTTAAGTCTTCATTATGATTTTCCAAATTTCCTCAATGAACTTGTAGGTAGTGCTTTCTAGTATAATGGGCAAAAAGTTAAAAGTGATATAAAACAATTGGATTCCATTTCTCTAAAAATGTTGGCATTGTTCCTACTGACTTTAATGTTTCTGGATGTATCTCGTCTGAAGAACTAGCTAAAAAGTCATTATGTTTAAAATAAATAAAAAACCCTTTTTATTGTTTAAAAATTTATA
The DNA here is from genome assembly GCF_032405125.1 of Capricornis sumatraensis. Taxonomy (NCBI): domain Eukaryota; kingdom Metazoa; phylum Chordata; class Mammalia; order Artiodactyla; family Bovidae; genus Capricornis; species Capricornis sumatraensis. The sequence continues at coordinate 140,834,889 of NC_091071.1, forward strand.
ATTTTTTAAGTGAAAGATAAAATTTAATTGTGTAAGTCACTAAACTGTTGGTGTTGTTTGTTACAGAAGTTAGCTTTTCCTGACCTATACTTTCATTCTTTGCTTCATGCCCTTAAAGCTAGGGTTCACCTTCTGCATCTACACACACTCCCTTGGGCATTGTGTTCAGATTTATGACTTTCAATACTGTCTACCCACTGATGACTTGCAAACGTGCATCTCTAGTCCAGCTTCTCTCCTGAACTCCAGGCTAATATAATCAGTAACCTGGTTAATGACTCCACTTGAATGCTCACTAACACCTCAAACTTGTCTTGCCCAAAATGGGACGCCTGATTTTCCTCCAAAGACCTGCTCCCCTGCAGTTCTTCCTGTCCGGGTTGAAGGCAACTCCATTCTTCCAGTTGCTCAAACCAAACTTCTCTCTTACCTCCAAGTTGAATCTAGCAAGAGTTTTTGTTGTTTCTGTCTTCAGAATCTCACCACTTCTTACCTCCATAAATGCTACACCACGTCCTGAGCCAGAGTCCTCTCGTCACTGGCGTCTCTCTGTTTGCTTCCTCTCCCCTTCCTCTTTCTTTTTAAAGTTTCTTCAAATAACCTTAGCAATTAATCCTAACGGAAACAATCCCTATCCTAAAATAATGTATTCAATATTCCAGTTTTGTTTTCAGAGGGGAAAAAAATGCTTTTTAAAGAAAGCTGGAAAAGCTGAGGTTAAAATAAGTTATTTAATAAATTAAGAAGTTATTGGAATAGTTTTGATAAAACATAATGAGAGAAGGAGTGGCAGTGAGCATGGAAAGGTTTTTAATAGCTTGTGTTGATTCTTATAAGACTAGCTTTTCCAGTTCAGAGGTCTGAGTGGCTGGGGAGCTGAGACCTCTTGGGGGAGAACGGGGTCACATGGCTTGTGAGAAGCCGTAGTGTTGGTGGTTTTTTAATTTATATATTTTTAACTGGCTCATGGGCTTCGCTGGTGGCTCAAAGGGTAAAGGATCTGCCTGCAGTGCAGGAGACCTGGGTTCAGTCCCTGGGTCGGGAAGATCTGGAGAAGGGAATGGCAACCCACTGCAGTCTTCCTGCCTGGAGAATTCCAGGGACAGGGGAGCCTGGTGGGCTACAGTCCTTAGGGTCCCAAAGAGTTGGACACGATTGAGTCACTTTCCCTTTCAGTTTCACTTTACAATATCGTGTTGGTTTCTTCCATATATCGACATGAATCAGCTATGGGTCTATATATGTCCCCACCCTCCCAACTTCCACCCTATCTACCCGCCTCTGTTGTCAGAGATCACTGGATTTGAGCTCCCTGCACCATACAGAAAATTTCCATTGGCTATCTAATTTTGCATGTGGTAATGCATATGTTTCAGCGCTGCTCTCTCAATTTGTCCCACCCTGTCCTTCCCCTCCTGTGTCCACAAATCTGTTCTCTATGTCTGCATCTCTATTGCTGCCCTCCAGATAGATTAGTCAGTACCATCTTTCTAGATTCCATGTGTATGTGTTAATATACAATATTTATCTTCCTTTTTCTGACTTCACTCTGTATATTCACTCTAGGTTCATCCACCTCATTAGAACTGAGTCAATGCATTCCTTTTTACGGGTTAGTGTTTTGTAGTAACACTTCTCTTTTATTGTCTTTTAAAAAAATCTTTATTTATTTATTTGACTCTGTCAGGTCTTAGTTATGGCATGCAGGATCTTCATTCCTTCCATCTTTTGTCGTGGCATTCAGGCTTAGTTGCCCTATGGTATGTAGGATCTTAGTTCCCTGACCAGGCATCAAACCCATGGCCCCTGCTTTGGAAGGCGGAGTCTTAACTACTGGACCACAAGGGAGTCCTGCCTTTACTGATTTTAGTTTATGTAGATTTGAAATAGTTTTGCTTTTTCTATTGCTCTCCTTTTGTTTTTTAAAACTATTTTCGATTTGGAATTCAGATTCTAGATACTGGTCCTCAGCCTTCTAATGATATCACTCCCGTCCCCACCAAGGTCTGATGATTGATGCTGTTTCCCTCCCAGATCTGGCTTTACCATCCAACTACCTTCTTTCTCTCTTACTTCTTTGGGTCTCTCATGCTTCAATCAACTCGAATTCCCCCTTGTTCCTCTCGTATGTCATTCTCCTTTCTGTGGAACATGATTACTTCATGGCTTTCGCACCACATTTATATCCGTTAGAGTTTCCCAGGTAGCACAGTGGTAAAGAATCCACCTGCCAATGCAGGAGACACAGGTTTCGTCCCTGGGCTGGGAAGATCCTCTAGAGAAGGAAATGGCAACCCACTCCAGTATTCTTGCCTCGAAAATCTCATAGACAGAGGAGCTGGGTGGGCTACAGTCCATAGCGTTGCAAAGAGTTGGACACGACTGAGTGACTGAGCATTATCAAATCTATAGAACTTAATGACGGTGGTGGTAATGATGGTGATGATAACTGCAGACACTTGGTGAGCACTTATATGTGTCAGACCCTATACTAAAGTGTTTACAGGCATCATATCATTTTAACCTTACAATATACAAGGGGGACACTGTCCCTACTGTACCAACAAGGCATACTCTGTCGAGATCCCCTCAGCCCTCTTTCCAGCTCGTGTGCTTACCTTCCAGCTTCTGCAGGCTTTGAACTAATTAATGCTGGCCCTGATGCCTTCTGAAGATTGCTCTTCACCATCCCATAGAGTCCCAAGGCCCTGAGAGTTTTATGGCTCCTTTGCCCCATGACCAGAGACAAAGGGAATACCAGCCCCCAGATCCTTAGCCTCCAGGTGTGCCGGGGTCCAGCCCCAGTGGATCCAGGGTGATTCGAAGGTGGGGACGGAGTCGGCGTCTTTGGAAAAATACATATTTAATCACAGATATAGAGAGATTAGAAATGGATAGTGTAGTAGGAAGATTAGTGGAGAAAAAGAGGCTGAATAACTTGGATTACGTGGAATAGCATCCATGCTCCAGATAGGAATTCAGCCAGAAAAACGGGAGCAAGAAAGAAGCGACATGGGGGAATCAGTCTTTCCAGAAACTGATCCAATTTCTTTATTTTTGGGTTTGTTTATATACCTTTTGTTACACATAGGAATGAATATAGAGTCACGCGGGAGTCAGCAGTCCTGACCTTTATCAAAATCAGGTGCTTCACATAAATGTATAAAAAAGGTCTTAGGAATATTACATCATCTTCTGGCCATGAGTGAGACTTGCTGACATTTTATGATCCTTTCTTTCTGATAACCAAAAAACTTATTTCTTCCAAGGGTGTTTTTTCTTAACCCAGGCACCACCCTCCAAATGAAGTTACATTCCTATAGGATGAGGGTGTAGTGAGTTACAATCAAGAAAGGAATTTATTTAACCCAAGGTTAACATGATTAATCTTCAAGGTTAATACTTATTCCTCCTATATGCTTAAAGGTTAATACTTATTTCTCCTATAAGTTAGTTATATTCATTATAAGGGTAGGGAACATGGAGATTTAGCAGCAAACATCAGCCCAACAAATGAAAATCCTTTCACCAATGCTCCCCTTAAGATCTATTTCGTCTTAAGATAGTGATAAAGTTACATTTTTACATAGCAAGGACACAGTGTTTATAACAAAGTACAGTGATCTATTACAAAAGAGAAAATCCATTAACTCAAAAAGTCTAGTATTGCTAACATCAAAAACTACTGTATTTCCTTTTCTATATTCCAAATACATTGATTAATATATTCCCAGGTGCCTAAGGATATGGAGGCCTGGCGGCAATCATTGACTCAACAAGAAGAAAAAGCCCTATGCTAATTAAGACTCTCAAAATACTCCAAAACTCTCTGTGCTGTTTATGGTTGAGAGGTAGTAAACAATCATGTGGCAGGAGTATGGATAATCCTGATAAAATGTCACACAAGCTAGTCTGTCAGCAGAGAGGTTTGACCTGAAACATCCTTGTCCCACCCAGAGCAGGGAATTAGCAGCAATTATTGACACAACAAATGAAAAACCCTTCACCAATATAATTCCTAACCAACCCACTATACTAATAATTTCTAACTCCCCAAAATAATTTGCCTTTAGTAAGTCTAAAACATCTTGCGCCTCTCAGATTGGGAGGCTGTAAACAATCACATGTGGCCGGACGAACCTATACAGGTGGGCTAGATAACATTCAGAGGAGTCCGTAAGCTGAAACACTCTTGTCACGCCCAAGAATTTTTATTGACTTGGAGCTGCAAGTTAACTCCTTCTCCGAGAGAAATGGTTATGGGGGAGAGCCCCCTGTAAAGTCAGAGGTGTATGTGAGAGCATAAAACAGACTCTGGTTTGGGGGTAGATGCTCGGGAACAGGGGGTTTCCTGAGGCTTGATTATGCCTTTGCGTATGCCAAGCCTCGTTCCTCATGACCTTTGCCATGGGCGGAGTTCCTCACGCTGGCTCCCGGCACAGGTGGGAGAAACTCAGAAGTAAGATCCAAGCTCTGGGACACTTCAAGGGACCCAGCTGAGCTGGCTTTTTCTTCCCCATCTTGCTTCCCTACCTCCCTCACCTTTCATCCTGGGAAATAACTTCTATACAGTAAGTACTTATATGTAAGTGTTCCTTAGTTATTACTGAGTATCTGGACCTTGTATATTAGTGTTTTCAAAGTATCAATAGTAGGTTGAGGATCACCTGCAATCGAATTACTTGGGACAACTGATAAAAGGCAGATTCCTAGACCCACCCCACAGGTGGTTCGTATGCAAGTGAAATTTAAGGACTCCAGTGCTTGTGCACGCCATTCGTCGTGAGAGATTTAGGACTAAAAACTGCATTAAACTACATTTAATTCCTATGACGTGAAAAATATTATTACTTCCATTCTTACAAATTAGAAAAGTGAGACACAAAAATGCTAGAAGGGCTAGCTTACCCCATTGCCCACTTCTCCTGCCCTCAATCTTTCCCAGCATCAGTATCATTTCCAATGAGTCAGCTCTTCACATCAGGTAGCCAAAGTTTTGGAGCTTCAGTTGCAGCATCAGTCCTTTCAATGAATATTTAGGACTGATTTCCTTTAGGATCAACTGCTTTGAACTTCTTGCTGTCCAAAGGAGTCTTCTCCATAACCACAATTTGAAAGCATCAATTCTTCAATGATCAGCCTTCTTTATGGTCTTACTCTCCCATACATACGTTACTACTGGAAAATCCACAGCTTTGACTATATGGACCTTTGTTGGCAAAGTAATGTCTCTGCTTTTTAATATGCTGTCTAGGTTGATCATAGCTTTTCTTCTAAGGAGCAAGTGTCTTTTAACTTCATGACTGCAGTCAGTGTCTGCTGTGTAGCCCAAGAATATAAAATCTGCCACTGTTTCCACTTTTCTCCCATCTATTTGCCATGAAGTGATGGGACTGGATGCCATGATCTTAGTTTTTTGAATGCGGAATTTTAAGCGAGCTTTTTCACTCTCTTCTTTCACCTTCATCAAGAGGCTCTTTAGTTCCTCTTTGCTTTCTGCCATAAGGGTGGTGTCATCTGCATATCTGAGGTTACTGATATTTCTCCCGGCAATCTTGATTCCAGCTTGTGCTTCCTCCAGGCTGGCATTTTGCATGATGTAGCTTTGAACTGTGGTGTTGGAGAAGACTCTTGAGCGTCCCTTGGACTGCAAGGAGATCCAGCCAGTCCATCCTAAAGGAGATCAGTCCTGGGTGTTCATTGGTAGGACTGATGTTGAAGCTGAAACTCCAATACTTTGGCCACCTGATGCATAGAGCTGACTCATTTGAAAAGACCCTGATGCTGCGAAAGATTGAGGGCAGGAGGAGAAGGGGACGACAGAGGATGAGATGGTTGGATGGCATCACTGACTCAATGGACATGGGTTTGGGTGGACTCTGGGAGTTGGTGATGGACAGGGAGGCCTGGCGTGCTGAGGTTCATGGGGTCGCAAAGAGCTGGAGATGACTGAGCGACTGAACCGAACTGAACTCTGCACAGAAGTTAAATAAGCAGGGTGACAATACACAGCCTTGACATACTCCTTTCCCAATTTTGAACCAGTCTGTTATTCCATGTCTGGTTCTAACTGTTGCTTTTGGACCCGCATACAGGTTTCTCAGGAAGCATGTAAGGTCTTCTGGTATTCCCATCTCCTTAAGAATTTTCCACAGTTTGTTGTGATCTACACAGTCAAAGGATTTAGTGTAGTCAATGAAGCAGAAGTAGATGTTTTTCTGGGATTCTATTGCTTTTTCTATGATCCTATGGATGTTGGTAATTTGATCTCTGGTTCCTCTGCCTTTTCTAAACCCTGCTTGTATATATGGAATTTCTCGTGCTGCTGAAGTCTAGCTTGAAGGATTTTGAGCATTACCTTGTTAGCATGTGAAATGAATGCAGTTGTATGCTAGTTTGAACATTCTTGGAGTTGCCTTTCTTTTGGATTGGAATGAAAATTAATCTTTTCCAGTCCTGCACATTGAGTGCAGCACTTAAATAGCAACATCTTTTAGGATTTGAAACGGCTCAGCTGGAATTCCATCACCTCCACTAGCTTTGGAATGCTTCCTAAGGCCCACTTGACTTCACACGCCAGGATGTAAGTAAGTGTTTGGACCCAGACATTCTTTCCAGACCCTCTAACTGCTAGCCATGTTTTCTATTGACATGTGTGAGAAAAAGCACATTATTCCTAGCTTTCGTTTTGCTGAGTCCACCCAAGGAGTCTGAAAGGAAAAGACGGCTACATAACTGCAGGAAACACACAGGAAATATTTTATTAGCTTCCAGATAGAGAAAAAGGTAGAGTAAAAATATTTCAATAGAAATCCACAGCCCTCCTCAAGGAGCCCACTCGGGCATCCACAGCCCCCCATTCGTGGTAGCGCCTGTAATCCCCCGGCCGCAGCAGGTACTGCCGCCCCCGGTAGTTGGGCATCTCATAGAGGACCCACCAGCCCTCCAGCACATTGAAGGAGTGGATCTCACTGAAGTGGAAGCGCTCATGGAGCGAGGAGCAGTCCTCCGTGATCTCCACCATCTGGCCTCGGTAGTCCTCTCGCTCGTAGATCCTCAGCCTGTGGGAACTGGTCTGTGGGTTCAGCAATCAGCAGATGGCAAAAGTCAGAAAACCTAGTCTTTAGCCACCAATCACTCACACCCCTGGGGGAAATGGGCATTAAAAATTTTTTTCTATATCAAAGATGACAAAAAGACAGCCAACACCAGGGTCAACTGTATACAGTTGGGTAGAATGCATAGTGTAAAACTGAAGCAAGGGCCATTCACATAGATCAAGATACACAGGACTTCCCTGGTGTCCAGTGGTTAAGACTCCACCATTCCAATGAAGTGGGTGTGGGTTTGGTCCCTGGCTGGGGAACTAATATCCCACATGCTGTGGGGTGTGGCCAAAATAAAAAGGATATGCATGGTGCTCCCTAGAGTTTTCTAGGACCACAACCTACATGAACCATATTTAGAAACTACTTAGTACCATTTTTGGGTAGCAATTTTATATATAATTTTTGTTCTCTCCTTTATAAAGACCATTGACTTATGGTGGCCTGGAGTTCTCCTTGAAGGATATAAAAATAATTAGATTTTAAAATTAAAAGGCAAATATATCCCTGGCAAAAGGCATTATTTTGGATCTCAGTAGCTTTAGAAGAGGCTGGAGAGAGAGGAAGCAGAATTGATTTCCCCAGAGTAAGGCATAGATTGGTAGCAGTTCAGACCAGACATCTCCTAATCCCTTCCTTTCTGCTTTGAGTCCTGCTTTTCTGAAGTCCTGAAAAGCAAGAGCCATCGTAATGGTTAGCTTTCAGTCCTCAGATCTAACATATGATTCAGGAAAACACTTTAAGGTTATTGATAAAAACAGAAACTCAAAATCATAAGGCAGGCCTGTCTAGATCAATAGATTATAAGACGTTTAGGGAAATGGAAGGGAGGCTGTTAGTCTTGGGTGAATCCTGTCTGTCTCTTCAGAGCACTTGGCTTTTATTTGCTTGTTTCTTCCCAGCAGGTACGTATTCAGTCTTCCTTTTTCTACCATCAAACCCTCCTTAGCAAAGGTTCTCATAAACAATTCATTCTGAGGCATAAAAAAACTACCAATAAGGCACCTTCCATGGTTTGCAAAGGGTTCACATGTCCATTACCTAATTTTGATCTTCACAATAGCCTGACACACGTGGAGCAACCATTCTGTCTTCTTTTATGAGAAACTAATGACTAGAGCTTTCAGGCTGTAATCAGAAGAGTCAGCACTGGAAGGTGGAAGCTGAGATTTCCAAGCTCCTAATGCCAGTCTGGGTTCTATCAAGGCATTAAATCCTCTGAGCATCTTTCAAAGTTACCCAAAGTGGTACATTTTCCACAGGACTCTGTCATAGTCAAATTATAGCATCCCTAACTGTGGAATTCCAGGCTGCTTGGGCTTTATTTGGATAGCAGTGGCTTTGCAGGAGCTCATAGAGTCACATTGCTGGTCAGTTGTTTTGCTGAATCAAAAAGCAGGACTTGAGCGACCCTGGTTGTTCAAAGTAGTCAATATCTGGAGGGGGAAGGGTGGCTTGCCAGGTACCAGGCAATCTCCTATCCGCCTCATCACAGCTCTATGAATTAGCCGCCCTAGTAGCCCCATTTTACAGGTGAGGAAAGAGACAAATAGCCCAGGGACTAGCCTAAGACCACTGGAGTGTGAGGAGTTCATTGTCTGTGGCACAGACACTCTGAACAGATACCCCCACTTTTCCCCAGTAGAGGTGAGTTTATATTAGCAAAGGAAAAGACAATCTCAATTAAGGGCATTGCATTCTCAATTAAGAGAGATTATAAAGGAAAAGAGAACTTGGTTAGAACCAGCAAAGGAAGGCCACCGTCCTACAGTCTGACCACAGCTCTAGGGCATCGGTGTGACCCGAGGTCACGGCAGGCCCAGGGGGACCGGACTCACGTGGGGGATGAGGCGGCAGGAGCGGATGGAGTCGCTGAGGCCCATCCACTGCTGGTAGTCGGGGTAGTCGCCCCTCCGCAGGAAGTACTGGGGGCCCTGGAAGTTGGGCTGCTCATAGATCATCCAGCAGCCGCTGTCCACGCGGATGGAGTTGCAGCGGCCCAGGTAAGGCTGCAGGTTGGAGTGGTCGCTGCTGCACTCATAGTGGCGGCCCTGGAAGCCCCGGTCCTCGTAGAAGGTGATCTGCAAGGAAGGGAAGGAGAGGCTCAGAGGCCTGGCCTCCAGGCGGGCTGCGGGCCCCTCCCGCCGGCGCGGGGCTCACCTTCCCCATGGCTGCTGGACGCGGGGATGGAGTTCAGTGCGGTGCGGCTGGCGCGCGGTCTATATAGCGGGAGGGCTGCTGCGTTGGCAGGAACAACACAAAAGGGGCCCCCGGGTGAGGAGGATTTCCTTTCTGTCTCTTTTCTATATAATGACGGCGGGGGTGGGGTGGGGGACTCACTGTATGTTTTCTCTTAGACTCTCCAGAGCTTTCGAACTGATGACCCGCGTAAAACTGTCACTTGGTGCCTCTGGGGCCTTTAAATGAAGCCTATTCAGGAGATGGGAAGCGAGCAAAAGCGCTTAACCGGGTTAACACTTGTAATGAAATATTTTATTTATCTTTTAAACATTCTAAGTGATCTCTTTTTGAGGAACAACACGGGATAGTGACCAGGTCAGCGGTCAGGATGGGCCCCAGCGCGGGGCGTCTAGATGAGAGAGTTTTTCCTTGGTGTGAGGATGTGGGACACAGAGGCACCTGCCTTCTGCACAGGAAGGAGGTTGAAGGAGGATGGGATTTTCCCCTGAGAGAAGCTTCTCCCATCCTCCTGGCTGAGGAGTGGGTGCAGCAGACATTACGTTGGAGGGAGGAAAGGTGGGGGGCACTGGACCCCAGGAAGCCCTTGTCATGCGCCTGGCTCAGCTCTGCTCCCTGGAGACTGAGTGGACCAGGGTCACCTCCAGATGCAGCCAGTGTCTCCCAGGAAGCTCCCAACTCTGGAGTTCATGAGGCAGCTCATGGTGGTTATTAGTCACACACTAACTTTTTATTTAACCAATAATTTTGCAAATTAGGGGCTAAGCCTAATTAGTTCTGTTGTTGTTGTTCAGTCCAAGTCATGTTTGAGTCTTTGCCACCCCATTAACTGCAGCATGCCAGGCTTCCCTGTCCCTCCTCATCTCCCGGAGTTTGCCCAAGTTCATGTCCATTAAATCAGTGATGCCATCTAACCATCTCATCCTCCATTGTCCTCTTCTCCTCCTGCCCTCAATCTTTCCCAGCTTCAGGATTTTTCCAATGAGTGGGCTCTTCACATCAGGTGGCCAAAGTATTGGAGTTTCAGCTTCAACATCAGTCCTTCTGATGAGTATTCAGGATTGATTTTCTTTAGGATTGACTGGTTTGGTCTCTTTGCTGTCCAAGGGACTCTCAAGAGTCTTCTCCAACACCACAGTTCAAAAGCATCAGTTCTTCAGTGGCCTGACTTCTTTATGGTCCAATTCTCACATCTGTACAAGACTACTGGAAAGACCATAGCCTTGACTAATTAGTTCTGAGTGAGTGAATGGGAGAAGTCACTCAGTTGTGTCCAACTCTTTGTAACCCCATGAACTGAAGCCTACCAGGTTCCTCCATCCATGGGATTTTCCAGGCAAGAAGACGAGTGGGTCACCATTTCCTCCTCCAGGAGATCTTCCCGACCCAGGGACTGAACCCAGGTCTCCCGCATTGTAGGCAGACGCTTTACCATCTGAACCACCAGGGAAGTCCTAATTAGTTCTAGCTGTGTGCAAATTCAAGGTTATATGCAAATATAACAGATTTATAATCTTACAATCTTGTGAAGACTCTCCCTTCTCTACCTCCCCTGGCTCCTGGACAAGCCTGGTTGTTCTCTGGTTAATATTCTGGTTCCACAGGCTGGAATCTTCTTTCTTTCCCTTAAACCCCTCCCACCCCACCTCCACCAGCTTCTTCTGGTGCTCCACTCTTTAGAAGAGATTTTCTCAACCTCGTACTGTTGTGACAGTTTGGGTCAAAAAAATCTCAATTGTGCAGGTCTGTCCGCTGTATTTGAGGATGTTGAGCAGCATCCCAGGTCTCAATCCTCTACATGCTATTGGCATTACCCTCATGGTTATGGCAACCAAAAATGTCTCCAGATATTGTCATATGTCCCCTGGGGGAGCAAAATAAACCCTGGATGCAAACCACTGCTTTAGAAAGATCTTGTCCTCAATTATATACAACTGTGATACTTCCTGTTTCATTCCTCAGTCTGGACTTTTGTTACTTAAGCCTAAAGCCAAAAAACTATTTGCCTTGAAAAATTTTATTTGAAACACATAAGTTTATTAAGACTTTCCCACATTGTTTGTCTCAAAAATCCTAATTTTATAGAAATGTGAAAACTATAGAGAAGAAGAAAGGAGGAAAAAATTAAAATCATAGGACCATATTTTTAAAATCACTGTCTGGACTTCCCTGGAAGTCCAGTGGTCAAGACTCATCGCTTCCAATGCAGGGTTCAATCCCTGGGTGGAGAACTAAGATCCCACATGCCTCAAGTGGTGACCAAAATCAAAAAACAAAATCACCATGGACAAGTATTTTAAAATCTCCTTTCAGTTCGACAAGATGAAAAAGTTCTAGAGATCTCTGCACAGCAACATCCGAATAGTTAGCAATAGTTGCTCCCTGGGTTGGGAAGATCCCCTGGAGAAGGGAAAGGCTACCCATTCCAGTATTCTGACCTGAAGAATTCCATGGACTGTATAGTCCATGGGGTAGCAAAGAGTTGGGTTTCCCTGATGGCTCAGTTAGTAAATAATCCGCTTTCAATGCAGGAGACCCTGGTTTGATTCCTGTATTGGGAAGATCCACTGGAGAAGGGATAGGCTATCCACTCCAGTATTCTTGGACTTCCCTTGTGGCTCAGTTGGTAAATAATCTGCCTGCAATGTGGGAAACCTGGGTTCAATCCCTGGATTGGGAAGATGCCCTGGAGAAGGGAAATGCTACCTACTCCAGTATTCTGGCCTGGAGAATTCTACAGACTGTATAGTCCATGGGGTCGCAAAGGATTGTACACTACTGAGCGACTTTCACTTTCACTGTACTATGTGTTTGAAAAACGGTTAAAATAATAAATTTCATGTTATGTGTTTTATTTTTTTTTACCAAAATAAAAAAGACTTCATTCCTCCTCCCCTCCAAAAAAAGCCCTTTAATAACTGAGAAAAGAAGAGAAGCGAAAAGCAAAGGAGAAAAGGAAAGCTATACCCATTTGAATGCAGAGTTTCAAAGAATAACAAGAAGAGATAAGAGAGCCTTCTTCAGCAATCAATGCAAAGAAATAGAGGAAAACAACAGAATGGGAGAGACTAGAGATCTCTTCAAGAAAATTAGAGATACCAAGGGAATATTTCATGCAAAGATGGGCTCGATAAAGGACAGAAATGGTATGGACCTAACAGAAGCAGAAGATATTAAGAAGAGGTGGCAAGAAGACACAGAAGAACTGTACAAAAAAGATCTTCATGACCTGGATAATCACGATGGTGTGATCACTCATCTAGAGCCAGACATCCTGGAATGTGAAGTCAAGTGGGCCTTAGGAAGCATCACTATGAACAAAGCTAGTGGAGGTGATGGAATTCCAGTTGAGCTGTTTCAAATCCTGAAAGATGATGCTGTGAAAGTGCTGCACCCAATATGCCAGCAAATTTGGAAAACTCAGCAGTGGCCACAGGACTGGAAAAGGTCAGTTTTCATTCCAATCCCAAAGAAAGGCAATGCCTAAGAATGCTCAAACTACCACACAATTGCACTCATCTCACATGCTAGTAAAGTAATGCTCAAAATTCTCCAAGCCAGGCTTCAGCAATACGTGAACCGTGAACTTCCTGATGTTCAAGCTGGCTTTAGAAAAGGCAGAGGAACCAGAGATCAAATTGCCAACATCCGCTGGATCATGGAAAAAGCAAGAGAGTTCCAGAAAAAAATCTATTTCTGCTTCATTGACTATGCCAAAGCCTTTGGCTGTGTGGATCACAATAAACTCTGGAAAATTCTGAAAGAGATGGGAATATCAGACCACCTGACCTGCCTCTTGAAAAACCTGTATGCAGGTCAGGATGCAACAGTTAGAACTGGACATGGAACAACAGACTGGTTCCAAATAGGAAAAGGAGTATGTCAAGGCTGTATATTGTCACCCTGCTTATTTAACTTATATGCAGAGTACATCATGAGAAATGCTGGGCTGGAAGAAGCACAAGCTGGAATCAAGATTGCCAGGAGAAATATCAATAACCTCAGATATGCAGATGATACCACCCTTATGGCAGAAAGTGAAGAGGAACTAAAAAGCCTCTTGATGAAAGTGAAAGAGGAGAGCGAAAAAGTTGGCCTAAAGCTCAACATTCAGAAAACGAAGATCATGGCATCTGGTCCCATCACTTCATGGGAAATAGATGGGGAAACAGTGGAAACAGTGTCAGACTTTATTTTTTTGGGCTCCAAAATCACTGCAGATGGTGACTGCAGCCATGAAATTAAAAGACACTTACTCCTCGGAAGGAAAGTTATGACCAACCTAGATAGCATGTTGAAAAGCAGAGACATTACTTTGCCGACTAAGGTCTGTCTAGTCAAGGCTATGGTTTTTCCTGTGGTCATGTATGGATGTGAGAGTTGGACTGTGAAGAAGGCTGAGCACCGAAGAATTGATGCTTTTGAACTGTGGTGTTGGAGAAGACTCTTGAGAGTCCCTTGGACTGCAAGGAGATCCAACCAGTCCATTCTGAAGGAGATCAGCCCTGGGATTTCTTTGGAAAGAATGATACTAAATTTGAAACTCCAGTACTTAGGCCACCTGATGTGAAGAGTTGACTCATTGGAAAAGACTCTGATGCTGGGAGGGATTGGGGGCAGGAGGAGAAGGGGATGACCGAGGATGAGATGGCTGGATGGCATCACTGACTCGATGGATGTGAGTCTGAGTGAACGCTGGGAGTTGGTGATGGACAGGGAGGCCTGGCGTGCTGCAGTTCATGGGGTCGCAAAGAGTTGGACATGACTCAGCAACTGAATTGAACTGAATTTTCACTTCTTTGATCTAATAGTTCCACTTGTAAGAACTTGTCCAAAGGAAATAGCTAAAGGTACATGAGAATGTTATGCACAGTGGCATTTTATCAGAACACTCTTTACAATGTGAAAAATTAGATTCCAATGAAATGTCCAACATAGTGCATTAACTAGGTAAATTATAGAGCATCTCTCTGATGAGATTCTACACAGCTACCAAAAATCATATTCACAAATAATTTACTTAAGAATATGGAAAATACTCAACATATGTTAAAATTTTAACATGAGTATATTATACACTGAAAACTACAAAACATTGCTGAAGAAAAGAAGATATAAATAAATGGAAAAACATCATATGTTCATGGATTGGAAGACTTAATATTGTTCAGATATGAATATTTCCCAAAGTGGTCTACAGATACAATGTAATCCCTATAAAATTCTAATGATATTTTTTGTGGCAGTAGAAAATCCCATCGTAAAATTTAGATAGAATCTCAAGGGATCCCAAATACCCAAAGCTTTGTGTGTGTGTGTGAAGCAATTTTTAATTTTTATTTATTTATTTAATATTGGCCTTACCACATAGTTTGCAGGACCTCAGTTCCCTGGTGTCTCAGACAGTAAAAAATCTGCCTGCAGTGCAGGCTTGGGTTCAATCCCTGGGTTGGGAAGACCCCCTGAAAGAAGGCATGGCAACACACTCCAATATTCTTACGTGGAGAACCCCCATGGACAGAGGAGCCTTGCGGGCTACAGTCCATGGGGTCGCAAAGAGTCAGACACGACTAAGCACACGCAGTTCCCAGACCAAGGATTGAACCTGGAGCACTGCAAGTGAAAGTGCCAAATTCTAACCATCAGACACCAGGGAACTCCCCAGAACAATCTTGAAAATGAAGGACAAAGCTGGGACATTCTCACACTTTCTGATTTCAAAATTACTACAAAATTACACTAATCAAAACTGTGTTGTACTGGCACAAAGACAGACATATAGACAAAATGAAAGAGTAGAGAACACAGACACAAACCCTTACATGTATGGTCAAGTGAATTTTTTTTTTTTAATTTGGTCAAGTGACTTTTGACAGGTTCCCAAGACCATTCAATGAAGAAAAGACAGTATTTTCAACAATGGTACTGGGAAAACTAGATATCCACATGCAAAAGAATGTAGTTGGACCTTTACCTTACAATATGTATTACACAAAAACTAACTCAAAGTGAATTAGAGACCTAAATATAAAAACTAAACTGAAGAAGGAAAGAAGCAGGTTGCCCTGACTGGACTCACTCCATTTTTAAAAGAAAAGGAGCTCCATCTTACACTTTGGTGAACTTTGGACTGCATATCAGGGAGGCCATAGAGATAAAATACTAACAGCCAAGCAGGCTTCCCAGATGGATAAAAACCAAAACAGGCAGACCCTGTACCCAGATCTCCCAGAGCCAGAAGGAAAGCATTGTCCACTATGTAATCTTAATAATGTTTATTGATATAGACTAAACTGTATGTCAAGATAGCTTTAGAATGTAAATCTATGGCTGTAACCTGATTGCATCTCTTACTAACATTGTCCCAGGTGGACTTTAGAGAATTTGGGGATGTGGACTTGGGCACATACACTTTGGGTATAAAAGGTTGTCACAAAAATCAGTCGGGGTCCCTGGCTAAAAAGGAAACTTTGCCTCGGACCTGCCAGCGTAATAAACTGCACTCCACTATCCATGCTGTCCTTCTAAGTGAGTTTGCTTCACAAAACTACAAAACTCTTAGATGAAAACAGAGGAAAATCTTCATGAGATTAGACTTGCAATGATTTCTTGGATATAACACTAAAGCATAGACCATAGATATATTGGAGTCCATCAAAATAAAAACTTTTGTGCATCAGAGGAGACTATCAACAGAGTGAAGAGGCTACCCAGGGAATGTGAGAAACTATTTGTGAATCATGTATGATAAAGGATTGCTATTCAAAATGTACAGAGAACTGATACAACTCAGCAAAATCAATAGCAATGCCCCCCTAAAAAAAACCCCAATTAAAAAAAAGGCTTGCCCTTTCTCTTCAATGAGGTGGCCAAGCAGCAGACTCAGAGATCCAGATCTTTGTGAAGACCCTGATGGGCAAGACCATTACCCTTGAGGTCGAGCCCAGTGACACCACTGAGAATGTCAAAGCCAAAATCTAAGACAAGGAGGGCATCCCGCCTGACCAACAGCATCTGATTTTCTCAGGCACACAGCTGGAGAATGGCTGCACTCCGTCAGAATACAATATCCAATATCCAGAAAGAGTCCACCCTGCACATGGTGCTTTCTCTGTGAGGCAGCATCATTGAGCCTTCCCTCCGCCAGCTCGCTCAGAAATACACCTGCAACAAGATCTGCCACAAGTGTTATGCTCACTTGCACTCCCGTGCCGTCAACTGCTTCAAGAAGAAGTGAGGCCAAACCAACAACCTGTGCCCCAAGAAGAAGGTTAAATAAAGCCCCTCCACTGGCTTATCCTTTGACCGCAGGGTGGCCTCGTGCCCAAGGCCCAAGGCCCTGGGGCCTCAATAAAGTTTCCTTTTCATTGACTGGAGCAGTTAAAAAAAAAGTCTTAATTAGAAGCTTCTCCAAATAAGATAATACAATGGCCAATAAGCACATGAAAAGATGCTCAACATTGCTAATCATTAGGGATATGCAATTAAACCTACAATAGATACTTCATACACACTAGAATGACTTATAAAAAACAGAACAGAAAATAAGTGTTAGTGAGGATGTCAGAGAAACTGGAAAACCTGTGCATTGTTGATGGGACTGTAAAATGGCAGAGCCACTGTGGAAGATTGCATGGTAGTTTCTCAAAAATTAAACATTTAATTACCACACGATTCAACATTTCCATTTCTAGGTGTATTCAAAAGAATTGAAAGCAGTGACTTAAACAGCTATTTGTATCCGAATGATCATCGCAGCATTCTTTATTACAGCAAAAAGGAAGAAACAAGACAAGTGCCCTTTTAGGAATGGATGCATGGATACACAAAATGTGGTATATGTGTAGAATGGAATATTATTCAGCATTAAAAATGAATAAAATGTTGATAAATTTCACAACTTGGACAAACCTTGAAAACACTATCCTAATTGAAGTAAGTAAGACACAGGACAAACATTATATGATTCAATGCATTTGAGATACCTGGAATACATTTATAAAGAAAGAAAGTAGAATGGCGGTTACCAGGGGCTGGGGGAAGGTGGGAATGGGGAGTTATTGTGTCATGAGTACAGCAGCTTGGGATGATGATAAAGTTCTGAAAATGAATAGTGTTGATGGTTGCACAATGATATAAACGTGTTTTATGCCACTGAATTGTACACTTAAAAATGCCTATAGTGGTAAATTTTATGTATATTTTACTATGATTTAAAAAGTCTTCCATTAGCAACAAGAAAAAAAAGGGAATCAATATTAATTTTTCAAAATTAATTTCTTGATTTCGATAATTCTACTGTGGGTTAGAACTCCATGATCTCACTGCCAAGGGCTCTCTCCTTGGCTGGGGAACTAAGATCCCACAAGCTGCATGATATGGCAAAAAAATCTTTTTTTACTGTAGTTATAAGAAAACATTAAAATGCGATAAATCAGTGACTTAAATGGAATTAAAAAGCATTTAAAACGGTTTATTTTAACTTACTGTCCTCTTACTTTATAATAAGAGAATAATTAATAAAATTAATGTCTTAAGTTTTTTTTTATTAGTACCTTTCCCTCCTTGGGTTTTCTTCCTCTTTCCCCATTTACTCATTTCATTCTATCTTACACCACCAAAGCTTACGTTTAAGATCTGGTAATATTTAAGGTCTTTTTTAATGCTGGGAATTGGTGCTCTGGACACAATTGTGCTGTAGGCAAAATTGTTAGGTTCTTTCCGTCACTCAACTTTCCTTGTATATTTCACCATTTGCAGCTAGCAGCTATGGTACCAGGGGCACCAACTTCAAGATAATACAGATGTTAAATATTGTGGGAAATGGACAAAACTCTGCGCTCTGACGATAGTGTTGAGCTGCTGAATCAACCATCCTTAAATCCTGGGCTACCCTAGGATTTCCTATCGTGTGAGTAGATTTCCATATTACCCATTTGGTATGTGTTTTGGCCAATTTCAGTCTAATGTATATAACTGATTCAGATCCATTTTTGTCCAAGGGATTAGGGTACATTCTAATTTGAGGAAACTCCGGGAGATGGTGAAGGATAGGGAAGCCTGGCATGCTATAGTCCATGGGGTCACAAAGAGTTGGACACAACTGAGTGACTGAACAATAACAACAACTAATCAAGCTTTGGAGGATGAGTAGTTCACCAGGAAGAAGGTGGGGAAGAGTAATCTGGGTGAGGAAAAGGTGTGAGCAAATTCAAAGAGATGTGAAAATGCTTGATGTGCTTGGAAAAGATGGAGTAAAGGATGACTGGGGCCTGGTAATTGGAGAGGAAGTGGATAAGCTGTAGCCAGATTCTTGAAAACGTAGAATTTTTTTCTGTGGGCAGTGGAGCAATATCAGAAGTTTTTATTCAGGGAAATGACTTGATCAGATCAGTCTTTGAGTACAAACATAATCACTGCTTCTGCTTTCTACAAACCCACTCCAGTATTCTTGCCTGGAGAATCCCAGGGACAGGGGAGCCTGGTGGGCTGCCATCTATGGGGTTGCACAGAGTCAGACACGACTGAAGCGACTTAGCAGCAGCAGCAGCAATGAAATGCAAGTAAGACAATAAGCAGCAGGAGAATGTAAATGATAACAATGTTATACTTCCTTATAACCTTTTACAGGCAATATATTAATACATATATATAAATATGTATGGAGAGTATACATATACAGCTATAAATGTATATAACTGTGTGGATACCATATTTGCATATATGTAGACAGAATACTGGAGAAGGCAATCACACCCCACTCCAGTACTCTTGCCTGGAAAATCCATGGATAGAGGAGCCTGGTAGGCTGCAGTCCATGGGGTTGCTAAGAGTTGGACATGACTGAGTGACTTCACTTTCACTTTTCACTTTCATTCATTGGAGACAGAAATGGCAACCCACTCCAGTGTTCTTGCCTGGGGAATCCCAGGGACGGCGGGGCCTCGTGGGCTGCCGTCTATGGAGTTGCACAGAGTCGGACATGACTGAAGCGACTTAGCAGTAGCAGCAGTAGACAGAATCCTGGGCTTCCCCAATGGCTCAAGTGGTAAAGAATCTGCCTCCAATGCTGGAGGCACAGGAGATGCTGTTCAATCCCTGGATTAGGAAGATGCCCTGGAGGAGGAAATGGCTACCCACTGCAGTATTCTTGCCTGGAAAATCCCGTGGACAGAGCCTGCCAGGCTACAGTCCATGAGGTCACAAAAAGTCAGACGTGGCTGAGACACATGCATGCATTCAGGGGACGCAGCTGTGGATTATCCTATATATCTAATTCAATTCCGGGTTAGCTGCTTGCAATGACCTCATGGTAAGAATCTGTACACTAGTGCTGTCATTATTTTGACAAGAATCTTCCTGATTCCATAATGGAAAATCTCTGATTTTCTGAACTGTGAGTTCTGAATTCTGATGTACTTCTATTATTAACTGTTTGAAATTAAAACTGGACCTTAGTGTACCTTATATAAAATGAGTGATCTAAGTTAGATAATCTCCAAGTCTGAAATATGTTAAATATCATATGAGTTCATTGCTCTATAATGACTTGCCTTCTACCCTCCTTCTCCCTCCCTCACTTTCTCCCTGTCTTCTTTTTGGGGTAGGGGAAGGGTAGAGATTTTCCATTAGGAATTTCCTTTGAGTTTTTGAATAAAGTTCTAAGCATTTACCTTGGGAAAAAGTACATATGCTCTGTGTCAACCAGGAATGTATATTGAACTACAAATAACAGAACACCCATATCAGTGGCATAAAAAAAATGTGGGTTTATTTTGCTTCCATTACAAGAAGTTTCAGAGTAATGGATTGCTGGCCTTGTGTGACGGCTAATTTTATGTCAGCTTAACTGGGATAAGGGATGCCCGGATCGCTGGCAAAACATTATTTTTGGGTGTGTCTGTGAGGATATTTCTGGGAGAGATTAGGATTTGAATTGGTAGTCTGAGTAGAGAAGATCGCCTCTACCTATGCCTTATCCAGTCTGTTGAGGGCCTGCATAGATCAAAAAAGTGGTGGAGAGAGTAACTCTCTCTACCTGCAGGAGCTGAAACATCAGTCTTCTGTTCTCGGACACATCAGCACTCCTCGTTCTCAGGCCTTTGGACTCAAGACTGAATTATTCCACCAGCTTTCCTGATTCTGCAGCTTGCAGACTGTGGGATTTCTCAGCCTCCATAATCACATGAGCCAATTCCTAGAATAAATCTCCTCATCTGAGCTTCCCTAGTGGCTCAGATGGTAAAGAATCTGCCTGCAATGCAGGAGACTCAGGTTTGATTCCTGGGTTGGGAAGATCCCCTGGAGAAGGGAATGGCTACCCACTCTGGTATTCTTGCCTGGAGAATCCCTTGGACAGTGAAGCCTGGTGGGCTATAGTCCATGGACTTGCAAAGAGTCGGACATGACTGAGAGACTAACACTTCCACTTTCTTTCATATCTATAGAGATCCTGTTGGTTCTGTTACTCTGGAGAGCCCTGACTAATAAATAACTAGCATTGGTTCAGGGGCTTGACCACATCCAGGCCAGCATTTCTGAAACTGTGGCTTTTCCCTCATGCTTGTCACCTCTTGAATGTAAAATGCCTGAAATAAGAGGGAACCTTGGGCAGCTATTCCCTTTCATAAGGAAGACAATATTTTTTCCAGAGCCATCTCCTCTCTCTTCTCATCAGCATTTGTCCACTTACGTTTCAATGTCCAAAAAGTGTCATGAGATCAGCTCAGAATCAATATCAAACACTTTTAAAAAAAAAGCAAACAAATGAAAGGAGAAAAAGAGAGAGTCTGCCAGAGATGTGTGAACTTAACTTTTGCATACAACTTAGGGAATTTATGTAGAAGGCAATGGCACCCCACTCCAGTACTCTTGTCTGGAAAATCTCATGAATGGAGGAGCCTGGTGGGCTGCAGTCCATGGGGTCGCTAAGAGTTGGATATGACTGAGCAACTTCACTTTCACTTTTCACTTTCATGCTTTGGAGAAGGAAATGGCAACCCACTCCAGTGTTCTTTCCTGGAGAATCCCAGGGACAGGGGAACCTGGTGGGCTGCCATCTATGAGGTCGCACAGAGTCGGACACGACTGAAGCAACTTAGCAGCAGCAGCAGTAGGGAATTTAAAAATCTTCTGAAGCCCATTGTAGTAACTAGCTTCAGAATCCTTGATTTGAAAAGTGGGTCACACCATCTCTGAACCTCAATTTTCAGATCTTCACACCTCAAAGAAAAACTGGCGAGATTTCTAGCAAACTAGTCTGAAGCAGCAACATGTTTAAAGGCCAGAGAATCAAATAAGATATGTATTATGAAAATGTTTCACAAGCTGTAAAGTTCTGCTTCATATGAAAGCATAGTTCTAGTGAGAGAATTTTGTTATCTGAAGATCATACACCTTGATTGCTACTTGTATCTTGTGTGTGTGTGAGTGTATAAATAAAATAATAAAATAAAAGTAAGACAAAAGGGAAAGCACAAGCAAACCAGTGCCAGGAAAACAGAAAATATTTTATTAGTTTCCAGATTGAGAAACGATGCATTTATTTCAATAGATATCTATGACTCTTCTCAAGGAGCCCACTTTGGCATTCACGGCCCCCCAGTCATGGTGGCGCCTGTATTCCCCTGGCCTCAGCAGATACTGCCGCCCCCGGTAGTTGGGCAACTCATAGAGGACCCAGGAGCCCTCCAGAACATTGAGAGAGTGAATCTCATTGAAGTGGAAACGGTCTTGAAGAGAGGAGCAGTCCTCAGTGATCTCTATCATCTGGCCTCTGTAATCTTCCCTCTCATAAAGTCTGAGCCTGTGAGAGCCAGCCTGGCCCATTCAGAGGTGGAAAGAGGAGAAAAGCAAACCATGAAATGATTCCAACACATTCATGCCATTCAGTTTGGTGAGGCTCAAGCCATTTTCAAATATAAGGTAAAAATGAATTACTTCTGAATCTCTATATACTCCTCACTTTCAAAGGTGAAAATTCCATACCTTTTCAAGGTCATAAAGTGTGACTAAAAATTAAGAAGGAACTCTTGTACTTCAATATATTCATATACTTCCCAGGACAAACTGTTAACTATGCTCAGGACACTGTACCATAGAGAAACCAAACCTTTAACAGCTTATTACTATTTTTGCCATTTTGGGAGATTTTTTTTAGTTTTTCAGGCATGTGTGTTTGAACAGGAAAATCAGTTTATGAAATGAATGACTCTACATTGAGTTTAAAATAAATCTTGGAAAAATCACCAAGGACTTAGATGCTTCTGAAGTCTCTCAGTTAAATGCTTGATTTTCAGTTAATAATTTATGAATGAGGAAAAATGAGTAAGAAAAATCAGTCAGCCCAAGGACTAACTTTTCAAAAACCTTAGTGTTTTGACACACATGTGAACTCTGTGTAGCCCACATGTAAATCTCTGTGTCACTCTCCCTTGACAAAAAGCACTTTTATTTGTACAGGTAGGAAAAACTGAAACATACAAGTGGGGAGCAAAAGGGTGAAAGGGTGTTACAAAAAGTAACCTTTGTAAAAGTATCCTTTTCCACTCCTATCTGCTCAGAAAGTAGCACCTAATTATTTTTCTTTGAAATATTAGTGATATTAGTGGTTTTTCTACAACTCCATTGTAAATAATTCCAGGTCAGGACCTCTATCATACATCCTCAGGGCTGCAAATGCATTCTTACTCAATACATATTTGTTGATTAAATGGTACCTGGGCAACAATTTGCTTTTGTTCCAGGCAAATTATATTGAACTAATATACAACAGTATACAGTAGCTTACTTTCCCTCTCAAACTCAGTTATTCTGAATGATCACTACTCCAAATGTTGAACCTTTGACTGAAACTATCCCTTCTGAGGTACAAGGCCGGGATCTGCTACGGAAGTGGACTCACGTGGGGGATGAGGCGGCAGGAGCGGACCGAGTCGCTGAGGCCCATCCACTGCTGGTAGTCGGGGTAGTCGCCCCGCCGCAGGAAGTACTGGGGGCCCAGGTAGTTGGGCTGCTCATAGATCATCCAGCAACCGCTGTCCACACGCACCGAATTGCAGCGGCCCAGGTAAGGCTGCAGGTTGGAGTGGTCGCTGCTGCACTCATAGTGGCGGCCCTGGAAGCCCCGGTCCTCGTAGAAAGTGATCTGCAAGGAAGGGAAGGAGAGGCTCAGAGGTCT
The DNA here is from genome assembly GCF_032405125.1 of Capricornis sumatraensis. Taxonomy (NCBI): domain Eukaryota; kingdom Metazoa; phylum Chordata; class Mammalia; order Artiodactyla; family Bovidae; genus Capricornis; species Capricornis sumatraensis. Next base: position 140,858,373 of record NC_091071.1, read on the forward strand.
GGTCTCCAGCCGGGCTGCGGGCCCCTCCCGCCGGCGCGGGGCTCACCTTCCCCATGGCTGCTGGACGCGGGGATGGAGTTCAGTGCGGTGCGGCTGGCGCGCGGTCTATATAGCGGGAGGGCTGCTGTGTTGGCAGGAACAACACAAAAGGGGCCCCCGGGTGAGGAGGGGATGTTTGTGTTCTCTTTTTACTCTTCGCTGTCAGAGTCCATGGGGCTCATTGTGGGGTTCGGTCCCATTCTCTCTGGAGTTTCTATCACTGGCTGATGCTAAATGAGACAATTTGGAAAAAAAAAAAAGAAGCAATCTGGGACATTGTTTATTTAATAATAGAAGTAGAACTTCAGCCATTTCATATATATTCCAATCGTGTATTTCTATGAGTTGGGGAAAAAACAAGAAAATGTAAGTGGCCCAACAAAAAAAGCAGTCTTGATATGGCAAATAGAAATTAAGCTCTAAGAAGTATGTGCCATAATATTGAATGCTAATTGTTAATCAGAAAGAAATGGCCTTTACTGAATATTGAAAATTTCAAATTAGTCCTTTAAGAGAGCTTCTTCATTAAAAAGTGTAAGAAGTTATAATGTTTTACCAAGAGAGTTCCCAAAATGTCAAACTTTCTGTATGGTAAAAAACCAAAAACAACATATATGGGTCTTTAACATTTGGTCTAATTTTGTTGCCATTGTGCATGAAAGTAGACTGAAGATTCGGTGTTTCATCTTAGCTGCTTATAATTCAAAAGTGAGAATAGCTTTAAGATGCTTAATCTCAAAAATAAGAAATAAAAGGAAATTTTCTATGATACAAATGAAGTTATTTATAAAACAAAATAAACTCACAGACTTAGTAAACTTCTGGTTACCAGGGAGGGAAAGGTGGAGGGAAGGGATAGTTAGGGAGTTTGGGATGGACAGGTGCACACTGCTATATTTAAAATGGGTAACCAACAAGGACATAATGCACAGGGATCTCTGCTCCATGTTATGTGGCAACCTGGATGGGAGAGGAGTTTGGGGGAGAATGGATACATGTGTATGTGTGGCTGAGTCCCTTTGCTGTCCATCTGAAACTGTCACAATGTTGTTAATTGGCTATACTCCAATATAAAAGAAAAGTTAAAATAAAAGGGAAAAGTCTAAAAGTTCAAGGAAATAAAAAAAGGTAATGCATTTAAAACACAAAACCAGATTACCCCTTCAGTTCAGTTCAGTTGGTCTCTCAGTCATGTCCAACTCTTTGCGACCCCATGAATCACAGCACGCCAAGCCTCCCTGTCCATCACCAACTACCGGAGTTCACTCACACTCACGTCCATAGAGTCAGTGATGCCATCCAGCCATCTTATCCTCTGTCATCCCCTTCTCCTCCTGCCCCCAATACCTCCCAGCATCAGAGTCTTTTCCAATGAGTCAATTCTTCACATCAGGTGGCCAAAGTACTGGAGTTTCAGCTTTAGCATCATTTCTTCCAAAGAAATCCCAGGGCTGATCTCCTTCAGAATGGACAGGTTGGATCCCCTTGCAGTCCAAGGGACTCTCAAGAGTCTTCTCCAATACCACAGTTCAAAAGCATCAATTCTTCTGTGCTCAGCTTTCTTCACAGTCCAACTCTCACATCCATACATGACCACTGGAAAAACCATAGCCTTGACTGGACGGACCTTAGTCGGCAAAGTAATCTCTCTGCTTTTCAATATGCTATCTAGGTTGGTCATAACTTTTCTTCCAAGGAGTAAGCATCTTTTAATTTCATGGGTGCAGTCACCATCTGCAGTGATTTTGGAGCCCCCCAAAAATAAAGTCTGACACTGTTTCCACTGTTTCCCCATCTATTTGCCATGAAGTGATGGGACCAGATGCCATAATCTTCGTTTTCTGAATGTTGAGCTTTAAGCCAACTTTTTCACTCTCCACTTTCACTTTCATCAAGAGGCTTTTGAGTTCCTCTTCACTTTCTGCCATAAGGGTGGTGTCATCTGCATATCTGAGGTTATTGATATTTCTCCCAGCAATCTTAATTCCAGCTTGTGCTTCTTCCAGCCCAGCGTTTCTCATGATGTACTCTGCATATAAGTTAAATAAGCAGGGTGACAATATACAGCCTTGACATACTCCTTTTGCTATTTGGAACCAGTCTGTTGTTCCATGTCCAGTTCTAACTGTTGCTTCCTGACCTGCATATAGGTTTCTCAAGAGGCAGGTCAGGTGGTCTGGTATTCCCATCTCTTTCAGAATTTTCCAGTTTATTGTGATCCACACAGTCAAAGGCTTTGGCATAGTCAATAAAGCAGAAATAGATGTTTTTCTGGAACTCTCTTGCTTTTTCCATGATCCAGTGGATGTTGGCAATTTGATCTCTGATTCCTCTGCCTTTTCTAAAGCCAGCTTGAACATCAGGAAGTTCACTGTTCACGTATTGCTGAAGCCTGGCTTGGAGAATTTTGAGCATTACTTTACTAGCATGTGAGATGAGTGCAATTGTGTGGTAGTTTGAGCATTCTTTGGCATTGCCTTTCTTTGGAACTGGAATGAAAACTGACCTTTTCCAGTTCTGTGGCCACTGCTGAGTTTTCCAAATTTGCTGGCATATTGAGTGCAGCACTTTCACAGCATCATCTTTCAGGATTTGAAACAGCTCAACTGGAATTCCATCACCTCCACTAGCTTTGTTCGTAGTGATGCTTTCTAAGGCCCACTTGACTTCACATTCCAGGATGTCTGGCTCTAGATGGGTGATCACACCATCGTGATTATCTTGGTCTTGAAGATCTTTTTTGTACAGTTCTTCTGTGTCTTCTTGCCATCTCTTCTTAATACCTTCTGCTTCTGTTAGGTCCATACCATTTCTCTCCTTTATTGAGCCCCATCTTTGCATGAAATATTCCCTTGGTATCTCTAATTTTCTTGAAGAGATCTCTAGTCTTTCCCATTCTGTTGTTTTCCTCTATTTCTTTGCATGGATCACTGAGGAAGGCTTTCTTATCTCTTCTTGCTCTTCTTTGGAACTCTGCATTCAGATGCTTATATCTTTCCTTTTCTCCTTTGCTTTTTGCTTCTCTTCTTTTCACAGTCATTTGTAAGGCCTGCCCAGACAGCCATTTTGCTTTTTTGCATTCTTTTTCCATGAGGATGGTCTTGCTCGTTGTCTCCTGTACAATGTCATGAACCCCCATCCATAATTCATCAGGCACTCTGTCTATCAGATCTAGTCCCTTAAATCTATTTCTCACTTCCACTGTATAATCATAAGGGATTTGATTTAGGTCATACCTGAATGGTCTAGATTACCCCTTAGGTTATTGTAAAAGAAAATCAAATTCCTATCACACCTGTTTCTGGTGGGCTCTAGATACACTTTTGTTCGATGGGGAGCAAGATTAAACAAAGCTTTTGACTTAGAGGAAATTAATTGCATGAACACAAAGAGGAACTATAGCTGGAATGGTGTGGGTAGAATGAGGAATAAATATCTAGAAGCTGGGACTCTGCTTTAGAAAGCATTTATCAGTCTGGGAGAGGATAATCTGATGAACTGGAAAGAGCACTGGAATGGAAGATGACCTGTGCCTTTAGCCTCTTCCATGTTCAAAGAATTAGTCACAGTTCTATGTTGACTCATTGAAATATTTGTCTTTACTTTGGGTCTTAAATCTTTGTAAGTTGATATTTATGGATCAGATACCACTTAAGCACAATATGATGTTTCAGTTCTCATTATCCAGTATGAAAGTCATGTGTTTGCAGAATTACTTATGTTAGCCTAGTGCAGTATACTCAGCCAGGATCTAAAATATCAAAATCATCATGATAATTAAAAAATTTTTAAATAAAAATGAAAAATCCTTTTTAAAAAATCATCATTTTGCTCAGAGTTGTTTCTGTGGGGAGAGTGTAGAGAGGTGAAAACAGCAAAATATGAGAAACAACCACAATGCGGAGTCCCAGAGATTACCTAGAGAAGCAGTATGAGGATGTCAGTGGGGACGAGTGACTCAGCTGACATGCAGCTCCAGCTGAAATTTAGGATCCAACTGAAAGCCCAAGGGGCTTCCCTGGTGGCTCAGACAGTAAAGAATCTGCCTACAATGCTGGAGACCTGGGTTCAATCCCTAGGTCGGGAAGATTCCCTAGAGAAGGGAATGGAAATCCACTCCAGGATTCTTGCCTGGAGAATTCCATGGATGGAGGAGCCTGGGGGGTCCATGGGGTCACAAAGAGTCAGACACGACTGAGCAACTAACACTTCCACTTCCAACTGAAGGACCAAAATGAGGACATTTTGGGTGTGGCTTTTTTCATTAACTGGGAAAAGGAAAGGCTTTATTTCAGCCTGGGGGAAGAAATAGGGAACCTCCTCCCACCACTTCTCATACAATTGAAATGTAAATATCTTGTGCCAAAATGTGGTTTAATTTCAGTGCTCTACAGGAAATTCTGGAGCTTCCATGGTGGCTCAGATGGTGAAGAATCTGCCTGCGATGCAGGAGATCCAGGTTCAGTCCCTGGGTCGGGAAGATCACTTGGAGAAGGGAACGACTACCCTCTCCAGTATTCTTGCCTGGAAAATCCATGGACGGAGGAGCCTGGAGGGACTACAGTCCTTGCGGTCACAAAGAGATGGACATGACTGAGCAGCTATCACTTTCACAGAAAATTGTAGGAGTGGCAAATGTACGCAACACCATCGTATGCTAAGTGAACATAGGTTAAGGCCTGACACTCCCCGCACCTGTGGCCAGAAGCAGAGCTCTGCACCAGTTGCTTGGGAATTGTCTTTGGAGGGAGAGCAAGAAAGAAGAAACATCCTGTTTCCTGGGCTCTGATCCAGGAAGTAACCCTTAGTCACTCTGTAAGTAGTCACATGGTTTCAAACAAAAGTGAAAAAAAAAGGGACTAGTTCAGGTTTGGATTTTGTTGCATGTAGGGTTAATGATTTGTATAGCTAGTGTAAGTAGCTTAGTGAGGAAGGCATGTTGAAAGCTGAGACAGATTGAAAGCTAAGCCTCTTGCTCCAAACAGTTAGCCAAAGCGTGGTTGTGAAGGGAAAGTTTTTGACAGAAATTAAAAGTGCTACTCCAGTGAACAGGCTTCCCAGGTGGCTCAGTGCAGGAGACATGGATTCGATCCCTGGGTGGGGATGATCCCCTGAAGGAGGAAATGGCCCCAGTATTATTCTTGCCTGGAAAATTCCACGCACAGAGGAGCCTGGCAAGCTATAGTCCACAGGGCCGCAAAGAGTTGGACATGACTGAGCAACTGAGCATGCATGCACACACGCATTCTAGTAAACACACTAATGAAGAAAGTGAAACAGCCTTATTGCCCATATGTATAAAGTTTGAGTGGTCCGGATAGACAGTTAAACCAGCCACTACATTCTCTTAAGCCAAAACCTACACGAGAGTAAAAGAGAACCTAAATCTTTTCAATTCTATGAAGATTGAGAGAGGTGAGAAAACTGCAGAAGTAAAGCTTGAATTTAGCAGAGGTTGTTCTTGAGGTTTAAGGAAAGAAGCCATCTCTATAATATAAAACTTCAAAGTGAAGCAACAAGTACTGATGTAGAAATTGCAGCAAGTCATCCAGGAGATCTAGCTCAGATAATTAATGAAGGTGTCTACACTAAATAACAGATTTTCAATTTAAATGAAACAGCCTTATGTTGGAAGAAGTTGCCACCTAGCACTTCCACAGCTAAAGAGAAGTCAGTGCCTGGCTTAAAAGCTTCAAAGGACAGACTCTCTTTTTAGGATCTAATTCAGCTAGTGATCTTAAATGAAGTCATTTCTCATTTACCATTTCAGAAATCCTAGTCATTCAGAATTATGCAGAATCTACTCTGCCTGTGATCTATAAAAGGAACAACAACACAGCCTGAATGATAGACCATCTGTTTACGATATGGTTTACTGAATATTTTAAGCTCACTGTTGAGACTTACTGCTCCAAAAAAAGATTCTTTTCAAAATAGTACTGTCAGTGCAAGGCACCTGGTCACCGGGTAGCTCTGATAGAGATGTACAATGAGATTAATGTTATTTTCATTCCTGTTAACACAACGTCCCTTCTGCAGCGCATGGATCAAGGAGTGATTTTGACTTTCAAATCAGATTATTTCGGAAATATATTTCATAGGCTGTTAGCTACCATAAACAGTGATTCTGATGATGAATTTGGGCAAAGTCAATTAAAAACCTTCTGGAAAGATTTGTCATTCTAGATGCCATGAAGAGCATTCACGATTCATGGGAAATAATAAAAATATCAGTGATAGCAGGAGTTTGGAAGCAGTTGATTCCAATCCTCCTGGATGACTTTGAGGGGCTCAAGACTTCAGTGGGGAAAGTAAATGCAGATGTGGTGGAAATGGCAAGAGAACTAGAACTAGGAGTGGAGCCTGAGGGTGTGAATGAATTGCTGCCATTGCATGACAAAACTTTAATGGACGAAGAGTTGCTTCCTATGGATGAGCAAAGAAAGTGATTTCTTGAGATGATATCTACTCCTGGGGAAAATTTTGTGAAGGCTCTTGAAATGACAAAAATGAATTTAGACTATTACATGAAATTGATACCATAAATTCAATAAAGCAGTGGTAGGATTTGAAAAAAGTTCTACTGTGGGTAAAATGCTATTAAAGAGCATGACATGCTACAGAGATTGCTTGTAAAAGAAAGAGTCAATCTATGTAAAAAATTTTGTTATTGTCTTATTTTACAAAAATGCCACAGCCACTATGACCTTCAGCAACCACCAGCCTGTTCAGTTAGCAGTCATTGGCATGAGGCAAGATCCTCCACTAGCAAAAAGAATATGATTTGCTGAAGGCTCAGATGATGGTTAGCCTTTATTAGCAATAAAGTATTTTAAATTAAGATATATATATTTCTTTTATTTTTATTGGAGTATAGTAAATTTATTGATTTATAATATTGTATTAGTTTCAGGCGTATAGCAAAAGGAATCAACTATACATCTACATATATCCACTCTTTTTTGCATTGTTTTTATACATAATGCCATTGCACTTATTAATGGACTATAGTATAGTATAAATATAACTTTTATATGCACTGGAAAACCAAAAAATTCCTGTGACTCATTTTATTGTGATATTTGCTTTATTGTCATGGTCTGGAACTGAACCTGCAATGTCTTTGGGGTATGCTTGTATTTATATCACCTCCCTGGCCCTTGAAGGCACTGAACTATAACCTCAAACAAGAGTTTTCAAACTCTGCCCAGTTTCTACCAGTTTTTTGCCAAATTAAAAAAAAAACAAACCTATAAATAGAAGCAATATTCCTATGCATATTTTCTTGATCTGAACCACACTTTATTAGAAACTTGTGTATTTGAAGGGGTTAAAATATTCTTTTTAAAATGTGTTTTTTAAAATGATTCACTAATAAATGGTGCTTAGTTTTGATTTTCTGTTGTTTTTAATTTCAAATATTCTTGCTCAGCAAAATAAAAATTGGCAATCCTGTGTTAATTCCCATTTAAAGAAAATTAGTCTGAGAAATCTAAAATATTGAGAACCGCTTGTTTTCAAGAATGTGAAAAATACAGCAAGCAATTGCTGGTGAAAGAGTCTGTTATAATACTTTCAAATCCTATTCTAGAGTTATTTCAGAACTTATCCCTCCAAGGGAGGAGGGATAAATTAGGGGTACGGGATTAAGAAATACAAACTAGTGGGACTCTCCTGGTGGCCCAGTGGTTAAGAGTCCAGGCTTTCATTGCAGGGGGCACAGGTTTAATCCCTGGTCAGAAACTAAAATCTTGTATTCAGGGCAGTGTGGCTCTAAAGAAAAGAAAGGAAAGAATACAAACTACTATATATAAAATAGAGAAGAAACAAGGATATATTGTACAACATAGGGAATTATAGCCATTATCTTGTAATAACTTTTCATGCAGTATAATCTGTAAAAAGATTGGATCACTATGCTATACACCTAAAACTAATTAACTATAGTGAGTTTTTACTATTCTCATAATCCTTTAATAAAGATCTATGATTCATGAGTAAAGACACAAAACCAACTGTAAAAGTGGTTAAAACCTGGTTCCTCAACATTTCTCTTTTGGACTTATAAAGGAGAAAAAGTCCACTTCATGTTGGATTGTAAGCTCTCTGTGATTTTGTGTGAAAAAAAAAAGAAAAGAAAGAAAATAAGTCATTTGTAAAATGTTTGGATTATTATTAGAATTGCTATATGTGCATCTCAAGCATGTTTATTTTTAGCACAAGAAATGGGCAGTTCTGGATTGTTAACATTTCTCCTTAGGATAGGAGGATTTCAGTGGAGGTTTGTGCCTCAAGACTAGTGGGCTAGGGACTTCTCCGGTGGTTCAGTGGTTAGGACTTTGCTTCTAGTGCAAGAAGCACCTGTTCGATCCCTGGTCAGGGAACTACGAGCCCACATGCCTCATGGCCAAAAACCCCAAACATAAACCAGAAGCCATAGTGTATCAATTCAATAAACACTTTAAAAAATGGCCCACATAAAACAAAAATCTTTATGAAAAAGAGACCAGTGGGCTAGAAAAAGGGTCAGAAAGGTATGAGTGGGATGGGGGTAGAAGTAGCCAAAGGGCCAAAGGCTGGAATTAGCTACTCCTGCCATGCAATCTTTTGTTTGTTGTGTCAAAACTAATTTTTTTTCCTATTCACTGAAAACTGTTTTCACTGGACTTGTTGTTCCATAAAAAAGAAAAAAGTGTCACAGAAAGGTAAGGTATGTAAAGTGAAAGTGGCTCAGTTGTGTCCAACTCTTTGGGACCTCATAAACTATACAGTCCATGGAATTCTCCAGGCCAGAATACTGGAGTGGGTAGCCTTTCCCTTCTCCAGGGGATCTTCCCAAGCCAGGGATCGAATCCAGGTCTCCCACATTGAGGGTAGATTCTTTACCAGCTGAGCCACAAGAGAAGCCCAAGAATACTGGAGTGGGTAGCCTATCCTTTCTCCAGAGGATCTTTCTGACCCAGGAATGGAACCGGGGTCTCCTGCATTGCAGGCAGATTCTTTACCAACTGAGCTATCAGTGAAGCCCAAGGTATGTAAGGAAGTTCTAAATGTGTGTATCATACCAGGAAAATATTTTCCCTCCACAAATGTTAAGGAATAAAAACAGGTATCACAAAAAATATATAAATAAACATTAGTCCATTTTTTCCCTTAGAAATGTGTCATGGGATGCCTTAAAACTGGGCAGTAACAGTACTTGTTAAATAAGTGATTACACGTGTATGTGTATTATTTAGGAATACACTTGGGAAGTACTTGGGAAGCACTGGACCAAAAAAAGTGATCATGTATTAATTGTTTATTGTTAGTGTTTAGTATTTTTGTGTAGAGTTCTGTCGCAGGTGGGACAATGCCTTCTGTTTGCTTTCTTTTTTCATTGCCAGTGCTGTACACAGCAGGCCTATGGTAGGTGCTCAGTAAATAGTGACACTCCTAACTCGAGGAGTTAGGCTCGCTGGTGGTTAATAATTGAGCAGTCCATTGAAAGAAAAAATAACTTGTGCTATGAGTGACAATGTCACTCCTAGGTCTCTGTGCTCCAGAAACTATAGCATGTATAAATATGGGGCTTCCCAGGGAGCACTAGTGGTAAAGAACCCATTTGCCAGTGCAAGAGACATAAAGAGATGCAGGTTTGATCCCTGGGTTGGGAAGGTTCCCTGGAGAAGGAAATGGCAACCCACTCCAGTATTCTTGCCTGGAGAACCCCTTGGACAGAGGAGCCTGGTGGGCTACCATCCCTGGGGTTGCAAAGTGTACAACTGAAGCAACTTAGCACGCAGCATGCATGCATAGATAAAGATATATATCCAATGATATTCATTGTAGCCTTGTTTGTAAAAGCAAAACTGGAAAAGCCCAGTTGCCAATGAATAAATTATTAAATAATCCAGCAGATCTCCAACAATGGATCACAATGCAGCCATTAACAAAACAAGGTGCTTACCTAGATAGCTATCCATATCACATTACACTTTAAAAGCCAGCTTCAGACTAATATGTACAGCATAATTTCATTCTTGTAGAGAAAAAAAGCATGTGCTTCATGAGACAGCTATATAAATGAGGGAACATTTTGAGAGGCGTACCCACTAAGTGTAAAAAAGGGCTAGGAATGAAAAGTGGGACTCAGAAGGACTCCTCCACTTTCTTTATAGGATGCATAAAGTAGTAAGGTTATGAGAGACTTTCACTTTGGAGGCAAAATTTCAAATTAAAAATATTAACAATTTTCTCTGATGAAAGTATTTTCAGTTAAAAACTATGCAGGGCTTTGCTGCATATTTACCATAGGTAAAAATACACAGAGCAAGCAGATGTTACTTCAAAACACTAGAAATTATGACTTTGTTTAATGTGCCTTTAAATTTGAGCTTTTTTTTGGTAAAGAACTTCTTTTTGTTTGCAGCACACTATATTATGCAAATCTATTTAGAATGCTAATGTCCATCTCATTAATTTACTTGCATTAGCTGGGCACTGTGTACAGCTGTGCAGTTTCTGAAATTCACACAGTGTTTGGTCCAGTAGCTGAACAGGCCAAAAGGTGCACCCTAATCAGGAGTTATTTTGGAATAAGGAGGAGGGTCTTCAACTGAGTCCAAAAGTATGCCAATGATTGATGGCAGCCCTGGCATTAGTTATATAATACTCTACTTGAAAGTAAAACAAAGCTACAATTCCTTATGTAGTCTAATCAGTCTTTTTGCAAATGGGCTGCCCTTCACCATTCATCTGTGACTCTCTGTGGCTCACAACTACTTCTTGGGTCAGAAGGAAACTGCTGCAATGCTGTTCCTTAGGTTCTCCGTTGAATGCTGCTTTACCCGAGTCACTCCCCTCCCATTTCTCTCATTTAAATATTCATTGATTTCTTTAGCTGCGTCTTAGTTGAGGCACTCAGGTTCTTCCTTGCCATCATGTGGGCTCTTTCCATGAGGTACAGGGACTCTGTAGTTGCCCTATGAGGGCTTAGTTGGTCTGTTGCGTGTGGGCTCTTAGTTCCCCTAACAGGGATGAACCCATTTCCTTGCATTGTGAGGCAGATTCTTAAGCACCGGACCACCAGGGAAATCCCCCATTTCTCTCCTTCAATTTCCTTCTCAGTCAGGCTCCCTCCTTTCTCCACCTCCACTCTTGACCCTTGTTCAAAACTCATTCTACCCGGAAGAGACGTCCCTGCCCCCCACCCCTCCCCCCACACACCTTATCCATTTCTCAACCTTTAACAGGGAGCATTTACAGGTGGATTAACTGGCACACAATGAAAGAAAAACAGAAGCCAGCGATTGCCAACAATACAGACTAAATACTTTATTAGATTCCAAAATAAGAAAATAGTAGTGTGAACCTATTTTAGTATAAATCCACCACCCTGCGCAGAGAGCCTGCCTTGGCATCCACGGCCCCCCAGTCTTGGTAGCGCCTGTACTCTTGGGGCCGCAGCAGGTACTGCCGCCCCCGGTAGTTGGGCATCTCGTAGAGGACCCAGCAGCCCTCCAGCACGTGCAGTGAGCGGACCTCGCTCAGGCGGAAGCGGTCCTGGAGGCAGGCGCAATCCTCGCTCAGCTCCGCCATGAGGCCTCTCTGGTCCTCTCTCTCATACAGCCGCAGCCTATGGAAGCTTGTCTGCTCGGTCCAAACAGAGAAGGAGCAGAAAAAGCAACCAAACAGATGAACTTGCCAGGTTGGGACATGAGATGGGCAATGTGAGAACTGAGACTCTGAAATTGCTGTGATCTGTATTCTACTAGCAAATATTAACAAATATTTGTGTGTTCATTTTCCATTTTTTTTAATGTGGGAGGTGGAATTTTTAAGAGGTTCAAGGTCTGGATTAGACTCCATCAAGAAATCAAATATCTTGATTCCTAATACTTAATTCCCTAATTTCTTGATTCCTACGTGATAACTCAAATTTATATTTGGGAGGAAAATGTTAGGTATTTTGTTAATATTTTAATATGAGTATTATTTGCTAAATGTATATGGGAGTGTGTGAAAGTTGCTCAGTCATGTCCAACTCTTTGGGACCCCATGCAATATACAGCCCATAGAATTCTCTAGGCCAGAATACTGAAGTAGTTAGCTCATTCCCTTCTCCAGGGGATCTTCCCAACCCAGGGATCGAACCCAGGTCTCCCACATTGCAGGTAGATTCTTTACCAGCTGAGCCACCAGGAAAGAAAGCCTAAGAACACTGGAGTGGGTAGCCTATCCATTCTCCAGTGGATCTTCCTGACCCAGGAATGGAACCAGGGTCTCCTGCATTGCAGGTGGATTCTTTACCAGCTGGGCTACCAGGGAAACCCAAATGTATATACATATACACATAAATTTACCACTAAAATAAGATTTTTTAAAACCACAACTTTGGTGGAAATTTTGTTTAAATAGTCTGAAACCAGAATTCAATTGACTTTCCAAATTAAGAAAAATTTCTTTCCCCAGAATTGGACAATATCTTTGAACAGCTTAATTAATAATAGACTTGTCCATATTTATTAGTCTGTGTACTGGAAACTATCAAATTTGTTCGTTATCAATTCCTTTGCTGCTGCTGCGGCTGCTAAGTCGCTTCAGTCGTGTCAGACTCTGTGCGACCCCATAGACGGCCGCCCATCAGTCTCCTCCGTCCCTAGGATTCTCCAGGCAAGAACACTGGAGTGGGTTGCCATCTCCTTCTAATGCATGAAAGTTTAAAGTGAAAGGGAAGTCGCTCAGTCATGTCCGACTCTTAGTGACCCCACGGACTGCAGCCTACCAGGCTCCTCCATCCGTGGGAGTTTCCAGGCAAGAGTACTGGAGTGGGTTGCCAGTGCCTTCTCTGATCAATTCCTTTACTATAGGTTAAAAACTGATTTGTTAGAAATACTGCCTTCTTAGGCCCAACTGGCTCCCCACTTGTGTTAAATCCTGCAGTGATATTAACATTTGTTACAGACAAGCTCTGTTTGACCTAATGGCAGTAAAAATTAAAAACAAAACTGACTCCTTCCCTAAGTGAATTCGTTCTTAAATTCTCTGCTGGTTTGTGTGTGTGTGTGTGTGTGTGTGTGTGTGTGTGTGTGCGCGCGCGCGCCTAGATCTAACTGGGCTTTGTCAGCTTCCGAAAGGCCACTTAACTCTTATTTATAAGAAACCTCCATGCCTTAACACCCATCGGTAATAGACTGCAGGACACTCAGGTGGCAGGATTGGAATCAAGCGGAACTCACGTCGGGGATGAGACAGCAGGAGCGGATGGAGTCGTTGAGGCCCATCCACTGCTGGTAGTCGGAGTAGTCGCCGCGGCGCAGGAAGTACTGGTGGCCCTGGTAGTTGGGGCGCTCATACAGCATCCAGCAGCCGCTGTCCACGCGGATGGAGTTGCAGCGGCTGAAGTAGGGCTGCAGGTTGGGGCAGTCGCTGCTGCACTGGTAGCAGCGGCCCTGGAAGCCCCGGTCCTCGTAGAATGTGATCTGCAAAGGAAGAATAATTCAAAATTAAATCATTAGCTCCCCGTAATAAATCCTGTATAAAGGCATTTCCCCCCCTCCATTTTATTTCCCTTGTGTTCCATTCACCTTCCCCATGGCTGATTGACAACGGATGATGCGAGTTCAGTGCTATGAGGCCCCAGCCGCGCGCCGGGTCTATATAGCAGGGCGGCTGCTGCGTTGGCAAGAACAACACAAAAGGGGCCCCGGGGGGGTGAGTAAGGGGATTTTTTGGATCCCTTTTACGTGCTGCATTCAGTGGAAATGCCTGTCGAGCTTGCCCTCATTCTCTGGTATATTCTAACGCTGTCCTGTACGGGTTCTGGGTGAGTCCCTAGAGTTGCTTTTATTTGGATTCTTGGTGTTTTATAAATTTATCAGCACATCAGGCTGAACTTTTGACCTGAGACTCACATCTGTGTACATATGATTCAGTTATGCCCCGTGTATTTTCTGGGAAAAAATCTATGCCCTTATGGACGGGCCCCCAGAATGCCAGAGAGGCTGTGGGTGAAGCAGAATGCCACAAGCACTAACTTTCCTGGACGACAGAGACCACTCTATCTAAGACTTCTTTCTTCACAGCACTTGTCAAGCCAGTGCAGGACACAAATCTGGATTCTGATTTTTGCTGGTTTTGACTGGGCTGACCTGTTAAGACATAGCTATTAAACTTCCTCTTTGGTGAGTACACTTCATATAACTGGAGTCCAGCCCCTGGCAGCCAAGTTGTGATACAGACAAAAAGAAAGGTTTTTGTGGCCATTGGGTTCAAGGCTGAGAAGTATATTGCTTTATAGATTGCTTCCCCTTTGCCGGGAGAAGGTGGTAAAACTTCATGGACTCGGACTGTCCGCTTAGTAGCCACGTGAACTTGGCCAAGCCTTGCAACTTCTCAAAGCAGGAGTTATTTCATAATACTTACCTCATGGGATATACTATGTGGAATGAGAAAGGAAGGAAGGGTAGCTTCTAATAGTTGAGAGCTGGCCTGGCCCTCAGAGCTAGGCCATATTTCCCTGCTAGACAAAAGCATCTCACAAAATACCAATTTCAGGAAAGGTTACCCTGAGATCATGATGAAATGAGACAAAATAAGGCCGCTTCATAATTTTGTCTCAGCATAGGCGGAGACAAAGCCAGTGTGCCACCCACAAAATACCAGCACCCCCTCTCTCAGCCAAAACAATTAACTGCTACTTCTTTATCAATTGCAGCTTTATCTTTGTTTTTTGCTCTTTTCCCCACGAGTAGATTTATTAAGATATTCAATCATAAAATTACCCTTGCTGCCCCACCCAATCAAGTCAATTCTTGTTTTTTAGACACTTTCCCAATTCACCTAACCAAAGTACAAATCCTTTCATAGTTCTTTCTAAGCCTCCAAAGACGGTCCATGCTTCCCCATGGAGTATGTTCTCTCTGCTGCTGTTACCAGTAACAAACCCTCTTGTTTCATGCACGTGTTTCTGGTGGTCTTTGGCTGAAGGACATTGACATGCATAAATGGGATTATGTGTTTAATGTGTTGGGCATGTACATGGCACAAATGAGCACTGAATAACTGTTTGGTATTAGTCATAGTGAGATATTATTAAGGATGACTTCAACCCATTCATCTCTCTCAAAGATGTTCAATCCTTTCAAAGATGCCTTAAAAAACGTCTCCACCACAAAGAAAGTATAGATTTAGAAATCACCTAAGGCTATGGAACTCTGCTCAATGTTATGTGGCAGCCTGGATGGGAGGCGGGCTTGGGGGAGAATGGATGGTGGTGGTGGTGGTTTAGTCGCTAAGTCGTGTCTGACTATTGTGATCCCATGGATTGTATAGCACGCTAGACCCTGCTGTCCATGGGATTCTCCAGGCAAGAATACTGGACTGGGTTGCCATTTCCTTCTCCTGGAGAATGGATACATTTATATATATATGGCTGAGTCTATTTGCTGTTCTCCTGAAACTATCACAATATTGTTAATTGGCTATAACCCCATTCAAAAAGAAAAGTGCAAAAAAAAAAGAAATCACCTAGTGCTCTTCAGACTCCAGTGTGCATATGCACACTGTGCTTATTAAAAATGCTAAGGCTCTACTTTTGTCCAAGATTCTGCATTATTAGATCTAGAAAAAACCCTAGGAGTTTATATTTCTAACCAGCAGCACCAGGTTGTTCTTGGACCAAACTTTGAAAAACACTGTTTTGATCTATTCCTTCTTTTTTCTTTTTCTTCCTTCCTTCCTTTTTTTCTGTGTGTGTATAGTTGATTTATAATGTTAAGTTAGTTTTAAGAATAGTGATTCAGTTATTTGTATATTTGTATCTGTTCTTTCTCAGATGCTTTCCCTTATGGATTATTGAGGATAGTCCCCTGTGCTATATATTAGGCCCTTGCATACTATTTTATATGTGCTAATCTGTATATGTTATCCTAAACTCCTAATTTATCTCCCTCTTCCCTATCCATCTTTACTTCTGTATTCTTACTAACTGGCAGAAAGAACTGGCACAGAAAGTTTGCTCAGTAAATGTCTGGGGGATATGAATGTTATTCCTTCATCTGAAATTCATCCTTGTAGTAGTCCACAGGACCTTTTTAAAATGCTCAGCACAACAGGCCTACACACTCCCTTTATAATAGGCACGATGAGTAAGCAAAAGAGAGAAGACAAAAGTTGTGTTGTCCCCTAAGTCCTCCGCTCCCTCATAATTCTAATGGCTGTGTCTCCTGAGATGCCGCATCAGTGTTACAGCAGCAGGGGCCAACTCCACGGTTTTGCTAGTGTCTGAAGTCCAGTCAACAATTGGCCTTACCATGCACCTACTTTCTTCCTAGTAATTAATGTAGCATTTGTATCGTATACCTGCTTGGTTAAATGAGAAGATGTCATTTGGTTGGTGGCCATGAAGACCAAGCGTTCTTAAAGAAGGAGACTGGGTAAGAGCCTACAGATGATCATCGTAGCACCAGCCTCAGAAAACTTATATAAATAGTGTCTTGACTTCTAACAGGCTG
Source organism: Capricornis sumatraensis (assembly GCF_032405125.1). Taxonomy (NCBI): domain Eukaryota; kingdom Metazoa; phylum Chordata; class Mammalia; order Artiodactyla; family Bovidae; genus Capricornis; species Capricornis sumatraensis. The sequence goes on from NC_091071.1 coordinate 140,874,908, forward strand.
AATTGTTCTCAGAACTTCCTGAGATGCTCTTCCCAGGTTATAATTTGACTCAAATAAAAATTTTCCAATTCCTTTTTAGGTTGACTGGTTAATTTTTCATTGACGAAAACGATGTTATTTTGTTTAAGCAACAGGTGGTTGTGATCGTCAGTTTTGCAGTGGCTCAGATGGTAAAGCGGCTGCCCGAAATGCGGGAGACCTGGGTTCAATTCCTGGATCAGGAAGATTCCCTGGAGAAGGAAATGGCGATCCACTCCAGCACTCTTGCCTGGAAAATCCCATGGATGGAGGAGCCTGATAGGCTACAGTCCATGGCGTTGCAAAGAGTCAGACACAACTGAGAGACTTCACAAGGAAGAAAATTTGAATTCCAAAAGTCCAGAGGGAATGGAATAAGACACTTGCTAACATGAGGACATACCCCTTGGCAGGAGGGCAGGAAAACTGGGGAGGGAAGCCTTGGAGAGGAGAAAGTTTTGAGGGTGTGGCTTGGTAAATTGAGACTTGATGCTTTTCTGGAATAGCTGCTACTTCAGTTTATTTGTTTGGTGGAACTTTTATAAGGTAAGGTTAGTCAGGCCAGAGATGCTGGGGATTCAAAGGTAGAAAAGAGGACAAGATGGAAGGAAAAGATTTAAAATCTGAACTTGTTACAAATGAGGACATATAGGAAATACTTGTGTGTGTAGAGTATGTAAGCTGATATCAACGTTTTCTCGAATTGGTAGTTCATCTTCATGGGGAGAAGGTTAGTGAGTTCCTATAGGATTATCCCTTCTTTGTTTCACCTCAGACTCTCATCTGTTCAAGATCCCAGTGTTTAGAGAGAGGACAGAGAGAAGCAGGAAGGGTAGATTAGGAGTTAGTTTGAGCATAATGTCTTCCCCCAGCCTCTCCCCATTGTTGATTTTTTCTTTACTTTGGGATTAGAAGGTGGATAGTGTTCCCTTTGCCTGCACCTCAGGAAGGGAAACAACTTGCAGACTTGATCAACGAGAACCAAGGTCTCTAACTTTTTTATTTTTTGGAGCAGAGAAAAGTTTATTGCAGGGCCATGCAGGGAGACAGGTGGCTCATGCCCCCCTAAACTCCAAAGTCCCCAAAGGGTTTCAGTGAAGCACTTTTTTTTTTTTATAGAACCATTTCCATTTATTATACCTCATTTGATTCTCACACTTATTCACACAGCACTCAATTAACATTTGATTGCACTCAGACAGTGGGTATGCAGCTGGTCACAGGTATTTTACATTCTAGTAATGAAGAGAAACACTAAGGAAGTAAAAGAGAACATTTCAGATAGTATTGAGGAACACTAAACAAGTAAAAGATAAAATTTCAGGTAAATCACTTCAGATGGAGCGAGTTGGGTGTAATCCACTTCAGATGGAGTGAGAGTTATAATCAACAGATAGAATGGTCATATGACATCTCCAGAGAAGTTGATATTTGTACGGGGACCTATTGTCCAAAAGAAGCCAGCCTGTGGAGATCATGTAGAAGTCATTATAAGCCCAAAGGAACTTTGTATGCAAAGGTCCTGAGGTAGGAATTAGCAGTGTCTCTAATTTTATGTGCTTTCAGTTCCAGTATTTCAGGATGATTTCCATATGTGAAGTTTGTAATTTTATTTCTACTAAGCAAATAACATAAAGCTCAGCACTCCAAGAAGCTTTTGGCTTTCTCATTCATGTTTGTTGTATTATTATTGGCAAACAGAGGATCCTGGCTAATATCTCCAGGAAGCCAACACAATTCTTAAGAGTTTAAAGGTTAAAGGAACTGGAATTTAGGAACAATTAATACCAAATAATGCAGCAACCTCCAGGGAAGGAAACTTTATGAAAAGCCTAACCATGTGCCCCCGTTTGCCTGGAACAGTCCCTGTTAATGCCTCTTGCCCCAGTGCAGTCCTTAATAAAACACAATCTCACTCTCAAAAATGACTCAGGTTAAGTAACAAATTCTATGCTTGCTCTGGTAATAAGCCACTAGGGCAGTGGATGTGGAGGCCTTGAGGGTGTGGGTGGGAGGACGCTCTATAAAAAGTGAACCTCCATGTGGGTATATCTAGGAACAGAGAAGAGAGGAGCAGGGATGGGAAAGACCAGGCCACCCAAGAACAGGTTGGAGCTTGCAAACCAGAGCTGCTGCTGCTGCTAAGTTGCTTCAGTCATGTCCGACTCTGTGCGACCCCATAGACGGCAGCCCACCAGGCTTCCCCGTCCCTGGGATTCTCCAGGCAAGAACACTGGAGTGGGTTGCCATTTCCTTCTCCAATGGATGAAAGTGAAAAGTGAAAGTGAAGTCGCTCAGTCTTGTCCGACTCTTCACGACCCCACGGACTGCAGCCTACCAAGCTCCTCTGTCCATGAGATTTTCTAGGCAAGAGTACTGGATTGGCTTGCCATTGCCTTCTCTGGCAGACTAGAGCAGGACCACTTAATATTAAACTTGATATTGCTGTGTTATGATCTAAACTTGCATCTCACCCTCACAACCTCTATAACAAAGCTGGCTGCACACATTATTGCTTTATGTGAGAAATGGTTCAGGAGTTAAAGGAAAAGGCAGTATGTCACCAATTTAGGTCAGTGTGGATCTACTCAGTCATGAGGCAGGAGTTCAGAGTAGAGGGTTACTCAGTTCAGTTCAGTCGCTCAGTCATGTCCGACTCTTTGAGACCCCATGGACTGCAGCATGCCAGGCCTCCCTGTCCATCACCAACTCTTGGGGTTTACCCAAACTCTTGTCCATTGAGTCGGTGATGCCATCCAACCAGCTCATCCTCTGTTGTCCCCTTCTCCTGCCTTCAGTCTTTCCCAGCATCAGGGTCTTTTCAAATGAGTCAGCTCTTTGCATCAGGTGGCCAAAGTATTGGAGTTTCAGCTTCAACATCAGTCTTTCCAATGAACACTCAGGACTGATCTCCTTTAGGATGGACTGGTTGGATCTCCTTGCAGTCCAAGGGACTCTCAAGGGTCTTCTCCAACACCACAGTTCAGAAGCATCAGTTCTTCAGTGCTCAGCTTTCTTCACAGTCCAACTCTCACATCCATACATGACCACTGGAAAAACCATAGCCTTGACTAGATGGACATTTGTGGATAAAGTAATATCTCTGCTTTTTAATATGGTCTCTAGGTTGGTCATAACTTTCCTTCTAAGGAGTAAGCGTCTTTTAATTTCATGGCTGCAGTCGCCATCTGCAGTGATTTTGGAGCCCAAAAAAATAAAGTCAGCTATTGTTTCCCCGTCTATTTGCCATGAAGTGATGGGACCAGATGCCATGATCTTAGTTTTCTGAATATTGAGCTTTAAGCCAACTTTTTCACTCTCCTCTTTCACTTTCATCAAGAGGCTCTTTAGGTCTTCTTCACTTTCTGCCATAAGGATGGTGTCATCTGAATATCTGAGGTTATTGATATTTCTCCTGGCAATCTTGATTCCAGCTTGTGCTTCTTCCAGCCCAGCGTTTCTCATGATGTACTCTGCATAGAAGTTAAATAAGCAGGGTGACAATATACAGCCTTGATGTACTCCTTTTCCTATTTGGAACTAGTCTTGTTCCATGTCCACTTCTAACTGTTGCTTCTCAGGAGGCATGTCAGATTGTCTGGTATTCCCATCTCTCAGAATTTTCCACAGTTTATTGTGATCCACACAGCCAAAGGCTTTGGCATAGTCAATAAAGCAGAAATAGATGTTTTTCTGGAACTCTCTTGCTTTTTTGATGATCCAGCAGATGTTGGTAATTTGATCTCTGGTTCCTCTGCCTTTTCTAAAACCAGCTTGAACATCTGGAAGTTCACGGTTCACATATTTCTGAAGCCTGGCTTGGAGAATTTTGAGCATTACTTTACTAGCATGTGAGATGAATGCAACTATGAGGTAGTTTGAGCATTCTTTGCCATTGCTTTTCTTTGGGATTGGAATGAAATCTGACCTTTTTCCAGTCCTGTGGCCACTGCTGAGTTTTCCACATTTGCTGGCATATTAAGTGCAGCACTTTCACAGCATCACCTTTTAGGATTTGAAACAGCTCAACTGGAATTCCATCACCTCCACTAGCTTTGTTCATAGTGATGCTTTCTAACGCCCGCTTGACTTCACATTCCAGGATGTCTGGCTCTAGGTGAGTGATCACATCATCGTGATTATCTGGGTTGTGAAGATCTTTTTTGTACAGTTCTTCTGTGTATTCTTGCCACCTCTTCTTAATATCTTCTGCTTCTGTTAGGTCCATACCATTTCTGTCCTTTATCGAGCCCATCTTTGCATGAAATGTTCCCTTGGTATCTCTAATTTTCTTGAAGAGATCTCTAGTCTTTCCCGTTCTATTGTTTTCCTCTATTTCTTTGCACGGATCGCTGAGGAAGACTTTCTTATCTTTCCTTGCTATTCTTTGGATCTCTGCATTCAAAGGGTATATCTTTCCTTTTCTCCTTTGCTTTCGGCTTCTCTTCTTTTCACAGCTATTTGTAAGGCCTCCTCAGACAGCCGTTTTGCTTTTTTGCATTTCTTTTCTATGGGGATGGTCTTGCTCGCTGTCTCCTGTACAATGTCACGAACCTCTGTCCATAATTCATCAGGCACTCTGTCTATCAGATCTAGTCCCTTAAATCTATTTCTCACTTCCACTGTATAATCATAAGGGATTTGATTTAGGTCATACCTGAATGGTCTAATGGTTTTCCCCACTTTCTTCAATTTAAGTCTGAATTTGGCAATAAGGAGTTTATGATCTGAGCCACAGTCAGCTCCCTAACTGGGGAAACCATAAACAACTCATTTCCTCTCCAGAATGACAAGATATGTTGGGTATATATGTGTGTTGGAAGAAGTGGTACATATCTTCTACCCCCGTAAGATGAGATTTGAGCCGTTTATTAGATTCTCAAAGGATGGGATACTTCAGATGCATTTTGACCTGAAGCCGACAGCTCAATGAGGAACTTACTTATTTTTAATATTTACTTATTTTACTGCATCAGGTCTTAGCTGCGGCCTACAGGTTTAGCCTTTTCACAGCATGTGGGATCCTAGTTCCCTGACCAGGGAGCAAACCCACATGCCCTGCATTGCAGGGTGGATTCTTAACCACTGGACCACTAGGGAAATCCTGAGGAACTTTAAAAGAGTCCTAAGACCTGTGTTTAATTATCATAGGACATTGTTTACTCAATATCGTCTTTACTAGGACCCACAAGAAAATCTTCTTTTAGGTTTCATTATTGGGCATGATTAGGCTAGTTTTGAATAATTAATTTATTTGCTTTATAGACTCAGTCAGTCATGGAGGTAATCTTATTTCCCTCTGTATCTTGGTTGCTGGGTCCAAATCTGGCTCTATCTTCAGCCCCCAAAGTGCCTTATCACACCCAGTTTGGGCTTAAGCTTCACTCTTAGCTCCATCTCTCTTTCTCTCTCTTATTTTTCTTATGACCAAATTTCCTCATTCACCTATTTTTACTTTCTTTAATGTATTATGTTGTAATTTTTTATTAGTGACCTTAATTCATTTTTTAGTAAATTTATTTTTTAATTGAAAGATAATTGCTTCGCAGAATTTTCTTGTTTTTTGTCAGACATAAACATGAATCAGCCATAAGTACATATATGTCTCTTCCAATTAATCAGACTTCTCCAGAAAATTTCAATCTTCTATTTTTTTCATCTTTTCTTTCTTTTTGGCTTTACTGAGTGGCATGTGAGATCTTAGTTCCCACACCAGAGATTGAACCCATGACTCTATGCAAGCATAGAGTCCCAACCACTGGACTGCCAGGGAAGTTCCCAGTGCTTTATTTTTGATTTAGTATTATTTTTCACATGTCATAATACTTTACCCCTATTAAAGTGATAGGAGGCAGAATTTTTCTATGTGTTGGTGTTTTTGCTAAAAATCCTGAAAAATTTCTGCAAAGCACATACTGCAAAGAGACAGTGAGTTCTAGTTCTGTGAAAATATCATGGAGGTATGAGATATTGGACATAGAATTGGGAGAAATGGTTGGAGGCTGTTAGAAAGACAAGGATGGAAGTGGGTGAAATGACCAGTTTGTTTGTTTATGGAGCTAAAGTAAGAGTCAAGATGCTAAGGATGACTTTGTTGATTAGGTAAAATTTGGATTAACTAGGGAAGATGGTGGGATAACCTGGAGGGATAACTTGAAGTGTTTCAACAAGTACTTATTAATATTATTATAACTGTAGATATATCCTTGTAAGGTTAACCACAAATGGGTTGACCCAGTTGAGTTGAACTTTGAGCCTACGTGGTCTAGCTTAGGGCTTCCCTGGTGGCTCAGATGGTAAAGAATCTGCCTGCAAAGTGGAAGGCCCGGATTCAATCCCTGGGTCAGAAAGATCCCCTGGAGAAGGGAAAGGCAACCCACTCCAGTATTCTTGCCTGGAGAATCCCATGGACAGAGGAGCCTGGCAGGCTACAGTCCATGGGGTTACAAAGAGTCAGACATGACTGAGCGACTACACTTTCACATGGTCTAGACTTTAAAAGAATGCTGGCAGAAATATCCTCTACTTAATTCCCCTTACGAGATGTTGTTCCCCATCTTGAAAACATGTCATCATATCTGGCCAAACGCCATTAATTGCTTATGAAGACCCCATACATGAAAAGAAAGGCAGGACTCTATTTGTGCCAGAAACACAAGCTAAATCTTTTATTAGATTCTAAAGGAGAAAAGTGGAGAATTTAAAACTTCAATAAAAATCCATCACCCGTCTTAAAGAACCAACTTTGGCATTCATTGCCCCCCAGTCGAGATATCTCCTGTACTCCCCTGGCCTCAGCAGGTACTGCCTTCCCCTGTAGCTTGGCATCTCATAGAGGACCCAGGAACCCTCCAGCACGTTGAGGGAGTGAACCTCATTGAGGTGGAAGCGGTCTTGAAGAGAGGGACAATCATCTGTGATCTCTGACATCTGTCCTCTGAAGTCATCTCGCTCGTAGATTCTCATTCTGAAAGTGCCAGTGTGCTGGGTGACAGAAAAGAAAAAGTAAATGGATACAAATAGAGAGAAATTAAAGTTCTAGCCCCTGCGCTCCCTGGTCACACCTGCCCCAGAGCTCTCTTAGTCCAAGTCTACAACAACCATGTTTGCAGGGTTAAGGTGCCTTCCCTGCCCTCATTGCCCACTTGTGAATCTAACAACTTCTGGGCTAAGCTAGAAACAGAGTACAGCAGCCCTTCAGTTGCTATGTGGCACCCTCTCCTTGAGAATTAAGGTTGGTCTAAAACAAGGTTGATTATTTTAGGGCTTCTTATCAGAGAAAGTTCCTCTTAAAGTAGAAAAGTAAGCATCATTGGAAAGTGAAGCCTCATTTGATCTATTACTCTTGTTAAAAAGGAACCAAAATTTAGCTATTTCTGTAAGACCAATGTTTTGGTTTTCATGTTTACTTTGGAACAAAGGATTATGAGGCTCTTGTGAAAAAAAAAAAAAAAAAGATGGCACATTTTTTCTACCTCTGTCTTTGTAACCTCATTTTCAGTTCAAATTTCAACCTATGTGACAACCAAGCTTCCTTTCTGACCTCCTACCCTCCCCTTCCTCACTCCCTCAGCAGCAGGAATCATCTTCATGAAACTTTTTGTGAAGTTTGGATGACACTTATCCCACCCCCCAACCCCCAACTCCCACACATTCTTCTAAGAACCCTGCAATCACTCTCAGGGAAATACTGGATCTCAAACTTCAGTTTTGATGAGGCTTTCCTCTGATTCCTACCCCTAAACAAGCTAATAGGTACCGATTACAAAATTAGAATAGAAACCAGGGGGCCTGTCTTCTCTAGGAAGATAATCAAATAGAAAAGTAAGTCAAAGCAAGCATAAGTATTTTTATCAATTAAACAGACACAGATTGTATTTATAAATTTGGATATACTGGTTTTCTGAGTTGACACAGCTTGCAATGACCACTTTAAAAAAAAATTATATCTTGGAGTAGGAGTTTGGGGTTAGCAGATGCAAATTATTGTATTTAGAATGGATAAACAAGCAGGCCCTACTATACAGCACAGGGAACTATATACAATATCCTGTGATAAACCAAAATGGCAAATAATATAAAAATGTATTGTATGTATAACTGAATCTCTTTGCTGTACAGCAGAAATTAACACAACATTTTAAATCACCTATACTTAAAAAAAAAGAAATGATATCTTGAATAGATAACTTCAGTCTCTTCTATGACATGCTTTCTCTTAATGGTCTTTTTATCTTTGACTACATTTAAAACATAAAACACTGGGAATCTGTGATTTGAAAAAAAAAAAAAAACCACCACGGAGTTCATGAAGAATGGCTTCCCATCTGAGACACCCCTCTAGAATGGACTGCATGCCCTGGGCTCACTCCCACTTCCTGCTGTCTAGTTAGAACGATTTGGTTGAGGAATGCTATTTTTTAATGGCTTTGATGTCTGAAGAGACGGAAGACAAAGACAGAACCAGGCTCACTTGCGGGATGAGGCGGCAGGAGCGGATGGAGTCGCTGAGGCCCATCCACTGCTGGTAGTCGGAGTAGTCGCCGCGCCGCAGGAAGTACTGGTGGCCCTGGAAGTTGGGGCGCTCATACAGCATCCAGCAGCCGCTGTCCACGCGGATTGAGTTGCAGCGGCTGAAGTAGGGCTGCAGGTTGGGGCAGTCGCTGCTGCACTCGTAGCAGTGGCCCTGGAAGCCCCGGTCCTCGTAGAAAGTGATCTGCAGAATCGAAGATGTGGGAGCATAAAGCGATTTGCAGCCCCGCTGAGGATGCCGCGACGGGGCAAAGGTGGAGCGTCAAGTACCCCGCACTTACCTTTCCCATGTTGGCGAAAGGGAGCAGGAGGTGTTCGCTGGGTGCTGTGTGGGACTAGGGGGAGGGCCGCTGTATATATAGCAGCCCTGACTGCTGCCTCCGCAGGAAATCACACAAAAGGGGCCTATTTCGGTGAGTAAGGGGATTTGCAAGCTCTCCGCTCCCCCTCCCCCTGGTCATTGGGCTTAGCTGAATGTTTACTCTCATTCTTTCTGGTAGGTTCGGGTTTTTCTAATTCACAAAAGCTGTTGTTGCCACCAAAATGAAAAGTCTTTCCTCTTTAGAAGGATGAGCAAAATTCTATCCCCATGCTTTTAGTTTATAGCCTACTCTGCTTAACTGACTCCTTAAAGGTAATTAAACATGTTCTGCTTAGGGACTGGTGTTTACAAAAAATTCTTAAAAATGAGAACTTTAATATCTTAAAGAAGAGGGAATCAAATGAAGTAATTTGTGAAAATGCTTTGAAAAGCATAAAGTTAGTTCAAATTCAAGACTCTGTGATTATCAATGTTGTTGTTTGGAGGCCTATCTTGATTGAAATTGACACTTGGCTGGAAATTTGTGGGCTCCCTGAAGCTGGAAATGATACTTGTTCTTTTCTGTCCCTGAGCCCTAGAGCAGGGGATGGGCACAGAGTAGGCCCTCAGTCCTTGGCTTTGACCTGAATGAAAGCAGATGGTTGTGGCCTTCCTCTCTTCATGTCTCCCTGGGAGCCTGCATCCTTCCTTCTGCTGGTGCTGCCCAGACATTGCTCGCTTTCTGAGGGGGTTCCTGGCCTCCTTCAAATGTCCTAAGATCTGTCTTTCCTCTTCACCTTGATAAATTCCTGCTCCCTTGATAAGCGTGATTTGAGTTAATATAAGGAGTAATGTTCTCCAAGCCAGGCTTCAGCAATACATGAACCGTGAACTTCCAGATGTTCAAGCTGGTTTTAGAAAAGGCAGAGGAACCAGAGATCAAATTGCCAACATCTGCTGGATCATCAAATAAGCAAGAGAGTTCCAGAAAAACATCTATTTCTGCTTTATTGACTATGCCAAAGCCTTTGACCGTGTGGATCACAATAAACTCTGGAAAATTCTGAAAGAGATGGGAATACCAGACCACCTGACCTGCCTCTTGAGAAATCTGTATGCAGGTCAGGAAGCAACAGTTAGAACTGGACATGGAACAACAGACTGGTTCCAAATAGGAAAAGGAGTATGTCAAGGCTGTATATTGTCACCCTGCTTATTTAACTTCTATGCAGAGTACATCATGAGAAACACTGGACTGGAAGAAACACAAGCTGGAATCAAGATTGCTGGGAGAAATATCAATAACCTTAGATATGCAGATGACACCACCCTTATGGCAGAAAGTGAAGAGGAACTAAAAAGCCTCTTGATGAAAGTGAAAGTGGAGAATGAAAAAGTTGGCTTAAAGCTCAACATTCAGAAAACAAAGATCATGGTATCTGGTCCCATCACTTCATGGGAAATAGATGGGGAAACAGTAGAAACAGTGTCAGACTTTATTTTTTGGGGCTCCAAAATCACTGCAGATGGTGATTGCAGCCATGAAATTAAAAGATGCTTACTCCTTGGAAGAAAAGTTATGACCAACCTAGATAGCATATTGAAAAGCAGAGAGATTACTTTGCCGACTAAGGTCCATCTAGTCAAGGCTGTGGTTTTTCCAGTGGTCATGTATGGATGTGAGAGTTGGACTGTGAAGAAAGCTGAGTGCTGAAGAATTGATGCTTTTGAACTGTGGTGTTGGAGAAGACTCTTGAGAGTCTCTTGAACTGCAAGGAGATCCCACCAGTCCATTCTGAAGGAGATCGGCCCTGGGATTTCTTTGGAAGGAAGGATGCTAAAGCTGAAACTCCAATACTTTGGCCACCTCATGCGAAGAGTTGACTCATTTGAAAAGACCCTGATGCTGGGAGGGATTGGGGGCAGGAGGAGAAGGGGACGACAGAGGATGAGATGGCTGGATGGCATCACTGACTCGATGGACGTGAGTCTGAGTGAACTCCAGGAGTTGGTGATGGACAGGGAGTTGGTGATGGACAGCGCGATGGCGTGCTGCGATTCCTGGGGTCTCAGAGAGTCGGACACGACTGAGCGACTGAACTGAACTGAACTGAAGGAGTAATGTGGGAGCTTCTCTGGTGGTTCAGTGGTGAAGAATCTGCCTGCTGTGCAGGAAGTGTGAGTTTGATCCCTGGGTCAAGAAGATCCCCTGGAGAAGGAAATGGCAACCCACTCCAGTATCCTTGCCTGGGAAATCCCATGGACAGAAAAGCCTGGTGGGCTACAGTCCCTGGGGTTGCGAAAACATCAGACATAACTTTTTGACTGAACAACAGCAAGTAGTAATGTAGAAACCCTCAAGGTGCCACATCCCCTACTTTCGCAGACTTTTGAGATGCTAGACAGCACCCAGGCTAGACAACAGAGCATCTTCATAGTATGGACTTCACAGTGCAGTACGGGGACCCCTAAAGTCCCCAAAACACTTCCAAGGGGTTCATATGGTCAGAACAGTTTTCATAACAATGTGTGTATGTGTACTTAGTCGCTTCAGTCATGTCAGACTCTGCAACCCTAGGGACTGTAGTCCACCAGGCTCCTCTGTCTGTGGGATTTTCCAGGTGAGAATCCTGGAGTGGATTAATCTTCCAGGGGACCTTCCTGGCCCAGGGACTGAACCTGTGTCTCCCTCCTGCAGCTCCTGCATTGCAGGTGGATTTTTTTTTCTTTTTTTTTTTTTACTGCTGAGACACTGGGGAAGCCCCCAAGATGTTATTTGCCCTTTTCACTCTTCTTCCTTCACAAGTGTGCAGTGGAGTTTTTCCAGAGGCTGTATGACGTGAAAGAGACTGAAGTGACTTAGCATGCATGCATGCATTGGAGAAGGAAATGGCAATCCACTCCAGTATTCTTGCCTGGAGAATCCCAGGATGGAGGAACCTGGTGGGCTGCAGTCTATGGGGTTGCACAGAGTCGGACATGACTGAAGCGACTTAGCAGTAGCAGCAAAGCAATTTCAGCCTTTTCATTACTTGCTTTTTGCTTTGGAAAACATGGTTATTATTCATAAAACATATTATTTATGTTAACATGTAATAGATTTATCACCTAAGGCTCTACCTATAAAAAGAGAAACCCACCATGGGTAGGGGGTCCCTCTACTGGAATAGAACCAACACAGTATCCAGCAGATACTGGCCCTAACATGACCCTCTATGGAATGACAGAGATTAGGTGGTTACCATTTCCCCAGTGGCTCAGCTGGTAAAGAATCTGGCTGCAATGCAGGACACATAGGAGACCTGGGTTCTATCCCTGGGTCAGGAAGATCCCCTGGAGAAGGAAATGGCAACCCACTCCAGTATTTCTTGTCTGAAAAATCCCATGGACAGAGGAGACTGGTGGGCTCCAGTCCCTCCCAAAGAGTTGGAGACAACTGAGCATACACACATGCACTGCAGCCTTAGGAAAGTGAAAGAAAGTGAAGTTGCTCAGTCGTGTCCGACTCTTTGCGACCCTGTGGACTGTAGCCCACCAGCCCCCTGCACTGCAGCCTTAGGAAAGTGAAAGAAAGTGAAGTCGCTCAGTCGTGTCCGATTCTTTGCAACCCCGTTTACTGTAGCCCACCAGGCTCCTCCATCCATGGGATTCTCCAGGCAAGAATACTGGAGTGGGTTGCCATTTCCTTCTCCAGGAGATTTTCCCGACCCAGGGATTGAACCCAGGTCTCCCACATTCCAGGCAGACGCTTTAACCTCTGAGCCACCATACCCAAATCAGTGACTCAGGGATTAAAGAACCCTTTACAGTCAGCTAATGCTGAGATCCTAGAGCCAGGTTGAAGAAATCAGCCTAGCAACAATGTCAATTGAAGGAGAGTGGGTCAGTGCTAAAGAATTCGCCTGCCAATGCAGGAGGCATGGGTTCAATCCCTGGGTCTGGAAGATCTCCTGGAGAAGGAAATGGCAACCCACTCCAGTATTCTTGCCTGGGAAATCCCATGGATGGAGGGGTCTGGTGGGAAGTACAGGGGGTTGCAAAGAGTCGGGCACAAGTTAGCAACTAGAACAGCAACTATAATTTACCAGAATTCCTGTTAAAGCCAAAGATTCTCAAGGTTGCACAGCTTTACAAATTAAAAAAAAAAAAAAGGATGATATTGAACCTACTATGTGAAGTGTATAAGATATGTATATCTAGAAAGATAACTTCTAAAACAAGCCATGTTTTATGCAGAAACAATTAGTTTATAGGCCTTCAAGGCTGACAGATTTGTCAGGCTCAGTTCCCAGTTCCTCTACTTCCTAGCTGTGTGCACCTTTTTATTTTTTGCTTTAAAAAAAATATATTTTAATTGGAGGCTAATTGCTTTACAATATTGTAGTGGTTTTTGCCATACATTCACATGAATCAGCCACGAGTGTACATGTGTTCCCCATCCTGAACCTCCTCCCACCTCCCTCCCCATCCCATCCTTCAGGGTCATCCCAGCGCTGAGCTCCCTGTCTCATGCATCGAACCTGGACTGGCGATCTGTTTCACATGTGATAATATACATGTTTCAATGCTATTCTCTCAAATCACCCCACCTTCGCCTTCCCCTACCAAGTCCGAAAGACTGTTCTTTATATCTGTGTCTCTTTTGCTGTCTCGCATATAGGGTCATCGTTACCATCTTTCTAAATTCCTTATATATGTGTTAGTATACTGTGTTGGTGTTTTTCTTTCTGACTTACTTCACTGTGTATAACAGGCTCCAGTTTCATCCCCCTCATTAGAACTGATAAAAATGCATTCTTTTTAATAGCTGAGTAATATTCCATTGTGTATATGTACCATGGCTTTCTTATCCATTCATCTCCCGGTGGATACCTAGGTTGCTTCCATGTCCTGGCCATTGTAAACAGTGCTGTGATGAACACTGGGGTTGTGTGTACTTTTTAAAATTTGATTCTCACAGTGATAGGCATGTGATTAGACTTGATCATTTGGGAATCTTGGCCTGGACTGGGTGTTCAGAGAGCATCCTCTGGTGCCCTCTAGCGGCTGTCTTGCTCACAGGACAGGAATGTGTGGTGGCAATGGGGACATGCCCACACTTCTTAGAGACCACACTCCTTGTACCTGGAGTTCCAGAATTTCCTCCATTTACATCCTTGCTTCCAAAACCTAGAAAAGAATCTTCATCCACCCACCCAAGGACACTGTTCACAAAAGGGAGCCTGTTTGGGGGACGTGATCGGGGGTGAGGGGAGGTGGAACATGTGGATGTGCAGGAGTGAGAAGGGAGGAGGGCGGGCCATGGAGTGGTGATGGGGCTCTATTTATGCTCTTGTCCCAGATCTCTCAAATGTTTGGGGAACTCTTGATAATAACTGTGCTATGTTAGCCACATGATGTATTCTAAGATTTGGTATGATGTCTGGAACACACACAACACTCTTCATAAGGTAGGCTTTCATTACTAACTACTACTATTTCATCATCATGAGCTAAATAAGTGATGTAATGTATGCTGGAAGTTCAGTTGTACCCACTCAAGTGAGAGCAGACGTGGCTTCCTTCAGCAGGGTCGTGTCCATGATGTGCTAATGAGCTCAAGAGGTTTCATCTGGGAGACATGCCAGTGGCCACCAGAGAAAGGAGTCTGCAGATGCTTCAAGAAAACCCAGTTGACAAACTAAAACATTTGTATGAGACTGCGTGGCAGGGAAGGTCATGCACTATTTCCACTGAGGCTTCTAACAGGCCTCAGGTAACTCTTATTGCTACTTAGTTGCTCAGTCGTGTCCAACTCTTTTGAGACCCCATAGACTGCAGCCCACCAGACTCCTCTGTCCGTGGGATTTCCCAGGCAAGAATACTGGAATGGGTTGCCATTTCATTCTCCAGGGGATCTTCTCCACCCAGGGATCGAACATGAGTCTCCTGCTTGGCAGGTGGATTCTTTACCACTGAGCCACCTGGGAAGCCTCCAGGTAACTCTGTGCTGTGCTAAGTTGCTCAGTCGTGTCTGACTCTCCGTGACACTATGGACTATAGCCTGGCAGGCTCCTCTGTCGAGGGGGATTCTCCAGGCCAGAATACTGGAGTGGGTTGCCATGGTCTCTTCCAGAGGATCTTTCCAACCCAGGGACTGAACTGGGGTCTCCTGCATTGCAGGCAGATTGTTTACCTTCAGAACCACCAGGGAAGCACCAGGGAAGGTAACTTCAATGGCTCTTAAATGAACAATTTCATTTTTGGAAAAAAACAGGGTTATGTTAGATCCATTCATGTGTTTTGACATTTGAGTCAAATGTGTTTTGATATACAAGTTTATTCAACTATGATATCCTAAAGAACTTTAAAGGGTTTTATTTTTTTTTTCTGATTTAAATGAGACCTGTGTTTTTAAAAATGAGTTTTGCAGTTCTTTTTAAAGAAAAGAAAAAAAAAAAGGCTTGTACTTAACTGTGAACTTGGTATTCGAATATTTGTGCTAAAAGGCTCATTGGCTCAGTCCCTCCCTTAATCTCCCATATATTTTAGACTGGGGTGTTGGCTGATCCTACAAAGAGATGTAACAAAGCATGTCTTGCCATACCCAGGACCAAATGTCTCATTCCATTGACCCATCCATCTTCTAAAATGCAAGGAAGTGGTGGGGAATCTCATTATTTTTCTTCACAAAAAGATTGTTGTTTTTCACCTTTTCTTTCATTTTTGTTCTCTTTCTCAGGCTATCTCCCCTGTCTCTTTCCTTTAGCTGTTAGAGGTAAGCTCTGAGACCTTCACAGGGTGATGCTCTAACTCTGCCCCTCCCCTCATGAAGGTCTCCCTGCTGCCATCCGACACCAGCCTGGCGATCTCTGAGCCATTTTTTACCTCCCTTCAAGTTTTTCCAGGTCACCAAGAACCAGACAGGACTGGAGGCTATCAGAACCAGATAGAGGACTGAGTGTGAGATGCTGCCATCTATGTCTCTGAAACATCCTCATTGGTGACCTTGTGTGGGAGAGTCATTGCTTTCCAAAATACTGGAATCATTTGCAATAAAGTCAGAATCCCTTGCTGTTTTTCACATTTCCAGGGCTCTATTTATCCACATCAGTTCAGTTCAGTAGCTCAGTCATGTCTGACTCTTTGCGTCCTCATGGACTGCAGCACGCCAGGCCTCCCTGTCCATCACCAACTCCCGGAGCTTCCTCAAACTCATGTCCATCGAGTCGGTGATGCCATCCAACCATCTCATCCTCTGTCGTCCCCTTCTCCTTCTGCTTTCAATCTTTCCCAACATCAGAGTCTTTTCCAATGAGTCAGCTCTTTGCATCAGGTGGCCAAAGTATTGAAGCTTCAGCTTCAACATCAGTCCTTCCAATGAATATTCAGGACTGATTTCCTTTAGGATTAACTGGTTGGACCTCCTTGCAGTCCAAGGGACTCTCAAGAGTCTTCTCCAACACCACAGTTCAAAAGCATCAATTCTTCAGCTCTCAGCTTTCTTAATAGTCCAACTCTCACATCCATACATGACTACTATTCATCCATATAAGTAATTAGTAATTAATAATGAGGATTAGAGAAGCATGACATGGCCCTTATCCTTATGCCTTGTTGAAGACACTAAACCAAGACAAAAAGACATTATGTGAGAAAGGCAGTGCCTCAGTGCTAAGTTGGGTCGTCATGAAGTGGATATAGATGTTCAGAGAAGGAAGAGACAAGTAAAAGCTGGTTGTATGAGGAGGTATCCTGGGAAGAGGGACCTAGACTGCCTTGAAGATTAGGTGGGATTTGATAAGCTTCCAAGAAGGGAAGGCATTCCGTATCGGGAACAGATTCCTTCCATTGGCCCAGATCATCAGACATCTTGAATTTAGATGAAAAGATAGGGAGAAAAAAAGCTCCCTTCTGCACTTCCAAGTTTTAAAACAAATTTCAGTGTGAATTGTGTCTATTCCTACTATTTCTCTACTTAGCCCAAAAAGAGTTCAATAAAATAATGAGAGTGAGGATACTTCTTTTGATTTGTTCTTTGCATATCAACTTTCCTTTTCCATACCACTTCAAAGACCTCCAGAGCACTTTAAGAGAAAGGATACAGTTATAATGTAGTGAAGACTAAAAAGTTAAATAGAAAACTTCATTGGTGATACAGAAATGAGAAAAGGAGAAAAATTCTACTGTTAGCCAAATCAGGCCTAAATCACCTACTAGATCTGAAATGCACACACACACCAGCACATACACCCGTAAATCTCGCCACAGGTGATGATGCCCTTGGCTTCTGCAGTCTACCAACCGCACTGAGGTGGGTTTAGAACAGGGGCCAGTCAAGGAACTCACAGTAACGTGTTCTTGGGAGGATTTTGCTGACTGTAGGCCTGTTTCACTGCAGATTCCCTCCTGTGAGTGCAGCTACGACCCCTCACTCATACCTGCTGTCTTGCTTCAATATTAAGTATTGGAGCTTCAGTTTCAGCATTAGTCCTTCCAATGATCATTCAGGGTGATTTCCTTTAGGATTGATTCATTTGATCTCCTTGCTGTTCCAAAGATTACACAAGCAATAAGTGCAGGAGTATGAATGGATGGATGAAGTCACTGCTTCCTGAATGTGTTCTTCAGAAATAGTGCCTATTCAAGAATTTCATGTGTCTGTGAGTACTGTGAAAGAAAAAACTGCTTTAGAAGACGCAATGTCAAAGCAAGGCATGGGCTAGGCAGGGAGGTGGTCACTGGTAGTTATGTTTGCAAGGGCTTGCTCCTCCACCAGCCAATGATGCAGGCCCTGAAAGAGCCACTGACCCCCTACCTGACTCAGTCCAGGTCCCTGACGCTCTAAAATCAGAAGCTGACTATACAAGTAAAAGGGCTTGTGTGCAGTCTCTGACTCAATCTTTCCTATGACATTGGAGTCAGCAGGTAAGGCCAGGTCTCTCAGCAATCTCCTGAACTAATGTAGTTGTGGGGTCCCTGTATCCACGAATTCTACATCCATGAATTTAAGCAACCACAGAAAGTAACCGGAAACAAAAATATTCAGAAAGTTTCAAAAATCAAAACTTGAATTTGCCACACTGGCAACTATTTACATATCATTTACATACTAGTACTGTGTAAATACAATGTAAATGATATGTAAAGTTTCAAACTTCCCTGATAGCCTCTTGGGTAAACAATCTGCCTGCAATGCAGGAGACACAGATGTGGGTTCAATACCTGGGTTGGGAAGATTCCCTGGAGAAGAAAATGGCAACCCATCCCAGTATTCTTGTCTGGGAAATCCCATGGACAGAGGAGCCTTGTGGGCTACAGACCAAAGGGTTGCAGAGTCAGACACAATTGACAACTAAGCACAGCACACAGCATTTACATTGTAGTAGGGATTATTAGTAACCTAGAGATGATTTAAAGTATATGGGAGGATTGCATAGTTATATGCAAATGCTGCACCATTTTATATAAGGGACTTGAGCATCCATAGATTTTGATATCCATGGGGATTCTGGAACCAATTCCCCTTGGATACCGAACAATGGCTACACTTTATTTCTAGGTGTTTTGTTTGATCTCTAAAATCAAACTCTAAAATGTCTTAATATAGTTGTTTGCCTCAGGATTCTGTTAGTGATGCCTACCACTAGTTTTGCAAGAGGTCTGGATGAACTTTACAGTATCACATGACACAGGCTGGAAGTTGTGTCAAAGTTGATTGGAGCCCAGCCTATAACCACCTATGTATGTATGTGTGTTTAGTTGTTCAGTCATGTCTGACTCTTTTCGACCCCATGGGCTATAGCCCATGGACTATAGCCCTCCAGGCTCCTCTGTCCATGGGATTTTGCAGGCAAGGATCTGGAGAGGGTTACCATTTCCTCATTCAGGGGATCTTTCCGACCCAGGGATCAAACCTGCGTTTCCTGCATTTGCAGGGGTATTCTTTACCACTGAGCCATCCGGGTAGCAAGACGGCAGTAATGAACGACTATGAAACAGACATTGAGGATGTTCACATTTTCTCTAATTTTTTTTAGAAAATAGCTAATTTACTTCACCCTCCCCCCTTTTTTATGAAATCCATATATATATATATATATATACACACACACATATATATAGCACAATGAGGTAAACTGATGGAGTGATGACTACTATTTATTGAGCTTCTTTATAAGAAGCATCCCATTTATTCCTCACAAGAACATACAAGTGGGAAAACTAAGGCTTATGAGGATAAATAACTTGCTCAAGTTCACACAGCCAATAGGTGGTCAAGCCAGAAACCAAGTCCACGGACCTCAAGGCCTACATTGGTAACCATTAAGATATTCCACCTAGAAACCTAATAGTGTCTTAAAGAATCAGAACTGAAGGAAGCAGGGAACTCCTCTTGACCAATACCTCTAATTTTACATAGAAAGAAGTTTGTGGCATTCCAAGGTATGTTAGATAAAATGCTAGTTTTTAAACCCTTAAATTCACTAGGTTGAAACAAAACAAAACCTGCAAGTTAAAATTATCTTCAGTGAGACATATCACCTGGGTTTGCCTTTAAAAAAACAAAAAAACAAAAACAGAGCTCATAATTCACTGGTCACTCAACAGAGGACAACACACTAAGCGTGGTTTAACTAAGCCAGCAGCAAAACCACAAGTCTCCTGCATGTTTGGTATTGGCAAGAGCCACAGCCGTTTAATAATATGTGTATTTTCATACTTATAATTCATAGCATATGTTCCTTCAGCAAGACGGAATCTTATTTTAAAAGATTCTTTATTACTTAAGGGTCTGTTCAGGGCTTTATTATTTTTAAACAGCTTCATTGAGATATAATTCACATTAATATTTGCCCATTTAACGTGTGTTATTCAATGGTTTTAGTATATTCACAGTTACGTGCAACTGTCACCACAGTCAATTTTAGAAAATGCTCATTCCACAGGGAAAAGTCCTGAACCCTTTAGTTATTGTTCCTTTATCGACCTATCCCCCAGTCCTAAACAACCATGAATATTCTTACTGTCTCTAGATTTGCCTATTCTGGGTGTTTCATATAAATGAATCCTATAATAGACGTGACCAGCTTCTTTCACTCGACATGTTTTAAAGGTTCATCCATGATGTAATATGTATCAGGACTTCATTCCTTTTTACAGCCAAAGAATATCCCATTATTTGGATTATCACATTTCATTTATGCAGTCATCCACTGATAAACATTTGGGTTGTTTTCACCTCTGGCTATTGTGAATAGTGCTGCTGTGAACATTCATGAATATGTTTTTGTCGGAACATTTCTTTTCAATTCTTTTGAGTATATATGTCAGAGTGGAATTGCTGAGTCATATGATAACTCAGTTTAACTATTTGAGGAACTACCAAACTGTTTTCCCATAGTGGCTGCATCTTTTTACATTACTTTACATTAGAACTTTACATTACTTACAAGTATTTACATTAATTTACATTACAGAGATTTATGAAAGTTCTAATCTCTCCACATCCTTACTAGCACTTATTATTTTCTGTTTCATTTTTCTCTAAAATTAATATAACCACCCTAGTGGATTGTTGTTGTTGTTGTTCAGTCACCCAGTCGAGTCCAACTCTTTGTGACCCTATGGACTGCAGCTCCCCAGGCCTCCCTGTCCATCACCATTTCCCAGAGTTTGCCCAAGTTCATGATCATTGCATCGGCGATGCTGTCCAGCCATCCTAGTGGGTATTAAGTGCTATCTCACTGTGGTTTTTATCTGAATTTCCCTAATGACTAATAATGGGCTTCTGTGGTGGCTCAGTGGCACAGAACACCCTGCCAACGCAAGAGATGCAAGTTTGACCCCTGGGTCGGGAAGATCCCCTGGAGAAGGAAATGGTAACCCACTCCAGTATTCTTGCCTGGGAAATCCCCTGGATAGAGGAGCCCAGAGGGCTATAGTCCATGGGGTCACAAAAGAGTTGGACACGACTTAGAGAGTAAACAACAACCAACAAGGACTAATAATGCTGAGCATCTTTTCAGTAGCTTCTTGACCATTTATATATCTTCTTCATAAAAATATAATATAAGTACTTTGCCCATTTTAATTGTCTTGTCTTTTATCTTTGGTTGTTAAGAAGTTTTTTTTTTTTTTTTAATACTCTGAATACTAGACTCTTACCAGATAAAAAGTTTGTAAATATTTGGTAAATATTTTCCCTCATTCAAGAGTCTGTCTTTTCACTTTCTCTTTAAAAAAATTTTAATTGGAGGATAATTGCTTTACAATGTTGTGTTGATTTTTGCCATACATCAACATGAATCAGCCATAGGTAAACATGTATTTTTCACTTTCTTGATGGCATTCTTTGATTCACATGTGCATGCTAAGTCACTTCAGTTGTGTCTGACTCTTGGTAACCCCATGGACTGTAACCCTCTCCTCTGTCCATGGGATTCTCTAGGCAAGAATACTGGAGTGGGTTTCCATGCCCTCCTCCAGGGGATCTTCCTGACCCAGGGACTGAACCTGTGTCTCTTGTGTCTCCTGCATTGGCAGGTAGTTCATTACCACTAGCACCACCTGGGAAGCGTAAAATGTTTTAATTTTGATGACGTCCCATTTACTATTTTTATTGTTGTTAGCCAGTGCTTTTGGTGTCATTTTTAAGAGGTCATTGCCTAATAAAAGATCATGAATATGTATGTTTCTATTTTCTTCCAAGGGTTTTATAGTTTGAGTTCTTTGATTTATTTTGAATTAATTTTTATCTGTGGTATGAAATGGGGGTCTAACTTTATTATTTTGCATTTGGATATCCAGTAGTCCTAGCACTATTTGTTGAAAAGCTATTCTTTCCCCACTGAGTGGTCTTAGCACCCTTGTCAAAAATCAGTTGAACGTAAACATATGGGATTATTTCTGGACTCTCAAGCCTATTCCTGTCATCACCATGCCTCCCTTATGCCAGTACCCCGCCATGTTGTTTACTGCTGCTTTGTGGTAAGCTTTGGAACTGTGAAGTATGAGCCCTCCTAGTTTGCTCTTCTTTTTTCAAGATTGTTTTGGCTGTTCTGGGTCCCTTGCAAATTCCATATGAATTTTAAAATGAGCTTTTCAATTTCTATGAAGAATTTAACTGGGACAGAGCACTATTTTTGCTCATGTAAATTTGTAAAAAGAATTAGCATTCTGGGTGAGCAACTCTACTCTAGTGGAAAGAAATCCCAGAGGTGTGTAGGATAACACATTGTCTTACTTCTCTCTGCATAGCTGAGTATTCCATAATTGAATTTTGATAAAAGTTCATATTGTAGTCCAGGATAATGCAGTCCTCTCCGGCAGTCCTTTTGTGTCCCAGCCACAACTGGTTCCATATCTTCTCCTGTGTATGAATTTAATAGTTTTCATTATGTTTCTTTTCTCTCTCCCTCATACTGTGGGTTGTAGAGGCAGAGATAGTGTTTCTGCCTCCTTCCCATGATGTGAATGGGAACTTCATAAATGCTGCTGCCATCAGGAAGTAAGCAGATGTTCAAAACACTCGATTTCAGGGCCAGGTAAGATGCCAAGGGTCACCATTTATTAAAATTCAGTTATTCTTTAAGATGAACAAGAATTACTTATGTGCCAGTAACACGATTTGTATATATGGTGCATTTCTATGTGGATCATAAGAAAAGCACAGCCTAGTACAAATCGATGGCCCGTCTCAGAGAGCCCACTCGGGCATCCATGGCCCCCCAGTCGTGGTAGCGCCTGTAATCCCCTGGCCGCAGCAGGTACTGCCGCCCCCGGTAGTTGGGCATCTCGTAGAGGACCCAGCAGCCCTCCAGCACGTGGAGGGAGTGGAGCTCACTGAGCCGGAAGCGGTCGAGGATGCAGGCGCAGTCTTCCGTGAGCTCGGACACCAGGCCTCCATAGTCATCTCTCTCGTACAGCCTTATCCTGTGAGAGCTGGTCTGTTGTGAATAAACCAAAGATGAAAAATAAGTGTAGGCATCCTGGATGTCAATAAAAGTGACTCAGCCATCCTGCAGCTTCATGAAGCATGGTTTTCAAATCATCCTATCACATATGTATCCTCTCCTTACATTGTTGGTTTAACAAACTGTTGTTTAGTCGCTAAGTCATGTCTGACTCTTTGCAGCCCCATGGACTGTAGCCTGCCAGGCTCCTCTATCCATGGGATTTTCCAGGCCAGAATACTGGATTGGGTTACCATTTCCTTCTTCAGGGAGGGTATTAAAATAAAACTTACCTGACCAGTAATCTCTCTTATGGAAGAAATAAACATTGAAATAAAGTCAACAAAAGGAATTCCTTGAAAGCAAAACAAAAACAACTATTGTAACTATATTTAGTTGAGTTTGCAGAGAAGATTTAACTCCCTTTTCCATTATGACTGTGTATCCCTGAATCTTATCAAGCATGTTTTTAAGTCACTTTTGCACTCACCCTTGACAACAATTCACATTTACTCTTAATCCACATGTCCGACATTTTGCCAAGTCACTTGTACCATTTGAGTTTCTGGCCTCAGAGAAGTTCCTATCTTGTACCTCTTTTTGCATCTGCAAATTTCTCTAGCCAAATTTTGGTTTCACTTCCTGAATCTGCTTGCCACGACACATAATTTGGTGATTCAGAAAGTCCAAATACAAGCTACACATGATTAATAGACATTAAGCAGGACTTTGGTGAGGACTACATCCCATGAAATCTTAATGAATGATTTTTCTGACCCTTGTAAGAAACTAGTTGATAATATCTGCTAAATACAGGGAGCCATTTACAAGCAGACATATTGTTCCAGTTTCTAGATCTGCATGTCATAGAGAAGGTACTGAAAATAATCACCAATACAGTCAGAATATGTTATAGCTATGTTGTTCTCCCATAGTCTGTCAGTATTTTTATCGTTAAGAAATAATGATACACTGATAGATTTTTTTTTAAACTGAACATGTGATTTTTATTTAGAAATTAGGGATCAGCTGCTGCTGCTGCTGCTGCTGCTGCTAAGTCGCTTCAGTCCTGTCCGACTCTGTGCGACCCCATAGATGGCAGCCCACCAGGCTCCTCGGTCCCTGGGATTCTACAGGCAAGAACACTGGAGTGGGTTGCCATTTCCTTCTCCAATGCCTGAAAGTGAAAGTGAAGCCACTCAGTCGTTTCTGACTCACAGTGACCCCAGCGACTGCAGCCTACGGGACTCCTATGTCCATGGGATTTTCCAGGCAAGAGTACTGGAGTGGGTTGCCATTGCCTTCTCCATTTTAACGCTGCTGCTGCTGCTGCTGCTAAGTTGCTTCAGTCGTGTCCAACTCTGTGGGACCCCATAGAAGGCACCCCACCAGGCCCCCCCATCCCTGGGATTCTCCAGGCAAGAACACTGGAGTGGGTTGCCATTTCCTTCGCCAATGTATGAAAGTGAAAAGTCAAAGTGAAGCTGCTCAGTCATGTCCGACTCTCAGTGACCCCATGGGCTGCAGCCTACCAGACTCGTCTGTCCATGGGATTTTCCAGGCAAGAGTACTGGAGTGGGGTGCCATTGCCTTCTCCATTTTAACGCTAAATGAGTTTAAATATTTCCGTATGAGAGCATAGTAAAAAGGCATCTATTTTTTTTTCCAGTGCTTGAGAGTTGGGCTTTGTTATTTTACTGTGAACACTAGTCCTGAGTTGAAACAAACTGACTCTTATAAACAGGAATTTATGGCCCTGGATCAGTGATGCTGTCACACCAGTCGGGTTGAAGCAAGACTCACGTAAGGAATAGCGCGGCAGGAGCGGATGGAGTCGCTGAGGCCCATCCACTGCTGGTAGTCGGGGTAGTCGCCCCTCCGCAGGAAGTACTGGTGGCCCTGGAAGTTGGGGCGCTCATACAGCATCCAGCAGCCGCTGTCCACGCGGATGGAGTTGCAGCGGCTGATGTAGGGCTGCAGGTTGGAGTGGTCGCTGCTGCACTGGTAGCGGCGGCCCTGGAAGCCCCGGTCCTCGTAGAAGGTGATCTGCATGCAGGTGGCACATAAGGTGACAGCAGGAAGTCAGCTGGGAGATACATCCTCCCTCCACACACACACACATCGACACGCAGCAGGCATGGTATGGCACCTCAGCTGGCTCACCTTCCCCATGGGTGTTGATAGCGGGTGATCAGCGTCCAGTCTGACGGGGACAAACGTGGCAGCTGGTATATATAGCAGGACGGCTGCTGCGTTGGCAAGAACAACACAAAAGGGGCCTGGGGGTAGCATGTGAGGGGATTTCTGTGTCCTCTCTCTCCCTTTTTTTTTCATTTGGGATCATGGGGCAGGGGGCTCTCATTTTCTCTGGCCTTTTCAGGTTGTCCTCACTCGTGCCAGTGAAAGGAATTGAAGTCAGCAGAGCCATTGTGACCTTGGAGACAAAGAATGCACTTCTCAGCCTATGCAGGGCTCTAGAAATACATTACGTGCCCAGGATTTTGTACAGTTTGCCTATGGAAACTGCTGAGAGGAGGTTGGTGGTTCCCCCTGGGGTGACGCGTGACAGTCCTATGAGTTCCAGAAGGACTTGACGTGCTAAGGGCAACCAAAAAAATTCCTCTAACTGAAAAGCAATTATACTTCCTAACTTGCGTGCTAAGTTGCTTCAGTCTCGTCTGACTCTCAGTGACCCCGTGGACTGTAGCCTGCCAGGTTCCTCTGTCCATGGGGTTCTCCAGGCAAGAACACTGGAGTGGGCTGCCATGCTCTCTTCCAGTGTATCTTCCAGACCTAGAGATTGAACCCCCGTCTCTACTGATAACACAACCTGGGAAGCCCACATTTCCT
The DNA here is from genome assembly GCF_032405125.1 of Capricornis sumatraensis. NCBI lineage: Eukaryota > Metazoa > Chordata > Mammalia > Artiodactyla > Bovidae > Capricornis > Capricornis sumatraensis. Next base: position 140,900,543 of record NC_091071.1, read on the forward strand.
AAATCACCTTGTCAGTATTATGTGGTTTCAATAAAAATATTTCACATATGTTTATGCAGGGAAGAAACAATTAGTGCATGTAGAAGGCTGAGTGTTAATCATAGCCATCAATGAATGGCAAGGTTATAGGTCTTAATTTTATGTTTTTATTTCTCCTTTTTGTTGTTTTCGGTTTCTGTAACTTTCTATTATGTACATATATCTTTAATGAGGTGAAAAAATAAAATAAACCTGTAAATGTTTAACTTTGAGGTGCTAGTGAAAGGCAGCAAATTTTGTCAATAGCCACATTTTGTCTTGAGTTTTAACATCTCCCTTTGGGCTTAAATGACAGAGGTCTCCTGAGACTCTCTGAGACACTCCAAGAGCAAGAACATATCCAGGATCCTCTCATTCCCCTCTCCCCTCAACCCATCTTCTAGGGATGCTTTTTATTTTCAAAACTAGTATCATGATTTGCCTGAGTTTCCCCTCCCTGAAGCACCACTGTTTCATAGGAAGACCCCAGGCAACTGTTTGAGAACCTTTCTCCCTTGCTGCCAACCTACTGCTTTAGAAATACTCTTCAGATATGCAGGGGCAGAATATGACTCAATCCCCCATGCTTTGTCGTCCCATACATATGCAAAAAGATGAAATCAAACATGGGTCCTGGTTCTCAACCTGTGGAAGGGAATCTAAAAGGACATCCAACTACAGCTGGCAATATGTCCAGAATGCCATTTGTAAAAGTCTTCAGGCAGCATGCAAAGCAAAGGTGCAGATGTTAAGAGGAAAGGCATCAATAGCTACAAAGAAAAATGTTCCCTTGCATGTGGCAGAGCTAGACCCCCACGAAAAAAAAGCTGGGCAGAGTCCTGTGAAGTTCACCAGTGTACACAAGGGCCGGAGGACAGACCTAATGCAGCAGGTCTTCTGGTCAACCTTAGCTACAGCCGTAATTGAACCAGTGTGGAAAAGGCTGCCTTGGTCTTTCCAGCCACAATGCCACATTGAAATACACCGCCACTTTGAACAAAAGTCAACAAACCACATGCCAGTTTTGGCACATGTGAAAGAAAACTATTCTGTGTTTACAAAACCTTAAGATGGCATAACTTATACTCACGTTCATTTGGTCACATTGCTACTACATGTATTTATAAACTCAATTTATAATCAGCATTTTGAAAAGGTGTTGAAAGACTAGAATGTTTTCTTTTTCTAGTAGTCCTTGTGTTCTATTGAAAGAAAGCCTGTACTCATTTTTCTTTTAAGGCTTTATTGAAATGAGTTTAAATGTTTCCATGTGAGAGCATAGTAAAGGCAATTGATGAAGGTTAATTTTATTTTGGATTGAAACTTTGGAAAACTGCCCCCTACTCCACTATTCTGCAATGTTCAGGGCTAAACATTTGTAAAATGTGCTGCAAAGTCAGCTTACTCTAACACAGAAATTGTATATAGTCTCAAAATTCTCCAGCCAACCATCTTCCAGTCACAATTAAGTAGCATAAGATACATACTTGCTATTAACCACAATATGGCCAAACAACATGATTCTAAGATAAGAAAGCTCAACATCCAAAATAACACTTCAATGCACTTTGCATCAAAAGCTAATTGCAAAGAAAAATATGCTGGCAAGAGCTGCAGTTTTAAGATGATGGTTCCCTTCTTCCAGAGACTTTACTATGAACTCCCCTGGTGCAATTCCAGGTTTCTAAGTGACCTGCAGAATAAAAAGATGATTATGGTATCAAACACATCAGTTTAAAATGGACACAAACGTTAGCTTTCAAGTTATAGGGAGTTAAGGTCAAATATCAGATACCAAGTTACTGACAAAGATGAGCTAAAATAAAAGTGGGTACAAAAGAATTTCCCTGGAATTCTCAGACATTTGGAAATTGACTTATATTTCTCAATTAAATATAATACATGATCCCACACAGGGAAATTATTGGGTTAATAATACACTTTATAGTGTATTTCCTAAGAATAAAATTATTCTCTTAAATAACCACAGGATGGTTATTTGTGAATGTTTTCTTTTTTTGCCCTTGTTCTTTGTTCTTATTTGTCTTTCACTCTTTTTCTACCTTTCCTAGAATGTGGTGTTGCTCATACCCATTTTAACTAATAAATGAGCTATTAGTACCAAGCAGTACAAAAGAAATTCTGGAAACTGTTTTCCAGAATACCTGGATTTAAAAAAAAATAATTCTTATTTTCCCCTTACTTACTAAAGAAATTCAGTGACTGGAAATAAATAGAAAATTCTGAATAAGGCATTAATATCTTTCAGTTTAGAAATGTTCATCAGCTAAAAGACATGATATAGTATCCATAAGGCATAAAAGAAAAGACTAAGAAGCTTAAACATATAAGTGAAAGATTTCTTCAAACAATAAACTAAAAAGCATTTTTAATACATTTGAAAACATTTTAAAAATTTATTTATCTATTTATTTTGGCTGTGCTGGGTCTTCATTACTGTGTGAGGGTTTTCTCTAGCGCCAGTGAGAGGCATCTACCCTGTAGTCATGGTGATCAGACTTCTTATTTCAGTGGCTTCTCTTATTTTTGAGCACAGACTCTAGGCACATGGGCTCAGGAGTTGTACCTCTTGGGCTCTAGGGCACCAGCTCAGTATTTGTGGTCCATGGGCTTAGTTGCCCAGTAGCGTGTGGCATCTTCCTGGACTAGGGACTGAAACCATGTACCCTGCATTGGCAGGTGGATTCTTAACACTGCACCCCCAGGGAAGTCCTTTCCTACACTTAATAAACTATTTATTTTATTTACTTGTTTCTAATCAGTTAGGTGTACATGTGTTAATATGTATATTGATGTGTGCATGTATGGCAAATATTAGAATTGAAAATTATTCACAGTTGTTACTTCTGAGGAGTAGGACAGCGGTGTGGGAAAGAGAGGATTCTTTTACTTTTCACTATGTAATTTGGAACTTTTACTGTAAGTACTACTATTTTAATTGAAAATTAATTTGGAAAGTACATTACCCAAGAGTTGGAAAAGATGCCTGAAGTACACAAATATCAACAATAAAGCATGAAAAGCCCTCACAAATGTGGTTTTTGCTGCTTAGTTATCAAGAAGGGGCCGTGTAGGAGGGATTCATCTCAGGATCTGGCCTTACTGGAAGACGGACACTTATTCTGTTGACATGCCTGGGTTTACAAGCATCAGTTAACCTATGGGAATAGCTGGTCCCCAGAAACGGGCCTCTCAATCAGTATGGATGGGCACAGTGATTTGAGCACACTCACCTAAGGACCATTCACTTACTGCTAATTCACCAATCAACAATAACTACTAAATATCTACTGCCTGGAAAGCACTTTACATCCATGTGGGAAATAATAAGGGAATAAAAGATCTGCTTCCATCAAGAAGCCAACAATCTTCAATGGTTATGAAAGAAAACATACAGGGGATGAAATTATATTTTCAAAATAACATACCAATGAATAATCTTGAGAGCTAGATTTTCCGGACATAGGGTGCATAGATGAGCCTCAGAGGGCAATGAATCACTGTTTCAGAGATCTGTTTTTTCATGATTAAGCTTAAAGTGGTGATTACTAGTGTGTGTGTGTGTGTGTGTGTGTGTGTGTGTGTGTGTGTTATTTCTGGAGTTGTTACTGTTTTCTTATTTTCTGTGTTCTGTTTTACTTCCTGAAGTTTGCTAGGGCTTCCCTTGTGGCTCAGACAGTAAAGAATTCGCCTGAAATGCCAGAGATCCAGATTCAATCCCTGGGTCGGGAAGATCCCCTGGAGGAGGGCATGGCAACCCACTCCAGTATTCTTGCCTGGAGAATTCCCATGGACAGAGGAGCCTGGCAGTCTACAGTCCATGGGGTTGCAAAGAGTTGGACACAACTGAGCAACTAAGCACGCAAAGTTTGCTATTCCCAAACTTATATTTTTAAAATTATTACCTACTTCAAAAAGATCTTCAGTAACAAAGATATGGTTCTAGAAAAGCTATACCTTCAAGTCTCATTATTGTTATTTGTTGTTTAGTCGCTAAGTCATGTCCAACTCTTTCACAAACCAAGAGACTGTAGCCTGCCAAGTTCCTCTATCCATGGGATTTTCCAGGCAAGAATAAAACCATTTCCTCCTCCAGGGGATCTTTCTGACCCAGGGACTGAACCTGCATTACAGGCAGATTCTTTACCATCGAGCCACTGGGGAAGCCCAAATCTCATTGTAGCAAATGTCTTTGAAGGAAAACTCAATATTTTGTAAATATTTCCTGATAACATGGTTGTTCTGCTACAGGAATAACCCATATTAAAGGCCTAATATTCCCTGGTGGCTCAGACTGTAAAGCGTCTGTCTACAATGTGGGAGACCCTGGTTCGAGCCCTGGGTTGGGAAGATCCTCTGGAGAGGGAAATGGCAATCCACTCCAGTACTATTGCCTGGAAAATCCCATGGGCAGAGCCTGGTAGGCTACGGTCTATGGGGTCACAAAGAATCGGACACGACTGAGCGACTTCACTTTCACTTTCACTATGACCAAAGATTTCAGGCAGTTCTTAAAGCTATGATTTGCTATGATAAGATTATATTTCTAATCAGTCAATAGTTGGCCTCAGAAAACCTGAACAAATCCTGAGCCCTGTGTGACTCAGCCTACTGAGAGATTCACATTAAAAAATGCAGAGTAAAGCAACCAAGCTACCTAAAAAGGAATTTCAATTTTCACTTGTGTTTCCTGAATGCTTAGTCACTCAGTCATGTCTGACTCTTGGCAACCCTTTGGACTACAGCCCACCAGGCTCCTCTATCCATGAGATTTTTCAGGCAAGAACACTGGAGTGAGTTGTCACTTCTTTCTTCAGGGGATCATTCCCAGCTCAGGGATTGAACCCACATTTCCAGTGTCTCTTGGGTTGCAGGCGAATTCTTTACCTGCTGAGCCCCTGAATTTCCTGAAGCAAGCTCAGTTCAGAACCTGCTGAGCCCCTGAATTTCCTGAAGCAAGGTCAATTCAGAACCTAGTGATTCTGTTTTCAAAATTCCTCTTTCCCTTTCCTATCTTACAACCTCCAGCTGACCCAGAGTCTCTCCTTCAACAAAATCCTAAAATATCCCAGCCACCCCCTCCCCCAAGCCTAAACTACTTTTCTGATTCTCTCCCTGCTTTTAATATATTGACCACCTTGGTCTCTCTGACTTTAAAAGTTTCCTTTTCACTTTGTACATTATAATTGAGAACACAGTGTTGGAATGTCAAAGAACACTCCTTGCTTTCTGCTTCCCTTCCAGCCTTGTCCATCTCTGACCATTATCTGAAGTCTGCAACATAAATGCCCAAGGAATCAGATAGGCAGGGCAGAAACAGCAGAGATACAAAGAAGGCAAAGATAAAATTCTTATTAGTAAGAAAGGGACCAAGAATAGGAACATTTGACACAGATATGAACACAGATTCTCTCCTCAACACTTTTACTTGAATCAACAGAATACTAGTTGGTTAACTGTGGTTAGTATTTCTTAAATGATGAAAAGATAATAATGGTCAATATTTAGGAGTTAACTCGGTTTTAATTCCTTAAGACCCATAATATCAGTTAATTATTCAGCAACCTTGAGAGGTAAGTACCATTGTTCTTCCCATTTTACAGAGAAGGAAACTTAAGGCCCAGACAAGTTAAGCAACTTACCTGAAGTCACACAGCTGATAAATAATGGGCTTTAGTTTCAAAGCCAGAACATCTAACACCCAAAGGCTAGACTTTTAACTATAAGTACTCCCCAGACACCTGGTATCAGTTTGGTTCAATTTGGATGTTTAGACCTACTTTGTCCTTGGGCTGTGTGTCCAAAGATAAATTTTTTGATGATATCCATTCCATAGCATTTGCTTTCCTTGTAGAACTGCTGGTGGCATTTTTGTTCATTGCTGCCCTTCTTAGCTTGACACCTAGGGATGCATGTAGTAGTCATATCTATGTTAAACTATTTTTTAAAATAAGTCCACCCTCAGTTTTAGATTCTTCCCTGTTGGAGTCCTCTGCTCCCACCAATAAAAGGTCTGAGAAATGACTTCCCTGATTTCAGGAGGGAAATCAAGTCATAAACATTCCTGATTCTTTTAAATTCCCCCAGACAGAGAGATGTTATTACCAGAACAACTTTGACCTCACTTTGTACGCGCATCTCTGAGTTTTACTTAAATTTCTCTAAGAGACAGAAGTAAACAAGCTTACTCTGTTTGCGGGCATATTCTGCGGCTTTGGGTGCTGTTAACATGGCAAAAGGGTGCAAGGAGAGGTGGAAGGGTGGAGCTTGGGGAACCTGAAAGGAAAACAGACCTACTTTTAAAAGCTGTACCCACTTCATGCTGTAAGCAGCTGCTGGTTATAGCACTTGTCTCAAGACTTGGCCTGTCTCCCTGACCCATCTTCCTGACACGTGACCAGCAGTTGAGGACCACCTTTTGTGGGTCATGCGTCTTCCCGTGCTGCCTTTGGTGGCCGTTCTTTGCCTAGAATGGCCATTCTTTGCCTAGAATGGCCTTTCACAAAACTGTGCTCTTCAGGTGGCCCCCTTTACCTGGAATAGCCTTTTCTTCCTCTTCTGCCTCAAGGCACTTACTTTTCCTTTAAGATGTGGCTCAAATATCACCTTTTCTGAGAAACTGGTCCAGTTGTCTCCCCAACTTCCTGCTTCCTTGCTGACACCCTCCCAACCCATCCTAAGGCCAAATTATGGACTCATTTGTCTGTGAATGCAAAGCACGTTAACACATAGAACACCCCCACTGGTGATAGTTAATAACCCACTGTCTGTTGCACCGCACTGGAAACTCAAGGTTAGGACCGTCTCTTCAGTCTTTCATTCACACAATAAGTTTCTGGTGAGCACTACGGTAGGCAGGCCCTGTTTTAGGAAGCCATGGTTGGTAAGACAAACAAGGTTCCTGCCTTTCCAGGGCTGAGTGAGGAGAAAAGAACAATAAACTATTAGATAACCAGGTTCATCATACATTATGACAAATTGAATCAACTAAACAAGAGGTTGTGCTAACAAGTCATTGGGCTACCATCACTTCAGACAGAAAGGACAGAAAATATGGATTATACAATAAATGTTCTCTTTATAGACGGAATGGTTTATAGTCTCCTCAGCTGGGCACTTCTAGATTTTATCTCAGTCTTTTTTTTTTTTTAATGTGGACCATTTTTGAAGTCCTTATTGAATTTTTTACAATATTGTTTCTGTTTTATGTTTTGGTTTCTTGGACACGAGGCTTCTAGCCCCAACCAAGGCTAGAACCCGAACCCCCTGCATTGGAAGAAGACTACTAGGAAAGTTCCTGACCTCAGGCTTTTATTGAAATGGTAAATGTATTTATTGAGAGTTTGTGTCATATCCAGCCTTGTAAAGAATTAAATATAAGCATGAATGATGGCTTCTAACCTCAAGAAGCAAGAATACTGGAGTGGGTTGCCCTGTTGTCCTCCAGGGGATCTCTCCTACCCAGGGATCGAACCCAGGGCTCCCTCACTGCAGGCAGATTCTTAGCCACCAGGGAAGTCTATGAATACGGGAGTGGGTAGCCTATCTCTTCTCCAGGGGCTCTTCCCCACTGGGGAAGATCAAATCAAACTGGGGTCTCCTGTATTACAGACAGATTATTTACCAGCTGAGTTGGCTCAGATGGTAAAGAAGCTGCCTGCAATGTGGGACACCTGGGTTCTATCCCTGGTTCAAGAAGATCCCCTGGAGAAGGAAAAAGCAACCCACTACAGTATTCTTGCCTGGATAGTCCCAGGGACAGAGGAGTCTGGCAGGCTGCAGTCCATGGGGTCATGAAGAGTCAGACACGACTGATCAACCAAACCATGTGTGACACACGTGGAACCTCAAGAAGCATGTAATCTGTTCTGAAAGACGACCAAGAACAAAGAAAGTAATTAAAAGGAAGCTTTGTATCTGTGTGGAGCAAAGGTAGGTGTGATAACAGCCCTGCAGGATGATACATGCCTCGTGTAAGAAAGAAAACTGGCTTGCACATCGTCTTGATGCATTTCGAATTCCTTGTTGTCCAGTGGTTAGACTTGGCACTTTCATGCTGTGGCCTACATTCCAGAGAACTAAGATCCCACAAGCCCAGTGATGCAGCCAAAAAATAAAAAGACAGGCCTTTCATGCTTTAGTTTCCCTGTCCACTAGGGAAGAAAGAGCCCGAGTATTTTAAAGGTCACTTCCAGTTCACATATGCTACGACTCCTGATAACTGATGACTTATGCAAGCAGTTAATGTAGCTCCCTCTGTCGTTTATAAGAAAAATTATTTTACAAGTAGGATGACACTGAAGTCCTAAACCTAGAGTTAGCCATATGCTCTTTTATTTTTCCCTTCAAAGTTACTGATTGATACCTTCATTGTACTACTCAGCTAGGAAGTAACAGTTGGTCTGTAACCACCAGTCTGTTGGTCTCTGAAGAGCTTGCTTTGAATTTTGGATGCAAGTTTGAGTGGAGAGGAGTGATGGGTGCTCAGACACTGGGCTGTGGCTTCATGAAGAGAGGAGGAAAGAAGAGATTCTGATGTTCTCTAGTTACCTGTCTGTCTTTTTCCTCTTTCTGTCCAATGTTTCACTCTCTTTATCTCCTTTTCCTTTTCCCCTCTTTTTCTGTCAAATGGAACTGCAGAATATTTTTATTGCTTGCTTTATTTGTCAAAGGAAGGTTTATGCTCCTTTTCCTTCAATTTGAAAATGCGTAGAATCTCTTACATTTATCTGAAGCTAACTGCAAATCACTCCAGTATTCTTCATCCATGGAGAATACCATGGATGGAGGAGCCTGGTGGGCTACAGTCCATGGGGTCGCAAAGAGCAGACACAACTGAGTGACTAACACCTTCACCACCTTCACTTTCAACTGCAAAGAATCATTACATGTGAAGTTCTTAATTTTTTTTTTTCCTATGGGTCCAAGTTTCTCAGCAGAAAAACGGCTCCCTGTTAGCAAAAAAAAATCCCTCTCAGGAGTAGAACTAGAAGTTTGTATTGCATTAACAGAATTGAACAATTCTGGGTCCTTGATGGCTTTCTGTCACCAGGTGGCAGCAGATAGTCCTGAAAAAAAGCTATCAAGCCGGCACAGTACCCATGTGGTGCATGCTAAGTCACTTCAGCCTTGTCCCACTCTATGTGACCCCATGGACTGCAGCCAGCCAAGCTCCTCTCTCCATGGGATTCTCCAGGCAAGAATACTAGAGTGAGTTGCCATGCCCTTCTCCAGAGGATCTTCCCAGCCCAGGATTTGAATCCGTGTTTCTTACATCTCCTGCATTGGCAGGAGGGTTCGTTACCACTTGCACCATCTGGGAAGCCCCAAGTAGCCAATTCTAGCGGCCAAAAACTCTACATAATCTGATTAGTATTCAACAGGGCTTTAAGCTTTTGCTTGGGAAGGATTTTAGCTGTTGCTTAGCAGACACTGAGGAATCAAAGTTTAATCATACATATTTTCATCCATTAAGGAAGAACCTTTATCAACTATTTTTTTTACCTACCCTACCTTGTAGTTAAATCCAGTTTTTGTTTGTTTTATTTTTTTAATAGAAATGTATTTATTTTAATTGGAGGCTAATTACTTTACAATATTGTATTGGTTTTGCCATACATTGACATGAATCCGCCATGGGTGTACATGTGTTCCCCATCCTGAACCCCCCTCCCACCTTCCTCTCCATACCATCCCTCTGGGTCATCCCAGTGCACCAGCCCCGAGCACCCTGTATCATGCATCGAACCTGAACTGGCGATTCGTTTCACATATGATAATATACATGTTTCAATGCCATTCTCCCATATCATCCCGCCCTCGCCCTCTCCCAGAGTCCAAAAGACTGTTCTATACAAATCCAATTTTAAAAAATTATGTTAAACTCTTAAGGACTGTTTTAAAGTCTCTCTCACAATTTAATCTTTGAAATACTATGTTTTCATTAAGAGGGCCTGCTAACTCCTTGTTTAAGATGTAGAGGAAAGTACCTGCATAAAGCTGATGTGTAGGTGCAAGGGAAAGGCCTGAGCTGGTGTCCTTGAGGCAAGGGAGGACCTTGTGAGGTCCACAGGGGTGGAGGAACCTCAGATGCTTGTATCTGTAGCTGAAATCATATCATACCCTTTGTGATAATTTAACTAAAGTAGGCAAAGTTTATGTTTTAATAAGGGGCTTCTCTGGTGGCTCAGTGGTAAAGAATTCACCTGCCAGTGTAGGAAATGAAGGTTTGATCACTGGGTCAGGAAGATCCCCTAGAAAAGGAAATGGCAACCCACTCCAATCATCTTGCCTGGGAAATCCCATGGACAGAGGAGCCTGGAGGGCTACAGTCTGTGCAGTCGCAGAGTCAGACACATGACTAAACAACAACAACATGTCTTAATAATACAGTGGATGCTTGATGAGCTCTTTGATTTTTGAATGTTTAGAGAAGTGGTCCTTAACTAGCTGTGATTTTTGCCTCTTAGGGGACACATGGCAACACTGAAAGATGTTTTTAGATGTCACATCAAGGGGCAGGCGTGGGCAGCTATTGGCATCTAATGGGTATGAAACAGGAGGGAAGGGGGCAGGGCACAACTTTTGAGAGAATGACAGAGCCTGAGGACACAGCATAAACTGATTACAATCAAATTCGTCCAAGATAGCAGACAAGTCAACTTCCACTAGACCTTGATCCTCAGTCAGCAAGCTAAATAACACACCCAGGGGTGCCATGCAGTTCCAGTTCAGTTCAATTCAGTCGCTCAGTCATGTCTGACTCTTTGCAGCCTCATGGATTGCAGCCCACCAGGCCTCCCTGTCCATCACCAACTCCCGGAGCTTCCTCAAACTCACGTCCATCGAGTTGGTGATGCCATCCAACCATCTCATCCTCTGTCGTCCCCTTCTCCTCCTGCCTTCAATCATTCCCAGCATCAGGGTTTTTTCAAATGAGTCAGTTCTTTGCATCAGGTGGCCAAAGTATTGGAATTTCAGTTTCAGCATCAGTCCTTCCAATGAATATTTAGGACTGATTTCCTTGATGATTCACTGGTTTGATCTTGCAGTCCAAGGGACTCTCAAGAGTCTTCTCCAACATCACAGATCAAAAACATCAATTCTTCGGCGCTCAGCTTTCTTTATAGTTCAAGTCTCACATGACCACTGGAGAAACCAAAGCTTTGACTAGACAGACCTTTGTTGGCAAAGTAATGTCTCTGCTTTTTAACATGCTGTCTAGGTTGGTCATGACTGTTCTTTCAAGGAGCAAGCGCCTTTTAATTTCATGGCTGCAATGGTCATCTGCAGTGATTCTGGAGCTCAAAAAATAAAGTCTCTCACTGCATTGTTTCCCCATCTATTTGCCATGAAGTGATGGGACCAGATACCATGATCTTAGTTTTCTGAATCTTGAGCTTTAAGCCAGCTTTTTCACTCTTCTCTCTCACTTTCATCAAGAGGCTCGTTCTTCGCTTTCCTCCATAAGGGTGGTGTCATCTGCATATCTGAGGTTATTGATATTTCTCCTGGCAATCTTGATTCCAGCTTGTGCTTCATCCAGTCCAGCATTTCTCATTATATACTCTGCATATAAGGTAAATAAGCAGGGTGACAATATACAGCCTTGACATCCTTCTGTCCTGATTTGGAACCAGTCTGTTGTTTCATGTCCCGTTCTAACTGTTGCTTCTTGACCTGAGCACAGATTTCTCAGGAGGCAGGTCAGGTGGTCTGGTATTCCCATCTCTTGAAGAATTTTCCAGTCCACACAGTCAGAGGCTTTGGCATAGTCAATAAAGCAGAAGTAGATGTTTTTCTAGAACTCTCTTGCTTTCTTGGTAATCCAACAGATGGCAATTTGACTTCTGGTTCCTCTGCCTTTTCTAAATCCAACTTGAACATCTGGAATTTCATGGTTCACGTACTGTTGAAGCCTGTCTTGGAGAACTTTGAGTATTACTTTGCTAGCATGTGAAATGAGTGCAATTGTGCGGTAGTTTGAACATTCTTTGGCATTGCCTTTCTTTGGGATTGGAATGAAAACTGACTTTTTCAGTCCTGTGGCCACTGTTGAGTTTTCCAAATTTGCTGGGATGTTGAGCACAGTACTTTAACAACATCATCTTTGAGGATTTGAATTAGTTCAACTGGAATTCCATCACCTCCACTAGCTTTGTTTGTAGTGATGCTTTCTAAGGCCCACTTGACTTCGCATTTCAGGATGTCTGGCTCTAGGTGTGTGATCACACCATCGTGATTATATGCAGTTCCAAGGAACCATCAAAGGACTAAAAGGTGGGGGGTGGCCCATTTCCCAGAATTCTCCACCCCTTCCCCAAAATAGTTGGAGTAATCCCACCACTCATTAGCTTATGAAATTACCAACCCATAAAAACTAACCACACCACATTTCAAGGCGGCTGTACTTACTCTCCGTGATGGCCCACATTCTGTCTCTGGAGTGTGTTTCTCTCTAAATAAATCTACTTCTTACCTATCACTTTGTCTCTCACTGGATTCTTTCTGAGATGAGACATCAAAAACCTGAGCTTCATTAGGTCCTGAAACCAGGTACTGTGGGTTTTGATTGGGTTCAAGTTCCAGCCATATGGGTTAGAGTCCAAAACTGGGTTTTGGCAAGATTCTAGTCCCAGCCATGTGGGTTAGAGTCCCAAGCAGGGACTGGGACTCGAGCCCCAGCAGTTCAAGTCCCAATCTGAGGTAAACAGTTTCAGGTGGAAGCCAGGAATTCTTCTGAACAGCTCACAATGCACTAAACAGCCCCAACTCCACCCCCTACACACAAATTATCTGGTTAAAAATGTTAAGAAACCCTGATTTAGAGGAATAGAGAGGGAATCAGATACATCCCCAACCCCGTGAGTATCAGAACCTTAACCATAGCTATTGTTTTGAGGTTACCAGGTGTCAACCACTAAGGGCTTTACGGATGTAACTCACCTCATTTCCCATAGCAATCCCAGCTTCTGGCTCCTGCGTCTACAAATGAAATCGAGGCTGATAGAGTTTAGAGAACTTGCCCAGGATTATTCTGTTTGAACTAGTAGAGCTGGGATTCGATCCCAGGCTACCTGACTTTAGAATCCTCACACTTAACTCTTACAAAAAATAGCCTTTCATGTACAGGACACTCATATCCTGTAACAACAAACAAACTCAGATCATTGAAGGAAAGCCCTTGAAATTCAGTACCCCTAAAACTAAGTTCCTCTGCTGAGTTTATGATTAACCAATCTATCCAAAACATTATTCCACAGCTTGTCGAATGCCTGTTCCACTCAAGGTTGAGGAGTTTAAAGAAAAAGGGGGGGAGGGCAGGGAGGTGGGGGGACTGACACCAAGCAGGATCCTGTAGAGCCTGAGACCGGGCACCAAACCCTTTCCATGTTCCTCATTTCTTGTTTGTAGAAAAAAACAAAACATCAGCCTCCTAGACGTTCCTCAAGTTCCAAAGAGCAGATTCAAACAGTTACCAATTAGGGGAGTGACTTAGGCAGAGAGAAACAGTAGGGCTGCAATGAGGACTGGGCCTGGTTCCTCCTCAGGGGACCTGCATAACAATCTGATACAAATCTCTGAGTTCTTCTGCAGAAATTAAGATGACCACTCAGGTGTAAGATAGTAATTGTAGGCTGAACACAAGCACAGGGACCCCAGACTGACTGGAGCCAGAAAGCTGACGACTGAAATTACCAGAATAGCATCAGTCACCTCACCACCAACCAATCAGAGGAGGGTTACACACCCTGGAGCCTAACCCTCCAACTTTGCCTATAAAACTTCTTCCCTGAAACCCATGGGGACTTTGGGTCTTTAAGCATAAACTACCCTGTTCTCCTTGCTCGGCCCTGTAATAAACCTATCTCTGCTCCAAACTCTGATGTTTTGGTTGTTTGACCTCATTTGGTATCGGGCACTTGAACTTGAGTTTGACAAAACCCCGTTTCTGAGGATATGAGTTATTTTCATTCAGAGCTGGTCACTATGTAGTCTATGTTGTCAACTACAAATTGGCACTTGCCAAGGGCATCTGCCATCTGCCTCTGCAGAGACTGAACCTTGTGTTGTTGCAGCTGTTGAACTTTGACATACCGTGAAGGGAGTTCAATGGTGGAGAGTGAAGCACTCTGTGCTTCAGGGAAACTGGTGGTACAGGTCTTTAGATAGATATTTTCAGGAACTGATTTCATGATCCCAATCCTGACATCTCTTTATATCTAGAAAAGCACTAAATATTTTCATGGAGACATCAGCTCCTCTTAACTAGCAGAAACCTTTTGTAAAGTAAACATTTGATGGCATTGAACTCCCCCTTCACCAAAATCTTATATATTGACCTTCCCTCACTCCCTCTTTGGAGCAGTCTCTCAGAGCTATCTGAGGTGCTGTCTCCTGGGCTGCAATCCTCATTTGCCCCCAACAAAACTTAACTCACAATTGTTACATTGTACATCTTTTTAGTGGACAAACAGAACTGGACATGGAACAACTGACTGGTTCAAAATTAGGAAAGGGGTACGTCAAGGCTGTATATTGTCACCCTGCTTATTTAACATATATGCAAAGTTATTGTTTTTATTCAGTCACCCAGTCGTGTCTGACTCTTTGCAACCCCATAGACTGCAGCACTCAAGGCTTCCCTGTCCCTCACCATCTCCTGGAGTTTGCCCAAGTTCATGTCCATTGCACTGGTGATGCCATCCAGCCATTTCATCCTCTGATGCCCTCTTCTGCTCTCCATCTTTCCCAGCATCGGGTCTTTTCCAATGAGTCAGCTGTTTGCATCAGATAACTAAAATACTGGCGCTTCAGCTTTAGCATCAGTCCTTCCAGTGAGAATTCAGGGTTGATTTCCTTTAGAATTGACTGGTTTGATCTCCTTGCTGTCCAAGGGACTCCCAGGAGTCTTCTCTAGCATCACAATTTGAAGGAATCAGTTCTTTGGTGCTCTGCCTTCTTTACCATCCAGCTCTCACAACCATACGTGACCCCTGGTAAGACCATAGCTTTGACTTTACAGACTTTTGTCAACAGAGTGATGTCTCTGCCTTTCGGCACACTGTCTAGGTTTGTCATAGCTTTCCTGCCAAGAAGCAATTGTCTTCTGATTTCATGGCTGCAGTCACCATCCCCAGCGACTTTAGAGCCCAGGAAGAGGAAATCTGTCACTGCTTCCACCTTTTCCCCTTCTATTTGTCATTCAGTAATGGGGCTGGATGCCATGATCTTAGTTTTTTTAATATTTAGTTTTAAACTGGCTTTTTCACTCTTCTCCTTCACCTCATCAAGAGGTTCTTTAGTTCCTCTTCACTTTCTGCCATTAGAGTGGTATAATCCACATATCTGAGGTTGTTGATGTTTCTCCCACCTATCTTGATTCCAGCTTGTAATTCATCCAGCCCAACATGTTTGCAGAGTACATCATGCAAAATGCCAGGCTGGATGAACCACAAGCTGGAATCAAGATTGCTGGGAGAAATTAACAACCTCCGATATGCAGAGGGTACCACTTTCGCCTCCCTATATATATATACACACACACACATATATATATACACATACACATATATTTATATTCTTTTTAGGTTCTTTTCTGTTACAGATTACTACAAGATATTGAATATAGTTCCCTGTGCTATATAGTAGGTCCTTGTTAGTTATCTATTATATATATATTAATGTGTATATTTTAATCCCAAACTCCTAATTTATCCTTCCCTACTCCCCTCCATTTTGAGGATTCATTCCTTTAATGAATCTGGTTTATCCAAGCTACTTGAACACCCATGTTTGCAAACCTGCTTGATAGATAACCCTGCTAAGACTGGAGGGCTTCATGGTGCCATTCCTTCCAGGATGTGATTTTCCATACTTGTCCTCTGGCCACTTGAGTTGACAAAGAAGATGAAGGGAAGAAAACACAATGTCCGAAACAGAGCGACTTGGGCTCAGATATTTATATGTATGTGTTGAAGGGGGTGCTTTCAAGGGAAAGCCTAAAGGGGGGAAATCCTAGAAGGGAGAAATCTGCAGGAAAAAAATCAAACATGATTAAAGCAGTGTGGTTTGCTTGACTCTCTAAGAAAACAAAAAAAGCAGTCTTTCTTCAAAAGCCAAGAAGAGCTTGGTGTCTGAGTAGCGTTAGTCCTGGGATGGCTTATACCTCAACCAAGGAAGCATGTCAGCTCCAATATGAGATAGGAAATCTATGAGAAAGTGATCTTTTCAGACTCACCCACCCTTGTATCCCTGCCTCTACCACTATAACAAATGAATAAATGAATGGAATAGCTGAAACCAGAGAGATCAGAGAGGGGGTGCTGATTTCCTCCATAACCCAGGGAATCTGAGTCTCAAGACCAGGCCAGCTTACATATGGACTAAGGTGAGAGGACCACTGGATTCAGTTACGACACTTCGGAGTAAGTGCTGGAGTCCTAAGGCGGCCCTGGTAGACTCCTGACTTTATATGACCCCACTGTTTGCAGGATGGTCTGCAGGTAAGACAGCAAGGCAGGCGGTGTTCCCGCGGCTGCAGCCCTGCTCCTACCCTGGCCTCCCTTCCAAACCCTGGTGGGGACACGGGAAGTGAAAGTGGGAGCAGAAGGCCTGTGTGGGCTCTCCTGGCTTCCCTCCCTGACTTCCTCCCACTCCATGCCTCTGCCCAGCCCTGCCCACCCCATCTGCCCTTTCTTCTTCTTCCCTCTTCTAGAGGTTATCCAAAGGCAAAGGGATCAGCAGTTCACCTCTAAATAGAAGCCCATATTTCAAATGTTTAGTAAATATTTATATATTCATAAATAGCAAAACCTGAACTAATAGTGAAGATAATTCAGAATACTCTGGGCTATTTGTTTTCTGTTTTTCAAGATTAGTATATGGAAACCCAAAGAGGGGAAGGGACACAGTCGGAACTCAACCTGGACTCCCTGATCTTTTGTACTTCAACTGGATTGAATTCCAAACAGTCTTGTGGAAAGGAGACACGTGGCAGCAGTAAACTGGATAATTTCTCACGAGAATGAACATTGCAGATCGTGTCCTAGTTCTAGAAGTTACGGTACATCATACAAGAGGAGCACTTGGATTTACCAGACCCATATTATGAAGAGTGTAAGTGAGAACTTTTGCTAATGCAGAACAGAGACAGCATCTAGACTTTAAGGTGCTCAAGTCGCTGC
The DNA here is from genome assembly GCF_032405125.1 of Capricornis sumatraensis. Lineage (NCBI taxonomy): Eukaryota > Metazoa > Chordata > Mammalia > Artiodactyla > Bovidae > Capricornis > Capricornis sumatraensis. The sequence goes on from NC_091071.1 coordinate 140,917,768, forward strand.
CTCTATTTATGAATTAATAAAATGCATTTGCTATTATGAGTATAGTCCTCTATGTAGTGAAAGCATCTCAAGTAAGGTATAATTACATTTGGTTTTATATATTTTGATATGAAGCTGTTATTTCATGCCTGAAAAAACAATATTATCAATTTATAAAATAAAGAAATTCTCCCTAAAATTCCGTTATGCTGATAGTCTCAGGTCATCCTTACCTTGGCAACACCAGAACTGGAAGAAGAGCCAGCCCCATAAATTTTAAAGACTTCCTCAATTGGGATACTGTTCTATTAAACAACAAAATAATAACAAAAATATATTATCATATCATGACTTTTCTTTTATTATAAAATAAAACTATTATAGCTCCTGCACATTCAGTACCATGCCTGGAGAGCATGGGCACCAGATAAATAACTTCAAAATAAATGGATAAGTCAGAGTATCCTAACATCAATTATTTATGCACTATTTTTTCCCTTAAATACATATTTTTTTACAATACAATATAGAAGGCAGTCTTTTTATTAACCTTTAAAAATTAAAAATTTAATTTCAATAAATTTTACATATTTAGAAACATTGGCTGAAAAATAAAATAAGTATTCTTTAATATAAAATGCACATTGTAGATGCAAAATCTTCATAGATGCAAATAATGTTCTTTTCCTTACCATTAAGATTCCAGCATAAGATGATAAAATCATTGCTTCTCGTTCTCTGTGGTTTGGATATACGGGTCTACCCCGAAATGACATTTTCCTAAGGGGGAATATGAATAAGAATGGAGGGTTTATTCTTGTTCTTTTTAACAAGAATTTTTGACAAGATTGAGATAATAATCATAAGTAATAAATAGTAGCCAATGGCTGCTTGCTATGCATTTATTCACAAAACTGATATGATTAATCCATCATCAGCAAAGTATACACTTTGAATTTTGAATCTTCCAACAGTGGTGATGAATTTACCTTCATCTACCCATGTTTCCACAGGTATCAAACCCCAGAGGAGTGGCCACTATGGTGGGCAATTGTGGTTTTACCAACCCATATCCTTTTCTGTTCTTGTGGCAATTGCTTGGGGGTAACTGCCTTCCCCCTGTGTAAGCCTATAAAGCTTCCCCCTGTATAAGCTTCTAGGGGCATGATGATGCCCCTAGATTCCAAGGATGGAAAACGCACTGTGGACTAATTCAGCCAGCATGTTCTCTCCCTCACTCCACCCCCAGATAAGTCAGAGCAAACAGTGTCATTGAGACACAGTTCTGTGCTTTTTAAAAATCCATTCTCCCCTGGCCTGACTGTTGTGATAAAGCGGGGTAAAACTAGAAATAGTGTCCACTCAGAGGAAACAGCCAAGAGGTAGATCCTGATGACCTGGTTTGAGCTTTGAATTAAGCCGTGCCTGATGCCACTCTACCCATGGACTTTCCAGATACAGAGACAATAAATCTCTCCTCTTTTTCTTTTTTTTTTTTTCTGCTTGAGTCCATTCAAATTGGATTTTCTGCTTATTGCAACTAAATACTAATGGATCCAACCATTTAGCACCAGGTGTGTGTTCTAAAGCAACAGAGCAGAAAAAAAAAAACTGGCCTCTTGAACAAGGGATTCAATCCTGGCGTCATCAGTTTCATGTTCTTTCTAGCTGAATGAGTCTGCCTGGCACATATAGGTGTGGTTAGTCGCTCAGTCGTGTCCAACTGTCTATGACCCCATGGACCGTATCCTGTTAGGCTCCTCTATCCAGGCTTTTTCAAGCAAGAATAATGAAGTGGGTGTCATTTCCACCTCCAGGGGATCTTCCTGACCCAGGGATCAAACCCACGTCTCTTATGCCTCCTGTATTGGCAGGCTGGTTCTCTACCACTATCGTCGCCTGGAATGCCCCACATTTGGGAGAAAATGGCAATAATCCCGGCAAGCATTAAAACAGTGGTGATTCAAACTGCTTAGCTCAGATACACATCTGGTTAAATGCTTAAGAAGTTACGTTTGATGGTCCTTGGGAAAAGATTGCAGCTTTACCCAAAAAACTGATCATTTTTAAAAAAAATCAAGGCATGTACACAATAAAGCACAGTTATATTTCTAAGACAAAACATCTTATGCAAGAAAGATCTGTATCTGACAGAAACCAGTTCACAGGGATGCAAAATATGTAAGCATGGATAAGACTTCCTCAAACTGACGACTGTGAGATTTTTTCAGGTTTCTAGCTGGAGACAAATACTCCATAGTATTTTCAAATCAGAGTGCCTTGTGATAAACTTCCTCTATCATTACTCATTGTTTAACAAAACAAAACAAAACAGGAACAAGGACTATTCAACTTACACTTTCTCCCACTCCAGCCAAGTTAAGTCTTCTGAGTGATCCAGCCATTGCAAAGCAACATTGATGGCCAAGTCATAGTGTGCCTGGAAGCAGGGAGCACAGAGAACAAAGGAACAGGCTGAGACATTGACTGACACTCACCCTGGCAATGACAATGGCGCGGCTAAGCCTGTTGTCTTTTGTCATGTCCACAACAGTGAGGATCACCAGCGGTGTCCCGTAACCTGATGCTCAGATAGAAATAACTAGTGTTCTTCCGGCATTACATTTAACTCCCCACTAGACCAATGTGTGTGTGTGTTGGGTGGGTGGGTGGAGGTGCCAGAAATGATAGATAGATTCATGAGATACTATACTGGGAATCAGGGAATCTGGGTTCAAATCTAGGTTACTGCTAACAACTCATGGTACTATATCCTTGGGTGAGCAATTGCTGTTCTCTGGGCCTCAACTTCCTTGAATTATAAAATAGAAAAAGGGGAAGGTAAAGGAAGAGGGACATAGAGAACAATTTCTAATTTGGTGTAACATCAGAAATGTGCTCCCAGGGTCACAGAGGAGGTGTGTCCACCTGATGAGTTGAGGGAATCCCTAGAGACTCAGAAAGGAGGCCTCTGCAGAGCTGGGCTTGAAGGATGAGGAGAATTTCCATAGGTGAGGGACCTCCTAGGCAGAGGGCCCAGTGGAAGCAGGGAACTGCAGGTAGACTTGGGTAAGTGACTAATCTTCCATGTGGTAAAAAGCTAAGGACCAATTCAGTGTTCATTCTTATCGTATTGACCACCTTTTCCTGGTCATTTCTAAGTGTATTCACCATTTATCTGTCAAATCATTCCTTCTCAGCTTGAAGAAGAAAGGTCAGTTTTGTTTTTGTGTTTGTAGATGAATTCCAAGATTCTACATCATCTTAACATTCTCTAAAAATGTAACAATGTAATTATTTCTTTCCGGGACTGAACCAAACTGAAAAGAGAAAGGAAGAAAAAGAGAGAAAAGGAAGGAAGGAGGGAGGAAGGGAAGGAAGGGAGGAAAAAAAAAGAAAGGCAGTAATCACTTGTTGAAACCTAATCGGAAGACTGATGCCTGGATAGGTGGAGCTGCCATCACCTGTTTGCTCATTAGAAAGGCACGTCTCCAGCCTCACCCCAGACCTCCTGAATCAAAACGGTCTTGGAATAAGACCTCATTAAAGTTTGGCCAGCACTTATCTAATTGGTTTAATTTCTCTATTTAATACATGCATAGAGAAGTAGTTTAGAACATGAAGCCTTCCTTAACTGCTCATTCGGCACCAGGGGAATCAGACTGGGATGGGCGAGATTAGGGGGAGACACGTGGTCCTATCTTCCTCATCAGTGCAAGAACAGTAAATGGGTAGCATAAAAAGGCTGAGGGCTTACTAATCTCTTTTGAATGAGATCTCTTCACAGCTTCTTTAATTTATGTGAAGTAACTTTGATTACATAGCATGAATCTGAGTTTCAACAGGTATAATCACAGGAATTTAGGATTATTCAATTACTTGGTTTTCTCCATGAATGGTAAAAAATTATTACATTTGAAAATTATACAATAGTAGTTTAATCTCATCAAAAGGTGTTCACCATCATGGCTGTCATACTTTTAATTGTGTACTCATTTTGCTTTTTTTTATCTTTTCTCTCATAAAAATAAATAGCGAAAGTCTCGTGACTTTTTACTTTCTCATTCTTCTTGCTTTCAGTTTAATGAGTTGAAAAGACCACATGAACAATCCTAGGATGACAGATGAGAAAGAGGAAATTCTGAGGGAAGGGGATCAAGATTAGCCTCATTTATGACAGACGTTAGATCCTCTTCCTCCCTGTAACACACATACGACACAGATGTGATTTGCAGCGGCATCCCTGTCTTTACCATATCATCTAGAAAGGTGAGTTGCCTTCTTCCTTTTGGGTCAAATTCATTTTCCCGAAGTCTGATGCCAATGTAATCTCCCCTTAAAAACAAGAGAGCAGGATTGAACTAGCAGGAATGACACAGAAGCGTGGTCTGCCGAAGATTCCTCCCCAGTTCCTCCCTCCTCCACCAAATACAAGAGAAGTCACCGATGGCTCTGGTAGCTGAATCAATATTCATTTTGATTTAAACAGCCATTCTGCAACCCTGCAGATTTAAAGTGTCCAACCATAATGAATAAATAAAACTCACATAGAACTGAATTTCTAGGAAAGCAGGGAGTATGATAAACCCCCAATAGGCAGAACAGATGTTACAAAACCGAAAGGATTGAGACCCCCTCTTTGAAGATTCCCCTGCTGCTCTTGACTCCTCCTTTGAAGATTCCCCGCTGTCCTTGCAAAATTCAGGCAGAATGTCTAAAGTTCATAACTTCCAGATATATGATATGCCGTACAGATGTGTTAGTTAGCTTGCAGGCTTTTTTCTCCCGTTAGAATGCAAATACCATTAGGAGCGTTAGACATAAAAACATATCAGTGATTCCGCTTTTGTGTATACTTATCATGTCCTTCCCTAATGGATTTTTAACAAGGGGAGAGTAGAATAAGGGCTCTGGGAGGTGAATAGAAAGGGGTAATACCCTAGGAAAGTTGGGAGGAGAGACTGTATGTAGGAAAAAAGACTCTGGGATCTCCAAGGTCAATCTCACAGTGTTACATAAGTAGAGTTCTGTTGGTCAAGGTCTTTACCAAACATTTTGGGCAAGTTCCTATGCTGGAGATAAATTTGCTTTTGGATTCTAAAGTGTTTTGCGTTGTTAAGCTATTCTAGATTGATAAAAATTATTGAAGTTTTGCTTTGTAATTTCAAGACACTTTATTTAAAGTAGCCAGGCTATGGTTTTTCCAGTGGTCGTGTATGGATGTGAGAGTTGGACTCTGAAGAAGGCTGAGCGCCGAAGAATTGATGCTTTTGAACTGTAGTGTTGGAGAAGACTCTTGAGAGTCCCTTGGGCTGCAAGGAGATCCAACCAGTCCATTCTAAAGGAGACCAGTCTTGGGATTTCTTTGGAAGGAATGATGCTAAAGCTGACACTCCAGTACTTTGGCCACCTGATGTGAAGAGTTGACTCATTGGAAAAGACTCTGATGCTGGGAGGGATTGGGGGCAGGAGGACAAGGGGACGACAGAAGAGGAGATGGCTGGATGGCATTACCAACTCGATGGACGTGAGTCTGAGTGAACTCCAGGAGTTGGTGATGGACAGGGAGTACTGGCATGCTGCTACTCATGGGGTTGCAGAGAGTCGGACACGACTGAGCAACTGAACTGAACTGAAATTGATTCTTTGGATAAAATTAAACTACATATATATATATCAGTTCAGTTCAGTTCAGTCGCTCAGTCGTGTCTGACTCTCTGTGACCCCAGAAATCGCAGCACGCCAGGCCTCACTGTCCATCACCAACTCCAGGGGTTCACTCAGACTCACGTCCATCAAGTCAGTGATGCCATCCAGCCATCGCATCCTCTGTCGTCCCCCTCTCCTACTGCCCCCTATCCCTCCCAGCATCAGAGTCTTTTCCAATGAGTCAACTCTTCACATCAGGTGGCCTAAGTACTGGAGTTTCAGCTTTAGCATCATTCCTTCCAAAGACCACCCAGGACTGATCTCCTTTAGAATGGACTGGTTGGATCTCCTTGCAGTCCAAGGGACTCTCAAGAGTCTTCTCCAGCACCACAGGTCAAAAGCATCAATTCTTCAGCGCTCAACTTTCTTCACAGTCCAACTCTCACATCCATACATGACCACAGGAAAAACCAGAGCCTTGACTAGATGGACCTTAGTTGGCGAAGTAATGTCTCTGCTTTTCAATATGCTATCTAGGTTGGTCATAACTTTTCTTCCAAGGAGTAAGCGTCTTTTAATTTCATGGCTGCAGTCACCATCTGCAGTGATTTTGGAGCCCAAAAAAATAAAGTCTGACACTGTTTCCACTGTTTCCCCATCTATTTCCCATGAAGTGATGGGACCGGATGCCATGATCTTCGTTTTCTGAATGTTGAGCTTTAAGCCAACTTTTTCATTCTCCACTTTCACTTTCATGAAGAGGCTTTTTAGTTCGTCTTCACTTTCTGCCATAAGGGTGGTGTCATCTGCATATCTGAGAAATATCTTATTGAAATATCTTATTGATATTTCTCCAGGCAATCTTAATTCCAGCTTGTGCTTCTTCCAGCCCAGCATTTCTCATGATGTACTCTGCATATAAGTTAAATAAGCAGGGTGACAATATGCAGCCTTCTATTTGGAAACTGTCTGTTGTTCCATGTCCAGTTGTAACTATTGCTTCCTGACCTGCATACAGGTTTCTCAAGAGGCAGGTCAGGTGGTCTGGTATTCCCATCTCTTTCAGAATTTTCCACAGTTCCTTGTGATCCACACAGTCAAAGGCTTTGGCATAGTCAATAAAGCAGAAATAGATGTTTTTCTGGAACTCTCTTGCTTTTTCCATGATCCAGCAGATGTTAGAAATTTGATCTCTGGTTCTTCTGCCTTTCCGAAAACTAGCTTAAACATCTGGAAGTTCACGGTTCACGTATTGCTGAAGCCTGACTTGGAGAATTTTGAGCATTACTTTACTAGCGTGTGAGATGAGTGCAACTGTGAGGTAGTTTGAGCATTCTTTGGCATTGCCTTTCTTTGGGATTGGAATGAAAACTGACCTTTTCCAGTCCTGTGGCCACTGCTGAGTTTTCCAAATTTGCTGGCATATTGGGTGCAGCACTTTCACAGCATCATCTTTCAGTATTTGAAACAGCTCAACTGGAATTCCATCACCTCCACTAGCTTTGTTCGTAGTGATGCTTTCTAACGCCCACTTGACTTCACATTCCAGGATGTCTGGCTCTAGGTGAGTGATCATACCATCATGATTATCTTGGTCATGAAGATCTTTTTTATACATTTTGTGTATTCTTGCCACCTCTTCTTAATATCTTCTGCTTCTGTTAGGTCCAGACCATTTCTGTCCTTTATTGAGCCCATCTTTGCATGAAGTGTTCCCTTGGTATCTCTAATTTTCTTGAAGAGATTCTGCTGCTGCTGCTGCTGCTAAGTCACTTCAGTCATGTCCAACTCTGTGTGACACCATAGATGGCAAGCCACCAGGCTCCCCCGTCCCTGGGATTCTCCAGGCAAGAACATTGGAGTGAGTTGCCATTTACTTCTCCAATGCATGAAAGTGAAAAGTGAAAGTGAAGTCCCTCAGTCATTTGAAGAGATCTCTAGTCTTTCCCATTCTGTTGTTTTCCTCTATTTCTTTGCATTGATCGCTGAGGAAGGCTTTTTTAAATCTCTCTTTGCTATTCTTTGGAACTCTGCGTTCAGATGCTTGTATCTTTCCTTTTCTCCCTTGCTTTTCACTTCTCTTCTTTTCACAGCCATTTGTAAGGCCTCCCCAGACAGCCATTTTCCTTTTTTGCATTTCTTTTCCATGGGGATGTTCTTGATCCCTGTCTCCTGTACAATGTCACGAACCTCAGTTCATAGTTCATCAGGCACTCTGTCTATCACATCTAGTCCCTTAAATCTACTTCTCACTTCCAGTGTTTAATCACAAGGGATTTGATTTAGGTCATACCTGAATGGTCTAGTGGTTTTCCCTACTTTCTTAATTTAAGTCTGAATTTGGCAATAAGGAGTTCATGATCTGAGCCACAGTCAGCTCCTGGTCTTGTTTTTGCTGACTGTATAGAGCATCTTTGGCTGCAAAGAATAGAATCAATCTTATTTTGGTGTTGACCATCTGGTGATGTCCATGTGTAGAGTCTTCTCTTGTGTTGTTGGAAGAGAGTGTTTGCTATGACCAGTGCGTTCTCTTGGCAAAACTCTATTAGCCTTTTCCCTGCTTCATTCCGTACTCCAAGGCCAAATTTGCCTGTTACTCCAGGTGTTTCTTGACTTCCTACTTTTGCATTCCAGTCCCCTATAATGAAAAAGATATCTTTTTGGGGTTTTAGTTCTAAAAGGTCTTGTAGATCTTCATAGAACCATTCAACCTCAGCTTCTTCAGCGTTACTGGTTGGGGCATAGGCTTGGATTATCGTGATATTGAATGGTTTGCCTTGGAAACAAACAGAGATCATTCTGTCGTTTTTGAGATTGCATCCAAGTAGTGCATTTCGGACGCTTTTGTTGACCATGATGGCTACTCCATTTTTTTCTAAGGGATTCCTACCCACATTAGTAGATGTAATGGTCATCTGAGTTAAATTCACCCATTCCAGTCCATTTTAGTTCGCTGATTCCTAGAAAGTCAATGTTCACTCTTGCCATCTCCTGTTTGACCACTTCCAATTTGCCTCGATTCATGGACCTAACATTCCAGGTTCCTATGCAATATTGCTCTTTACAGCATCGGACCTTGCTTCTATCACCAGTCCCATCCAGAACTGGGTGTTGTTTTTGCTTTGGCTCCACCCCCTTCGTTCTTTCTGGAGTAATTTCTCCACTGATCTCTGGTAGCATACACACACATACACATATATATATGTATATGTATATTTATAAGTTTATATTTATATTAGTTCTGAAATTCCAGTTCTTTGGATGAGATATGTAGATGAATTGGCGTTCCTAATTATGGTTTCTTCTTTATTACATTGACCTCCAAACACATATATGTAAAATGTATGAATTCATATTGCAGCATTTCTTAAGCACTTGTTAAAATATAATTATCTTAATAGGCAGAGAAAAGATATTTAATGGGGACTATAATGAAGTTTTTAATAAGTGTATTATTGTTATGCCTATAATCATGAAATAGAACCATAATAACCTTTTTTTCCCCTTTTTATATGGTCTTTGATTTTCACCAGCCTCTTAACAAAGTGTCAAGTCAACAAAAAGCTACCACAGGAGAAAAAAATTTCCATGGGAAAACTTAATGTTTTCTTTATGTGTTTAAAATGAAGTTTGGATGGCAAAAAATAGAGATAAATTATTTAACTGATAAGATTCACAATAGAAGAAGCAGAGGCTGCAATGTAAATGCTGCACCCTTGGGTACATTTTTTCAGGAGTCTCACTCATGTCTTTTACTAGTCGAACCCTTTCAAAGGCATACCCTGCCCAGCGCAGACTGGACCTCTCAGCTCAGATCCTAGGCTGAGGCGTAGGGATGTCTCAGTTGTGCATGCTGCTGGCAGAAACATCCTCTCTAGAGATTTAGCATCCTGCTTTGCACCACATGTGAGGCCTTTGGGAGAGGAGACATAGGCCAGATCATCTGGCTGTCTCCTATACCACCAACAAATTCTTCCTTAGGCTTTTAACCCCTCTGCCAATATCCAGACCATCTATGACATACAACCCACCAAATGCTCAGTGCAATAAATGTAAGCTATTTTCCATCAGACTTACAGGAGCTTTTTCATTTCCTTCTTTAGGAGCCTTCTTTCCATGATTAAAGGCTTATCCAGCTGAGCAGGTAACTGCAGTTACACTGCACCTTTATCCTTTGGAAAGACCCAGCGTCTCTGAGCCTTGAAGCTACAGCAGCAAATCAGAGAGAATTTGAGTAAAGGATGCTATCACTCCTAATACCAGTCATGGAGTCCTAGGCTCTGGAAGGGATCTGAGAGCAGGCCTCTTATCCAGCAGGTTTCCAGGTCAGAAAGCTGCCTGCCAGCCAGTGCACTGTGCTTTGAGTTTATCTGACACTTCTTATTCCTTCCAAATTTTTTGTCAATATTCATCATTTACTTATTATTGCAATAAACTCACAAGTAAAACAGACATGGCTCATATAATCGTGGATGAGACTATATAGACAGAAGCATCCAAACACAGATGGTTTGTGATCTGAATGTGTTTGAGTTCTGTGTGCATTCAACATACTGACTCTCTGCGAATCCACCTGGTTCATGGCTTGTGATGGCATTTTCTATAGAACCTGTGTACAACTTCCTATGGCCAGCAGGTCTTTGTAGAAACACGTGGTGATGACAAAGGTGAGGCCATATCTGCAATTCTCACCCCCACTTTGAACCAGAAATTGAAGCCCAGGTGATGGGGTCAAATGGGGCCTGACATCACAAAAAGGAGTTAGTTTTTTACAAATTATCACCATTGAATGGGGTGCCCAGAGATAGGTATATAAATGAGATATCAACTTTTTCTGCAGTGTTTTATTTCTATAAAAAAAATTTAAAGCAAATTGTGATGGTTAATTTTATGTGTCAGCTTGGCTGGGCCATTCTGCCCATATTTGTGGCCAAACATTATTTTTATTTATTTTTTTTGCACAGGTGGTTTCTGAAGGAGATTAGTGTTTAAATTAGTGGACTTTGAGGAAAGCAGATGACTCTCCATTATGTGGGTGGGCTTCATCCAATCAGCCGAAGGCCTTAAAAGAACAAAGGCTGATCTTTCTGAGCAAGAAGGAATTCTGCCAGAAGACCACTTTCAGACTTGAACTGCAGCTCTTCATTGCATCTCCATCCTGACTGCTGACCCCTTCTGACTTTTGGACTGGTCAAGCCACCACAATCACGTGAGCCAGTTCAATAAACTAATTTTCTCCCTATATTGTTTCTGTTTCTCTGGAGAACCCTGGCTAATACACATCTAAGCAAATTGTTAACATTTGTTGACTCTGGAATTATAGGCCTATGGATATTCATTATATTACCTTCTCTACTTTTGAAATTTTGCACGTGTTTTTAAATCACTACTCCAAAAAGGCTGGGGAAAAAAAAGCTTTAAAAACTTCTAAAACGGTAGCATATAAACATTAAGCTTTATTCAGTTAAGCTCTCCAACAATAATTGGATGCCACTGATTTAAATAAATTCTTCACCTGTGCTTAGTCACTCAATTGTGTCCGACTTTTTGCAGCTCCATGTACTATAGCCTGCCAGCCTTCTTCCTCTGTCCATGGGGATTCTCCAGGCAAGAATACTGAGTGGGTTGCCATGCCCTCCTCCAGGGGATCTTCCCATCCCAGGGATCAAACGCAGATCTTCCGCATTGCAGGCGGATTCTTTACCGTCTGAGCCACCTGGGAAGCCCAAATTCTTCACCAAATCAATTAAATTATTTTGGACCATACTTGCTGTGCCTTCATCTGCTAAAGCCTTAGATGAGATGTAGAAAAGGGAATAAAGCTGGAGCATTGAAGTAAAGATAAAGACAGGACTGTTGTGCCCTACAGGAGAGTCAACTGGGAGAGGACACTGCAAGCCAGAAAGGTTTTCTGGTGGCTTAGACAAGGAAAAGCGCTGGGCCTGGAGAGACCAGATGCCAGAATGTGAAGTCTGCTCCACCACTGACTGCTGTAGCCATGGCCAAGCCTCTTGGCTCTGCTGCCCCCAGTCTCAGGTGTTGCCTAAAATGTGATGAGGCTGGTTAACATCATCCAGAGCACCTTTCACCCTAACATTCCACAACTCCATAAAGGCTAGCATTTATGGAAGACTGTGTTATCATGCTTCCAATTCAATAATTAGAAAAACGATTGTTGATAAACATTTGCCCTACCTCAATTCCTTGACTGGAGTGGGGCTTAGATGCCTTTTTAAGAAGCAAAAGATTAAGCCTTTGCTTTAATCTATTCTTATTTTGTAATTCTCGGCTAGCCCTTTGAATTTCAGATGCACCAATTATAAAATGCGAGTCTCTTGGTTGTTGGGACAGCTTTCTCTTAGACCCATTTTCCTTCCCCCTTATCATTCAGTGTGGCATAATAGGCAGATTTTTTTTTTTTTCCTTTTTTTGGCCATGCTGCTTGGCTTGTGAGATCTTGGTTTGGTAACCAGGGAATGAACCCATTCTCTTAGCAGTGAAAGTGTGATGTCTTAACCACTGGACCTCCAGAAAATTCCTGTAAAAGATTTTTAAAATATGAGGAACTTCCATTCCATAAGGCCAGAGGTCGGCAGACCCTGTGAAACCACCTTGGATGAGTAAATTTGCTTCTCTGTGTTTTCATGTTTCCTCCTCTGTAAAACAAGCATTGAATGATTGGAGGGGTTTCTGCCAGCTGTCCAGTTCAGTGACTTACATGCATTGTGCCTAGTTGAAAGAGGACCATTTGCACAGACTCTGTTCAGCTTAAATTTAAATTCAGCCAATCACCCCTCTTTTCGGTCTATGGAGTTTTAATGAAACAAGATTCTGGCTGGAAATACACAAAAAAGAGCTGCTAAAAAGGTGTCAGCCATCTCATGCATTAGCTGTTTCATAGAAACCACCCTCCCCCAGAAATCACAGCCCCCATTTTCCATAGGAATATCACATCCTTTAAGAATATCTGCACACTCACAGCAGGTCCCCCACTCTGTACCCCACACCTATGGTACAGGTCTTTCAGACTGAGTTCTATTAAGAAATTCCCCTTTCATAATCTCTCACCAGCCAGGGTGATCCCAGTGCTTTTGTTCTCTCTGTGCTTCTGGAGGCGTGCTTGAGCATCCACTGGGCTGGTGTTCACAGACATTCAGAAAAATAGATTTTTTTTTTTTTTGGGGAGGTTGCTAGGAAACGGTGACTGAATGAAAATAGTTTGTTTTTTAAATACACCTACACATGCTGAAGGGAAAAAAGAAATCTTACGTTTGGGACAGGAATATGATCTTGACCTGGAGTTCACGGATCTTTTTACTTAAGCAGGCTTTGGTTTCCCTTCTAAATGATTCATGGAAAGGTGAGAGCCTGCAAGCCTTCCACCTCCCCCAGGAGTTTTTGTATAGTTCAGTGGGAGACCCTGGAGTCAACTGACCAAGCAAGGATTTCTAGGGAGCCAGTGAACCTCTGGCTAGCCACACACACAGGCTGATTCTACTCGGTGACCACAGACATGGGGGCAGGGAAATCTTGAAGAAGCATTACCATTTCTCTCCTGCTAGGTGGTCTCCCTGCCCACACATCTGTTCCTCATCTCGAACACTTCCTCCCTTGCTTAAAGCTTGCTGACAATCTCCCATTGCTCTTCAGTTCAGTTCAGTTCAGTTCAGTCGCTCAGTCGTGTCCGACTCTTCGCAACCCCATGAATTGCAGCACGTCAGGCCTCCCTGTCCGTCACCAACTCCCGGAGTTCACTCAGACTCACGTCCATCGAGTCAGTGATGCCATCCAGCCATCGCATCCTCTGTCGTCCCCTTCTCCTGCCCCCAATCCCTCCCAGCATCAAAGTTTTATCCAATGAGTCAACTCTTCACATGAGGTGGCCAAAGTACTGGAGTTTCAGCTTCAGCATCATTCCTTCCAAAGAAATCCCAGGGCCGATCTCCTTCAGAATGGACTGGTTGGATCTCCTTGCAGTCCAGGGGACTCTCAAGAGTCTTCTCCAACACCACAGTTCAAAAGCATCAATTCTTTGGCACTCAACTTTCTTCACAGTCCAACTCTCTCATCCATACATGACCCTGGGAAAAACCATAGCCTTGACTAGATGGACTTTAGTCGGCAAAGTAAAGTCTCTGCTTTTGAATATGTTATCTAGGTTGGTCATAACTTTTCTTCCAAGGGGTAAGCATCTTTTAATTTCATGGCTGCAGTCACCATCTGCAGTGATTTTGGAGCCCCCCAAAATTAAGTCTGACATTGTTTCCACTGTTTCCCCATCTATTTCCCATGATCTAAACTCCTAACCATGACCTGTGAGTGAGTGTCCTCATGACCATGAACAGGCGCTGACTTTGTCACTTTGGCCCATCTAGGTCTGGGTGTCTGTTAACATTACCACTTAACTCTCATTTCCTCTCCTCTTCGCCATTCAACTCTCTTACTTACCTGGAATCTCAGCTGTTCTATGAGTGACACTAACACTCTAGATTTGGATTTTTATAGATTAGTTGTTCGCTCCATATTGAATTTTTTCAGGTTTTTTTGGAGTATAGTTGATTTACAATGCTGTGTTAGTTTCAGGTGTACAGCAAAGTGAAACAGACACACATAAAAATATCTCTTTTGGATCCTTTCCCCACATAGGTCATTACAGAGTATTGGATATCATTCCCTGTGCTATACAGTACGTCCTTATTAGTTATCTGTTTTATATACAGTATTGTGTATACTCCATATTGAATTTATATATATATTGTACTCAGAACATTCCAGGTTTTGTGAGCTTGAAGTTTATACAAATTGGGGACCGTCTTGAAGACAAAGAATACAAAAATATGAATACAAGATTAAATCTATTAATCACCAAAAGTTACACATTTTAAAGAACTAATACTGCAAACATTAAAAATAAAGAAAAAAATCTCAATATTAATATTATCTTTACCAACTCTTGACATACCTAAACTCTTTTTTTCTTACATACTCTTTGATTACCTCTTGATGTAACAAAGATATTTTTAATAATTATTTTCTGTAGAAAGTTTGGAAAGAAAATTGTCTTTCCTCTAGCGGGGCCGTTTACAATTTATTTTAAATTATCAATAAAATTTCAGAATAAGCTAAGAATTATTTTCCAGCTTATTGACAGTATTTGGGTATCATCTCTTTTATTAAGTTTTCCACAATTGCCAGGTCAAAAGATACTCCTTTCCCAGGGGAATTCTTGGAAAACTTCAGCCTTGACCTCCCTAAGCTTCTTCATCCCTGCCCTCCCCCTCCCCTCAACCCCACCTCCGCATCCACCTCCATCCTCATCCCCACACAAGCTGAGGTTGCTGAAGCTGGTCCAACTCAACCAAGTACTCATTGACTCCAGTGCTCCCCTCCCCAGCTTTGGTCCTTGGAGACAGACAGAAGGTTCAGGGGCTTAACGATCCGTCACGGGCTGCTTATTACCAAGACCAGACATTGATGGAGGCAATGCTGGTAGTTTGCCCATCCTTCTGCAATGCCAGGACCACTCCCAGGACATGGAGAGTGACCTCTGGCTGGGGCCATGCACCTCCTCCTTGCATCCTCTGTGGAAGACACATTCAGCCTCGGAAGAACCCAGGAAAGTGACAGACCCTCCACCTTGACTGCTTTGGGAGAAAACCCACCTCTCCTTAAACTTCTTATTCTCAAGACATTAAAATCAAAACAAAACCACTCCTATACCTCAGTGAGGAAATTCTCTGTTCTCACAGCATATCCTTGAGGCAGGTGTAAAAATAATACCCATGTTTTATACATAAGGAAACCAAGAGATGGAAAGGGGGGTAATTTGCTGGGGAAAATCAATTTATCAGGTTTGACTTCCCAAGCACTACATCTTCACCAAACATTTAATGTCTTCTTTAAACTTTCTAAAATTCTTGAAATAGTCATAATAGCTGCAAATGATACATTGACTTGATACTGTGGAAGTGAAATTATATTTTCACAGAATGTTGTTATGAATTTTTATCTTCATCAAAATTTATATTTAAATTGCTGAATAATAATACTACATAGTATGATAATGGAATAATAACTATGTGATTTGGGGTAAGTTAACTCCCATACTTTATTTCTTCTTTAGAGTGCAGTGAGGGACTCTATAATTTCTATATATAAAATGTACATATATAAACATATATATAGATTGATATGGGACATTAAAGGTCTTTCACAGATGGTGGTTATTAATACCATAGTGTTTTGAATCTTGGACTTCCTTGGTGGCTTAGACGGTAGAGCGCCTGTCTACAATGTGGGAGACCCGGGTTCGAGCCCTGGGTTGGGAAGATTCCCTGGAGAAAAATGGCAATCCACTCCAGTACTATTGCCTGGAAAATCCCATGGACAGAGGAGCCTGGTAGGCTACAGTCTATGGGGTCGTAAAGAGTCGGATATGACTGAGCAACTTCACTTTCACTTTGAGTCTTAATGGTATCTATTCATCCTTTGCTCTTTAAAAGTACTCTTGGTGGGTTTATGTTGAATTTCATTATTTCAGTGCTAAGTTCCATAAACGTAAACGTTGTGCTTTCTTTGTGCTTCTCAAGTAAGATGCATAATGCTTTGTGTTTGTCATGCATTCACTAAATATTATCTGGCATGGGAAATTTTTTATGTTCTGAAGGTAATGAGAATTCTGAACACATTTACAGATAAAATCTCTGCTCTCATTTGCAGGAATGTTCTTGCCCTTTTTGATTGAACAATTAGGAGTCTGCAGGGGTTGACCCGATGGTGGTGTTTTTCACATTTGCATTTTGTAGGGGAGAAAAACCTCGTGTATGTGTAGACAGTGTATGATAAGCCAGGATATGTAAGCACAGCTCTCAAGTTTTACATGAAAAAAAAAAAAGTTTAGTAATCCTCTCTGTGAACACAGACTAGACATTGTAGGGTAACAAAGCTTTAACTGTGCTGCCCCTAGGATTTTGACAAGTCTAAGCGTATCTAGGCAAGTCTGTAGAATCAGGTATTTGGGGGTTAGACCAAGCTTCTATTTGCATCAATGGTTCTCAACATTGGCTATGCTTTAGAATCATCTGAGGTTCTTCTAAAATTCCCCAGAACATTTAACTCAGAATCTCTGAGAGTAGAATTCACTTATCCATATTCTTTACATATCTCCAGGGGTTCCAATGTACAGATGAGATTAGGAACCACTGACATGTGAAAGACCTGGGGAGATCCTAGGTAATAATCCATTGTTGTAGTTACATTAACCTTTAATTTGAGGGAAAGTTTACTTTCCAAAAAAAGCATGAGGAAGAGATGCACCACGTTTCCCCTTTGATCTTTGCACCCTAGTTATGATGCCCAGCACCATATTAGTCAAGTTATTACTGATCTGAAGATGAAGCTACTATAGGGATATGTGAAAGTGAAAGTCGCTCAGTCGGGTCTGACTTTTTGCAACACCATGGACTATACAGTCCGTAGAATTCTTTAGCCCAGAATACTAGAGTGGGTAGCCTTTCCCATTTCCAGGGGATCTTCCCAACCCAGGGATTGAACCCAGGTCTCCCACATTACAGGATTCTTTACCAGCTGAGCCACAAGGGAAGCCCAAGAATACTGGAGTGGGTAGCCTATCCCTTCTCCAGCAGATTTTCCCTACCCAGGAATCGAACTGGGGTCTCCTGCATTGCAGGCAGATTCTTTACCAACTGAGCTACCAGGGAAAAGGGCAGAATTAAAAAACAACCAACCAAAAAAACCCTTTTAATGTGTGTTTTTATATTTTAAAGTTCTTATTTTTTAATAATATTAAATTTTTTTAATTGACTGTTTTCAACTGTTCTGGGTCTTTGTTGCTGCTCGAGGGCTTTCTCTAGTTGTGGTAAGCTGGGGTACTCTTTGTTGTTGTGTGCAGGCTTCTCATTGTGGTCACTTCTCTTGTCACAGAGCATAGGCTCTGGAGCGTGCAGACTTCAGTAGTTGTGGCACACAAGCTTAGTGCTACTCAGACCAGGGACTGACCCCATGTCTCCTACACTGGCAGGTGGATTCTTAATTCTTAACCACTGGACCACCAGGGAAGTCCCTAAAGTTCTTATTTTGAAGATAATTCTTATTTTCAAAGTCAGTTTTAGTTGGAGGTTAAAAGTAATTTTATCCAAAGACATTGTAAATCTAGCCTCAAACTCATGCCAGGATACTCAGTAGAAAGGACTACAACAGGAGAGTGAATAAAGGACTGTCTTGGTGGTCCAGTGGTTAAGAATCCACCTGCCAATGTAGGGAACACGGGTCAATCCCTGGTCTGGGATGATGCCGCATGCTGTGGAGCAACTAAGCGCATGCATGGCAACGAGTGAGCCTGCATGCTGCAACTACTGAAGCCCACAGCACATAGAGAGCCCCTGCTTGGCAACAAGAGAAACCACTGCAATGAGAAGCCCATGCACCACAATGAAGAGCAGCCCCCGCTCATCACAACTAGAGAAAGCCCATGTGCATCATCAAAGACCCAGTGGAACCAAAAACAAAGCACTAAAAAAAGTTTTTAAAAAGAGTGAACAAAAATAAAAAGCATATTTCCCCTCTGATCACCATGGGACTTTGGGAGCACAAGTTTGCTGGAGCAATGGTATCACAGCTTCTGCCATGATGAGAGACAGTAGCATCAGCCACAGCAGCAAAACAGGAAGATATCCTTAATGTCAGATATTAACACTGTAAGCATTAGGCATCAATAACTTTGATGTAGATGTTTATAGGGAAGGAAAAAAATTTCCTCTATCCTCTTAATTTACGCACTTGAATCCTGCAATTTAAACTGATGGAAGATGAACAGGAGAAAAGGCACATCAATTTTTCTTGGTGTTGATATTTTTATGTGCACAGTGATTCCCAGAAAAGAAGTAATTTGGCTTGGAAACTTTTTAAAAAAACATTTTAACAAAGGGTAATGAATTATGGACAAACAAAAGGGGTTTGGAGTTCTCAGGGATGATAAATTGTTGGAAAGTGATTTAAAAATATATGAGGGTAGATACCAGTTGTTTAATAAGGTGTGTTTATGCAGATGCATCTTGGGCATCCTCTCCATCTTGGGTAATATCAGTTGTTCTCCTTTTCCTATTATAAGAGGAGGATACCTTTCAGGAAGAGGGGGGACATTGTCACATGAGAAATTTTTGCCCCACTTTTAGACAACAGGGGGAGGGCAGAGAACTCTTTCTGTGTCTGAATTTTCTCAGCAGCCTTCAAGTCAAAGTAATCCGTATGCCAAGGGGTTGGAATGGAATATTCTGATCCCCTACACCTTGACAGGCACTATGAGAATAGCAGTGATATTCCCTTTGGTGGTACCAGCTGTCATCTTCCCTAGGGACAGAGTCACCATTTTAGGTTTAGACAGCAAGAAGAGACATTATTATAGGAAATGTAGCTGCACTTAACAGGAAGGTAACTTGAGCTAACTTATACAAAAAGACAATTTATTGAAAGGTGGCTAAAAAAATCTCACAGAATCCAGTGGCAAAGACAGAGCTGGCTAGGTGAAGCAGGGTATGAAATTTTAATAAGGAAGTTTTTTCTCATCCATCCTTCCCTCTCTTCTCTGGTTGTCTGCTTCATTCACTTCTCTGTGTGTGTGTATCCACACCTGCTTTCTCTTTCCTGACCCCCAAGGCAGAAAATAACTTCCTCTGGCAGATTTCAAGTTTACAGGCTTCATCCAGCAACACAGAGAAATGTTGCGTTCTCTCTCACTCTCCTTGGCTCTATTCCAATTTCAAAAGCTCTGGGGAAGAAATTGCTTGGTGGCTTCACTTGGGTCTGCCACTGGCCCCATCAATTGCAACAAGGAGCAGGGTCTCCTGTTAGGAACACTGGGGCCCTCTGCAGCCATACAAGTGTAAAGGGCAAGGTCAACCCCTAAATAGGGGCGACTCCTGGAAATTAATGCGCACCACTGAAGAAGGAATTCATAGGGCCTGGACTCCATCCTAGGCTTGTTCATGCTGATCACACTCGGCCAGCTCGCCAATGAACAGTGAACTCTGTGTTTAGTGCCTATGGAAACAACAACAGAAGGATAAGACCCCCTCTGGACAGGGGAACCTTGAAGATTGTATCCAGGTTATTCATCGCCTAAAAGAAAGCATGCACTAATCACCCCTGCCTCCGGACAGGCCATAAATTTTTCTGTACCTATCAGAGTGTGACCTCGGGCTTATTGATTATTGGCCAATTGTTTAACTGTTTGAGCACATAATACGTGAATGATGGGGTTATTGGGATTGTATTTACCCTTCCTTTGTTTATGGAAGGAATCTGGAGTGGTGGGTTCGACACGTACACCATGGGGTATAAAATATTTTCACAAATGCTGGTCAGGGTCCTTGGCTAAGAGGAGACTCTGCCTTGGGCCGGCCGGTGTAATAAACTGCACCTCACTATCTGCATTGTCCTTCTGAGTGAGTTTGTTTCCTGGAACATGTGGCTACAACATTTGGTGCGATGGCCGGGAAACTCCTCACTTTGAGGAGACAGGTCTCATTTGAGGCCACCCCAAGGCTTTGTGGCTTGAATCTCCTAGAGGGGGAAAGGCGCCTTGCCCCTCTGGAAGAATTCAGCCTTTCAATGCCCGGTTTCTTCGCTTTGGCAGGTAGTGAAGGGAACTGAGCACTCAGGTGAGGAGGAGCCCACCCGTTAGGGAGGAAGAGGGGGCCTGATCACCCACCTGGGAGGGACCAGAAGGGAGACGCATAGAAAACTGGTTTAGGTGGGCGACAA
Source organism: Capricornis sumatraensis (assembly GCF_032405125.1). NCBI lineage: Eukaryota > Metazoa > Chordata > Mammalia > Artiodactyla > Bovidae > Capricornis > Capricornis sumatraensis. The sequence goes on from NC_091071.1 coordinate 140,938,177, forward strand.
TGGCTGCTCAGCACTCCAGTTGACGGCCGTGCCAGGGATAAAGAAAGGGAACTTAGGGTTTAAGAAAGCCAGTCAGGAGGTGTGTCCACACCGTTTTAGGAAACGTGCGGAGCGGTCGCCACAGGGTTTTAGAAAGAGAATATCGAATTCCGTGTGCTCGTACTCTGCCCTCCCCCAGGAGGTACCCATTTGCTGTGTGACCCATCATCTCCCCTGCCAGGGGAAACAAGTAGATGGGCTTCTCGGGAAGGCCCTGGGACGTGGGAATCCAGAGGTAAGAAAGTGGGAGGAAGCGGATCTAAGGCCACTGTATTGGAGAATATGATTAAAAATTTTAAGAAAAGATTCAATGGGGACTACGAGAGAAAAATGACACCTGGCCGGCTTTGCACCCTTTGTGAAGTCGAATGGCCTTCAATGGGAGTTGGCTGGCCACCAGAGGGAACTATGGACTTAAATCTCATAAAGGCAGTCTATGCTATAGTTACGGGAAAGCCTGGACACCCCGATCAGTTCCCCTACATAGACTCTTGGCTGGGAATAGCCCAAGACCCACCCAAATGGGCCCGTTTTTACACTCATGGCGGGGAAGGAAAAATCTTGATGGCCCAAAAGGCAACCAAGGATGAGAAGGAAATTTTACAGGACCCTGAAGGAGATGAACGTCCCCCACCGCTGTATTGGATGATGATCCCGCCAGCTAGTATCACCGCGGCCACCGGAGGCCCAATGGAAGGGACCAGCCCAAGACCAGTAAGTCTCCCGGACTCCTCAACGGTCCCAACAGCTCCGCAGGTTGTAGAGCCGCCCTCCCGGCAGGCTCCAGCCTCAGCTGGAGGGACAACGAGCCCACCGGACTCTACCACCCTGGATGCTGCCACTACGTTCCCTAAACTCTACCCTCCACTGCTGGTAAGTACTCCCGGACAAGGGGGAGGAACCACTGAAATTAAACAAAGGCTCCACTCTGCCAAAGAGCCAGAAGAAAGAATACCCTTACAGAGGCCCCTCAGAGAAGTCCAGCAACTTCCAATGATAGAGGAAGATGGTAATTATCACCAAGCTCCTGTAGCCTATTACTATCAGCCCTTTTCATCAACCGAAGTACTGAACTGGCAAAAACACACCCCCTCTTATTTGGTGGAAACCCAGGGCATGACTAGACTAATAGAGACTATTTTCCACACCCAGCAACCAACTTGGGATGATACAATGCAATTACTAGCATCTCTCTTCAGTACAGAGAGATGCAGGATCAACGTTGAGGCGAGGAAACGGTTACAGGAGATGGTTCCAGAGGGTACTGCTAACCCAGAGAGGCGGATAGAGCAAGACTTCCCCACTGACAGACCTAATTAGGACTATAATACAGAGGAGGAAAAAATCCAATTAGACAGATACCGGACAGCGATTATACAAGGACTTAAAAGGGGAACCCGGAGGCCAATGGACGTGTTAAAACCGGCTGAAATAGTTCAGAAGGGGAACGAGTCACCTTCTGAATTTTACGAGAAACTTTGTGAGGCCTGCAGATTATATACACCCATAGATCCAGAAGCTACGGGCTCCCAGATTGTTATCAATTCGACATTTACCTCGCAAGCATGTCCTGACATAAAACGAAAGCTTCAAAAGACCGAGGGAATTCTATCCATGTCTAGTTCTCAATTGACTGAAATAGCAGATAAGGTGTTCCGAACTAGGGACATGGAAATAGAAAAAAAAAAATTTTGAAAAAAGGAATAAAGACGAGCAGAGGAGAACAGAGAGAGGTTTTCAATGTTGGCTGCTGTGCTTGGAAAGTCTTCTGAAGACTTTTCCACCGCCAAAGGAAAGAAACCCCCCCTAGCTTCGAGGTCAGGAAAGCCCTCCAGCCGGTCCCAATGGAGGCCTCGGGCTCCATTACAGCCAAATCAATGCGACTGATGCCGTGGGTTTGATCATTGAAAAAATGAGTGCCCAGAAAGAAGAAGGGAGAATAAGCTCCTCCCGGTTGCAGAACTCACTAACACAGAGACTGAATAGGGATGCCGGGGCTCAAAGACACCAGGTCCCTGAGAGCCCATGGTAACTTTAAAAATTGGGGACCAAGACATTGACCTTGGACACCGGAGCAAAATTGTCCATGATAACTAAGCCTGTGGCGCCACTGTCTAAAAGGACTGCTGCCATAACTGGGGTTTCAGGAGAAGAAATGGTTAAGTCATTTTGCCAGCTCAGAAAATGTCAGATGGGGGGTCACCAAGTGACTCATGAGTTCCTCTATATCCCTGAGTGCCCAGTACCCCTGCCAGGGAGAAACTTATTCTGCAAGCTGGGAGCACAAACAACTTTCTCTCCTGAAGAGAGGCCTACTTTTCAGGTGGGCACAACAACTTACTTACTCTCCCTCTCTGTGCCCCCTCAAGACGAATGGAGGCTACATGAGCCCCCTGGAGATAGACAAGATAAGGCAACAGAGTTGGAGAAAAGGCTAACTCAGCTGTTCCCTGAGGTCTGGGCTGAAGATAATCCCCCTGGGCTAGACAGACACCACGCCCCTATAATAATAGAACTCAAACCAGGAGGCACCCCAGTGAGAAAGCGTTAATATCCAATACCCATAGAAACCCGGATTGAGATTCTGCCTCACATTAATAGGCTAAAGCAGGCAGGCATCCTGGTGGAATGTCAATCAGCCTGAAACACACCAATCTTACCAGTAAAGAAAGAAGGAGGACGAGACTAGAGGCCTGTACAGGATCTCAGATTGGTCAATCAGGCCACTGTAACTCTGCACGTGACTGTGCCAAACCCCTATACCTTACTTAGCCTCCTCCCACCTAAAACAAGGATCTATACTTGCTTAGACCTCAAAGATGCCTTTTTCTGTATATGCCTAGCACCTGCGTCACAACCCAACTTTGCCTTTGAATGGGAGGACCCAATTGGAGACAATAAGCAGCAGCTTACTTGGACTGGTCTCCTGCAAGGGTTCAAAAATGCCCCAGCCATCTTTGGAGAAGCCTTGGCCTCAGACCTGAAAGCTTTCCAGCCTAAAAGGTATGGATGTTGACTCCTGCAATATGTAGATGACCTATTGCCGGCTGCTGAGACTTGGGAAGAATGCTGGGAAGGGACCCAAGCACTCCTCCAATTACTGGCAGAGGTGAGATACCAAGTGTCGAGGAAAAAAGCACAAATCTGCAAGGAGGAGGTAAGGCATTTGGGTTTGTCTTAAGAGAAGGCAAAAGGTTGCTAGACCAATCTAAAAAAGAAGTAATTCAGAGGCTCCCCATGCCTAAGACTCAGCGGCAAGTCAGAGAGTTCCTAGGGGCCACGGGATTCTGCAGGATTTGGATTCCAATATATTCTCAAATAGCCCAGCTCCTATTTGGGCTCCTGACAGGGCCTGAAGAAAATCCAGTAAGTTGAACTGAGAAACAGAAGAAAGCCTTTGAAGAGCTAAGACTAGCAATCACCTCTGCCCCCGGGAGCCTTGGGGCTGCCAGACCTCACCAAACCATTTACTTTATATGTGCCTGAGAAAGATAAAACACCCGTGGGGGTTTTGACTCAAACCTTGGAAACGTGGGACAAGCCAATAGCTTACCTTTCAAAGGGACTTGATAACGTTGCCACCAGGTGGCCTAGCTGTCTGTGGGCAGTGGCCGCGGTTTCCTTACTGGTACGTGAAGCCGCAAAGCTGACTTTCAGCCAGGATCTGATCATAAAGGTCCCACATGGCAATGCTTCTCCCAACAGGAGAAGGTGGACCTACCCATGATTGCAAGGAAGTCTTAGAGGAAGTTGATGCTACCCGTCCAGACCTCCGAAACAGGCCAATTTCAAATCCTGACTGGACTCTGTATACTGATGACACCAGCCTGGTAAAGCTAGGACAGCGACTGTCAAGCTATGCTGTAGTCACAGAGAGGACTGTTATTGAAGCCGGCTCCTTACCACATCACTGGTCAGCCCAACGAGCTGAGTTATGGGCCTTCGTCCGGACGCTGCAATTGTCAAAGGATAAGAGAGTGAACATCTACACCGACTCCTGGTGTGCTTTCCCTACACTCCATGTACATGGGGCGCTATATCAGGAGAGAGGCCTTCTAACGGCCAATGGAAAGGACATTAAGAATCAGGAGGAGATCCTGACTCTGCTAGACGCTGTCTGGAGCCCCATGGAGGTAGCAGTCATGCACTGCCGTAGGCACCAGAAGGAGGACACCCCACAGGCTCGAGGAAATAGGCTGGCTGATGAGACCACCAGATGGGCAGCCAAGGACAGAAAGGAATCCCAGGAAATCCCCATGAGGACATTTGTCCTCGCTGAGCTACCTGAGCTGGCCCTAGACTCCTCGACATACACTGAGGCTCAAAACCAACTAGCTGAAGCGGAGAGAGCCACCAAAACAGAAGAGATGGTGAGAGCCACCAGGCGGTAAGCTACTAGTGCCCGAAGAGATGGCCCCCTCTCTGGTGAGCCAATTTCACCTTATGACTCACCTGCTGCTGCTGCTGCGTCGCTTCAGTCGTGACCGACTCTGTGCGACCCCATAGACGGCAGCCCACCAGGCTCCCCTGTCCCTGGGATTCTCCAGGCAAGAACACTGGAGTGGGTTGCCATTTTCTTCTCCAATGCATGAAAGTGAAAAGTGAAAGTGAAGTCGCTTAGTCGTGTCCGACTCTTCACGACCCCATGGTCTGCAGCCTACCAGGCTCCTCCATCCATGGGATTTTCCAGGCAAGAGTACTGGAGTGGGTTGCCATTGCCTTCTCTGATAATTGGGTGCTGTTAAAAGTTCATTTTAAGAATGGTAACTTTTAACAGAAACAGATGCACAGACATAGAAAACAAACTTACAGTTATCAAAGAGAAAAGGGGATGGGGGAGTGATAAATTAGGAGTTTGGAATTAGGAGATACACACTCCTGTATATAAAATAGATAAACAAGATGGTCCTACTGTATAGCACAGGGAAAATTACATTCAATACCTTATTACAAACCATAATGGAAAAGAATATGAAAAAGGATATATATATGTACAATTGAATCATTTTCCGTATGCCACAAACTAACACGGTCCCACGGCTATTCTCCCTATGAAATTGTATATGGGAGGCCTCCTCCCATAATAAGACAAGTACCAACTGATATGTTTCAGATAAGAGGAGACGGGATATCACAGCAGATGGAACAACTAGGTAAGGTAATTAATCAAGTAACTAGGTTTGTGCAAGAAAGAATACCATTTCTCCTGGGGGAGCAAATGCATGAGTTTGTATCAGGGGACCAGGTATGGGTGAAAGACTGAAAGCATGACACACTAGGCCCCCAGTGGAAAGTTGGTATACTGTTGTTTTAAGCACCCCTACCGCAGTTAGTTGCAGACATTGCCCTTTGGATCCATCACAGCAGAGCAAAGAAGGCATACCACGCTGACCCGGAAGACGCCGAGTGGACCACCCAGAAGGACTCCACTGACCCACGGGAAACCAAGATCATTCTGAAGAGGAAGAAGAAAACGAGGTCTCGGACGAGCCCTCTCTAAGATAGAGCTGGGTAAACGACTCCTGCTACTCGGCCTCACCAACACAGTTCTGAACCTGACCACTGTTCCTGCACAGGACAACGTCTTCATCTCATGGGAACATTCTTACATGACTTCCACAACTCCTCCAACTGTTGGGAATGTAGAGCTACACCCCTGTCAGTAATGGATGGACTCCCGTGGCGGGTATTGCCACTTTGTTATGGGGACTTTATACCACTGTGCTCCTTCTTGAAACAACAGAAAGAAACTTTCCTTTCTCTCACCAATCATAACCTTTCTTTGCTCTCCTGGTGTAAGAAAAAGCCATCAATGGGCCGGGGACATAAGGTTACATTTAACATGAACACTAGTCTTACAAGGACTTATACCTCATATATGAAAAATAAAAAGGAGAGGGACTCCCTTACAAAAGAGGGACAGGCCTCCCGGTACCTTGAACAATACTACCAGGTCTTGGATAAATATTTCTGGATAACTCCTGAGAAAAGACAGTTGATTACTCCTGCTACTATTTGCTGAGAACAAAAAGAACACAAAGTTGGATTTGGAAACTGTCCCCTAGACCCCCCCAAAATTAAAATACATGGGTTATTTGTCCCCTGAACAATGTAAACAAATCTTTGAAGTTACCTATCATCCCAATCGGTCTGTTCAGTGGCCCGGTTCCGATTGGAAATATAATCCCAAAATCCATTGGGTAGCCCCCAACAGGACCCAGTGGCTCTGTGGGCTTAACTTATGGCCATGTTGGCTGGGTAGGGCGTTGCACACTAGAATTTGCTTTCGCCCATGACAGTATTAAGCCTAGCCTTCACCAACCTCCACTAAACCTGCCCTATCTGCATGTGAGATAGACATGATCCATGTTCCAATGATATGACTGTTTCACTGTCTTGTTTGTACCCTCTATAGGGACAACGGATATCATGGTTAAGGTAGAGGCCTTAACTAATTTCACTAAACAGGCCCTTTTAGACAGTACAAAAGCTATTCAAGCCTTGAATGAAGAACAAATTCAGATAAGAAAGACAGTAACTCAAAATAGGATGGCATTAGACATACTCACAGCAGCCCAGGGGGGGGACTTGTGCCATAATTAAAGTCAAATGTTGTGTATACATCCCTGATTTGTCTGAAAATGTATCTACTGCCTTGGAGGATATGTAAAATCAAGTGAAAGCCATGTCTGATGAAAATATTCCCTTTTGGACTTCAGTCCTGTCCTGAGTAAAGGGAGATTGGTGAAAAACTGCTGTTACTGTTGTCATAATCGTTCTAATCATGCTGCTTTGTGGACCCTGCTTCTTACAATGTCTTGTGAATTTGGTAACCCAGAGGTTGATAGCGTTCTCTCATGTGAGTGGCTGGAGGGCTTGGGTACAATATATCTCAATAAATGATGCTCGTTACGGAAATTAGGAACATCAAGGGGGGGAATGAAGAAGGAATTCAGAGGGCCTGGACTCCATCTTAGGCCTCTTCATGCTGATCACACTCGGCCACCTCTCCAGTGGACGCTGAACTCTGTGTTTAGTGCCTATGGAAACAACAACAGAAGGATAAGACCCCCTCCGGACAGGGGAACCTTGAAGACTGTATCTAGGTTGAAAGAAAAGAAAGTGAAAGTGAAGTCACCCAGTCGTGTCCAACTCCTTGCGACCCCATGGACTGTAGCCTACCAGGATCCTCCCTCCATGGGATTCTCCAGGCAAGAGTGCTGGAGTGGATTGCCATTTCCTTCTCCAGGGGATCTTCCCGACCCAGGGATCAAACTGGGTCTCCTGCATTCCAGGCAGATGCTTTAACCTCTGAGCCACCAGGAAAATATACACTAATCACCCCTGCCTCCTGAGAGGCCATAAATTTTTCTATACCTATCAGAGTGTAACCTCGGGCTTATTGATTATTGTCCAATTGTTTAACTGTTTGAGCACATAACATGTGAATGATGGGATTATTGGGATTGTATTTACCCTTCCTTTGCTTCCCTGTTGGCTCAGAGGATAAAGCATCTCCCTGCAATGCAGGAGACCTGGGTTCGATCTCTGGGTTGGGAAGATCCCATGGAAAAGGAAATGGCCACCCACTCCAGTACTCTTGCCTGGAGAATCCCATGGACAGAGGAGCCTGGCGGGCTACAGTCCACGGGGTAGCAAAGAGTAGACCATGACTGAGCGACTTCACTTTGTTTATGTAAGTCTGAAGGAATTTGGAGTGGTGGGTTTGGACATATACACATGGGATATAAAAGATTTTCACAAATGCTGGTGGAGGTCCTTGGCTAAGAGGAGACTCTGCCTTGGGCCAGTCAGTATAATAAACTGCACCTCACTATCTACATTGTCCTTCTGAGTGAGTTTGTTTCCCAGAACACGTGGCTACAACACCACCATACCAACTTCCAAGGAGCAGCTACAGCTACAATGATTTTTTTTTTTTTTTTTTTTTGCAGCTACAGCTACAATGATTTTTAACCTAGAGACTTCCCTAGTGGCTCAGATGGTAAAGCATCTGCCTACAATGCGGTAGACACAGGTTCAAACCCTGGGTTGGGAAGATTTCCTGGAGAAGGAAATGGCAACCCACTACAGTATTCTGCCTGGAAAATCCCATGGACAGAGGAGCCTGATAGGCTATGGTCCATGGGGTCGCAAAGAGTCAGACACGACTGAGTGACTTCACATTCACACTGAATTTTCAAAACACACGTGAGGCTTCTACTCAGTTCAGTTCAGTTCAGTCACTCAGTTGTGTCCGACTCTTTGTGACCCCATGAATCACAGCACGCCAGGCCTCCCGGTCCATCACCAACTCCCTGAGTTCACTCAAACTCATGTCCATCGAGTCGGTGCCATCCAGACATCTCATCCTCTGTTATCCCCTTCTCCTCCTGCCCACGATCCCTCCCAGCATCAGAGTCTTTTCCAATGAGTCAACTCTTCCCATGAGGGAAGTATTGGAGTTTCAGCTTTAGCATCAGTCCTTCCAATGAACACCCAGGACTGATCTCCTTTAGGATGGACAGGTTGGATCTCCTTGCAGTCCAAGGGACTCTCAAGAGTCTTCTCCAACACCACAGGTCAAAAGCATCAATTCTTCGGTGCTCAGCCTTCTTCACAGTCCAACTCTCACATCCATACATGACCACTGGAAAAACCATAGCCTTGACTAGACGGACCTCTGTTGGCAAATAATGTCTCTGCTTTTCAATATGCTATCTAGATTGGTCATAACTTTTCTTCCAAGGAGTAAGCGTCTTTTAATTTCATGGCTGCATCACCATCTGCAGTGATTTTGGAGCCCCCCCAAAAAAGTCTGACACTTTCCACTGTTTCCCCATCTATTTCCTATGAAGTGAAGGGACCAGGTGCCATGATCTTTGTTTTCTGAATGCTGAGCTTTAAGCCAACTTTTTCACTCTCCTCTTTCATTTCATCAAGAAACTTTTTAGTTCGTCTTCACTTTCTGCCATAAGGGTGGTGTCATCTGCATATCTGAGTTTATTGATATTTCTCCCAGCAATCTTGATTCCAGCTTGTGATTCTTCCAGCCCAGCATTTCTCATGATGTACTCTGCATATAAGTTAAATAAGCAGGGTGACAATATACAACCTTGACGTAGTCCTTTTCCTATTTGGAACCAGTCTGTTGTTCCATGTCCAGTTCCAACTGTTGCTTCCTGACCTGCATACAGGTTTCTCAAGAGGCAGGTCAGGTGGTCTGGTATTCCCATCTCTTTCAGAGTTTTCCAGTTCTTTGTGATCCACACAGTCAAAGGCTTTAGTGTAGTCAATAAAGCAGAAATGGATGTTTTTCTGGAACTCTCTTGCTTTTTCCATGATCCAGTGGATGCAGGAAATTTGATCTCTGATTCCTCTGCCTTTTCTAAAACCAGCTTGAACATCTGGAAGTTCATGGTTCAAGTAATGCTGAAGGCTGGCTTGGAGAATTTTGAGCATTACTTTACTAGCGTGTGAGATGAGTGCAACTGTGAGGTAGTTTGAGCATTCTTTGGCATTGCCTTTCTTTGGGATTGGAATGAAAACTGACCTTTTCCAGTCCTGTGGCCACTGCTGAGTTTCCCAAATTTGCTGGCATATTGGGTGCAGCACTTTCACAGCATCATCTTTCAGGATTTGAAATAGCTCAACTGGAATTCCATCACCTCCACTAGCTTTGTTCATAGTGATGCTTTCTAAGGCCCACTTGACTTCACATTCCAGGATGTCTGGCTCTAGGTGAGTGATCACACCATTGTGATTATCTTGGTCTTGAAGATTTTTTTGTACAGTTCTTCTGTGTATTTTTGCCACCTCTTCTTATATCTTCTGCTTCTGTTAGGTCCATACCATTTCTGTCCTTTATAGAGCCCATCTTTGCATGAAATGTTCCCTTGGTATCTCTAATTTTCTTGAAGAGATCTCTAGTCTTTCCCATTCTGTTGTTTTCCTCTATTTCTTTGCATGGATCACTGAGGAAGCCTTTCTTATCTCTCTTTGCTATTCTTTGGAACTCTGCATTCAGATGCTTATATCTTTCCTTTTCTCCTTTGCTTTTCACTTCTGTTTTCACAGCTATTTGTAAGGCCTCACCAGACAGCTATTTTGCTTTTTTGCATTTCTTTTCCATGGGGATGGTCTTGATCCTTGTCTCCTGTACAATGTCACGAGCCTCCATCCATAGTTCATCAGGCAATCTGTCTATCAGATCTAGTCCCTTAAATCTATTTCTCACTTCCACTCTATAATCATAAGGGATTTGATTTAGGTCATACCTGAATGATCTAGTGGTTTTCCCTACTTTCTTCAATTTAAGTCTGAATTTGGCAATAAGGATCTCATGATCTGAGTCACAGTCAGCTCCCTGTCTTGTTGTTGCTGACTGTATAGAACTTCTCCATCTTTGGCTGCAAAGAATATAATCAATCTTATTTTGGTGTTGACCATCTGGTGATGTCCATGTGTAGAGTCTTCTCTTGTGTTGTTGGAAGAGGGTGCTTGCTATGACCAGTGCGTTCTCTTGGCAAAACTCTATTAGCCTTTGCCCTGCTTCATTCCGTATTCCAAGGCCAAATTTGCCTGTTACTCCAGGTGTTTCTTGACTTCCTACTTTTTATTCCAGTCCCCTATAATGAAAAGGACATCTTTTTTGGGTGGTAGTTCTAAAAGCTCTCGTAGGTCTTCATAGAACCGTTCAGCTTCAGCTTCTTCAGCATTACTGGTTGGGGCATAGGCTTGGATTACCGTGATATTGAATCGTTTGCCTTGGAAACGAACAGAGATCATTCTGTCATTTTTGAGACTGCATCCAAGTACTGTATTTCGGATGCTTTTGTTGACCATGATGGCTACTCCATTTCTTCTAAGGGATTCCTGCCCACCGTTGTAGATATAATGGCCATCTGAGTTAAATCCACCCATTCCAGTCCATTTTAGTTCGCTGATTCCTAGAATGTCAGTGTTCACTCTTGCCATCTCCTGTTTGACCACTTCCAATTTGCCTTGACTTATGGACGTGACATTCCAGGTTCCTATGCAATATTGCTCTTTACAGCATCGGACCTTGCTTCTATCACTAGTCACATCCACAAGTGGGTGTTGTTTTTGCTTTGGCTCCATCCCTTCATTCTTTCTGGAGTTATTTTTCCACTGATATCCAGTAGCATATTGGGTACCTACCGACCCGGGGAGTTCCCCTTTCAGTATCCTATCATTTTCCCTTTTCATACTGTTCATGGGGTTTTCAATGCAAGAATACTGAAGTGGTTTGCCATTCCCTTCTCCAGTGGACCACATTCTGTCAGACCTCTCCACCATGACCCTCCCGTCTTAGGTGGCCCCACAGGGCATGGCTTAGTTTCATTGAGTTAGACAAGGCTGTGGTCCATGTGATCAGATTGGCTAGTTTTCTGTGATTATGGTTTCAGTGTGTCTGCTCTCTGATGCCTCTTGCAACACCTACCATCTTACTTTGGTTTCTCTTACCTTGGACATGGGGTATCTCTTTATGGCTTCTCCAGAAAGCGTAGCCGCTGCTCCTTACCTTGGACAAGGGGTATCTCCTCATGGCCAGACCTCCTGACTTTGAAGGTGGAGTAGCTCCTCCCGGCCCTCCTGTGCCCGGGGAACCACCACTCTGACCTTGGGCTTGTGGTAGCTCCTCTCAGCCGCCACCCTGACCTTGGGCATGGGGTTACTCCTCTCGGCCACCTCCCCTGACCTCGGGCATGTGGTAACTCATCTAGGCCACCGCCCAGAGAACATCATTCAGGACATTAATACCACTCCAGCAAATACCAATATGTGAAAGATGTTTACTCTAGGGAGGAGCTCTCAGAACAAAGAATGTGTGCTGAGGGCAAAGGTAAAGTCTTCCCTTTCTTAGCATGCTCTGAGATAAAGCCTCCAGAATTTCTGATTAGAAGAATCAATCTCACTGTCAAGAGCATGCTGGTGGGTGTTAGGAAACAGGCTCACATTGAAATATCTTAATTAATGATGACTTTTTTCAAAGCTTATTCTTGAACACGGGAATCTCTTTTTATTTTTAAAATAAAACTTCTTGGAAAAGAGAGCAGTGGTAACTTTTGAAGCATGATTTTTTTTTTTAGTCCTTCTGATTGGATTACTGGATTAGTTTTTAAATTGCTGACTTTACTGTTGTTTCAAGAAAGATATTTGCAAGGTCATCATTTAAAGATAATTTATCTCCTTAGATTTGTTGAGAAATAAGAGGTCTGGATTAGCCCATCCTCTATTGTGCTTCCAAAGCTTGGCTTGGAAAAAAGTTAAGGTGGAAGTAGTAGCTGTTGTTTCTTCACTGGTTGCTTCTTAAAGGCAAAGCCTTCATCCTATCAGCTTTTGTGTCATTTGTGAGGACAATCACAGAGTAGAACAGATATCTGCAGGCAACACCTCAGCACCTCTCAGACTGAGGCTGAGAACTATTTTCATCTTTAAAAGTCTTATAATAAGAGAAACTATAGTTTTTCCCAAAATTGTTCGGGATTGGTGGCTGCATGGCACTGGAGGAGATACCCCACATCCAATAGCAAAGGAGAAGCCCCAGCAAAACAGTTCAGTTCAGTTCAGTTCAGTTCAGTCTTTTCCAATGAGTCAACTCTTCTCATGAGGTGGCCAAAGTACTGGAGTTTCAGTAAGAGGGGCAAAATTGTGTTTAGAATCAAACCCCATAGCCTCCAGAGATGCTCAGAGGGCTCAAACAAACCTGTGTGAACCAGGATCCAGGGACCCCACAGAGACTGAGACAGAACTGTGTTTGAGTGTCTCCTGAGGAGGTACAGGTCAGCAGTGACTGCTGCAGGGGCAGGGGCTCTGGGTGCAGCAGACCTGGGTATGGCATAAGCCCTCTTGGAGGAGGTTGCCAGTAACCCACCATAGAGCCGCCAGACTGTATACCCGACTGGAGAAACAGACCCTTGGAGGGCAAAAACTGAACCTTGTGCACACCAGGACCCAGGAAAAAGGAGCAGTGACTCCACAAGAGACTGACCCAGAATTGCCTGTGAGTGTCCAGGGGACTCCCACAGAGGCGTGGGTCGGCGGTGGCCTGCTGCCAGGTCTGAGCGCACAACAGTGCATGCATGGGACCTTTTAAAAGAGGACACCATGATCTTCATTACCTCCACCATAGATTGGCCTCAGGTCAAATAACAGAGAGGAAACACAGCCCTGCCCATCAACAGAAAATTGGATTAAAGATTTACTGAGCATGGCCCTGCCCATCAGAACAAGACCCAGTTTCCCCCTCAGTCAGTCTCTCCCATTAGGAAGCTTACAAAAGCCTCTTATCATTCTCTATCAGAGGGCTGCTGCTGCTGCTAAGTCACTTCAGTTGTGTCCAGCTCTATGTGACCCCAGAGACGGAAGCCCACCAGGCTCCCCCATCCCTGGGATTCTCCAGGCAAGAATACTGGAGTGGGTTGCCATTTCCTTCTTCATTGCGTGAAAGTGAAAAGTGAAAGTGAAGTCGCTCAGTTGTATCCAACTCTTAGTGACCCCATTGACTGCAGCCTACCAGGCTTCTCTGTCCATGGGATTTTCCAGGCAAGAGTACTGGAGTGGTGTGCCATCGCCTTCTCTGAGGCAGACTGAAAACCACAATCACAGAAAACTAACAAGTCTGATCACATGGACCACAGCCTTGTCTAATTCAATGAAACTATGAGCCAAGCCATGTAGGGCCACCCAAGACAGACGGGTCATGGCAGAGAGTTTTGACAAAACATGGTCCACTGGAGAAGTGAATGGGAAACCACTTCAGCATTCTTGCATTGAAAACCCCATGAACAGTATGAAAAGGCAAAATGATAGGACACTGAAAGATGAACTCCCCAGGTCAATAAGTGCCCAATATGCTACTGGAGATCAGTGGAGAAATAACTCCAGAAAGGATGAAGAGACGGAGCCAAAGTGAAAACAACACCCAGCTGTGGATGTGACTGGTGATAGAAGCAAGGTCCAATGCTGTAAAGAGAAATATTGCATAGGAACCTGGCATGTTAGGTCCATGAATCAAGGCAAATTGGAAGTGGTTAAACAGGAAACGGCGAGTGAACACTGACATTTTAGGAATCAGTGAACTAAAATGGACTGGAATGGGTGAATTTAACTCAGATGACCACTATATCTACTACTGTGGGCAAGAATCCGTGAGAATAAATGGAGTAGCCATCATAGTCAACAAAAGAGTCCAAAATGCAGTACATGGATGCAATCTCAAAAATGACAGAAAGATCTCTGTTCATTTCCAAGGCAAATGATTCAATATCACGGTAATCCAAGTCTATGCCCTGACCAATAATACAGAAGAAGCTGAAGCTGAACAGTTCTATGAAGACTTACAAGACCTTTTAGAACTAACACCCAACAAAGATGCCCTTTTCATTATAGGGGACCAGAATGCAAAAAGTAGGAAGTCAGGAAATGCCTGGAGTAACAGGCAAATTTGGCCTTGGAGTACAGAATGAAGCAGACCAAGGCTAATAGAGTTTTATCAAGAGAATGCACTGGTCATAGCAAACACTCTCTTCCAACAACACAAGAGAAGACTCTACACATGGACATCACCAGATGGCCAACACTAAAATCAGATTGATTATATTCTTTACAGTCAAAGATGGAGAAGCTCTATACAGTCAGCAAAAACAAGACCGGGAGCTGACTGTGGCTCAGACCATGAATTCCTTATTGCCAAATTCGAGAAAAGTAGGGAAAACCACTAGACCATTCAGGTATGATCTAAATCAAATGACTTATGATTATATAGTGGAAGTGACAAACAGATTTAAGGGATTAGTTCTGATAGAGTTCTTGAAGACCTATGGGTGGAGGTTCATGACACTGTACAGGAGACAGGGATCAAGACCATCCCTAAGAAAAAGAAATGCAAAAAGGCAAAATTGTTGTCTGAAGAGGCCTTACAAATAGCTGTGAAAAGAAGAGAAGCTGAAAGCAAAGGAGAAAAGGAAAGATATAAGCATCTGAATGCAGAGTTCCAAAGAATAGCAAAGAGAGATAAGAAAGCCTTCCTCAGCGATTAATGCAAAGAAATAGAGGAAAACAACAGAATGGGAAAGACTAGAGATCTCTTCAAGAAAATTAGAGATACCAAGGGAACATTTCATACAAAGATGGGCTCGATAAAGGACAGAAATGGTAGGGAGCTAACAGAAGCAGAAGATATAAGAAGAGGTGGCAAGAATACACAGAAGAACTGTACAAAAAGATCTTCACAACCCAGATAATCACGATGGTATGATCACTCACCTAGAGCCAGACATCCTGGAATGTGAAATCAAGTGGGCTTTAGGAAGCATCACTATGAGCAAAGCTAGTGGAGGTGATGGAATTCCAGTTGAGCTATTTCAAATCCTAAAAGATGATGCCGTGAAAGTGCTACACTCAATATGCCAGCAAATTTCAAAAAGTCAACGTGGCCACAGGACTGGAAAAGGTCAGTTTTCACTCCAATCTCAAATAAAGGCAATGCCAAAGAATGCTCCAACTACTGCACAATTGCACTCATCTCACACGCTAGTAAAGTAATGCTCAAAATTCTCCAAGCCAATCTTCAACAGTATGTGAACCATGAACTTCCAGATGCGCAAGCTGGTTTTAGAAAAGGCAGAGGAACCAGAGATCAAATTGCCAAAATCTGCTGGATCATCAAAAAAGCAAGAGAGTTCCAGAAAAACATCTATTTCTGCTTTATTGACTAATGCCAAAGCCTTTGACTGTGTGGATCACAATAAACTGTGGAAGATTCTGAAAGAGATGAGAATAGCAGATCACTTGACCTGCCTCCTGAGAAATCTGTATGCAGGTCAAGAAGCAACAGTTAGAACTGGACATGGAACAACAGACTGGTTCCAAATAGGAAAAGGAGTATGTCAAGCCTGTATATTGTCACTCTGTTTATTTAACTTATAAGCAGAATACATCATGAGAAACGCTGGGGTGGAAGAAGCACAGCTGGAATCAAGATTGCCAGGAGAAATATCAATAACCTCAGATATGCAGATGACACCACCCTTACAGCAGAAAGTGAAGAAGAACTAAAGAGCCTCTTCATGAAAGTGAAAGAGGAGAGTGAAAAAGTTGGCTTAAAGCTCAACATTCAGAAAACTAAGATCATGGCATCTGGTCCCATCACTTCATGGGAAATAGATGGGGAAACAGTGGAAACAATGTCAGAGTTTATTTTTTTGGGCTCCAAAATCACTGCAGATGGTGACTGCAGCCATGAAATTAAAAGATGCTTGCTGCTTGGAAGAAAAGTTATGACCAACCCAAACAGCATATTAAAAAGCAGAGACATTACTTTGCCAACAAAGGTCCATCTAGTCAAAGCTTCGGAGAAGGCAATGGCACCCCACTCCAGTACCCTTGCCTGGAAAATCCCATGGATGGAAGAGCCTGGTGGGCTGCAGTCCATGGGGTCGCTAAGAGTAGGACACGACTGAGCGACTTCACTTTCACTTTTCACTTTCATGCATTGGAGAAGGAAATGGCAACCCACACCAGTATTCTTGCCTGGAAAAGCCCAGGGACAGAGGAGTCTAGTGGGCTGCCGTCTATGGGGTCGCAGAGTCGGACACGACTGAAGAGACTTAGCAGTAGCAGTCAAAGCTTTAGTTTTCCCATAGTCATGCATTTATGTGAGAGTTGGACTGTGAAGAAAGCTGAGCACCAAGGAATTGATGCTTTCGAACTGTGGTGTTGGAGAAGACTCTTGAGAGTCCCTTGGACTGCAAGGAGATCCAACCAGTCCATCCTAAAGGATATCAATCCCAAATATTCATTGGAAGGACTGATGCTGAAGCTGAAACTCCAATACTTTGGCCACCTGATGCGAAGAGCTGCCTCATTGTAAAAGATATCCTTATGCTGCAAAAGACTGAAGGCAGTAGGAGAAGGGGACAACACAGGATGAGATGGCTGGATGGCATCACCAACTTGATGGACATGTATTTGAGCAAGCTCCGGGTGTTGGTGATGACAGGAAAACCAAGCATACTGCAGTCTATATGGTCACAAAAAGTCAGACATGACTGAGTAACTGAACTGAACTGAAAAAGAGAAACAAAAAAAAAAGTCAAAATAGGGTTCTAAAAAGTGTAGTATATTTTAACTTTTAAAATTTAATACTGAAAATATTTAAATTATAGTGGACTCTAAATGTCCTGTTTACAAGCTAATATTAGGAAGATAAAAGATACGGCTCCATGATGACCTGGAAAGAAGATGCAAACGTTGAAATAAGATTTGAAGTTGACAGATAAAGATTTTTTTTTGTTGTTCCTTTCAACACTGGGGGTAGATACAATTAGAAATGATGTCATGAGTGGGATAAGGTCGTGGGGGTACTAAGTAGACCCCCTGCCCTGATCCTCCATCCTCATCTCCCCTCTAAGATAGGCCCTGCTTATTAGGTATAGGAGCTATTAAGAGGCCTTAAAGTGGGAATTGTAATACTATAAATAGTATACATTATGTGTAAACGTGGGTACATTTGTCTTCAGTACAACATGTAAAATGAGACTGGTTCTTTCCCTGTGTTACTATCTCCAAGTTAAAACTGGCTCTTCTCTCTGTACCAGCTGGTTGGGCTGCAGTAGCAGGCACACACCGCAGCCCTGTGACCTGGCTGTCTTGACATCAGGGGATTGGAACTGAAATCATAGAACCCAAAGCTGTAAGAACTAGAAGGAATTTGGGAATATTTAGTAAAACCTTCTCTGGGTCAGGGAGATAAGTAATGTCCCTTAAACCATAGACAGAGCTGAGGCCAGAAGCCAGGTTTCCCAAATGAGCCCAAGTGACCTTGTTTTTACAAATAAACTTTTGAAATCTCAATGTGAAGCAGATGCTCAAGGTTGTCCAAATCAGTTCTCCTTTATTCATCTCCCCTTCTTGTTGAAATAAATTGTGGCTAGCTTTGCCATTTGTCTTTGGGTATCTGACACCAGGATGAATTATGCATTGCTGAAGAGAAGTGAAATGTCTTTGTTAGTCATGTGAAATCTTATTTCATTCTGTACCCTTAAATTCTCAAAAGCCTCGAGCAGGTGCATGTCAGCTCTACTCATGTCAGAATGAATCTCGACACTATCACGTGGAATGAAAAGAAGAGCACATATGATCTGATCCACATATATAATGGTCAAAAACAGGGAAAACTAACCCAAGCTATCAGAAGTCAAGGTGCTGTGTTGTGCTCTTTGTGACCCCATGGACTATAGCCCACCAGGCTCCTCTGTCCATGGGATTCTCCAGGCAAGAATACTGGCAGCTGCTGCTGCTAAGTCGCTTCAGTCGTGTCCAACTCTGTGTGACCCCACAGATGGCAGCCCACCAGGCTCAGCCGTCCCTGGGATTCTCCAGGCAAGAACACTGGAGTGGGTTGCCACTTCCTTCTCCAATGCATGAAAGTGAAAAGCCAAAGTGAAGCTGCTCAGTCGTGTCTAACTCATAACGACCCCATGGATTGCAGCCTACCAGGCTGGAGTGGGTGGCTGTTTCATCCTCCAGGGGATCTTCCCCACCCAGGGATTGGACCCATGTCTCCTACATTGGCGGGTAGATTCTTTACCATGGAGACACCTGAGACACCCTAGAAGTCAGGGTGAAGTGAGATGAAGTGAAGTGAAGTTCTCTCAGTCGTGTCCGACTATTTGCGACTTGATGGACTAGCCCATGGAATTCTCCAGTCCAGAATACTGAAGTGGGTAGCCTTTCCCTTCTCCAAGGGATCTTCCCAACCTAGGGATTGAACCCAGGTCTCTCAGATTGCAGGCGAATTCTTTACCAACTGAGCTATCAGGGAAGCCCAGAAGTCAGCGTAGTGATTACCAAATCTTTGTGGCCAGGGGAAGAAGTGGGTGTTTTCGGGGTCTTGGTAATGTTATCGGTCTTCATCTGAGGCTGGTACAAGACTATGTTCAACTTATAAAGCATCGCTGAGTTGCGTACTTACTTAAAGCATGTGCTCTTTTCTGCATACCTGCTATTGGGTTGGCCAAAAGTTTCATTCAAGTTTTTCCATAAGATGGTACGGAAAAACTCAAACAGATTTTTTGGCCAATTCAATATTTTTCAATAAAAAGTATCACCAAGAAAATAGTCATAATGATAGTACTGGATCCATCTTGAGTGTGCCTGGAATGAGCAGAAATTAGAAACAGCAGTTTATAACTGTTCTTCTGTATACCCCATCTCAGCTGGACACATGAAGTGTGTCCTTGAACCTTACTGTTCAAGAATAAAATGATTCAGTGTTTACTTCTTTGTGACCTGTCAGAAAAAGTCCACTCCATAGTGCAGTTGGAGAGAGGCAATTTTCATTGCTCTTGGCTGCCTCCAAACGCTTTGGTGTATTGCTTGTGGGCATTTATCTCACCAGCTGTTCCCTGATGGTCTGCAACAGGAGAAGAGGGAAAAAGCCAGGAACAGTGGGTCATAAGTAGGATCTCTACAGTGAAACCCTCGTATGTCCGCTCCACTGGAGTAGAGGGTACCTGGTTGGTGCATTGATGGCAACTATCAGAACATCTGCTCTGACTCTGTCTCTGATTTAAGCTCTTTTTCCTCTTTTAACAACTGATCATGAGTCAGTCATCTTCCTGAAAAGCATCACTCACCTTGGATTGTAACAGAAAATAATTATTATTTCTCTGACTTGATTGTTGCCCCAATGTCTTTGCTCATACACCCACTTTTTTGTTTTTATAGAACTCCTTCTATACATTTTTGTGCATGTTGGAAGAATACATGCTCCACTATACTCATAGCCCCCTCCATTAGAGAAATGACCTTGGCCTTCAAACCTAGCTTTACCAACATTCACTCCTTCCCTGGGGTAAAGGAATGAATTATCTGTCTAGTAAACTGGGAGTCCTTTCTGCCTTGCTTCTCCCCATGGTAGGGAGTGGGGGTGGGGTGGGGGGAACCTACAGTTGCAGAGTAGTGCTGAGGCTGGGTGGGAAGGTCGGCCTCATTGAGAGGGAAGCAGTAGCAAGGCTGCTTGGCCAGAAATCCAAGCCATCCTTTAGTATCTGCTTTCTCCTTGCCTGATTTCTGTGTTTATCTGCCAATGACTCCGATTTAGGCAGGGAGGAAAAAGTAGATTTTATTTATTAACACCACCACCACCACCACCACCCTCCCCCCCCACCAAATTTCAACTCTTTACAGTCAGTGTAGAGAAGGGCTTCAGAGAAGGATCTCTGGGTTCAAATCCTGCTCTGGCCACTTACAGCTGTGTGCCCTAAGTTGCTTAACCTCTCTGTGCCTCACTCGCCACCAGTAATAGGAGGATCTTAAGAGTATCTACCTCATGAAGCTGTTAAGCAAATTAAATGGATCATTCATGTGTACAACTAAGACAGTTACCTGGTATGACAAGACTGCTCATTACATGTTAGCTATTAATTATATTTTAACAAAAACAATGCTCCAGTATTCCTGCCTGGGGAAGTTCCACGGACAGAGGAACCTGGCAGGCTACAGTCCATGGGGCTGCAGAGCATCAGACGCAACTGAGCACACATTGGCCCACTACCGAGCGGAGCACTTCTTCCCTTCTGGGAACTCTCCTCATAGGGTATCCTGGTGCTCATTGCATGTTAGCTGTTAATTATATTTTAATCAAAATAATGTCATCCTAGTTTGTAAATCTACCCCCACCACATAAAAGGATCTGAGCAACAAAATAAATGAGATTGACCTCAGTGTTCTCAAAAAATTTAGACCACTCCAATTTTGATAAACTAAACCATCTCACATTATATTACATATAAAAATTTGTATTATCAAAAACAAGATTTTCACAACTCTCCCTGAGATAAAATTGCAGTTTAGTATAGAATTTGCTGCATCCCAACAACAGATTTCCCCTCTCCCTATATGCTGGTACTCCCTCCCTCCCCTTCACCATCACCCTTGAGAATCTCTGATCTGATTAACAGTTAGAGGTGGAACCCTGGGAGCAGACCTCCTTCACCAGGTCATGGAATACTTCCTTCATCTCAGAATCTTGGATCCCTTTTCTTTTTTTCTTTTTTCTCACTCAGATCACTCAGTTATCAGTCACTGCCATCTCGTCTTCCTGCTCAGAATCTGGTTTTAAATGTTGACCGTATGCAGGCCAGATAAAACATTTCAAAAAAAGAAGATTTCAGAAATGAAGTGAGACTTCTTAAGTGGGCTTGGTTCTTAATTGTAACCTGGATCTCTAGGGGGCACAGTGGTGAAGAATCTGCCTCCAATGCAGTAGATGTGGGTTCGATCCCTGGGTCGGGAAGATCCCCTAGACATGCACAGAGGAGCCTGGTGGGCTACAGTCCACGGGGTCACAAAGAGTCAGACATGACTGAGCAACTGAGCATGCACAGGTTTCCTCAGCCACATGGGGCTGGGGGCAGGGCTTATAATAGAGTTTAACAATAGCAAACAGTATTAATACACCGGTTCTGTACCACAGAGTCAAGGAAGTTTTAGCTTCCCGCAGACGCCTCCCTAGAGCTCTCTTGTCTTGTTTTTTCCTCCCACTTCTGTATTTGGCCTCATGCTCCCCTGTCACTGCTAGCATTCTCTCTTTCACTCTCCCAGTCTGGAGGCTTGAGACTCAGTCTACTCTCAGCTTCCCAGGACTGAACACCCGCCCCTTTCCATGGGCCAACATCATCCTGCAGTCTCCTCTCTCAGGTGTGAAGAAACTCCACCCCACACATGCCCGGGTTCAATCCTCTTTAGAGCTTACAACGCGTTGCTGTTGAAGGCTGTTGGTGACTCACAGAATCTGCTGCTTTTAATTTTGGTTGTTGGTTGGTATTTTAAACAGCATTTTCACTTTAAGTCTTTGCTGTAAAAACTGAGTGTGAGGGCAATCTGAGCATTCCTGTGATCATACATATGTACTCACAAATGACCTGTCTCCTCTTTTTGGATGGTTATGCAGAATCCCTGAGCAAAACTTGGGTTTTTTTACTTGGCCCACGGTGTAATTCTTTCTCTGAGTCTCCTCTGCCCCTGGAGCAAGTAGGTGCCAGAATCCTAGGAGAATGTATGCAGGAAATCCTAGGTATGAGGCCACAGAAAATCCTAGCTATGAGGTACACAATTTAGATTTTAGGCTTTTAAGAAACACAAGCTGGAATCAAGATTGCGGGGAGAAATATCAATAACCTCAGATATGCAGATGACACCACCCTATGGCAGAAAGTGAAGAGGAGCTAAAAAGCCTCTTGATGAAAGTGAAAGAGGAGAGTGAAAAAGTTGGCTTAAAGCTCACCTTCAGAAAACAAAGATCATGGCATCCAGTCCCATCACTTCATGGGAAATGAAGTGGAAACAGTAGAAACAGTGTCAGACTACTTTTTGGGGCTCCAAAATCACTGCAGATGGTGACTGCAGCCATGAAATTAAAAGACGCTTACTCCTTGGAAGAAAAGTTATGACCAACCTAGATAGCATATTCAAAAGCAGAGACATTACTTTGCCGACTAAGGTCTGTCTAGTCAAGGCTATGGTTTTTCCTGTGGTCATGTATGGATGTGAGAGTTGGGCTGTGAAGAAGGCTGAGCGCCGAAGAATTGATGCTTTTGAACTGTGGTGTTGGAGAAGACTCTTGAGAGTCCCTTGGACTGCAAAGAGATCCAACCAGTCCATTCTGAAGGAGATCAGTCCTGGGTGTTCTTTGGAAGGACTGATGATAAAGCTGAAACCCCAGTACTTTAGCCACCTCATGGGAAGAGTTGACTCATTGGAAAAGACTCTGATGCTGGGAGGGATTGAGGGCAGGAGGAGAAAGGGACGACCGAGGATGAGATGGCTGGATGGCATCACGGACCTGATGGACATGAGTCTGAGTGAACTCCGGGAGATGGTGATGAACAGGGAGGCCTGGCGTGCTGCGATTCATGGGGTCGCAAAGAGTCGGACACGACTGAGCGACTGAACTGAACTGAACTGAAATAAGATTTGAGGATAATATTTGAAGTGGTTAATTTAATTCTTTTTGCATTTCTTTCTAAATGTGATTAGTTAAAATGATACAAGTAATTCTCAAATGTTGTTGCTGTTTAGTTGGTAAGTCCTGTCTGACTCTTTTTTCTAACCCATGAACTATAGACTGCCAGGCTCCTCTGTCCATGGGATTCTCCACGCAAGAGAATCTACAGGAGCGGTTTGTTATTTCCTTCTTCAGGGGATCTTCCTGACCCAGGGATCGAAGCCACATCTCCTGCATTGGCAGGTGGATTCTTTACCACTGAGCCACCAGTTCTAAGTTGCTTCAATAGTGTCTGACTCTGTGCAACCCCATGGACTGCAGCCTGCCAGGCTCCTCTGTCCATGGGATTCTCCAGGCAAGAATACTGGAGTGAGTTGCCTTGCCCTCCTCCAGTGGATCTTACCAACCCAGGGATCGAACCCAGGTCTCCAGCATTGCAGGTGGATTCTTTACCAGCTGAGCCACAGGGAAGCCCAGGAAGCCCAAGCTGCTGCTGCTGCTAAGTCGCTTCAGTCGTGTCCAACTCTGTGTGACCCTATAGACGGCAGCCCACCAGGCTTTGCCATCCCTGGGATTCTCCAGGCAAGAACACTGGAAATGGGTTGCCATTTCCTTCTCCAATGCATGAAAGTGAACAATCAAAGTGAAGTTGCTCAATCATGTCCAACTCTTAGTGACCTCATGGACTGCAGCCTTCCAGGCTCCTCCGTCCATGGGAATCTCCCGGCAAGAGTACTGCCCCACACATCTTGTCAAAAACTCAAATGGTTTAGAAGTATATGAGTCAAGTGTGGTAACCTCCCTCCCTCCATTTCCCCCAGTAAACATTTTTCTCTAGTTGTAACACTGTTACATAACTCAAGACACATTTGTATACATCAGTTCAGTCAGTTCAGTTACTCGGTAGTGTCTGACTCTTTGCAACCCCATGAATCGCAGCACGCCAGGCCTCCCTGTCCATCACCAACTCCCAGAATTCACTCAAACTCATGTCCATCAAGTCAGTGATGCCATCCAGCCATCTCATCCTCTGTCGTCCCTTTCTCCTCCTGCCCCCAACCCCTCCCAGCATCAGGGTCTTAGGTAAATACAGAAACACTTGTGGCATTTATTTTTCTTAATGTAATCAGATTATTGTGATATTTTGTGCAGTTCTCCCACCCCTCTAAAAGTATGTCTTAGAAAGCTCTCTTTGCTGGAATATATAAACATATCTCATTCTTTTTAACTGCTGTGTATATTCCATAGTAAGACTACACCGTCATACATTCAGCTGCTCTCTATTGAGAAACAGAGGATTGCTATAATAAGCAATCCCAAAGTGACATTTTTTCTAAAAATATATATATTTAACTTTGTGAATGAGCATGCACTTAAGACAGATATTTCATAGTGGAATTGTTGAATTTAAATATTGATAGAAGCTGTTAGACTGACTTCTCCATTTACTTTCCCTCAACAGTGAGTCGAGCTAAAGCCTATCAACTGAGTCTCCCAGTATGATTAGGGGATCACCAGCATTTTGCATAAGCAAACGAAGATTTTGGCAGATCTTCCAGAGTACAGTGAACGCCTTGGGTATTGAAAGCAATGTTTCATTTCCAGGGTTGCAGAGTCTGCTCCAGAAGATGATGGAGCCCAGGCTTTGCACGCTTGTGGTTTCTGAAGTAGACATCTCCTTTCATGTCTGTGAGGCTTCCTTCATAATGCTACGTTTTATTAATAAAACTTTCAAAGCACATCCCGTCGCCTCAGCAGCAGTTTGTGTTCTCAGTGTGGTTACGGCTGTCAGTAGGTCAGTTGTAATGATCCAGCCTAGATGGTACAGAAACAACGCTTTCCCTTCTCCTTAATAACTCAGGGGGGAGACACTGAAACCAATTTTTAACCCTAAAAGTAATTCTCTTGGACTTTTCCAGATCTTCCATACAAAGAGAGAACTGCTAAACTCTTAGCTTTTCTTCAGTGAATAGCTTCATTATTGTTCAGTGTTTAAGGAAGAACATTGACAGCTGTTGTTCTGTGCTGCGAGCCCCTGCTAACCATCCTGTGCTCTCGTGTCCCTGCAACAGCCCGAGCTCTCAGCTTTGCAGGACACTCTCTCTTTTGAGTTGGGAATTAAAGTGCCATGTGCTCAGTTGTGCCTGACTCCCTGCAACCCCATGGACTGTAGCCCGCCAGGGTCTTCTGTCCATAGGATTTCCCAGGCAAGAATATTGGAGAGGGCCGCCATTTTCTTCTCCAGGGGATTTTCCTGACCCAGGGATCAAACCTATGTTTCTTGTGTCTCCTGCATTGGCAGGCAGATTCTTTACCACTGAGCCACCAGGAAGCCCAATTTCTGCTATACAGCAAACTATGCTATACATCACACATATATATACATTCTGCTTCATATCCTTTTCCATTAGGGTTTATCACAGGATATTGAATATTGTTCCCTGTGCTATTCAGCAGGACCTTGTTGTTTACCCATTCTATCTAGTATAATAGCTTGCATCTGCTAACCCCAAACTCCCAATCCATCTCTCCCCAACCCTTCATCCCCTTAGCAACCACAAGTCTGTTCTGTATGTCTGTGAGTTTGTTTTGTAGATAGGTTCATTTTTGTCATATTTTAGATTCCATATGTAAGTGATATTATATGGTATTTGTCTTTCTCTGACTTCACTTTGTAGGATAATCTCTAGGTCCGTCCATGCTGCTACAAATGAAAATTCTTTAGTCTTTTTTTTTTCAAAAGCATTTGTATTACTTTATTATTAAGCCCTGTGAGCTATAAGGACTGTGTGAAGGGGCATGTGTGTGTGCTCCATTGTGTCCAACTCTTTGTGATCTGATGGACCCAGCCTGCCAAGCTCCTCTGTCCACAGGATTTTCCAGGCAAGAGTACCAGACTAGGTTGCCATTTCCTTCTCCTGAAAATTCTTTAGTCTTATGGCTCCTTATTACTAAAAATTATCTGTAGTGGCTGAAAAAAGCTGTGGAAAACTAACGCACGTTCTCCATATTACATCAAGTAGAGTGGTGATGGGGAGGGAGAAGATGGCTGTAAAAATATTTGGAGTTTAGATATTTTAGATTCAGAAGGAGAAAACACGAAGCAGCAAATATAACAGTTAATATGATTAACAAGAGGACATCATCTTGTTGAGCTCTTGCTAGTTGCAGTAATTGCTTATTTTTAATCCCCATGACAAATCTGTGAAGAAATGTCATTTCTTCATCCTAGGATATGGAGACTGAGGCTCAAAGAAGTGAAACGACATGCCCAGAATCTCATGATTAATAAGCAGTTGTGCAGGATTCAAATCTATACGTTTTGTTTCAAAATCTTTGCAGTTCTCATGATAGTGCAGTTTGCTCCAAATTTTAATTTCAAATAAGCAGTAAATAACTTTTTTATTATAAGTATGTCCCAAATATTTCACAGGGGAATGCTTATACTGAAATTTAACTAGACAGTGTATATTTTGATTTACTTACTAAATCTGGCACTATAAGACTCCCTAAGCAATTAGGACCAAGAGCAGGGGTAGAGGACAGAAAAGGATAAAATCTCTCTTCCTCCTATCCATTGTTCCTTTTGTTATTTCTGTGCCCTCTTTATATCTCTTGCCCTGCTTCTCCCAAGATAGCATTACCCACATCTGGTGATATTCTCACCTACATCCTAGATTCTGGTAATAATTTCTAGAGAGAATGTTTTCAATGACCTATGTCCTAAACCAATGGGCCAACTTTGGACACCAAAGTTAAAGATTGCCAGTCTTGTTTCAGATAACGCAAAGTCGATGTTCCTTAGTTTTTAGTTGTCAGCTTTTAGCTTGGTAGTTACAAAAATTATTCTCAAGAGAGGATATTCAAAGTCGTGGGGAGGCCCCTATGTCCCCTCCTGATTAGATTCAGAATTTGTTCTATAGGAGCTGTAAATCAACCAAAACTTGCTACCTCATAACAAGCACTGTTTGATTCTTGGCAGGATTTCAAAGATACCATCCTATTCTTTTTCTTATTTTTTTAATTTTTTTCATCCTATTCTTGAGGATAAGTTAAAGGCACTAACAGACAGAGAAATATATTTGGTGCTTTTACAAAATTTGAGGACATCTGTGCACACACAGCTGTACACCACCAGCACAATGCCAAGGCTGGGACATTTTTAAATGGCGGCTCTGGATGTATAGAAATGGTGATGCCATAGACTCATGCAGTCAGGCCAGGAATGTAATATATGTGTCAAACACAGTTGTTATTGAAGCTGTTTCTGTTTGCTGTTCACCTCAGCATGAAAGAAACCTTTGTGATTGCCTGGCTTCCGGCTGCTTTATCCTGGTAGCAGCTGAGGTCCAGGAGGGCCCAGGGACTCTGTGTCTACTCACGGTACCTTGTGGGTGACTGGGAGCATTACCGTAGTCTTGTCTTGCTCCATGGAGTGGAAGGCTGGGTGGCCAACACCTCAGCCAGTTCTGAGCATGTTCCTCAGCATGCGATTTGGTAAAGTAAATGAACTAAATAATTTTCTGGACACAGACTCTAGTTTTTGAGTCGTAATAGTTGCTTCAATCCATCTTTCTATTTAAGAAGTACTACCCCAGTCTATTTATGCTTCCTCAAGTTGTATCAGAATTCAGGATACATTCTAAAGGCATGTTCTCTGTTGAGAAATGCTCTGAAAGTGGGGTTCTATAATGGACATCATTCAGAAAGATGACAAATACTGTACTGTAAACTCTTTATCTCAGAATCTGGAATAATGAACCCACTATTGTAATCAGTATAATGTAGTATTTAATAGTACACAAACGGTAATCTGGGGAGAAATTAAAAAAAAAATAGTGAAAGGATTTTTTTCTCTAACTGTCCTTTTCATTTCCAATCCCTTACTTTCTCTGATTTTTTGATCAAATCCAACTTTTTTGCTACCATATTTGAACAAAGCTTAGTCTCATTCCTGCCAAAGTTCTAACTTAAAGTGAAAAGCTGGCAGCTTCTGTAGATCGTTCTTTTTTATTTTTTAATTGTAGGTATTGCCTCATTGAATTTTGGATTTTAATTTTGTTTCTTTTCAGCTGTGCTGGGTCTTCGTTGCTGCACAAGGGCTTTCTCTAGTTGTGGCAAGCACGTGCTACTCTTTAGTTGCAGCGTGAAGTCTTTTCATTATGGCGGCTTCTCTTGTTGCAGAGCATGGGCTGTAGGGCGTGTGTGCTTTCAGCGGTTGCAGCTTGCAGACTCAGTAGTTACAACTCTCAGGCTCCAGGGCACAGGCAATAGCTGTGGCTCATGGGCTTAGTTGCTCCGTGGCAGGTGGGATCTTCCTGGACCAGGGATCAAACCTGTGTCTTTTGCATTGGCAGGCAGATCTTTACCCCTGGGCCACCAGTGAAGCCCTGTAGATTGTTTTTAAGAGCTCTTTTTAAAGTTTAATTTTTTTAGCATACAGTTAATTTACAATCTTGTGTTAGTTTCAGGTCTACAGCAAAGTGATTCAATTATACACATACATATATTCATTCTTTCCAGATTTTTTTCCCATATAGGTTATTACAGATTATTGACTAGAGTTCCCAGTGCTATACAGTAGGTCTTTGTTGATTATCTATTTTATATATAGTAATGTATATATGTTAATCTCAAACTCTTAATATATATCTCTCTCTCCTTCCCCTTTGGTAACCATAACTTGTTGTTTTTCGAAGTCTGTGAGTCTGTTTCTGTTTTGTAAATATGTTCATTTGTATCATTTGTTTAGATTCCACATGTCAATGATAATCATATGATATCCTAATTTTGCCAGCCTTTCTTAACTGTTTCCAAATTTTTGAAATTAATATCATGAATGCTGTATATTTAAACTATGCTTATAGGACTATTCTTCAATTAAATTTGTAATATTTCATCCCAATTGTTGTGGCAAGAATGCACATGTAGTTGCTCTAAAAACAGATCTAGAGTCAATCCCATCTTTGTCACTTACCATCTGTGGCAGGTTATATTTTCCCAGATGGCCACAGCATGCTCTTATAAGGGGCTATTGACTCCACTCAAGGTGGAGTGGATGTGACTATAAAAACATAGCACAAGTTCTTGATGGACCAGTTCGGTATGTCGATTGTGCTGGCAATTATATGAATCTTAACATGGAATCAAATTACACAGAATGTACGTCTGTGTGCACACACACACATGCACAAATGAGTACACGTAACAACCGGTGAAATGGATTAAATTCATAGTCTAGTTAATTGTGTTTTTAATTTCCTGGTGATGATATTGGTCTACAGTCATAAACGACCACTATGGGGAAGCTGAGAGATGGGTTCATGAAACTTTACTGCTGTATTTACAACTTCCTGTTAGTCTATAACTCAATATAAAAAGTTTTTTTTTTTTTTTTTAAGGCAGTACAGCTTTTATTTGTCTTCTCAGGATGTTTGTCTTTGCAGCCCAGCTGCAATGACATGGGAACGTCTAGGCCACATGAAGAGGTCATCTGCGGGGTTCTGCGTGACAGCCCCATAAGGGATCTTGTTGACAGACACATGAGTGGAGAAACAGCCACACCTGCCATCTCACTGTAACCACATGGGAGACCCCAGGTGAGAATCGCTAAGAACTGCCCAGCTGAGCCCAGTCAACTTCTAGCGAAGTAACAGGAAAGTAATATTATTGTTTTAAGCCACTAAGTTTTGAAATAATTCATTAGGCAACCAAAGATGACCAGAACACTATCAATGTGATCCGTGCACCTCTGTGCCCCAGGTTTTTGATTTATTTATGAAAAGATAATAGTGCCTGCATCAGTTTATTGCAAGCATGAAACAAGTAATCAAATAAAGCAGCTAGGGCAGTGCCCATATGAGATAGATGTTAGCTCCCATTATTATTACTATGTATCCAAACTATAGTAAAAGAACAATTAAGATGAAATAGCCCATTTAGCTTTGGGTCCTTTCCAAGGTGACACTAAATGACATCCCCTCTTGTCCCTAGAGATTGAGAGCGAGCCTCAAGAACTTGGCGAAAAGAGTGGCTTCTATCTTGAGCACATCCTTAAATAACCTCTACCCTCTGGTTTCCCTGTGGAGTAAATGTACATTCTAAAAATAAATGCTGGTTCTGTTAAGTTACCCCCTCTCCCTTAACCCCAGAGGGAGTAACTTTTTTCTTCTATATGGGTTAAAAGTATTGGTGGATGCTAATTTACTTCTTGGAACATTCTTTTATGGAAAATATCTGTTGCTTGAACAACATTTGAGCTAGTTGGAAGCCCATTTTGTAATACCCAGCATTATAAAAGGCCTTCTCCCTTTCCCCAATTTAACCACAGTGTGCCAAGTCAAAGTATCTTTAAAGCCCCCTTTTCAATTCACAATTTTAAAAAATTACAATTTTTATATTATAAAAATTATATGTATTATATATACATATACACATATAAAATAGGAAAAAGCTCTGTTCCTACCTCCTGACCACATAGTTATTGTCTTCATGGGTCGGGGCAGCAGACCACTTTAAAAGGAAGAACTGGCATAAAGGGAAGCCAACTTGATTAGGAAGAGTGTGGGGCCCTGAGGCCACCCCCAGGGAGTCTGAATTTCCTTCAAGGGTTAGTGCCAGGTTGGAAACCAAGGAGGGGTCATTTCACCCCGAAGTGCTGACTGCAGCTGCCTGGCAGGGCAGGGTTGTGCTGAGGCAGTAGAGGCCCTCAGGCAACATCTGGAAAAATACTTAGGACTTCAGACTTTGGAAAATGCCAAATCAGTAATCCTTAGGTTTTAGTCCTTGCCGGTGATCTGTGTGGGTTTTTTTGCATATTGCCCTGAAATCAGGATCCACTATGATGATCTCAGTCCAGTCAACCTTGTCAATAACATTTAAACCCTAGAAATAAAGAAGAAAATGAGGAAAACAAAACAAAACTGATGTGTGGGACTGGAAGAGGGAGGGTGTTGCTGGGGAAAGCAGAGGGGTATACACACACACACACACACACACACACACACACACACACACAGGAGAGTGCTGGGGAAAACAGAGGGCTAAACACCCATGCAGAGATGACGGAACAGTTTCTGCATCATCAATTTGTTTATCTGAGTTATCACAACACACATTAAAATATAGCCTGAGCTACATTTCCCTTGGAGAAGGCAATGGCAACCCACTCCAGTACTCTTGCCTGGAAAATTCCAAGGATGGAGGAGCCTGGCGGGCTACAGTTCATGGGGTCGTTAGGAGTTGGCTACAACTGAGCAACTTCACTTTCACTTTTCACTTTCATGCATTGGAGAAGGAAATGGCAACCCACTCCAGTGTTCTTGTCTGGAGAATCCCAGGGACGGGGTAGCCTGGTGGGCTGCCGTCTATGGGGTCGCACAGAGTCGGACACGACTGAGCGACTGAACTGAGCTGAACTGAAGCGACCTACCAGCAACCAGCAACATTTCCCTACTGCAGCTGTTACAGTGTCATGGTAGCCCATTTCCTGACATATCTGTGATTAATGGCCTAATTAACCTAATATTATAAACCAACGTATACTTCAATTTAGAAAAAGGACTTTATTGTTTATTTGATCCCTTTTATTTTGTCCCCTTACTGACAATGATTTTGCTGCCTTTGTTCAAGGTGATTCTTAATCATTGATAGCAAGGTATTTCAGTTCAGAAGGTAGGAATGTGATGTCTCATACAAATGGGTAAAATATTTATTTAAATATTTAAGACCTTAGTAGGCCTTTTAGTGTATAATTGTCAGCAGTTGTCAGTGACAGTTTTTCATTCACCTGGATCCCCTTCTTTCACATGAAACTGAATGCCTATCCCTTTCTACCTGAATTAGCTTTTCCTCTGACTTCCTTTGACACTGACCTCCCCTGTCTGTCCCTTCTTTTTCATTCTCCCTGCTTCCTAAATGTGGCGATCATTGACCACCTATTGTTCTTATTTTGCTTTTGCTATTTTTTCTTAGAGTGTGTCTATTTTTAAGACTTCAACTACTGTGCATATCTCTAGCCCTGTCTTCACTCCTTCATCTTTAGGTGCTGCTAGGAATTCTCCAGCCAGGTGTTCTGCCTATCTCAAATTCACTGTGTCTATAATTGAACTCATCTTTAGCTTGGAACAGCTAAATCTTCTTGGGACGTCCCCATTTTTGACAGCGGTCTGTTAGTGATTCACTCACCTAGACTCCAGAAGAAGGATCTTTAAAACGCATTTTCTTCTGTTCATTTTGAAAGTGAAATCTCTGCTGAGTGGATGATGAGGAAATTAAGATTCTGTCATTCCAAAGATGTGTGAAACAGCTTTCACCAATATTAATTGAATATTACTGAATATTACTGAATATTTTGTCAGTTAACTCTAAAAAGCAAGTTGCTAAAGATATTAAATGAAATAGATGGTACAGAGCTCTATACAATGCTTACTTGTATTTTTCCCTAACATGTTTACCATAGACATGAAACAAGTGTGATAGATATAAATACAGATAGAGTTAATAGTTCGGGCTTCTATTGTGGCTCAGCTAGTAAAGAATCCGCCTGCAATGCAGGAGACCTGGGTTTGATCCCTGCTTTGGGAAAATCCCCTGGAGAAGGGAAAGGCTACCCACTCCAGTATTCTGGCCTGGAGAATTCCATGAACTGTATAGACAATGGGGTCACAAAGAGTCGGACATGTCTGAGTGACTTTCACTTGAACCCAGTGAAAGAAAACACATGGGATTAGCTACATAAAAGATAAACTATGGGCTTGATTCCTATTATGCTATTTATAGGCAAAATAGTTAGTGACCTGCTATTTCTCAAGGGTGACTGACACGTTATGGAATTAAAATAACCATCAGCAAACTATTTCAAGTGGAAAAGCTTATGTCTCCTTGACTCCAAGAAGATATCACAGGATGCCTTGTTTCTTATGGGAAGCATTGAAAGCATTCCACACATGGTTGAGAATCCAAAAATGGTTTAATGCCCATGTACAACATGGATGATAAGGTCTGAATACCCTTCTATATACAAAATCAGTAATGAGTCCATTGCTGGAGACTTTGAGAAAAGTATGAGCTTAAGCTACTTCCTAAAAGAGAACTAGATGAGAAATAAATGTATGAGTAGGAAAATCTCATCCTCTGATGATTAAGATACATCAGCTGGGAGTCTGCGAAATAGCCACATCAGGCCTGATGCTTTTCCAGGAATTGTCTGAAGAGATAGGACTTGTATCACTGAACCAGGTAAGTTAGCCACAACTTTGCCAAAGGGCAAGGATTAAAGCATTTATACAGATTAAAGATATTGCTTATCTTACCATTGCATTAGGACATTTGAAGAATGTACTCAGGGAAATAAACACAAGTTAACTCCAAATAAATTCTGAAAGTCACTCCCATTATAGCTATAAGGAAACTCACTAAAACACTGTAACAAACCCAATGACTCAAAACCCAATCTAAGACTTCCCTGGTGGTCCAGTGGATAAGAATTCACCTGCCAATGCAGGGGATATGGGTTCAATCCCCACTCTGGGAAGATCTCACATGCTGCCAGGCAGCTAAGCCCTGTGCACTGCAACTACTGAAGCTTGCTCCCTCTAGAGCTCCTAAGTCACAAGAGAAGCCACAGCATGAGAAGCCCGCACTGCAACTAGAGAAAGCTTGCTTGCAGCAATTAAGACCCAGTGCAGCCAAAAAAAAAAACACACCAAAACCAAAAACCCAACCTGCCAGGTACATTCAAGTATCTGGTATAACCTGAACTGTAAGAGAAATATCCTAATCTAGAGGTCGTGGGTCTTATGAGACACTGATATCAAAGAGAGTGTCAGTATTAGAGAATATACTTCATCTATTCGTTGGATGAATTGTGTTCAAAGATATAAGAAAACAGAAAAAAAAAAAACCCGCATATAAATAAGTTGATACAGATGGGAAAAAAAAGAATTAAAATTTTGGCTGAGGTCCAAGTTGTAGGTTTCATGGACTAGTACAAGACTGTGGTAATTAATTTGCAGCAAGCAAGTCACTAACAGGTAGCCTCTCAAACAATAAAAATAGAAACATGAAAAGTAAACTCATTAAGTAATTCTAGTAAATGGAGTATCTGTATCGAGAAAATCTGGAAACTTTTAAATAGGTGAGAGTAGCTCCATAATATTAGAATCAAAGTTTTCAGGTTCTATCACATAAATACTTTGGAATTTACATAGGAAATTCATAATATCTAAATCTCACAAGAAGTGCCTTGCTTCCTACTTCCTATTCCAAGGAAAAGAGAACACAAGCAATTACCACCTTAATCAAATGAGCAAAGCTAACTTCACCAATTTTGGGATAAACCAGTATCATACTCCCTTTTCCCCTTTTTCCATTATTATACCCTGAGGAAACTGTATCCCTTCAATGGTATTTCTGCCTAAAATGCAAAACTTGAATCTAATTGCAAGGAGATATCATTCTTGCTGTTTAGTTGCTGAGTCCTGTCTGACTCCTTTCTGACCCCACGGACTGTAGTCCACAACACTCCTCTGTCCATGGGATTTCCCAGGCAAGAACACTAGAGTGGGATGCCGTTTTCTTCTCCAGGTGATCTTTCCAAGTATCAAACCTGTATTTCTTACAGTTCCTTCATTGGCAGGCAGGTTCTTTACCACTGAAAAATCTGGGAAGCCCAACTCAAATGGAGGGACTATCTACAAAATACAATACTCTTAAAAACTGCCAAGTTATAGGAAAAAAAGAAAGGTTTAGGAACTGTTTCAGACAAAAGGAGACTTAAGAGATGAGACAGCAAACTACAACGAGTGATCCTGGATTGAATCCTGGAGAAAAAACTGTAAAGATAACTGGAGCAGTTGAAATTTAAATAAGGATTCAGTTCAGTCGCTTAGTCATGTCCGACTCTTTGCGACCCCATGAATCACAGCACGCCAGGCCTCCCTGTCCATCACCAACTCCTGGAGTTCACTCAGACTCATGTCCATCGAGCCAGTGATGCCATCCAGCCATCTCATTCTCTGTCGTCCCCTTCTCCTCCTGCCCTCAATCCCTTCCAGCATCAGAGTCTTTTCCAATGAGTCAACTCTTCACATCAGATGGCCAAAGTACTGGAGTTTCAGCTTTAGCATCATTCCTTCCAAAGAACACCCAGGGCTGATTTCCTTTAGAATGGACTGGTTAGATCTCTTGCAGTCCAAGGGACTCTCAAGAGTCTTCTCCAACACCACAGTTCAAAAGCATCAATTCTTCGGCACTCAGCTTTCTTCACAGTCCAACTCTCACATCCATACATGACTACTGGAAAAACCATAGCCTTGACTAGACGGGGGCTTCCCTAGTGGTGCAGAGGTTAAAGCGTCTCCCTGAAATGTGAGAGACCTGGGTTCGATCCCTGGGTCAGGAAGATCCCTTGGAGAAGGAAATGGCAACCCACTCCAGTATTCTTGCCTGGACAATCCCATGGACGGAGGAGCTTGGTGGGCTACAGCCCACAGGTCGCAAAGAGTTGGACACGACTGAGTGACATCATTTTCACTTTCACTTGACTAGACGGACCTTTGTTGGCAAAGTAATGTCTCTGCTTTTTAATATGCTATCTAGGTTGGTCATAACTTTCCTTCCAAGGAGTAAGCGTCTTTTAATTTCCTGGCTGCAATCACCATCGCCAGTGATTCTGGAGCCCCCCAAAATAAAGTCTGACACTGTTTCCACTGTTTCCCCATCTATTTGCCATGAAGTGATGGGACCAGATGCCATAATCTTCGTTTCTGAATGTTGAGTTTTAAGCCAACTTTTTCACTCTCCTCTTCACTTTCATCAAGAGGCTTTTTAGCTCCTCTTCACTTTCTGCCATAGGGGTGGTGTCATCTGCATATCTGAGGTTATTGATATTTCTCCTGGCAATCTTGATTCCAGCTTGTGTTTCCTCCAGTCCAGCGTTTCTCATGATGTACTCTGCATATAAGTTAAATAAGCAGGGTGACAATATACAGCCTTGATGTACTCCTTTTCCTATTTGGGACCAGTCTGTTGTTCCATGTCCAGTTCTAACTGTTGCTTCCTGACTTGCATACAGGTTTTTTAAGAGGCAGGTCAGATGGTCTGGTATTCCCATCTCTTTCAGAATTTTCCACAGTTGATTGTGATCCACACAGTCAAAGGCTTTGGCATAGTCAATAAAGCAGAAATAGATGTTTTTCTGGAACTCTTGCTTTTACCATGATCCAGCAGATGTTAGAAATTTGATCTCTGATTCCTCTGCCTTTTCTAAAACCAGCTTGAACATCTGGAAGTTCACGGTTCACGTATTGCTGAATCCTGGCTTGGAGAATTTTGAGCATTAGTTTACTAGCGTGTGAGATGAGTGCAATTGTGCGGTAGTTTGAGGATTGTGCTGTATTAATACTAAATTTCCTGATTTTGATCATCACATTGTAATTATAGAAGTGAATGTACTTGTTCTTCTTAGGAAATACACACAGGATTACTTAAGGATAGAGGGGCACAAATCTTCATATTACATTGAAATGGTTCAGAAAGAAGTGTGTGTGTTGTGTATGGAGAAAGAATGAAATAAAAAATAGTACAAAAGTAAGAATTTGGTGACAATATACAGCCTTGATGTACTCCTTTTCCTATTTGGAACCTGGCTGTTGTTCCATGTCCAGTTCTAACTGTTGCTTCCTGACTTGCATACAGATTTCTCAAGAGGCAGGTCAGGTGGTCTGGTATTCCCATCTCTTTCAGAATTTTTCACAGTTTATTGTGATCCACACAGTCAAAGGCTTTGGCATAGTCAATAAAGCAGAAATAGATGTTTTTCTGGAACTCTCTTGCTTTTTCCATGATCCAGCGGATGTTGGCAATTTGATCTCTGGTTCCTCTGCCTTTTCTAAAACCAGCTTGAACATCAGGAAGTTCATGGTTCACGTATTGCTGAAGCCTGGCTTGGAGAATTTTGAGCATTACTTTACTAGCATGTGAGATGAGTGCAATTGTGCGGTAGTTTGTGCATTCTTTGGCATTGCCTTTCTTTGGAATTGGAATGAAAACTGACCTTTTCCAGTCCTGTGGCCACTGCTGAGTTTTCCAAATTTGCTGGCATATTGGGTGCAGCACTTTCATAGCATCATCTTTTAGGATTTGAAACAGCTCAACTGGAATTCCATCACCTCCACTAGCTTTGTTCGTAGCGATGCTTTCCAAGGAGAGTACACCGTGAGAAACGCTGGACTGGAAGAAACACAAGGTGGAATCAAGATTGCCGGGAGAAATATCAATAACCTCAGATATTCAGAGGACGCCACCCTTATGGCAGAAAGTGAAGAGGAACTCAAAAGCCTCTTGATGAAAGTGAAAGAGGAGAGTGAAAAAGTTGGCCTAAAGCTCAACATCCAGAAAACTAAGATCATGGCATCCGGTCCCATCACTTCATGGGAAATAGATGGGGAAACAGTGGAAACAGTGTCAGACTTCATTTTGGGGGGCTCCAAAATCACTGCAGATGGTGACTGCAGCCATGAAATTAAAAGACGCTTACTCCTTGGAAGAAAAGTTATGACCAACCTAGATAGCATATTCAAAAGCAGAGACATTAGTTTGCCGACTAAGGTCCATCTAGTCAAGGCTATGGTTTTTCCTGTGGTCATGTATGGATGTGAGAGATGGACTGTGAAGAAAGCTGAGCGCCCAAGAATTGATGCTTTTGAACTGTGGTGTTGGAGAAGACTCCTGAGAGTGCCTTGGACTGCAAGGAGATCCAACCAGTCCATTCTGAAGGAGATCAACTCTGGGATTTCTTTGGAAGGAATGATGCTAAAGCTGAAACTCCAATACTTTGGCCACCTCATGTGAAGAGTTGACTCATTGGAAAAGACTCTGATGGTGGGAGGGATTGGGGGCAGGAGGAGAAGGGGACGACCGAGGATGAGATGGCTGGATGGCATCACTGACTCGATGGACCTGCGTCTGAGTGAACTCCGGGAGTTGGTGATGGACAGGGAGGCCTAGCGTGCTGCGATTCATCGGGTCGAAAGAGTCGGACACGACTGAGCGACCGAACTGAACTGAACTGAACTGAACTGAAGAATTTGGTAAAGGATTACGGGATTGCTTCATACCAGTGTTATAATTTTTCTGCAAATTTGCAGTTCAAATTAAAAGTTACAAATGATGCTAAAGATCTGCAAAATTCAGTTTTTTCAGAATTTGAGAAACCATCCAAATTCAGAACTGTTCAGATATATTGTTTCAGAGGAATTGGCAATCTGAATTTTATATTTGCCCTAGTATTAAAAACAGGAACTATGAAACCAAAGTATAAAAGTGATAAAAGTATACTTTTATCAGTGCCTATATACATATTCAAAGTCTTCCTTATTATTTTTTATACTGGTTTCTAATCTTGTCTCCTCACAGGCTGAGAGATAAGATCCCTATTCAGGGGACATTGTTATTGCATATTCAACGGAGGTGAGAAATCACTTGTCAGAAGTGTCTTAGAAAGACTGTATCAGACAATAATACAGGGAGCTGTGATTCTTTTAAGTCTTTTATTGAATTTGCTAAAATATTACTTCTGTTTTCTTCATGTTTTGGATTTTTATCCAGTGGTATGTAGGATCTTAACTCCCTGACCAGGGATTGATCCCTCCACCCCCCACCACAGTGCACTGGGCATTGGAAGGTGAAATCTAACCACTGGATAACCAGGAAAGTCCCTGGGAGCTGATTCTAATTTAGATCTTAAATATTTTCATGTAAAAATCCTAAGAAACAGTATTTGCGATACAGAGAATTTCGAACTGTCACCTCTCTCACAGATCTTGCTGTTTTTACACTAAGCACATTATTTTCCAGGCCAATTCTGATCCTCTAAGTTACAAAATAAGCCATTAGCCTCTGGATGTATTGGTCAGCATCTGATCATTTGATGATTTTAGAACACTAATTGGTTCTTGGCCCAATGCTGACCCTGACAGT
This sequence comes from Capricornis sumatraensis, assembly GCF_032405125.1. Lineage (NCBI taxonomy): Eukaryota > Metazoa > Chordata > Mammalia > Artiodactyla > Bovidae > Capricornis > Capricornis sumatraensis. The sequence goes on from NC_091071.1 coordinate 140,977,232, forward strand.
TGTTCAGAATGGGGTTTGGTACCACCAACCAACACTCATCTGCCTGGCTCCCAGGATGTGTGAGTGCTGGAGGGACTATCTATGATTAACCAATCCAATGCCACCCTTTTGTTTAATGGAATGCTTTCTCTTTCTATCCAAACCTGAACATGTATTGGGACAGGAGCGAGCCCCAGTTCAGCTATAAGGATTCCTTGATTCCAGGTCAAAATGGCTGCTGATGTACTATGTCAGCTTGATCAAAACTCCCCTCAACTTCCTTCTCCAAAATAGATAATGATGGGATGTGGAGCAGGCTTTGTCCAGGTCTGTAGAGCTGAAAGCTTGGGAAATGTCTTTGACTTGTTTCTTCCCCCAAAACCCATATTTCTTGGGAGCTCCCAATCCCGTCCCGTCCTATTTTCTTTTCTCAGGATCCACCCCACTCTCTGCTTTCAGTGCCATTATCCCAGTTGAGATCTTCATCTTTTCACCTTGTAACTGATCTTTTCTCAACTGTGCTCACCACACCCTACCTCATTCCACTACTGTGCATTCTTCACAAAAAGTGCCCAAAGTGTTATTTTTTTAAAATGAAAATTTGGACATGGAACAAGACTGGTTCCAAATAGGAAAAGGAGTACATCAAGGCTGTATATTGTCACCCTACTTATTTAACTAATATGCAGAGTACATCATGAGAAACGCTGGGCTGGAACAAGCACAAACTGGAATCAAGATCGCTGGAAGAAATATCAATAACCTCAGATATGCAGATGACACCACCCTTATGGCAGAAACTGAAGAGGAACTATAAAGCCTCTTGATGAAAGTGAAAAAGGAGTGAAAAAGTTGGCTTAAAGCTCAAGATTCAGAAAACGAAGATCATGGCATCTGGTCCCATCACTTCATGGGGAATAGATGGGGAAACAGTGGAAACAGTGTCAGACTTGCCATGAAATTAAAAGACGCTTGCTCCTTGGAAGGAAAGTTATGACCAACCTAGATAGCATATTCAAAAGCAGAGACATTACTTTGCCGACTAAGACCCGTCTAGTCAAGGCTATGGTTTTTCCTGTGGTCATGTATGGATGTGAGTTGGACTGTGAAGAAGGCTGAGCACCAAAAAATTGATGCTATTGAACTGTGGTGTTGGAAAAGACTCTTGAGGGTCCCTTGGACTGCAAGGAGATCCAACCAGTCCATTCTGAAGGAGATCAGTCCTGGGTGTTCTTTGGAAGGACTGATGATAAAGCTGAAACTCCAGTACTTTAGCCACCTCATGCAAAGAGTTGACTCATTGGAAAAGACTCTGATGCTGGAAGGGATTGGGGGCAGGAGGAGAAGGGGACGACAGAGGATGAGATGGCTGGATGGCATCACCGACTTGATGGACGTGAGTCTGAGTGAACTCTGGGAGTTGGTGATGGACAGGGAGGCCTGGCGTGCTGCGATTCATGGGGTCGCAAAGAGTCGGACAGGACTGAGCAAATGAACTGAACTGAACTGAACTGATGATCATGTCCCTTCCTTAAGTTTTCACTGGCTCCCTATTAACTTATATGCTAATGATACTAAACTCAGCACACACAGAGACTCAATTGCCTAATATTCCCTTTTGTTCCCTTTTTGTTCGATCGTCGGTGTTCTTTCCCTTTCTCTGTAGAATCCACATCTTACTATCTGTTTACCTAACCATTTTCCCCCACAGTAAACTCCTTGAGGGCAGAGACTCTTTTTAAAACCAAAATCCTATGGCTAGGATCTAGCAGGGTTCCTGGTACCTGCAATACAGTCGATAAATAAAAACTCAGGAGACTAGTTCATTAGCACTGAATTTTAATTAAAATCGATAGTTTAGATGAAGAACAGGACTAGGATAGTGTTTACAATCAACTTCTGAAAAATCACATTTACATAAAGGAAATAAAAGAGGCCAGCAGAGGTCCAAAAAAAAGGTGCAGCTTGTATTATTGCACTTGGATGAAACATGCTGTTCAAGGTCGCAAAATACTTAGGCCACACAAGGCCAGGAGGAGGAGACAAACACAGAGGACAACCCCCGCCCCCTCAGGGAGTATTTCTTCTGGATTCTCCAAGGAGCTCAAAAATATTTAGTATTTTTAAAAGATTCAACTAGAGCTCTTAACAAAGATGAGTCTTCAATACGTTTTAGTTACAGCCATGCTCTTCATTTCAAATCATATGCAAGTCTAACATGCAGCTTCTACTGCAAATAATGAGATATCTGTTATATTAGAATGACCCAGCGCCCCAGGCCATGAAAAGCAAGAAAGGGAATGAATCTCTATACAATTTCAGGGAATAATACCGTGGCTATAGTTTATCCTTTTGAGCACTGTTGACTTTGGTCATTGATCTTAGCACATAAGAAAAAGTGACAGAGAGTACAAGTGGACATTAAAAATAATTCCTAGGCTATTAGTAGAAAATAAAATTAAAAAAAAAGTCCCCGGCCACGTTCACAAAGGTGGCATAACTGTATGCATAAGAAAAAGGCTGTAAACTTATAGAAAAGATAAACTCTGGCTTCTAAACAAATTACAAAATTGATTTTGCCTTTACCCTTGAGAGTTATAGAGAAAAATGTAAACCAGTAGACCCTAGTTACCAGAAAAAAAAACATCCTCCAAAGACAAGAAATGACCTTAAAGTTTGGCCTGGGCTAGTTTTAACTGCAGGTTCTCTCCGAGTTTATCCATAAACTCAAACGTATTCAAGTAGTCAGAACGTTGCACGCTAATGGAGGAAGGAAAAAAGAAGGAAATTTAGTTTGTCTCTGATCTGGTAGAGAAAAAGTCTGAGACATGCTGCTTAATGTAGCATTCTATTTATTTCTAGAAGAAAAGTGATTAATGTTAACAAGCTACAAGTTTATGGCCGATGACTGCATTTACGGTTCAAGGGCCTGATCCAGGCTACAGGCAGTCTGAGTGGAGCCAGGCCAAACACACACACTCACTCAGGGGGTTCCTGGTCTTGTAGCTTTAAGAGTAAAACTGCCCCAGAGCTTCATTCAGGCTAATGCCTGGGAGACTGAAATCATCCTACTTCTTATTTCTCATTCTTCGTTAAAAGAACATGTCCAGGTACAGTCATCTTTTTACTTATGTCCCTACAAATTGTCACATGTCCTCAAACAAACAAACAAAAAACCACTCTGGTGCTCTTATATCTACCTTTGTCTTTCTTAAAAAACAAAAGACAATGGACTGGCTCTCATAATCCTGATGACAGGTGTCTATCCAACTAGGCTTAAAAGTAACACACTGATAGGAACATTTCAGACATTGTATTCTTGCTGAAAATTTAAAATAAGAAAGATGTAGTAATGGAGCATATCCCCATGACTGAGGTATACTGACCCTAAACAGAGATCTCTGAGGACCCACAAATGAGACATAGGATTGGTGTTAGATTTTACTGAAGGATAATTGCTTTACAGAATTTTGTTGTTTTTTCATTTCTTGACATGAGCCATAGTAGCCAGCTTTGATTAAGGGAGGAAATCCCTGATCAGCAGCTAATTCAGCTAGGATACAGGCTTCCATGTTCTCAAAAAAGTCCTGGGCAAAACGATTATCTGACTGGCGGCTACAGATACTTAAGGAAGGGACTATGAGCAGCTGGACATCTTGTACCTATGCTCCTTACTTTTCTTACTAAATTGAAGATAAAGAGGTGGAATAAAATAGCCTTGGAGGTCTCTTTGTTTCAAAATGTCTGTAATTTTGTTTTATTAAGCAGAACCTTGCCACCCAGTTGACTGCCAACTAGATCAGGGGTGAGCACACTACAGCTTGGCTCATGACCTCAGTCCAGACTGCAGCCTGGTTCTGTACACAGGGTTTGATTGGAACACTGCCACTCCCATTAGCTCTTGTATCACCACTGACTGCTTTCGCGCCGTGGAGGCAAAGTTCAATACTTGCCATACGTTCCGTAAAGCCTGAAATGTTTATTATCTGACAGTTTACAGATAATGTCTCCTGACTCTTGAACCAGATGACAAATAATAATTCATGTAACCCCAGAAACCACTTAATGTTTTGAGCCCAGTGAGGATAAATGGTAATTTGACCACAGAGCTTACAGCATCTTATACTTACTTGGGTAAACCTTTAATACATGCAGCTAAGTCCTTGGTCATGAAGCCAGCCTCAATGGTCTCAATACAGACTTCTTCCAAAGCCTTTGCAAAAAAGCTGAGCTCTTTATTGTTATCAAGCTTAGCTCTGTGGGCTAAGCCTCTGGTCCAGGCAAAAATGGAAGCTGAAAGACAGGGGGAATAAAAAAAAAGCACAATTCAATCATGCTGATTAGAAATATTCCCAAGTCTTTGTTTGACAAAATAGAATATTTCTTTTGTTTAAGTGACTGACTTCATTGGATGCTATCCACATGAGCTTTAAGTTTCAGGAAATATTTTATCAAATAGAAACTTGAAAAAAAAACAACCTGCATTTTTGTAGAGGAAATGTTTTGGATTTTGTTAGAGCTTTAAGAAAGCATATAGTCATGGTAGGGAACTTACTAATCTGGTAAAGGTCACAACCTCTTTTATCTCGTCTGTACTGGTCTCTTCTCTTTCCAGGCTGTAATGTTTTTAAAGTGCTGTCCTTGAGGACATCCCTGGTGGTCCAGTGGTTAAGAATCCACCTGCCAATGCAGGGGATGTGGGTTCAATCCCTGGTCTGGGAGAATTCCACATGACATGGACACCTAAGCCTGTGTGCCACAACTACTGAGCCCATGCTCCAGAGCTTGTGCTCTGAAACAAGAGGAGCTGCTACAATGAGAAGCCCATACACTGCAACTAGAGTAGCCCCCACCCTCTGCCACTAAAGAAAGACTGTGCACAGCAACAAAGACCCAGCACAGCCAAAAATTAAAAAAATTAATTAAAAAAAAAAAGCACTGTCCTTAAAACTTAGTTAAAAGGGGCCTGTCAATATGGCTTTAGATTCTCAGCCACATGTGATGTTTCACAGCAGCAAAAGAAAAGGAAAAGGAAAATGCTTGTTGATAACATTCTTCTCTGTAATATATATCCTCCCACAAAATGGAAAAGCATATATTGTGTATATTTTAGGAAACATATTAAAGCAGTTCTTATTGGTAGGACAAATGAGCTGCTAGGTGATGGTTTTATACACAAGGCATTGGGCAGCCAAAGGAACACGTTGGAGTCCCTTTGGAGATTTCTATTCTGGTTGGAAATCAATGTAGCAGCCGACACTATCTTACCAATGGGATTGGTGGACGTCTCTTGTCCTTTCTGGTACATTCGGTAGTGACGGGTGACAGTCCCGTGGGCAGCCTCTGCTTCAACTGTCTTGCCATCTGGACAAACCAGCACACTGGTCATCATGCCGAGAGAGCCATAACCTGTGAGCGGCAGAACATGAAGGACGGGATTCAAGTGCAGGAAGAGCACTGGATCTCCCAGAGAGGAAAGACAAGGACTTCATCTTGACAGGACTCGGTGAACAAAATAAACATGAGTGCATGGAGTCATCAGTAATTCTTCTGCCTTTCAGAAAAGGCTACGTTTTTCCTCACTTATTTACTTCAGAGGCACCTGCTCATGGTCTGACTGCCTGTATTCCACCCTAGTTCCATGACTTCCTAGCTACTGTGGCTCAGTTTCCTTACCTGTAAAATGGGTATAGCAGGGCTTCCCTGGTGGTACAGTGGATAAGAATCCACCTGCCAGTGTAGGAGAAGCCGGTTCAATCCCTGGCCCGGGAAGATCCCACGTGCTGAGGAGTAACTAAGTATAAGTGCACCAACTACTGAAGCCTGCACTCTGCAGCAACACAAGCCACCACCGTGATAAGCCTCCACTCTCCACAACGAGAAAAGCCTGTGTGCAGCAATGAAGACCCAGCGTGGCCCAAAACAAAAATCAATAAACAAATCTTTAAAAAAGGAGGAGGGGAGAAAAGTAAAAACACCTACTTCATAGGGCTGTTGTGAGAATTAGATGTATATTCATATATTCATGACTATATATGAAAAGAAAACACATTCTTATTCCTTAGAATACTACCCTCCAGAGAATAAGAGTTCAATATATCACTGTTATGCTTATGTGCAGATGCTCTGCTATTCTGGGAAAATAAAGATTCAGGAGTTTTCTCCAGCCACCAAGCTGCTCACAGGCTCACGCGGGACTGGCAAGAGAAAGCTGGTTAAAAACAAAATAGGGTGGATCCGAGCACCTCCCACTCGCTCCTGCTCTCTTTTACAGCCTCACCAGAACGATTCTGTTCTGTGGTTTCCTAGTCAGAGAACCAAACTGCAACTTTTAAGTCCATGTAATTGACTTTCCTTCTTCTATTCATTTTTTCTTATACTCAAATTCAAAGAACATTTGTCGCCATTTTTGCTACTTCCCAATAGAACCTGTGGAATTAACAATGCAAATTTATAATAGGCTGCTACCTTTTTTTTGGTTTGAAAGTAAGGAAAAAACTTTATGAATTCTTTGAGTACAATTAGCAATTTCTGTACCAAATTAGCAGCTCCTTTCCTATCACTATGTCGGTATGAGGCTTCAGTAGAGGCTCAAATATTCACTGACTGGAGATGTTTGTGGCCATATCCATGGTGATAGTCTATTTATCCATGAGACACTAGTTGGTACCACTGTCAAAACTGAGGACAGAAATATAACATTTGGTTTGAGTCCAAAGTAGTTCATGCCTCTAGAAAAGAATGCATGTGAGGACAGCTCTGCTGCCTTTTAATCTGCTATGCTGAGGTCACCTTTACCTGCAGGCACTGCCCAGACACAGTCTTGGTTCCAGGTATCTTTTCAGTGCATGGCTGGACACTGCACTGCAGCACTCTTGCTCTGAAGTCCTTTGAACCTCCACAGCTTGACAATAACATTTGCGATATCCCTCCAGATACCCTCTTATTGCCAGGAGGACATTTAGAAACCATGAGATGATCTGAGCCCATTCTAAGAACCCTGCTCTCCTTGCTTTGTGATGGAATTATCACTAAGCAACACTCCTTTCTCTGCTGCATTCAAACGACTGTGATGACCTCCCAGGTGGCACTAGTGATAAAGAATGTGCCTGCCCATGCAGGAGACATAAGAGATGTGGGTTGGATCCCTGGGTCAGTACGATCCCCTGGAGAAGGGCATGGCAACCCACTCCAGTATTCTTGCCTGGAGAATCCTATGGACAGAACAGCTTGGCAGGTTATGGTCCATAGGGTCTCAGAGTCAGACACGACTGAAGCGACAGCACACAGCATGCAAGAGAAACAGAAGGAGGGTAAAGAAAGACCTGGGTAACTCATTTATCTGACATCAAAGTCATCTTTAACCAGGCAGATCTACTAATTTTCAAACTGATAGCAATGATTAACTTTTCACAAGAGAAAGAAAAAGTAGTACTTCCTGGGGGAAAGCAAATGCAACCGAAGTGAACACAAACATTCATCAGGGAAATTCAGTGCACACCACTTCACGAGTAACTGAAACTGAAGGACAGCTTAGCACTGAGGAAGGCAGGGAAGGGAGAGCTTTTGCTCCTCTGGTCCCTATCTCTGGCATGAAGCTCCTGGTTTCTGCAATGTCTGCTTCTTTGCTTGATTTCATGTGTTTAGAGCTAAGCAGTAAACACGTGTGTTTTACGTGGTATGGAACAGCTGTCAAGGCTGGCAAAAGTGGCGTGATTTGTACCAGTTGTGGGATGAACAGGCTCTTGGGAGGGAGGTCCCTTGGTTATGAGATAACCCTGGCCCCTTCTCTCCTGAGTCCCCTAGTTTTTTTACATTCTTATTGGAAGGCAGGAAAAAAGAGTGATTTTCAGATTAGGTGATTGGGCTGCTCATTGGAGGCAGTGAAACTTAAGGAGGGAAAAGGGTTGAGATGTAAACTGTGTTAACATCTAAGGCTGGAGATTCAACCCCACTGAGTTACTTCCTGGGCACCCCTGAGAGAAGTCGTCTACCCAGTCTGATCTTACTTTCCTCATCAGTCAGCTGAGAAGATGGACCTGAATGTCTTGCAGTGCTACCATTTCATGAGCTTTACCAAGGGCTATAGCATCCCTCTTCCCACACCTGGGCACCACCTGTTGGCCGCAGGCCAAGCCCCACCTCCACTTGTCCTCCAGCTCCTTACCTTGGGCCACGGAGTCCGACTGCACGTCCCCATCATAGTTCTTACAGGCCCAAATGAAGCCCCCCTCCGATTTCATAGCTTGGGCCACCATGTCATCAATGAGCCTGTGCTCATACCAGATATTCTGAGCTTCAAACTCAGATTTGTACTGCCTGAGAAAAGAGAAAGAGAAGAGAACAATAGACAAAGGAAATTGGTTTTGTTGGGATACCATGTGCCTCTCTGAAAGGCTGGAGGTGGGGCTGGAAGCAGCAGGTTTTAGTAGAAGCAACGCAAATTTGGGGATCTGACAGACATGGGCTGAAATCCCTGCCCATTCATTTTCTAGCTATGAAACTCCCATTTCCCCATCTGTAAGGGTGATTTCATCCACTTGGCAGAGATATGAGAATTAAGCAAGACAACAGTGTTCCAAGTATTAATACTACTTCTACAGTTTTCAATATACTACTCACCTGTTTCTTGGGATTGAGCTTGCCTTAAGGATTTATGTTAAAAAAAGAATATAAGGGGGTAGAGAAAGACTATTTTACTACCCAGTATCATTCAGCAAACTAGGACAGCTTCCAGGTTTGATACAGACAGGGAATGGAAGGAGGTATTAAAATGTCTTGGGAAGGATACCTAAAATCCCAGCCCTGGTCTCAATGCTTGTATCTAAAGGGAGGAATGCCATCTTAAAAGTTAACAAGTACTCAAGTACTGTTGAACCTAAAATGATTATAAATGTAGACTTAAGTTCAAATGACTCCATTAAAGCAAAGTTTTATTTATTTTCTTTATTTATATTTAAATTACTGGCTGTGTCCCACAGCTTGCAAGATCTTAGTTTCCTGACCAGGGATTGAACCCACACCTTTTGCAGTGAAAATGTAGAATCCTAACCACTGGACTGCCAGGCAATTCCCAAAAGGAGAGTTTTAAATCATAAGAGTGGGCTTCAGAAAGAATGGAAATGGGGTCTTCCCTGGTGGTCCAGTGGCTAAGACTTTGAGCTCCCAGTGCAGGGGGCCCAGATTTGATCCTTGGTTGGGGAATTAAATCCCATGTGCTGCAACTAAAGATCCTGCATGAGCAACTAAGACCTGGTGAAATAAATAAATATTACAAAGAAGGAAAATGGAATAGGCCCAATTTAGAAACTTACACACATGAAAAATTAGAACTTTCTATCACTAACAGGGTACATTCACTCACACATTAAATAATTCTGGCTCTGAAAAAAATGTGGGACCTTTATCTGAGAACACATTCCCCTTCTAAAAGCAACTCAAGTGTTTTGTTTCAACCCTTGTTAAATCTCAGTTCTGTCTTTATCTTAATGAGATAGTGATGGTTTTCACTCAATTTGTCTCATAATCAAAGGGATAAGCATACAAATTCTATATTATAAATGCCGCCATTTGTGACCAAAAAAGGAAAAAAGAACTGTAGTTACTTGTCATATATCTCCTGAAAGATGTCTTTAAAACGTCCATCGTATTTCTTCAGAATAGTGTTTTTGGTGCTCAGATACAAAGGCCAATTCTTAGACAAAGCCATCTGGAAAGAACTGTGTGCAAAATCTTCAATTGACTTATCTTGATTGAACATCCCCATGGCAACACCACCACTCTCTGTGAGGGGAAAACAAGAAAAAAAAAAAGAAAGGTAAATAGGGTACAGCTGTAGCAAGTCTAAACCCACCCCCACCACCAAAATAGCCTGCTTCCAGCTCTCATGTCTGAGTTCAGGCTTCCAATTTCAGTATTCCATGAGTTTCTGAGACACATAATTCGAGGAAAGACAATTCTAGGTAAGGACATTCTAACTTGTTTTGAAAGGCCAATACCCATGAGAAAAACATGTCTTTTGGATCCTGAAATACCAAGAACTGATATGAACCAGAAACACACTGAAGAAGGGGTAAGTGATTTTTAAACACTTTTCACACTTTAAAAAATTTCAAGCATGTCTTTTAAGCTTTAAGTGTGCACTCAATCTTCAGTCACTAAGAATACATTTCAAACATGGAATGAAAATTCTCATCATTTCCTGGAGGATACTGAAAGTTGGTTTTGCTTTGGCAGAAATAATCATGCGCCATATAATCACGGGTGTTTCACAACTCTTACTGTTTGAACTCTGTTATTACTGAAAGCTAGAACTTGAATCTATGCTACTGTCCAGGGCCAGCCTGGGGCTAAGGATGAGAGGTGTGGAAACTGGCAGAACTAGATTCCTTTAAAATGATATGACTTAGAGGAGGCAAGAACAACAACAGCTAGGTAAATTTTGAGATTTTGTTTGCGTGAGTTCTTTTAACAAGCTTAACAATGGGGAAAGTCTGTTCTTTCAACAACTTTTGGTTGGGATTTGCCATATTGAACCTTATTAGAAACAGCAAAATCGAGGGAAGAGAAGAAGTAAAAAACAACAACAACAACAAACCAAAACCCAAACAGTTCACTTTCACAAAATAAACACTCAGAACCAGAAAAAACTTCAGCAAATAAATAAAAAAGCCATTTTCAAACAAAAACCCTGCCAGAACCAAAGCGTAGGACTACATAACAGGCAATTTGGGGCTATTAACATTTAATTTATGTAATTTGCGTGTAACAGATTCCTGTCAACCTTCCCTCCCTGTTTTGAGATGCATAATTATCTACTTGTATTTTCAATTAAGTGAATTAAGTGGCTAATTCCTTTTATGCCACTGGAAGCCAATGACATTTTTATGTTAGGTTTTGAGTCCTGTGGAAATACTAGAGATTCAGGTTGCATTTTTAGGCAGCCACACAACTAACTTTAAAAAACTGGTGATAACGTTGTCTAAATGGCCTGTTAAAAAAAAATGAAAAATACAAACATACCTGTGAAGTTATGTACTAGGTATACCGTTTTGGGGGATCCATCGCTTGGTGTATAGGATATCTCTACTTTCCCAGGCCCCGGCACAACAAAATCAGTTGCTCTATACTGTATAGGGGGAAAAAAGAAAATAAATCTCAAAACTGTCCTAACAAGAATTACATGAAGGGAAAATAAAACCCATAGACTACAGAGCTGGAAGACACCCAGACAACAGTACAGTGCGGCCCAACTTTCTAATTGAAAGATGGAGATAAAGAGGTCCAGAGAATTCCCAAAGCTAGTTAGTAGGAGTACACATTGGACATCAGTATTTATCAGGTGCTTACAATGTAAGGGGCAGTTTTCTAAGTACAGATATGAGTATGAAAGAGAGTAACAAAGTCTTCCCTCTTACAAAGTCTATGACCTAACAAACTCATACAAAAGTGAAGCAACATTAACAGCTTTCAAATGTCAACAGCAGGCATAGATTAAAAAATGCGACTGGAAGATGGAGGAAGAGAAATGACCATAACCTGGAGGTCAGGGAAGTCTTCTCTTGGGGGCCGACAATATACTAACTGTAGCACTGAACATGGGCTTCCCTGGTGGCTCAGACGATAAAGAATCCACCAGCAATGTGGGAGACGTGGGTTTGATCCCTGGGTTGGGCAGATCCCCCAGAGGGCATGGCAACCCACTCTAGTATTCCTGCCTGGAGAATTCCCACGGACAGTGGAGTCTGGTGGCCTACAGTCCGTGGGGTCACAGAGTCGGACACGATGGAGTGATTAAGTGCAGCATGGCACTGAAGATGATGTTGAGAGTGCTAGCGCCTGGTCCTCACTAGGAGACACACTTTAAGTGATTAACCTGTATCCCACATTATCTCTTTTGATTCTTCCATCAATCTTACAAGGGAGGAACTATGATGTAGTGCAAATAACCCATTTAGGGTCTGGTCCTTGGACCTTCAGGGCTTGTTCTCTTCATGAACATCATTCTAGAAGCAGCTGCAGTAGGCTGATGACCCTTAAGAAAGGGCCTTCTAAGGACAGCTACCTCTGGTACAGGTAAGGAAAAATATGCCCAGCCCACACTAGGCATATGTCAATCTTTGCTGCCTTGTACCTTCTTCGATGGCTCAGATTAGAATACTTTCAGAGTCAGGTACCAGCAGATGCCAGTCAAACTTATTTATCTTTGTTTATAGCAATACTAAAGACAGCTGAAAGAACAGCTGTCAGATAATGACATTAATATCTATTCTATGCAGAACATTTCTGACATATATTGGTAGTAACTGATTCTCATTTCTCAAAAGGTGTCAAAGCACCATAAATGCTTTCTAGACGCTTGGAATTTTCAATCTAGTAGGCTAGAATGACCATTCTTCCAGTGATTGATGCCACAATCATTTTTAAAAAAGGGAAAAGGAAAAAAAGGATATAACTTAGGGCCATGTTCCCAGGACTAGTGAGTTTGTAGCAATCTCATCTACATTCCCTCTTCTGAGCCTCCGAGTTATCTGTGAAGGGAACTGCCAGGACGAAGGGATAGCCTGAAATACACAGTAGAACAAAGTGAACTGCCGCTCAAGGACTGACCTGGTAACCCAGCCCCCAGCAACAGAGAGTGGTCTGCTCTACCCATACTATTTTCAACGATGGTGACATCAAAGCCTCTGGGTGTCAGGGACAGAGACTCTTGTTTTTAAGGCTCTTGTAAGACATGCGCTGCTTTCTATGAAAGTCTGAAACTTTAGTTTCAACACAGAATTTTTAGTTTAGTTGGTAATGTTTCTGTTTAATTTGGCCACAAGCCTACTTGTACAGAAGTATAGAAACTAGACTTTTCTTCTTCCCTCAAGGAGGAAATGTTCTGAAGAGACTGCTTTCAACTACTGAGTTAGTTTGTCCTTTTATGCATGAAATGATCATGTTTAATATAATCATCTTTGGTAGTTCTCAATTCTGTCTGCACATTAGAATCACCTGGAGAGCTTCAAAACACCGCGGAACTGAGATTTAGCTAGTGTAGGGTGGGACAAAGGCATTGGAATTAAAACAAAAAAAGCTTTTTTTTAAATGGCAATGCAAAATAAAACAAACACCAAAAAACCTGTAAAAAGGTCCTATTGTACAGCCCGGGTTTGGCTGAACCACTGATTCAGTTAAACCACAGGAAATTATACGAAAATGTCTTTATCATATGGTTTAACCTAATAAAAAGACCCCAAAAAAGGCCTATAAAAAAGTCATTTATAGTGAGATAGGTACCTATAAGTTTATCTGAATTTACTTTTATCTAAATGTCTATGGGTGTGTGTATATATACACATATATATTCATTTTTCAATTCTATACATCATTTGTGGGCTTTCCTGGTGGCTCAGTGATAAAAGATTCTGCCTGGAGTACAGGAAACGTGGGTTTCATCCCTGGGTCGGGAAGATCCCCTGAAGAAGGGAAAGGCTACCCACTCCAGTATTCTGGCCCGGAGAATTCCATGGACAGAGGAGCCTGGAGGGCTATAGTCCACGGAGTCACAAAGACTTGGATATGACTGAAGTGACTGAGCACATACCTCCCTTAATGGAAGCAGACACCAAAAGAGAGTAAAGCACATAGAAATCAGAACTGCTGGGCAATCAAAAGCCACGAGAAAAGAACATGGAAAGTCAAGTCATGCCAACACGACTTACTTGATCCCCATAAGCATGACGACCTATGATAATGGGTTTTACCCATCCGCTCACGAGCCGGGGAATATTTTTGCAGATAATAGCTTCCCTGAAGACAGTGCCACCCAGGATATTTCGGATGGTGCCATTCGGAGACTTCCACATTTGTTTCAGCTTGAACTCCTCCACTCTCTTCTCATCGGGGGTGATGGTGGCACACTTGACACCAACGTTGTACTTCTTTATAGCTTCTGCAGCGTCCTTGGTGACCTGGTCATTGGTGGCATCGCGATTCTCTATGCTTAAATCGTAGCTGGGAGGGAAAGGTTGAAAGCGTAACTTTTCCAGACATACCTACAGGTGACTGAAGATACTCCCCTTCTATCCCCATGCACAACTCTATGCATGCTGATGGTACACGGGGCCTGCCCTGCAGAAAGTGAAGGCTCCGTACACACCTAAATCTGCTGAGTTTTAGCATTAGTGTACCCTTGACACAAAGATGGCTGCCAACTAAAAAGACCTCTAAGAAGGGGTAGACCGCTGGGCCACACTGTGTTGTGGGAAGCTGTTGAGAAGGAAATAAAATAAAAACCACTGTACCCTTTCCTCTCGGCCTACTCTTTATCACCACTTTCTGCAGACCTTCTTCATCTGATTAGCATAAAAATGCAAACCTAAGTATTATTTTCCCCTTAGAAAATACTGTGCTCTAAAAATAAAGCGGCTGAGGACTAAAAGGATTTCTTGCAGTTTGGCACTGAAGTGGTGGGAGTTACAGCTGAGACAGTCAGTGCCAAAAAATGCTAATAACTATTAAGGCCAATTAGCTGTATACTGAACCTTTCCCTAAATCTCAGGCAAGTCTTTCTCCTGGAAACAAGCCTGAAGTTTATAATGGAATCCAGCAATGACTTTATATAGCCCACTGATTTATAGCGTAAAATACACCAACACCCAGACTGCAAGTTATTCAGAGTGTGAAAGAAAGCTGGTTGTTCAGAGCAGAGAAGACTGTAAAACTTTAAAGTAGGTAATAGTTTGTCAAAAGTAGGAAAAACGAAACAGTAATGTAACAGTTTATTTTGTTTTCCAAGGCTTAAAAAGTTTTCTAGTTTTTTCAGCTTTCAAAATTTGCTGAATTATCAAGCCCCTCAAACTCTTGTTTCACTTCTGGTATTTTCCTTCCTTTAGATATCCCACTCCTTGTGATGGAAATGCAAAAGGGCATCCAATCTGGTGATATATTTCCAAATAAAAATAATTCCAAGCTGCTTTAACTGTTCGCATCTCCTCCCTCTCCTTGAGGGTCTATTGTCAATTGTCAACCTCCAGACCTCCTTAGGATATCCTTCCTTCTTAATCTTGTAAGGGGTCACTTTGTAAGCACAGTCGTGGATTATGTGTAAATTTTCAACATGACCTATAACACTCTGTCTCAAAAAGTTACATAACTGCTCTTTGACCCCAAGTGGGCAGAATGGTCCTCAGAGCTTTCTGAATACTCAAGCTGACATGAATACAATTCTCCCTTTCTTTCTTAGATTATTAATTTTTTTTCCATCGGCACTAAAAAAGACACTCTTATCTTCTGACTTAGAAAGTGCTGAATATCTATAAAAAGTCCACTCTTAACTCAAACAGCAGTAGTCAGCAATATTCACGTTCACAGGAAACATTTTTCATCAAAAGAATCTTACAGCACATCAGTGGATTTTTTTGCTTCTAAGTGAAAAAAAAAAAAATGAATAAATGGTCCCAATCACTGTCTAGACAACAGAAAATAAAACAAACAAATAGCAATCTTGGAACTACTTACACTTGTTTAAGTCTCCAAATATTTTTTAGTTTTTAGCCAGTAACTCTGCCTTCTAGGTATAATGACTGTCCTTTAAAGCTCCTTATGCCTCTAGGCTAAAGAGAATCTTTGTAGCTATTATCATGGGAATTGTTCTGCAAATTCACCTACTGCCATGTACACGAAAGTCAATCAGTTGTGTCCAACTCTGGGACCCCCATGGACTATACGGTCCATGGAATTTTCCAGGCCAGGATACTGGAGTGGATAGCCTTTCCCTTCTCCGGGGATCTTCCCAACCCAGGGATCCAACCCAGGTCTCCAGCATTGCAGGCAGATTCTTTACCATCTGAGTCACCAGGGAAGCCCTTATTCAACAGCTTAGCCACCAGAAGGCTTCCCTGGCCTTCACTATCTCTTGGAGCTTGCTCAAACTCGTGTCCATTGAGTCAGCGATGCCATCCAACCATCTCATCCTCTGTTGTCCCCTTCTTCTCCTGTCCTCAATCTTTCCCAGCATCAGGGTCTTGGACACAAATGGTTTAGGGAACTTCTCCTGAAAGGTGGGGATTTTATTAGATAACTTCGAGAATTCTGTGCTATAATTGTATAAAATGCAGAAAAGACAAGGAATGAACAGGTAAAAAGGCCCACTGACTAGTTAAGCAGAGTGGCAGAAAATACTTTATCCTTTAGAAAGGACAAAACTGTGTTAACTACATTGTTTACTGATTTATTAGAGGATTCCCAGGCAGCACTAGTGGTAAAGAACCCACCAGCCAATGAAGGAGACGTAAAAGACGTGGGTTCAATCCCTGGGTTGGGAAGATCCTCTAGAGGAGGGCATGGGAACCTACTCCAGGATTCTGCCTGGAGAATCCCATGGACAAAGGAGCCTGGCAGACTATATAGTTCATAAGGTCGCAAAGAGTCAGACAAGACCGAGCAACTTGGCATGCAGCTCTGTTCTCCTCCCCTCTGCAAATAGTACCTCGCGTTACTCTTGGCCACTGATTTATTACAAACAAAACCCTCGCAGGAAACAGAGGCTTGGAAAGACCTGAGAAATCACTTTGCTGACATCCTAATTCCTCTCTTCTGAACAATGACAAGTTCAGTATTTCTAGTATTATGTTAAAATTAAAGATTCATTTCATATATATTTGAAACCCAGTCCCCCTAAAATTGAGTTCCCTTTGGAGTTTATAATTAATCTCTCTATCTAAAACTCTTCTTTGGTCCCCTCTGACCTCCATCCTATATTAATTTAACACTAGTCAACCGGACTCAGGTAACTAACATTGCTATTGTGACAACACTCTGAATGACTATAATTATGACTTAGGTATCATCAGTAACAACAGAATCAAGTTGTTTCTCCAGGGAAAAAATCAGCCCCTGAGCCATGAGAATGTAAACTGGATGCAACCTGACTTCCCTGAAACTAACATTTAAGAAAAGTCACAGAAATTTCACAATTTAAAAATACCCTCAGGCCTTCCTGGAGAAGGAAATGGCAACCCACTCCAGTGTTCTTGCCTGGAGAATCCCAGGGACGGGGGAGCCTGGTGGGCTGCCGTCTATGCGGTTGCAGGGTCGGACACGACTGAAGTGACTTAGCAGCAGCAGCAGGCTTTCCCTGGTGGTCCAGTAGTTAGGAACCCCCCTGCCAATGCAGGGAACACAGGTTTGATCCCTGGTCCAGAAGATTCCACGTGCAGCAGGGCAACTAAGCCCACGCGCCACAACTGCTGAGGCCCTGTGCCCAGACCCTGTGCTCTGCAACAAGAGAAGCCACTGCAATGAGGGGCTGCTACATCCTCGCCAGAGAGTAGCCCCTGCTCGCCATAACTAGAGAAAGCCAGTGTGCTACAACAAAGACCCAGGGTACCCAAAAATATAATAAAAACAAAAAGACAACTCAAAGATCAAGTTGGAGTGGATCTGAGACTTGTCTCCACTCCCTACTCAGTGCCCTGAAAATAAACCCTTACTTTGCTGCAAACATCTACTGTCAGAGCTGCTCTCTGCACAGGGGCACACCAGTTCTACGTTTTGTTTGCATATAAGCTCGCCCAAAGCTTTATTCACAAGATATAGTGGTATCTATGCAAAAAAGTGACTCATACCCTGAAATCACACGGATTATGCTTTCTGAGTTTGCTGCTTGGCAAAGTGATTCATTTACCTGTGCAGGTCCAGGTCCACGTAGGGAAAAATGAGTTTCTCTTTAATCAACTCCCAAATGATTCGTGTCATTTCATCTCCTTGCATCTCTACCACAGATCCTCCTTGGATTTTGTGAGACATGTTGACTTCAATAAACCTCTAAGAGGAAAAAAAGATAAGACACATACCTCATCATTTGTTTCATTACCATGTAAAAGCAAAATACAATTTGGTGATTACTAAAAAGAACAATTCATAATAGCATGATTGCACAGAAAGCTAGTAACAATTACATTAACCATTAGAATTGAATACATTCTCTGTATAAAGCATTGTGTTACATGCCTCTTGTGTGATTTCTGAGTCAACAGTCACAACAACCCTGTACGATGGAAACTGTTTCTCCATTCTACTTTGCTAAAAGAAAGCAAGCTTTCCAAGGCCATCCAGCTAGAGCGTGGGGGAGCCGGAGCCTGTCACATGCCCTTAATAATGTCAATCACTATTCTTTATTCTTGACTGTTGGTTTGTCTTATCAAATGGGATTATTTCCAAAATATCATGTTTATTTGAACACTTCTATCCAACGCCTCATTGTGCTAGGCCTTCAAGATGCACAGAATGACGGGCACTACTATTTCCCCTCTTTTAAGAGGCTGTTTTGGTTAAAACAACTATCCTTAAGAAGATTCAACAAGTTCTAGTGACCCATTTTAAAGAAAATTTAATTAAGTCTTTTTACAAGTGAAAGATGAAAAATTCCTGGTGGAACTCTATTTTCCTAGAGACAGTAAAAGATAGTGGTGGTGATACACTGAATACAAAGTGATTTCTCAATTAGAGCAATCTGTATGTATAGAGATGTATGTTTTCCTGGTAGGTCAGAGGTTAAAGCGTCTGCCTGGAATGCAGGAGACCCGGGTTCAATCCCTGGGTTTGGGAAGATCCCCTGGAGAAGGAAATGGCAAGCCACTCCAGTACTCTTGCCTGGTGAATCCCATGGAGGGAGGAGCCTGGTAGGCTACAGTCCATTGGGTCACAAAGAGTCGGACACAACTGAGCGACTTCACTTTCACTGCTCAGAACATATCCCTGGCCTGTCCTTGGTATCCCAGCTCCTGGACTATTCTTCCAGCCATTAGTGGGCAAAGGCAAACTGCCAATGGGTGGGATAGCGGATTGGAGTTGTTCCAGGAAGAGGTGTCTTCCTGGGATGTGGGGGTAGCAGATGCTAATCCATCTGATTCCCAGAGACAGCAGGGCTACACTCTATGGACGCGCTCAGTCACCTCCCACTCTTTGCGACCCTTTGGACTGTACCCCCCCCGGGCTCCTCTGTCCATGGGATTCTCCAGGCAAGAATATTGGAATGGGTAGCCATGGCCTCCGGGGGATCATCCTGACTCAGGGATTGTACCCATGTTTCTTATGTCTCCTGTATTGGTGGGTTTTTTTTACTATAAGTCTCACCTGGGAAGCCCTTTGTAAAAAGTGAAAGTGTTCGTTGCTCAGTCACATCTGATGCTTTGGAATGCATAGACTATAGCCTGCCAGGCTCCTTTGTCCACGGAATTCTCTAGGCAAGAATTCTGAAGCAGGTTGCCATAGGGCTTAGGCTTAAAGAAAGGGATGTTTCCTGAAAGTAACAGGCACTGAGCCTGCTAAAGGTATCTGTTCCCTTTCACGGTGCTTTAATGGAAACTATTTTCTCCCCTAGAAGATAACAACAGACTGCTTTTATTCTATTAATTTACAGTTGAGGACTGAAAGGAGAATTGACTTTAAAATATTATTAAGGAAGAGGTCTATAAACATTATCTCAAAAAGTTGAGTTAAAGTTGTCTGGCCTTTATATTTTTAAATGTAATGATTGACTATGAGCTTCAGTTCCTCATGACAAGCCAAGATATATTCCTAACCTCTAGGCCCATTTTCACTTCCCAATTTGCAATTCTGGGATTTTGCTTATTATATTAGTATTTAGGAGGTTCTCTAGACCATTACTGGGGGACCATCTGGAACTCAACTAGAATAAAAAAGTGAACACACTGGTATGAATGAGTCAGCTACTTCCCATTTGTAATTTCAAGTATAATTTAAAGTACAGCTTAAAGCATATGATTTAATCACACTGATCCCACAGTCACATCTGTATCATGAACAAAACAAAAAGAGGCAGCAAACTTATCTCAGTTTTGATACATTTCCAAGGCCATATTCCTATGAAGTATTATGCAAGAGTTATGACTTGGCTATTTTTCTTTAATGGCAAATACAGTTAATAAAAAGTCATACAGCAAACTTGAAATTTCAGTAATAAGTGATAATATTTTTTGGTTAAGCAAACACTTTCTGATTAATCTTTCTATATTTCATAATGCATAACTGAAACATTAAAGGTTTTCTTCATGATACTTACCCATTACATTTTTACCATCTTTTAATTTAAAAAGTGAAGCTTTATTGTAGACCCTGGGTTACTACACTGTAGGACACTATTTTATTTCTTCTAGATTTGAATCCTATGAGGGTGGGCTTCAGATACCACTGAATTCACTTTCTACTCTAGTCCCTCAGATCTTTTGTCTCCACCCAAACCCTGATTTCAGAAGGAAGGCCTTTTCCAACAAGCTAGTTCATTTATGGAGCAGCTGAATTCCAATCTCCTGACACACATGTGCAATGCTAGAAAATAAACCTGAACTAACAACAAAGTAGTTTAAGAAAAGCTGCTTCAGGGGGTGTGTGGGGGGTGAGGGTGCTGAGTTCATGAACGACACTAATTTCTGTGCAAAAAAAAAAAAAGTGTCTTGCAGAGAAGACTCTAGACTGAAAGAAACAAGGAAACAGTTGCAATTTATTGGTGGAAAAATTCCTGAGTCATTCCCTTACAGGGCCTCCGACCACCTCCAAGACCTCCACCAGTTAAACGCAGTATTGCCATATGAAAAAAGGGGGAGGAATTACTTATTCTCACCTTTACAATTTCTAATCACCCCAACTCCTCTCAGTCTCGCAGACTCAGCTTACCTCCTAAAACAAAACAAAAAAACAGAGACCGAGATAAGGTACAAGACACTCCAGCACTCTACTCCGGAGAATTTAGCTTTTTTTTTTGTTAAGCCAGGCAGCCCAGTTTATCTGTTTTAAAGTACAGTGTCAAGTGCACCCTAAGGGGCAAAGGACAGTTTTAGGTCCGCATGCACTTTCCAAATACAGTATAATAAATACCCCTGCTTGCACACGGAGGAGGGCGCGTCCGTGGGCGCGGCCCGGGTTCGTTGTCCGTTAGCTAGTCTTGAGGTTTGTACGTCCTTCGGGGACCAGCCGGCTCTTGGCCTGCATGCGTCTTTGTGGCCCTTGTGCAACCGAAGCCAGCTGGGTTCCTCCTTCCACGCCCGACCCTTCCCTCCTGAGCGGAGGGACCTTTAACCCCTCTCCACCTTAACTTGAAATGCCGACGGCGACATTTCCTCCACCCCCGGCAGCCACCAGGTGGCCTACCGACCGCCCCTCGCCGCCCCTTTAAAGCTCCCCAGGAGGACGCCTCCAGCCCGCCGCACCACCAGTCCCGTCGGCCCCAGTTCCATGCACACGCTCAAGTCCTCCAACATGTTGTCGAGGCCGCACGTCTTCTTCCCCCTAAACCCAAGACTTCGTCTTCCACAAGTCCCTGCATCCTCCTACCGCCCGATTTTTTCTTCCGCTGCAGACCCGGCATTCCATCCGTCACCGCATGCCACCTCCCCATGCCCAATTTGACCCTCCAATGTGTAACAGCGAGCCGCCTACACAACCAGGCATCTAGCACCGTCTTCCTCCCATTTCCTTCTCCCACGCCCACTACCGGGATTTTTTTTTCCCGCTGCCTTGCGACCAGGACGTGCCGCTAAATTTCCCCTAGCATGCTCAAGATCTGAGCGTCCTTTTCCCCACACTAGCCACTAACAGCCTTCTCGCAGGAGCCAGAGACCGGGGCCGCCCCTCGAAGCCTGCGGCTACCTGCGGGGAAGGTACGTTGGCGATGACTCGGGAGCACACAGTCACTCAGTGTCCACTCTGGCAATCCCGGCTGGACCCTAGCTGTTCCGGCTTCTCACCGGGCCTCAGCAGAAACCCAGAATCTGTCCACCCAGGCAGGGCTTTTTCTCTTCCCGGCTTTTGTCCAGACCCGGGCCCGGCCCCCTCAGCCCACCTCCCGGAGCTCCGCCCCCGAGCCCCTGCCAATCGCCGCGGGCCGACCACCCGAGATGGGCGGGGCCATGGGGGCGGGGCGGGTCCTTCCATTTGGGGCTAATCCGCGGCCCCGCCTTCCTTGCGCTGGGATGGGGAAAGGTGGGGCCAGCTGCGCGGCTGGGTTCCGCCGCCGCCCCTCTTCTGCTGAAGAACAAGCTTGCCACCTGCAGGCTGGCGTGTTGGGCGCGTCGGCGCTGGTATTCTGAATCCCACGCCACGAAGGGGCGCCCCGGGGTTTTTAACAACCTAGGGTCAGGCTGAGTGAGTTTCTAGGTCTCCAATAAAGACAAACCGGAGACTTGGACCTATCCTGTTTCTGGCACGCTCCGGATGTGCCATAGACTGGAACGCGGTCGGGCAGAGTGGTGTGGGCAAGCGTGAAGTTACTTTGGGGGCTTCTCTGCGCAGCTGGAATGCAAAGGATTGAACAGTTGCACAAGCAGGCACGCTACCGTAAATTTCACCCACCGCCGATGACTAGGTCTTCAGAGCTAATGGATCTATTACTTTCAATTTCTATTGCATGCTATAAATAATGGAGAAGGAAATGGCAGCACACTCTAGTATTCTTGTCTGGAAAATCCCACAGAGAGCGAAGCCTGACTGGCTAGAGTCCATGAAGTCGCCAAGAGTCGGTGGCAACTTGGCGACTAAATAAGGAGAACTATAAATAAATGCAGTAGTTATTTGCGGTAGACAATAAGGTTAATGAAATCATCTGAGTTCCAGTGACATTCAAGTAAAGATCTAAGGAGGCCTTAGAAAAGAGTGGATTAAAATAAATTCTGTCCTCTGCAGGAAATTATTTTTAGTGTATTCCTTAATTTTGCAAACATGGAGGGCTGGGGAGAAGTATTTTAGATTATGATTTGTAGGATAAACCCATGCTTAGTCCAGGATTCAGGGCCCCCAAATTTATTTATTTATTTTAAATTTTATTGAAATACGGACATCCTGGAATGAGAAGTCAAGTGGGCCTTAGGAAGCATTGCTAAGAACAAAGCTAGTGGAAGTGATGGAATTCCAGCTGAGCTGTTGTAAATCCTTAAAAATGATGCTGTTAAAGTGCTGCACTCAGTATACCAGCAAATTTGGAAAACTCAACAGTGGCCACAGGACTGGAAAAGGTCAGTTTTTGAAATTCCAATCCCAAAGAAAGACAATGCCAAAGAATGTTCAAACTACGGCACAATTGCACTTATCTTACACACTAGCGAACTAATGCTCAAAATCCTTCAAGCTAAGCTTCAAAACACAGGAACTGAGAACTTGAAGATGTGCAGACTGAATTCAGAAAAGGCAGAGGAACCAGAGATCAAATTGCCAACATCCCTTGGGTCATAGAAGAAGCAAGAGAATTCCAAAAAAAAATCTTTTTTATTGACTATGCCAAAGCCTTTGACCATGTGGATCACAACAAACTGTGGAAAATTCTGAGAGAGATGGGAATACCAGACCACCTTACCTGTCTCCTGAGAAATCTGTATGCAGGTCAAGAAGCAACAGTTAGAACCAGACATGGAACAACAGACTGGTTCCAAATTTGGAAAGGAGTACCTCAAGGCTGTATATTGCCGCCCTGCTTATTTAATTTATATGCAGAATACATCATGCAAAATGCTTGGGCTGGATGAAGCTGGAATCAAGATTACCAGGAAAAATATCAATAACCTCAGATATGCAGATGACACCACCCTTATGGCAGAAAGTGATGAAGAACTAAGGAGCCTCTTGATGAAAGTGAAAGAGGAGAGTGAAAAAGTTGGCTTGGAACTCAACATTCAAAAAATGAAAATCATGGCATCCGGTCCCATCACTTCATGGCAAATAGATGGGGAAACAATGGAAACAGTGAGAGACTTTATTTTCTTGGTTTCCAAAGTCACTTCAGTTGGTGACTGCAGCCATGAAATTAAAAGATGCTTCCTCCTTGGAAAAAAAGCTTTGACCAACCTACACAGCATATAAAGAAGCAGAGACATTACTTTGCTGACAAATGTCCATCTAATCAAAGCTATGGTTTTTCCAGTAGTCATGTATGGATGTGAGAGTTGGACTATAAAGACAGTTGAGGGCTGAATAATTGATGCTTTTGACTATGGTGTTGGAGAAGAGTCTTGAGAGTCCCTTTGAACTTCTAGGAGATCAAACCAGTCCATCCTAAAGGAAATCAGCCCTGAATATTCACTGGAAGGACTGATGCTGAAGCTGAAGCTCCAATACTCTGGCCACCTGATTGGAAGAACTGACTCATTTGAAAAGACCCTGATGCTGGGAAAGGTTGAAGGCAGGAGGAGAAAGGGACAACAAAGGATGAAATGGTTGGATGGCATCACCAACTTGATGGACATGAATTTGAGCAGGCTTCAGGAGTTGGTGATGGACAGGGAAGCCTGGTGTGCTGCAGTCCGTGGGGTCACCAAGAATCAGACATAACCGAGCAACTGAATTGAACTGGAACTGTCATGGCACCTCTGGGTATGTCATTTCACTTGCTGATTGAGGATCAAGGTCTAGTCTTATCTGCCATCTTGGCCCCATTTGTTTCTACTAAGTTTATGTTGTGTCCTTGGGCTATGTCATTCTTTCAAAACTTGTGCCTTGCCCCTTTCCCTCCTGTTATAATGGACATGAGTTTGAGGAAACTCAGGGAGATAGTGAAGGACAGGGAAGCCTGCCATGCTGTAGTCCATCGGGTCACAAAGAGTTGGGCATGACTTAGGAGCTGAACAACAGCAACAGTTGATTTATAATGCTGAGCTGATTTCTGCTGTACAGCAAAATGATTTAGATATACATTACATAAATATATTATTCTTTTTTAATGTTCCTTTCCATTATGGTTTATCACAGAACACTGAACATAGTTCCCTGTGCTATACAGTTGTTGTTACTTAATTGCAAAGTCACATCCGACTCTTTGTGACCCCATGGAATGTAGCCCACTTGGCTCTTCTGTCCAAGGGGTTCTCCTGGCAGGAATATGGAGTGGGTTGCCATTTCCTTCTCCACCAAAATTTATTTTTTAAGTTATCTCTAATATTGGATTTTTATTACTCTTGAAGATTATGAAGGGCACTATGCAAACTGCATTTTGGACATTCGAGGGCACTGGTATTTTTCCCAAGAGAAAAGGAAGATTTTTTTAGGTTGAAAAAACCTCTTGATGAAAGTGAAAGAGGGGAGTGAAAAAGCCAGCTTAAAACTCAGCATTAAAAAAACTAAGATCATGGTATCCTGTCCCATTACTTCATGGCAAATAGAAGGGGAAAAGTGGAAACAATGACAGATTTTCTTTTCTCTTGGGCTCCAAAATCACTGCGGATGGTGATGGCTTGCATGAAATTAAAAGACGCTTGCTCCTTGGAAGGAAAGTTATGACTGACTTAGCCAGTGTATTAAAAGGCAGAGACATCATGTTGCTGACAAAGGTCCGTAGAGTCAAAGGTATGGTTTTTCCAGTAGTCATGTACGAATGTGAGAGTTGGACCATAAAAAGGGCTGAGCACCAAAGAATTGATGCTTTGGAATTGTGGTGCTGGAGAAGACTCTTGAGAGTCCTTTGACACCAAGGAGATCAAACCAGTCAATCCCAAAGAAAATGTTTGTGCAGAGTTGATTACATATGGTTTTGTAGTTTCATCTTGAATCTGAGGCCCCAAATAACCTGAGATTATAAATTTACTTCATGTTATATCATGTTCTTGTGATTTATTACCCCTTGCCCACTACTAAAATTATTTATAAATGTATACACTCTTGTTCCAAAAAGGATTTAGGGCAGTCTTCAAGATGTATACAATACAGCATGACAGAAGACATTGAGTATAGGTGAAGAAAATGAGGTAAAGATTGAATAAATACAGGAAAGTATACAGAACCAAGGTGAGTTTAATCACAAAATGTATTCCATCAAATCCTAAACAGTGCCAAAAGGGGGCTACACATTTGTCTCTAAGCCAATGCGGGAGGCAAGGTGACACTTAAGAGGGTCTCAGCATCTAAAACAGTGTTTCCTAAGCTAGTAATGTAGGAAGTACTTTTCAATTGAAAAGCTTTTTTTTTTTTTTGTAGAGTCAGAGAAGTGGCTCATATTAATATATATAGATATATGCACCTTATACTGATACCTCTCATACAGCTATAAAATAAAAAATTTATAAGGAAAATGATTAGGACCAAAATTATAAAAAACATTACCATTGTGTGTTAGTTCGCTCAGTCGTGTCTGACTCTTTGCAACCCCATGGACTGTAGCTCACCAGGGCTCACTGTCCACGGAGTTCTCCAGGCAAGAATACCAGAGTAGGTTTCTATCCCCTTCTCCACGGGATCTTCCTGACCCAGGGGTCGAACCTGGGTCTCCTGCATTGCAGGCATATTCTTTACTGTCTGAGTCACCAGGGAAGCCCATATTACCATTTACAACATTAATTAGATGTAATAGATGATAAATGCTGAAATTATATTACTCTTGCAATTTGAATATGAGACATTCTGATTCTTTTGAATTTAGCTTGGCTTTTCTATTGGATGCCATGTAAGGATTCATTTAGAAATTCTTCCAGACTTACAGACATAGAGAACAGACTTGCAGTTGCCAAGGGAGAGAAGGGGTAGGGAGGAATGCAGAGTCTGGGAGGAATAGATTGGAAGTTTCTGGTTAGCACATGCAACTATCATGTATTGTTGTTGTTCAGCCACTAAGTTGTTTCCAACTCTTTTCAACCCTATGGACTGCAGTGTGCCAGGCTCCTCTGTTTTCTACTGTCTCCCAGAGTTTGCTCAAATTCATGTCCAATGAGTCAGTGATATTATCTAACCATCTCATCCTCTGCCACCCACTTCTCCTTTTGCTTTCAATCTTTCCCAACATCAGAGTCTTTTCCAGTGAGTCAGCTCTTTGCATTAGGTGGCCAAAGTAGTGAATTTTCAGCTTCAGGATCAGTCCTTCCAATAAATATTCAGGACTGATTTTCTTTAGGACTGACTGGTTTGATCTCTTTGCAGTCCAGGGGACTCTCAGGAGTCTTCTCCAGCGCCACAATTCCAGAGCATCAATGCTTCAGCTCTCAGCCATCTTTATGGTCCAACTCTCACATCTGTACACGACTACTGGAAAACCCAGAGCTTTGACTATATGGACCTTTGTCAGTAAAGTGTTGTCTCTGTTTTCTAATATGCTGTCTAGATTGGTCATAGCTTTTCTTCCAAGGAGCAAGCATCTTTTAATTTCATGGCTGCAGTCACCATCTGCAGTGATTTTGGAGCCCAAGGAAATAAAGTCTGTCACTGTTTCCACTTTTTCCCTATTTCCCATGAAGTGATGGGACCCAATGCCAAGATCTTAGTTTTTTGAATGCTGAGGGGTTTTTGTTTGTTTTATAATTTCATATATTCATTTATTTCGCCTGCGCTGGGTCTTCATTGCTGTGTGAGAGCCTTCTCTAGTTTCGGAGAGTGGGTGCTACTCTTTGTTGCAGTGCAGTGGCTTCCCTTGTTGCGGAGCACAGGCTCTGGGTGCACTTGCTTCAGCAGTTGCAGCCTGCAGGCTCTAGAGCATGGGCTCAGTAATCGTGGTGCATGGCCTAGTTGCTGTGCGTCATGTGGAATCTTCCCATACCATGGATCGAACTCGTGTTCCCTGCATTGGTAGGAGGATTCTTCTCCACTGTGCCACCAGGGAAGTCCAAATGCTGAGTTTTAAGCCAACTTTTTCACTCTCTTCTTTCACCTTCATCAAGAGGCTCCTTAGCTCCTCTTCACTTTCTGCCATTAGCGTGGTATCATCTGCATATATGAGATTGTTGATATTTCTCCTGGCAATCCTGATTCTAGCTTGTGAGTCATATAGCCTGGCATTTCGCATGATGTATTCAGCATAGAAGTTAAATAAGCAGGCTGACAACATATAGCCTTTATGTATTCCTTTCCCAATTTTGAGTGCCAACCCACTTCAGTATTCTTGCCTGGAAAATTTCATGGACAGAGGACCCTGGTGAGCTACAGTCCATGGGATCAAAAAGAGTTGGTCACAACTGAGGGACTAACACTTACACTTATTGTTCCATGTCCGGTTCTAACTGTTGCTTCTTGTCCTGCATACAGGTTTCTCAGGAGACAGATAAGGTGGTCTGACATTCCCATCTCTTTAAAAAACTTTCCACAGTTTGTTGTGATCCACACAGTCAAAGGCTTTAGCATAGTCAATGAAGCAGATGTTTTTCTGTAATTCCCTTGTTTTTCCTATGATCCAGCAGATGTTGGCAATTTGCACTCTGGTTCCTCCCCCTTTTCTAAATCCAGTTTGTACATCTGGAGTTTCTCTGTTCCTGTGCTGTTGAAGCCTAGCTTAAAGGATGTTACCTTCTAGCATGGTAAAAAGGTTCACATTCATGTGAAATGAATGCAATTGTGTAGTAGTTCAAACATTCTTTGGCCTTGCCTTTCTTTGGGACTGAAATGAAAACTGACCTTTTCCAGTCCTGTGGCCACTGCTGAGTTTTCCGAATTTGCTGGGATATTGAGTGCATCAATTTAACAGCATCATCTTTTAGGATTTTAAATAGTCCTGGTCCCATTAGTTCATGGCAAATAGAAGGGGGAAAATTGGAAGCAGTGACAGATTTCATTTTCCTGGGCTCCAAAATCACTGTGCTCGGTGACTGCAGTCATGAAATTAAAAAACTCTCATGTATAGAATGGATAAACAACAAGGTCCCACTACTGTACAGCACAGGGAACCATATTCAATGTCCTGTGATAAGCCATAATGGAAAAGAATATACAAAAGAATGTGTATATATATGTGTATAATTGAATCACTTTGCTGAAAGCAGAAACATAAGATTGTAAATCAAATATGTGTTGATAAAAACAGGCCACAATCAATTTTCTGTTTGATTTATACTGTGTGCCTTGACACCATTTGCCTTTCATTTGGCCAGTAAGAAAATTTGAATATTTTAATGTTACCAGGTCCTAAATATTATAAACACAAATATAAACATGTGCCATGAAATTTCAGTTCAGTTTAGTCACTCAGTCACGTCTGACTCTTTACGACTCCATGAACTGCAGCACGCCAGTCCTCCCTGTCCATCACCAACTGCCAGTCTACCCAAACTCATCTCCATTGAGTCGGTGATGCCATCCAACCACTTATCCTGTCGTCCCCTTCTCCTCCTGCCTTCAATCTTTCCCAGCATCAGGGTCTTTTCAAATGAGTCAGTTCGCATCAGGTGGCCAAAGTATTGTAGTTTCAGCTTCAGCATCAGTCCTTCCAATGAATATTCAGAACTGATTTCCTTTAGGATGGACTGGTTGGATCTCCTGCAGTCCAAGGGACTCTCACAGTTCAAAAGCATCAATTCTTCAGCGCTCAGCTTTCTGTGTAGTCCAACTCTCACATCCATACATGACCGCTGGAAAAACCATAGCCTTGACTAGGTGGATCTTTGTTGACAGAGTAATGTCTCTGCTTTTGAATATGCTGTCTAGGTTGGTCATAACTTTCCTTCCAAGGAGTAAGCATCTTTTAATTTCATGGCTGCAATCACCATCTGCAGTGATTTTAGTTCAGTTCAGTCGCTCAGTCGTGTCCGACTCTTTGCGACCCCATGAATCGCAGCACGCCAGGCTTCCCTGTCCATCACCAACTCCCGGAGTTCACTCAGACTCACGTCCATTGAGTCCGGGATGCCATCCAGCCATCTCATCCTCGGTCGTCCCCTTCTCCTCCTGCCCCCAATCCCCCCCAGCATCAGAGTCTTTTTCAATGAGTCAACTCTTCACATGAGGTGGCCAAAGTACTGGAGCTTCAGCCTTAGTGTCATTCCTTCCAAAGAAATCCCAGGGTTGATCTCCTTCAGAATGGACTGGTTGGATCTCCTTGCAGTCCAAGGGACTCGCAAGAGTCTTCTCCAACACCACAGGTCAAAAGCATCAATTCTTTGGCGCTCAGCCTTCTTCACAGTCCAACTCTCACATCCATACATGACCACAGGAAAAACCATAGCCTTGACTAGACGGACCTTAGTCGGCAGAGTAATGTCTCTGCTTTTGAATATGCTATCTAGGTTGGTCATAACTTTTCTTCCAAGGAGTAAGTGTCTTTTAATTTCATGGCTGCAGTCACCATCTGCAGTGATTTTGGAGCCCCCCAAAATAAAGTCTGACACTGTTTGAGCCCCCAAAAATAAAGTTAGCCACTGTTTCCCCATCTATTTGCCATGAAGTGATGGGACCGGATGCCATGACCTTAGTTTTCTGAATGTTGAGCTTTAAGCCAATGTTTTCACTCTCCTCTTTCGCTTTCATCAAGAGGCTCTTTAGTTCTTCTTCACTTTCTAGAACTGTGAGGAAATAAACTTCTGTTATCTAAGCCACCCAGTCTGTGGCCTTTTACAGCAAACTAATTCAAGCCTGTGGGCTTTCCTGGTGGCTCAGACAGTAAAGGATATTCCTGCAATGCAGGAGACCCAGGTTGGATCCCTGGGTTGGGAAGATCCCCTGGAGAAGGGAATGGCTTCCCAGTCCAGTATTCTGGCCTGGAGAATTCCATGGGCAGAGGACCCTGGTTGGCTATAGTGCATGGGCTCGCAAAGAGTCGGACAGGACTGAGAGACAACAACAACAATGCAAACGTGTTGATAGTAGTTGAGGCCATACAGTGACTGAGATCATCCAGAAATAGAGAAGAAAAGTCTGCCTCCACAAGAACTCTGGAGAACACTTGCTATCTCTAGGAGCCAGGTGAAGAAGTCCTGCAAAGAGAATGAGAGGGATTCTCAGTGGTGTGGTAGAAGAGTCAGCGGAGCCCAAGGGAGAGCCAAAGGAAGAGAAAGTTTCCATAATGGAGGAAGTGCTACAGAGAGGTCAACGAAGACAAAGCCTGAAAATAATTTTGGTAAGTGGAATGCACTTTAAGAGGAGTAATTCCAGCAGAATGATTTTGATAGAAGTCATACTGCAGGACACTGGTCCCCAGCCTTTTTGGCACCAGGGATTGGTTTCGTGGAATACAGTTCTTCCATGGATAAGGTGGGAGGGTAGGGGTGGGGGAGTCGAGGGGGTGGTTTTGAGATGATTCAAGCATGTTACATTTATTGTGCACTTTATTATTATTACATCAGCTCCACCTCAAGATCATCAGGCATTAGATCCCAGAGGTTGCAGACCCCTGTTACAGGAGACTGAAATGAGAATGGGAGGCTGGGGAAGGGAGACATGGAAACTTTTTCAAGAGATTGATTTCAAGTGAAGAAGCGTGCTTTATTAAGTCTTGCACGCGTTTTGTGTCCAACTCTTTGCGACCCCATGTACTGTAGCCCGCCAAGCTCCTCTGTCTATGGTATTCTCCAGACAAGAATTTGGAGAAGAAAATGGCAACCCACTCCAGTGTTCTTGCCTGGAGAATCCCAGGGACGGGGGAGCCTGGTGGGCTGCCTTCTATGGGGTGGCACAGAGTCGGACAGGACTGAAGCGACTTAGCAGCAGCAGCAGCAGAATGCAAAAGTGTAAATGAAACAAAGTAAAAACCCAACAGTTTAAAACCCTGGTTTGGATTCCAGTGAGACCACAAATGAACGGAATGATTAGGGCAAATTATAGAGGTACTCTTGCCTTCAATTACTCATGCACCTTCCAGCGACATGCCTTCAATTATCCATGCACCTTCCAGCAACATGCCTTCAATTACCCATTCACCTTCTGGCAACAAAGAATCTTCAAGGCAGTTGAAAATTAAGTTTCTGGTCTCTATTTTAGGAGAATAGTTATTTGGCTCTTAGTTCTGATCTGGTAATTCTGTTACTCATTCAAGGGTTAAATCTTGGAGACGTCCAGTCCAAGGAGTAGTTGAAAAACAACTGTTGCTAGGTGTATTCTGGTAGCTAATGTCTTTCCCTCTGTAGGTAACTGAATTCTTCATCACCTATGATCACTTCTCTGCTTCAGCTGGTTTTTTCCTGCCTGCTTCTATGTCTGGGCTAGATTGGTACTCTCTTCTTCCTCTTCTATGTTCCTTTCAGTCAACTATCAGCTGTTACCCTCTTCCCTCTGAGATGTTCATAGGATAAATAAGTGCATTAGAAAAAAAAAAGAATACTGGAGTGGGTTGCCATGCCCTTCTCCAGGGGATCTTCCCAACACAGGGATCAAACCCATGTCTCCCTGTGGCTCCTGCATTGTAGGCCAATTCTTTACCACTGAGCCGTCGGGGAAGCTCTTATAAAGTCTTAGTAAGCATAATTTCTGATGATTGCATAATTGCCCATCACTTGATTGTATTACTTTTATGTTTGTGTTGATTAGAAATGTTTCCTTATTTATCTATTTACTTATTACTATTTTAAATAACTGTAATAAGGATATTTTATTTATTTATCTGGCTCAGTCAGGTCTTAGTTGAAGCATGCAAAGAGCTTCATTATATCATGTGAGAACTTTCATTGCAGTGCCGGACTCTCTAGTTGTAGTAAACAGGCTCAGTAGTTGGGGTACGTGGGCTTAGTCGGCACAGGCTCAGCAGTTGGGGTACGTGGGCTTAGTTGGCACAGGGTCAGTAGTTGGGGTGCGTGGGCTTAGTTGCACCATGGCATATGAGGTCTTAGCTCCCTGACCAGGGATCGAACCCACATCTCCTGCATTGCAAAGTGGATTCTTAACCGCTGGACCACAAGGCAAGTCCTGACAAAGATATTTATATATCCTTTATTTTACACTCAAATCAATTTCTGAAGTTAGATTGCTAGAATTACAATAGTTGAATCAAGGAGTACAAACATTTTTAAGGTGTTTATTAGATCCATCAAATTATTGTTTAGGAGGGATATACCAATTTATGTCTTCACGTGCAGTGTGAGAGAGTTCTGACTTCATTACATCCTACCCAGAAATGAATTTTGTGATTTTTAAAAGCATCCTTATATTACCTATGAAAGGGAACTATGCCTCCCTAGACAGCTGGCTGGTTCTAGGCCTGGGGAGAGGAAAGTTCAAGAGGAGCCTGGTACGTTTGTGTCAGCACGTGAGGAAATGCTCAAAAAGTGATGGAGGCATGTTAAGTGGACTCAAAAGCCAGCTGGATGGGGCTCTCACTGAGCAAACTGAGAACAACTTGAGCATCAGAAAGAATGGTCTCAGTAATAAATTATAACATATTAAAAGAAATCCTCACAAATTCATACTGATAGTGCTAAAAGATAAACTGAGGCACATTACAGTTTTCAAGAGTTTATTTGACCGAGAATTGGTCATCACCAAATGGAAAGTGGTTAAGAGCACTCCATAGAAAGGGGCTAGAGGAAAAGACTTTTATAGAGAAGAGGCAGAGGTCAAGCAAGGAACTTTATTTAATTGGCTATGGCTTAAGCTAATGGCTTATTCGAGAAAGCCTAGGTGGTTGTTTGTGATTTTGTCCCTGGGTTTTGAATGCCTAACCTTGAGGCATTAGAGGCTTAGGTTTTGGTTTGCTTACACAGGCTACTAAGGCACTGGAACTGCCTCAGTCTAATGGCTTCCTTATTTAATTCATTTAATATTACTAATCAATATATAAAAAAAGAAAGACTAAGACTTTATTTTCAGTACAAGTACAGCTAATACATATAGAGGAATATAAGCATAGTACTGTCATAAGAACAATAGACTCAGCAAAAATTATAAATACGTGCCCTGATTGTTACCGAAAGGAGTGTGCGTGTCTGGCTGCTCGCTGCTCAAAAGCTGATAAACAAGCCAGGTTAGTGGAAAGGAAAGTTTGTTTGTTCAGATGCTGGCAACTGGAGCGGGGGAGGGTGGCAGACATCTGTCCAAAGGCCGACTCCCCGACACCCCAGCCGCAGGGTCCCACCCTCCCTCGACACCCACCCCCCAACAAGCAGGGGGTGAGGAGAGCTTTTATAAACAGAGTGGTGGTGGGAGGGGGTGCTACATGCAGGAACATCTCTAACAGTCATCTTCAAATTTGTCATCAGTGGTCTGACCAGCATTATCTTGATTGTTTCAGGTACAATTAATCTTCAGTTCCAGGGTCCATTTGTTCCCATTTTGAATTGTGGCAGCTCATGTCCTGGGTACAGTCTGGTCATCATGTCACTAACTTCTCCACCTGGTGTTTGGTATCCATAAGACAGTTCATAGGCTATGATAACCCAGAATATTATCTACAGCCCTTGAGAAAGAACTAAAGGTCCTTGACTATGCTTAATGATGACATTATTATTATCTAGTCTCCTTTCACTGTTTTCCTTTGTTTACAACATGTTCTCATTTCTCTGATTAAATTATTCTTTGACTAAAGTTTTCCACAGGCAAGAGGCAGGTAGATGACATGGTGCAGGGAGGTCCTGCTTAGTTTCATGATGAGTTTATTTTCTTTCTACTATATATATATATATATGATATATTTGAAGTATAATTGATTTACAATCTATGAGAGTTTTAGAGGAGAATGCTTACACAAATATCTCTCTACAGATATAATTCAACTGGAGTTAATTTTGATGTCTGGAACAAGTTGAGAATGTAAACTGATTTTTTTCCCCTGTTTTCTCTCTCCTTTTCACAGAAATTAAACTGTATGCCAATACATATATTAGACTGTAAGCTTCTTGAGGACATCCTGTTCACAATTTTATCCCTCGTGCAGAACTAACACATTTTCCATCAAATTAGTCACTCAAAAAATATTCATCAAATAACTGTTTTGTTTACCATTATTAAGTTAAACCAGGAGGATCTTAGATAGACTTGGCTCTAATGTCCTAGTAGCCTAAGTAAGCAAACCAAAACCTAAGCCTGTAATAACTTGAGGTTAGAAATTTGAAACCAAAGGGTAACCAATTACCAATGGCCACGTAGGCTTTCCTAAATAAGGCAACTGCCTAAGCTAGAGTCAATCCATTTTCTTGCGTTGACTCTTTGTAAGTCTATCCCCCAATTCCTGTTTCCGGAGTGCTTCTAACCACTTTGCATTTGGTGACGCCCCATTCTTGCTCAAATAAATTCTTGAAGGTTTTAATATGCCTCAGTTTATCTTTTACCATGTATGGAGTTTCTTTATTTACTAGGGTCTTAACTGGACTATCCTGTTCATATGATGTCTTGGTCTAATCTATACTTTTTTGTAGGTTTGTGAAGTATTAACATCACCAGGCTAGTTTTCTGAAAGGCATAGACATTTACGAGCTGAGGAGGAGTCACTGGAAAAAGAGAGGTTGAAGACATGATGTCAACTCCTGTAATAGGCAAGACACTTTGTACGCTACTACAGCTGCTGCTGCTGCTAAGTCGCTTCAGTTGTGTCTGACTCTGTGTGACCCCATAGACGGCAGCCCACCAGGCTCCCCCGTCCCTGGGATTCTCCAGGCAAGAGCACTGGAGTGGGTTGCCATTTCCTCCTCCAATGCATGAAAGTGAAAAGTCAAAGTGAAGTCACTCAGCCATGCGCAACTCTTAGCGACCCCATGGACTGCAGCCTACCAGGCTCCTCCGTCCATGGGATTTTCCAGGCAAGAGTACCGGAGTGGGGTGCCATTGCCTTCTCTGACTCTACTACAAGTTAACCACTAAAGGGATATTACCTCTAAGCTTCTGTGCATGTGTATTCAGTTGTATCTGACTCTACTATAGTCTGCCAGGCTCCTCTGTCCATGGGGATTCTCCAGGCAAGAATACAGGAGTGGGTTGCCATATCCTCCTCCAGGGGATCTTACCTGCATCTCTTCTGTCACCTGCACTGGCAAGCAGGTTCTTTACCACTAGCACCACCTGGGGAGCCCTGCCTGTAAGCTTAAATTATACATAATAACCCATCTCCAGGAACTTTGCCTCCTAGGTAATGAGCGTTAAACTAAATTGCCTTTGTTTAGCACACAGGAAACAACCCTGACCAGGCACACGGAAGGGAGGGAAAAATTAACACATCCCCTTAGGGGGCTGACTGGAATCTGGAAATGTTTGACTTGACTCCTTTTCCTTTTAGTATAAAAGAATCCTAAATTTTCACTCAGGCAAGATGGTTCTTTGGGGTATGAGTCTACCATCTTCTTGGTTTGCTGGCTTTCTGAATAAAGTCACTCTTTCTTGACCCAACAACTTGTCCCTCCATTTACTGGCCTGTCATGCTGCAGTAATATGAGCTTGGACGTGGTGACTTCCAAGGGGAGAGATGAGAAGGTGGGTTCCGAGCTGGGAGGACTGAACTGGGCAAGAAGAGGCTCTTTTTACTCAGAGGGCAGGAGTCAGGCCAGAGTGGATGAATGCATGTGCATACTCAGTTGTGTCAGACTCTTTGTGACCCCATGGACTGTACCCGCCAGGCTCCTCTGTCCAAGGCATTTCCCAAGCAAGAATACTGGAGTGGGTTGTCATTTCCTTCTCCAGGGGATCTTCCCCACCCAGGGATCAAACCCATGCCTCCTGCATTGGCAGGTGGATTCCTTACTGCTGCACCACCTGGGAAGCGGTAAGGGTGGACGTGGATGCAGGTAAATGTGGTAGGGGTGGTTAGGTACTTAGGGATTGCACTGAATAGCTCAGGCTGTTCCACTCAGGTAGAATAAGATTCTCTTGCTGAGAATAATATAACGCGGGTAGGGGGGTGGTGGTGGTGGTGGTGGCTATTGCAGTAGCGAGGAATGGAAGAGGAAGTTGACTTACCAATTCCTAGGGTGATTGCTGAGGTGCCCAGCTGAGGATGGTAACAGATTTATTCCGCTACCAGACTTCAGGCTTCCATGCTACTGTCCAGTGGCTGCAAAGATCCAACTCAAGGAAAATTAGGTGAGAATTTGCCAAAACTCTTGGGGGAACTAGGCCTGCAGAATTTAATTAAAATAGCACCTCACTTTGGGGTTCATTTCCCTTCTGACTGCTCCTGCCAACTTCCACATCCTGTCAGCAGGACAAAATGATGGGTAAGGAGAGCCAGGCTGAGCAAGTTGGGGCTTGGTAACATGTGCACCAGTCTTTGCATCACAAAACTTGAATGAAAGAATCAGCTATAGCGCTAACATCACTGGATTAGACACACTGTACAAATGCTTTACGTACAATGTTTTACCTAGCCTTCACAAAACTATCTGTGAAGGCTACTATCGTTAGTCCCACTTTACAGATAAGAGGTCTAGTGAAGTGAAGTCGCTCAGTCGTGTCCGACTCTTTGCGACCCCGTGGACTGTAGCCTGCCAGGCTCCTCTGTCCACGGGATTCTCCAGGCAAGAATACTGCAGTGGGTTACCATTTCCTTCTCCAGGGGATCTCCCCGACCCAGGGATCGAACCCGGGTCTCCCTCATTGGAGGGAGGGACTTTAACCTCTGAGCCATCAGGGAAGCCATAAGTCTAGAGCCTGAAAAATCGGTAATTTGATTAAGATCACGTGTCCATTTAGCAGCGTCTCTCCAGTCTGATAACAGTGTTCGCTCTAGGCACAAGTGTCAGTCCGTAAGAAAGCTGAGCGCGGTAAGATTCATTTCAGTTCAGTTCAGTCGCTCAGTCGTGTCCCATTCTTTGCGACCAATGGACTGCAGCACGCCAGGCTTCCCTGTCCATCACCAACTCCCGGAGCTTACTCAAACTCATGTCCATTGAGTCGGTGATGCCAACCAACCATCTCATCCTCTGTCGTATGACTGCCCATATTATCGAAAACATACGGTAACCACAATCCGCCTGCACCCGTCCGGTGACCCGGCACGCCTGATACTCACGCGCGCAGTCGCCGTGGCTTCCTCTAGGAAAACAGGCGGCTTAATCTCGGTCAAGGTGTCGAGCACGACTCTATCTGGGCTGGATTCCTTCTGCCTGAGCGTCCGATCCGAACGTCGTTGGGGCGGGGCACGGAGGGCGGAGCCGCCGCCCGGAGAGTTGCGGATTGGAGGGGAGGAGGAACAGGGGGCGGAGCCTTGGTGAGAAGCGAGAAGCTGCAGCAACCATGTAAGCAGCTTTGATTCTGCCGCAATCGCCGGCGGCCTGAGTACCGCGGCGCTAGGCTCTCAAACTGCTTTCCTGCGCCTGGACCCGGTGAACCCGAGGCTGGGGTGGAGGGTGGCCTGCGGGGTTGGGGCGGGAAGCTCAGGTAAGGGAGGGACTTGGCGCGCGGACGGTTGGGCCTGCGTGTGGGGAAGAAGGCGGGTTTAGGAAGCTCTATGGCTGGAGCGGTGGGGAACTCTGAAGTGAAGGAGACAGCTGGGCTTCACAACTAGGGCTGAGGCCAGGCTGCGGCGGAGGCCGGGTTAGGAAGGGCAGAGAACCTGTGCTCCAGTTCAGGCGGCTCCCCTAATTCCCCGGATGCCCCTTGTGTAGCGAGTGGGGAAGGGATCTGGGTGGGACTGTCTTGGAGAGGTTTCCTTGGAAGCATTTGAAGTTCCCTTGCTCCTGTCTTGTTCCGTGTACTTGAGCTTATTTCTGAGGTCCCTAGTCCAGTTCCTCCTCTCTCTCATGGATAAGCTCTGAGCCTGTGTTTCAGAGGTGCTTACGTAGACTAGACAAAAAAGTTCCTAATCTACAGAAACGATACCAATAGTGAGGTTTCAGATATGTATTTACTTCCCATAGTGCTTGTCTGCTCTTTGAGACCATTCCCTTTGTACCTGTGTCAGTCTCTTGAGAAGACCTGATTTCCCAGTTAGTATTTTCCCCTTGCTTAGAACGTTCCCAACAAGCGGATGAGAATGGAATATTTTTAGCAATTTAGGGATCTTCTGGTTTATATAGAAGTTATTATTAAGACATTCAAAAATATGAGAAATACTGGAATTCCGTATGTCATTTCTGTTTATCTGATGCGTGTATTTATTAAATTATCCCGTACTGATTCAGTGCACATTCTTGTAAAATTACTCCGATATTGACAGGAGAGATGGTCTTTTGTTATATTGTAGTGTTTTGTTTCTGATTTATTTGAATCTTGTTTTCTAGCGCTCCCAAGCACCCACTATTAGAATTCTTACAAAAAATATTCTTAATTTTTTTCTGTTGGATTCGAGTTTGTGACAGAGGTGAGCAAGTTAAGTTTCTGTTGAAAAAGCAAGACTACTCTCCCATGTCCCCTTTCTTCTTTCTGGGAAGAAGAATATGGATCATGTGGTTTTCCTTTAGAAAGCCTCCATCTGTTGGTTTGTCAGTCAACAATTGAACACAAAAAATCTTTGTAGATGGAAACTAACATTTCTAGTGTTCAGCTGTCCTGCAGTTAGATATATTTTGAGGTTTTTTTTTTTTTTTTTTAAACACTGTAGTACTTAGAAATGACTGAACTGATACTTGGGTTTTTCTGTCTGCTAACATTTTGATTTAACTAGTGGAGTAGGCTTATTTTCTAAATGTCAATTCCTGACAAGCCTTTTGATAGTGCTTAGTGGAAGTGCATATACAAGTCTGCAAAGGAAAAGAGGCAATGTGTTGGTGATACATGAGAGAGGTCTTTGAATGAGTAAGTGAATACTTCCAAGTTACCTCTCAGATAGGAAATAATCCTAGTTTATGTCACAGACAGTTATTATTAAGCTACCAGAGAAAGAGTTATGTAAGGTAGGTTTTTCATGGTTGTGATATTGTTATATAATTATTATGATTAACTCTGTGTGATTGTATCTTTTAGAGACTCCATCGGTCAGTATTTTCATGGTAATTTTTATCCTCACATCTCCAAAGTCTAGTAAAAGTTTGTGGGTGACTCTCTTAGGTGTGATGCTAAGACTCTGCAGGAAGGTTGCTTTATTCCTCTCATGTTACTTGTGTCAAAGCGGAGTGTAGGATGTTCTCTGAGGCCTTCAGCTTGCTACTGTTGTTACTGCGGTCACCTCTCTTTTTACTTTTTTGAGTTTACACTTGGTCAGTCAATCATCAGCTAATTTCCCAACCCTTTCTGTGGGAGTGTGGGTTATCAGGACACTTTAGAAGGACGTGTCCTTTCCTTCCTTCCTTCTCTTCTCCTCCAGTCCCTTCCTCTTTTTCTTCCCCCCACCCCTTTCCAGTAAATGTTGCCGAAATTCTTTTTGTTAGTGGTTTTATTTTTGTTTTGTTTAATCAACGATTAAATTATTAATCAGGCAACATCCTTAACAGTTAGAATTCAGATAGAACAGAATTGAAAGTCTGTGAAGAGCTACAAAATAATTTTGCTCCAAAGACTAATTCTGTGCCTTTTTTGGGCAAGTACTCTGCTAAAAGTGCTTCATATACACTATCCCACTTAGTCACACTATACCTCAGTTTCCACTATGTAAAATGAGGATGGTAATGTATATCTTACAAGGCTCTTAGGTGGGTTTGTTCAGCTAAGAAATTTCATAGTCAAAATTTGAAACTGAGAGTGTATGCCTCCAAAACCATTACAAACTTGAAATACCTCTTTCATTAAAAGAGGAAATAACTAGATAAAAAATGCTGCCCTTTTGGGGGGAAAAAGTATTTCTGGAGTGAAACTTGGCGTCTAGTTATAGCTGGACCACTGAAGAGCTTATGTGACCCTCAAGAAAGTTGTTTTGGGGTCAGTGTACATTGGTTGCCTCAGAGGTGAAATGTAGTAATAAGGCCAGTTCTGTGTTCCAGGCATTTATAGAAATGAAATGAGATGGTAGGTAGGATTTTGAAAGTGAAGAGCTTTTTATAAGAGTGTAGTGTCCTTGTAAATATAAGATTACACGCTATATCATTTTATGAGTTATGCATAGTTCATGGTCTTCTGTTTTATTTGAAGTGTTAATCAATATGGCAGAAAATAGACATCTGTGCTTTTCTGTTACCTGCATCTGAGGATGTAGGTAATAGTCCTTTGGTTGAATTATGAGTTTTGGTTATTTAGAAAAAAAAGCACTTTAAGATCTTCATTTTAATGCCTATGTGAGTTTAGACTTAAAGAGAAAAACCAGGCTTCTGTACCTACAAGAACATGTAATGGGGATCAGCTTTGTTGGTTTAGATCGTTCTCATAGCTGATGAGACATAGTTTGAGGTAACTTTTGAGGTTATATAGAAATGTCATTAAGGAATGACTTTTATTTCCCGTTCTTGGAAGTATTTATTTTTTAATACTTTTTTAAAAAGCAAACATGGGAATAAGTAAAATAAAACTTTGAAGAATTTGTATGCTTTTGTAAAACAAGTTTACCCCCCCAACTTTAAAGAGCTGTTTCTTTTTCAAGAAAAAAAATCTTAGAATGAAAAACATATAAATAAAGTGAAAAATCTTTTTTTCCTTATTGCCTCTTCACATTTTTTCCTTGCCTTCAAATTTTTAATACTTTTGGGTTTTTTTTTGGGGGGGGGTATTTGAAACTACAAATACATATACATAAAATACAAATACCTAAAAATATATTAATTTTGAAAATGAGATTGACTGTAAACGTTCCTAGTTTTAGATAATTGAAACTCTTCCTTATCATCTAGACTGCAGTGTTTTCCAGTATTGATTTGGAACGTATGCTGAAGTAGACTTAAGTACTCTGGTTTTCTTAGGTGTGAGCTTTTGAAGTCAGATTTCTAGACGTTTGGGTGCTGTTTGGGCTTCCTGAGGAACTTACTTTTGCTTATGTCTTTTGTTTATTAGACTCATGAAATGGCCACAGATGATAAGACTTCCCCAACATTGGACTCCGCTAATGACTTGCCTCGGTCTCCTACCAGTCCTTCTCATCTCACACACTTTAAACCTCTGACTCCTGATCAGGACGAGCCTCCTTTTAAATCAGCGTATAGTTCTTTTGTCAATCTCTTTCGATTTAACAAAGGTAAGACCTGTTAAAGATCAGACATCCTGCCATCTTGATTCTCTGAAATTCTCTTGTTCAACTTTCATGCTGTGTCTTTACAAGAAAGTGAATATTAACTAGGAAATAGCCTTCATCATAGGTCCTTGGGTTTAATTGCATAAGAAAAGAAAGCTAGAATTTTCTCTTTAATCTTAGTAATTATTGGAATGGAAAGTTGGAATTGAAAACTAAATGTTAAAACGAGGTTAAAGTTAGCATCATCATTTTTTTTCCTTTGTTAATATATCTGTATTCTTAAGTCCATAGGATGGACTTTGCTCTTTTAGAGGTTAATAGCCAAAAGATTTTAATGAAAGCAGTGAAACTGAAGAATGAGCACATGGGAGGAAGGGTTCATATTTTTCAAAAATTAAAAGCTGTCAGCAGGCTTCTTGTTAATATGTTTAATACATTTAATGATATCAAATGAAAATGTGTTTTTAAAATGAGTAATATTACTTAAAATATTTAAGTAATATTTTTCTACTCATTAGAAGAGTTAAAAAACATGGGCTACATCTTTTGTTTTATATTTGACAATATTGTTTGAAATGTGTTGGAAAGTAATCCCTCTCGTTGAAAGGGATTTATGGGATAATAGTTTAACTCAGGGGAAATTTTAATAGTGTTAACTGACTTTTATTAGCAGGCATGTTTAAAGCTCTGTAAAACCTCCCATTAGTCCCATCATTTTGAAAACAGTAATCTTTTTCTTTTTTTTTTTAAAGAAACCTCAACAGTCTTATTTTGAATAATTCTGAATTTATTTAAAAATTAGGAAAATAGTACAGAAAGTTCTCATATATCCCTACACCCTGTTTTCCCTGTTACTAACATCTTACATTGGTAGAGTACGTTTATTATAATCAGTGAGCCATTATTGACAAAATACTACGAACTAAAGTATCTATTTTATTCATTTTTCTCCAGTTTCTACCTAATGTCCTTTTTGTGTTCCAGGATCCTGTCTAGGATACATTACATTTACAGTAGTCTTTTTATTAAGCAAATGTTTATTGAGCACCTGCTCTCCACTGGGTACTATGTTAATAGTCAAGGAGAGTGAAGTGAAGTCACTCAGTCGTGTCCGACTCTGTGCGACCCCATGGACTGTAGCCCACCAGGCTTCTCCATCCATGGGATTTTCCAGGCAAGGATACTGGAGTGGGTTGCCATTTCCTTCTCCAGGGGATCTTCCCGACTCAGGGATCGAACCCCAGTCTCCCGCATTGCAGGCAGATGCTTTACTGTCTGAGCCACCAGGGAATCTATCCCATAAATGAAATAGAATAACAAAAGATCCCAGCCTTCATGTGGAGCTTGCAGTCTATTTCCATTAACATGCTCAAGAAATCTCTAGTGAGAAGTAAAACACACCGAAGGTCATCTATACTAAGGATGTAATTATTAGCCTGTAGTTTTGCCACCTGTTTAAAATTTTTTTTTTAACCCTTTTACTTAGTATGTGATACAAGTGTACATTCTTTCCTGAAAAATCTCATCTATTTCCTTTTCTTTGCTGAGCTCTTGAGTCTTAGTTTTTCGAATAATTCCAAGTTTTCCTTTGCTACAGAGAGAGGAGAAGGGGGCCAGGGAGAGCAACAGTCTCTGAGTGGAAGTTGGACCAGCCCTCAGCTCCCTTCAAGGACACAATCTGTGAGATCACCTACACCTTATAAAAAGCGGCTTAATGAGGAGTTCCAGCGTCGATCTTCAGTGTTAGGTATGATACTGTTCGCATTTCATTCCTCTCTGAGTATTAGACTTTTCCCAGTCATTGTGTTTCCCAGGTTGTTTATTGACTTAACTTTTTTGCTATTTGGAATAGTCAGGTACTGTTGAGAATTAATGAAACTTACCTGGATAGTGAAATAATTTGTTGATACCTAAACAGAAGTTCTTAAAACATTTCATTAAACTTTAATTTGGGCTTTCCAAGTGGTGCTAATGGTAAAGAACCTGCCTACCAATGTAGGAGACATAAGAAATACGGGGTAGATGCCTGGGTTGGGAAGATCCCCTGGAGGAGGGCATGGCAACTCACTCCAGTATTCTTGCCTGGAGAATCCCAGCAACAGAGGGATCTCCAGGGAATCCTGGTGGGCTACAGTCCATAGGGTTGCAAAGAGTTGGACATGACTGAAGTGACCTAGCAAACAAGAGTTCTTAAACATTTCACTGAACTTTAATTTGGGCAAGGCAGAGATCTGATTTCACTGAACTTTAATTTGGGCAAGGCAGAGATCTCTTGACTGTTTTTTTTTTTTTTTTTGATTAATTACTTGCTTGGGTTTCAGCAGAGGACAGTTTGCAACACCCCCAGGAGAACTCAGGTTAGTCTGAACCTTGTGACTGCCACATCTGTTCTTGGGGTGGCCAGTGTAATGTGATGTGCATGCCGCTGGTTGCAGAAGTCTCTCAGCTCCATCAGTGGGCTGCCACTTGCTCTTGGCTTTCTGTCCTTGTCGGGGTGCAAACTGTCAGTGTGGCTGGATAAACTGAGCTCCTCTCCCCTGTTTGTTCTCCATCCTGTTCTGCTATACCGTCATCTTCATTTTCATGCTCTTCTGTTGAGTACAGCCTGGGATCAGTGCCTGCATCAAGAGACTAGCTAAGTGAGTTGTTGTATGTTTTATTTCTGTTAGATTATTCAACTCAATGCAGTGGTTTGCCT
Organism: Capricornis sumatraensis; assembly: GCF_032405125.1. Classification (NCBI taxonomy): domain Eukaryota; kingdom Metazoa; phylum Chordata; class Mammalia; order Artiodactyla; family Bovidae; genus Capricornis; species Capricornis sumatraensis. Next base: position 141,021,535 of record NC_091071.1, read on the forward strand.
GACTCAAGGTGGTAGGGGAAGGGCAATGAGAGGTGGCGTAAGAGAGGGAAAGGGGTACAGCATTGAAAATCAGGTGTCTGCGAACGTCAGCTCTCGTCTTGTCTGGCCAGTCTTCCCCCCAGGGTCTTTGAAAGACAAGTAGGCAGGCACAGGTAATGGTGGTCGGCAGAAGCATATTTTATTAATGGCTAGTTGGGACCTGTCTCAGAACCTGCTACCAGGAGGTCAGAGGAGGTGGCGAAGCCGAGCAGAAGGAGAGCTTTTCCCAGAGGACTGGAGCAGAGCTGCCTGCATCACCTCTGCAGGTTTCCCAGGGCAGAGGGCCCTAGCCTGGGTTATGTCAGCTGTTTGGTAGGAAGAATCAGAAAGAAGGAAGGGGGAGAGGGAGAAGTAAGTTCCTTACTCCAGGTGGATGGAAGGAAGAGACCATCCCAATCTGACTTTGAACCTTAAAGTCCTTAGCTCTTGAACCTGGTCCAGAGTGTCACTCCTATTTTTGTTAAGGGTACTCTTTTGACTATATCCTATATTGAATTAAGCATAGGGTTTCTTCGTTTATAAAATTGAGGAGTTAGACTAGAATCTAGTCTTTTAGGGGTTACAGACTGACAGCTTACCAAACCTTGTCTTGTTATTTTGATAAGCTTGCATTTAAATATTGCTAGGTGGAACTTGTAATGTCTAGTTTGCTGCATTCCTTACAGTCTTTTCTCAGTCCACTTGATTCTTTGATTCTTCCTTAGCTGCTTGAAGCATTTGAGTTTGATGAGCCTGGGACTGTTTGACCAGTCTAGTTCCTTTTCCTATTAAAATACTGTGATTCCACAATTTACCAGCTCTGTGACCCTGGGAAGTCATTTGATTTTCTATTAAGAATATTCATTTTACAAGAGAAGTAGCTGAGATGATTCCTTGAGGGCAGAGTGCTGAACCAGATTTTCTCTCCTTTTTCTTTCATCATCCACGTTGAAGCCATCATCTGTTGTTTCTGGGAATACCCTTGCTCCTGCTTTTTCAGGAGATGATGCTGTTTGTATTCTCTTATACTCCTAAGTGGCTATATGCAAGGGGCTTTGCAGTTAATTATTTCCTGTGCATGGGACCACAGCTTTACTGTTCTGACAGCTTCATCTGTCTCTCCTTTTGCAGTTCATAAATCGTGGAGAGTTGGTTTATCACAAAGACTCAAGGACAGTTTTGTCATTCTAATACATGTACATTTTTATTGTAGTAATGTATCTGCTGAGATTAAGGTATTGTTTATAGAAAGATAAAAGTTTTCAGTTTTGTAATGTAAGTGCCATTTAAATAATATATTTCCATAAATAATATATTTCCATAATTAATATATGGAGAAGGAAACGGCAACCTACTCCAGTACTCTTGCCTAGAAAACCCCATGGACGGAGGAGCCTGGTGTCCATGGGGTCGCGAAGAGTTGGACACAACTGAGCAACTTCACTTCACTATAATTAATATCGATGGAAGTTCTTCATCAGTTTAGATTTAAATATTAACTTCTCATTTGTTTGTAGTCTATTCTTTGCCACTCATCCAAAACAAAGAACATCTAAAGCAAATGTAGCAAATAGTGAGTTTGGGAAGGATTTAGAGATAGGTTATGAGGTTAATGAGATTAAGCTAATAGCGGTGTTCATCCATTTTGTCAGGCCAACTCTACTTCATCCTTAGGTTTAAAAACTGCTGGAGCCAGGGATAGGTAGAAACCTTAGTTGTAATCTTGCTCTAAAATAAGGAAATAACATGAGAGCTTTGGTGGGCATGGCCCATTCTCGCCACGAAACTAGAATGTAGGCCTGTTTTTTTATTGACAGGACTGGCTTCAGTATTGCTGTTTCAAGAGCAAGGGATTCCTTCTTGCTTAGAGCTATAGGGGAGGGGAGGTGGCAGGGAAGGGTAGGGTTGGAGCTGTAGCAGTTCTTTGGTAAAAAGAACTCTTCTTGGACATTGGCGAAGGGAAGTCTGTGCATAAATTACCATCCTGGGTGTTCTGAAGTCTGTCAGACTCTGAGGTTGGCTATTAAATTCTTTCCTCATGATCTGCAACACAAGCCTTTGGTTTTGTGATCTGTAGGCCTAGCCGAACTGTTCAGCCCTGTTGCTGACCTGATGACTGTGGAGACTAGGCTAGGATAACTCACTGGCATTGCTTTTCTTTCTGCTAAATTTCTAGCAGAAATTTATTCTGACTTGGGACTGAAGGGCCCAAGAAATCACTAATGAGTTTTGTGCCATTTAAGTGATGCTCCCATCCAGGCCTCAAAATCATCAGTGGTCTCAAGCGGTGCTGTCTCAGTCCTCATTTGCTTGTGAAGCAGTGTTTTACACTTTCAACAGCCTCTTACCCTTATAAAGACTAGTTTTAACTCTCAGTCTGTGTCACTGGCTGGCGAATGTAAGTATATGCTAAAAGTAAGAAGCACTTTGCATTGATACTATTAAAGTAGCTTTTTGCTTTGTAATCCTAACTCAGACACCAGAAGGAAGGCAGAACCTACTTTTGGAGGTCATGACCCTCGCACAGCTGTTCAACTCCGGAGCCTCAGCACAGTATTAAAACGCCTCAAGGAAATCATGGAGGGGAAGAGCCAGGTATTGTCTAGATTCTTTAGAAGATTACTTACTAAGCACTTATATGGGGATCGTGCAGTGCTCTACAATGCCACTTGAAAGAAAGTTCAGTTAATGCTTACTCCAACTGTGGACAGCAGATTTTTACTCCTAAGTTCCTTATTTTATCAAAACTTTTTCTTTTTATGAGTTGTGCTTTTTGTGCTCTATTTATAAAGTGTTTTTCTAACCCAGGGGTGGTAAAAAATGAACCATGGGAGACTATCTTCCATGGTTTCTTCGAGAAGCTTTATTATTGATATGAAGGTATATGGATCAAGATTCATTTTTTTTCCCCACTGATGTCCACTTGGACCCAGTACCATTTTCTTTTTTTAAAGACCATCCTTCACTGATTGCATTACAGACCTTGTCATAAGTCTACATATATGTATGAGGGTGTGCCAGGGCTCTTTTCTTTCTTCTGCAGCTCCATTTTTCCTTATATTGTATCTAAAATTACTGTAGGTTTAGAATAAATCTTGACAGACATTATAAGTCTTTCAGCTTATTCTTTAAGATTGCCTTGGTTGGTTCTCTTGAACTTTTGCATTCTCATGTGAATTTTACAAATAGCTTGTTAATTTCTGCAAAATAAATTTTCTAGGATTTTGACTAGCATTGTATTTGCCTTTGCATTTTGATAAATCAGTATTTTCAAGACGCCTTCACACATTTTTATTGTTGCAGGATAGTGACCTGAAGCAATACTGGATGCCAGATAGCCAGTGTAAAGAGTGCTATGACTGTAATGAGAAATTTACCACTTTTAGGCGTAGACACCACTGCCGACTGTGTGGGCAGATTTTCTGCAGTCGTTGCTGCAATCAAGAAATCCCTGGAAAATTTATGGGTTATACAGGTAAATGAGCTTCATTAACAGTTCTACAGGTTTTAAAGGTCATAGCAATAAAATAGTTGCAATAGGGGACCCATGTTAAGTCATTTTTTATTTTGGACTTTATGTATGAGACATGGGGAGAACAAACAGGAGGGAGACACGACTTTGCTTTAAAGGACTTTGTAGTCAAGTAATGAAGTAGATGGAGATGTTCATAAATAACAAGAGTAAAAGACAGTGTGTCATAGGCGGTAGTGGAAAATCCACGGCACCATTTATGTTTATTAAGCAGGATGGTTAGAGTGATTTATGTTACCGTGAGAGTTTTTATTTTACAAAACACAAATTTTGTATTTCATATATACAAAGTATATACAGATATATATTCCTTAACACTGTGCTCTAGCAAATTACATTTACTCATATTCTTTCCTGAACTTTAGTAATATAGAAATTTAAAATTATTTATTGAAGCAGAAGAAAACTAAGCAATGGTGTGTGTAGTGATTAGGGAGTGGAAGGTGTGCAGAAGTTACCAAAAAGAGAACATTCTCAGTATCTCTCTCATGTTATTTTTATTATCATGTAAATCTTCCTTGTGGCCTTATTCACTGAAAATTTCTTTTTAAACCTAAACTGCTTCAGAGTTCAGACCCCGGTTATCTTTCATCCAAATTACGGCTACAGCCTTTTAAAGTTTTTTTTACCTTTAATTTTTCCCTACCTCAGATTGTTTTTTCATACTCTAGTCAGTGTCCTGTTAAATGCTAGTTTGATCATGTCAGGGTATTTCCCCTGCCTAATACCCTTTCAGAGCTCCCATTACTCTTTGGGTAAAATCTTATCTTTTTAATGTGGTTGATACCTCAGTTGCCTAGGGCTCTCTTAACAAAATACCACAGACCGAGTGGCTTAGAATAAACAGAAATTTGTTGTCTGGAGGCCAGAACTACCATAATTGCCCTTACTCCACAGGTCAGGGAACAGATGTAGGGGTTTTGCCATTTGCTGAGAATGTCTATTCCAGTTACATATTTTAGAACTGAGATATAACTACTACTGGCTTTGCGGACCTGTTGAACCCACTGTAAGATGGACCTGAGCTGAAACTCTATTGATCATGACCTCTGTTAGCCCCTGCTGACTTGAAATCATAGTAACGTTTGGGGTTCTTGGTATTAGTGTTAGTTCAGAGCCAAAGTCCAGTAATCCCCGAGAAGTTTGACTATTACCTTTTTCTCAATGCATGGTCACTCTGGTAAAAGGCTATCGGTCCTCAGAGGAGACCTCGTAGGAAGATTAACAGTATATATTTTTTGGCAGTGTAGTGGATTCCTACCTCAGGGTGACCCAGTGTCCATTCAAAGAACTCTGGGCCTGTGAATTTGTTGAGGGGTCATGACTCATTTTGATTCAAGATGGACTTTTGTCATCTTGATCTAGAATGCTTTTTCTTATACAAATCCAGTAAGGATTTAGAAGACTGCCCATTTGCTTTAGGAGCACCACGGTCAGAGGTGTCACAGATCTCTATATGTGTTATACTATTCTGGTTACCGCTTTGACTCTGATGTCCGTTCATGCTAACCTTGTCTCTTGAGATTAAATGCCCCCACTCTGCCCCTGCCAACCTGGGATCCAGTGGTCCCAGTGCATTCAGGTTTTCCAGTGCAGCACCAACAGTTCCATGATAATTCCTACAGAGAGAGGTGACTACAAAACTCTACTGGGGATGCTGGTGCTCCCTCACAGATCTTTTTTTCTCATAGTCATGGTGAAAGGTTTGTGCCCTGGGTCCTCCTGGGGTAAGTGAGCAGATCTTACCCGGTAAATCTGCTCTTAGTAGACTCTCTAAGCCTTTGGATCCCTTCCTTTAGAGCATTCTGTAGGCTTTCAAATTATTGGATGAGATGCATCCACATTATGGAGGGTAATCTACTTAAAGTCACAGATTGTAAATGTGAATCACATCTTAAAAAAAAAACAACCTTCTCAGCAGCAACTGGACTGTTGTTGGACTGACTCATCAGTCTTGGCAGGTTGACACATAAACTTGACCTTTGCAGTTGGGATGATAGATTCTGAACACAAACGTATATTGTGGCCCTGAATACCTAGAATACTTAGGCACCTAGAAACAGATCAGTGGATGTTATTATTGTTAATGGTAGTAGCAGTGTTGTCTTTGTGTCCGCCTTACAACTTTTGAATTGTTTGTGTCTTGTCTCCAGTGAACTGAGGGGCTGTGTCTTGTCAGCCTTTTCACCACCTCATGTAATTTTTTTTTTTTTTTTTTTTTTTACTGCTCTATAGGCCCTTGCTGGTGAGGATTCTCCATGAAATGAAAACTTTTCTGGTCAAGCTTGGCTCCCTTAATTTACCTGATCATTTTCATTGTAATAGCTGACTGATTAAGGGAGATTTTCTTTACAGTGTAAGAACCAAGCCTTTGTTGTGGCAACTTAAATACTTTTCTGCAGGAAGTAATTTTATCTCTTTTCTGAAATGCAACCTTGGTCAGCTAGTGGTGGTATGTCCTCCACTCTCATTTATCCTGGGCTAGAGTTCAGTTTTTTTTGGTGGGGGGAAGAGGTTTGGGGTTGGTGGCGGTTCATGATTGGAGACATTTTTCTTTAGATTTGTCTGAATTGTGTTAGAAATGAGTAACCCAACAAGTGATATTTAATTTTGCTTAAAATACATGCATAATTTAATAAAATGGAGTACTATAAAATAGTTGTCTTAAAATAAAAAATAAGACCATATATTGCCCTTCGTAATAATTATGGTAAAAACCCAATACAGTTGACTTCTAGAAGTCTTTTGTTCCATGTCACTTCAGTTGTCTAATGTTAATGGTAAAAAGAAGGTAGAATTGCTATGTAACATGTTATTAGTAAAGTTTAATTATCTTACCTCCTTTTTTAGTATGCTAAAATGTTATAGAATCACACAAAAAATTGTTACAGAAGAACAGGGTAGAAATGAAACTTACATTTGGGTAGGACTGCTTCCAGGAAAAAAAAACCACTTAAAATTATTAAATAACCTTATTGTCTTCCCAAGAATATTTCATTTCCATCCTAACTTTTACCATGAGAATTTCCTTTATAGTTCCCCCATCCATATTTCTTATTGTTTGTAAGCCAGTTTTGTTTGTTTTTAAACAGTTTTTGAAACTGTGCCCCCTTGTGGAGGTAAATCCTTATGACTTCACATAAAGAACTAAATAACATTTTCCTCCTTCCTTGTTACCGAGGTAAAAAGTGTTCCTTCTATTTGTGTTGGTTTATGTATTCAACTAAATTTTTTTCTCCTGAGCCTCCTGTCTTTGATAGATTCCCTTACTTTACTTTTAGAACTTTGAGAAATACTCTTTTAGCAGTTTTCTAGTACATTGAATCATATTTTCTTAAGTTGTTATAAATATTTGCAGTAATTTGGGTAGCTGGATGGATTTATCATAATTTTGGTTTTTATTTAAACATTTTTTCATTATTTTATATGGTAAATGCTTATTTACCCACATATTTGCTCTTCTTGTTGCTCTTTCATTTCTTAATTGGAGTACAGTTGTTTTAGAATGTTATATTAGTTCCTACTGCACATTGAAGTGAATCAGTTATATGTAGACATATATCCCCTCCCTCTTAAACCTCCCTCCCACCCCTTTGGTTTTAAAATATATAACGGAGCTAACAAAGTTACTTCACTTTTAAAAAAAGGTCTTGTTTGGTAGTCTTTACTTGAAGATGGTTCCCTGTTATTAGATTAACTATTAAGCCAAGGGTTTAATAGTTCTGGTAAGTAGATATGTTAGTTACTGTCTAATAAGTTTTCTTCTTTTTTTTTTTCCTCCTCCTAGGGGACCTCCGAGCCTGTACATACTGTAGAAAAATAGCCTTAAGTTATGCTCATTCCACAGATAGTAATTCCATTGGTGAAGACTTGAATGCTCTTTCAGACTCTGCTTCCTCTGTGTCTGTACTTGATCCGAGTGAACCCCGTACACCTGTGGGGAGTAGAAAAGCCAGCCGCAACATATTTTTAGAGGATGATTTTGCCTGGCAAAGGTACAGTCACTTACGTATCTGCAGTTCTATTCCACTTAGTTATGGGGACTAGGAATAAAATATTTGAACTCAGGATTTCTACCCCAAAGCACTTCTGTTTTGTATATGTGATGTGAAGGGTTCTATAAGTCGCTCGTTCAGCCAATTTTATTGTTTTATTGCCACCTGTTATACTTAATAACTAGGGCTTCCCTGTGGCTCAGCGGCAAAGAATACATCTGCTTGCAGTGCAAGAGATGCAGGAAATGTGGGTTTGATCCTTGGGTTGGGAAAATCCCCTTTAAGAGGAAATGGCAACCCACTCCAGTATTTTTGTCTGGAAAATTTCATGGACAGAGGAGCCTGATGGGCTGTAGTCTGTAGGGTCTCAAAGAGTCAGACATGACTGAGCATGCACGCACGTGCACACACACACATTCTCACACATACACCCTCACTTAATAAACTTCCTCTATTGATCTTTTGGTGGTGTTATCCCGAAGACAAAATTTATCCTATTTCTACCTCAGCTGAAAGAAGAAAATAAGAATGACCCATAAGCTCATTATTGCAGAAAACAACCTGGTTTTAAATGTTATAGCACTCTATTGAAATTGGATTTGCCTGTAACTCTCAAATCATCTCAGTATATTCCTATTTTCTTTCTAGTTTAATTCATCCAGACTCCTCAAACACTGCTCTTTCAACAAGACTTGTATCTGTTCAAGAGGATGCTGGGAAATCTCCTGCTCGAAAGAGGTGAACTGCCAAATGAAAACGCTGTGTTCTGTGCCTGTTATGTCTGTTTTTTCTTTTTTACAGTATTGAGAAGAACAAACACAAAATGGATAGGATTTATTTTTGTACATTTTCTTAGCTCTAAAAGCCAAATTAAACTTTCGTTTCCTTTTAGCTAGTCAGCTGTCACTTGCGTTCTCACAGTGGCCCTTTTCTACTCTTTTCTGCTGTCTTCAACCCTACTTTCTTCAGACTTATTAGCAAATGACTTCACTTTCAGCTACAGAGCAAAAAGGGGAGATGACAAAAGTGGACGACTCACCTCTTAGCATCAGTTACCAACTTGATTATGTTTGGAGCTCATTCTTCCTCTTCACCTTGCTTCTCCATTTGTATTCTGCTTGTCATCCCTTATTCTTCCTTATTCAGTTCAGTTCAGTCACTCAGTCATGTCCGACTCTTTGCGACCCCATGAACTGCAGCATGCCAGGCCTCCCTGTCCATCACCAACTCCTGGAGTCTACCCAAACCCATGTCCATCGAGTCAGTGATGCCATCCAGCCATCTCATCCTCTGTCATCCCCTTCTCCTGCCCCCAATCCCTCCCAGCATCAAAGTCTTTTCCAATGAGTCAACTCTTCGCGTGAGGTGGCCAAAGTACTGGAGTTTCAGCTTCAGCATCATTCCTTCCAAAGAAATCCCAGGGTTGATCTTCAGAATGGACTGGTTGGATCTCCTTATAGTCCAAGGGACTCACAAGAGTCTTCTCTAACACCACAGTTCAGAAGCATCAGTTCTTCGGCGCTCAGCTTATTTCACAGTCCAACTCTCACATCCATACATGTCCACTGGAAAAACCATAGCCTTGATTAGACGGACCTTTGTTGACAAAGTAATGTCTCTGCTTTTGAATATGCTATCTAGGTTGGTCATAACTTTTCTTCCAAGGAGTAAGCGTCTTTTAATTTCATGGCTGCAATTACCATCTGCAGTGATTTTGGAGCCAAGAAAAATAAATTCAGCCGCTGTTTCCACTGTTTCCACTGTTTCCACATCTATTTGCCGTGAAATAACGGGACTGGATGCCATGATCTTAGTTTTCTAAATGTTGAGCTTTAAGCCAATGTTTTTACTCTCCTCTTTCAATTTCATCAAGAGGCTCTTTAGTTCCTCTTCACTTTCTGCCATAAGAGTGGTGTCATCTGCATATCTGAGGTTATTGATATTTCTCCCGGCAATCTTGATTCCAGCTTGTGCTTCCTCAAGCCCAGTGTTTCTCATGATGTACTCTGCATATAAGTTAAATAAGCAGGGTGACAATATACAGCCTTGACATACTCTTTTTCCTATTTGGAACCAGTCTGTTCCATGTCCAATTCCAGCTGTTGCTTCCTGACCTGCATACAGGTTTCTTAAGAGGCAGGTCAGGTGGTCTGGTATTCCCATCGCTTCCAGAATTTTCCACAGTTTATTGTGCTCTACACAGTCAAAGGCTTTGGCATAGTCAATAGAGCAGAAATAGATGTTTCTCTAGAACTCTTGCTTTTTCAGTGTTCAGTGGATGTAGGCAATTTGATCTCTGGTTCTTCTGCCTTCTCTAAAACCAGCTTGAACATCTGGAAGTTCACAGTTCACATATTGCTGAAGCCTGGCTTGGAGAATTTTAAGCATTACTTTACTAGCATGTGAGATGAATGCAATTGTGCAGTAGTTTGAGCATTCTTTGGCATTGCCTTTCTGTGGGATTGGAATGAAAACTGACCTTTTTCAGTCCTGTGACCACTGCTGAGTTTTCCAAATTGGCTGGCATATTGAGTGCAGCACTTTCACAGCATCATCTTTCAGGATTTGAAATAGCTCAACCGGAATTCCGTCACTTCCCCTAGCTTTGTTCATAGTGATGCTTCCTAAGGCCCACTTGACTTCACATTCCAGGATGTCTGGCTCTAGGTGAGTGATCACACCATCGTGATTATCTGGGTCGTGAAGATCTTTTTTGTATAGTTCTTCTGTGTATTCTTGCCACATCTTCTTAATATCTTCTGCTTCTGTCAGGTCCCTACCATTTCTGTCCTTTATTGAGCCCATCTTTACATGAAATGTTCCCTTGGTAACTCTGATTTTCTTGAAGAGATCTCTAGTCTTTCCCATTCTGTTGTTTTCCTCTATTTCTTTGCATTGATCTCTGAGGAAGGCTTTCTTATCTTTCCTTGCTATCCTTTGGGACTCTGCATTCAAATGGGTATATCTTTCCTTTTCTCCTTTACTTTTCACTTCCCTTCTTTTCACAGCTATTTGTAAGGCCTCCTCAGACAGCCATTTTGCGTTTTTGCATTTCTTTTTCTTGGGGATGGTCTTGATTCCTGTCTCCTGTGCAGTGTGACAAACCTCCATCCATAGTTCGTCAGATACTCTATCAGATCTAGTCCCTTACATCTATTTCTCACTTCCACTGTATGATCATAAGGGGTTTGATTTAGGTCATATCTGAATGGTCTAGTGGTTTTTTTCTACTTTTTTCAATTTCAGTCTCAATTTGGCAATAAGGAGTTCATGATTTGAGCCAGAGTCAGCTCCTGGTCTTATTTTTGCTGACTGTATAGAGCTTCTCCTTTGGCTGCAAAGAATATAATTAATATAATTTTGGTGTTGATCATCTGGTGATGTCCATGTGTAGAGTCTTCTCTTGTGTTGTTGGAAGAGAGTGTTTGTTGTGACCAGTGTGTTTTCTTGGCAGAACTCTATTAGCCTTTGCCCTGCTTCATTCTGTACTCCAAGGCCAAATTTGCCTGTTACTCCAGGTGTTTGTTGATTTCCTAATTTTGCATTCCAGCCCCTTATAATGAAAAGGGCATCTTTTTTGGGTGTTAGTTCTTAAAGGTATTGTAGGTCTTCATAGAAACGTTCAGCTTCAGCTTCTTTAGTGTTACTGGTCGGGGCATAGAGTTGGATTATCGTGATATTGAATCGTTTGCCTTGGAAACGAAAAGAGATCATTCTTATTAGTCACCCTATTAATGTTCCTTATCTTCCACTTTTCTCTGCTGACTCCTTACCATATGCATTTAAACAAACTCAGGTCTTACCTATTAAAAAGAAACAAACCCCCTTCCTTTGTGTTTTGCCTATAGTTTTCTATATTCTCAATATATTTTCTTAGCCAAATTCCTTGAAATAGTTGCTTATAATTGTTCTGTAACTGCTCATTTCCTTTTCAACCTGCTAGAATTTTACTAACATCCACACCTCCCCCTGAAAACACTTTGAATTATTACGAAGTTAATTGGTGAGTAAGTTGTTGTAAACCCAAAGGAATAGGCATCTGACTCACCATGGTTTAACATACATTCAGTTTATTCTTTCAGCAAGTACTTAATAAGTGCCTGCAAAGTAGATATTTGTAGTACAGCAGTAAATACAGTTATTAATGTGCTGTCCCTCAAAAGGTGCACCTCATTTGCTAATGTGATTCTGGTTGTCTTTCTAGTAAGAATGAGTTTGCATTGCTTCATCCAAATCAAAGTGCCTACTCTGTACAGGGTACTGTCCTCAGTTAGCTTTGTATACTTTATTAATGTCTGGGAGCTGAGGTTTATGAGATACCTGGCCTGGGGTAAGGTTGAAGTCTAAATATGAGATAATGCAGGAACAGGTTTATGTCTGGAGCGGGCAATGGCAACCCACTCCAGTACTCTTGCCTGGAGAATCCCATGGACGGAGGAGCCTGGTGGGCTACAGTCCATGTGGTCAGGAAGGGTCGGACACGACTGAGCGACTTCACTTTAACTTTTCACTTTCATGCACTGCAGAAGGAAGTAGCGACCCACTCCAGTATTCTTGCCTGGAGAATCCCAGGGATGGAGGAGCCTGGTGGGCTGCCGTCTGTGGGGTTGCACAGAGTCGGACATGACTGATGCGACTTAGCATCAGCAGCAGCAGCAGCAGTGAATCAGACAGAAGTTTAAAGCACACAAAAGCATAAGGAATAGGGGAGGAGGTTGGAATTTTGAATACTGAAGACCTCCTAGAGAGGGTGATGTTTGAGCAAAGACTTGAGGATACGGGGGAGTAAACTATGCGGACATTTTATAGAGTTTACCAAGCAGACAGGGAATAGCCAGTTCCCGAGAGGAAACATGCCTGGCAGGGAGTAACTGGGAGTCCTGTGTACCAGGAGTAAAACTGTTACTGTTCATTGTAAGGATTTTGGTATTTAATCAGTGAGTGGGAAGCTGTTGTAGATCTTCATTTTTTATTTATTTTGAGAAAATTTTATACTTGCAAAAGAGTTGCAAGAAATAGAGTGGAATAAGTTTTCATACATTCTTCTTTAAGATTCACTAATTTACATTTTGCCCATTTACTTTTTTTTTTTCCCCCTGGACTGTTTGAGAGTAAGTTGCAGACATCATCATCTTTTACTTTAAAAAAAGCGTATAAACTTCATTTTGTAGAGCAGTGTAGGTTCACAGCAGAATTGATCGGAAAGTGCAGAGAGTTCCCATATAGACCCTCCGCACAACATCCAGCATTATAAACAAACATCCCAGACTAGAGTGATATGTTGTTAAAGTTGATGAACATACAATGACACATCACTTTTACTCAAGACTGTAGTTTGTTCTTGGTGTTGTATATTCTGTGGGTTTGAACAAATATGTAATGACATACATTCACCACTGAAGTAGAATCAGAATAGTTTCAGTGTTTTAAAAAATCCTCTGTGCTCTACTTATTGATCCCTTACTCCCCCCAACCCATGGCAACCACACATCTTTTTACTGTCTTCATAGTTTTGCCTTTTCCAGAATGTTACATAGTTGGAATCATACAGTATATAGCCTTTTCAGATTGATTTCTTTCACTTGGCAATATGCATTTTAGTTTCTTCCATGGGTTTTGTTTTTGGCTTGATAGCTCATTTCTTCTTAGCATTGGAGAATAGTCCATTGTTTGGAACTACAACAGTTTATTCATCCACTCACCTACTGAAGGACATCTTGGTTGCGTCCATGTTTTGGCAATGATGAATAAGGTTTCTATAAACATGTATATGCAAGTTTTAGTGTGGATATATTTTGCATTCATTTGGATAAATACTAGGGAGTGTGATTACTGGATCCTACAGTTGAGAGTATGTTTAGTTTTGTAAGAAACTGCTTTCCACAGTAGCTGTACCAACAATGAATGGGAGTTGTGTTGTTCCCTATCCTTGCCAGTATTTGATGTCATCTGTATTCTGGATTTTGACCATTCTGATAGGTGTATAATGCTGACTAATGTGCGATTCCCTTATGACATGTGATGCTGAACATGTTTTCATATGCTCCCATCCTTGCTGTCTGTATACCTTCTTTGGTGAGGTGTCTGTCTAGGTCTTTGCCCTGCTTTTTAACTGAGTTGTTTTCTTATTGTTGAGTTTTTGGAGTTCTTTGTATGTTTTGGATAACTGCCCTTTGTCAAAGAAATTTTTTGCAGTTGTTTTTTCTCAGTCTGTGGCTTGTCTTCTAATTCTTGATGTTGTCTTTTGCAGAGCATAAAAGACATATTTATGCTCATCATTTTTAATTTAATCAAGTTAGCCTATCAGTTTTTTCATGGATGATGCTTTGGTGCTGTATCTAAAAAGTCATCTCAATACCCAAGGCCATCTGGATTTTCTCCTGTGTTATTTTCCAGGATTTGGCTTTCCATTTTACATTTAGATCTGTGATTCATTTTGAGTTAATTTTTTAGAATGGTCTAGGTCTAAAAAGGTCTGTGTCTAGGTTAATATTTTTTTGCATGTGGAGGTCCAGTTCTGGCAGCATTTCTTGAAAAGACTATCTTGGCCTCATTAAACTGCCTTTGCTCCTTCATCAGAGATTAGTGACTGTGTTATGTGGATCTGTTTCTGGGCTCTGTATTTTGTCCCACTGATGGTATTTGCTGTTCTTTCACTAACACCGCATTGTCTTTGTTGCTGTAGCTTTATGGTCTGTCTGTAAGCTGGATGTGTCACTCCTCTGTTTGTTCCTTCCATATTACGCTGGCTATTTTGGGCCTTTTGCCCAACACATAAACCTTAGAATCAGTTTTTCATTATCCACAGAACAGCTTACTAGCATTTTGACTGAGATTGTATTGAATCCATAGATCAAGTTGAGAAATACTAATATCATGACAGTATTGAGTTTTATTATCCATGAACAATGACTTTCTCTCCATTAACTTAGTTCCTTGATATCTTTGATCAAAGTTTTGTAGTTTTCTTCTTTCAGATCTTATACATATTTAGATTTATACTTGAGTATTTCATTTTGGGGAATGCTGATGTAAATGGTAGTGTGTTTTAATTTTTAATTTCATTTGTTCATTGCTGGTATAGGAAAGTGACTCACTTTTGTATATTAATCTTGCATCTTGCAACCTTGTTATAATTTTGGGAGTCTTTTGGTTGATCTTTTCAGATTTTTACATAGATGGTCACCTGTGAAGAAAGACAGTTTTAATTCTTTTTTTCCATTCTGTAGTCCTTTATTACCTTTTCTTATTGCACTAGCTTATGCTCCCAGTATGATTCTGAAAATAAATGCTAAGAGAGGACATTCTTGCTTGTTCCTGCCTGAGCAGTTGAAAAGACAGAGTTGCCATTTATTGATATGGGGAAGACATGGAGGAACAGTTTAGTTTTAGACATGTTGAATTTGAGATACCTCTAGACATCCAACTGAGATATCAAAAAGTTGGATGTATAAATCTAGAGTTCAGGACAGGGATTCAAGTCAGAGATATAAACTTGGGTGGTGTTATCATGTGAATCATATTAAAACTATGAACCTGTGTGAGAACATCCAGAGAGTAAGTGTGGAAAGTGAGGAAGTAAGGACCAAGGACCAAGGTTGGGGAAATGAAGAGGAACCAGAAAAGGAGACTGGGAAGGAGAGATGAGTGATAAGGTCAGAGGAAGCCAGCAGAATAGGTTGTCTTAGTAGCCAAGTGAAGAAAGTATTTCAAAGAAGAGGGAGTTATCCTGCTGCTCTGTCAGATGAGGAGTGAAAACTTGACTGTGAACAATAAATATTGGTATAGGAAGTTTCAGTGGGTTGTTCAGGATTCTAGAGAGAGTGAAAGAAGGATTGGAGATGAGTTTTGTTGTCCTGAAGCAGGGGAATGCAGCAGAGGAATGCAAAGTCAAGATAGTGTTTTAAAAGATGGGACAAATTACAGTATTCTTTTGGTATGTGTAGGAATCCAGAGATAGCTGCATTTGGACTGATGCTTTATATTCATCAGTTCAAAAAGAAAACACCCTAATTCTCATCATTTTAAGAAGAGTTTGTACCTATTTTGTTTGGGGTATTACTGCTATATGCACTACAGATATAATTTTTTCTTACAATCCTCTCATAATGACTTCCTTTTAAACTTAACTTGAAATAATTACAGACTAACATAGAAGTTGGAAATAATAGTGCAGAGAATTCCTGGATACTCTTCTTCCAGCTTTCCCAGTAATAATGTCATACACAACCATCATAACTACTTTTAAAAGTGCCCCTAACGTTAGCAAGTAAGCATTTATTTTAAAATGAACTTTCACTGTAATTCTCTCTGTTGATGAAGAATTTACAACTGTGTTTTCACTTTCTGTTTTCAACTTCCAGATCAGCCAGCATTACTAATCTGTCACTGGATCGATCTGGGTCTCCAATGGTACCATCATATGAGACGTCTGTCAGTCCCCAGGCTAACCGAACGTATGTTCGGACAGAGACCACTGAGGATGAACGCAAAATTCTTCTGGTACCGGTCCAGTATCTTTGACCCGTTGCAAGTTTTGTGCATGAAGAATGTTTCGTCTCATTGATTTTTTTTTAAAGGCAAATGAAATTGAAATAGCCAGTTAGCATATTAATTAAATAGAGAAACTAGTTTGCTTAAGTTTTTATTAGGCTCACCTGAAATTGGTCAAGCAGCCCATGCTCATATGCTGCATTAATATTTTCTTGACCACTATAAAGATCAGAATTCAGGTGCCTCTATAATTCTAGAGCTTAACTTTGAGTTATATCCCAGATTGCTGCTTAAACTTTGGGATATGTTTCTCATACATGTGGAATACGTTTTAGACATTTAATATTATATGTTTAAGTTGGTAGTAATCAGTTTATTAAATTTATCTCTGTAAACTACTGTGTTCAATCATAAGAGTGACTCAAAGAAATGGAAGATATGGTTTCACTCCTCAGGTTTATAATTCAGAAAGTAAAAATGAGGTTAATGAGCAGGTCTGTAATAGTAAAAGAAGTAATACTTTACTATTAAAAAAAAAAAGGGAAGAGCACTAGTAGCAGAGAAGTCAGGAAAGGCTTTAAACTGAAAGGCTTGCACTGGACCTTGAAGGATCCAATGGATTTGGGTGGGCAGTGAAGGAGGAAAATCTTATTTAAAGTGTGGGGAAAGGTATAGAGGTGAGAATAAGCCTGGCATTTTCCATGGACCGAATTAGAGTTTATGATTTGGGAGAGGTTTGGAGGGATGTTAAGTTTGATTCTGTGGGCAATGAGAATGGAAAGTTATTTGGGGCTACTTGGTGGAAGGTGGTGAATTCAGTCTTTGTAAGTTTTGGATTAGAAACTGTAGATGCTGAGCAGTGTTGAAGTGTTCTTGAGCAGGGAGTAATTCCCTGATGAAAGCTGGGTATACGTGAGAATCTGATGAAGTGAAAGCTACAGAAACAGTTACTTTAGAGTAACATGATTGTTCCCTTCTTATTCGTTCTATCTCCAAAGAGGGATGTGAAATTTTCTGCTCATATAATCAGGAGACTGATAATATAATGCCATTCACTGAAAAAAAAAATTAGTTGGGATGGTTTTTCCCTAAGAGAAAAAGTTGTTTGGAATTAGATGAGCTGAGTACAAATTATTCTCCATGCATGTGTTATTTCTATTAAATCATGTAAGTTAGCTCTGACAAAGAAATCTGAATTGAGTTTCCTTTCATGAGTCTAAAAATCACAGGAAGAAATCTGAAAAGTGTATAGTATCTTCCTCAGGTGTAATTGCTTGCTCATAATGTGATTTCAGGACAGTGTTCAGTTAAAAGACCTATGGAAGAAAATCTGCCATCACAGTAGTGGAATGGAGTTTCAGGATCACCGCTACTGGCTGAGAACACACCCCAATTGCATTGTAGGAAAGGAGTTAGTCAACTGGTTAATCCGAAATGGACACATTGCTACAAGGTAATGGGTCTTAAGAAAAATGTATGAATTTATTTTTAATGACATGTCATAAAAGGAACAGCTTTCTTTGTGAGTAGGATGCTGTTTGATTTCTGCATTTGGTGTTTGGGGTGTTAGTTACTCACTCCTCCTCCCTTCTGTGTTGTAATTAGATGTAAGGAGCCAAATGGGGGTCACAGTTTACCTTATTTATTAAAAGCAGAAATGTGCAGTAGTTCCCAAAACTCAGAGCTCTGCAGTTAAGCAGGATTGGGGAATAGAGGTAGAACCCAAGGCCACAGTGGATTCTCCTGTTTCTGCTCCCTAATGTGGACTTTCGACCTGTCTTCAAAGCTGGGTCCATTAGCCACATCTAGAGTGTGCTAGCCAGCCTCACAAATCATTTATGTGAAAGCACCAGACAGGTCCTGTTGCCTTTCAGGGTGGTGTGTCGCTTGGCTTTTCTGTTTGTTTAGAGTAGCTACTTCTCCTCCCATAGGAAGAAACAAGCATGTGGAAGAGAAAAAAACAGCTGTAAACAGTGAAGCTCTGGCTTCCAGTTTGGATTGTATCTTTTTTTAACTTTATGCCCTCTGTGAAGTTATTCAGTCTCTTTGAGACTTGACCTCTCAGCTCCAGTGAGAAAAATATGAAAATATGATCCTGTGAAGAAGCTGTGAAAATGAAATGCAATAATATGGACTAAATTTTTTGATAAATTGTGAAATGCCATATAAATCCAGTGTGTTAGTGTCTATTTCATGTATATATATGTGTGTGTATATATATACATTTTATACCTACATCGATAATATTTGGTATTGTCTTCTCAAGGACTGTAAGCTCTTTGAGGACAGGAGCTATACTGTTCTCAACAGTCTTTTTTATCCTCCTCTACTAAGTACAGGGGTATGCTTGCACAATTGCACTCATAGCACATGCTAGCAAAGTAATGCTCAAAATTCTCCAAGCCAGGCTTCAACAGTATATGAACTGTTGAAGCTGGATTTAGAAAAGGCAGAGGAACCAGAGATCAAATTGCCAGTATCTGTTGGATCATTGAAAAAGCAAGAGAGTTCCGGAAAAACATCTACTTCTGCTTTATTTACTACGCCAAAGCTTTTGACTATGTAGGTCACAACAAACTGGAAAATTCTTAAGAGATGGGAATACCAGACCACCTGACCTGCCTCCTGAGAAATCTGTGTGCAGATCAAGAAGCAATAGTTAGAGCTGGACATGGAACAACAGACTGGTTCCAGATCAGGAAAGGAGTATGTCAAGGCTGTATATTGTCACCGTATTTAACTTATATGTAGAGTACATTGTGAGAAATGCCGGGCTGGATGAAGCACAAGCTAGAATCAAGATTGCTGGGAGAAATATCAATAACCTCAGATATGCAGATGGCACCACCCTTATGGCAGAAAGCAGAGAGGAGCTAAAGAGCCTCTTGAAGAAGGTGTAAGAGGAGAGTGAAAAAGCTGGCTTAAAACTCAACATTGAAAAAGCTAAGATCAATGGATGTGAGAGTTGAATTATAAAGAAAGCTGAGCGCTGAAGAATTGATGGTTTTGAACTGTGGTGTTGGAGAAGACTCTTGAGAGTCCCTTGGATAGCAAGGGGATCCAACCAGTCCGTCCTAAAGGAAATCAGTCCTGAGTTTTCATTGGAAGGACTGATGCTGAAGCTGAAACTCCAATACTTTGACTACCTGATGTGAGGAACTGACTCACTGAAAAAGACCTTGATGCTGGGAAAGATTGAAGGCGGCAGGAGAAGGGGACGACAGAGGATGAGATGGTTGGATGGCATCACTGACTCTATGGACATGAATAGAGTAATCTCTGGGAGTTGGTGATGGACAGGGAAGCCTAGCGTGCTGCAGTCCATGGAGTCGCAAAGAGCTGGACATGACTGAGTGACTGAACTGGACTAATGATGCTTGCCTTGAATACCTGTTGATGTTTGTGTAATTGAAATTAAGTCTTGTTGGGACTGCCTTGTCTGTAGGTTCTTTTTTACTGTGGTACTTGAGAAAATCTTTTAATTAAGCTTCAAATCTCTCTTGTTTTATCCCTCACCTATCCAAGGACTTTTTGAAATTCCAACTCTGATTAGAATAGAAAATAAATTTAGTTTGTGTGTCATCTTGTAAAATTATTGTCTTAAAAGTTTTCGTTTTCTCTGGTCTTGATTCAGGGCCCAGGCTATAGCAATTGGACAGGCAATGGTGGATGGACGTTGGCTGGATTGCGTCAGTCACCACGACCAGCTCTTCAGGGATGAGTATGCGCTGTACAGGCCGTTGCAGGTAGTGTTCAGTGGTGCGGCTAATGAGAATACAGAGAGCTTCATTACCAAGTCTTCCTTGTCATTGGGAATAAAAAGTAGTTGAGTTACCCAATGATACACTTTTCTAGTATGTTTTCCCTGCCATTTGAGGAAAGCTCTAACATTTTTACTTGGTTGGTAGTTGTGATGAAAAACCCTTTGAAATCCCAAACTTTTCCGTTTGTACAGCTTGCATTGGAGAAGGAAATGGGAACCCACTCCAGTGTTCTTGCCTGGAGAATCCCAGGGACGGGGGAGCCTGGTGGGCTGCCGTCTCTGGGGTCGCACAGAGTTGGACACGACTGAAGCAACTTAGCAGCAGTAGCAGCAGCAGCAGCTTTTCTTAAGCTTGACTTTGTAGTGTCATTTACCCTCAGTGGTTTTTAATTTTATTATGTCTGTCTTTTTTAGGATTAAGAGGAAGTGTATATAATAAAATCATTAAGAAATTTAATGTTACTGTTACAATAGATTTTGACTCCATAGCAGTATTAAATTCTATAACTGATAAAATGGTGAATATTCTTTTTCTTTTCTGTTTCTTTAGTTTGATTAGGAACATGGAAATCACATACTTAGAAGTTTTAAAAAACTTTAACATAAACTTTTTGTTTGTATTAACTTGATAAAATAATATCCTGTAACACCTTTGTGAACTAAAGTTGGAAAATGATTGGGTAGAAAAGATGGATGCTCCCAAAGACTGGTGGTGGTATGTCTGAAAATCTAACAGTTTTCCAGGTTGTGTCCTAGCATTGGCACAGGGTTATGATAAATTCTAAGCCATCTTCACTCTCAGGAATAAAAGAAATGAAACACTATAAAATCTATATAATATGTTTGATCATAATATGCTGCCTTTTAGCCTGCTGATTCGTGAATATTATAGTTGTAAGAATGGAATTGCCAGTTATAATGCTGGCTTACAACTTAAAGTTTCTACTGATTTGCTTATTTAATATATTCAGTGGTTAGCCTTATATAAATATTAGGCTGGAATTTATTTGTAGTGTGACAGCCTCAACATTGTTGCCATTGTGAGTCAATTGCTTGGATTCTGTCTTGACTCGTTCAGAGTACAGAATTTTCCGAGACCCCTTCTCCGGACAGTGACTCGGTGAACTCCGTGGAAGGACACTCTGAGCCATCCTGGTTTAAAGACATCAAGTTTGATGACAGTGACACTGAGCAGATAGCTGAAGAAGGTGACGATAATTTGACTAGTGAGTTTCACTTTCTGACGTTTTAGTTTTTATGAATCATTAACGTGTATGTATGATACAGTGTTTTGTTTATTTAGTTGGAATAATCCTACTGTTAAGTTTTATGGCTTCAACTAAACGTAAAGAACATCTGATAGCAATCATTGTCCTAGATACAGTATTTTCTTAAGAAACCAATTTGTTAAATCACTGGTGTTTTCAGATTTCGCTGTAGTCTTTAGTTTGCAGCAGCTTAAAAATAACTCCGAGCTAATAATATTGCAGTAGACAACTTTCTCACCTCTTCGCTATGATATCAGGCCTTCTCTCTGCAGAACCTCCAATATATTTCTTTATTTTAAAAATTCATTTTATATTTAACTGGTTCAAATTTTATTAAGTCTACACAGAAGTATCAATACATGAAAATACTGTATCCATTTTGGTATTGCACATTGGGCTTGTATATTAAAAAAAAAAACATTTTTCTCCTTTCCTCCAATACCCTGATGAAACCCATTTTTACTCCCCTCCTCTCCCTATATTTCTTTCCCCTCCCCAACACTAAAAGATTCTGCCAGTCCTAGCAAGCGCACATCAGTCAGCAGTTTCCAGTCCACAGTGGACAGTGACTCAGCCGCTTCCATCAGCCTGAACGTGGAGCTGGACAACGTGAACTTCCATATCAAGAAGCCCTCCAAGTACCCACATGTGCCCCCTCACCCTGCTGACCAAAAAGGTAGGAGGGAGTCACCACCTGGAATCTGAACACAGGCTGGAGAGTTGGGCCGTGGATCTCATCCGGCCTGTCCTTCTTGCTTCCTCTGTCCCCGTGGCTGAGGGGATTTGCTGTGGGTTTTGGTCCACCCTTTCTCATTTTTCCCACACCTCTTCTCCACATGTTTTTTTTCTTTTTGGTTGGTTCCAGTTCCTTTCATTTCTTGTTTCCTCCCTTAGTACCACCGTACCCAGCTTAAAGCTTTTAGTCATTAAAGGGAACAGCATCAGACTACTTTTCCCTTAGCATAATGTGCAACTTCCAAGGTGGCATTTCTTTGCATTATAACATGGATGTTCTGCTCTATTCATTTCTCTTTTTTCATTTAATATTTTAAAGCCTCTTTGCTTATGCTGTTACCCAGTAGCATAGTGTTTCACTAAACCTTTCCAGGTGCTTGAACTAGACTGGCGAAAAACATTCACACATTCCAAAGCATCTTTATTACTTAAAATGCTTGTTGTATACATGCTGTATTTGTAAAAAAGTTTTCTTCTCTAATACAAAAGAAAATCATTCTTTTAGCTGTTCTATTTGAGGTTTTAGTCTACTGACTCAAAAATCATAATTCAAAGGAGATTTGGTATAAAAGGAAAAATAAGTTTAAGCCATTACTAAAACTGAATATAGCAGTATGCAGAAAAGAGATTTTTTTTTTTTTAATGGGTGATGAGGCTTACTTTGTTGGATATAATTAAAAGCCAGTTTAGGTTTAAGAAAAGGAGAGACCTGACTAGCACTGAACATGAGTATGATACACATCTGTATCAGAATCCTCAAAGCAGAAATTGGAGAAGTGGTGGTGAACATTGGGTGAGTATGAAAGGACATTGACGCAGACTGGGCACTTAGGTGAGATTTAACTGTAGATGCTGGTCATGTGGAGGATTTGGATTTTTGTCATATGAATGATAGATGTGGTTCAGAGGTGGCATGATCTGTCATGATAGAGGTATCTATTTCCTGGACGTAGCTGGTGGCAGTTTCATTGTGCTGAAAGTAGAGTTATGAAATACATTTTTGACTTGTTGATGATTTCATCTCTTGGAAAGTTAAGGCGCTTTTTGAAATCATGAAGAAAGTGACCTGACATCATGAAATTCATAATAGCAAACAGTGAGCTGCCGAGCCCAGTCAAGCATTTGCTTTAGGAAACCCAACTTCATAATGTTAGGAGAAGAATGAAATAGAAGGCCCCATTGACGTTTTGACAGTGCACCCTTATATTGCATCTCTAAGGAAAATGAAGGGAAGCACCGACAGTTGGAAGAACTGTCACAACTCCTCTGGCAGTTTTCTGACCTCAACCTTTGAAAAAAAAATTTTTTTCTACTAAAATTGTGAGAGTTAGCCTTCATATGAGGATCAGTCTGAAAGAGGGTCAGTGCTTTCAAAAAAAGTGGCAGGTTAGCAGAAGTCCAGATTGTACTGAAGACTGCAGGAAATGTCAAGGATATCTTGGAAAATATTTTTAAATTGTGATGCAAAGAAAGAAAAGTTAGGTCAGTTATTTGGGGAAGTTGATATAATATTAACTGAAGCTTTATTTTTTAACTTCTGTCAAGGTAAGAAAGAACACTCACTGCTAAGAAAAAGTGAAATCCAAGATAATAAGGAGATGGAGAGTGCCTGGTTGTTGTTGTTGTTACTTTTTCCCCCTTTCTAGTTTTATTGAGATAGAATTGACAAAAAGCAGTATATAATTTTAAGGTGTACAGTATAGACCACCCTTATGGTAGAAAGTGAAGAGGAACTCAAAAGCCTCTTGATGAAAGTGAAAGTGGAGAGTGAAAAAGTTGTCTTAAAGCTCAACATTCAGAAAACGAAGATCATGGCAACTGGTCCCATCACTTCATGGGAAGTAGATGGGGAAACAGTGGAAACACTGTCAGACTTTATTTTTTTGGGCTCCAAAATCACTGCAGATGGTGATTGCAGCCATGAAATTAAAAGACGCTTACTCCTTGGAAGAAAAGTTATGACCAACCTAGATAGCATATTGAAAAGCAGAGACATTACTTTGCCAACAAAGGTCTGTCTAGTCAAGGCTATGGTTTTTCCAGTGGTCATGTATGGATGTGAGAGTTGGACCATGAAGAAAGCTGAGTGCCGAAGAATTGATGCTTTTGAACTGTGGTGTTGGAGAAGACTCTTGAGAGTCCCTTGGACTGCAAGGAGATCCAACCAGTCCATTCTGAAGGAGATCAGCCCTGGGATTTCTTTGGAAGGAATGATGCTAAAGCTGAAACTCCAGTACTTTGACCACCTCATGTGAGGAGTTGACTCATTGGAAAAGGCTCTAATGGTGGGAGGGATTGGGGGCAGGAGGAGAAGGGGACGACAGAGGATGAGATGGCTGGATGGTATCACTGACTTGATGGATGTGAATCTGAGTGAACGCTGAGAGTTGGTGATGGACAGGGAGGCCTGGCATGCTGCAATTCATGGGGTCGCAAAGAGTCAGACATGACTGAGTGACTGAACTGAACTGAACTGAACTGAACTGATGGCTCAAACGGTAAAGTGTCTGCCTGCAATGTGGGCAACCCGAGCTTGATCCCTGGCTCGGGAAGATCCCCTGGAGAAGGAAATGGCAACACACTCCAGTACTCTTGCTTGGAAAATTCCATGGACAGAGGAGCCTTGTAGGCAACAGTCTATGGGGTCGCAAAGAGTTGGACACGACTGAGTGACTTCACTTCTTCATCACAGTGTAAGTTTAGTGAACATCTATCATCTCACATAGATACAAGATAAAAGAAATAGAAAAAACTTTTTTCTTTATGATGAGAACTCTTAGAATTTACTCTTAAAAATTTTCACATATGATATATAGCTGTGTTGATTATATTTATTGTGTTATATATTACGTCCCTGGTATTGAAAGTTTGTACCTCTTCACTCCCTTCCTCCAGTCCCCCTTCCCCCATGCCCTTCGTCTAGTAACCACCAATCTTATCTCTTTTTCTGTTTGTTTTTGAAGTATAATTGATCAACAGTTATTCCATCTTTCTATACATTTTGAAATGATTGCCAGTTCAGTATGATATATTACCATATAAAGATATTACACAGTTAATTGACTATATTCCCCACATGATACATTTCATATCCATGACTTAGTTATTTTGCAACTGTAAGTTTGTACCCTTTCATCTCCTCACCTATTTCTTCCCTTCTTCCACTCTCCTCCTCTCTGGCAACCACTTGTTTGCTCTCTGTATCTATAACTCTGTTCTGGTTATTCATTTGTTTTGTTTTTAGACCCCACATATAAGGGAAATCATAGAGTATTTGTATTTCTCTGACTTACTACACCTAGCATAATACTCTCTAGGTCAACCTATGTTTTCACAAATAGAAAGATTTCATTCTTTTTTCATGGCTGAGTGATATTCCAGATTGAACCCAGGTTTCCTACATTGCAGGTGGATTCTTTACTGTCTGAGCCACCAGGGAAGCCCATATATGTGTATACACACACACATACCAGAATAATTACCTTCTTTCTTAGTAATGACTTCAGAGAGCCTGTAATTTGAGAACTTTTACCCCTTAGTAAATGTTTCTGGCTTTCACACTTCTTTCTCGTTAGCTTTTAGCATATAACAAGAATTAATTTTTTTTCTCTTTTGTGAAGTTGAGACATAATAAATTGTTTTTTTCTACATTGTAATTAAGAGGAACACTGGTTACCAGAAACTAAAGTCATCAGAATGATCTAGTTCAGAAAATGAAAGAATAATAGATTTCCCCTGCGTCTGGTTTTCATTTCTCTTAAATACCAATGAGAATGGGTGGTTCTCATCTTTCCATTAAAATTAATGGTTACTAAAATTGTTACATCTTTTCTTAGGGATTGTTCTCTAGCTTTTAACACTGAGGAAATATGAATTGTTAAAATTTGTTTAAGTATATATGCTTAAAAAGATGCTCATGTTTTTTTGTACTACATAAGCTAACTCATTTTCAGAAACTTGTAAAACTGAGTCAGTGTGATTTTCTGGTTTGATTAATTTCTCACTATTTGTTATGGAGAGCTATGCAGTTAGAATATATTTTATTATGTGTTGGAAGCAGGATTCTGAACTATTCTTGGAAAGTTAGCAAGTAGTACCTAGAAAAGAAAATGAAAAGCATGACTTCCTCAAACCCCTAGACCTGACTCCACATTTATAGGGAAACATGGGGGTATCAGTTCAGTTCAGTCGTGTCCGACTCTTTGCGACTCCATGAATCGCAGCACGCCAGGCCTCCCTACCCATCATCATCTCCTGGAGTTCACTTAGCCTCACGGCCATCGAGTCAGTGATACCATCCAGCCATCTCATCCTCTGTTGTCTCCTTCTCCTCCTGCTTCCAATCCCTCCCAGCATCAAAGTCTTTTCCAACGAGTCATCTCTTCGCGTGAGGTGGCCAAAGTACTGGAGTTTCAGCTTTAGCATCATTCCTTCCAAAGAAATCCCAGGGCTGATCTCCTTCAGAATGGACTGGTTGGATCTCCTTGCAGTCCAAGGGACTCTCTAGAGTCTTCTCCAACACCACAATTCAAGAGCATCAATTCTTTGGCGCTCAACCTTCATCACAGTCCAACTCTCACATCCATACATGACCACAGGAAAAACCATAGCCTTGACTAGATGGACCTTAGTCGGCAAAGTAATGTCTCTACTTTTTAATATGCTATTTAGGTTGGTCATAACTTTTTTTCCAAGGAGTAAGCGTCTTTTAATTTCATGGCTGCAATCACCATCTGCAGTGATTATGGAGCCCAAAAAAATAAAGTCTGACACCATTTCCACTGTTTCCTCATCTATTTCCCATGAAGTGATGGGGCTGGATGCCATGATCTTCATTTTCTGAATGTTGAGCTTAAAGCCGACTTTTTCACTCTCCTCTTTCACTTTCATCAAGAGGCTTTTTAGTTCCTCTTCACTGTCTGCCATAAGGGTGGTGTCATCTGCATATCTGAGGTTATTGATATTTCTCCCAGCAATCTTGATTCCAGCTTGTGTTTCTTCCAGCCCAGCGTTTCTCATGATATACTCTGCATATAAGTTAAATAAGCAGGGTGACAATATACAGCCTTGACGTACTCCTTTTCCTATTTGGAACCAGTCTGTGGGGTATAAGAGCAAGTTAAACAGCACCGTGAGGAGACAGTCCATCAAATCCAGAATGTGACATTTGGCCTAAGTTCTTTTAAAATTCAATATCAGGAGAAAGAAAAAGGTAGAAGGTCTTCTTTAGATGAAGAGAAAATGAAGAGAATGTAATGTATGAACCTTAATGATCCAGGTTTGAGGGGAAAAAAAAATTTATTAAAGCATTTTGGAAACAGATAAACTTGAATATGGACTAATATAATGATATTAAGAAATTGTCAAAAAAAAAGAAATTGTCAGTTTTCTTAAGTGTGTAAATATTATGGCTCTAGAGAAGAATGCTCTTAGTTTTTAAGAGATGCATGCTGAAGTATTAGTGGTAAAATGTCATGATACGTGTAAGTTCAAATGGTCTGGGAAAAAAGCACACAGAGAAATCAGATACGGCAAGTCATTAACAATTGTTCAGACTCGATGGAGGATATATAGGGATTTCTGTATGTTTAAAGTTTTTTCATAATTAAATGGGGAAAATCTATTGCTTCTGAAATTATATATATATATATATATGTACATATATATCCTTTAGACTGAAGAATAAAGCTTCTAAAGCCTCTGTATATTAGTCGGATAAACAGGCATTGGCATTATTAATTTCTGTGAGGGAGGTGTAGAAATAAAGTATAATATCTGTTTTCACTGGTCCACATACTTGATTATATTGTATTTGGCATGGCACACTTGAACTTGCTAAATTTTTTTTTCTCTGCTCTTTTGTTTTGAAGGATGAGTGTATTGGCTTATAAACACATTGACTTTGAAGCCCTTTTGTTTATAAATGAGATCTACTTGAAAAGAATTTTGTGGATCACCTTTACCTTAAAGGACTTAAAATGCATTGTGGTTAAATTTGCACGGTAGAAAGAACCTCATTTGAGCTGTGCTTGGTCACAGACCTAGAGGAAAGGTCATGCGAAAGTAAAGAATAAGTTTCATTTGTAATATTTAATATTCTAAAAGTTTTGAAAGAACACATTCAGAATGTGTTGAGAAGTTATCTTTCGGCAACTATTTGGAAGTGTTTGGTTAGAATTTTTGAAACATTAAAACTCAAAAACTAATATAATCATTATGAGTAACTATGTCTTAATTCCCTTCCATTATCATTTTTGTATTAATTTGTTTTATAGCTTATATTTTGAAATTCAAAAAACCCCACCTTATTTTTTTTTATGCAGTGTGTTCTCTGTCTGAACTTATTATTTGTTATATGGCTATGGATGAGATAAAGAGTGTAACTTTTTAGGCTTGTCATGTAAATCCGTGACAGACCTCAGTTTTCATAAAGCAGTTCAGGTTTGATAAGGGAAAACTCATCTGTTAAAAAGATTATCTGTCATTGCTGTCTCATGGCTCTGTTGAGTTATTAAGTCTATCAAGTTTAGTATGAAGTATGCAAAACAAGTTATAAACTAATATTTTAGCCTAAAGTTTACGTGACTTGGCTGTGATGGGTTTAGTGTGAGTAATACTTTGTGTGTGGGTGTGTTTTCTGTATAATTATGCTAGCCTGTTATAGTCATAGGCCTCTCCTTTTCCTTCCTCCTCTCTCTTTTCTCTCCCTGGCATACAGAGTATTTGATTTCTGACAATGGAGGACAACAGCTATCAATAAGTGACGCCTTCATCAAAGGTAATTTTATCAAAAGCTATACATGGGATCGTGTCTCTTGTTCATGGAGATACACTGTGGGCCCAGGATACTGATTGGCACTGAGTGAGTACTGACAATGCATTATATTATTTTAGTACCATAGGAACACACTTTTTCAATGTGTGCAGTAGCCTTGAGACTGCTGAAAACCAAAAATATAAACTTGGACTTAGTTTGAGAGGTCTCTGATCTGAAAAATAATTGTTTAAAAGTCTACCTAGATTTTGAATTTTATTCATTTAAAGGCTTTTCTATATCACGGGAATGCTTTTCTGTATCATGAATATAGTATTAAGTATTGATAGACATATCATCAAGTGATTGTCAAGCTCATCAAAAAGCCACAGGCAGATCTTATCTAATTGAGGATGTTGCTTGCTCTCTGGATTTGGACAATAAGTGGACTGAAGGAAATAAAGAACTAATTCTGCTTATGATTTCCTTGGGGACGAAAGGAAGTACAGAAGAATACAAACCTTTCCTAACCCCACCCCTACTTAGCTTGTTGTGGAGTGAAGACACACTTATTTGGTCCATAACACGCTACAGTTTAGGCCTCAGATAATGGGAGGGTTTCACATAAAAGAGAGAAGGTAGGGTGAGCTGGTGCAAGGGCAGCTGCTGACAGATAGTGTCACAACTTATTTCTAAATTCACCTTCAAGCATCTGGTTCAACCAGATAGACCAAGGGTTTACATAATTGAAATGTGCTGTTCTTGTACCTCACTTGTCATGGACACTGGCTTTACTCTGGAGGCTGCTGGACTGTTTAGTTGAAGGTTTTTTGTCATTTGTTCAGTTTGCTTTAAGAGGGGAAAGACTAGAGAATTTTTACCTCTTTTCTTTCCATTTATTCAATCACAATTTCAAAAGTTATTTAGTGAGCATCTTTTTTGCAAAGCATTTAGTATTACCTTTTTTTTTGTTTGTTTTGATCATTTACAAAATTTTATATAAATTACTATTTACCATGGTTTGATTTCTTCACAGTTAATTTTTTGGTCTGACTTGTAAAAGTTTTGCCAATTAAGAAGAAAGCCTTTTTTGTTCTAGTATTGAAAATGAAACACTGAAAGGATTGTTTGAGTAGACTTTCTAGACTGTCATATCCTGGTTCAGACGAATCAAAGCTGAGCTTTTCTCAGCACCCACACTATCACAAGTTCTCCTTGCATTCTGATTTCTGTTGAATGCAGTGTTCAGTTTGTGATTTTATAGGGAAAATTAACCACCTCTCTTTCTTAATATCCCCAAATAAATAAAAAGACTGTAAACAAATCTCATTTCATTTGCTTTTCAAAAGCCGTATTTATAGTTACTTTCTTGAGAGTCCTGGTTGCTTATGTAAATTTACTCTTTACACTTCTGTCTATAATTTTGGCTGTTGAGAATGTTGACTTTCTAACTCAGACTTAATTTTATTTATCTATGAATTTAAACATGTCCTTGCTTTTTTTACATCAATAATTTGAATTGGCTAACTTAAAAATGTTTAAAAGATAGGTTGTTGGTTTCTAAATCTCTGAGTAGATGGTATAAAACTTGACAATGAATATAATTTCTTATTTTATACTTAGAATCCTTATTTAACCGTCGAGTTGAGGAAAAATCCAAAGAACTGCCTTTCACACCTTTGGGCTGGCATCATAACAACCTGGAGCTGCTGAGGGAGGAGAATGGAGAGAAACAAGCTATGGAGAGGTTGCTGTAAGGCAGTGAGCTTATTCATTTTAATTCTCCATTTTTCTAATCTTAAGTGACTTGATAAGGCATTTGTATAGTTCTTCCTTATAAAGTCAAAAATGCTAACATTACTTAGGAAATAAAGCCTGTTCTGGTAAAACTTCTAATAAAGCAGAGCGTCCTAGTTGTGCTTGTCTATCCCCGTTGTTATTTATGTGTTAAAATTTAATTGAATTAAATAGGATTTTTTTTTTAATCAAACCCATAGACTTGTTGTTTTATTTATTTTTCAATTTTTTAATTGGAGGATAATTGCTTTACAGTGTTGTGTTAGTTTCTGCTGTACATCATGAATCAGTTACAAGTATGCACTTATCTCTTCGCTCTTGAACCTCCCTTAAATGGGTTATCTTAATTGAAGATATTCACAGATTTTCTTTATATGCAAAAGCATTAAGGTGCAAATATGCTGAAAGAATAAAATGACCAAGAAGATCTTACCTGTAAGCCATTAAGTCATGTGCTGATTTCTTTGTAGACTGTGTTGCATCTTCAGAGCTGTTTTCCGTGGCAGTATTAACTGTGCAAACGTCTTTCCTGTAACATTTTTGTAGTTCAGCTAATCATAACCACATGATGGCGCTGCTCCAACAATTGCTCCATAGTGAGTCATTGTCAACGTCTTGGAGGGACATCATCGTATCCCTGGTCTGCCAGGTTGTTCAGACAGTCCGACCTGACGTCAAGAACCGGGATGATGACATGGATATCCGCCAGTTTGTCCACATCAAAAAAGTGAGCTCTGCCAATGTTTTCCTCATGTTCGGTGTTCATGAGATGGGCCCAATAGTAATTTATCTCTTAATGGTAATCTGAAAGGGTCGTTGCCAGGAGGGATGCTCAGTGAGGAGAGGGAAGTTTTTCTGTCCTGTTTGGTAGCAGTGCACTTAAAGGTCATAAAAGCCACTCTTAGGAAGTGAGAGATGAGTGGGGGCGGGGGTAAGTTGGGCTTGCAGTGAGTTGGGAACCCAGACTTTCCTACTTCCTCCTCTTGATGTGTCATCTATAAGAAGGCCTCTCTTCACACATGCTGTTACTGTTCTGAGGAAAAGCAGGAGAGTAGTGGAGTTTTGCCTATATTTTTTGCCTATGATGTTTAACTTAATAGCGGTTCTAATTGACATCTGGCATTAATTTGTTTGGCCAAATGGGTATTCTAGAGTACCAGATAGTATGTTAGAGAGTTGATGATTGTAGGAAGGTGCCATTAATTATTGGTTGAAATGAAGAAATGCATCCTAGAACTTTTTGTTTTTATTTGGTTACATAATAGTGAAAACAAAAAGTGGAAATAAATACTTATAGAATTCATTTGACTGCATTCTAAAGATGTATATCGAATTGTATTGTTTTCTTAATTGTTTCATTAGATCCCAGGTGGAAAGAAGTTTGATTCTGTGGTTGTCAATGGATTTGTTTGCACCAAGAATATTGCACATAAAAAGGTAACGTGATTCAGTTCAACATTGAAGTTCGGCAAACTATGACTGTGTGCCAAGCCAACAAGCTGAGGGTGCCCTCACCATGGAGGGAAAGGGAGGAGTGACTAGCAGTAAAATTTGGGGGTTCAGGGAGAGTCTCCCAGAGCTGATGATGACAGGGACTTGGACAGTGAGAACTCATCAGACAGAAGAAGGCTTCCCAGTCAACAGGCTGAGAGGATGCTGGTGTCATTTCTCTCTTGACCCTGCCACAGCTCAGGGATAGAAGATTTTCTAACAGACCAGAATTCTTCCAGAGGCCTACCATTTCAAAACTTTGTTCTTCCTTATAGGGCTGAACATAGAATTATGACTGGAATTCTATATCTTTCTCTGTACCTTCAGCTGTGAGGCCTCTTTCTAGTATCAGCACAGAGAGAAGGGTAAATAACCCCTTGTACTAAGGGAAGTCTGAGATCCTAAGGTGCCAGACGGTGCCAGGAACTGGCAGGAAATGAGGCTGGAGGAAGCAGATGAGGGCTTTGTCTCTCATTTTATTCTGAAGGCTACTGTTTAGCAAATGTAATATGTATCAGGACCTTATTAAAAATGTAGATTCTTAAGCCCAAACCTTAGAAATTCTCATTTAGTAGTTTTAGGGGAGTGAGAATGGGGGGTGGGTAGAGGAAGGGTGGGACTACTATTTTAATTAAACGAAATTTTATTTTAATGAAGTATAGTTAATTAATAGTGTTGTGTTTCTGGTAT
This sequence comes from Capricornis sumatraensis, assembly GCF_032405125.1. Classification (NCBI taxonomy): domain Eukaryota; kingdom Metazoa; phylum Chordata; class Mammalia; order Artiodactyla; family Bovidae; genus Capricornis; species Capricornis sumatraensis. Next base: position 141,054,071 of record NC_091071.1, read on the forward strand.
ACAGCAAAATGATTCAGTTATAGGTATATGCATATATATATTCTTTTTCATAATTTCCATTAAGTTTATTACAAGATATTGAATATAGTTCCCTGTGCAATACTGTAGGATCTTGTTGTTTATCTGTTTTATACACAGTGGCTGCCATTTCCAAACTCCTAATTTATCCCTGCCCCCCACACTACACTTTCCCCTTTGGTAACCAAGTTTGTTTTCTATGCCTGTGAATCTGTTTCTGTTTTAAAGAAGCTCATTTTTATCATATTTTAGATCCCACACAGAAGTGATATCATATGATACTTGTCTTTGACTTGGTTAGTATGATAATCTCTAGGTCCATCCTTATTGCTGTAAATGTCATGATTCCATTCTTTTTTATGATGGAGTAGTATTCCTGTGTGTGTGTGTGTGTGTGTGTGTGTGTGTGTATGTATTTACATCTTTATCCATTCATCTGTGGATGGACATTTAGATGGCTTCTGTGGCTTGGCTGTGGTAAATAGTGCTTCTGTGAGCATTGGGGTGTGTGTATTTTTTCAAACTGGAGTTTCTCTCTGGATATCTGCCCAGGAGTGCAATGCAGGATGATATGGTAGCTCTGTTTTTATTTTTTTTAGGGAAACTCCCTACTGCTTTCCATAGTGGCTGCACCAGTTTGCATTTGGGTGGGACTTTTTAATGGAATCACTCTGGGTGTTTCCAGTGTTGTTTATGTGTTTATTGGTTCTCACTTTTAGAGAAACTGATGATCTGTAACAGTGTTCTCAGACCTTGCTGTGCTTCAGAATCACTAAGAGAATGTGTTAAAAATAGAGACACCTGGCCTCATCTCTGGTACTATTGGTTTGGTTACCGTGAGAGCTCAGGCAAATTTCAAGCTTGAGCAACTGAATGCATAAACTACAGTCTGTTTTCACTCTTTTCTAAGCTGAGAATAATAATATATTTTTATAAGGTATTAAACGTCCTGAAAAGTATTAGTGACCATAGATAAATAAAGTTATGTTTGAATTTGATATTATTTCATAGCAATGATCCAAAGTCCATATTTCTACATAGAGTCTTATTAAAACAGCACTGTACCCATCAAAGTAGTACTTTAAATCTGATTAAATGATGTTTGTTGAATTCAGAGGTAGGTATGTTGTGCTTATCTCCAGAATTAAAAAGTTATGTGCGTGTGGTGGTCACATATGGGTGAATGAATATCTGGCCCCAATGACCATGTTTAGAGATAGTCTTTAATTTGTAGTTACTAAAAAAGCCCTGCTAATAAGTTTTTCAGATGGAAACTTCTGTTGCAGGATGCAGACTCCTCTGCCTCTGGCTTTAGTTGTGTGGTTAGGGTATATTGTTTGAGTCTCTATTTCTGGATGTGTTTTAAGATTTTCTGTTGTTAACTTCTTGTTTCCCAGTTTAGCTTGCAAATTTACAACTGCTGGAAATTTATTCCATCAAAAATATGTTCAGCAGATGTTTTAATTCCTTTCTCCCTCCTCTACTTTTCTTGAGTCTTAGAAAAGTTAAATTCTGCTTTTAAAATTGCTGATCTCTGGGAGTTTATCAAGTAGCCTATCTTTTAAGTCCCTCTCCTTCCTACCGAGGGTGTGATAACTTTTCTTAAAAACATTAAGGATTTAAAAAAAGATAGTTAAGAGTATAGAAAATTGGGTAAAATAGCATTAGTGAAAAAGAAGCCAGTTTTTAAAGAACTTTGCATGGCTGTAATTATTTGCTTTGAAAAAAAAGAATAGCACAAAATAAATGAGAGTATTTTAATCTGAATATAATGAGGGAATCTATTTAAGAGGAATTATGACCAGTATGAACTTAGAGTTGTGATTAAAGGAGGTCTATAAATTGCAAACCTTCAAAGTTTTAGCAAACTGTTCATTTATATTTTAGATGAATTCTTCTATTAAAAACCCCAAAATTCTTCTGTTGAAGTGTTCCATTGAATATCTCTACAGAGAAGAAACCAAATTTACTTGCATTGATCCTATTGTGCTTCAGGTAAGAACTCCTTACTGAAACCATAATCTGGAGGAATGTTTGTATACTAAGGTACTTGCCAACTCTTACACTTTCTTCCAGCTGGTTAAATTTGATAGGCAAACTTCATTGCTTTTGTTTCATTAAAAAATGTATTATAGAAGACATTCTTATGTATCATACTTTAGAAGCTTACCAAAGCCTTTGTCACCGTTTTTAATTGCAAAGTGTTAATGGCAACATGTGACTTTTGGGGAATAGTTGAAAAAAAGGTGAAAATCCTGTTTTTTCTTCACACTGGGGTCATAAACTTACTTTAAGGATTTGTCTAACGATTTTTAATCAGGTTTCCAGCAGTAACACCTGTTTTTCAATATAGACCATTCTACTAAAACATGTTTCTAGAACACTAAGTGTCAGTAAAAGGGAGTGATGTCAGATGGAAGTTGTGTCCATTTCTGTGTGGTTTTTCTTAAGTGAGGAGGCCCAGAATAGCTTTAGTAGGATTATAGCCCTCAGCTCAGTTCCCACACAGCCCTTTAGCTCCATTTTAAGAGATTAGAAATGAGCTCCTGCTGAAAGAGCTCTCTCCCCAGGGAGACCCAGCCCCTGGTCCTGGATGGCTTTTGGGCACTCATTGCTTGGAGCTTCATTTCCACTTGTACTGTTGCAGTTGATTTTGTACATTTAAAATTTCCCTTGAGGCCACCTCCAGCTAGGCTAAGCTGCTTGGCTGGGCTGTCCAAGTCCTCTGTCAAGGTACCACTTATTATTCTTATTAGTGCTTTTGATATGAAGTTGTGTAGGTTGTCTGCCCCAACTTCTTTTCTCCCATAAACGCTATTAATTAATTAGCAGTTGCTCAGAATGGGAGGTTTTCAGAAATGTGTTTTTCCTGTTATAGCAGAAACACTTAATATTCTGTTCCAGAAACATTTAGGAAAAGCATTACTTGGAAATTCATGAGCTCACTTTTGCACGTGATAGGAGTAGTAACTTTTTAAAAAAAATTAATTCATCTGGCTGGGTCTTGGTTGCTGCGTGGACTTTTCTGTAGTTGTGAGTGGGGGTGACTCTCTGGGTATGGTGCACAGGCTTCTCATTGTGGCAGCTTCTCTTGTTGTGGAGCATGGACTCTAGGTTGCGTAGCTTTAGTAATTGCAGCTCTTGGGCTCTATAGCACAGCCTCAGTAGTTGTGGCGCACAGGCTTAGTTGCTCCAAGGCACGTGGGATCTTCCCAGACCCGGGATTGAACTCATGTCTCTTGCATTGGCAGGTGGATTCTTTACCACTGAGCCACCAGGGAAACTTTTGTTCTCAATTCACAGACACAGAAAAAACTTAATTGTGGTGAAAGGCACCATGCTCTGCTGCTTAGTGAACTCTGTTAACTGGGACTGTTTCCTTTTTGGAATTCAGCTAGGTATCAGTAAAAATGAGGGGTTTCAACCAGATTTATGCCATTCCTTCTAGCTCTGATTTACTGTGACTTTTCAGTGAGAACTGAAATAAGGAATCAGAAGAAACACAGTTATGGTTTGTGGAAAACTGAGCTACTTTGATGCTGGGAATTTTCTTGACTCTCTGGTATCAGTGGAAGACTTACAGACTTAGATCTCAGCCACATGGTTTGCAAGATACATCCTGATTGCAGAGATGTAAAATATGTAAAATTGTTGTAAAATTGTATTTAGTTACCAAAAAGTTGTCCTTAGATTTATCCACTGTAACTCCCCTTTTATGACCAGGTTAATAGACTGAAGTCTTCATGTTGGACACATATGCTCTGGGCAAATGTATATTAATAAACATGATTTAATTAATATAACTTATTAAGTGTAACTTGTATAATTATATTAAGATGATGCTGTTAAAGTGCTACACTCAATATGCTGACAAATTTGGATAACTCAGCAGTGGCCACAGGACTGGAGGTCAGTTTCATTCCAATCCCAAAGAAGGGCAATGCCAAAGAATGTTCAAACTACCGCACAGTTGCATGTCTGAGTAAATTCATAATCTGAAAAGAAGCTTTAAGATAGGAGAAGATGTTTAATGCCAGGCTGGATGAAGCACAAGCTGGAATCAAGATTGCGGGGAGAAATATCAGTAACTTCAGATATGCAGATGGCACCACTCTTAGGGGAGAAAGCAAAGAGGAACTAAAGAGCCTCTTGATGAAAGTGAAAGAGGAGAGTGAAAAAGCTGGCTTAATACTCAACATTCAAATAGCTAAGATCATGGCATCTAGTCCCATCACTTTATGGCAAATAGATGGGGAAACAGTGGAAACAGTGACAAAACAGTGACTTTATTTTTGCTGTAAAATTACTGCAGATGGTCACTACAGCCATGAAATTAAGACACTTGCTCTTTGAAAATGAAGCTATGACAGATCTAGACAGCATATTAAAAAGCAGAGACATCACTATGCCGACAAAGGTCCATATACTCGAAGCTGTGGTTTTTCCAGTAGTCATGTAGTAATGTGAAAGTTGGACCATAAAGAAGGATGAGCACTGAAGAACTGATGTTTTTGAACTGTGGTGTTGGAGAAGACTCTTGAGAGTCCCTTGGACTGCAAGGAAATCAAACCAGTCAATCCTCAAGGAAATCAAGCCTGAACATTCATTGGAAGGACTGATGTTTGAAGCTGAAACTCCAATACTTTGGTCACCTGATGCGAAGAACTGACTCATTTGAAAATACCCTGATGCTGGGAAAGATTGAAGGTGGGAGGAGAAGGGGATGACAGAGGATGAGATGGTTGGATGGCATCACTGACTCAGTGAATGTGAGTTTGAGCAAACTTTGGGAGATAGTGAAGGACAGGGAAGCCTGGCGTGCTGCAGTTCATGGGGTCTCAAAAAGTTGGACACGATTGAGCAACTGAGTAATAGCAACAAAGCATCTTGTTCATCAGTGCTTCAGAATATAGTTTATTATATCTTTAAGTCCTGACCTATTCAGGTTTTTAGTTTGAATTGACAGAAAATATCAGTTGATTTGACACTCCCCCGCCCTTTGCTTGGAGTGGGGGAACTCATCGTGGCATGACGAAGAGGAAGTCATGCAGTCAAAGAGGAAGCTGCAGGGTAGCTAGTAAAAAAGGAGAATGAGAAAAAAAGGGCAAGGATAAAATCAGGCTGGGCATCATACTGTCTTCACAAGGTCTGCCCCAGAGGTCTGTTGGTCTACCCCTGCTCCATTCTGTCTCCCGGGCCTGCCTCCTGATACTCGTTCCTTGCTGAGCCTGGTCCAAGCCCCAGTTTTAGCAAGGCGCTTCATGTACAATCATAATAGTTGACTGGAGCTGGAACTGTGAGGAAATGTATTTGCTATCCCTATACTGGAGGCCAGAAACTTAAACAAAAATGAATTTATTTTAGTTCTTCTTTATTGAAGCTGCACAAATAAAATAGTCTAAAATGTCATTACATTGCAATTTGATAAGCGGAGTAGATTAACACATTTCAGGGAAAAAAATTTCCTTTTGTTGGGACTTCCCTGGGGGTCTAGTGGTTGAGAATCCACCTGCCAATGTGGGTCTGGAAGATTACAGATGCTGCAGAGCAGCTTGTTGGCCACAGCTACTGAGCCTGCACTCCAGAGCCCATGAGACATGGCCACAGCTACTGAGCCTGCACTCCAGAGCCCATGAGACATGGCCACAGCTACTGAGCCTGCACTCCAGAGCCCATGAGACATGGCCACAGCTACTGAGCCTGCACTCCAGAGCCCATGAGACATGGCCACAGCTACTGAGCCTGCACTCCAGAGCCCATGAGACATGGCCACAGCTACTGAGCCTGCACTCCAGAGCCCATGAGACATGGCCACAGCTACTGAGCCTGCACTCCAGAGCCCATGAGACACAGCTGCCGAAGCCCATGCGCCTGGAGCCTGTTGCTGTGCAACAGGACAAACCACCGCAATGAGAAGCCCGTGTGCTGCAACTGGAGAGTAGCCCCCGTAACTACAGAGAGCCCTCGTGCAGCAACCAAAAATAAGTAATTAAGAAAAAAATGAAAGAAAAAAATAAAAATTAAAAATTAAGGACAAAAAGTTTAAAATGGGAAAAAAATTTCTTTTTGTTAATAATGGGATAATTTGAGAATGTCCAGTTTCTATCAGTAAGACAGAGAAAGGTGAAAAGAAATATAACAGGCAAGTTCATTGCAGGGAATAGGCTCATCCATTGCTGGTGGCTCTGACCATGAATACAAAATTGACTCAGAAAACACTGGGCATTTGGAGCAGAAGTGACAGGTGTGTCCCCACCTTCCACTGTCTCCTGAGTCTAGAGATTTTATAAAGCAATTAATTAATTACACTTTTTAAACTCGAGTTGTTATTTACAACATTCATTTGCTTTGAGAGTAAGCCTTTGTCATGAAATTGTATTAAACATTGTTTTAATTTGTCACTACCACTGTTCTAAGTAGAATATTATCTGTTGGGAGATAGAAATTAGGAAGTAGCTGAAACAGTGTCTGTTAGTTATTTATTCAAATACCTGAAAGAAGAGTTATTCTGGTTAGTTTCAGAATGTAAAAGGGGAAATCCATAATTATATTAAAAATACTTAGTTGCTTTCATTTGGGAAGCTGTGAGAATTTTTTGATTTTTTAAGCTTTGAGAGCTAGCTAATTGGATTCTTGGCTTTCATTACAAGTTATTGAGAACTCAAAGTCCTTCAAAGAAAAATTAGTGAGTTGGAGAATAAAGTTTCTTCTGAAACTTTCTAGCATAGTCAGCAGTTTAGAATGATAAATAGTATTCTTGGTTGTGTTTAAATTAATTTGCTTACACAGTGGTAAGTGATATTTAGCATATTTTTACCTGAGATTGAGGACCTGAAAAATGAGTTAACACATCAGTACAATGTTTACTTAGTAGGAAACTTCTATTAGTAGTGGTTTGTGGATGAAGAAAACTTAGTTTGATGTTACTAGTCACACTGCCCTAGTATTTTTATATGTCTAGATCTTGATTTGTACCACATACAGTATTTTTTATTTATCTTACTTAGGAAAGGGAATTCCTAAAGAATTATGTTCAGCGAATAGTTGATGTTCGACCCACACTGGTTCTGGTTGAGAAAACGGTATCTCGAATTGCACAGGATATGTTGCTGGAACACGGCATTACTTTGGTCATTAATGTAAAATCAGTGAGTGTTCTTATTTTTCTATTATTTCTAAAAATGACAGCTTGTAAATTTATATGCATGTGTGGTAGATAAACAGTATTCTTTGATTGTTTATTTCTTAGCTGTACTGTATATATTGAAAGTACAGGAACGGCAGCGCTTTCCTTATTTAAGACTGGAGGATCTCAGGCTCGAAGAAAGTATAATTAATGTAGCACTCATACATAATAAGTTATGTAACACTCATTATAAGTGTCTACCAAACCATAGGTGTAGTTGACATTAGTTATTAAGTAGTCTTAGTAGAGGCGTCATTTTGTTTGGGGAATCATACAAAGCAGAAAATTTTCTCTCCCTTGAAAAATTACCTTCTTTAGTATGGAGGTCAGTTGTGGAAATTCCCCACCCACCACCGCTGAATCAGTATCTTGTGCCAGTGAATAATACTTAAATGTCTTTTGATATTATTAATGTGAGTATGGTTTATTTTAGTAAGCACATATTGATTGCTAAGTGTAGGCTTATCTAGAATCAGTAAAAGTCATATAATTACTAAAATCAAGGAAATTCATCTTGAAAGAGAATAGGGCATTTTCTATTTTCTTTTTTTTTTTTTTTGGTGAGGGCATTTTCAAATGTTTCTATTATTTTTCCATATAAAATGTACTAAAATTTTATTCTTCTTTAATTTTGTACTATGATGTTGTTCTGTGTTCTAGCAAGTTTTAGAAAGAGTTAGCCGGATGACCCAAGGCGATTTGGTGATGTCAATGGACCAGCTGCTCACCAAACCCCACCTGGGCACCTGTCACAAGTTTTACATGCAGATGTTTCAGTTGCCTAATGGTGAGTGGTCTTTAGTGTAGATTCACCTGAAATGGGGGGACCTGAGGAAATGAATAAACTCAGCAGAATGATGATGTTGATATATTAATAGTAGGAAATGGCTATTAGCATACAACTATGGTCTTAAGAGTTTTTATCTGGTAGATGTTAAGATAATGAACTAATTCTGTCTGGACTTCTGGATTGCCACCTAAACCTTCTTAACCTTGTGTTTGTTTATTTGTAGAACAAACCAAAACACTGATGTTTTTTGAAGGCTGTCCACAGCACCTGGGCTGTACAATCAAGCTTAGAGGAGGCTCTGATTATGAGCTGGCTCGAGTTAAGGAGATCTTAATATTTATGATCTGTGTAGCTTATCATTCTCAACTAGAAATCTCCTTCCTTATGGATGAATTTGCTATGCCTCCAACATTAACTCAAAACCCTTCCTTCCATTCTCTGATTGAGGGACAGGAGGATGAAGGGGCTGCACAGGAGCCATTCAGCGGAAGTCCCCTCCCCCGGGAGCCTGACTTCCCTCCAGACTTTCTGCCTTCTGATGATGGCAGTTTGCTAGAATCAAGGATTCTATTTGAGAAGGGTGACCAGGAAAATAAGAGTGTGCCGCAGGATGTTGCCTCTTTAAAGCCTCAAGAGCATGCCCCAGCAGCTTGCCCGATGGGTGCCCCCTGTGCTCTCTTTCCATCAGTACCAGAGTCATTGCTGCCGCTCCATGTGGATGACCAACAGGACGCCATAGGCAGTGAGCAGCCAGAGGCTTTGCAGCAAACAGAGGAGCTTCCGGATCCCACAAGCCAGATGAGAGCCTTTAGAGACCCTCTGCAGGATGACACCGGCCTGTATGTTACTGAAGAAGTAACCTCTTCTGAAGATAAACGGAAGACTGATTCTTTGACCTTTAAGCAAGAGTTGAAAGATGTGATTCTCTGCATCTCGCCAGTCATCACATTCCGGGAGCCCTTCCTTTTAACTGACAAGGGCATGAGATGCTCTACCCGAGATTATTTTGCGGAGCAGGTTTACTGGTCTCCTCTCCTCAATAAGGAGTTCAAGGAAATGGAGAGCAGGCGGAAGAAACAGATGCTTAGGGATCTCTCTGGCCTTCAGGGCATGAATGGAAGTGTTCAGGCCAAGTCCATTCAAGTCTTGCCCTCACATGAGCTTGTGAGCACCAGAATTGCTGAGCACCTGGGGGACAGCCAGAGCTTGGGGAGAATGCTAGCTGATTATCGGGCCAGAGGAGGAAGAATCCAGCAAAAAAATTCAGACCCTTTTGCTTACTCAAAGGAGGCGTCAGGTACCTCAAGTGGTAAATCAGGAAGCAGAACTGAAGGTGATGAAGAAAAAGGGTTGATTACAAGTGATGCAGTGTGGTCAACAAAGGTGAGCAAGACTGCTTTTGTGCTTGTGTACATTTACGATGGGTGGAAAATCTCTGCTGTGGCAAGGTAAAAAAGTCAAATATGACAGCTTGCATGCAGATTTATTAAATATTTCATATGTGGTTTTTTTTTGGTCTCTTTTGTCTTGTGTGTTACTTTAAAATGTATGAAATAGGAGTGTAATGTGATGAAACTAGATTTGAAGGTTTCAGGCTAAGCTCACAGCAAACTCAGAACTGTGAGGTAGGGGGCAGTGTGTAGCTGCTTAGAATTTCTGACATGATGACTTGGGTGTAATGTGATGTCTTTGATCCTTTTAATGGTAGCCAGCTGGAGAGTAGAGTTAGAAGCTTATTATAGGAAATGCGTGTGTTTTTTTTTCCTTATTATAGGAAATTATAGGTGATAAAACTCATGAACAAATCCATCTTTTGAGGAGAAAATGCAGTTGTTTAATAAAACAAATAGATGTTCACTTTCACAAGTTTGCTGCTGCTGCTAAGTTGCTTCAGTCATGTCCGACTCTGTGCAAGCCCATAGACGAGTCTAGGAAGGATTAAATAATGATAGTATATTGTTTTTAATACATGAAATTGGAAAAAAGGAATGTGATAAGAACCATGGTTAATGAAGTATGGAAAAATGCTTACAATAAACTTTATATAAATATATGTTTTATACATTTATGTAAACTTATTAAAAGTGATTTGGGGGCCTTTTAAATTTACATGAGCACATATATGTATTTTTGATTCATGAGCTCTATCTTTTATAACTCATTCCTTGTACATTATCTACAAAGCACAGATAAGTAAGCATTTTGTGTAAGGATGCTTACATTTTATTGTAATGTACATACAAGGATATTTACTGAAGTGGTTATTTCTGACTGTTTGCTGTTAAAAGGATGAGTTGGATCTCATTGAATGACCCAGAGAGAACCCATGACATATTTTCTTGTATTAAAAAGCAGATTGTGTTTTAATATATGTAGCATCATCCCATTTTTATAAAAAAACAGAATCACCTGTGTATACTTCTGTGGGTGTTTCCATGTGTATATGTGTATCAGCTAGCGCAAATACATGATTTTTAACCACACAGTCAAATTTTTATCAGTTTGGGAGTTTGGGAGGAGGAAAGGGTTTATGTACTTCGAAGACTTGTGCATCTTCCTCTGAGCTGTTTAAATTTTTACAGAGACAGATGTTACCTTTGTAATGATCAAAAGCAGGTATAAAATACAAATAAATACCTTAGAATTTAGATTTCTGGGTGTCTCAGGTTGAGATTATATCCAGCTATTAATTCAGACTGTTTCATATTTAAATAACTACTCCCAAAATAATTTAATGTAGTTTTGTAAAAATAAAGAGTAAGAAAGCAAGTTGAGACATGCTTGCATTTTTAAACCTTTTGGATTGTTTTAACTGAAAAATTAACTGCTCTTCTTCCTTATATTTAGTTCCCTGTAGTTTTCAGTCTTCACTGGAACCCCTGTAGTGCTGATGGAGGCTTTATAAACTGAGTGGAGTGTGTTGGATGTTGGAGGCGCGCATTGGAGTTGGAGTGCTCACTCGGATGTTCCTTCCCTTCCAGGTGGACTGTCTGAACCCTGTCAACCACCAGAGGCTGTGTGTGCTCTTCAGCAGCTCTTCTGCCCAGTCCAGCAATGCGCCCAGTGCCTGTGTCAGTCCTTGGTAGGTCTCCTTCCCTCCCTTGCATGTTGTACTTGACAGAATTCCAGCAACTGTGAAAAAAATTCAGCCATTAGGCTGTGTAGGTACACGGCAAGCTGCTGGTCATATGTGAATTGATGGAACTTCTGAACTTGTAAATTAAATTATGAAATTTGGATTTGTTCATGAGTAGAAGTAAATAAAAGTATGTTAAGAGTGAAGAGGGATACAAGAACAGTTTGTAATTATAAAAAAGTGAAAGTTGATACATAAAAGCTGGTTTTAAGCACTTTGATAACATGCACAAATCAGGCAGGTTTTCTTTGGGCATTGTTTTTATAAAAGTCAGTTTTTTGCCTTAAGTTTTATTCTAAAACTTAATTCCAAGTAGATTGATAGTAACACATTTTATAATGTTATAATTTGTTTCCAATGATAGTCACAAAGCCTAGTTATTATACAGTTTACCTCTGATCTTAAGTACTATAGAACATAACTGCTTGTTGTTGGAGTACTTGCCACAGCAAAATGTCTTCCATATTTTAATTTTGGACACCAGAAACACTCATTTCTACCAGTGAGATCAGGGAGTCTCCTACATCGCTGTTGCTCCAGCAGGCTGACTTGGGTCTGGTTGAGCCCATGGGAATTTAGGTCTAGGTTTGAATAAGATGTCAGTTTCAAAAGGGTATGTGTAGCTGAACTCTCTTACTTAGGTATAAAGTTGGATGTGAATTTGGGAACTGGCTCTCCTGGAAGAATATGAGCTGCTGCTCTTCTTGCTTAGTAGTGGTGTAGACTGGAGAGCAGAGACAGGAGTCCCATTTTGTATTGGTGGAGTTTAAAGCTTGGTAGAGGGAGCTTGTACTTCTTCCTCATGCAAATCAGACTTACCCATTTACTGTTATTGTTTATGTATCCTGGTTAAATAGTTTCATAAGATACTAATGGACTGGGAATGGATACGATGCTATAATATGGTAGTCCAAACCTATTATATCAGATAAGGTAAAACCTGTTCCGTAACAACAAAAGAATATTACCTGTTTTGTTGGTAATAATAATACTGTATTATAAGTACATCTAACAGATATCAGTTTGGGGTCTGATGAAAATGTCTTTGCTGGGTTGTAATTCTCATGATATGTTTCTAAGAAATGATCTTTTCTTTTAGGATTGTAACAATGGAATTTTATGGAAAAAATGATCTTACATTAGGAATATTTTTAGAGAGATACTGTTTCCGGTAAGAACCAATTTTCTCCTTATGTTCTATTTATGCTTTTTTTGATGCACAAAGTTTCAACCTAAACATAAACATGAGTTGGAGCATTGTTGTTTGACCTTCCTGTTCATGCCTAATGTCAGGGCTTACTGTACAGAGAAGTAATCTGTTTTATATTCAACCCAGGAAGTCTTCTCCAGTTCATTTTTCAGATCTATGCCCATCTAATTGCCCTGCAGTCCTGCAGATTTTTTTTTCTAGGATGTCTGTTTTTAGTGATTCAGATGAGAGACAAGAGAAACTAAGGGCCTCAGTTTAAATCTTAGTGCCTTCGCTTGCCACTTACATGACAGAGAGCAAGTAACTTAATCTTTGTGTGTGCATGCTCAGTTGTGTCCAACTCTTTGCGACTCCATGGACTGTAACCCCTTAGACTCCTCTGTCTGTGGAATTTTTCAGGCAAGAATACTGGAGGGGGTTGCTGTTTCCTTCTCTAAGGGATCTTCCCAACTGAGGGATCTAATCCGCATCTCTATGTCTCCTGCATTGGTAGGCAGTTTCTTTAGCACTAGTGTCACCTGGCTTAATCTTTACCAGCCCCCTTTATAGATATTAACAAACTCCACAAGCATCAAGAGTTTTAATAAGTAAAATGAGATGATGTTTTAGAAATGCTTGGCAAATGGAAGGTGCTTAACAAGTGGAACGTATCACTGTGATGTGGTTGAAGGCGGGGTGTTCAGCTCTGCAGGCTCGTAGCAGGACAAGTGGTACCCTGATCAGATCATCCACCATCCTCCTTACTCTGGAGCGGATGCTGCACTTTATCGTCTGCAGTCCTGATTAGCCAGCATTCACTATACATGGCTCCTCGGTTTCATGGTTAATGTGAGGACTTTCTTTTTGTCAAAGGCCTTCCTATCAGTGCCCTAGCATGTTCTGTGATACCCCCATGGTGCACCACATTCGACGCTTTGTCCATGGCCAAGGCTGTGTGCAGATAATCCTAAAGGAGCTGGATTCTCCAGTACCTGGATATCAGCATACAATTCTCACCTACTCCTGGTGCAGAATCTGCAAGCAGGTAAGTGTACTCTGTTGCTATACTATTTCGTGTAGTATCATTTCTTTCTATAGTTCTTTCTTTGTGGGGGAGGGTGGCCTCTGTTATTTTGGATTTGATATTTGTCTTTGGGCCCTTATTTATTTTACCTGCTGTATGTTCTCTTTAGTGTTCATTTCCTGAAGGTTCCATTTTAGGATTTATCAGTTATTATAGAAAATGTAGGTACCATGTCCAGTATAATATATGGAGACTTTATCTTGACAGTTCTTGATTATGTTTGTTTATTCATCAGTAAACATTCATTTAGCACCATGTAGGTACCAGGTACTGTGCTAGGCCTTAGGAATGAAGAAAGAACAAGGTGTTGGCTCCTGTCTTCTCGGGGAGGAAACAGTCTTATAACACAGTAATTACAGTATGCTAGAATGCTTGTGTAAGTTAGTCTAGGTCAACATTTCTGTCTTAAGAGATGCAGATGAGGACATGTTTAATTGATCTCTACTGTTTCTCATATTTATTCTTGGGGACAAAACTGTATATTTTATTTCCTCTCTGTGCTTTTCTATCTCTGGAGGAAACACTTGGTGCTAGTATTTTGGTTTTAATACATACTTTTTATTCAGATTGTTTGCAATGTGTATGTGCCAGATTTAACTTCATTGTTATATTAATTGGCTTATTTTGGAGTGTGTTTAGAATCATATACAGAAATTACAGACCAAATAATAGTGCAACCTATTTCAGTATTAGTGGTTGAGAAGGCCAAAGTCAAAGATAGGTAGTCTTCAGGAGAAACATACATCCGTGAAATCATATCTTGCAATAATTGGTCTTTATATGCTTGTTCTTCTAGGCCTTTAGTCATTGTTAGGCAGCTGGCAATATTTTGTTGTAGAAGGTGTGAACTTTTGTAGATTGTCTAGTGAATTAAGTAACTTAAATTTGATCTTTATATCTTGTATGTTTGGTATATACACATGATTGCAAAACAAAACTTCAGCCTTTGGGGTTATGCTAGAAAGAAAAAGGTAAACAGTTTTTGTTACACAGAAGTGAAAAATTTTATGTGTCAAAAAATGTTACAACATATATGACCCAATATTAATATATTTACTATTAAACTTCTGTAAGCCATAATAGAAATAATGGGAAAAGGGCATGAAAAAGCAATTTAATACAAATGGCCAGTAGACATGTGCAAATACATGTTATTCATTAGTAATAATAAAAGATAAAATAAGTGAAGTATGTTTTTATTCATTTTTTAAAGAAGTCACATTTCAAAGATATATAATTCCTGAGATCAGTAAGAAAGTAGGGAAATGGGTACTCTCAGATACTGGTGGCAGTTGTATCTCCAAATAGGTCTACTGGTTTATGCAGTATGGCAGAAAGTATCAAAGGCCAGATAAATGTTCATGCCCTTCTTTGACCTACCAATTTCCACTTTTATTAATTTATTGCAAGGAAATCATTATGGATACTTATAAGTGTGTTTTATATACCCACATTGAAAAGTTCATCAAAATAATGAAAAGCTTGAAATGTTTTAAATACCCACCAATAGGGATTGGTTAAACATGTCCATATAATAGGATATTCTGCAGCCATTAAAAATCAAGCTGCATAAGAATATTCAATGTGGGAAAATATGGTATATTACTAATAATCAAGGTTATGAAACTATAAGAAAGAGTTTTTATTTATAAACATCCTGGCCAAGGATATATGTTTTCATGTATGGAAAGAAAGCAAACGTATTAGCATGTTGATGGTGGTGGTAGGATTACTGATGAGACAGTTTCCGTAGCCATCCCTCACCCCACCTACCTCTAAATATTTTTTTTGTTTTTCTAGTTTTCTGCAGTCAGAATATACTAGGCTTGTACTAAAGAAGAAAATACATTTTTTTTTTAAAAGAGGTTCTCAGTATGTGATTAGATAACAAACAATTTATGCTGAATTTCAGGTAACACCAGTTGTCGCTCTTTCCAATGAGTCTTGGTCCATGTCATTTGCAAAATACCTGGAACTTAGGTTTTACGGGCACCAGTACACCCGCAGAGCCAATGCTGAGCCATGTGGTCACTCCATCCACCATGATTATCACCAGTATTTCTCCTATAACCAGATGGTGGCATCTTTCAGGTAAGAAGTCTTGTAACCTTGTCACAGACACATACTCCCTGGAAGACTCTGAAGCATTTCCACTGTTACTAGATCGAACTCACTTCTGGTGTGTGTTGTTCCCCACCCATCAGCCTTGCAAATGCAGGGCCATACTCTGTGAAGAGCTTTCAGTGCTATTATTTATTTAGTCCTTTAAGAAATGTGTTACTATTACCCTCACTTAGAGACCTTATAGCTACAAATAGAGCTAGCAAGTGATGGAGTCATGATATAAACTGGTAGATTTGCTATTGTAGGTGTGACTCTTAACCATTACTTTTGCATCTGAGAGCCTGTCAGAATTTTTGCTGAGACATTACTTAGCATAAGGATAATTGGATAGAACTGGATAGAGCTGAAATCACTAGTTTAAAGAATGGTTTTAAATGACTGAGAAAGCCTTCAGAATATATCCAGAATCTAGGGACTTGCCTGGTAATCCAGGGGTTAAGAATCTGCCTGCCAACACAGGGGACATGAGTTTGATTTCTGGTCCAGGAACATCTCATGCTGTGGAGCAGCTAAGCCCGTGGGCCACAACTGCTGGGCTTGCCCCCTAGAGCCTGTGCTCGGCAACAAGGAACCTACTGCAGTGAGAAGCCCACTCACAACAGCAAAGACCCAGCATAGCCATATATATCCAGAATCTGAACATATCTCAGCACCTCCAACACTCCCCTTCTGAACTGAATCTCTGTTGTCCTTCCCTAGAGTATTGCATTAACCTCAACCAGCTTCCCTTTAGCCTCCCCTGCAGCATAGCAGTCAGAGTGGTCCTATTGTATGAAAATCAGCTTAGGCCACTCATGTGCTCTGGAGCCTCCAGCGGTGTCTGTTTGACCCTGAGTGAAAGCCAGAGTCCATTTATGGGCCTCTAAGCTCCTCATACTCAGGCTTCTCACCCCTACTCCTCTCCCCTTGCTCGCCATGTTTCAGCCTCGCTGGCCTCCAGGCTGGGCCTCAGTTATGCCAGATAACCTCCTTCCTGGGAGCCTCTCATTGCTCTTCCATCTCTGTGCTGCCTGCTTCTAGACATTTGCTTATTTTTCCTTACTTTTTTCAGATCTTTGTTCAGATTTCACCTGCCCTGACTCCCTCTCACCCCTAGCAGTCCTTGCTGCTTTTTCGCTCTTTATTTTGCCCTGTAGCACCTACTCTCTGGCATAAGGTACGTTTTAAGTATTTGTTTTTATTTATTGCCCAAGTCTTGTTCCTGAATCATGAGAGCAGGAATTTTGGCCCTTGCTCTGCACCTAAAACAGCATCTGACACATAATAGGTCCTCAGAAAATATTTTTAACTGAACCTATTTCCTTTTTTAAGCAAGAGCTATTAACCATGAACCTAGGGCCTAGGTCGGATATAACGTTTACTAGACAACATGAACTTCAGGTGGAAAGGAAACTCATGAAGAATCCTTGGGAGCCGAGAAGGTAGTGAATACCTGTGTTCAAGCTAATTGTAGGAAGGAGTTCCTCTCTGTTCATGGAGGTTTCTGTCCCAGTCATTTGTTTTTAAAGCGCATGAGGGTGGCCTCAGGGGATAATTGATGATAGCACAATGTAGGGGAAAAACAACACAGAACAAAATCTTTTTAAAACTGGGAAGGATATTGGTAATGATTGAAAGTGGTCTTCAGTATTTTTGATTGTTTGAAAATGCCATTTTATAGAAACTTTATGATCTCTTATGCCCATAAGACTTAGTTGGCTGTCATCATACACTTCTACTCAAAATATTAAAATATTTTTCACTTTTCTACTATTACTTGTATTTTCTCCTCTCAGTTATTCGCCTATTCGGCTCCTTGAAGTGTGTGTTCCACTTCCCAAAATATTCATTAAACGTCAAGTCCCATTAAAAGTGTCCCTTCTTCAGGATCTGAAGGACTTTTTTCAAAAGTAAGTTTCATTTTCTCTGATAATCTGTTTTTGTTTAGTACTGCCTGAAATCTAAACTACTTTAAATGTCTTGTTTGTTCATTCGGCTTTCTTTGAAAACAGAAATAACCTATTTTCCTAATTGTATTTTTTATATGTCTGATATAAAAATGGGAAAATGTAGACAATATACCAAAGTATTAAAAAAGAAGTCAGACCCTCCCAAGTATAACAAATGTTAAATTTTGATGTACATCCTTTCAGGTCTTTTTTGTTCTGCAAAATTATATGTGATTCTTAATTAGATAAGATATTAGTAAAGTTCTGTATATATCGTTTTTCTACTTTTTAAAAAAATTTATTTTAATGGAGGTCAATTACTTCACAATATTGTAGTGGTTTTGCCCATCTTTTTTCTACTTGTGTGAGATTAGACAATTTGATTCTAACTTTTCTAAAGTGTTTAATGTTTGTTAAGAGTTTCACAGGTATATCTTGCTGTGGATGAAAGACTCGCATCTTTGAAAACTGATACATTTAGCAAATCAAGAGAGGAAAAAATGGAAGATATCTTTGCACAAAAGGAGGTAATTCACTTTTCTGACAGAAACCCAGCAGTTGGTTGTGAACTTGTTAGAAGTTCCTTTTGGGGTGCGTCTCAGATTGCTGGAGTGGTTTTTGTTTCCCTAGATGGAAGAAAGTGAGTTCAAGAGCTGGACTGAGAAGATGCAGGCGCGGCTCCTGTCTTCCTCCATGGAGACCCCCCAGCAACTGCAGTCAGTCTTCGAGTCACTCATCGCCAAGAAACAAAGCCTCTGTGAGGTGCTGCAAGCTTGGAATAACAGGTGTGACTCTGCAGTCAGGTGTTTCTTTCATATTATTGCAAAATGTGCTCTGCCATGATGTTTTTGATTTAAATATCCTTGTTAGTTGTAGATGTTGGCTTTTATTCTCAAGTTGTAGGAGGTTTTATTTTTATCACTCCTACCACCTTCCACTTCTTTCATCCTTTAAAGTGCAGTTTGCAAAGATACAAAAAAAGATGAGAATAGTCTTTATTGCTGTTTCTAATATAGTATGTGTGCTAACTGAATCTAATTTATCTGTAGTAGTAAACCATGGAGTAATTATTGGGTGTTAGGCCATGAGTTTCAACTGATTATTTTGTGTATTTTATACCTGTATTTAAATATTTATTTGGGGAAATGTTTCCTTTTAATGCATATTGAAAAGTTCACTTGGATTAGTATAGCATTTATTTATTGAGCACTTGGATGATGCTAGGCACTAAGTAAGGCACCAGATGGACATGCACTCTTTTATTTGATAGTGAGTCCCACATGTGTATATACTGCTTCATTTTACAGAGGAAACTATGGCTCTACGAGTCTAAGGGATTTGCCCAAGTTATATAGCTGTTGATTTTCAGAGCTGGGCTTTGGGCCTTGGGTCTGTTGGTGTCTCATTATAACTCGTTCTTCTTTTCTAACTATAATCATATCAATAACAACTGATTAGTTGATTTTAAATAAAACTTAGTTATGTACAGCTGTAAAATCTATTGCATTTGAAATAGGAAAATAAATTTTTGTGGTTTCAAAGCTATAAGGAGAATATGTGTATGCATTATTCAGGATATTAGAAAGAAAACCGTGTTCTTCTTTTCACTTTTCCTTTTTTTCTTTAATTGTAGGCTGCAAGACCTTTTCCAGCAAGAAAAGGGTAGGAAGCGGCCTTCAGTTCCTCCAAGTCCTGGACGACTGAGACAAGGTGAAGAAAGCAAGGTAATGTTGTTTTGTCTTGGGGCCTTCATTGTGATAAATAGAATTAATTTCTCTTATAACACTTAGAAGTGGTAGTTTAATACATACTTTATTGACAATATTAGCGTTTTTAATTTTGAAGCAGTCAGGTTTCTTGGTGTGACCTGGATTAATTTTTTTTATCTTTGCCTGAAATAAAATACATTATAATTCATTTATTTGAAATACTTATCAAAAGCTGCTGTCTACTGGCATCATTGAGCATAGCATCACAGAGGCAGTAGGTGCTGTAAAGGAGAAGGTGTGCATATACTGGGTGTATAACAGAGTCCTGTTTTACTATGAGCTCTGGGTGTTCTTTGTGCTTAAGTGAGAGGTTTTTCTTAAGAGGCCGCACCAGGTTAGTCCTATGTGGTGATTTAATTAACCCTTCCTAATTGTATTAGTTTTCTCTTGCTGTATAACACCTTTCCCCAAACTTAGTGACCTAAAACATGAATCTCTTATCTCACAGTGTGTCAGGACTCTGGCAGAGTATATGGCTGGGTTCTTTGCTCGGTCTCATGGCTGAGATGAAGGTTTGGCCAGGGTGATTATCTGAGGCTCAGGATCTTTTGCCAGCCTCATCTAGGTTGTTGGCAGAGTTCAGTTCTAGTGGTTATAGGACTGATGTCCCCCTTTCATTGCTGGCATTTGACTAGAGGCAAATCTCAACTCCTCGAGGCTGCCTGATTCCTTGCATGTGGCCCATTTCATCCTCAAAGCCTACAGCAGTGGATTGAATCCTCATGCTTCAAATCTCTTGAGTTCTTCTGTGTCTAACCTCTGGACACAGATTTAAAGGACACATGATTAGGTCAGGCCCACCTGCTTAATTTCCCTAGTTTAAGGCTGACTGATTTGTGATCTTACATACGTGGTAGAATCCCTTCACAACAGTATCTGGATTCATGTTTGATTGAAGGTATGTGTGGTGTGTGTGTGTATGTATCTCACGAAATTCTGCCACTGTGCTAACCACGAACAGATGAATTAATGTCAGTATATTTTAAGGACTTAATATTCTGATACCATGAGGGCTTTTGAGAGAATGTTTCTTTTTGTACAAGTGTATAGTACTTATAGCAGAGTATTTTCATGGAATGATGGGTACAAGTGCCTTAGATCTTTGTATTGTTTAGGAACACTGTGTCACTGAATTCTACTTTTTGTCTCATAAATAACTGTGTAGGAATCACTTTTCCTTAAAGTTTGAGTGAGAGTAAGAATTATGAAGATGATTTATTAGTATTTTCAAGTAGTCTGGGACCGTTAATGGCTCTCACACACTGCTAGAAGCCTTTCTGTTTGCCTGCTGATGAAGCTGTGAAGCTAGTGCTGTAAGACATGGAATTGAAAATATAAAATCAGTTAATAGATGATTTTCTTTTTGAAAGATTGAAAGTTGATTTGAAAATCTGTAGCACTGCCTTTGTGTTTATATTCGTTCATTTGATAAATACTTATTGAGTGCTTTTAGACACTGTTCTGAGTGCAAGGCTCTCAGGGTTCACAAACATGGACACGAAAGTTCACATTTGTGGATGGAGGCCATAGTTACCGTTCCTATGGAACGTTTGTTTATGAGACTGACAATAAACAGATGAACCAGTAAACATTTAAAAAACAAGTGGAAACAAAGCTGTGAGGAAAAAATTAACGAGAAATGGAGAGTAATGCCAAGGGAGTTGGTGATGATGAGTTATTTCATATAGGATGAGCAGGGTGGCCTCTGCTAGGGTGAGCAAATCAAAGGACATTGTAAGTAGCAGTATAAGAAGTGACTTTTAATGACATTGTACACAGGGCTGACAGTCATTTAAATATATATTTTATCAATGGATTATGGGACTTGAGAAAGTCCAATGGATAGTAAAAGGTTGCTGGGCTTAATGGATAATCATAAGTAGTTCCTGGATATTTTAATGGGTCTGTGAGCTACTGTTTAGAACAGTATTCTCAAAATGTAGTTCAAGGACCGTGGAGGTCCTAGACCCTTTCAAGGGCTCTGAGAGATTTCCTGTTTTCAACTGCATAAATCTGTGAGGCTAGATTATCTTTATAAGTTCAGTTGTAATAATACAGCTCAACAGATTAAATGCATAAGTCAGAGAGGAATTTAACTGTCCTCTATTAAAAGAAGACTTTAATGTCTTCTAGACATTGAAATATTTGTAAAAGCATAAAACAATGCCACTCTTTTACCAATTAAAAAAATCTGTTTTTAATTAAAATGTGTTGTTTATAGTAATATGTAATGGGTTTTTTATTATTTTTAAATGAATCAATATTAATAATTCTTGAGGTTGAAAGTGTAAGATTCACTTTGTTAAAAATTTTTTTAGTGTGATTTTAACATTTCCTTAAGAACAGAATATTTCCTTCTCTACAGATAAGTGCAGTGGATGCATCTCCACGGAATGCTTCTCCAGGACTTCCAAATGGAGAAAAAGGTTGGTCCTTGAGTCTGGTGATCACCTGTCATTGAATTTAAAGACGTGTCTTAGTCTAGAAGTTGTTTTAAACACTAAATTTTGAGAATTTTTTCTGATGCAGTTGGTCAGAGACATTTTTTTTCCTTGCTGTAAAGCATTTGTAAGCAGTCTCAGTTTAAGATTATTATAAAATACATTGCGTAAGTTAGGATAGAGAAATAAATGATCAATAGTGAAGTGAGTGAAAGTTGCTCAGTAGCGTTCGACTCTTTGCAACCCCATGGACTATACAGTCCGTGGAATTCTCTAGGCCAGAATATTGGAGTGGGTAGCCTTTCCATTCTCCAGGGCTTGCCCAACCCAGGAATCGAACCCAGATCTCCCTCATTGCAGGCGGATTCTTTACCAGCTAAGCTACCAGGGAAGCCCAAGAATACTGGAGTGGGTGGCCTATCCCTTCTCCAGTGGATCTTCCTAACCCAGGAATCGAACTGGGGTATCCTGCATTGCAGGCAGATTCTTTACCAGCTAAGCTACCAGGGAAGCCAGATGATCAATAGAGAAGGCTGCTTTTTAGGGGAAGAACAGAAAGATAAAAGAAAACTGAATTTCTCTCTTAATTGTGTTACAGTTAAGTCCTTGGTTTCGTAGAAAAAAAATCGGACAAAGCTTAGTTGATATTTTTATATTGCTAAAATTTTCTAGACTTAAGCCTGTTTTTCCTCAATATTTCATTGAATAACTTGGTGCCACTCTAGGGAATTAGAAGGGAAATTTACTTAGACTATCTTGGTAGAATAGAAACTCAACTTGGAATTCTTGGAATTTTAAAAATTATAATTAAGTGAATTCCCCCTTGAGAATAAACATGATTTTTTTTTCCCCTCAGTAGTGTCATAATTTCATTCCTTATTAAATTGAATGAGCAAAATATTTAAGTAGGCATTGTGAAGTGGAAGTCGCTCAGTCATGTCTGATTCTCTGTGACCCCATGCACTAAAATAAAAACTTCATGGAATTCTGCAGGCCAGAAGACTGGAGTAGGTAGCTGTTCCCTTCTCCAGGGGATCTTCCCAACCCAGGGATTGAACCCAGGTCTCCTGCATTGCAGGCAGATTCTTCACCAGCTGAGCCATCAAGGAAGCCCAAGAATACTAGAGTGTGTAGCCTATCCCTTCTCCAGCGAATCTTCCCAACCCTGGAATCAAACTGGGGTCTCCTGCATTGCAGGCAGATTCTTTACCAGCTGAGCTACTAGGGAAGCCCAGGCATTATGGTCTGGTGCAAAGAGTACTGGAGTGGTACTAGACTTGGTTGCCAGTCATCCTTCTGTCACTAAGATCTGATTGTGGTCAAGTCATATAACCTGTCTGGATTTTTATATCCATTTCTAAAATTTCTGAAATTCATTTGTGAAATGACCTATGTAACTTTATTTAAGAAGCTAAAATTCTTTGGTTTATGAAGTAGAAAAAGGTTTTGGCATTTTGAAAGCATTGTTACTAGGTAGAAATGGACATAATGTTTTAAAGTGACTCATTTGCATGGTGTTTTTCTTTAGAGGACCGCTTCTTGGCCACCCTGTCCAGTCAGAGCTCCACCAGTTCCCCCCATCTCCAGCTGCCTACTTCTCCTGAAGGCGTGCCTGAGCAGGCCATGGGAGGGCCCCCCGAACTCGATACTGCCAGCAGTTCTGAAGGTACAGGTCAAGTCACTATTTCTGTACTTCGTCCAGTAGAGACAAACGCTCTGAGTGCTGGGGTACAATGCTTTCTTATCCCTTGGGATTTAAAATTTGTACTGTTGAAAGTGCTCTTTTAGATGTAGCTTTTTACCGTATCCCTTCTTCAGTTGCACTGCTTGACATGTGACTGTCTCAGTAACAAAATGCTATTCAGCTTTATCTACTTTCTGGGGATATTAATATTTTCTTAAGTCTCATAAAGCACATGATTGTTCCCTTATAAGAAAGAAAGAGAAAATTTCAACCATTTCTCCAACGACAAACATTTGTTTTGCCAATAATAGATGTAAGCCTTTTCCCTCTCTTGCCTTGCTTTCTGTTTAAGCACCAATTACTTAATTATAGTGTGAACTTTAAACGTAACTTTTAAATTGCAATTAAGCTCAGATATAATAGCCACAGTGCTCATAACTGAGTTGAAGTGGCAACAGGAACAGCTGGGACTGAATTCATGCATGGTTGGCCAGTAATTTCACCACAGCTGCTGCCTGGCCCCTTGAGGGTAAGAGGCTGTTGATTGCAGGATGATCTCAACTTCAGACATGTTGAAATGTAAAAAAATGAGCCCCTTGGCGTCAGAGCTGTGTATGTTTCACGGTTGCTTCCTGTTAGATAGTCATTATTCCTAGATCAAAAATTTTACATTATAATTGGTAATTATGGTGTGCCTGTGTCTGTGTTCCAAAAAGGAAAAGAAATATAGTTGACACTGTATACTTTTACTCTTCCTGAATATTAATATATAAGTAGAATATTTTTTATTCTAGATGTATTTGATGGACATTTGCTGGGATCTATAGACAGCCAGGTGAAGGAAAAATCAACCATGAAAGCCATCTTTGCAAATTTGCTTCCAGGAAATAGCTATAACCCTATTCCATTTCCTTTGTAAGTATTATATAAGCCAGTGGCTGTTGGGTGGTTTTATTTTCACTTCATTTTAAAGATTTCTCTATGGATATACTCTCCATATTTAAATATGTTTATTTAACTTTATATATGTATTTCTCAATCCAAAATTATCCTCCATTACCATAAAAGCGATGTCTTTTTGTATAATGTACTTTGTGGAACATGTAGTCTTTATATATTAACAGTAGATAAGTAGATTAATAAAGAATTGCTTTTATATATATATATATATATATATATATACATTTTAAAAGATACACTGCTCCATTGAGGGCAGAAGGGGAAGGGGATGACAAAGGATGACATGGTTGGATAGCATCACTAACTCAATGGACTTGAGTTTGAGCAAATGCTGGGAGATAGTAAAGGACAGGGGAACCTGGAATGCTGCAGTTCACGGGGTGGCAAAGTCGAACATGACTTAGCGATTGAATAACAACAACAATTGATCTCATGATCATAAAAACATATTGCTGGTTGTATATGAGGGTATTACTGACCTGGTGCTTAACTGGGACATGGTGCGTTTCTAACAGTGGTGATGAATTGCAATGGCCCATTGAAGTTTTTGTGTGATCTTGTGTGTACCAGGTCCTCACAGTGGGGGGAAACAGGCTGAATGTGAGAGTTTTTCTTCCACTAGTTGACATGTCTGGCTATCAGCTGATGATGCTTGCTCCAGTGAAACAGTGAAACAGATGTATGTTAATACAGATTTTGTTCTCAATTGACTTCTGTATTTATTTATTCAGTTAATGTTTAAGTGGCAGCTTTAGTGCCTCAGGACGTAGAGAAAGATCAATAAGGAAAACTCCTGCTCTCAGGAGCTCATGTCTTGAGCTGTATGTTCCGTGGTATAAATGAGTAAAAGGCCTCTGTTTTCTCTGCTTCAGACTTGAATACTTTATGTCATTTACTGCTGGACTAGTACATTTCCACAATTTCCAAAAGACTTTTCTTTCAAACTTAAAGCAGAACAAAATCTCTTAAACTTCTGCTATTCATTGTAAATATTTTTTGAGATAAATATGACCCAACGTCTTGCCAACGTGGAAAACTTTGTTTGATGATTCCAGGACCCTCTGATTTGAAAAACAGTTCTGATCATTTTCAGTTGCCTTTAAAAACTTTCTGTTGATCTGTTTTCCTTGACTCTTTGTTCAAGTTCTGCATACATTTTGGCTTAATTATGTTCATGTAATTGTGCATTATTTAGTTAACTTAAAATTGTCCTGAGATTTACTTGTAATTGTACTAATGGGTTGTATATGTGATTTTCTGCTAATTTTGTTCTGATTTACATGTTTTTGAACAGCGATCCAGATAAACACTATTTAATGTATGAACATGAACGAGTGCCCATTGCAGTCTGTGAGAAGGAGCCCAGCTCCATCATTGCTTTTGCTCTCAGGTATTACTCAGAGGGCTTTTTCACCTGTGTTTGTATTTTTATATTTTATGTGTATTTATTTATTAATTGCTGTATTGTTGAGCTCTGTTACATAGAGTAGAGCAAAATATCAGTAAATGTAAAGTAGTAAATAAAAGTACAGAATATGTATCCTTTGGGTGCGACAGTTTATTCTTTTTGTATCTGGTAATGTACTGTTTACCCAAGTATTAACAGGATAGTTCTTAAGCAAGCTCCTAATAATTGTTAACTAGGCAAGTTATTTGCTAATTCTTATATCCTCTGTCCATTCTCTATATTATAATACGTCTCTATTGTATCCTTTCCTTTTTTATTTATTGATATAATACTTGGAACATATCTGCCTTTAATCCTCTGAATATCTTTTTTGTATTCTTCATTTATTTCCTTCCTGCTTCCCACACGTAGAAGGTCAAGTTTCCCTAGAGTAATGCTGTTCCTATACCTTAACTCATTTACATGCTCACAATTATGTGTCTTAAAGAAGGACCCCTGTTTAGAAATCTTTATATATCGTGTCTAAAATAACAAAGCTTTTTAATCTTAATGATGTCTCAGCAGTGATAGTACCTAGTTTAAGTAGAATCTAGGATATCTAATAAAAAAAGTTTTTTTTCCCTATTGAAAGATATTGAAATTAAAATTTTATTTTTAATATTGGTTACAAGTTGTCCACTTATTCAACAAATATTTGAATGTTGCAATGTGTGGTATACTAGGTACTGGGTATAAGTGGTAAACAAGATAGATTTATAAATTTCAGCATTTATAGAGTTTAGAGTTACTATTTGGATAATGAATTTTTTCCTTTAGAAGATTCCATATGATACATTTTTTTAAATCTTTTTTTTTTTTATCATTCATGAAGTTTTTGCTTCTTATTTTACTGGTTAGTCAACTGGAAGAGTCAGTGTTCATTCCAGACCCTAAGAAAGGCAATCCCAAAGAATGCTCAAACTACTGCACAATTGCACTCATCTCACACGCTATTAAAGTGATGCTTAAAATTCTCCAAGCCCAGCCTTCAGCAATACGTGAACTAGGAACTTCCAGATGTTTAAAAAAGGCAGAGGAACCAGAGATCAAATTGCCAACATCTGCTGGATCATCGAAAAAGCAAGAGAGTTCCAGAAAAACCTCTATTTCTGCTGTATAAACTATGTCAAAGCCTTTAACTGTGTGGATCACAATAAACTGGAAAATTCTGAAAGAGATGGGAATACTAGACCACCTGACCTGCCTCTTGAAAAATCTGTATGCAGGTCAGGAAGCAACAGTTAGAATTGGACATGGAACAACAGACTGGTTCCAAATTGGGAAAGGAGTATGTCAAAGCTGTATATTGTCACTCTGTTTATTTAACTTCTATGCAGAGAGAAACACTGGGCTGGAAGAAGCACAAGCTGGAATCAAGATTGCCAGGAGAAATATCAATAACCTCACATATGCAGGTGGCACTACCCTTATGGCAGAAAGTGAAGAAGAACTGCAAAGCCTCTTGATGAAAGTGAAAGAGGAGAGTGAAAAAGTTGGCTTAAAGCTCAACATTCAGAAAACGAAGATCATGGCATCTGGTCCCATCACTTCATGGCAAATAGATGGGAAATCAGTGGAAACAGTGGCTGACTTTAGTTATCTGGGCTCCAAAATCACTGCAGATGGTGACTGCAGCCATGAAATTAAAAGACGCTTACTCCTTGGAAAGAAAGTTATGACCAACCTAGACAGCATATTAAAAAGGAGAGACATTACTTTGCCAACAAAGATCTGTCTAGTCAAGGCTATGGTTTTTCCTGTGGTCATGTATGGATGTGAGAGTTGGACTGTAAAGAAGGCTGAGCACAGAAGAATTGATGGTTTTGAACTGTGGTGTTGGAGAAGACTCTTGAGAGCCCCTTGGACCGTAAGGAGATCCACCCAGTCCATCCTAAAGGAGACCAGTCCTGGGTGTTCATTGGAAGGACTGATGCTGAAGCTAAAACTCCAGTACTTTAGCCACCTCATGCAAAGAGCTGATTCATTGGAAAAGACCCTGATGCTAGGAGGGATTGGGGGCAGGAGGAGAAGGGGATGACAGAGGATGAGATGGTTGGATGGCATCACTGACTTAATGGACATGAGTTTGGGTGGACTCTGGGAGTTGGTGATGGACAGGGAGGCCTGGTGTGCTGCAGTTCATGGGGTCACGAAGAGTCGGACACGACTCTTGAGTGACCGAACTGAACTGAACATGCTACATGAATAGATAAGAAAGGCAGGAAAGGCAACCAAAAAAATATGTGTTTTGTAGTATTAGGAAGCAGGTTTTCTAGTTGACGTCACCTTTTTCTAATATCTTGGAAAAATAATAGGTGTTCACATCTGATTTATCTAAATCAGGATTCCCAGGCTGCCAGTTGGATTTTGTTGGACAGTGCAACCAGAAAAATGTTTTTTTCTTAAAGTTCAATACTTTTAAGTTGAAAAGCACTCTCAAGTCCCTTTCCTCTATTACACTAAATGGTGAAGTTTCATGCTTTTCAGTGAGCTGTTCAACCCCTGAAAGCATTTGATCTAAATGTTAGTATGGAGGCCTTCACAATCATTGTTTAGGATATTGAGTCTGGCTGGCATGTTGGATTATATTGTATTATTTTTTGGTGAACATATTGACTTTCTTCATGAAGTTTCTACTTGATAACTTTTGTTAGGTAACTCTAATGTATTTGTCTAAAGTACATTAGATATGGATGCTTATAATGTTTGTGTTTCTATAATGCAAAGGTTATTCTAAAGCATATGATTTACTATAAAAGAAGACCTTAATGTTTAACATATTTCAACCTGTTTCTATGTTAAGTTGTAAAGAATACCGGAATGCCTTAGAGGAATTGTCCAAAGCCACTCAGCGGAACAGTGCTGAAGAAGGGCTTCCAACAAACAGGTGATATGTGATTGAGGAAAATTTATTTTAATTGAACTATATCATTTTCTAGGTGTTCCTATTTCAGTTTTATTACAGCTTATTGTTGATGTAAAAGTTTCTAGAATATAAGCAGTGGGACTCAGTTTTTAGCCAGTAATTGACAGAACAAAATTCAGGTATAGCAAAAGACCTTAAAAAGTCTACTAGGTTACAGTTTTCTTATAATTGTCATAGAAGTTCAAAGTGTATTGCATATTTACATTTTTAAGTTTTTAAGTTCTCTTTGCTGTTTCATTTAAAAAATACTAACTTCTGAAATTGGTAAACTACTGCATAGCTTTGTACTTTAAATAATTTAAGAGTTTTCCATAATAATTAAAGATCTTAACAGCTAAAAAACAAAGCAAACCTCTGCCAAACCAGCTCTTTTAAGTATTTTTGTTATTTTAGGTATTTGAGACAGAAATTGTCATAATTGTCACCATTGACTTATGCGTGCTATAATATAGCTCTGATAGACCTGAGAAAAATATTTTAAGACCCTATACTCTTGTAGCTTTAACAGTTTTCTTTTTCTTAAAAGTCTAGTATACATTTCAAGACTTTTTCTTCCATGCGAACCTGTGTTTATATAAAATTATGAACCAGATTTCTGATATTGTAGGTGGGGTTAGGTGGAAAGTAGATTAATATAGGAATTAGAGTACTTGTTATTTTGTGTCTGAATCATATAAAACCAACTCTTCTTCTGTTTCTCATTTTAGTACTTTAGACAGCAGACCAAAGAGTAGCAGCCCAATTAGATTACCTGAGATGAGTGGAGGACAGACAAACCGTGCAGTGGAAGCCGAACCACAACCAAGTAAGATTGCAAATGAAGTGCTTTCGTTTGTAATTGTGGTTTGAAGAAGAAAACACATTAAATAAGAAGTGCCATCTGGCAAGGATTTATTGTTTCTGATCTTTGAAATATAATATGGATGTAAAATTTTTATATCTCTTCTTTTGTGTATATTTCACTTTTCTTTGATTTTTAAGTTTTTGAGTTTGAAATGCCTAGAAGCGTTTCAGGCAAAAAGAAGCAGGATCGGCCTTCTTGGTTAGAGCTTTCAGTTTAAAGCATGCAACATAAGAAATATAACATCAGTTTGTTTGTTTGTTTGTTTGTTTTTGCAGCATTGTTGACATTGTGAAAAGAACTTTTCATGTCTTATTGTCTTTAATTCCCACAATAACCCCATATTTGACATATCCCCATTTTTTAGAAAGTGAGTTAAGACTTAGATTAAGCACTTTGCTCAAGGTTACACAGGTAGTGGGGAGCAGAGATTTGAAGTTGTGTTTTTTTGACTTTGTCAGTTAGGAATATTCCCTACAAGTAACAGAAAACCCAGTTAGTGATGGACAGGGGAGCCTGGCATGCTCCAGTCCATGGGGTTGCAAAGAGTTGGGCACAACTGAGTGACTGAACTGAACAGAAAACTCAAATATACTGGGGCTTAAACCAAGGACAGTTTATTTTTCTAAAATAGCAACATCTGCAAATGGGCAGTAGCTGGCATTGGTTCAGCTACTTGGCTTTGTCATGACAACATAGGGGTTAGTTTCTCTTTAATTTCTCTTAAATTTTACTCATGGTCAGAGATGTCCCACTCTAATGTCTGCATTTAAGGCAGAAGGAAGGGAGGTACAAGCCTCTGCTCTTCCCTTTCATTAGGAAATTCCCTTTCCTTTTCAGTCTCATTGGTTAGAACTGAGCCTCATGGCCACCCTTTCCTGCAAAGGAGACTGAGAAAGTGGTGAGCATCATTGTCCTGGCCAGTTTATACAAATCATGTTTATTTTCCTGGGACTCTGCATACTGCTGCTCTAAAGAAAATTGGAACTCTGTTAGCAAGGAGCAAGGTGGGATTGGATATTGAGGAGACTGTGATAGTGTCTGCCACCCTAAGCACTTAATGATTGAGATTTGGTGTGGATTTTGTTAATGGTAAATGTACAAAGGGCTTCCCTGAAAGCTCAGTTGGTAAAGAATCTGCCTGCAATGCAGGAGACCCAGGTTCAATTCCTGGGTCAGGAAGATCCGCTGGAGAAAGGATAGGCTACCCACTCCAGTATTCTTGGGCTTTCCTTGTGGCTTAGCTGGTAAAGAATCCACCTGCAATGCGGGAGACCTTGGTTAGATCCCTGGCTTGGGAAGATCCCTTGGAGGAGGAAAAGGCTACCCCCAAATTAGGATCATTAATGATATGATGAAGCTCAAAAGAAAGAATAAAAGTATAGAGCAAGCTTTAGTGATATCTTAGGTCATCCTGTACTACTTATTTTTGAAAAATGCTAAAACTCAAATTATATATTTTGCTGTGTTAAAATATGGAACACAGACGATATAAATATGTTACTTTTAACTTTGAATCCTCGTAGCTTGAATACTGTTCTGTATTAGTTTAATGAGCTGTACTGTGATACTATAAGAACCTAGCCCTATCTTAAACTTGTTGCTTAAGATACTATGACAGCCTTGGAAAGAAATTTTTTAAAGTCTTTCTCTATATTTAATAATTTCTCACATTTTGATATGTAGCTATCTGAACATTGCTTTTCTTCTGTTTTTGATAATAAGAGTGCTTGATTGCCCCCTTAAAGCCCCCATAAACCATATAGAATAATAATCTGTGCAAATGAATCTATCAGTGTTACTCTTATTTATTACTTTCATATAATGGTCCTGCTTACACAGGAATGAATTGAAAATTTTTATTTTTCTACGTGCAGTGACCTGTACTTAATATGTTACCTCTTATTTTTAGCCAAAAAGGCTTCTGGAATGTTGTCCTTCTTCCGAGGGACAGCAGGGAAAAGCCCTGACCTCTCTTCCCAGAAGAGAGAGACCTTACGTGGAGCAGATAGTGCTTACTACCAAGTGGGGCAGACGGGCAAGGAGGGGACGGAGAATCAAGGCATTGAGCCTCAAGGTGTGTTGAAGGAGACCAATGTGCTTGTTTTAGGCATCAGTTTACTTACTTCAGTTGGTTATGTTTCTTACAGCTTTAAGTAGATGCTTCTACTGCAGAAATCAGGGCCTTCCCATTCGTCTCACACCATGGTGGGGTAGAGTGGGAAAAGCCTGGTGCTGGGAGAATCCAGCTGGTTTCAGGTATCACTGTTCTCATTTACCGAGTGGAAGAATCAGAAATCCTTACTTGGCTGTACCGATAAAGTGGAAAAGCAGTGTCTTCCAAGGTTTACTGAGGACTAAGTGACATTACACATCTGTCTCACTGTGTAGCTCACAGTGTATGTTCAAATGAGGTCATCCCATTGCCCTCTCAGACATCCCCTTTCTTCTCCAGTCTCTGTAAGGTGGGAGCTACTGATACCCACCTTCATTTAGGTATTTAAAAAAATACATCTACCTGATGGTGTTTGAATACAGGGTTAGACCAGGAGTCAGATAACTAAGCTGAGCTGTCTTTGTAAATAAAGTTGTGGTGGAACATATTTAGTTACTGTCTGGTTGCTTTCCCATTATATTGGCAAGTTGAGTAGTGGCAACTGAGTAAAATACTTACCATCTGGCCCTTTAGAGGAGTAGTTTGGCAACCCCTGGATTACAGCATGAATAAGAAATAGAAATTGCATGACACGTTTTTATTAATAATTATGATCTGTGTTTAGTATTCTATAGGCTGTGATCCTTAGAAGGCATTGGTGCTTTGAAAAAAATAATTTTGAAATGGGAAACTTAGAGGATGACTTGTTCTTCTAGATGTTAAAATATATTACAACTTTACAGTAATTAGAGTTAAAATATATTACAACTCCACAATAATTGTCTGGCAGTAAGTTTGCCAGACACATAAGTCAAATTAAAAAAAAAAAAACAGCTCTGATGTAGATATTAGTAAATTTTCTATAGTGAGCATATATCTTAGTGTATAATAAAGAAAGCATCTCAGAATATTGGGAAAGCATTACTTTATACACAGGGAAAACTGGTCATAAACTCTGGTGAAATAGCCACAGAAAGTCTTGTGTTAGAATTGAGTAAGTTTATTGCTATCATAGGGATTATTTAACTATAAGAAAAATTATTCTTCAATCTGAATTCTCTGATTTTTAATCTAAAAATTGATCTTTCAAAAGGTACACACATTTTTATTGCAATAATTTACAGTTAATTGTATACATGATGCTTGCTTGAGCATGGCTTGACTAGGATAATACTAACTGACTTAGTTTTTAGCTTATATCAGGGAAAGAGAACACACAAAATAAACTGATAACTGCCTAAAACTTTGGCTTTACTAATGATGTTAAATCTTTTAGATGAAGTAGATGGAGGAGATATACAGAAGAAACAACTTACAAATCCTCATGTGGAGCTTCGTACGTATGAGATAAATCTCTGGTTTGGGGACCCAGGACTATAATTGAACAACTTCATTATTTGAAACTCCTAGCTTCACACTAGATCAATATCCTGTCTCTTGAAATGAATACTAAGGCTTTGTGCTGATGAGCATTTGTTTCATCTAGATTTAGTTTATAAAGTATGCATTATTTAATTTAAAAGGAAATCTATTTGTAAATGTAATTTAAATATTTAATTTATAAATTTTAATTTACTTAGATGTCTAAGGTTTAAATAATTTGTTTCTGTATAATTTAGAGCCACAGTGCCTTACCAAGGCATCTAGAATTGTGTGTACATGTTTTGTTACCCAGAATAGTAACACAGTGAAATTTAAGATATAACCATACTACAATGAAAATGCAGTCACCAGCATAAAATTAGAACCGAGTCTTGTTTTATGTTTGTTTTTTTTTTCTATAAATATGTAAGGGTGGTCCTAAGGTACTCTTAATCCTTCCTGAAGATAACAGAATAGTGATAAACAGGAATGTAGTAGACTTAACATGAAAAATACTATCATGGAGAAAATTAAATGCTTGCATTTGGTGTGGGGGTGGAGAGTGGGCAAGAAGGAAAAGATATTTCTGATTCAGAAGAGCTTTTTTCTAAAAACATTTCTGTTTATAGAATTTTCAGATGCCAACGCCAAGTTTTACTGTCGGCTCTACTATGCGGGAGAGTTTCATAAGATGCGAGAAGTGATTCTGGGCAGCAGCGAAGAAGATTTCATTCGTTCCCTTTCTCACTCTTCTCCGTGGCAGGCCCGAGGAGGCAAATCAGGAGCTGCCTTTTACGCTACTGAAGGTAGGCCTTTTTGCTGTTGTTGTTTAGTTGCTCAGTTGTGTCTGACTGTTTGCGACCCCATGGGCTTAGCCTGCCAGGCTCCTCTCTCCATGCAGGAATACTGGAGGCAGGAATTTCTCCAGGCAAGAATACTGGAGTGGGTTGCCATTTCCTTCTCCAAGGCCTTTTTGATCATTTGCTAATTAAGCAGCATCCATCTTTTTTTCCCTCGGATAATTTATGAATCCCTTGAACTGAGGTAATGTGATGTGTCATTTAGCAAACCTGTTTTTCTTTTTATGCTTGAGAGGATGAAAGAAGAACATTGAAAAAATACATGGTGTAAAGTGTATAATGAGAGACAAGTATTGATCAAATCCCTACTAAATTCTTTCTAGTCCCAAGTTTTTTCCACATGTAAATAGTAACAGAGAACTTCTAGAAAACTCACAAGGTACCTCAGAGCTGATGGGAGAAAGATAAAAATTGAAACATTTGACCTGCGGAAGTTTACAGCAGATTTTGACCATTTGTACTACATATTTGAGTTCTCCACACTCACTGAAAGTGCAGTTGCTTGAGAAAATGCATCAGGAAAGATGTGCTTGATAGGCACTTTGATAACTGTTAGTTCCTGGATTGCTAATAAAGGAGTTTGTAACATTGTACTTGGTAGTTTTAAAAAGTACATCATATAGCTATGACTTCAAGTGTGCAGCTGTCAAATGTAGAGTTTTCTTGACTATATAAATTCTCAGAAGCCCTTCCAAACCTTCAACTTGAGAACTATGTTCTGATCAACATCTTCTCAGTGTTATCATATTAAAAATATCCCTTCAAAACATGAAGTGAGCAAGTCATTTAGGATTCTTAGAATGATTTATTTTAGATTACCTCAGTAAATATTGGAACTGAATAAACATGAAATTTTTGCCTTTTAGATGACAGATTCATTTTGAAGCAAATGCCTCGTCTGGAAGTCCAGTCTTTCCTTGACTTCGCACCACACTACTTCAATTACATTACAAATGCCGTTCAGCAAAAGGTAGAAACCTAAACCCTGATCTGTAACTAGAGTTTACTGGTCCATTTCACCTCCTGAAAGTCCTAAGGGCAGTTTTCTCTATGGTAATAAGTGAACAGAATCGTGCTTTTTAGGTGTGGTGGAAAGCAGGGATTTCAAACTTTTCTCTGCGTGTGTGTGTGTGTGTGTGTGTGTGTGTGTGTGTGTGTGTGTGTATGTGTAGTTTGCCCACTTGTCATTAAACAGAGACCCTTCCAGTGAGAATATGGAGTCATGTAGATTTTTTTTTCCATTTATTGGTTTGTTGCCTTTTATTGGAAAAATTATGTCATAATAAAATTTGTGAATTTTAGAAATTGTGAAGGATTATCCCTTGGGAGAATATTAAAGATCTAATAATTTTATTGGCGTTGCTGCTTTACTTGCTTCATAGATTCAGAATCTCTTTTAAGGTCTCCTGACCCATATTAATAGAAAATCATGTCTGGATAATACATGAATAATCCAGATATTGATATTATAAATAATCCTTTCTTAAAATTTAGTTGACTTACACTATTGTATTAGTTTCAGGTATACAGAATAATGATTTAGTATTTGCAGATTATACTTCATTATGATTTATGGTATGATAATGACTATAATTCCCTGTGTGTTAATATATGACATATCCTTATTGCTTTTCTGTTTGTTACAGAGTAGTTTGTTATTCTCCTAGAAAAAATTTGTCCCTCCCCCATTCCTTCTCTGCATTGGCAGCCACAAGCTTGTTTTATATTTCTTAAGTCTGTTTCTATTTTGCATGTACATTCATTTGTATCTATTTACTTTTGCTGAATTAGAGGCCTACTGCATTGGCCAAGATTCTTGGCGTTTACAGAATTGGTTATAAGAATTCTCAGAACAACACTGAGAAGAAACTAGATCTCCTTGTCATGGAAAATCTTTTCTATGGGAGAAAGATGGCACAGGTAAGGATAATGAACCACGCAAACTATTTAGCTGCTGGATCCCTTCATTCTTCTGGTTCCTGAACATGATGATTAGAGAATAACTTGGTATTTGATAGTAAATATTAAACTTTGGTTACTAGGTCAGCTTTAACTTTCGAGTTACTGAAAGAATAAAGAGGAATGTTGTGGTCTGGTCCTAAAATTTAACATAACCAATATCCTAGAAACACAGAATTATAGAGTAAGAAGGCAGATCCAATGGGTCTGGCCATTTTAAAGATGAAGAAACTGAGGCTCAGAGGAATTGAGGGCTTTATCAAGGTCTCACAGCTCTTCCTAGAATTCAAGTTGGTCTAGATTCTAGAACAGTGCTCTTCAACGTGCTGGTCTTTGAACTGTTTCCAGTCTGTGGAGCTAGGAGCTTGTACGAGAATATAATTTTTTTTTTAGAATGTAATTTAATGTACTGCTTTCTTCATTGAGAAAGTCTTGCTATAGCAAAAGCAGCTGCTGAACTAAACTGTAGGTTTAATGATGTAATCAGTTTACATTCTGGCACCAGCTTCTCCTTCATCTTGAGTCAGGAACAACTGACTAGCAGTGGTCTGTAGAATACGCCTCAGGTTCCACCGGTCTAGTTCCCAAGTCCCCTGACTAGCATTGCTTCTTCTACTGTCTAGAAATTCCTAGAAGTACGCTATTGCTTCTGCATTGTCCTTTATAATTGCACAGTTTTGATATCAAAACTTGAAATTTCCTACGACTGTTTACATCTGTTTTTCAAACTGCTTTATGATTCAGCAATATATTTTTGGAGTTACTTGTTAATGTTTCTTATAGTTGATTAAATCGGTCAGTATATTTCTGACATATTTGAATATTTGGGTACCTAGTTATTAGTTTCATATGATACAATTTTATCACCATGTGCTCTTTGTATTATCCAATTACAATGTATGCATTCAATGACTTACATAAGTTATAAATTTTAAAGTTAAATATTAAAGTGTTTATAAGGATAATGGCTACAAGGAAGCTTTCTGCCTTTTAAATTTAATTATATTAATTAACCATTTGTAGCAACTCACATAAATGACAGAGAATTTTCTTTCTGCTAGGTTTTTGACTTGAAGGGTTCACTTAGGAATCGAAATGTAAAAACCGATACCGGGAAAGAGAGCTGTGATGTTGTTCTTCTGGATGAAAATCTCTTAAAGATGGTTCGAGACAACCCTCTGTATATCCGTTCTCATTCCAAAGCTGTGCTGAGAGCCTCGATCCGGAGCGACTCCCACTTCCTTTCTAGCCACCTCATTATAGACTATTCTTTGTTAGTTGGGCGAGACGATACCAGCAATGAGCTAGTAGTTGGAATTATAGGTAGGTCAATGAGCATGTCTTATGTGCAGTTCATGATTGAAGCCAGAGTAATCTTTGAAGACTATACAGAACCTGGTGTAGTAATAGCTTATCGAATGTTTTCACAAACTCATTTGAAATTTTAAAAATAATAGTTTTTCTGTTCTAGTACTTTTATTCATATTTCTCATTTCCATTTTCATTATCAAAAATATATTTATTCAGGAATTTACTTAAGATGAAGGCCTGTGAGGTTGTTATGAGGTTTGGAAGAATTAATATGGTAAAAAAACCCTCAGGACAGCCCTTGGCGTATTGTCTGCACCTCAGTATTGACAGCACTCAATGTTAACTAATGTAGAAGAAATAGCCGTGGTAATTGTGATTGTTATCTGCTTATATTGTTATCTGCTTATATTTATTAAGAGAGCTTTCACTGCTAATCTCACCCCCTGCAACAGATTATATCCGAACATTTACCTGGGACAAAAAGCTTGAGATGGTTGTGAAATCAACAGGAATTTTAGGAGGACAAGGTGAGCAGAATTTTTGTTCTGTTTACTCTTTAAACTGTTCTCATTATCTTCCTCATCAGTTAACATATAACAAATGGATACTTCAGAAAAAAAAATAAAACATAACTGGTTATCTTTGACTTTATCATCATTTCCAAAATGATCAAATAATAAAAGGAATTGTTTAAATGGGGAAGTATGGGATTTAAATATGTGTTAAGATGCGGTATCTGCTGCATGCTGAGTTATGTCTGACTTTTTGTGATCTCCTGGACTATAGCCTGCCAGGCTCCTCTGTCCATGGAATTCTCCAGGCAAGAATACTGGAGTTGTCATTTCCTACTCCAGGGGATCTTCCCGACCCAGGGATCGAATCCACCTCTCTTGTGCCTCCTGCTTTGGCAGGTGGACTCTTTACCACTGCATCATCTGGGAAATTGTTAAGAAACCAGAGGTTCTCAAAATGAAATGTTAAAGGGAAGAAAGGCCA
Source organism: Capricornis sumatraensis (assembly GCF_032405125.1). Taxonomy (NCBI): domain Eukaryota; kingdom Metazoa; phylum Chordata; class Mammalia; order Artiodactyla; family Bovidae; genus Capricornis; species Capricornis sumatraensis. The sequence goes on from NC_091071.1 coordinate 141,092,237, forward strand.
GAGTTCCTGAACAGGAGGTTGTCCTGATTTAATGCTTGAAGTCCTTTAAGTTGTCTTAGCACTGAGAGCACCAGGTTGCTTTCAGACATCTCTCATTTCTAGGCAAGAGCGTCTTTTAAAATAAAAAAGTCCTACCAGTAAGGACCTGTCCCTTGTCATGTCGCACAGTGAGCACCCTTCCTTTTTTCTGAGCCTGTCATAGTGTGTGTGTTTACAGGACATGGCATTTTATGTTCGTTTACATGAAAGAACATAGCTGTCGAAGTCAGTGGTCTGGTCAGTTATGTAACAGCTTCCTTTTTTTCTCTTTACCCTTTTGTAATCCTAGGTAAAATGCCGACTGTGGTCTCTCCAGAGTTGTACAGGACTAGATTCTGTGAAGCCATGGACAAATATTTCCTGATGGTGCCAGACCACTGGACAGGCTTGGGTCTGAACTGCTGAAATGAAGCACATACTCTGAAATGGACCAGGAGGAAAAGGGGGCTTGGAACCAAAGGACCACAAGTCAGCTACATGTTCTGTTTCTTTGTCACATTCACCACAGTGTGCAGAGGCCTTTCAGTTCTGAGGTTGGGTAGGCCATCTGTAGCTGAAGTGTTGAAACTCCATGGATTTGCACTTTGGTTTTTGATGCCTACAAGTTAGCTAACCGTGGGCTGGGAAATTGCACAAGTATTTTGTTCACATAAGCTGAAATCTAGATTCATTTCAAAGGTCTGAGAACAGATGTATGGTTGGAGATGAGATTGGTTGAACAGTGGGTTGTCATGTTTGGTGACAATCCCCTTAAGCAAACAGTGTCTCATAGATTGTGACTCTCCTGGCCTCACATTGGATACATTCTTTATCTGGAAAGGATTGGTAGAGCTGGTGAATTTTTCTTGTGCTTCTTATGTAATAATTTAATGTTTGCCTGTTATCAGAATTTCTGAAACTTTAAAACAATTCTGAATTATTCTATCAAGGGCCCGTTAAAGAGATGGATGCAAGCTGTTCTTGTTCTGCTGAGGAATTTGACTTAAATTGGGAATCCTGTCGTGTTCTGTATCTTGCCCTGTTTTCAAGTATGTTTGATATTTTTCAGGTTCTATCACTTCTTGTCTGTGGGTGACAGGAGGCCACAGCCATTGACTTCAGGCCTTTTTCTGGAGCTGTTTTTTAAGCCTGTTTACAACTTTTGTGCAAGTAATGCGCAGAACTGCACTTGTCTGCACATGCTCATAGTTTAGCTTTTTCTCCTACTTTCAGGGAGATATTACTAAATGAGTCTAAAATGACTAAATCCCCAAAGGGATAGTTATTAATGGAAGATTATTCTTAATCTAAAAAGAAAAATTAGGCCTGATCCAAGAAATTGGGTGAGGGGAACACTCGCCTTTTCTTTGTAGAGGTAAAGGACCTGTAGTGTATTACAGTATACTATAGGTATAACTAGTGATTTATGTAGCATCTATAAAATTATGATGTTTCCCATATGGACAGCCTTGTCCTCTAACTTTCTGTATGAATATCTAGGCCAGTTCTGACTGTTGAGAAATGTAAAGAAATAAGGTATTCTTAGTAAGAAACTCCTTGTTTAATAGTTTTTGTTTGTCTAAAAAGTGATCAGAAGTACTAAACTATGGCTAACAACACAACCCCAGATAGTTTCTCTCGGCTTCTTCCCATAATAAGGCCAATTTGGGGATTTATAACATTTTAAGGTTTCCACTCCTTCAGGCTTCCCATAGTAGCATGTTTCTTTTGCAACTTCCACATAATAAGAAAAAATCTGGATACATTCCAGTTACAGAGACTTAAATTTATGAAATAGGAACATTTTGGAAAGTTTACTTGAGAAAATGAAAGCATTAGTTCGGTGTTTGGTGCTTATTAGAGACATGGTTTGCACTAGAAACAAGCCAACCAAGGACCTCTGACTGATCTGATGACAAGCTTTTTTTTTTTTAAACATATGGTGTGCCTTTTGAACAATACAAAGCCCTGATGTTGGTTTTGATGTCAAAGACCAGTCGAGGACTGGAAGATGTGGAGATATTCACTCCTCTCGTGTCCAGGAACAATGGATACTGCATCTCATTTCCAGTGTAAACATGTCTTGCGGTCTCTGTTTATTTTTTTTGTGTCAGGATACTTAGGGTTGTTTACCCTATCCATTGCTCACACCTCTAGTCAGGAACACTTCCAGGAGCAGGTGTCTTCCCCCAGATGCAATCAGATTGTTTCTCTGTTTTGGTCTCAATACCATATATACAGCTTGAATGCTCCATTGGAATAGGTCTTGACACAAATGTGTCTTCTTGATTTTGGTTTCCTTGCCCATGACTTGAAGAACCAATTATTATTATTATTTTTTTAAGTACTGCTGTTGCTTAGGTATTTTTGTGGCTAAAAAATTCCAATGTAATGTAATCTGAAGCAATACTTGTTTCCTTGCAAGGGTGATCTGTCCATTTAAAACTGTCTTAATGAAGGGAAAATATAAAACTTAATTTGTCATGAGTGGTATAACTGTATACCTGGTCACCTGCTGCTCTTATTTAGGCCACTACCAGATATATAAGGCTTTTCAAATACTGTATACTCAGTGTTAGGCTCTGAGTGACTGTTTACCTCTGTTGAATTCCCCACTGAGGCCTGGAGAACCTTGATGCTGAAAAATTAAGAATGAGGAAGGAATCTTAATACTTTCCTCTGTAGCATAAAAAACACATTCTGAGAATAGTTGATAGCAGCACAAGAAAGCTATGTAAACATGTTGCATTGTATGAAAATCTTATCTACAGATATAAACTGTTTTAATGCCATCAGAACTAAAAATATAAAGGATTTCCTTTTCCTTTTTTTCTTTTTTACCCAAGCCTGAGAAAAACAAGAGGAATAAACTGTTGCAAGCCCTTTTGTAGTCTATTGAATGTTTTAAATTTATAGATACTCAAATTTTCATACAGAATGTTCTACTTATAATTGTTCCCTTGATTCAGCAAGTGAGTGGTTTTCTAGCTTTGGCTTTTATTTGGTATTGTAAATAGTAGGTTGTATTGATTTTTGTGGCATTAGTTTCTCCTTGGCTTTTTACCCATTAATGGTGGACTTATATAAAACTGCTGAGGAAAGTTATCTACCTACAGAAAGTTTGCTTTAGCTAGCAGAGTACAAACCCTTGTGAATGAGCCTGGTGATAAAACAGACTAGGCCATTCATTATTCCTCAAGTGTTAACATACTGACTTAAGCAGTATTCAAACCATCTAGTGCAATGCCTTTTTTGTTTGTTTTTGTAACACGGGTGCAGTTGTATTATAGAAAAATAAAAATTACAATCATGAGCAGTTTTATTAATGCTGCTGTGCTGGTTTTGTAAAAGAAAAATGTACATTATGTCTTTGACAGGTTTAATTTTAATGAGAAATGACATTGTAAATCAGAATAGCCTCTTTTAATTTAATATGAAAAATCCAGTTAACAATATTGAAAATACTTAGTGTATTATATTGTATATATTTCTCTACTTTGGTTCCGGCTGTTTTATATGATTGACATGTTATTTAAGAGATAAAACTGCCTTGACCTTTTGGAAACTTAACGCTGTAAAAAGAGGACTAACAATAAACTGAGAATCAATTTCACTTTGTTTTGAATCTGCTTGAGAAAATTAACAAAAGGAGGTGGGAGGTGGCGCCTAAGCCTAGCCCGGGCCCAGCTGTGTTGCACTCTGTTCATTCTGTCCTCCTTCTATTGGGAGAATCGAAGCCTTTCTCTAATAAGTAACCCTTCTCTATAGATCTAAGAAAGGCGGGTGCTAAATCCTTGGGTTCACATCACCCAGAAGGAGCCTGGCCTTTTCTGTTCATCTCCTTTTCCTCAGTTCTTCTGTGTTTCGTTAGGGCGCTCAAGAAAGTTCAGCCCTTGCCCAGCGGGGAACGGCTGAGTCCACCTCCAGGACAGGCTCTATTATTAGTTGCTCCCACTCTTCACAGCGTCCCTGAAGAGGATACAACAAACTGCATCCTGCAGCTGTAAGCACGGCAACTCCCACCCACCACGGCTGGGACTCACGTCACAACAGTGAGAGCCCCTGGACAGAGTAGGTGGCTCCTGCCCCCAGGGATGCCCGGGCAGCCTGCGCCTGCTTCCCCAAACCCCCAACTGTGGCAGGAAAACCGTTTGTTTCATTGGATTTTTTTTCCCATTGTTTTTCTGTTCTCTATTTTGTTTATCTCTGCTCTAATCTTTATTATTTCATTCCATCTGCTCACTTTGCATTTTGTTTGTTCTCCTTTTTCAGATTCCTTAAGGTATAAAGTTAGGTTATTGATTTGAGATCTTTTTTAATGAGCATATTTATACATCTTTGAACTTCCCTCTCAATTCTTCTTTCACCACCTCCTGTAAATTTGATACGTTGTGTTTACATTTTCACTTATCTCGAGGTTTTTTTTAATCTCTTGTGATTTCTTCTTTGATCTTTAGTTGTTCAATATTTTGTTTAATTTTTACATTTTTGTGACATTTCCAGTTTTCCTACTGTTACTGATTTGTCATTTCATTCCATTGTGGTTGGTAAAGATACTTGGTATGATTTCATTCTTGTTAACAATTTATGCCTCCTCCCCCCAAATTTTTGTTCTAGAGCATGCATTCTGATGTCTTAGGCCAAAGCAAAAGAGAAGAAAGGTGAGGCAGAGATCTAAGTGTTTTTGAAACTGATAGACATGAGTAAAATACATGAGGAAATCACAAGTTGCTGATCTAGGAATTTTTTCTGATGTCTTCACCTATTGAAAGTTTAGTTTTTTTTAATTAAAAATTTTTTTAAGTTTATATTTTTTCCTGACTTGTTAAATTGAAAATAAAATCTATGAAAAGATCATTTTACTGTAGTCAGTGTCCTTTAACGCATCTTTGGAGTCAGTTGTCTTGAATTTGGCCGTGATTGGTGGTGGTTTACTGATTATTACTTTAACATTTTTCAAATTTGCCACATTATGTGTGGCAGAGTGGAAAACTTTTTTAATTGTATAAATTCTCACCTTTAGGACATTGTTTGCGCTTATGTGGCGTTTAGCATGGTTCCGTGAAAACTGCCCTCCCTCATATCCTTGGTGGAAGAGGATATTTTCAGGGAGATTGCTATTGTCAAGAATGAACCAAAATGAGGTTGCAGTGGTGAGCAGTGACCAGTAGAGGGCTCTGAAGTACTTGATCCTAAAATTTCCAAATCTACTAGGAGAGCAGTTTGAAGCCCTTAGAGGGACCAGTGGGACTAGGGGAACCCAAGTCCCCCAAATCTCTGCCAGAGTCCTAAGTGTCTTCTAAGTTATTCTTTTACAAGAGTGTGTACATCTCAGAATATATAGTTTTCATTTGGAGGTTTAAGATGGAAATAGCAGTATTTTTTAATGAGTGTAACTCTTTTTTACAAATGAGGATAACACTAAAAGCTTTTCATTTGAAAGAGCACATGCTTGATGCATTTTCTGTTCATAACATCACTGAAATAGTAGTGTCAAGGCTGTACAAATAAGTGACTGTCAGAAAAGGGACATTAGGAAAAACTGGAGAACTCTCAATAAAGCATGGACTTGAATTAATAATGATGTCTCTACATTGTTTTATTGTGACAGTTGCACTTTAATAAATTAAGATATCAGTCGCAGGAGAAACGGTGCTGGACATCTGGAGACCGTCTATACTGGCTTTGTTATTCCGACAAACAAAACAACAAAAACAAGTGAGTTGTTATACAGTGGATAGGAATAGGCCTACTTTAGAGGTGTTGGTTTTAGTGAGATTAAGTTAGAGGGTCTTTTCTGTCCTTACTAGCCTGTTGAAATATTTTTTCTTTCCCTGTTTCGAAAACAAGCTGCTCTAGATGAAGTAGCTAAGCCAGTGAAATGAAGATACCAGTTGGGTTCTACAGACGTGGATATGGATGGTCAGCTGCAAAGGACTGGAGCAACTGTGGCTTTTGGTATCTGTGGTTGGCCTGGAACCATTTCCTCAAAGATAATGAGGGACAGCTGGACGGCTGTGTCCCTGTCCTTGGTAGTCTTTGTGTACGTCAGATCAGTATCCTGAGGGATACCCATCCCCCACAGATCTCTGGGTCTCTGTCTCTCTCTCTCTGCAGCTCCCTCTCCAGTATTCTGACCTCAGAACTGAGGGTCTTGGTCTCCTGGGATTCTCAGCTATCTCCTTACCCCAAGGGACAGATCAGGGTCCTTCCAGACGTAACTGAAGACAATCAGGACTTGTTTCCTCTCCAGGATTCCTGTCCTTGATTGGCTGATATCTACCCCTGTCTTGAAAATTGCTGTTTTATATATTTTGCCTGGTTTTCTTGATTGTTTCAGACAGGAGGGTGATTCTGGTCCCTATTATCTCACCTTGGCCAGAAGCAGAAGGCCAAGTCAGATGATATTTCATAGAGTATATCTGAACGCCGTGTCGGATTATTGTTACAGTGTTTTCTCCGTCTAGGGGCTGCTGCTGTGCATGCTCAGTTGTGTCCCACTCTTTGGACTATAGCCTGCCAGTTCCTCTGTTCATGGGGGTTTGGGGGCTGCAATACTGGAGTGGACTGCTATTTCCTCCTCCAGGGGATCTTTCTATTTGTAACTGTTATAAAAATGATTTTTAAAAAGATTTAGTCTCCTAGTTGAAATACTGTTATCTGAAACAGTGAGAATAGATGATAGTATACCAGGAAGAGAATTTTTTAATTAGTTCAGTATGCAAAAATATGCCTTGAACTACCTCCAGCTGGGTGTGACCCTATCCACAGATACACATTATATCCTGGATAGGGCATACTCTGGGGAGGTATAAACCCTAAACCAGACTCCTGATGGTGCCACCATCTTTGCCTTTTAGCTTCTCATCCTGAAAGTACTGTTGAACACCAAGATTATTCAAGAATGTTAGGATATAATTAATCGCTCTTTTGTGTATTGGTAGCAGAACTTGGCGGAGAAGGCAATGGCATCCCACTCCAATACTCTTGCCTGGAAACTCCCATGGACGGAGGAGCCTGGTAGGCTGCAGTCCATGGGGTTGTTGAGTCAGACACGACTGAGCGACTTCACTTTCACTTTTCACTTTCATCCATTGGAGAAGGAAATGGCAGCCCACTCCAGTGTTCTTGCCTGGAGAATCCCAGGGATGGCGGAGCCCAATGGGCTGCCGTCTGTGGGGTCACACAGAGTCGGACATGACTGAAGCAACTTAGCAGCAGCAGCAGCAGAACTTGGTAGGTGCTTCTAGATTTTTCCACATAGAATTTGATGGCCATTTCTGCCACTAACTTGCCGCTTTATCAGGAAAAACACATCTATCTGGCAGCTCCATTCCCCTGCACTCTGACGGTCACCATTCTCTCCAGTAATAGCACTTGAAGGGCCAAATGGCAGCACGGTATCACTAAAGAACTTACTGTTAAGAGTGGCGCAGCTCAAGTTACTGCCAGAAGTGCACACCTCTAGACTCCTTCTAGAAATGATTCTTTAAGTCACATCTCTTTTGACTGGTCTCATCTCTCTTGCACAGGGTTCCTGGTGTTTCTTAACCTGTGGTCATCTCTAAATGCCCAGAGGTGGAAATTACAAGGATTATCCTTACTTCCAGAGGATTGCTTTTTCCTTCCGTCCACTGGGGGGTGTGTGCGTGCTCAGTCGTGTCCTGAAGCCCGCCAGGTTCCTCTGTTCAAGGAATCTTCCAGGCAAAAATACTGGAGTGGGTTGCCATTTCCTTCTCCAGGGGATCTTCCCAACACAGGGATCAAACCTGCATCGCCTGCATTGGCAGGTGGATTCTTTACCACGAGCACCTGGGAAGCCCTCTGTCCATTGGACGTGAATATAATTATCGGTGACCCTGAAGAAACTGGATGAGACGACCGAGAAATCCAAGCTCTTTGGTTATGATGGAAGGTAGACACTCGCTGCCTTCATCCAAGCTGGGAAGCTGTTGCTGGGAAGGCTCAGGCTGGCTGCTACAGGAATGGGACTTTCGTCTGCTACTTTTCATCAGTGTGGTGTGTGCTGTTCTCCACACTACAGCAGCAACACTTTATCATGTATCCTGGTGGTAATAAGCCACCAAATGAATAGAGGGTTTCCCTGGAATGAATCAACCTATGGTTATTTGCTTCACGTTATTTTGGTTTCCAAGTCTTATTTGATTTTGCAACATTTTCCCAAATTGCTCTGTGTGTGTGTGGGTATTCAGGTTCACTGGGAAAATTATCAACAGCTGGGTGATTCTAAAACACTTTCTCTTTTGTTTTTGCTTTTAACCAAGTTTAATTAACCAGAGAAGACCTGTATTGTTAGTCTCTTAAGTCATGTCTGACTCTTTGAAACCCTGTGGAGGTTTGAAACCCCTCCCAGGCTCCTCTCTCCCATGAGATTTTTCCTCCAGCCCAGTATTTCTCATGATGTACTCTGCATAGAAGTTAAATAAGCAGGGTGACAATATACAGCCTTTTCCTATTTGGAACCAGTCTGTTGTTCCATGTCCAGTTCTAACTGTTGCTTCCTGACCTGCATATAGGTTTCTCAAGAGGCAGGTCAGGTGGTCTGGTATTCCCATCTCTTTCAGAATTTTCCACAGTTTATTGTGATCTACACAAAGGCTTTGGCATAGTCAATAAAGCAGAAATAGACGTTTTTCTGGAACTCTTGCTTTTTCGACGATCCAGCGGATGTTGGCAATTTGATCTCTGGTTCCTCTGCCTTTTGTCAAACCAGCTTGAACATCTGGAAGTTCACGGTTCACGTATTGCTGAAGCCTGGCTTGGAGAATTTTGAGCATTACTTTACTAGCTAATTTGAAAAACTGCAAACTAAAAGTTGTTGTTCCAGAACAACATTTACATGTATATGAATGAAGAGTTTTATTGTTTTCAGGGCAGCAATAAAATACCATTTTTAGAATAAGGTGAACCCAGAATCCATGTTAGATTTACAATTCATGTGACATTTCATGGCTCCTCAGAGTACTCAGTATTACTGTATCATCTGTTTACCTTTATATAATATTTTAGGTCTATGTGTGAACTAGATGAATTCTTTTCTCAATTCATCTGTATTCCTGTCAGCCTCATCCTGAAAGGAAGAGTGTCTTCTCCTCTTGTATTCTTTTCAAGTTAATTTTTACTGAAGACTAGTTGTGTTAGTTTCTACTGTACAGCAGAATGAATCAGTCATACATGCACACACGTTCCCTCCCTTTCAGACTTCCTTCCCATTCAGGTCACCACAGAGCATTAAGCAGAGTTCCCGGTGCTGTACAATATGTTCTCCTTGGTCATCTGTTTTTATGGGTCAGCAGTATATATGTGTCAATCCCAGTCTTCCAGTTCCTCTCACCCTCTCTCTTACTCTTGATCCTTTACTCTCCCATCTCCTGCTGAATCTTCCTCCGAAAGTAGCCTTTATTTTTCCTGTACCTTTACCTACTTCTGCTGTATTTACTCTTTCCTTTCAGTATGCTGCTTTGTTGAAGTTCCAGTCACAGTCTTCTCTCTCAACCCTCCCTAGTGCCATGATCCTCTCCTTTTTCTTCCTTCGGTTACAGAATTTGAGAAGGCACATGCTGCATTCATTGTTCCCTCATCCTCACCTCACCTCATCCTCTACAGTCTACTTTCTGTGCACGCTGAGCACTCCTTTGAAGGTTACTTTTCGATTTAGCATGCTTTTGAAATTAAATGGCTTAACTACATGTTGATTACTATTTAGAATTGAAAAGACATTTATTTTTTAATGAAATCCAGGCAATACCTTCACTCATTCAATCAACAAACATATCTGGAACTAGGTCTTGACTAGGTCCTGCTGCTGCAGAAGTGAAAGACATTACTCCCAGCCTCAAGGAGCTTACAGCTCAGTGGTGGCAATGGATTAGAAAACAACCATAATATGTGAATGTCTCGTCACTTGTGTTAGTCACTCAGTTGTGTCTGACTCTTTGCGACGCTATGGACTGTAGCCAACAGGCTTCTCTGTCCATAGGATTCTCCAGGCAAGAATACTGGAGTGGGTTGCCATGCCCTCCTCCAGGGGATCTTCCCAATCCAGGGATCCAACCCACCTCTCTTAGGTCTCCTGCACTGGCAGGCGGGTTCTTTACCACCAGTGCCACCTGGGAAGCCCAAGATAGGAAAAAAGACTGTTAAACATCCATTTTGTTGATAGAGGTAAACATTCTCTGATTGAATATGTTTATTCAGTTAGCAGCATGACCAATTTGGTGATTGGAAGAATGTGGTTTAAGTGAATTTAGAAAGATTTGTTTTTCACTTTTTAAATTGAGAATTAGTTACAAAATTGTTTTATTCATTTTTAAGATGTAACCTTGAGGCAGTCTTCTTTGTAAAGTGATATATCCCTGCTGTGATAATCAAGAGAGTTTAAATAAAGCACCTAATCTTAAAGCATTTCTCATTTAACGTGCTGAATAGCTGAGGGAGGGAGTTTCTCTAAGTTAAGACAGAAGGAGAACTCAAAACTCCTGTGAGACAGTTAGATGAAATCCCACCTAAAAACAAATTATTAATAGTTTGGAACTTCCCTAGGAAGTTTCTTGCTAGGCTTCTCTTGTGGCTCAGCATAAAGAATCTGCCTGCAATTTGGAGACCTGGGTTCGATCCCTGGGTTGGGAAGATTCCCCCGGAGAAGGGAAAGGTTACCCACTCCAGTACTCTGGCCTGGAGAATTCCATGGACTGTATAGTCCATGGGTTGCACAGAGTTGGACATTACCAGAGCAACTTTGACTTTCTTTCCCTAGCAAGGTAGAGACTTGTTACTTTTGTGTCCTCCATAACAATTCTTTGCATAACTTAACTATGAGACAAGGCCATGGCACTCTAGGGACAAACTGCTACTACTTTTAGCCATAGTTGAAGAAACTGAAGAAGTTTCTTGTCATGTGACTTGATTTTCATGACCCTTACTGATTGATCCAATCTTTTTCTATGCCCAAAGCAGCTCTCCGAATAGGTGGGAAGCAGAGCCCACCAGCCAATGAGGTGATCTGGTTCGAAGACTCAGTCCAATAGGACTCAGCTCCATGTTGCTGCTGCTGTTAAGTTGCTTCAGTCGTGTCTGACTCTGTGTGACACCATAGATGGCAGCCCACCAGGCTCCCCTGTCCCTCGGATTCTCCAGGCAGGAATACTGGAGTGGGTTGCCATTTCCTTCTCCAGTGCATGAAAGTGAAAAGTGAAAGTGAAGTTGCTCAGTCGTGTCCGACTCTTAGCGACCCCATGGACTACACCCCACCAGGCTCCTCCATCCATGGGATTTGGATGGTGCCAAATGTGTGTGTGCATGTGCACGCACTGAGACAACAGAGGGAGAAACTGAGAGGGAAGCTGAGTCCTGAGCATGGTTTAGAAGCTAGGACTGTGTGTGTGTGCGCATGGTTTAGAAGCCAGGACTCTGTGTGTGTGTGTGTGTTTGTGCATAGTTTAGAAGCTAGGACTGTGTGTGTGTGTGTGTGTGTGTGTGCATGGTTTAGAAGCTAGGACTGTGTGTGTGTGTATGTGTGTGTTTTCCAGCTCTCCGTGAAGCCAGGACTCTGTGTGTGTGTGTGTGTGTGTGTGTGTGTTTTCCAGCTCTCCGTGAAGCCTAATAGTGTTTAGGGCTTTTTTCCTCCACATATATAACAAAAGTGACCTGGAGGTAGCCCACTCCATACAGAGCCTGGGAGAGTCTAACAGGATATTTAGGTGTTAATAATTCTAAAAAAGGAATTATTAATGTCCCATTGCAATATCACACATTGTAGCAGCATGCCAAATTCACCATGTTGTTTAATGTTTTTCAGTCAGTAATGCTTGCATTTTTGCCAAAATAATACACTATTACCTGGTATTTCTTGAAATACTATGCTATTTAATGTAAATGAGCACTCTAAAAAAGTATTACAAAGAAAACCAACCAGGCAAGCTTGGGAAGAAATTTTATTATCTTTATTATTTTAGACAAGTTTTTACTTAAATCCAAACACCTGCTGTTGCACTTTAACATAGTTTGTACATACAAATAAAATTAGAACTGGCAAATATGTGATTTTCATCAGATAGGCTTTGTTCGATTGGAGACTAAATATTTTTGTAAAACTCGTCCTTGTTTGAAGTTGAAATTTCATGTCACCATAAGAACTGACCAGCAGAAACTCATTTACAATGACCCACGGGGTTTTAGCTATTATTTTTGTACTTGCTGCCCAGCCCACACAGGCAATTAAGTAAGAATAAGAAAAAAAGAACATACTCATCTGAATCATCTATTAAAATCTAGGTTCCACTCAGTAACATAGATTTTACTTCTTGATTCGTATTTAGCAGATGCCTTGGTCATATTCATATATGAGTTCTCTTCTCTGTGGTAACCGTCCCACTTCCGTCTTTCCCTATTAGGTGCTCCCATTTCCACCCCTTTAATGGAAAATGCCTCTTGTAAGTATCTAAGGGACATTTGATAGATGATTGCCTTCAGCACCTCATGCCTCCCGCACCTCATGCCTCCCGCTTCCCTCAACTCCTGTCTTTGTTTTTTTAAAAAAATAGGCTCTGTGTACACATGAAACCAGGAATTAAGATTAAAATGAGGGAGAAGCTCAGTTATTCAGGCATGTTTTATCTCAGAGGCAGAGCTGGTATCCTTCCTCAGTGCCTGAGGCTGACTTGGGCTCTTAACAGAATTCAAATCTATTTTTGTTTATTAAGTTATCAAGCCAACTCAGTGGCCATGCCATTCAAGAGTTCCCAGGAGGCACTGAAATCACAGGGCGTCTGACAATGTGGGTGTTTCCCTAGTTCGCACTACTCTGGATTTAAAAGCATTTAGCAAATATTTTTAATTGATTAACCCATTTTGGAGATTATGAGTGAAATGACATAAAACAAGACACACACAAAAGACAGACGCACACTCCAGCCGGAGGAACAGAACTGGGCAAAAAACTAATTGCCGTTTATTATAAAAAGCCCCCTAGGCAGAATTCCAGACTGCATGAATAAGCCTTTTCAACACAGCGCAGGTGCATACATGTTATCATACAGCAAAGGGGAGTGAAATCCCTGTCTACTGCAGAGTCTGCCCAAAGCCCTCATCTTCTTATCTCAAGAATGGAATGCTCCCTCGTTTGCAAGGGGCCATTAAACTCAAGGCTGTGTCCAGACTCTTTGGCAGAACGCCTCATTTGCAAGGACGCTCAGCCCGAGCAGAGAGACCCTTTTGCAGGCACATCTCTGCTACCCTATTAAGCCTTCATCTCCCTCTTTTTAATTTGCTTTTATAAATTGTAGCATGGCCTGGATCTTCTCTGCTTCGTGCTTTAGTTGTTTCCCTTTCTGCCATCGCCAGAAGACTAGAAAAGCAACACAACATAAAAGTAATATAAATACAGTGTTCCCCAAAGTAGTCCCAATTAGTGAGGATACATGCCCTAATGGATTTAAGTTATTCATTCCCTCTTGAAGACTTTTCAGCAAATCAGACCCCGTAATGTCAAGTAAAGTCCTGCTAAAAGTAGACAAAATTTGTCGTTCCAGGTCCATAATCTCCGTAGTGAGATTTTGATGCCCAGTCAAGGATCGTTTTACTTTATCCCATCCTTCACTCATGTTAAATGGTACAGGTGTTATACAAAACTGAGAAGAATTTCAATCATATTTCAACACACTTTGTGTAGATAAAACAGCCAATTGATCTCCAAGCCAGGAAACGGTGTGTTGAAGATTGAGCACATCGGTAGCAAGTTGGGCATCCAAATCTCGCTGTTGTTGCCATAACAAATGAGAGTCTTTATGCCAGTGTTGAATAAAATCAGCTGTTTGAATTCCTTGGTGTAACGCAAGACCTGCCACCGCTGCTGTTGCAGTTACTGACGCGACTGCTAGAATCGAAGCAATGACTACACCAAGCATACGTCGAGATCAGTGTAGCAAAGTGTGTACAGCGGTTACTAGATGAGAAACAGCAAAAGAATCTGACCACGGCCAAGTCAGATTTATAGGTAACCATACTTTTGTCCGAGCCTTAACAATTACTAGCGAGAAATTGGAATTAAAGGCTCGTCTTTCATATTTTTCCCACCAAGACTGATTTACACATTGAGTTAGATTACAATAATCACATGACACAGACCCCACAGTGTCCTTCCGGGTCCAATTCCCATATAACAATGCAAAAGGATATTTTACACATGCCATTGCAGAATAAGATTTATTAACATGTAAATTAACATGGAATGGACCCAAAGAGTCACCACTGTCCAAAGTATAGTTTCCTGACCAGATAGTGAGATTACCAGAAACCGCCCATAGTTTCCAAATATCTCCTTGAATGTGTGGATATCCTTGCAATTGTAATTGAGGAGGGACAAGTGCAAATTGCTGCCATTTAATTGTTTCATTACCATTGCCCATCAAAGTGCTATTTGCACGATGCCACCTAAGAGATTTATTTGACCATTTTTCTAAGAATTGCCCATGATCTGGACTCCAATCTACAATGATGGCCCCAGAATAATTCATGACGGCAACGTTCCCATTTCAAAGATTCTAGAGAAAGAACAAAAAAGTTAACAGAACATAGCGACATGTGTTTTCCATTATGAATATCTATCAGTTCTGTTGAGGTGTTAAATCCCCGGGTGGAAACAAGCACAGTAAAAGTAGCAAAATGGTAATTATTATACTTTACCCCCCATGTATTATAAGAATGATGAGAATGTTCCTTGGTGGACAGACAAAAGGGGTGTCCCCCTATACATAAAGGAATACCTTCCACGGCAATGGTCAAATTACTAATATTATATTGTTGTTTATGATGAGATAGTTGTTCTATTTCCCTGCAAGCTGGCAGGGGAAAGAAGGCAGTCTCATTAGTACATACCTGCACTTCTGGTTTCCCCCAGGAAACTGCTCTTACTAATGGGGGATTAGGTATATATGCCCAATATGTATGATTACTTGACGATGCACCGATTACCTGACATGTCACCACTGCCATCATGGCAAGCAAAAGATTGGTAGGATTCAAAGGTTGCCCCACCTTCATTAAGGTCTTCTCTGCTTCCTGGGTCAACCTCTTCATTTGACCCCATGTAGGAGGTGTTGCTTCCCTTGTACGGGAAGTAAGGCTTCTCTGCATAGTAAGCTCTTCGAATTTTTGAACAAGGGGATCCGCCATTGTTGATTTTGATCAATCTTGCTGGGGTCCAAAACCTGTAATTATCAACAGAAATGAAAGCATACCCTCGTTCCAAATATATTAATGATGCTGGGATCCAACCTTTCTCTTTATCTTTATACCAAATAGGCGTATTCAAGATCTTCTTATCCTCTTCTTTCCCTTGAAAATGCAGCTCTGCTGCTGATAGATTTCCCTTGCTCCAAACATTCAAAAAATTTAAGGTAAGTAAGGTTTTATTCAGAATGTCTTTAGGTTTCATAAATCTCTCTTGTTTTCCCTTTTTTATTTTTTTAAGATAATCACGCAAGGTACGATTAGCTCTTTTAATGATAGCTTGCCCTTGACTATTATAAGGAATACCAAAAGAATGAGTTATATGGTATTGAGATAAAAAGTGAGCTAATTTTCTGGATTGGTAAGCAGGTGTATTATCAGTTTTTTATTTAATTGGTAATCCCATAACTGCAAAACAAGATAACAAATGAGTAATAACAGCATCAGCTTTTTTAGAATGTAATGCAGTGGCCTACTGAAAATATGTGCAAGTATCTATAGTATGATGCACACATTTTTGTTGTCTGAAGGAAGAAATGTAAATTATATCCATTTGCCATATCTGATTTGTTTGTAGTCTTTTTATGTTGACACCTGGTGGGGTAAATGGCAAAGCAAACGGTGCACATATGGAACAAGACCGAACAATATTTTGAGCTTGTTTTTGAGTAATAGCATGAGATTTTTGTAACCCTTTGGAGTTGGTATGCTGTAAGAGATGTTCTTGTTTTGCTGCTTCTATAGGATAAAGTAAGGCATCAATTGTAGCATTTTTGAATGATAAGGGTCCAGGAAGGGCAGAATGTGTATGGATGTGAGTAAAGAAAATTAACTCTGAACGTTGCAAGAGCAATTGTTGTATTTGGTAAAACAATTTATCAATAGCTGTTTTAAGGGTCAGTGGAAGGGAGACATGGGGAAGCTGTAGGCAAGAGAGAACAGCATATCGAGACTCTGAAACAATGTTAATAGGAAGTTGGGGAAAATCTTGTAAAACTAAATAGATAGCCCACAATTTAACGGGCTGTATAGAAGAAAATGAGTGGGGTAGAACCTTGGAACTTTTTGGGGTCTAATATCTAGCAGTATTTTTATTTGCATCTGTAAAAATAGTGGGTCTCTTAACTGGAACATCTGAAATTGGGTAACGAGATATAATAGCATTAGTCCGGAGAAAATCAATCAATTTAGATGCTGGATAATGATTAGAAAATGAACCAGGATATGAGGCAAGATAAATTTGCCAGTTTTTATTAAATTGTAAACATCGAGATATTTGAGCAGTTGTTAACTGAGTAACAATCTGGTGTGGTTTACATCTTGATAACTGTAAAATATGATGGTGACCCTTTTGTATAAGGAAGGCTAATTTATCTATATATATAGTCAATTTTTTGGAAAAACTGTTAGGTAAGAAAACCCATTTTATTAATCTTTTTTTTTGAGCAATTACACCAGATGGGGAATAAGGGGTATGAAATATGATAAAAGAAATAGGTTGAGATGCATGTAAGTAAGTCAAAAAGCCATCATTTAGTCATTGCTCAACAAATTGAAGTTCCTGTAAAGCCAGTGGGGTTAAGGTCTGGGGGCTATCCAGAGCTGTATCTCTTTTTAAAGTAGAAAACAAATGTCGTAATTGATAGGTAGGAATCTCAACTACCGGGCATAGCCAATTAATATCTCTCAATAACTTTTGAAAATCATTTAAGATTTTAAGATGGTCTCTTTTAATTTGTAACTTTTGGGGCCTTATTTTATGTTGTTCTAATATTGTCTCTAAATATGAAATAGGAAAGTCTTTTTGAATTTTTTCCGGGGCTATATGCAAATTGTATAGTCTTAAAGCCTCTTGTATTTTTGAAAAGAATTTATCACATTTAGCAATATTAGGAGCTGCCAATAGGAGATAATCCATATAATGATATAGAATATAATTGGGGTATTTTTGACAGAGGGATTGTAAAGAGTGAGCTACGAATTTTTGGCATAAGGTAGGACTATTTATCATTTTTTGTGGTAAGACTGTCTATTGATAATGCTTAACAGGCTGAGCATGATTAAGAACAGGAACTGTAAAAACAAATTTATCTCTATCTTGCAATTGTAGAGGAATGGTAAAAAAACAGTCTTTAAGATCTAACGCCATTAAGGACCAATTTTGAGGAATAAGAGCTGGAGAGGGGAGTCCCAATTGCAAGGTTCCCATAGGTTTAATACATTTATTAACTTTTTGTAAATCAGTTAACATTTTTTATTTTTTAGATTCTTTTTTAGTAACAAAAACAGGAGAATTTCAGGGTGAGGTAGAGGGCTCTATATAACCAAGTTGGAGTTGTTCTTGTACTAATTGTTTTAATGCCTCGAGCTTTATTTGTGGTAATGGCCACTGCTCAACCCATTTTGGAGTATTAGTTAACCATTTTAATGGGAGTGTTTGAGGAATTTGAGCAGTGGCTACTAGTTTTTTGATGGAATGGTTACAGAAGCCCCCAAAGGAGAGAGAAGATTTCTTCCCCATATATTAATAGGTATATTTACAATATAAAAGGTAACAAACACTGATCTTTTATTATGAAATTGACATTGTAAGGGATGGGTACTCTTTTAGACATCTGTATTGGAGCCCAATCCTGTCAGCATTAAAGGGCTTTTTTTTTTTTTTTCAATCTTGGGGCCATTGTTGAGAAGAAATGACTGAAACATCTGCCCCTGTGTCTGCTAGTCCCTCAAAGTTGTTTTTCTGTATAATCAAGGAGAGAACAGGGCGGGAATCTTTGATAAGCATTTTCCAAAATGTATGTTGCCCAGTACTTCCAAATCTTCTTGTTTGTTCATTAGGAAGAGCCAAAAAGGGGTGATAAGGTAGGAGAAGTATTTGAGCAATAAGTTCCCCAGCTAACAATGAAAGCGTGGTAGAAGTAGAGACCATAATTAAAATTTTCCCAACATAGTCAGAGTCTATTACCCCAGGAATTATGGTTAAACCTCTCAAAGCCGTGCTGCTACGGCCTAATATCAAGCCAAAAGTGCCTTTAGGCAGTGGTCTAAATACATTTGTTTTTAATTTATAAATGCCTCCCCCTGGTGACAAAAGAACATTATCAGCTAGTGGCAAATCAGCAGCAGCACTCCCTGAAGTAGCAGACCGTAAGTCTGAAATCATCATCTGAGGTCTTTTTAATGGGGCATCGACTCGTAACGGTTGTTGGGAGGGAATAGGTTCGGGCAGATGGGATGGGAGGAGGGCAAGGAAGAGGTCTCCGGTATTGTTTTTGGGCCCCAAGGACTTAGGCCTGCAGGATAGTTTCCCGGTATCGGGTTGCCCATTTTGTCTGTTTTAGACCTGCATTCATTAGTCTAATGAAACCCCTTCCCACACCGATGGCAAAGTCTAGGAGGAGTCTTATTTTTTCCCAGCAAGAGATCTGTCTTTAGGAATTGCACCTTGATCAGCTTTTAATTTTCGACACTCTCTTTTCATATGACCAGGTTTTCCACAATGAAAGCAGTTACCTCCCTTTGGTGGTCTCATAACCTTGGCCAAGGCTGTAGCAAAGACATTAGCCTGATGTTTAGTCCCTCCTATTCCCGAGCAGGCTCTGATATATTTAGCTATAGATGCACCCCCTCTCTTTAAAGGTCCCAGTATACACTTGCATTCAGGATTTGCATTTTCAAATGCTAAAGTTTGTAATAATATCTCTGAAATCTCATCCCTCCCTACAGCCCGTTCTACAGCTACCCTCAATCTTGCTAGAAAATCAGTATAAGGCTCATTGGGGCCGTGCATTGTTTTAACAAAGGAGGGCTGGGCATGGCCAGTAGGCACCACATGGCGCCATGCTCGTAGAAAGACCTGGTGGATTTGTTGTAAGTCCTGATCAGAGTATTGAGCCTGTTTTTTTAAAGCCTGATATTGGCCCTCTCCCATTAGCTTGTCTTTGAGAGGACCAGGGGGATTCTGTCCCTCATTAATCTGAGCCTGCTTTTTAGCTTCTTCTTCCCACCAGCTACGAAGTTGCAACCATTGAGAGCCCTCCAAGACAGCTTGGGCAATAGATTCCCAATCTAATGGAATGATTAATTTGCCTTTTCCTAATGATTCCAACATAGCCAAACAAAGGGAGATTGAGGACCGTACTGCACTACTGCAGCTTTAAGATCTTTAAAAAATTTATATTCCAAAGGAGCATAATGAACATTTATCACATTGCCATCCTGTTGTCTCTGGATGGGAAACAATTGTGGAGGG
The DNA here is from genome assembly GCF_032405125.1 of Capricornis sumatraensis. Taxonomy (NCBI): domain Eukaryota; kingdom Metazoa; phylum Chordata; class Mammalia; order Artiodactyla; family Bovidae; genus Capricornis; species Capricornis sumatraensis. The sequence continues at coordinate 141,111,759 of NC_091071.1, forward strand.
TCTATAAACCCACCAGGGGGAGCAGGCAAGTCATCATCATGAAGCATAGACAAAGGAAAGGTGAACTGACAATGTCCCCTGCCCACATCGGGCCGATTAACCGCAGTGGGGAAAAGAGAAGCACAAGGAGGAGCAGAGGGTGGAGATTTTTTCTCCTTCTTAAGGGATTTCCACCATTCCCGGGATAGATGGGTCACTTTTTTAATTTCTTCGCCCTCCTCTGACAAAACCGAAGAAGCCTCTGAATCTGATTTTGAATTGTCAGATGTTTCACCATTTACAGGAGGAGGCTCATTTGTATCCTTGCCTTCAGGCAATGCAGAAGCCCCACCAACGTCTGACACATCCTCATAAATTATTTCTCCCCTCCTTGAAGCATTAGATTTAGTTTCATTATCAGTAGAGAGCAAGGTCAAAGCCTGTGTTATAGCACTACACAAAGTCCATAACTTCAAAGGGATCACATTACCCTCTGATGTTGCTTTTTCAATTCCTTTTGAATTATTTTCCATTCCTTCAAGTTTAACTGTAACTTAGTTTGATATTGAAACCAATGACAATGCTGCTCCACCAAGCGAAAGAGCTCACTCAACCGACGAGTCGAGGCTTTAACACCTATGGAGTGGAGAAGTCCTTGGACTAACTCCATGTATTGTGCCCGTAATGATGATGAGGAATTCCCCATGATTTTTTAAAAGCTCCCCTCTGCTAGGGTGAGGAATTCCCCATGATTTTCCCGAAAGTTCCCCTGCTATGGATTTAAAATCCCCCCGGGATTACTCACCTTTTCAGTTTCACTCAAGCCCCACGTTGGGCGCCAGATGTTGGAGATTATGAGTGAAATGACATAAAACAAGACACACACAAAAGACAGATGCACACTCCAGCCGGAGGAACAGAACTGGGCAAAAAACTAATTGCCGTTTATTATAAAAGCCCCCTAGGCAGAATTCCAGACTGCATGAATAAGCCTTTTCAGCACAGCGCAGGTGCATACATGTTATCATACAGCAAAGGGGAGTGAAATCCCTGTCTACTGCAGAGTCTGCCCAAAGCCCTCATCTCCTTCTTATCTCAAGAAGGGAATGCTCCCTCGTTTGCAAGGGGCCATCAAACTCAAGGCTGTGTCCAGACTCTTTGGCAGAACGCCTCGTTTGCAAGGAAGCTCAGCACGAGCAGAGAGACCCGTTTGCAGGCACATCTCTGCTATCCTATTAACCCTTCAAACCCAGAACTTTCATACAAATATTATAATGAGTAAAAAATTGTAAGTATACATGCTAAAAATATAATGACCTCTTCATAAAAGCACAAGAATTTCATGAGAACATGGAAAAATACAGGAAGAAAGTAGTCTACTTATTTAAGGACTGTCACTGGATTTGTATTAGGCTTCTATGAGTTTAAGCCTGAATTCACAGGCAAGCATTTATTGCTAAATAAAGATTGTGGAAGTTCTACACAGAGCCTGATCTGTGATTCCATAAATGTTGGTAGTTTTTCTTCATTTGTCTTCTTTTTATGACTCTTTTTGTTGGCAGATCTTCACTTACTAAAAATAATGATTCATATATAAGTAAGACACTTTATTCCAGTGAAGTTATTTGTTTCAATAAAATTCAGTAATAGCTACTTCATCTTAAACCAGAGTAATGCCAGCCGTACATTACAGAGATACCTGTTCTCAGCTGTGCTCTTTGGATTCTAATCAGTTGTTACCACAGAGGAGGTAAAAAGTTTCTTTGGTGCAGTCATGCTTTTTATTTGGATTTACTGTCAGCCCTCTCAAACACTGTGTGGTTCTATTTTAAATTAGAGGTAAAATTCTGGCCTATTTATATTAAACAAAGTGTATAATTGCTTTGTTTTTCCCCCTTGAAAACAATTTTATATTCATTTCTAATTTATTTGCAAGCATAATATTATAATTTGTAGAGCTCAGCTTTAGTAATTTTTTAATTCTCTAATCAGAGAGACATTTTCTTTTTTTCCTTTCCAATAAGACAGGCAATGATTTATTTGAAATGGCCAAAAATAACATTTTACAGAAAAGGAACCATAATATTACACAATCAAGTGTAGCTACAAAATCTTAGACATTCAGGCAAAGCTTTATTTAGATCACCAAAACCAAGGCTTTATAGAAAAAGAACTATAACAAGCAAATGTATAGCTGCAAATTTTCTTTTGCCAGCAATATCAATTCCCTTTAAAATATTCGGGGACTACTTTGAAGTATCCAAGCAAAACTAAAAATTTGTGGGACAGAGTTGCTCAGCCTCATCACAAGAATGAAAAGTTTGCAAAACAATTTTGTTTAATGCTAACAAATAACTAAAAGACATGGTCACTGCTAACAAGTACCTTTGTCTACTGACCAACCTAAGCACGTGTTTATGAAAGATTCATTGTGAACATAGCTGCTGTTTTCTTGCCATCACAGATCACATGTATGGTGGCAAGGGTTAGATGTTGGAAACCATCGAGGCACCCAGGAGGTAATCCTTAACAGAAATAACTACAGTAGATAAGCAACTCAAACAAATAGACCCGCTTGTGCCAGAGCCCCCCAGGGTGTCACATTTGCTTTCTGTGTAAAGAAGGTCCACTGACTCCGTAGTTCTTTACTGGGAACCAAGAGATAGATAAAGAAGCTGTTCTTCTAGGACCATCAAAACCTTAATAAATCGCCCTGGGGTTCTTCGTGCTGTAGTGCACTTCAGAGGCAGCAACATAGGCAGACTCTGGGAAGAAGTCATCACGGTACTCTGCTAAAAACCTCAGAAAGAGATCAAAGTGCTTCAGTAAAGCCTTCAGGTTCTTCGCAGAAAAGGACCTCTTTCCAAGGATTTCAGGAAGTTTCACAAACAAACGCAGCAAGTGTTGCGCCCCATAAATGTAAGAGGGTGGAGGTGGTTGGTCACCTGGAGGATAACTATCAGGTACAAGTTTCCAGGAGAGGACCTCATTTATTTCTTTGGTTCTTCTGCCTTCAAAGCCAGCAAACACTGCACTCCCTTCCTTGCTAGGGGTCAGAGGAACAGGCGAGGATGCTCTGCTATGAACAGATGTCTTCTCTTCCATGTACAGGAACAGCTTGGGCATGCTAGCGGACATGTCCTGCTGCAGGCGCTTGGGCTGAAGCGAGGCGCTGCTCTCGGACAGTCCGTCACAATTGGCAGAGTGGCGTGCGGCCCGCCTCAGAGACTGTAATGCTTCCGGCTTGGCTTTGCGCCTTTTGGGAGTGGTTGGTTTGCCTGAGGTTCGCTGACTCTCTGTAGACTGTGGTGTGGATGGATTCAACAAAGGTGGACTTGGAGAGAGCTCCTCCTGGTTCCTATTATTGTTTGTGGTACTTTCCATAATCCGAAGAAACAGTTTGGACGAAGTCACCTTTTTATACTGAACTTGTTCGTATGGATAAAGCAAAACCAATGGGAGAGTGTAATCAAAGGTTATTCTTAATCCATCCACCATCTCCTTACAAAGGTCAACGTTCTTTTCTGCTGGGAATGAATGCTGCACATTCATGTTGGCGTGTGGCATAGCATGATAGTGACGAGGCCTCTCATTGGCTGAAAAGGCTGCGTTGATAGCAAAATGCTTCACATAAGATTCCAAAATGGTTATGATGTTGGTCTGGCACGGAACTTTCACTAACCGTTTCCTCCTGTTGATATAGTAACAATCATCCTCAAGCTTCTTCTTCAGAACTTCAGGGATTTCTATAGTTACTGTTCTTTCTTCCATTTCCTTTTCTGCGTGCAGCCCTGGTCTTTCCTTCACTTACGACTTTCTTCAATATCTTTTTCTTCCATTATTTTTCTGTCCTTTTCTTCACGGTCAGAGGAACTGTTTATTGAGTTTTCTTCGTTTTCATCTTTCTCGTCAGCAGGGAGGCTTTTTAAGACAGAGTCCACCCGAGGCAACCTGCCGCGCTTCCTCTTTCTTCCAGTGCTTCTCAGGCGAGCTACAGCCTTTTGGGCCAATTTCCGCTGTAATCTCCGATTTTCATCGGCGTCACGGACATGATCCTCTGCTGCTCATCTATCCCAACTTCTGTTCCAACGATTAAAATGGATCAGATATTCCGGGATCTTTCTGCCTTTTTCGTCTTTCCCAACAAAAACATCGACAATTTTGGCATCGTAGAGCACTCGCGCCTTGGTGGGGTCAAGCTCGAAGCACGGCGCTTTCTCTCCTGAGCAGGCGCGAGAAGGCCGTCGCCGCGCTCCCTCGCTCTTCTCTTCGTGGCGGAGGGCGCGGCTTCGCGGCGGGCGGAGCGTGCCCGGTGGGGGAGGGGAGGTCCAGGGAGACATTTTCTAATGTTTATATCTAGAGAATGGAGAAGTTACTAAATGTAACTTTGACAGACTTGTAATTCTGTGCTAGTAAACAAATTGGAAATGAATGTAAAATTGTTTTCCAGAAAAAAAAAAGTTTTGTGTAACAACAGCAACAAAAATTCATGTTTAACTCGTGACAGCTAACCAGATGGGCATGTTTCATTCTTTCAGAAACTGGTCTTGAGATAAGAATTTGGTTTTTATAAAGGCTTTAGTAAAATGTTTTAGTAATAATCATACACCCTCCATTTATATGAAGTCAATACCATAAACAATTGATTTGATGTATAAATATTAAAATATTTTAATAAAACAAGAAACACACGAATGATGTCAAAATCACTGATAAAAATTTTACAAAAATACAGTTTTCACAATAATGAATAATTAATTTTAAAAAGATGTTTCATTTTTACCTTCCTAAGCTAAACTTGGGGTAAAATATTTCTTTTTTATTTCCTTTTTTTTCAAGAGATGCCTTGATATAATGAAATGCCAGGTTTGGTGAGGAAGAGAGGACATAACACTGAGTATCAATTTCAGCTCCCACAACTCATTAGCTCTGTGACTCTGGGCAAGTCACTTACCCTACATGCAGCCTTGTAGGGTTACTCACTTATAAAACTGGGGTGATAATAGCTACCTTATTAACTAAATACATAGATGTGGAATTGCTAGGTCCTATGATAAGCATATGTTTAAGATGATAAGAAATTGCCAAATTATTTTCTAAAATAGTTTTTACTGTACCTAATTTTTAAAGGAAGAAAAGACTGCCTCTTTGAATTCTATATATCCACTAGCTTAGAGAATCAAATAACTTTTCCATCAATGCAGGAACTGTCCAGGTAGTGCACAGAGAGTATGAATGGAGCAGATATACAGGAAACCTGGCTTGGAAAATTGCCCATTCCATCTCACTGCTGAGTCTGATCTCCTGTACCCCTCAAAAACACAGGCTTCTTCAGGCTTTAGGCCCTTTTCTGCTCTAGTTATAGAACCATAGGTAGAAGCAGGAAGAGCTTAAGCTATTTCAAGGAAACTTTGATATTACTCTGTACTTATGGATGTCTGGTTGGCCATACAGGTCACCCAGCTGCCAACTCAACCTGGGGTTTATCAGTTCAGCATTGACCAGTGGGTGCCATTATTCTCTGAGGTTCATTTTGTGCTGTTAGTGGCCCCTGAGTCATAAAGCTGAGCCTTCATCATTGATTCCATTCCAAGTTCCTTGCTCTGCCTTCCCATTAATATCCCCTTGGGAGATCTGAGGTTCGTCTTATCATTATTATTAGTCTAGTCTGCCTAAAAACTGTACCTGAGCACTAACGTTCACTCTTCCTGTTTCACCCTAATGGGCAGAACTGGGACTGACCCCAATCCTCAGTTTCTGTGCCAAGACTTTCTACAGTCAAACTGTTATGTTCTCTAGAAATTCATCAGTGAGAAACTACCCCAAGGGAAGTAGTTAGAGGTTGTAAGGTGTTAAATATTTTTCTTTCTTTTTAAGTGTAACTCAAATATAAAGCAAGGGCGATTTTCCTTTTATTATTTGTACTGCATATACCAATTGATTCTTAAACTTTGGGCAGAAATTTTTTAAAGATCATGGATATGAAATAAGGGTGTATCTGTGTTGGTTCAAAACCTTAGGAGTTCCCTAGGTGAAATCTGAAACTGGCTCCTGGACATGGAGGGTGAGAGACCAAAGAGAGGCAGACCACTCCAAATTGGTAGGAGACCAGTTTAATTAGCATGGGACCTTCCAAATGAAGCTTGACTTGGGTGGCCATAGGAGGTAATCTCTGCATTTGCCTGCTGCTGCTGCTGCTGCTAAGTTGCTTCAGTCGTGTCCAACTCTGTGTGACCTAGTATCTTAAAAGTTGGTATAGAGGAACTTCCCTGGTGGTCCAGTGGTTAAGACTCTGTGCTTCCAGTGCAGGGAGCATGGGTTCCATCCCTGGTCAAAGAACTAAGATCCCATTTGCTGTAGGGCATGACCAAAAAAATTTTTAAATTAAAAAAATATAGAGGCCTTAGTTGGGTTTAGTGTCCAGATGGTCTCAACAGTCCATTGATCTCTCAAATTTGTGTCCTTGAAAATGGCTCTAGCTATGGAAACAGTGAGTAGAATGTGCATTCCAAGGCTGGGGAGGAGGTGGGGAGCTTCTGATTGTCCAGACACAGCTTATGTAAGTGGTAGTCATGTCCTCTTGATGACTTCTTCCAACAGTCCAGTACCTCTGCTTAATGGCCTGCATGTAGCTACAAAGAAGAGATTTACAAGGGGAGTGGTATATACACCAAGGAGAAATAATAACATTGTCATGGACCCTAAAGCACTTTAGAAGATGAAAGGAATTCCTGAAATTTCCTGGTAGAATTGTATAAATGTTGAAATAAGATTCTTGTGAAACTCATACAACATTCAATGATAACTCTAAAGATGCTCTAAAGCTGGATTTTTTTCTAGTTATATTGTGCAGCATAAAAAAATGCGGTTGTTTTTAGCCTCTTTATCTAAATTTCTTCTGGCTTATTAACAATCCCAGGAAAAGAATCTAGAAATGTAGCATTCGATTGAGGTAATGAATGAGGAACATCAGTTGCTAAGAGCTGAACATAAAGTTTGGATATGAGGGATGGTGGTAATAACCCACAAGGGAAAGGGTTTACTATCAATTTCCTGAGACTTAGGGGATTATCCCTGACAATACTCCCAGAACATAAATAAAAACCTTTGCTTTAAAATATTAGATAAATTGTATTTTTACTTGTCTTTCTCCAAGTTACACCTGTTACCTGATAGTGACAATAATACTTTTGTTTAGGTGCCTTTCTTTAAAAAAACACAGAGAAATGATCTGTTCCATGAAACTGCGTCCTTTAATTGTACACATTATTTTTTGAATGGGCTGTTAAGTAAAGGACATGAGCAGGTCATTTAAAAAACAAGCAGTAAAAGTGGTTAATAAATATGTTAAAAATGTTCCCTCGTTAATATTCAAAGAAATGCAAGTTAAAATAATGGAATACAATTTTGGTGCTCAAATGGGTACTTTTAAAATTATTGCTTAAATTTTATGGATAGGGTTGCAAATCACATTTCTGGAGGGCAATTGATGCATATAATAGAAACTATAAAACTATTTTAAAATATTCTTATGTTCTGTGACAGCATTTCCACTTGGAGACTTTGCTACATTAAAGCTCTGTGATCACTGGAAGAAACCCTGATGAAGTCTATGGGCATCACAGAGTGTAAAGACTGGGAAACACTGCAATTCTCTCCTGGGCTGTAGTCTTTTTGGCAGTGGTTCATTTTCAGTCAACCACATATTGCCAATCAATCTCCTAGGTCAGATTTGTTTGTAGGATTCTGGATTTGAAAGGGAATCTGGCTTTCTGCCTTGATGTGATTTCTCCCAACTTCATAGTAAAAGATCGATGAAGACCTAGACCCAGGAGATAAAGAAACAAACGTGACAGATAACATGAAGGTGAAAGTCACTCAGTTGTGTCTGACTCTGAGCGACCCCATGATGTACAGTCCATGGAACCCTCCAGGTCAGAATACTGAAGTGGGTAGCCTTTCCCTTCTCCAGGGGATCTTCCCAACCCAGGGATCAAAGCCAAGTCTCCTGGCAGGCTACAGCCATGGGATCACAGAGTCATACACGACTGAGCAACTCACAATTTCACTTTGCTTTCTTTTATCTTTGCTTTCATACCCAGATGACACAGATGGTTGTAGATGCAGTATTTACATAGATACAGACAGATGTATAATTACATCTATATTTCATATACATCTGGACTGGTATATAAATAAATACTTATATTGAGTTGTGAAGCTTAAATAAATTGATGCTTGTGAAATGCTTTGCACTTGGCACACTGCCATCAGTCAATTCTAATTAGTGCAAGAGTCAACGAGGACAAGCAGAGAGAGAGTCACACAAAAAAGAGAAACTGCTAATAAGTATAATAGTATATTTGTGCAATATTTTAGTTCAGGCTGCTTTAACAAAATACCATAGGCTGGGACATTTATTTCTTGAAGTTCTGGTGGCTGGGAAGTTGAAGATGGTTGCTGTTCGGTTGTTCAGTCATGTCTGACTCTTCACAACTCCATGGACTGCAGCACGCCAGGCCTCCCTGTCCTCCAATATCTCTCAGAGTTCACTCAAGGTCATGTCCATTGAATCTGTGATCCATCTTGTCCTCTGTCGCCCTCTTCTCCTTTGGCCTTCAGTCTTTCCCAGCATCAGGGTCTTTGCACTGAGTCGGCTCTTTGCATTAGGTGGCCAAAGTTTTGAAGCTTCAACTTCAGCATCAGTCCTTCCAGTGAGTATTCAGTGTTGATTTCCTTTAGGATTGACTGGTTTGATCTTGCTGTCCAAGGGACTCTCTAACACCACAGTTCAAACACATCAATTCTTTGGCACTTAGCCTTTTTTATAGTTCAGCTCTCGCATCCAGATATGACTACTGGAAAAACCATAATTCTGACTATTCAGATCTTTGTTGGCAAAGTGATATCTTTGCTTTTTATTATGCTGTTTAGGTTTGTCATAGCTTTCCTTCCAAGAAACAAGCATCTTCTAATTTCATGGCTGCAGTCACCATCCACAGTGATTTTGGAGCCCCCCAAAAGAAAATCTGTTACTGCTTCTACTTTTTCCCCTTCTATTTGCCATGAAGTGATGGGACTGGATGCCATCATGATCTTAGTTTTTTTTTTTTTTTAGTTTTTTTAATGTTGAATTTTAAGCCAGCTTTTCACTCTCCTCTTTCACCTTCATCAAGAGGCTCTTTAGTTCCTCTTTGATTTCTGTCATAAGGGTGGTGTCATCTGCACATCTAGGGTGCTGGCAAATTTTGTTGCTAGTGAAGGCCCTCTTTCTGGTTGGCAGACAGCCACATTCTAGCAGTAGCCTAACATGGCACAAAGAGAGCTCAGCTCTCTTGGGACTCTTCTCTGAACACTAACCCCATCAAGAGGGCTCTACTCTCCTCACCTAATGATATCCCCAAAATGCCATCTCCAAATACCATCACACTGGGGATTAAGGTTTCAGCACTTGAATTTTGGGGGATACACAAAATTCAGCCCACAACAGGTAAGGGAAAAGAACTGATATTCTATTTAAGAGGTAATTAATAATTGATAAAACTTTTAAGTTAAAATGTTAATCCAACAGGCAGTTCCTGAATTATAACACTATGCTACTGCTACTGCTAAATCACTTCAGTTGTGTCCGACTCTTTGCTACCCCATAGACAGCAGCCCACCAGGCTCCCCCATCCCTAGGATTCTTCAGGCAAAAACACTGGAGTGGGTTGCCATTTCCTTCTCCCATGCATGAAAGTGAAAAATGAAAGTGAAGTCGCTTAGTCGTGTCTGACTCTTCAAGACCCCATGGACTGCAGCCTACCAGGCTCCTGGTCCATGGGATTTTCCAGGCAAGGCAAGGTCAGGCAAGAGTACTGGAAAATCCCATGGACCAGGAACCTGGTAGGCTGCAGTCCATGCGATCTCGAAGAGTCGGACACGACTGAACGACTTCACTTTCATTTTTCACACCCTCCTAAAAATCTCCCCCTGGTAGGCGGAGCCTGGTGTGCTGCCGTCTATGGAGTCGCACAGAGTCGGACACGACTGAAGCGACTTAGCAGCAGCAGCAGCAGCAGTACATTTTCTGTCCCTACCTTCTCAATCAGTGGAGCTCCTGATTCTGCTGCTCTGATACCTGCAGGAAAAATTCCTGAGGCTTCAGAAATGACAAGTCACTTATTCATGTTAGAATTTTATCTCTCATTAAAAGTGTGGCTCTGTTCTTTGCAGTTAGATCATTTCTCATAATGAACATGACTGAGTCAAAATGACATTCAGGAGATTTTTCTTCCCTGGTAGTTCACCTGGTAAAGAATCTGCCTGCAATGCAGGAGATCCAAGTTCGATTCCTGAGTCAGGAAGATCTGCTAGAGAAAGGATAAAGTACCCACTCCAGTGTTCTTGGGCTTTCCTGGTGGCTCAGAATCCACCTTCAGTTTGGGAGATCTGCTAAAGAATCTACCTTCAGTGTAGGAGACCTGGATTTGATCCACTGGTGAAGTGATAGGCTACCCTCTCCAGTATTCTTGGGTTTCCCTTGTGGCTCAGTTGGTAAAGAATCCACCTGCAATGTGGGAGACCTGGGTTTGATCCCTGGGTTGGGAAGATCCTCTGGAGAAGGGAACTGCTACCCACTCCAGTATTCTGGCCTGGAGAATTGCATGGATGGAGGAGCCTGGCAGGCTACAGTCCATGGGTATAGTAATCTTTTTACTTGACTATTCTCTGAAAAGGAGAGACCACATCTGTTTCAGTCACTCACTCCATCATTGCAACAAATCTCTGATATAGGTATCTTTCACCTCTGCTTTGCTTTACAAAAAGCAGGAAACTGGTGCTTAAAGGGTTAAGTAACTTATTCTAGGATCACAGATGATCCTGGGAGTAACAGAACCTGGATTTAGGTGCAAGTCTCTCTCAAATCCCATTCATTGACTCCTTGAGGAAATAGACTACATAGTAGTAGAAGACATCATGAACTCACAAAAGCTTAAGACCAATAGCACTGGTTCCAACACTACTAGAGCTGGAATTTCACACATACTTTCAGGAAGACCTCACCTCAGGTGACATTTCATGCCATCGCTCAACACTGCCATGAAATCTCTTCTGCTGTGTCCACTCATGAATTCCATTCCATCAAGACTTGGGGTAAACTGTTAGGTCATATTTATCTCCCTATGTACATACTCTGTGTTGGCATCTAGATTTTTTAACTCCTGAAATTCTCTGTATTTGCATGAAATATATGTTTATGGATTGTGTGGTTTGAAATACAATGTAAGAGTAACTGCTCTGGAATAGATTAAGTAGAATTAGTGAAATAAACATGATAGATGAAGTAAACTTTAGAAAGAAAACCATTAACAATGATGACCAAACATATTAGGATATGAAAGTGAAAGTGAAGGTTGCTCTGTTGTGTCCAACTCTTTGCGACCCCATGGACTATACTGTCCATGGGATTCTCCAGGCCAGAATATTAGAGTGGGTAGCCTTTCCCTTCTCCAGGGGATCTTTCCAACCCAGGGATCAAACCCAGGTCTCCCACATTGCAGGCAGATTTTTTACTAGTGGGAGGCCCAAGAATACTGTATTGGGTAGCCTATCACTTCTCCAGCGGATGTTCCTGACCCAGGAATTGAACCTGGGTCTCCTGCATTACAGGCCTATTTTTTTTACCAGCTGAGCTATCAGGGAAGCCCTATTAGCATTTCCTTCTCCTATTAGAATATGAGACATACCAATTCAATGCCCAAATCCCTGAGGCTCTGCTTCTAGTCTTTGGTTATTGTTCTCCTTATCTGGGGTCTGATACCTAGTAAGTACTCATGGATGTAAGCAGGGAATATCCTGTAGCTCAGATTCCTTGGAGCATAGCATACATAATAAAGCAACAAAAGAATATTTGAACTTTTAATGAATATGTTGAATTGAATAAAGCAACCCTAGCATCAACATCTTTGCCACATTCATCTTAGAATCAAAAGATGATTAATAATAAAAGGGCATTCATAATGTGAAGATACTTTAAGTATATGATAATTTAAGCATCAGAAAGTATCACAGGGATTTCCCTAGGGGTCCAGTGGTTAAGACTCCATGCTCCCATTGCAGGAGGCCAGGGTTCGATCCCTGACTAGGAAACTAAGATTCCACATGCTGCAACCACGCCATGTGTGCCGCAAGTAGCAAAGACTGCACGCTGTAAAGACCCAGCACAGCCAACATAAATAAGTACATAAATAAGTATTTTTAAAAAGATTACATAGTCAAGCTATTGGGAAAGACTGAATTTCTAAAAATTTATTTTCTATTACTCTGAATGTTAGGAATATGCTTACTTTATAGAATAATATATTAAGAACAAGCGTTTACTAGGGAAACACACCATTTACTAGGGAAAATCTGCAAATTGACTGTCTACACTCTTTGGTGCTGCTCCATCCATACACATTCATTAAAATTCTTCCTTCACTTTATTTTTAGCTCTTGACAATTGTTCTGCTTAATTAACTCAATCAATTGTGGATTACTGCCAGTTATATTTGTGGAAACCATGGCAGTTTATTAACTGTCATAAATACGAAAAGATAACAGAAGCACCAGAGAACCGATAATTACATACATCTTTTAATTTCTAGCTTATAAATAGGATTTAGCTTGTGTTAGCTTGCAGGTTGCTGTCAGTACGTAGCTCTGGAATAGCACCTTCCTGCCAGGTCTAGACTGTATGTGAACCCCAAGAAGAAGCTGTGAATCATGGTTAAATTGATTCTGCTGTTCCCTCCACCACAGTGGGGTCAAACATTGATGCTTTATTGAAAACTATCAATGAGTAAAATTTTAAGATCCTTGGATAAAGTGTTTTTCCTAGTTTCTTAAAAGTTGCAGTATTGCCACAACCTAAAAGAGCATCTGGCACATAGTAGGTATTCAATAAATATTTGGGGATTGCCATTTCCTTCTCCAGCGGATCTTCCTGACCCAGGGATCGAACCCAGGTCTCCCGCATTGTAGACAGACGCTTTACTGTCTGAGCCACTGCCTTTAAACCTAGTAAACAAAGATATGCAAGTTGCTTTTAGTCCTGTTTTTGAGAGGGTACTCATATTTTTCTTGGTCTCCAAATGCCACACATCAGAACATATTCATTGGAAGTATTTATCATCCAGTGAATAATAATAGTAATAATACAAGTGACTTAGTAATAGAAAGAAATTTATCATTCAACCTAAAAATAAAATCAAACAATAGAAAATTAATTTTTTTTAAAAAATATTCTTTAAGCCACAGCTATCATGGGAAAAAAAAATTACTACCCTAGGCATTTTGTTTAGAAATATTAATTTCTTTTTCTCCCATAATGAATTACTTTAAGTACCATAACAGATACGTCTTCATCATCAGTAATGAAATGGTGATGTTTCTTTTTTTTTTTTTTTCAATTTGGCTTTTCATTTATTGATAGTAAGGGGCCTATCTGCACCCACAGTGTGCTATTTGCAGAGTGCTTGCAAATAGCAGCTTGCAAATAGCAGCCTGAAATCTGTCCCCTCTTGTCATGTATAAACAAAACATAGAAATTATAAAAATAACCCAGTAGTGTTTTTAGCTTAAAATTCCATAGTTTCAGACATAAGTTTTTAGAAAACAGCTTTAGCTTGTACTGGTGTTATGTCAGGGAGTTAAGTCCCAAAGTATTTTTAGTATACATACTGTCTCCAAACCAGATTTGACATATTTTTTAGGTTTATTTAGAATTTTATATTTACTTAGTGTAATTTACAAAATTAGGCTTTGTCTTATACAATTTTTTCTGTATTTATTTTTAATTGAAGGATAATTGCTTTACACTGTTGTATTGGTTTCTGCCATACATCGACATGAATCAGCCATGGGTATACATATGTCCCGTCTCTCTTGAACCTCCCTCTCACCTCCCACCCCTTCCCACCTAATATATATAATTTATTTTATTTTTTCTTGTCAGTTATATATTTTATAAACACTGCTATTACTACTTTGTATGAAACAATGATGTTTCTTACTTTTCAGTATACAGGGTATATGTCAGTACTCCTTGGAATTCTCTTTAAAAATCTAATAAATTTAAATTAAAAAAAAAATCTGTTGCCAGAATAGTCATGAAAGTCAAATACATGTTTTATGCAAGAAACCAAACTACAAACTCACTGTGGGTTTACAGCAATGATTGATTGAAAGTGTTTATTTTTTGTAGCAGCCTCTGTCAGTGCTTCACCCATTTCTAGTTACCATGGTGACTTAGTGGATGAGTTAAATGTGTGTCCTTAGACACTGAGTCTTAAATACAGAAAGAAGAAGACAGTCACACTCTTGGGTCCAAAAGGAAAAGCTTCTTTGTGTGTGTGTGTGTGTGTGTGTGTGTGTGTGTGTGTGTGTGTTTGTTCAGTCACGTCTGACTCTTTGCAACCCTATAGACCATAGTTCGCCAGGCTCCCCTGTCCATGGAATTTTCCAGGCAAGAATACTGGAATGGGTTGCCGTTTCCTACTCTAGGGGAACTTCCTGACCCTAGGATCAAAATTTTCTCCCACATGTCCTGCATTGGCAGGTTAATTCTTCTTCTTCTTCTTTTTTTTTTTTAACTTTACAATATTGTATTGGTTTTGCCATACATCAACACGAATCCGCCACTGGTGTACACGTGTTCCCCATCCTGAACCCCCTCCCACCTCCCTCCCCGTACCATCCCTCTGGGTCATCCCAGTGCACCAGCCCCAAGCATCCTGTATCCTGCATCGAACCTGGGGCAGGTTAATTCTTTACCACTGAGCCACCTGGGAAGTCCTTCTTTAGGGACATTACATCTTTATTTAGGGAGTCTACTTATTGGGTACATGGATGTGGTTTCGGAATGTGATTAGAATGTTCCACTAACAATGTTTAAAGGACTTCTCTCTTTTCCAAGGTTGTTATATTACCCATTTATTTGCTATCTTGATCTTGCACCATTCGATGCAAACCTAGAACAATGTGTCTTAAATTAGAGAGGAGTTATCTCATGTCCTTGTGAACACAGCAGAGGCTTGAATCCTCAATTTAGACTCTTGAATTCTAGCTCTTAACCAGCACCAAACTTGACTAATGATTCAAAAACTCAGGGAAACATCAGGCACAAATAAATAGTCTTGGAAATGTCTGAGAGGTAACTCAGCAGAGCTTCCAAAAATGTTCCTGTTCTCCTGCAGTAGGATAAATTTTGGTTTTAGATTAAACAGACGAGTTTCCTTATAAGCAATGTCTGCAGTCATTCCCTGATATCTCATTTAGTAAAGAATCCGCCTACAATGCAGGCAACCTCGGTTCAATTTCTGGGTCAGGAAGATCCTCTGGAGAAGTGATAGGCTACCCTATCCAGTATTCTTGGGCTTCCCTTGTGGCTCAGCTGGTAAAGAATCTGCGTGCAATGGGGGAGACCTGGGTTTAATCCTCGGGTTGGGAAGATCCTCTGGAGAAGGGAAAGGCTACCCACTCCGGTTTGCTGGCCTGAAGAATTCCATGGACTCTATAGTCCACGGGGTCCCAAAGAGTTGGACGTGACTGAGTGACTTTCACTTTCACTTTGTCTGCAGACACTGTTCAAACAAAGGGTATAGTTTTGGTTATGAAACTTTTCTTCTACACACCCTGTTAATTACCTGTTGTATGATCATTTCTCATTTTGTAGCAAACCATCTCACCCATAAATCTGTAAATTTTAAGTTTATTTATAATAAATAGCATGCACAAAGTTTCCCTGGTGGCTCAGATGGTAAAGAATCCACCTGCAATGCAGGAGATGCAAGAGATGTGGGTTTGTTTCCCGGGTTGGAAAGATCCCTTGGAGGAGGGCATGGAGCCCCCTCCAGTATTCTTGCCTGAGAAATCCCATGGACAAGGGAGCCTGGTGGGCTACAATCCATTGGATAGCAAAAAGTTGGACACAACTGAGCGAATAAGCATATACATAGTATTTGTCCTCCTAACAACATTTTATAGGTATAGATTTCTCGCCATTATCTTTCCATTCCTAGTAAATACCATTTGTATGCTTACTGGGAAGTCT
Organism: Capricornis sumatraensis; assembly: GCF_032405125.1. Classification (NCBI taxonomy): domain Eukaryota; kingdom Metazoa; phylum Chordata; class Mammalia; order Artiodactyla; family Bovidae; genus Capricornis; species Capricornis sumatraensis. The sequence continues at coordinate 141,127,813 of NC_091071.1, forward strand.
TGTCATTAATGTGTATGCCCCAGCAGGCCTGGGAGGCTCTATCCTTGCACATCCCCCAAAAGGCCAGTCTTCACGATTACCTTGACTGGCTCCTGGGAGATGAGTGCTGAATCTTGGCACTATTCTGCTGGATAAAGGTGTTGTATGTCTGAGACCTTGCTGATCTGACCAGATAGTTTATGCTAATGAAGGGCTCCATGTTTGGCTATCTTGTTTTTGCTTGAGGTAGGGGACGCTGGAGTGGGTGAGATCAGTAAAAGCCCTGGACACCAACACTTGGGTGTGCGTCCCAGGTGGCAGTATTTTTTTTTTTTTTTACGTGCATCTTTGCCAGGAGAATTAGATGGGTCTCTGCTACTCCACAGAGAGAAGACACCTGGTAACTTGTGCTTGGTTTCTCCTGAATTTCGCCCCATGTGCCTTTTCTGCATGTTGAATTTAGCCTGTATTCTTTCATTGTAACAAAATGTAAGCACCAGTGTAGTAGCTTCTGTGTCCTAGGAAACCTAACAATTCATCCAGAGTAAAGATGGTGGGACCCCCAACATAGCATGTTCAACAAAGAGATTTGAGGATTTTTCTCTCCTTCTGACAGAGAAAAGTATGCAGCCTTGCTGCTCACTTTTTCCTCTCCAGCATCTATAGATACAAATCTCCTTGCTAATACCCTTCCAGCCATTTATAATGCCACTCGCTTTTTTACAGAGCTTTAAGCCTTAAGCTATAAAGGCTTACCTCATAGCTCAGTTGGTAAAGAATCCGCCTGCAGTGCGGAGACTTGGGGTTGATCTCTGGGTTGAGAAGATCCGCTGGAGAAGGGATAGGCTACCCACTCCAGTATTCTTGGGATTCTCTGGTGGCTCAGCTGATAAAGAATCTGCCTGCAATTCGGGAGACCTGGGTTCGATCCCTGGGTTGGGAAGATACCCTGGAGAAGGGAAAGGCTATCCACTCTAGTATTCAGCCTGGAAAATTCCATGGACTGTATAGTCTGTGGGGCCGCAAAGAGTCAGACACAACTGAGCGACTTTCACTTCACAAGCCTTCATTAATTATCTCATAGAAAATAAAACTCTGTTTCAACAGGTCTTCAGTTAAATCATCTGGAAAATTAGTCTCTTTCTAAATCTCACACTAATTCCTTGAAGTATTTGACCTATTTTATTTTGAAGATAAAATTATACTTGCTGATTTTTGAGTGAGTGAGTGAAAGTGGCTCAGTTGTGTCCGACTCTTTGCGACCCCATGGACTGTACAGTCCATGGAATTCTCTAGGCCAGAATACTGGAGTGGGTAGCCTTTCCCGTCTCCAGGGGATCTTCCCAACCCAAGGACTGAACCCAGGTCTCGGACACTGCAGGCAGATTCTTTACCAGTTGAGCCATAAAGGAAGCCCTGCTGCTCTTTATAGCTTACTAAAATAAATATTACAGTGGTTATATATCCAGAGGTTAGTACAGTACTTATTTACTGCGAACAACAAAATATGAATTCTAACTAGTAAGGTTAAAATTCCTCAAAAGGTGAGTGGTAGAATTGACTTTGGGTTTCCCAGGTAGCACAGTATTAAAGAATATGCCTGCCAATTCAGAAGACTCAGGAGATACGGGTTCAATCCCTGGGTTGGGAAGATCCCTTGGAGCAGGAAATCGCAACCCACTCCTGAAAAATTCCATGGACAGAGGAGCCTACGGTCCATGGGGTAACAAAGAGTCAGACACGCACGACTGAGCAACTGAGCCCACAAACTTATACACAGAATTGACTTCAGTAGATGTTTCTCTTTTGTAATATTATAGTATACTGGAAAGTGCCTGTCAAAAATATCTGCCCGATATTAGTCATCAGTACCTATCCTTGGGACCACCTAGAATGAAAGGCTATGTCTATTTACTCTGTGAAGGGATATTCTTTTATTTTCAAGAATGGCAGGAGCTATTTGAATTTCTTATTAGAGCCTATTTTTTCAGATGTCTAGTTTAACCTGGTAACCTAGTAAAAATAGTAAAATTACCCAGGTCACTAATAGATGATTCAGAGTAAATTATGTTAGTGGTTACTTTGGTATTAGGTTTATTACTTTATCTATAACTTTTCATATATATCCCATTGATTTAACTTAGGAAAAATTATTAGACCTGAAAAATTAGATAATAATTTTATCTAAAAGTTTTTCAAATCAGGTGAACTAGGGTTCAGTATATAAATGCTATATTAAGTTTCTTTAATTTCTAAAGCCTATTTATGTTTTATTGGAAATATGGTATATGTGTGTTAAAATTCAACTAATCCTCAAGATATTCTTTTATCAAAAGATATTTGACGTCTAGACAGATATCTCATTAGATATATTTGTATCTCTTGAAATTTTCTGTACAAGTAAAAAAGTTTTGTGGAGAGAATAAAAGCAAATTTCATAGTAGATCTTAATAAATAGTTGAGAAGTGTCGATCTCATAGTTCCTGACTAGAAACCAACTAGATATATTTTAAAAAAATATTTATTTGGCTGAATAAGGTCTTAGTTGTCGTATGCAGGCTCTCCAGTTGGTGCCTAGGATTACTTGGCCTCCAGGCATGTGGGATCTTAGTTCCTGCACCAGGAATTGAACCCCTGTCCTCTGCTTTGGCAGGGGAGTCTTTACCACTGGACCACCAGGGAAGTCCACCAACTGGATACTGACACATAAGAGTCAGTAGCTCTAGTTTACCAGCACTATGCTCCTTTGTTAATTGTACTCCAAATGTCTGAAGGAGGTGTACAATAGGGTTATGCCATACTCTGATCTATTCTATGTGTGTGTGAGTTCTATTAGAAAATAATTTATATTCTCAAATACATTGAATTCCTTCAACTAATTCATGTACACCTGGTCTTAGCTTCCACCTGTGTCTAGACTACCCCTAAATCTGTCTCCAGCTCTCATCTTAGCCCCATCCTCCAATTTCACATGCTCTTCAATCCCCAAATTCTTCCCCACCTGACACCTGTATGTTCTAATGTTACCTGAAATTTAACAAGAGGAAGGTCAAGATTAGCTTCTCTTCCTTCCTCAAACAGTACTTTCCTGCCTTTCCGTTATAGCCAACACTACTCTCATTCTTTCCGTCCCCAAGACTCACAACATTTGGGACTTTTTTATCATCCCTTTTATCCTCCAGTGCCAGTCAGTAACCAAGTCCTGCTAATATTTTCTCATTCATCTTCTCTTTCTTATCAACAAGGCCATTTACTTCCTGGTTCACATTTTCTCTCAGTTTTGCCCTTTCCCCTGCATTTCTCTGCTGGTTGCTTTCATCCTCAGGACTTTTAGCCACATTTCCACTTCCTTCTCTCAGTGATGCTCCAACTGGCTCTCCCCCATCTCCTTCTTTCTGCATGGACATTACTCTCTGTTGTGAATGCCGTCTTCAGCATCCCTCCCATTGCCGACTCACACGTAGCCACTCTTCCCATCAGTTCCCATATTTCCTCCAGAAATCTTCTCTCACCCACACAGGGTACGGTGGGCTTCCACCTTATCCCCTGCTGCCTTTTGGGAACACATTGGAAACAGGATGAGATTGTTCTGCTGGAAGCTCTGGTGCCTAGCACACTGCCTGTAGGTTGTTGTTATTACACGTGGTCTTCTTACGCAACATTCTGGCTCCTCCTCATTGCTTCTACACACAGCAAACAGAACACTTGCTCTGTCTGAACAGAACAGAAACATTTTTTTCTTAACTATGAAAACATTTTCCTATGAAAACATTTTCATATCTTAACTTTCTGGTAGGGTGTGACTGGCTACCATGCCATTCCAAGTCCCACATCTTAGTCAGAAAAGAGAGACTCCCAGCTCCTGTTGCTTCTCATCTTCTCATTCTTACCAACAAGGCAGTTTTCTTCCTGGTTTCTTATGTACATTAGAAAATTACATTATATACTGTGTAATATATCCAGTTTCTTGGGAAGCTCATGCCACACAAAACACAAAATGCTCCCCCCTCTGTCATATCACCAAAGGAGCTTTGTGAATCTTCCCACCTCCTGAAAACTTTCAAGTAACCTCAGCCCCAGCTGATCATTCCCTCACTCTGAAGTCTGTGGCTACTTTTATTATATATGATTTTGTCTATGTTGATATTTTGCTTTGTCCTATAAATTCTTTATGACACAAGCAATATGTCCTCTTTCTTTGTTTTTAACCAACATTTACTTCTTACAGTGAGCTTCTGTGTCTAGGAAAGTACTGAGTATAAATTGCTAACAAAATGTTATGTTCCCTAAGTCTTAAAAATCTTAACGAAATTATCTTCTACGAAGTTCTTTGCACTTTTTCTTAAGAAATAGAAGAATAGGTAACTCGAAAATGTCCATGTTTTTTTCCTAACCCATCTCCAAGTTAAAGGATCATCCCTCTTATCTAGGTTAAATTTCTCTTTTTAGTGTTATTTGGTACATTCTTGGGAGCATATGGCTCCCTATGTTGAAAGACTCAAAATAAATCACTCATGGATTTGTCATACTGCCTGAAATGTGACTAATCCTTTAGTTTAAGAAGAATATCTTTTAAAATGTGATTCTATTAGAAAGTTATCTTTGTGGGAGAAATGAGAAGATGTAGGAGAAGGCACTTAGGAGATCTGTGAAGTTCTATAAGAACACTAAAGTGCATCATATGAGGGTATGATAGGATAATAGGAAAAGTGATAGATATGGAAACAGAAGACCCAAGTTCAAGTTTCTATTTGCTGCTGTGTATTCTTCTTCAAGTTATTTAGCTTTTCTCTAAGTTGCAATTTCCTCACCTTAATGAGTACCATCATTAAAGTGGGCACCTTAGTTTGCCCATCTCTTAAAACTGTTTGAAGGACCAGGGTATTAAAAAATTTTTTTTTGGCCACATCCAGGGACCTTAGTTCCCCAGCTGGGGCTCGAACCTCCACCCCCTGCATTGGGAAGGTGGAGTTCTAACCATTGTACTGCTGGGCAAGTCCTGAAGGACCAGGATATTTTGCTGACACAAATATTTTGCAAGATAAGAATTTATGAGGGGAATTTGTAAAGTCTGTAAAAATTTTACATAATGCTATAAAATGAGTTATTGTTATAGTCAGCTCGTTGTAGCCATTTAATCCATGTTATTAGTTAGTCCAATCAGTTGTTTTCCATGTTAATCTCACTGCCTACTGAATTAGACTTTTATCACTAGAAATATTCCTTTTTTTAAAAAAAGGGAAATATTCCTCTTTTAATTATTGTTTTTACTTTGTCCATCTTTCTGTGCTGGGTCTTCACTGCTGCACGTGGGCCTTTCTCTACGAGGGCTGCTCTCTAGTTGTGCACAGGCTTTCCATTGCTCTGGCTTCTTGCTGCAGTCCTCAGGCCCTAGGGTGCCCGGGCTCCGTAGCTGTCGCTGGCAGGCTTACTTGCCCTGCAGCATGAGGGATCTTCCTGGACCAGGAGTTGAACTCATGTCTCCTGCACTGGCAGGCAGATTCCCAACCACTGAACAACCCAGGGATGTCCCTAGGATTATTCTTATGGAGGAAATATAGCTTTAGATTTGTAGGAACAATTTAAGTATTGGGAAGAAGTTGAAAGGTTTTTCAAATACCAATATTCTATGTCATTCCTTGGGAAAAATCATAGTTCTTAGAAATTCTGGACAGAAGAGTGAGTCAACTCTGAGAAAGCTAGAAGACTTTAGAAAGATGAAAATAGAGTTATAAGGGCAGAGGAGGCCACCTGTCCAGTCAGTATATGGTCAGGATTGAATCCTGGTCACAAGTGAACTAACAGTGAAAGCAAATTGTTCTTGTTACCTATGTCATCAGCTAGATTAGATTTTTTTTCAAGACCTATTTTTTTTTTAAAGACTAGTTTTAGGTATACAACAAACTTGAGGAAAAGGTACAGATATTTCTCTTACACCCTTTCCTCCACACAATTCATGGCTTCAGTTTGGTGTTCTAGATTTTGGCCATTTTAGAGGTATGTGGTGGCATCACATTGTTCCTTTAATTTGCATTTCCTTAATGACATGCTAGATGAGGAAACAGTGGAAACAGTGTCAGACTTTATTTTTTTGGGCTCCAAAATCACCGCAGATGGTGATTGCAGCCATGAAATTAAAAGACATTTACTCCTTGGAAGAAAAGTTATGACCAACCTAGATAGCATATTCAAAAGCAGAGACATTACTTTGCCGACTAAGGTCCGTCTAGTCAAGGCTACGGAGAAGGCAATGGCACCCCAGTTCAGTACTCTTGCATGGAAAATCCCATGGTTGGAGGAGCCTGGTGGGCTGCAGTCCATGGGGTCACTAAGAGTTGGATACGACTGAGCGACTTCCCTTTCAATTTTCACTTTCATGCATTGGAGAAGGAAATGGCAATCCACTCCAGTATTCTTGCCTGGAGAATCCCAGGGATGGAGGAGCCTGGCAGGCTGCCGTCTGTGGGGTCGCACAGAGTCGGACACGACTGAAGCGACTTAGCAGCAGCAGCAGCAGTCAAGGCTATGGTTTTTCCTGTGGTGATGTATGGATGTGAGAGTTGGACTGTGAAGAAGGCTGAGCGCCAAAGAATTGATGCTTTTGAACTGTGGTGTTGGAGAAGACTCTTGAGAGTCCCTTGGACTGCAAGGAGATCCAACCAATCCATTCTGAAGATCAGCCCTGGGATTTCTTTGGAAGGCATGATGCTGAAGCTGAAACTCCAATACTTGGCCACCTCATGTGAAGAGTTGACTCATTGGAAAAGACTCTGATGCTGGGAGGGCTTGGGGGCAGGAGGAGAAGGAGACCACAGAGGATGAGATGGCTGGATGGCATCACTGACTTGATGGACATGAGTCTGAGTGAACTCCGGGAGTTGGTGATGGACAGGGAGGCCTGGCGTGCTGTGATTCATGGGTTTGCAAAGAGTCGGACACGACTGAGCGACTGAACTGAACTGAATGACATGGTGTAGAGCATCCTCTTATATGCTTATTTGCCTTATGAGGTGATTGTCAAAGTCTTTGGTCCATTTTTTAATTGAGTTATTTGTTTTTCATCATTGAGTTCTTAGAGTTCTTTATATATTTGGAAGGATAACACTCCTTCACCAGATATGTCTTTTGAAATATTTTTTTCCCTCTTCTAATTTTCTTTTTTTTGAAGTCTTTATTTGTTACAATATTGTTTCTGTTTTATGTTTTGGTTTTCTGGCCACGAGGTATGTGAGATCTCAGCTCCCCACCCAGGAATCAAACTCTTTTTGATGGCTAGTAGTATTCCACTGTATATATGCACCACATCTTCTTTATCCATTCATCTGTCTATGGACAATTAGGTTGTTTCCATGTCTTGGCTATTGTAAATAGTTCTGCTATGAACATAGGCATGCAGGTATCTTTTTGAAGGATAGTTTTGTCTGGATATATGCTGAGGAGTGGGATTGCTGGATTATATGGCCATATAATCTAGCTTTTTTAGGATATGCATACTGTTTTACATACTGGCTGTACCAGTTTACCTTCCCATGAACAGTGTAAGATGATTCTGTTTTCTCTACATGCTCTCCATCATTTGTTGTTTATAGACTTCCTAATGATGGCCATTCTGATCTTGCTTATATGTGGAATCTAAAATATGACACAAATCAACACATCTATGAAGCAAAAACAGACTCACAGATAAAGAAAACAGACTTGTTGCCAAGGGGGAGGGGTATGGGGGAGGGAAGAACTGGGAATTTGGGATTAGCAGTTGCAAGCTATTATATATAGAATAGATAAACAGCAAGGTCCTATACAGCACAGGGAACTATATTCAATATCCTGGGCTAAACCATAATGGAAAAGAATATAAAAAGAATATATATGTGTATAAAGAGGAAGTGGGATGGTGACAAATAAGCAATTGCTCAAATTCTTAATTTTCTTTGGGCTTTATCTTGACTGAAGTAGGCTCTGCATGAATTAATTCTTTTCTTTAATCCTCAGGAAAATTTTAAGATTTGCTGTTGCTTCCTTTTCATTAGTTTCCCTTAAGCTACCAATTAATTACAGAGTATTTTATAATAGGCTTTGCACATTAACAATTACAATTTGAGTATGATAGTGTACATGAAAGAATTCTGTAAATACCAAAGTTACTATCATCTGTGTAATTCTGTACAGCTGGTAAAAGTTTCTTTGATGTTGTCATTATTTCGTCTAATTATCAAACATTGAAAGGTGAGTGGTTATTACTAATAATAAATTTCCCAGATGAAAAAGACTAGCATATGAGCCACTGAAAGTCAGTCTGGGGTCAGCCCTTTCCTTGTGGAACACGTTTTCTCTTTTGGGGTAACTTACCAATGCAGTGAAAGTGAAAGTGTCAGTTGCTCAGTCGTGCCTGACTCTTTGCGACCTTATGGACTGTAGCCCTCCAGGCTCCTCTGTCCATGGAGTTCTCTTGGGAAGAATACTGGAGTGGGTAGCCTTTCCCTTCTCCAGGGGATCTTCCCAACCCAGGGATCAAACTTGGGTCTCCCTCACTGCAGGCAGATTCTTTACCATCTGAGCCACCAGTTCAGTTCAGTTCAATTCAGTCGCTCAGTCATGTCCGAGGGAGCAAGAACATCCCCAAGGAACAGCAATGCAAAAAAGCAAAATGGCTGCCTGAGGAGGCCTTACAAATAGCTGTGAAAAGAAGAGAAGCCAAAAGCAAAGGAGAAAAGGAAAGATATACCTATTTGAATGCAGAGTTCCAAAGAATAGCAAGGAGAGATAAAGCCTTCCTCAGTGATCAGTGCAAAGAAATAGAGGAAAACAATAGAGTGGGAAAGACTAGAGATCTCTTCAAGAAAATTAAGAGATACCAAGGGAACATTTCATGCAAAGATGGGCTCAATAAAGGACAGAAATGGTAGGGACCTAACAGAAGCAGAAGATATTAAGAAGAGGTGGCAAGAATACACGGAAGAACTGTACAAAGATCTTCACGACCCAGATAATCATGATGTTGTGAGCTACCAAAGAAGCCCATAAAGTATTAGTTGCTCGGTTGTGTCTGAGTCTTTGCAACTCCATGGTCTGTAGCCCGTCAGGTTCCTCTATCCATGAGATTCTCCAGGCAAGAATACTAGCGTGAGTAGCCATTCCCTTCTCCATGGATCTTCCCTACCCAGGGATCGAACCCGAGTCTCCCACATTGCAGGCAGATTCTTTACCTTATGGGAAGCCCATAACCGTGTTTAAATGGCCAGGTTTTTTCCTGCTGCTGTCTGCCTACTTCCAGAGTTCCAGCCAGAAAGCTGACTGACGTCAGGACTGACTTCAGAGGCCTAATTTCTTATAGCTTTCCAAATCTGACAGTCAGATATTCAGAAGAAACATTGCCAACTGTTTGGCAGGGGCCTTTGACATCTGGGTTTTTTTTTTTACTTGAAAGCTTTGATTTTTATTATGGACAACAAATACCATCAATTGCTTTTCTATTTTTTAAAAAAAATTATTATTGGAGTATACTTGCTTTACAATGTTGTGTTAGTTTCTGCTTCACAACAGTGTGAATCAGCTAGCTATCAGTTCAGTTCAGTCACTCAGTCGTGTCAGACTCTCTGCGACCCCATGGACTGTAGCACTCCAGTCCTCCCTGTCCATCACCAATTCCCAGAGTTTACTCAAACTCATGTCCATTGAGTCTGTAATGCCATCCAACCATCTCATCCTCTGTCGTCCCCTTCTCCTCCTGCCTTCAATCTTTCCCAGCATCAGGATCTTTTCCAATAAGTCAGCTCTTCACATCAGGTGGCCAAAGTATTGGAGTTTCAGCTTCAACATCAGTTTTTCCAGTGAACACCCAGGATTGATCTCCTTTAGGATGGGCTGGTTGGACCTCCTTGCAGTACAAGGGTCTCTCAAGAGTCTTCTCCAACACCACAGTTCAAAAGCATCAATTCTTCGGTGCTCAGGTTTCTTTACAGTCCAACTCTCACATCCATAACATGACTACTGGAAAAACCATAGCCTTGACCAGAGGGACCTTTGTTGGCAAAGCAATGTCTCTCTTTTTTTGTTGTCTAGGTTGGTCATAACTTTTCTTCCAAAGAGTAAGTGTCTTTTAACTTCATGGCTGCAGTCACCATCTGTAGTGATTTTGGAGCCCCCCAAAATGAAGTCTGCCAGTTTCCACTGTTTCCCCATCTATTTGCCATGAAGTGATGGGACCGGATGCCATGATCTTCATTTTCTGAATGTTGAGCTTTAAGCCAACTTTTTCACTCTCCTCTTTCATTTTTATCAAGAGGCTCTTTAGTTCTTCTTCACTTTCAAGGGCAGTGTCATCTGTGTATGTGAGGTTACTGATATTTCTCCCAGCAATCTTGATTCCAGCTTGTGCTTCATCCAGCCCAGTGTTTCTCATGATGTAGTGTGTATATAAGTTAAACAAGCAGGTAACAGTATACAGCCTTGACATACTCCTTTTCTATTTGTAACCAGTCTGTTGTTCCATGTCCAGTTCTAACTGTTGCTTCCTGACCTGCATACAGATTTCTCAAGAGGCAGGTCAAGTGGTCTGGTATTCCCATCTCTTTCATTGGAAGAGTAGCATTGACATATATACACTATCATGTGTAAAACAGATAGCTAGTGGGAAGTTGCTGTATAGCACATGTAGCTCAGCTCATTGCTCTGTGATGATCTGGAGGGGTGTGAGTGGGGAGGTGGGTGGGAGGGAGGCTTTGGGAGGGGATATATGTAAACATATAGCTGACCCACCTCCCCACTCACACCCCTCCAGGTCATCACAGAGCAATGAGCTGAGCCTCATGTGCTATACAGCAACTTCCCACTAGCTATCTGTTTTACACATGGTAATGTATATATGTCAATGCGACTCTTCCAACTTGTCCCACTCTCCTCTACCCCCACACCATGTCCATAAGTCTGTTCTCTACATCTGCGTCTCTATTCCTGTCCTACAAATATGTTCGTCACTACCATTTTTCTATATTTCATCTATGTTAATATACAGTATCTGTTTGTCTCTTTCTAACTTACTTCACTCTGTGTGACAGACTCTGGGTTCATCCACATCACTGCAAATGACCCAATGACCCAGTAATATTCTATTGTATAAATGTACCACATCTTTTTAATCCGTTCATCTGTCAATGGACATTTTGGTTGCTTCCAAAACATCTGGGTTTGATGAATGGGATTCTACTCTGGATGAAATGGACAGATGCTCTATTCAAAGTGAAGTGAAGTCACTCAGTCATGTCCGACTCTTTGGGACCCCATGGACTGTAGCCTACCAGTCTTCTCCATCCATGGGATTTTCCTGGCAAGAGTACCGGAGTGGGTTGCCTTTTCCTTCTCCAGGGGATCTTCCCGACCCAGGGATCGAACCCAGTTCTCCCACATTGCAGGCAGATGCTTTACCCTCTGAGCCACCAGGGAAGCCCTATACACTGCTATAATTTTAAACCTCTTCTAGTATAGCGGCCACATGTGGAGCCCAAGTTGTGATTTTGGAATCATCAGCAAAGTCCATCCTCCACCTCTCTTCAAAATATCTTTCTCATTAAACAAGTGGATTCTTTGATAAATTATGCAGTGTTAATTGGTTAGGTATTTAGGAAAATTGTTAAATCATCATTTTAAAAAAGTCAATACTTCTAAAGTTTTAAGTGTGAAATTATGAAATAGTGAAAAAATAGAAAAAGATCTGATGAAAACATATTCTAGTTTTTAGAATGCTGCTTCTTTCTTGACTTAAAAGCTAAGGCAGAAACTATAAAAGACTGAGATTCAGATCCATAAATTTTTTTTTTTTTTAATTTTGCACTGATTCAGACATTTCAAATTAAGCCAAAGAGAAAGTCGAAAAGACATTTTGGTATTTCTAATAAAAAATATTTAATATTCTAAATAGAGATAGTGCTTCTTTCCATAAATAAGAATCACTCAAACTCACCACAGTCCTTTGCTCATTCATACACTGGTCACAGGGTTAAAATCATTAATAATAGTAATAGGAAATAAAGCAGTACAATTACTGTAACTAACATCTACTGAGTATTTCCCCTGAACCAGGTAGTTTCTTGATGCTTATGTTTGTTAACTCATTTAACTTTTCCAACAAACTTCTGAAGGAGGTACTCTTATTTTCTCCATTTTTATGATTGAGGAGATTAAGGCAAAGGAAGGCCTTTATGTAATCTCCCCGGGGTTACTCAGCGAGGAAGTGGCAGAACTGGAATTCAAACCCAGGCTTTCTGGCTTCAGATTGTGTGTCCCTTCATCTCTTCCCTCAAGAAGCAAGAATAGATTTTAAAAAGAAGTGATACTATTGGACAATACATATATGCATTAGTCAACCTTATTAATACACTAAAAATAAAAACAGTAAGGACATGTCATCTTTGCTAAATGGACAAGATTCTAAAATGTAATACCAACAAAAGCAAGAGTGTAAGGAAATGCTTCAGCAAAATTATAAACAAGTTCAAGTTCAGTTTATAAATATCTGCAATGTCTTAAATTTGAACATATTTTTTTAAAGAAAATTTTTGATTTAAAAATGTATTTAAGGCAATATTCAATGATTTACATAAAAATACATGTTCAAGGATAGTCATCCCAGTGATAACTCTTTGTTTCCAGAATGTTGTATCATATAATATATAGAAAGTATAGAAAATTAAATAATAAAACCCACCTAACCCAACATACTTATTCAGTGTGTTTGTTTTCCATCCTTTAAAAAATGTTATAATCAATCAGTAAAAGGCCAATCTTATTTCAAAATAATTATGAGCAGACCACATATCTTAGCTTGTGGTAGGTAGAGGAATTTTGTTTGATTTTTTATTCTCCTCTGTGATTTTATGCATTTGCAAAATTTTCTCTTGGAATATGTATTATAATAAAACATGCGACTAAATTTTTCCCCCCCTCCATGCAGCTTGTGGGATCCTAGTTCCCCTGCCATCAAAGCCAGGACCCATGCAGTGGAAGAGCAGAGTCCTAACCACTGGATCACCAGGGAATTCACAAGAATTTTTAAATACATTTTTTCCCTTTGGGTTTCCAGAAAACATGAATAGAGAACATACATTTATTTGTACTTCCTGTTTAAAATCCTACTGAAATGAAAGAAAATGCATATCCACATTTTAAAAGAATCAAACTGCATCATACTGGAAAACAAAAAATCCCTGACATGGGTACTCTAAAATTTTTGAGAAATTCCTGGAATGTTAAAAATAGATACAATTGTAAACACACAGACAGACACACAGATATAGATAGGCAAACACAGACACACTCACAGACACACACAGCAGCTGCACAACCACATATCCTAGCTTGTGATTAAAAAGCTTTAAAGAACTTAGAGAAATGATCAAAGCAATTACTTTACATAGATGATTAACTAACCTCAAATTAATTAATTGATTTTAATGCTTTAGCTGCCTTTCCTCTAAATGCAGAGCAGCTAACAGCAGCAATCTTTGCTCCCAGCATGAAGCCTTCCAAACTCGTTTCTAGAGACAGTAGGTGGTCTGCTCAAGAGAAGCTCAACCTGAGAGTACTGGAACCCCAGGGAGAAGCAAAGCAGAACCTCTGATCCTTCAGTTCTCCCCAATAAAAACCAAGAAAGAAGCACAACATTAAAACAAGGGAAAATGGCTGTACTTAGAGATGGATAAACAGAACAACAACAAAAATAGTCCTCAAAATAAGGCTGTCCAATCTGCAATTTGGAGACTGTCAGGATAATAGCCTGTTTGTCCCCATATCTCCCTCTTACCAGGTAGGCCCTTCATTGCATAGGATAATACACTTTGCAAAGAAGAAAAAGATTGCACAAACAGGACAGGGAGGCCTGGTGTGCTGCGATTCATGGGGTCACAAAGAGTTGGACACTATTGAGCAACTGAACTGAACTGAACTGAACAGACCTTTCAACTGCCCATGAGCCCACACCAGCTGTGTGTATCAATCAATCTAGACAGAGGTGTCCAAACTTAATCTTGTATGAGACTCACCCAGGAGCCTGTTAAAAATTCCTGAACCCGATCCTTGATATCGGGGTTTAGCAGGTCTGAGGTAAAGCCCCAGAAGGTGCCTTTTAACAAGCATGCCAGCTAATTTTGCAGATGGTCAGCTTATGATTTAGACAAAAACAAGCTAACAAGTAAATAAACAACAACAAGACATAAAATGAAACTTTGCCATAAATAAACAGATAATTTCCTCGGGACCAAGATTGACTTGAAATTGAGTTCCTTTATCATCTGGATCCTGTTTTTCACTTGTGAATGTGGATGATCAGAGCCTTTACCTAGTTTTCATTGATTTCAAGGATTGACATGATGTTATTTACAAAGACACTTGGTGGTTTAGCCGTTTCATCAACTTTGCACAAAGCTTTGTTTTTCTCCCCCAATTATCAGTTTGTACAAAATCCTAATTATTCCATGTTGACCCACAGTATAAGCGATTATAGCATTTTATGAGAAGAGTTACAAATATCCTGATGCTATCACAGTGATTTGCGTAATTATTTTTTTTTTAAATTTTACCTAGCATGCCAAAACATGTACTGTGACACATCAAAGATGTCCAGACATTTTGCCAGATGTACCCTGGGACAAAACTTCCTCTGGCTCAGAAGTACCGCTGTAACACAGTAAATTATTCTCAAGTTTTGGGAGGGGGCACAAACAAAGAAATGAAAATAAAAACTGGCTGGAAAAGTGTTTCTGGTTTTGTGATGCCTAAGGAATATGGCAATGGTGCCCCACTTCAGTACTCCTACCTGGAGAATCCCACAGACGGAGGAGCCTGGTAGGCTGGGGTTGCTGAGGGTCGGACACGACTGAGCGACTTCACTTTCACTTTTCACTTTCATGCATTGGAGAAGGAAATAGCAACCCACACCAGTGTTCTTGCCTGGAGAATCCCAGGGACAGCGGAGCCTGGTGGGCTGCCGTCTATGGGGTTGCACAGAGTTGGACATGACTGAAGTGACTTAGCAAGGAATGTGAAACAAAATTTGCAATAATACTATTGCATACATGAGAACAGATGATCAAAAGTGCCACATGACAGAATATCTAGACCTTGGGCAGGTGACTTGGTGTCTATTTCCTCATCTCTAAGTATGGATAACAGTAATACTATCTCACAGGGTTAATTGTAGAGATTATTTTGAGCACATAGAAGAGTCACTGGAATGTAGCAAAGCACTTATTAAATGCTGTCAGTTTTATTACTGTTATTATTTTCTTGCTTGAGTAGGGTAGTATAAGAGTTAATAATTCTAAATAATTTAATCAAACCAGGGGCTTCCCTGGTGGTTCAGTGGTAGAGAATCCGCCTGCTAATGCAGAAGATACAGGTTCAATCCCTGGTACAAGGAAGATCCCTCATGCTGCGGAGCAACTAAGCCCAAACACCACAACTGTTGATTCAGTACTCTAGAGCCCGGGAACTGCAGCTACTGAGCCCACATGCTGCAACTATTGAAGTCTGTGTGCCCTAGAGCCCATGCTCTGGAACAAGAGAAGCCACTGCAATGAGAAGCCCTTGAACTGCAACTAGACAGTAAGTAGCCTTTACTTGCCACAATTAAAGACTGTGCAGCAATGAATACCCAGCACAGCCAAAACTAAATAAATTATTTAAAAATTTAATTAAACCAAGGATTTTAGATAATAGCGACTATGGAGAGTCCTGTTTTGAAAAATAGTGTACCCCCCTTAAATTTTTGATAGAGTAAGTGGAAAGTGAACTTTATTGGTAATTTTGCAGGTGTGTGTATATGTTATATGATTTAGATTTTGCTAATTTCAAAAAAGGACTTCCCTCGTGGCTCAAACCGTAGTCTGCCTGCAATGTGGGAGACCTGGGTTAGATCCCTAGGTCGGGAAGATCCCGCTGAGAAGGAAATGGCAACCCACTCCAGTACTCTTGCCTGGAAAATCCTATGGATAGAGAAAAGCACATGAAATTGTTTATAACACCTATCTGCACTATAAGCAATAAAAAGGATAGGAGTGAACTTTTTTTAGATATGTAGAATTAGAAATAAAAGTTATCTATTTCTAGTATTTTAGGGCTGTCCAGTCATTATTAGTAAGGCTCAGTGGTAAATAATCCATCTGCCAATGCTGGAAACCCAGGAGACCTGGGTTCTGTCCCTGGGTGGGGAAGATCCCCTGGAGGAGGAAATGGCAACCCACTCCAGTATTCTTGCTTGGGAAATCCCATGGCCAGAGGAGCCTAACAGGCTGCAGTCCACGGGGTCCTAAAGACCTGGACATGACTGAGCGACTGAGCACGCAGTCATTAGCAATCTGCGTTTTAAAAGCAAACTCCGTTTTCACTTCGGCATTCAAATGAAAACCAGTGGTAACACGTCAGACGCTTATTGTCAAGAGGACGTGAGTGAATTTGTGTTTCATCTATGGGAATCATTCTTTTCAAATTTTATCAGATGCTGGGAGACTGAATATTCTTCAATTCAATGTCTGTGAAGCAAAGTCTCTGGCATCTTGAAGATTATGCCTCTAAGAAAAATAAAAAGACTTTGTCTCAAACGAAAGTGTTTACACACACAAAAATATTAAAGAATATTAGTTTTTTTAAATGTCTGGATCCAAAATTATAAAGATCCAAAAAAATTTTGACCTAGAGATATCTGTTGGAGTAGAACCTCTCTCCGCCCCCGCGCCCCACAGGCACAGTATTAGCACAGTGGTTAAAGAGAAAGGCAATCAGAACTTCAGAGGTGTAGGTACTGTTCAGCTTAGAGTCGTGGATGGGGAATGCACCTGGTCTCCGAAACCTTTAACCACGCTGTTCGGGTCTCAGCGGCTGGTGGTCAGCCCGCGTCTGCACAGGAGGGAAAGTTCGGGCACTTCTCAGCGACCCAGGGTGCCCATAGAGACAGGGCATTGGAACGTGGGACAGAGTGGAGGGAGGCAGGGACAGTGCGAGTTGCGGGTGGCAGCAGCGGCGCTCCGCAGCCGTCGCCCTCGGGTTCCCTTGAGCTGCGGGACAGAGTGACTCGGAAGAGAAGCGCAAGCGCCTTCCCGCCGCTCCAGCGTCCGCGCGGGGGGCGCGCGCGCATCCACCCGGCGCGGGGCCAGCGAGCTAAGGCCGGGACTCGAGCAGCTCAGCCTGGAAGTACCGACCAAGGCGCGAGCCTCCGAGAGGCAAGACTCAACCCCAAACGCACGCGGTGCGGACAGCCTGGTCCAGGGCTTCCCGGCCGGTAGCCTCGAACCCGACTCCCAGTTGCGCCGCGTTCCCAGTCACAAGTTTGCCTCGCGCCGGCCAAGTTGCGAGTGTGGAGCTTATCCCGGGCTCCGGGAAGAATGTTCCAGTTCCTGGCTCGGGCTGGTCTGGGTATGGCCGGGCCAGGGGCCTCGCTGCATTTCTGGGGGTGGCTGTTGCTCGGCTGCTGCATTCTCGCCGGAGCCCAGGTAAGAGCCAATGCCCCGAGGTACCTGCTTCCCGGAGCCACCCGCCGGAACCCGGCGTTAAGGCCGCACGCCGGGACTTGGCTGAGACCAAGGTGCGTGAATCCTTACACATCCACGCACTAACGCACACAGAGGCAGACAGACAGACGCGCACACACAGAGGTGCACCCGGCAAGGTTTGACAGGCATATAGTGACAGGCTGCAGAGATATACTTTAGGCGAATGATGTCCTGGGGTGGTATTCCGGCCAGCATCTTGGCATCTGCTAAGTCAGAGGATATTTAGGAACCACGGCTTTCTGGATCAGTAGAGTGAGATTGAGAGGTGAGGAACTTTTCTTACTGTTAGACTTCTTGCTTCCCCGTTTAATTAAATTGTTTTTTGTCTGCTGGCAATTTACCGTCCGTTTTGAGAACTTAAATTTCTAGGATTGTTTGTGACTACTGCCTGAAAGGATAACTGGATCTCGCTAATACAGAATCATGCATCATTAAAGAGAGGAAACTAGATAGAAAAATATACGTAACTTGTTAAAGCTGAGTTCGTTTTTAGAATAAGTGGCAATTGTCATTTTCGGACTCCTAGTATCCTTCAGAGAGTTTCTGGGTGATCTTTCACAAAGGAGCCTCTCTAATGTACAAGTCATAATTCATCCTCACATTGTTTTGAATCAAATAAAATGTAGGATTTACACTCAGCTTTTCAGACGAGCTAGAAAGAGATGCTTGTAGTGTCGAGTGGAATGCAGTTAAGAGCCCTGTGACTGAATGACTGAAACCAATGTTATTTCTCTCTTTTGTTCGGAAGGGGGCGCATTTTGACCGTCAAATAAAGCCCCAAATTTGTTTGTTTGTTTTTTTTTAAATTCTTTCCCCGTGAGAAAATTAAGGTATTAATTTATGCACGGATACTGTCTAAACTTAATACCATGTTCTTGGCTTTCAAACGGCCAGTTTAAATTTCAGTTATTCTAAACGTGCAGTTTTTTGTGTGTTTTTTTTTTGCCCTGCTGATATGACCAGGATAGTTCATGTGAAATAAATCTGTTAAAAAAAAAAATCAAACGAGGTACGCTGTCATTGAGCAATAAAATTGTCAATGAATGCTCAAAAGTAGGGTATGCTCAAACCTGAAAAATTTCACCCAGATAACAGAAAGAATGTGAAAGAATGAAAAAAACGAAGAATTTGGTGACAGTGATAGAACTGGGGTGGTCGCTAATGTTTCTGTCTCATAAGGTATTTGGATAATGTGCTTGAAAACGCAGCTTGCTTATATAAGGGGCAAATGACCTCTAACCATTTATTTTATTCAATGTCCCAGATTAATTTTTATAAGGAAGTGGAGAGACATTGTTTAACACAACAAAGAAAAAAAATCACTATGCTACCATGGGAAGGATATTTCCTTTTAGCTTTAGAAAACTCAGGACATTGAACACTTTTTCTGTAATTTTAAGTCAAAGTTTCTCAACATTTTGGGCCATGTAAGTCTTTGTTATGGGAACTGACTTGTCCACTGTAGGGTATTTAGTAGAATCTCTGTCCTCTTTACACTAGGTCCAGTTGCGACCCCCAACCCTTGCCTGGCTGTGACGACCAAAAATGTGTCCAGATGCTGCCCATGGTCCTTTGGGAGGCAGAATTGCCTCTGGTTGAGACCCGTTGCTTAACAATGATTTCCATTTATGTTTATAGATTGAGTTATGTAAAATGACAGTTTGTGATAATATTTACATTTTTGGCACTTTAAACAAAATTTGAAGGTTACATTAAAGAGATTTGCATAGACACATTGATACCTTGTTTGGTGTTCAGTTTCTTCATTCCCAGCCAAGACATATATTTAAAAGTTTTAATATATTGATGGAACAACAGAGGGAACTCATCTAAGCAGAGTTAGCTTGTGGCTTGTGTATAATAAATGCTTAGTACCTGGGGAACACTGGATCACATTACAAAATAGATAACATAGGCCAGTTCTTTCAATTGTTTTGAATAACCCTGTGGTCTTTAGTTGGTGAAGCTACCCCGCACCCCCTTCTTTCCCCCAGATCAGTTCAGAGGCCATGAATTCATGCATCCAGCATCATTGCAGAGGCCAGCAATACATTTCCCAGTCAGATTTTCACATGGTAATGAGGACAACTGTATTAATGTCTGTAGTTTTTCTTGACTGTTAGTGAATCCTCCTGGAAACAGACTGAGAATAGGGGTATACATGTTTATTGGAGGGTAATGCCTGAGAAAGATAACTGGGTGAGGAAGCAGGGTTGCATGAGGAGACCTCAGACTGGGATGCAAGCCTGATAAAGTCTTGGCCAACCCCATGGAGAAGTAGTAAGCAGTTTGGAATCCCCTGTGACAATTAGCATGGTGGCTTTGGGTGGTAGCTTCTCCATAAGGTCCCACCTTTGGAGTGGTATCACTCCATTGACTAAGGTAATTTGTATTTCTTTCATTCCAAGAAAATCTTTTTTGAGCCCCTAGGGAACTCAAGTCTCTAATTATTTATTCCAGTTTTAATTTTAAAAATGTCATTCTGTTCTAAGGGGCAGAGGTGCCTGCTCTGGGTACGAATTATGCAGTGGAACGCACATCTGGTCACAAAGCTGGGGAGAAGAGAGCTACTGGCAAAGCGTATATCTGAAAGAGTTGGGTGTTTCTAGAACTCTCCTGTCTTAGTAACTGACAAACAGAATCCAATAAACATATTCTTTTAATCCTTTACCTGCAACTTTTTGTCACTATATGAATGGAAGAGTGTTATATCTTTAAAGGTCAGAGTCTTGAGATTGGGCTATACTATATATTAATATTTTAGGCTGTAGGCAGCATTCTTTCACAAAAGGTGCAGAGCCAGCTTAACTAAGCATAGGCAACAGAACACAAAGGGTAAAGAAAAAGAGACAGAGCCACTATGGAGTCAGATGTGTTCTTCGCTATTACAAATGATCATTTGCACAGGAAACATTGCTAAAATGTATTTTTCTAAATGTAGTGCTTTGTTTTGGATGCGGTTGTTGCTTTTGGAGTAACAGACACTGAATATGAAAACTGCTCTTTTGGTTTAAATACAATGTGAATTTTAATGTCCTTTTATGGTAAAGAACATGTGTTTCTGTAACATAGGTAGAAGAGAAAACAATATAAAAGATGAACATTTTCTTACTTTCACTTGATGAAATAAATAAAGATCAGTTTAACAGATCATCAGCACATGCTAATCAAACTTACCTCCTGGTTAAACTGGCCACATTTTTTTTTTAGAACAAAATTATCTTTAGAAGCTGTAGTTTACATGAGGATTATGTTCCTGAAAAGATTATCCCAGTAAAAATGCTACATCTGTACAAAAGGAAACAAAAACAAATGTGTTCAGGTAAGAACAGTACACAGTGTGATTTGAAATGTTCATGTTTAATAATTGAGGTCAGATTTCTCTCAATCAAATTTATGGTTCTGAAACTTGGTCATAGGTTACCCAGTGTTTTCTGGAATTAAAGTAAAAGAAAGTAACTACTGAATTGGAAAAACAGCCAGGAAAAACAAAACAAAAAACCCAAACAATTTGAATGGTGCCTGACTGTTTCTAGAGAATATTGGAAGAAGTCAGATTTTCCTCCCTGCCCACTCAGGTGACTCATCTCTTTCCATTTTGTTCTCTGTTTTTGATAAGTTAGATTTTATGGCAAACTTTTAGTGTAGCTGCCTTTAACTCACAATCTGCATTGTGTTAGTCTATTAGCTAAATTATGGTGTGTATTTCAATCCAAAAAGTTAGTTTTGATTATTTTCTCCTTTCACGTTAAAATAAATGTGGGTTGTATACTTGCTAAGTTGTATCCGACTCTTTGCAACCCCATGGACTTTGCTCATCAGACTCCTTTGTCCATGGGATATCCCAGGCAAGAATACTGGAGTGGGTTGCTTTTTCCTTCTCCAGGGGATCTTTGAGACCCAGGGATCAAACTTGTGTCTCTTGCGTTGGCAGGCAGATTCTTTACCTCTAGCCACGGGGAAGCCCATTAATACTATGCAGAAATATTTAAGACTATATACCTATTTACTAATCTACTCTATTACCTGATTTCAAGTGTTATTACAAAACTACAGTAATCAAAACTGCAGAATTCTGGCATAGAAACAGACGCATAGACCAATAGAGCAGAATCAAGAGCCCAGAAATAACTTTTTGACAAGAGAGCCATGAATACCTACTGGGGAAAGACAGTCTCTTCAATAAATGGTGTTAGGAAAATGGGATTCATATAAAATGAATAAAATTAGACCCCCATTTTATACTACTCACAAAAATTAACTCCAAATGGATTAATGACTTAAATTTAAGACTCTAAACTTACTAGAAGAAAACAGGGGTAAAGTTTCTTGACATTGATCTTGGCAGTTATTTTTTGGATATAACATCAAAATGCAAGCAACAAAACAGACAATAAACAACTGGGATGACCTCAATCTAAAAAGCTTCTGCACAGCAAAAGAAATAATAGGTACATGAAAAGATTCTCAACATCACTAATAATGAGGGCAGTATACCTCAAAAGCACAATGAGGTATCCAGCTCACACTTGTTAGAATGGCTATCATCAAAAAGACAAAAGACAAGATTTGGAGAGGATGAGGAGAAAAGGGAACGCTTGTGCACTATTGGTGGGAATGTAAATTTGTAAAACCACTCTGGAAAAAGTATAAGTTCCTCAAAAAATAAAAATAGAACTACTGTGTGATCTGGCAGTCTCACTTCCAGATAACACCCAAAGGGAATGAAATCACTGTCTCAAAGGTTAGGTGTCTGTACCCTCTTGTTTATTGCAGCATTGTTTACAATTGCCAAGACATGGGAAAAATCTAAGAGTCCGTGAAGGGATGAATGAATGAAGAAAATGTGATGCACACACACAGAGGAATATGATCCATCCATAAAGAAGAGGGAAGTCTTGCCTTTTGTGCAACATGGATTGACTTTAAAGCCATTATTCTTAGTGAAATAAGTAAGAGACAAATACTGTATGTTCTCATTTGTATGGAGCCTGAAAAGGCTGAGCTCAGAGAGAGTAGAATAGTGGCAGCCAGGGCTTGGGGAGTGGAGGAAATGAGGGGACGTTGGTCAAAGGGTTCAAACTTCTAGCTATAAGGTGACTGAGTTCTGGGGATCTAGTGTATAATATGGTGACTATCATTAACAGTACTTTATTATATACTCAAAAGATTGTTGAGAGAGTAGATCTTAAAGGTTATCATCACACACACGTTAAAGGTAATTATGGGGGGGGAGGAGGTATTAGCTAATCTTATTGTGGTAGTCATTTCACAATATGTAAATGTATCAAATCACTACATAGTACACTGTAAACTTAATTTATGTTGTCTGTAAGTAATATCTCAATAAAACTGGAGGGAAAAAGGCAAAAATTAACTAGAAACCATTTGGAGTAACTCTCTTATTTCATAGATGAGTAAACCAAAACCCCAAAACGTGGAATGATTGTCCAGTTTCACTGGTAATTTTTCAGTAGAGCTAAACAGAATCTTCTAGTCCATTTCTCCTTTTCATGTGCCATAATTGACATACTGTAAGAGGACTAATAACATTCTGGGTCTTTGTAACATTCCAGGAAATTTTCACTATGTTTATTATTTTTTCTGATTATATTATATAGGGTTGCCTAATTAAAAATTTCTATAGCTTTTTAATTTGTAAAAAATGGGTTTTTTTTTTCTTTAGGCTAAGCAGGTAAAATATGATTATTCTAAAATGTTATACATTGATGGATTTTGAATTTTGATTCAGATAAAGAACTACTTCTTTAGAACTAGTTCTATAAAGAATTATATCAAGGTAGCTTGATATCAAAGTAATTGTTAATTAGAAGGTGAAATAATGAAAGATTGTGTCATGGCTTAAAAAAAATAGTGGCATGTTTTTCTCTGTTTGTATTTTGTTCATATCTACAGCTGGATTCTGATGGCACCATCACTATAGAGGAGCAGATTGTCCTTGTGCTGAAAGCTAAAGTACAGTGTGAACTCAACATCACAGCCCAGCTCCAGGAAGGAGGTAAAGATGCTGAAGAAACTGTGTCCCCCATGTGTCCCACCCAAAACCTCACAAAGATTGCAAATCTCCTCCTTATTGAGTATTAGGGAGTTTCTCATCAGTCATTCCATGTTTGTGTGTGGAGAGGTGTGTGGCAGAATAACGCTATTTTCATCTCTTTCACCATCATCTCTTCCCTCCCTGTGGATGAGTGACTTGCCTGGTTTGTGAGTTTGGGAATAGACCAGGCATGTATATGCCAGCCTCTTCCTCACACCTGTCTTTGTGATCTGTCTGTTTGCAGAGAGCATGCATATTGTTTTGCCCTTGACTGTGCAGTCAGCTTCAAGGAGCTTCAAGGTGTTCTTCTGCCGGTTTAGTAGGTAAAATTCAAAGGAGTCAATAGGCAAGCTGACTGATGCATACATAGACAATGTTCTCCAGAAACTTTCTTCTCAATAAAGTGATTATTTTATCTTCATCTGCCGACTCCTTATGTAATTTTTCAATTAGTTCCAAGTGGTAAACTGTAAAAACAAAGCTACAAAACTGCTGACGAGTTTATGGTGATGTTGGTGGTCTCAGGTGTCTCTGCTGTTGCAGCTGGGGACCTGTGGCTTGTGTTCCTTGGGGTCTGGTGGTCACTCCCAGCTCTCATTAGGGCCATTGGATAAAGTCATGTATTGAATTGAGTAGTATGAAAATTACAATGTTGTAAATAGGGAAATGCCTTGTCTTGATAGTTGATTGTATTCAGAGACATTTTTTTAAAAACAGAGAGGTGTTGTTTACCGAGTTCCCTAAATCTGCATGCAGTAGATGATGTCCTTAAAGCTGTGCTTTAAAAAGATGTGTGATTGATTTCGCAGTTGGTTATGATCAGAGAACGTGGTCTGCATGATATTAATTTTCAAAAATGTGCTGAGACTTACTGGCTTCTGTTGCGGTCAATTTTGATAAATGTTTCATGTGGTCTTCAAAAGAATGTGTACTGTTCAGTTTCTGAGCATAGTGTTTTATAGTATCCACTAGGTTAAGCTTATTGGTTGTATGGCTCATGTATTCTGTATCTATGATTTCTCATCTATTTGACTTATTCTTTTCTGATATATATATCTTAAAATAGCCTACAATGATGATGAAATTTTTGCTTCATATATTTGGAAAATATGTTATTGGGTATATACAAATTGAGAAATGTTATATTTCCTGGTAAGTCAAACCTTCTATTGATATGAAGCATCTTTCTTTGTTTCTAGTTTACTTTTGCTTTATTTTTTTACTTTTGCTTTAAATACTAACTAAATACTAAAATTATTATATTAAAATAACAATATTTTAAAAATAACTTAGTTCTTTCTCTCTTGTTTGATATTTGCCTTGCACACCTTTTCCTATCCTTAAAAATCTTTAATTATGGTACAATGTGCATAATATTAAATTAATCATCTTAAATATTTTAAGCATACAGCTCAGTAATGTTAAGTATATTCACATTGTTATGATAAACCAATAGCTGGAAATTTTTCATTTTGCAAAACTGACACTCTAACTCTGTTAAGCAATTCCTTATCTTTTCCTATTTATTTATTAAACTTCTCTGTGTACTTATACTTTGGGAGTTTCATTTATAAACAAGACCCAGGTGGGATTTTTCTTATCCATTTTGATAGACTTTGTCTATAATTAAAGAATTTAGCCAATTGCATTAAATATGATTATGAATACACTGTATTTGAATTTACCATCTGTCTGGGCTTTTCATTTTACCAGCTCTTCCTATAATTCCTTCTATTCTCTACTTCCACCTTCTGTTGGCTTCTTTTGAATTGATTGAGACTTTTTTCCTTATTTCATCCTCCCTCCCCCTACTAGTTTGGAAGGTATATGTTATATTTAATTCTTTAGTGATTAGCCTAGAATTTTTCATGTTATATTAAAGAAAGTTTAAAGTTATCAATAACTTCCCTCTATCAAATAGTGTAAGCATTTTGAAATACCTTAACTGCTTCCAAATTATATGCTGTTATCATATAGTTTTATATTAAGTGTAAGTTTGTATAATTTTTCTTCTTCCTAAAATACATCTTTTTAAGAGATTTCCTTACACTGGAATTTACTTATAATGATACTATAAGTAGTATCACTACTTCTGGGTTTCCCTAGTGGTTCAGTGGTAAAGAATCCATGGGCAGATGCAAGGGTCGATCCCTGGGTCAGGAAGATCCCCTGGACGAGGGCATGGCAACCTACTCCAGTATTCTTGCTGGGAAAATCCTGTGGACAGAGGAGCCTGGCAGACTACAGTCCCTAGGACTGCAAAGAGTTGGACACAACTGAAGCGAGGGAGCACTCATGAACACATAGTGAACTCTGTATTTTTGTTTGTTTGACAAGGTATTAATTTCAATCTCAATCTTCAGAGATATTTTTTCTGGGCTAATGATCTTTGGATGAGAATTATTTTCTTTTAGCTCCTAAAGATTTTGTTTTTCCACTGTGGCTTCCATTGTTATTGTTGGCAAATTTTGTTGGTCATTAATTTTTCTTATTAGCTCCTTTTCAGAGTTTCTCTTTGATTTTGAGGTTCTGCAATTTCACAGTGTGTCTAGGTATGGGTTCACTTGATTTCTGGAGCCTAAGGATCTGTGTCTTTCTTCAGTGGTGGGAATGTTTTGTTATTTTGTCTTTGAAAATTTGCTCTTCCTCATTTCCTGTTTTCTCCATTACCCTTTGTATCTTGCATGTTTTCCTTTTCTTTGTTTTTCTACTGCTGTTTTGGTAATTTCTTCAAATATATTTTCCAATTCATCAACTCTTTTTCGAGCTTTGTCTAAAGGCTCTTTAATCCATCCATTAAATTAATTTTTATTATTCTATTTTTCAGTTTTGAAGTCTATTTAATTTTGATTTTTTATCTTAAATATAATTTTAATCTCTTTCTTTTTTTCTCACTAGACATATTTTATATTCTGCATTTGATATTAAGATAACCACAGACTTTGCTTGTCAATACTGACTACCACACATGGGGGCTTATTTCCTTGTGTGTCTAATGACTTATGATAAAGGATTTATGAGATCCTCATTTAATATCCATTCTTCTAGAGAAAATTTCTGTTTTCTGCAAGGTGCCTAGTAGAACTATTGATATAACTCCACTTTAAACTAAGACCATGTATTAGGCCACACCTAAGTGTGAGCTTGTGGTTAGAAATTTTCAGAGAAGAATCTTTTTCTTACTGTTACCTGTTCCACCTCTAAATGCAGCCAGCAGTGAAACAGCCAGTCTCTTTCTAAAGGATTCTTTTGTGTTTTGTTCACCCACTAAGTGATTCATCTTTTGGGAATCCTGACCTTATACAGGAGTTTCTAGTATAGCTTCCTACTTCATCAGGTCTCAGACTAATTTTTTTTTAAATCAGAATATCATCAAAATCCATTTTTAAGCCAACAAGTCAGTAGAGGCCTCTAGTGTAAGCCCCAGTGTGGTGATTGCTGATCCTGTGGAATATTTTCTGGCCTCATATTTTTAAATTTGTAGCCATAAACCATATTTAAAGAAAATTTAAGTGGAGGAAAATTGCTTTGTGTTGGTTTTTGCCATACAACAACACAAATCAGTCATATATATATGTACCCCCTCCCTCTTGAGCCTCCCTCCCTAAGCCGTGTTTTAAGCAAGAAAATTTTTATATTAATTCAGCCTTTGTAGATGTCTTGCACTAGGAAAGAGTTTTCTGAATGGCTAGGCTAATAATGTCAGGAAAGGGAATCACTAATATTATCTTTAAAGAACACTGACCCTGATGTCTCAGACATTTAAGTCTACTAATGAGGGGCAACATTACCATGAAGGTATTTATAAAGATTGTTATCTACGAGAGTTAAATGAATTATCTTTTATGAAGTCTCATGAAATTTTGAGCTGGAAGATGTCTTAGAAATTATCTAGTCTAACATGATTATCTGTAGTGTCCCTTTAACAGTTCAACAAATAGATTATGTGCCTACAGTGTGTTGCTTCTATAGTGAGCACTGGAAGAAATGAATCAGGTTCTATCCTTACTCCATGGAAATGATTATCTAATAGTATAGGAAGTAGACACCCCTCAGATGGTGTCTAAGTTTAACAATAGAAGTATCACAATTGTGGAATCACTGAATAAAAGCATCGTAATTCATCACAGTGAAATCAGAGAAAGCTTTATGGACAAGTAACCTTAAAATTAAAGGAGTAGGAATTAGATGTGTAGAGGAGGAAGTAAAAAGACATTCCATGTAGACAGAATGAAGTCGTCAAAGACAAGCAACTGGCAATCAGTAACACATCTTGAGAGTTAAACATAAAAAGAGTAAATGATCTAGATGTAAACTTACATAACATCTAAAATTTGTGAAGGTGCACCTCATGGGAAACATGTAGGGGAATAAATATTAAGAGAAAAGATACGTTCTTTGAGATCTTTCTCTATTAAAATTGCTAGAATTAAATCTGGACAAACTTTGGTCTACTTTCAATGAAAAATGTCTAATTATATGTAAATTGATTCAACATTTCTTCATGTACAACTAAAAAGATAAAGGACAATTTGAATTCACTAACTGATTTAAGAAGTTTTCATTTAAAAATTCTCTTAAATTGAGAGATGTATATCAAAATATTTAGGAGTGAGCTGTTATACTGTCTGCAACTTACTTTAAAATACCACAGTGAAAAATAACTTAGATGAAATAAATTTGATAAAATATTACTAACTGTAAATTTTAAATGCTGGGTATATGATATCCTCTGTTTTATTTCTGTAAAAATGTTTATAATAAAAAGGAAGTAAAAATTTTCTGCTTTTCTATGAAAGAAAGAAAAGAAAATATAAAAATATCTAATTATAAAACTATTTAAGTATTTAAAAACAAAACCCCAAATATTATGATCCTAGGTTTATTTCACAATTGTATGGTCATATTATGCTATGGAAACTGTAGAACTGAAAAGAGTCAAAGTCAGATTCTCCAAATTTTAGAATGCTTTGTGTAAACATGGTTTGACAAGTTTCACTAATGATCAGTTCCTCCTGGCACACAGAAAAGATTGCATGGGATGTAATTAATGGTGTTAATTTATAAATGGAGTTCGGTGACACATTGGGCAATTAATTAGTTTCTTGATAAATAATGAAAGTACTCATACAGACTGTGAAATGTTGATCAAAGAGAAGATGCTAATTAAGATCTCTGTGTATTATCTGTATGAGGGCATGGTTTTCCCATTCTTCTCAATCTTTTGTGAATATTGATTATTCTTTTTGTCAAATAGCCAGCAGAGAAATTATTACAATCTACAGAAACATTATTTTTAGGGAGTGTTGGTTTTCTCAGTTTTGGAGTATATCTGTGTGTGTATGTGTGTGGGATGGTTTTTTTTTTTTTTAAAGAGAAATACTATTTTATTTTTAAAAACTTAAAAAAAATGAAGTATAGTTAATCTACAATGTTGTGTTAGTTTCAGGTTTATAGCAGAGTGATTCAGTTATATCTATCTATATGTATATTTACATTGTAAGTTTCTATTACAGGTTATTGTTAAGATATTGAGCATAAGTTCCCCATACAATTCAAAAAGACCTAGTTATTTACCTATTTTACATATAATAGTGTGTATATGTTAATTTCAAACTCCTAATTTATCTCTCCTTCACATCTCCTTTGGTAACCATAAGTTTGTTTTCTGTGTCCAAGAGTATATTTCTGTTTTGTAAATAAGTTCATTTGCATCATTTGTTTAGATACCACACAGAAGTGATATCATATAATATTTGTTTTTCTCTGTTTGGCTTATTTCACTTAGTATGATCATCTCTGGGTCCATCCATGTTACTTCAAATGACATTGTTTTATACTTTTTATAGCTGAGTACTATACCAGTGTATATTTCTATATAGGTATCACATCTTTATCCATTCATTTGTTGGTGGACATTTAGGTTTCTTCCGCATCTTGGCTTTTATAAATACTGCTGCTGTGAATATTGGGGTGCATATATCTTTTCCAATCATATTCTTTTCCATTGTAGTTTATCACGGGATGTTGAATATAGTTCCTTGTGCTATACAATTGGACCTTGTTGTTTATCCATTCTGTATATACCAGTTTGCTTCTGCTAGTCCCAAATGTCCAATCCACCCCTCCCTCATCCCCCTTTTCCTTTGGCAGCCACAAGTCTGTTCTCCATGTCTGAGTCCGTTGCTGTTTTATAGGTAATTTCTTTTGTGTCATATTTTAGATTGTGTCATATAATTGGTACCATATGGTATTTGTCTTTCTCTTTCTGACTTACTTCACTTAGTATGATAATCTCTAGGTTGTTGCAAATGGCATTATTTCATTCTATTTTATGGTTAAGTAGTATTCCATTACACACATGCACACACACACACACATATATATACACATACACATACACACATATATATATGTGTGTGTGTGTATATATATATATATGGGCTTCCCTTGTAGCTCAGTTGGTAAAGAATCTGCCTGCAATGCCGGAGACCTGGGTTCGAGACCCTGGGTCAGGAAGATCCCCTGGAGAAAGAAATGGAGCCACCCATTCCAGCATGGGATCCTGGAGAATCCCATGACAGAAGAGTCTGGCAGGCTACTGTCCACAGGGTGACAAGAGTCAGACAGGACTTAGCAACTAAACCGCCACCATACATATATAAGTGTCACATTGTCTTTATCCATTCATCTGTTGATAGATGTGCAGGTTGCTTTGATGCTTTGATGTCCTAGCTATTGTAAATAGTGCAGCTATGAAGGATGCATGTAAGTTTCTGAAATATAATTTATTTCTGGATATATGCCCAGGAGTGGGATTGCTAGATCAAAAGGCAACTCTATTTTTAGTATTTTGAGGAAAATCCATACTGTTTTACATAGTGGTTGCACCAGCTTACATTTCTGCCAACAGTGTAGGAGGGTTCCCTTTATTCCACAACCTCTCTAGCATTTATTATTTGTAGATTTTTAAAATGATGGCCATTCTGACTGGTCTGAGGTGGTACTTTGTTGTAGTTTTGATTTGCATTTCTCTAATAATTAGTGATATTGAGCATATTTTCATGTGCCTGTTGTCCATCTGTATGTCTTCCGTGGAGAAATGTCTATTTAGAGTTTCTGCTCATTTAAAAAAATACTTATCTGTTTACTTATTGGGTTGTGGCATGCAGGATAGTTCCCTGACCAGGGATTGAACCTGGGCGTCCTGCTTTGGGAGCATGAAATCTTAGCCTCTGGACCACCAGGCAAGTCCCTTTGCTCATGTTTTGATTGGGTTGCTATTTTCTGACATTAAGCTGTATGAGCTATTTGTATATTGGGGATGGCATGAAGCTCCAATACTTTGGTCACCTTTTATGAAGAACCAACCTATTGGAAAAGACCCTGATGCTGGGATAGATTGAAGGCAAAAGGAGAAGGGGACTGCAGAGGGTAAGATGGTTACACAGCATCACATTTTCAATGGACATGAATTTAAGCAAACTCCAGGAGATATTGGAGGACTGAGGAGCCTGGCATTCTGCGGTCCATGGAGTGGCAAAGAGTCAGACCTGACTTAGTGACTGAACACCACCAACAACCTTTTAAGGAACCAAAAACTATCCCTTTTAAAGCATAAGCAAAATAGCAACAGTTTTCTCTATTGCAGCTTAAAAACTGCATAATTAGAAAATAAATTGATCATTGATTCAGGCTTCTATGAAGACCTTAGTCCCTCACATGACCAACTCTTGGAAAATCTCATGTGACACTGAAGTACACATTTTGAAGGACAACTAGTTACAAGAACAAAAGAATATGTGTCTGGGTCCATTTTATGTAGACCATATGATAGATATCTGGGAAAGTATTGGTTTCAGAAAAATAAGGAAACATGACTTATTAAATATAAAGTAATTGGATGGGAAACCATATTGAATGCTATCAAGACAGAAAAATAATTCAGGACAGAATTGATGCTTTTGAGCTGCAGTGTTGGAGAAGACTCTTAAGAGTCCCTTGGATAGCAAGGAGATCCAACCAGTCCATCCTAAAGGAAGTAAGTCCTCAATATTCTTTGGAAGGACTGGTGCTGAAGCTGAAACTCCAATACTTTGGCCACCTGATGCGAAGGATTGACTCATTTGAAAAGACCCTGTTACTGGGAAAGATGGAAGGCAGGAGGAGAAGGGGACGACAGAAGTTGAGATGGTTGGATGGCATCACCAACTCAATGGACATGAGTTTGAGTAAACTCTGGGAGTTGGTGCTGGACAGGGAGGCCTGGTGTGCTGCAGTCCATGGGGTCACAAAGAGTTGGACATGACTGAGCGACTGAACTGAACTGAAGCTGGTGGAAGAGATTGATTCATTATACTCTATTTAAACAAGAAGAAAGATAAACAAAAAGTAGGTCATGGTGGAAAGAAGCAGGTAAAGCCATGTACCAAATATGGGAGCCAGTGTGATGAGTTCCATGGTTACTAGCAGTATGTAAATCCAAGCTTTTGTTATGAGAGCAAAGTGAGGCTGTTTCCAAGAAAACATTCTCTTCTGTGAGAACAGTGTGGATGAGGGAAGATATTCTCATTTTCTTATTGCTTTGGCCATCCACAGAAAAAATCAAGTATTTGTTTCCATGTGATATGGTGGACATTAGCAAGTCAATTTCAGGTTCACACTGAATTCTTTGCTATAGATACTGGTGTTTCCATGAGGTTCTGTTATGCTGAATATTCAAAACCAAACAAACAACTTGACATAATGAACGCTCTGTGTGTGTGTGTGTCTGTGCGCTCAATATATCCAACTGTTTGTGACCCCATGGACTAGATGGCTGTTAACCCCATGGTCTGTAGCCATGTACTGTAGCACAATTGCACTCATCTCACACGCTAGCAAAATAGTGCTCAAAATTCCCCAAGCTAGGCTTCAACAGTATATGAACTGAGAACTTCCAGATATTTAAGCTGTATTTAGAAAAGGCAGAGGAACCAGAGATCAAATTGCCAACATCCATTGGATCATAGAAAAAGCAAGAGAATTCCAGAAAAACATCTACTTCTCTCATTGACTACGCTAAAGCCTTTGTGTGGATTACAATATACTGTGGAAAATTCTTAAAGAGATAGGAATACCAGACCACCTTACCTGCCATCTGCGAAATTTGTATGCAGGTCAAGATGCAGCAGTTAGAACTGTATTTGGAACAATGGACTGGTTCCAAATCAGGAAAGGAGTACGTCAAGGTTGTATATTGTCACCCTACTTATTTAACTTAATATGCAGGGTACATCATGTAAAATGCCAGGCTGGATGAAGCACAGGCTGGATTCAAGATTGCTGAGAGAAATATTAATAACCTCAGATATGCAGATGACACCACCCTTATGGCAGAAAGTGAAGAGGAGCTAAAGAGCCTCTTGAGGAAAGTGAAAGAGGAGAGTGAAAAAACTAGCTTAAAACTCAATATTCAAAAAATGAAGACCATGGCATCTGGTCCCCTCACTTCATGGAAAATGGATGGGGAAACATGGAAACAGTGAGAGACTTTATTTTCTTGGGCTCCAAAATCACTGCAGATGGTGACTGCAGTCGTGAAAGTAAAAGACACGTGCTCCTTGGAACAAAAGCTGTGACAAACCTAGACAGCATATTAAAAAGTAGAGACATTACTTTGCTGACAAAGGTCTGTCTAGTCAAAGCTACGGTTTTTCTAGTAGTCATGCATAGATGTGAGAGTTGGACCATAAAGAAAGCTGAGCACTGAAGACTTGATGGTTTTGAACTGTGGTGTTGGAGAAGACTGTTGAGAGTCTGTTGGACTGCAAGGAGATCAAACCAGTCAATCTTAAAGGAACTCAACCCTGAATATTGATTAGAAGGACTGATGTTGAAGCTGAAGCTCCAAAACTTGGGCCACCTGATATGAGGAACTGACTCACTGGAAAAGACCCTGATGCTGGGAAAGATTGAAGGCAGAAGGAGAAGAGGAAGACAGAGGATGAGATAGCTGGATGGCATCACCGACTCAATGGACATGAGTTTGAGCAAGCTCCTGGAGTTGGTGATGGACAGAGAAGTCTGGCCTGCTGAAGTCCTTGGGGTTGCAAAGAGTTGGACATGACTGAGCGACTGAACTGAACTGGACTTTAGCCCACCAGGCTCTTCTGTCCATGGGATTTCCCAGCAAAATTACTGAAGCAAGTTGTCATTTTTTCCTCCAGGGGATCTTCCCAACCCAGGGGTCAAACCTGCATCTTGCATCTCCTGCATTCATAGGCAGTTTCTTTACCACTCTGCCACCTTAGCTAGAACAAAATCTTCAGCCACAGTTAGTGTAATTGGTAACTAAAAGATTAACAGCTGTAATGGTACTTCTGGTAGCAAAATAATGTCCCCTCAAAGATGTGCAAACCCTAATCTCTGGTGTTCTGCCTATGTATTTATGTAACAAGGCACAGGGGCATTGCAAATGGAATTAAGGTTATCAACCTTAAAATAGGAAAATTAGCCTGCATTATTTGGGTGGAACTAATGCAAATATATGGATTCTTAAAAGTGGAAAACAAAACAAAAAAATAGTTGGTAAGAGAAAAGAAGAGTGGAGAAGAGATTGAAAACATGAGAAAGACTTGACCTCCCTTGTTGACTTTGAAGACAGAGGAAGGAGACCATGAACCAAGGAATGCAAGTGGCTTCCAGAAGTTGGGAACAACCCTCACCTAACAGCCAGGAAGGAAATGAGAATCTTAGTCATCACTGCAAGGAACTAAATTCTACTAGCAACTGGAATGAGTAAGGAAATGGGTTTTTAACCCTGTATAGTTCTTGATTTAGGTTTGTGAGTCTCTAGCATGGATGGAGGAGCCTGGTAGGCTGCAGTCCATGGGATCTCGAAGAGTCGGACACGACTTCACTTTCACTTTTCACTTTCATGCACTGGAGAAGGAAATGGCAACCCACTCCAGTGTTCTTGCCTGGAGAATCCCAGGGACGGGGGAGCCTGGTGGGCTGCCGTCTATGGGGTCGCACAGAGTCGGACACGACTGAAGCGACTTAGCAGCAGTAGCAGCAGCAGCAAGCACTCATCTCACATGCTAGTAAAGTAATGCTCAAAATTCTCCAAGCCAGACTTCAGCAATATGTGAACTGTGAACTTCCAGATGTTCAAGCTGGTGTTAGAAAAGGCAGAGGAACCAGAAATCAAATTGCCAACATCCGCTGGATCATGGAAAAAGCAAGAGAGTTCCAGGAAAACATCTATTTCTGCTTTATTGACTATGCCAAAGCCTTTGACTGTGTGGATCACAAGAAACTGGGAAATTCTGAAAGAGATGGGAATACCAGACCACCTGACCTGCCTCTTGAGAAATCTGTATTCAGGTTAGGAAGCAACAGTTAGAACTGGACATGGAACAACATACTGGTTTCAAATAGGAAAAGGAGTATGTCAAGGCTGTATATTGTCACCCTGCTTATTTAACTTATATGCAGAATACATTATGAGAAACGCTGCACTGGAAGAAACACAACCTGGAATCAAGACTTCCATGAGAAATCTCAATAACCTCAGATATGCAGATGACACCAACCTTATGGCAGAAAGTGAAGAGGAGCTAAACAGCCTCTTGATGAAAGTGCAAGTGGAGAGTGAAAAAGTTGGCTTAAAGCTCAACATTCAGAAAATGAAGATCATGGCGTCTGGTCCCATCACTTCATGGGAGAAACAGTGGAAACAGTGTCAGACTTTATTTTTTGAGCTCCAAAATCACTGCAGATGGTGACTGCAGCCATAAAATTAAAAGATGCTTACTCCTTGGAAGAAAAGTTATGACCAACCTAGATAGCATATTCAAAAGCAGAGACGTTACTTTGCCGACTAAGGTCCATCTAGTCAAGGCTATGGTTTTTCCTGTGGTCATGTATGGATGTGAGAGTTACACTGTGAGGAAGGCTGAACACTGAAGAATTGATGCTTTTGAGCTGTGGTGTTGGAGAAGACTCTTGAGAGTCCCTTGGACTGCAAGGAGATCCAACTAATCCATTCTGAAGGAGATCAGCCCTGGGATTTCTTTGTAAGGAATGATGCTAAAGCTGAAACTTCAGTACTTTGGCCACTTCATGCGAAGAGATGACTCATTGGAAAAGACTCTGATGCTGGGAGGGATTGGGGGCAGGAGGAGAAGGGGACGACAGAGGATGAGATGACTGGATGGCATCACTGACTCGATGGACGTGAGTCTGAGTGAACTCCAGGAGATGGTGATGGACAGGGAGGCCTGGCGTGCTGTGATTCATGGAGTCGCAAAGAGTCAGACACAACTGAGCGACTGAACTGAACTGAACCGAAGCAGAGGTCTGGCCGAGCTCAACAGACATCTGACAGACAGAAATAGCTAGATAATAAGCTTGGGTTATTTCAAGCTGTAAGTTTGTGGTAATTTGTTATAGTAACAAGGGAAAATGAATACAGAAATCATTAAAAGTCTCTTTTGGGGAAGTTTGAATATGACTTGCCTGATGAGCTCTCTTCTTGGAAGTTTTATGCACAACTAATGGAGAAGAGTCCTGAACAACACAGAATAGCAAATGTGTGTGACAAAATTCCCCACTCTCAAAGCCCTTAAATCCTATGGTTTAAGAAAATTATAATAAAACTTGATAGTGGAAGAAAAAAGAAAGCTCAGAGAGGGATAAAGAGTGTAGCCTGGGGTGGGAGGATGAGGGATAAGCCAGAGAAGAGAGCAGACCCTGTGGGGCTTTTAGATGTTGAAGAGACTTGGCTTTTCCTCAGAGTGAGGTGGGAAGCCTTTGGGCTATTGCATGAGGGGAACAAGAATAGAATCAGGAAGACCAGTTGGGGGCCATTGCAATAATTAAGGCTGGAGTTGTGGTGGCGCGGATGGGCGGTGGGGGTTGGGGGTGGTGGTGGCAGTCGAGATTGTGAAAAGTCATAGGGTTCTGGATTCATCTGGAGGAGAGTAAAGTTCATGAGAATTTTGTCTGAGATGATTGTTAGAGTCAAATAAATTACTAATTATTTGTAAAAAGGCAAACCCAGATCTTGGAACTTATCTGTGAAGTTCAATCTTTTTCATGGGTCATATTTTTCAACAGTAATTTGAAAAACTTAGGGTAAAAAAATGTAGCTACAACTATGATAGAATTTTACTAAAGGAAATTGTTCTCAATGAATTTTGGTGTTTCTTACATATTCATTGCTATGATTCATATATATTAGAATCACTAGTTTTAATTTATGCAAATCAAATATTCCTAGCAATGGGCCTTTGATGAGGCTAGGTGGATGAATTTTGAGATGTTTGTATCATATGTCCATCCCATTCTAGTTTACAAAACTACCAGTTTGCTTTACATTTTGCTATAGGCAGTGACTTGAAATTTTGTATTTTGAGCACAATAACTCTCTGGTTCTAACTGCATTTTTGTTTATTTGTTTTTAAATTTTTTCCTTATCAGAAGGAAACTGTTTCCCAGAATGGGATGGACTCATTTGTTGGCCTAGAGGAACGGTGGGGAAAATGTTGGCTGTCCCATGTCCTCCTTATATTTACGACTTCAATCATAAAGGTATTTAATTTTTTGTTAAATGACTCATTTGGAATAGAAACTTCCTTTTTTAAAAATAATAGACTCTACAGGAACTGAGCAATCTCAGTGTTTTTCTTCACATCTTTATAGGAGTTGCTTTCCGACACTGTAACCCCAATGGAACATGGGATTTTATGCACAGTTTAAATAAAACATGGTCTAATTATTCAGACTGCCTTCGCTTTCTGCAACCAGATATCAACATAGAAAAGGTAATGGTATTTTTGTATTTGTGAGTCCCTAAAGGAAAACAAAATGATTACCAACCACTGTACAAAAAACTCTTATATTATCTGACACAAATATCAAAAAAGATAAAAGCAAGGTTGAAAGCTTTTCAGATACCTGGTTAAGGAGAGGTCTAGGACCTGAAGCATTTTGATATCTTCTTTTGGTTAGAATTACCTGGCTGAGATATATGTATGTATACTTGTGAATATGTGTCACTTATCTTACATTATGTTTATATTACATTCAGTTCAGTTGCTCAGTCATGTCTGACTCTTTGTGACCCTCCCTACTCTATGATGGTGTATTATGTGTAAAATTCCAAATAGGTAGTCAGCAATATAATTCATGATTTTTTTCTTGGTTACATATGAATAGAAACATCTTGTCTCACTATATGTTCCTGGAGTAACTTTATATTGTATAGATGTGTTTTTCATCTCATAAGATTTGCCAGTAGGTGATTTCATTAGTATAGGAAAAATCAGAGTATGTAGAGTTAAAGAGGAGCAAGGAGGTGTCTTATAGATCTTCTCACATAATACCTCAATTGTACATATGTGTGTCAACTTAGAACCAGAGATGAGGGGTCGATCAAAGTGACACAGCTCAGTTATGACAGGGTCTAGAGCAGGGCCCTGGTCTCCACATTCTTTATCGGTGCTATTTCTGATATGGTAATCACATGCAAACTTCAGAAACTTCTAGATAGTTACTTTTAGGTTATATATGGTAGATAGATTAAAAGTCATGCTTAAATTCCTCTCACTCAAACCTCATCTATAAAATGCTTGATGCTATAGGGATGAGCATAACTTCACCGTAGTCATATGATGGTAGGGGTGAACATAAGTTGAAGTATAAATGATTTTATGGGGCCCCTGAGAACAGGCATAATACATAACTCTCCTAACATCAGACATTTTTCTTTATGCTTGGTGGTCTTTTTTGGTTGTGGGGAGGAGGAGCAGTGGCATGAGAATTGGTGAGTTGGAGAGTTCCTTGTCTGATTAGGCATTAATAGTCAGG
The DNA here is from genome assembly GCF_032405125.1 of Capricornis sumatraensis. Classification (NCBI taxonomy): domain Eukaryota; kingdom Metazoa; phylum Chordata; class Mammalia; order Artiodactyla; family Bovidae; genus Capricornis; species Capricornis sumatraensis. The sequence goes on from NC_091071.1 coordinate 141,166,243, forward strand.
ACTTCTTTCCTTAATTTTTTTTCTAACACAAAACCCTACCACCTTAAGGACTCTTTAGTAAGTTGCTAAAAGACTTCAGTTTTGTATGTCATTGTTGACATGCTTCTCAGATAAAATTAGTTAATGTGAGGAGATTATTGTGTATGTTACAGTGGAGCCAAAGCCAAGTTAATGTAAAACACTTTAAAATAATTTCAATTTCATTGAAATAGATAAACATTCACAATGTTTCGTGTTCTGTGTTATAAATTTGTGGATTAAATGACAAATGCAAGTCTTTCATAGCTTTTAAATGGCATTAAATTGTATCATGATTTTATTTACATTGAACTCTAATATTAAAACCATTCTTTTTGACTACTCTGTATTCTAAGAGTCAAAATATCAAAGGAAGGTAAAATATCCAAAATATATACTATTTTATATGAACATGATTTAAAATTTAACTGAAAAATTTGACTAATTTTGTTAGCCATAAGTAATTTTATCTCCTTAATTAAAAATAGTGTTTTCTATTGTTTACAACCCTTAAATAATAATTTGAGAAAACTTAAGAAATGTAAAAAATCTTTTAATAAGAAAACTGGATATGTCCTAAAGTTTTGATATGCTGTAGGGAAAAATGATATTACTTATTTATGAGATATTAATTACTGATGGTTGTAATCAGAATTTTTGTATAAGAAACAAAAGATAAAAGTAAAGACAGTGAATTTAGAATACATGCCAAAGATTTTTAAAATATCTATTGTTTTGTTCTTTAAATAATTTTCATATCATTGACTTGACAAATGAGAGAATTACTTTTAATAAAAAAAGCGAAATGGCTTCCTCAGTGGATCAGTAGGTAAAGAATCTGCCTGTAATGTGGGAGACATGGAGATGTAGGTTTGATCCTTAAGTCATAAAGTTCCCCTGGAGGAGAAAATGGCAACCCCGCCTCAATAATCTTGTCCAGAAAATGATTTCAAAAATTAAAGAACAAATAAGCAGGGATTGCTTATGAGGGGCCATGAAGTTGTTAAATTCTTTAGGGTATTATATTCAAAACATCAGCATACTGTAAAAATTATTATATATCCTTCTGTCTAAAGGCTATATGAATTTTTGGACAACAATTTAACAATATATACTAAGAGACTTCAAGAGGGTCTTGTCCTTTGAGCTTATAATTTCATTTCTGAGATTCAAGCATAAAGATTTGGAGTTGGGGGGAACTGAATGGAATAGTGTTCACTGAACCATTAATTATTATAGTGAATGTTTTGAAGAATTTAAATTTCCAATGAAGAATTGGCTAAGTCAGCTGAAATATATATTTTGTGTAGAGAGTTTGTGGTCTTAGGAAATCCTTTTGTTATTCAATTACTTGGAAGAAAATCAGATAATAAAGTTGTATATAAATTAGGGATGCAAATATTCAAAACAATGGGAAATGATACACAGAAATAGAATGAAAAGAAATATACGAAATGCAGTGTTTCTTTTTGCTTGTGTGGGAATTATGGAGTTTTTTCCCTTCTCTCTTTCTCTCTTTTTTTTTTTTTATTTTACACATTATCCAAATATTTTCTACAGAAGTTTAACATTTTATTAAGAGAAAATATGTCATAAATGTTTTAAAAAGGCAGTCTTCTGCTTCCAGTCAGCGTGTGAGAAGTTGCAATATTAAGAAAAAGCTGAGTAAGATGCAACATTAATAATTTGTAAAAGCCTGTCAGTGAGCTGAAGATGCCAAGAAATCTAAATGGAGCTAATTGCAGAAAGAGGAAAGCCTCTTCTTATGACAGAAGAGACCTGTAGCTGTATTTATCCCTGTTTCTGTGCTAGAAGAGAGCAACCAGGCTATAGAAGGGGATAAAAAGAAAAGAACCATTTTTAAAAGAACTTTCATCAGACGAGGACTAGAATAAAGGCTTAGAATTCCAAGAAATGAAGCCCATTCAGGGTGAGCTATTACTCATCAGCCAGTTCTTACCCATGAGCCTTCACTGAGTTTCTGGAGGCAGTAGTTAAAGGCTGGGGGCAGTGTAAGTGGACGCAGAGAAACTTCCCAGGATGTATGTAGGACCCTCACTGGGTGAGAGGTAGCTGTTAGCTGAAGGCATGGGACAGAAACAGAGGAGCTGAGAGATATCTCTTAGGCTATCTGGGGCCCTCACTTAGAGCATGACTGCTGGGGGAGGGCAGGAAAGCTGAGAGAAACCCCCGAGATGACAAATCTCAGTGAGTGAAAAGCCTGACAAAATAGAGCTAAAAAAGATCTTTACTAGGCACAAGAGGTCTTCATCTAAAATGAGGCAGTGGCTAGCTGAGAACTGGAGCGGAGCAGCATAATGGACAGACGCGTTCTGAGATGCAGGAAGCCCAGGGCAGGCTAGAGAGCAAAGCGAAATTCACAGCAAAGTGAAATTCACAGCAAAGTGAAATTAAAAGACAAAAAAGGTAGGGAATGCTTATGAGAGGCCATGAGGTTGTTAAATTCTTTTAGAGTATTATATTTAAAACAGCAGCATACTGTAGAAATTATCATATATTCTTGTGTCTAAAGGCTATATGAATTTTATATAGCTGATGGATGGTTCAGAAAGCAGAAAGAGTTTCTCTGCAGCTTAGAAAACCTTCAGATGGACAAAAACCCATATAATGGCCGCTAGAGGCTGCTGGTGCTAAGAGCCCATCATCTACTGAAGGAAAATTCGGAATTCTGCTCTCAAAACCTAAAATCAGGATAAACAGAATCATGGAAAGAACAACAAACTGAGAAAAACTACAACAAACCCAACCTCAGATTAAAACAAAGTAATCTATCCTCACTACCCAAGAAGCCTGATAGAGGAAGATGATTGCCCTTTTCAGCCTGTTAATACTGATCTTGGGTGGCCTCTGTCTGCAATAACTTGGGGCGGTACTTGGATTTCCAGCCAGACATGGGCTGGATTGCAGCAGTGAAGGCGTCAGATCCTAGTCACTTAGACCAGTGGTCGGTGACAAGGGCCCTGGCCATTTGGCTTTGCAGAAAAGAGTTTCCACAAAGATGGAAAGTAGTGAAGCAAGTAAAGTATTTACTAGGAGGAGAAGAGTACCGTGCATGTAGGATAGACACGCAGGCAGACCCAGAGGGAGAGTCACTGAGTGGTACCTTCATGGCAGTTTAAATCACTAATATGGGGCGTTTCTTTCGGGTTTCCTTTGGCCAATCATTGTGATTTGCCTGGTTCACAGTCCGTATTTGTAATATCTCAGAATCCTCCCATGTGTGCATATGCATCCCTTAGCCAAGATGGATCCTACTAAAAAGGCATCTGGGTGGAACATCCCTTGACATGACTCCCCTTTGGCCTCCAAGTGGCCTTTTCTGCACATATGTGGTCCAGGAGGTCTCCCAACTTCCGGAAATGAGAACTATGTGGTCTGTGCAGGGTCCAGCCTCTTCCCTTAATTGCCCTGCTATTCTTATCTTAGAATTTTGGTCAATAGAAAATGAATCTCCAATTTGCTTTACCCTGGTGGGAGAGGGGGCCCATCTGCCTCCTGCCTCAATATTACATGCTTCAGTCCCAACTCTTCTTTTACTTACAGTGCACATAATGCAATAAAAAATTACAGAGTAGGGACCGCAAATCTAGAGTAAAAACAAAGCAGAAAAGATAGATGATCCAGATGTTGTAATTTCCAGGTAATGACTCATAAATATGTTAGCTGATTTAGTGAAAAAAGTATATAAACAGATGGGAAAACTACAGAGAAATGAAAACTTAAAAAAAAGGAAATTCTAGAATTGAAATATTCAATTCAAAATGAATTTATTTGATATGCTCAACAGAATACTGGACACAGAATGATAAAGATCAGTGAACTTGAAAAGAAGGCTACAGAAATTTTCCAAGTGACACATTAGGAGAAAAAGTAAATTTAATAAACAAAAGCATCTGAGATTGTGAGATAATATGTAATTGCTTAAGATATGTGAAATTAGGGTAAGAAGAGAGGGAAAGAATAGGACAAAAGAAATATTTCAGAAGGCAATGGCCGGTAATTTTATAAAGTGGCTGAAATAAATCAATCACAGGTCCCAGGCATTCAGGAAACCCTAGGCAGGTTAAATAAAAAGAAGACCATACTTTGACACATCATAGTTAAAATGCTGTAAATCAGGGTAAGAAGAAAACCTTAAAAGCAGTGAGAGGAAAAGCACACATGGTATTCAGGAGAACAAAAACTAAAAGGATGCTTGTCTTTTAATTAAACAACAGAGGCCTGAATACAATGGAATGACATTCTGAAAGTGATAATATGCATGAAGATAAAGGGAAAATAATATTTTTCAGACAGAAAAAAATCTGAGAGAATTCATCTTTATCAGACTTCTGTATAAGAAATGCTCAAAAAAAAATTCTCTAGATGGGAGAGAAATATATCAGATGGAAGCCAAGATTGACAGGAAAGAATGAGGAGTACCAGGATAGATACATATGTGGATAAAAATGACAGACTAAAATAATAAGCAGAACTATATACCTCTCCTTATTAATTACTATGTTTATATCCATCTTTTATATCTATAATTTAATTCACTTAAAAGTCTGCTGACTGCTTAAAGCAAACATAATAACCTCTCATTAGGGTTGATAAACTATGTAGAAGAAAATCTAGATGTGACAAAGGCTAAGGGAGCAAAATTAGGGACATAATTGCAAATATCTGTTTATATGGTGCCATAGTTCAATATTATTCAGTGTAGGTCTGATAAGTTCAAGATGCATAACCAAGTCTCTATAGTAGCTGCTAAAAGATAACACAAGTGAAATACTAATAAATACCTGATTGAGTTCCCCATCCCTCAACCCCCAATAAACGGTAAGGAAGTAGGTACAGAAGCCCAGAGAAAAGATAAGGCGTATAGAATGCAAATACTTATATGTTAGATCTAAACCCAGTCACAGCAATGATTGTATTTGAGGTCAATGAACTAAACATTTCTCTTAAAAGGCAGAGGATAGAATGGATAATAAAAGTACCGCTCAACTGTATGCTGTCTTTGAGAAATGTAGACATTAAGACAGAGCATTACCAAGACAGAGCAATATTTAAAATTACGAAGAATCAATTTACCAAGAGGAAATAATCCTAAATATACATGTGTTTAGGAACTTCAAAGGCTTCCCTGATGGCTTGCTGCTGCTGCTGCTAAGTCACTTCAGTCATGTCTGACTCTGTGCAACCCCATAAATGGCAGCCCACCAGGCTCCCCCATCCCTGGGATTCTCCAGGCAAGAACACTGGAGTGGGTTGCCATTTCCTTCTCCTTCCTGATGGCTTAGATGGTGATAAATAATCTGCTTGCAATGCAGGAGACCCAGAGCTTGATCCCTGGGTTGGGAAGATCCTCTTGAGAAGGGAATGTCTACCCACTCCAGTATTCTTGTCTGAAGAATCCCATGGACAGAGGAGCCTAGCGCGCTACAGTCAATGGGGCTGCAAAGAGTCAGACTGAGACTTTCACTTCACTTTACTTCATTCACAGTAACTGAAAAATTCACATTCTTTTAAAGTACTCACCAAAGTTTATCAAGATAGAACATATGCTGGGGTATAAAACAAGTTTCAGTAAATCTCAAGATTAAAACCACACAGCCTATGTATGTTCTCTGACCACAAAAGAATCAATAGAAAATCAACTAAAATATGTAGATAATTCAGAAATAGTTGAAAATTATGTGACCAATGGCAAAAGTTTGGATAAATATGAAAGCTCAATATATATCAAAGACTGTGGGAAACAGCAAAAGCAGATGTTGAGATAGATTTATAGCTCTCAATACTTAATTAGAAAAGAAGAAAGTTGAAAATTCAGTGGTCAAATCTTCCACATTAAGTTATATGGTATAATACCTAGAGCCACCACCAAAAGCCACCACCAAAAATACACATCAAAATGGAATTCTACAAATTGTTCGAGTAATTCAGGGATGGTCAGAAAACTAAAACACAGAAATGAAAAACATAACAGAAAATAAAAATATAAAATGGACTTAGCCTTAATATTATATCAATGTTATATTAAAAACAAATATCTTAAGATACCAATTAACATAGAAGAGCCTATAAGAAACGTGACCCAACTTTGTATGTTATCTACAAAGTCTGAAACTCATTTCAAATATAATGATGGTTATGTACATACCATGCAGTGTGCTAAGTTACTCAGTCGTGTCCGACTCTTTGTGACCCCATGGACTATAGCCCTCCAGGCTCCTCTGTCCATGGGATTCGCCAGGCAAGAATACTGGAGTGGGTTGCCATGCCCTCCTGCAGGGGATCTTGCTGACCCAACGAGCGAACCCGTGTCTCTTATGTCTCCTGCATTGGCAGCAAGGTTCTCTACAGCTCGCGCCACCTGGAAGGCCCTAGTTTAGTTATATCTCTTAATAATTCTAATCATTTGCCACAAACTGTGCAGCAGTAAAAAAGTACAAACTTGGTATGAATAACAACCTGAATGGATCTTGAGGTTATTACTCTGAGTGAAAAAAGCCAGACTCAAAGTTCATGTTCTATAAGATTTCATTTATCCATTTATGAAATGACAGAATTGCAGAGATAGAAAACAGATTAATGTTTGGTGGGTGATAAGGATGGTGGAGAGGAATAGGGTAGGTATGACTGTAAAAGGAACAGCAGGAGGAAGATCTTTGTTGTGATGGACTATTTCTGTAGTTCGACTGCAGAGATGTTTAAAAATTTTTTTCATGTGTGATAAAATGACACAGACTGTAAACACATGAATTGCACCAATGCCAAATTCCTAGTGTAATTAAATGCAAGCATTGGAGGATACTGGTGAAGGGGTACAGAGGACCTTTCTTACTGTCTTTTCCTACTTCTTTTGAATTTATAGTCATTTTGAAATACAAAAGAAGAAAAAGGAATGAACTGTTGATTCATGTAATAATACCAGTGAATATCATAACAGTGTCTTGACAAAAAAGAGTATACACTATATAATTCTAAGAAGTCTGAGAAGAGTCAAGAAATATATGAAGTGCATGAACAGATAAAGCCAATTTGTGATGACAGAAACTGGAACAGTAGTTAACCTGGGAGCTGGATGGTGGGTGGATTTTTGACTAGCTAGTGGCGCAAAGAACTCAGTTTGTCAAAACCCATCAAACTGCTCATTTAAAATCTGCACATTTTGCTTTCATAGGAACTACAGCTTGGTAGAAAAGCAAAAGAAAACTAGAAATAATATTCCAAAAGTGATATATCCTTTTGACTAGTTTTAAAATCATCCTTCAGTGTGTTTTATTTACTCCAAATATCACGTTAGATATACAGTTCCAACTAGTTAAAATGAACACTGCAAAAAATCCGTGAAGTGAATCTTGAAACATTGAGTTTGGCCTCACTTAAAGCAAGAAGAAATGCCAATCATTTTATTATATGTTAACCCTGACTTCAATCTGGGGAGTAAAAGGAAGGCCATAAAAATAATTTATATATTATTTGAATGTGGCAACACATTGCCTATCTTTTAAATGCATGCTCTTAATTTACCTCCATCAAATATGCTTTTCTGATTAAATCTCTTGCCCTGCAGCAAGAGTTCTTTGAACGCCTCTATGTCATGTACACTGTCGGATACTCTGTCTCCTTTGCATCCCTGGCCGTGGCTATTCTCATCATTGGTTACTTCAGGTGAGTAATTCTCAATCACTTCCTCCGTGAAGGGGCAGGTCTGTTTCTTATTCATCAAAGACACAGACCTCTCACAATCTGTGCCTCCAGATACTTTCCCTAAACATAAGCTTCTGAATTCAACCTTGTGTTATATTATTTGACTTTGAGAAGTTATTTTTGATGAAAAATTCAGGGTTATTCTTCGTTGTTTGTTTAAAGACTTAAAGCCTCAAAGCAGTATGAAACCATTAAAACAATGGGTCTGCATTGCAGTCTATTTTTGCTAAGTGATGCAGAGTATTATCAAAGGAGTTAGAAAATTTTCATTCATGATGTGAAGGCTTATTTCACCTTTTCCAAATAATTTTGGTGGCACGGGACAGAAATTCATCTTAAATAATCTCTAGATGATTCAATACCATACAGGAAGAAATAGAGGCTTCTCAGGTGGGTCAGTGGTAAAGAATCTGCCTACCAATGCAGGAGATGTGGGTTTGATCTCTGGGTTGGGAAGATCCCCTAGAGAAGGAAATGGCAACCCACTCTGGTATTCTAGCCTGGGAAATCCTATGGACAGAAGAGCCTGGTGGGCTACAGTCCATGGGGTCACATAAAAGTTGAACATGACTGAAGCAACTTAGCATGTATGCACACATAATATAATGGTATATTATAATATTATACTGTAGTATAATATTTAGCACTGCATAATCTGGATAAACATGGTAGCTGATCAGGATATATTTGAAGTTAACTCTCAAAAAATCATATTTTAGTTTTTGACTCCAATTGTTGCTCTTTTTGTTCAGGTTTATTATATTTCTTTTTTTGGGGGGAAGTTTGAGCTCATTTATGTATTTTCTGTCTCCATTTCTAATTTTATTCAAACCTAAATACTAAATATGTTCTCTCTGTAGACGACTGCATTGTACTAGGAACTATATCCACATGCATTTATTTGTGTCTTTCATGCTGAGAGCTGCGAGCATCTTTGTCAAGGACAGAGTGGTCCATGCTCACATAGGAGTAAAGGAGCTGCGGTCCCTGATACTGCAGGATGACCTACAAAGCTCCATAGAAGTGCCTGCTGTGGACAAATCACAATATGTAAGTGTTTTCCTCATGACCCCTTACATGGCTCACCACTTCTAAAAGTAAAAGCAAAACCTACCTGCAAAACTAGAAGGTTGGGATTTAAAAACCCAGGGGATTTAGTTCCTTTATTAGAGACCCAAAGACTTGTTTCCATGTAAGATTCCATAGTACTTGATTGTTCTCTTCGATATCCTAGTGTTATTAAGTATGTAGAATTACCCAGTCATTCAGTTAATGGAAAGCATTTTCACCTTGAAGTGGTATATCTGGAAATTAGGTAGAGTAGACTGATTTTCTTAATGCCATCGTTATCTTTGTCCTTTTCCCTGTAATTCACTATCGTCTCTGCTGATTGTAATTCTGCATTGGCTTTGTGACTTGTTTAAAATGAAGGATGAAGTGGGTGTAATGGTATGCCAGTTGAAAGTAGACTTCTATGAGTGAACCTAGTCAAGATTACCTGAGCTTCTCCCAGATCAGTAGAATCACCTAGCCAATCCATAGATTCATAAGACACATTAAATGTTTAGTGTTTTAAGCCATTTAACTTTTGGAGTATAACAAAGTCCAGAATAAAATAAATTCATGGTAGAATGATAGATAAATTTCTTCTTTATGCTTTTCTGTACTTTCCTAATTTTCTCTGATGATCAAGTATTCTTTTTTGAATAAATTGAGGAAAAGTGATTTCTTGTTACTTCTAAATCAAGCCAGCAGTCTTAGAAATGCTATATTTAAATAACATTGTTCTGGCCTCTTTCAAAAGTCTTGGCTTCCCCATTTATAAGAGACATTAGATTCTAAAAAAGAAATGGAGGAACTGCTTTTTAGTGGTAGAAACAGTATGAGTAGGAGTTCTAATATGGTGCCATGTTGGTTTATTTGTAACAGATTGGATGCAAGATGGCTGTTGTGATGTTTATTTACTTCTTGGCTACAAACTACTATTGGATTTTGGTGGAAGGTCTCTATCTGCATAGTTTAATCTTTGTGGCATTCTTTTCGGACACCAAGTACCTGTGGGGCTTCACCTTGATAGGCTGGGGTAAGGCATTTCTGTCTCCTTTCCTTTTCAAGTGGATTGTGGATTTCAGGGCTTTGTGTCATGCCTGTCATCAGCATTCTTTCAGCTCTTTTCCTGAAATAGTCTCTCCCCACCCCATCTTTATGTTTCCTTTCTCTTTAATTATTTATTGAGGAAAATTGTTAAAATCAAGTCTATGATTCTCCCAGTGGTAACAAACTTTTCACATTTAACTTAGGGTTACTGTTCTTAGACCAGATTCTTGAGAGGATTCTTTGGGGGAAATACCTTGTTTGCCTTACACATTTAGAACTGCTGTGCTCATCATGTCTTATGCCAGTGTCTTGATTTAACCGTAATTCCATTCTACAAATTTTGATTTTTGAATTTCTAATCCATAATGATGCATCTTTGATTTATAATTCTAGGTCATATGATGAGAATGACAGAAAGAAATTTATAGAACCATCTTGGCTATATTTAACAATACAAATTACAAGCTAATTATGTAGACTTACCATGTCTTTTGGAAGGAAATAGTTAGAATTACTTTTGGCATAAGTAATTAAAAAAAAAAAGATTGAACTCACATTCCAAAAATGCCTTTTCAGTCCTAGAGGAACTACTGAACCAGGCACTAACTCAGTGTGATATGGAGAAAGAATGTTGTTTGTTTGTTATAGTTTAAGAGAAATTAAAACTCACATGTGGTTAAAATTAAGAAGTCTCAAGATTAACAACTGTTATTTTAATTTGTAAATGATCAGGTGGTCAGCAGAGGGAAAAAATTAACTAAGTGGCTCAAGATTAAATTTGAAGGTTTTTTCCCCGCTCCAAAATAAGAAAGTTTTTTGCCTGTTTTGCCTTAACATTGTCTTAACATTTAAAAGCGTAAAGTAAGGGATATTGAATTTCCTGTTAGTTAATAACTCTGAAAAAGACAAAGGGTCAATTTACTGTTACTCTTTATTTATTATGAAATACTAATTGTAAATAAAATTCTATTTCTGAAAACAGTTTGGTTTCAAGCTGTCCCTTATCTTTGACTACCAATTACTAAAATAAAAAAAGATACATTTAATATTTTGGGGGGGTACTTTGGTAATTTTCTTAACAGTTTTTGTAGTTTACCTTCAAATCAAAATTATGTCTGTGTACTCACATCATTAGTAGAAGTTGATAAAGTTGTTGATAGAAAATTCAACAGTGACTTTGTCTGAGTTTGATTTAATTTTTTGGCTTGCTATGACACTGGTCACACTAGTAATAAACTTGTTTTTTCTTTATTTACGAATTGGTTTGATAGTCAGCTGCTCAGTCCCTTATCAGCTCTTATTTGGGCTGTATCGCTCAGTCTGTCGCTTCATAAAGTCAGGGATTTGTCTCACTGAAACCCAGGAAGTGTTAGTGGCTCTAGTTGTGTCCAGCTCTTTGCAACCCCATGAACTGTAGGCCACCAAGCTCCTCTGTTCACGGGATTTTCAAGGCAAGAATACTGGAGTGGGTTGCCATTCCCTTCTCCAGAGAATCTCTCTGACCCAGGGATTAAACCCGAGTCTCTAGCTTGTCCTGCATTGCAGGCAGATTCTTTACTATCTGAGCCACCAGGGAAGCTCTGAAACCCAGGAAACTAGTTTTCAAATCATTCTATGAAAAATAAAATGTAACAAAAAAAAAAAAGTAGGATTCCAGTGAGCTTCTATACAAGTCTTAGTTTCTTACCTTTCTTTAAAACTTGTATTAATTTCCCCAGAAACATTTTGGCATAGGAGTGACAATTATAGTAGATAACCATCACAACTTGAAATCATCATTTCATTGAATGGTTTAATAACATGCATGAAAGCAAGTAGGATTTACATGAAAGCTCACTTTTATAAATCATATTACATGCAATATTATGCTCACGTAACCACAATTTAAAACAGTAACAACTAATCTTTTTCTATGTTGTATCACATCTCTAGTACTTATTTATCTTATTTCCGGAAGTTTGTACCTTTTGTTGTACTTATACTGGAAGTTTGTACTTTTTGACTGACCCCTCTGGTGGCTCAGATGGTAAAGTGTCTGCCTGCAATGTGGGAGACCCGGGTTTGATCCCTGGGTCAGGAAGATCCCCTGGAGAAGGAAATGGCAACCCACTCCAATACTCTTGCCTGGAAAATCCCATGGATGGAGGAGCCTCGTAGGCAATAGATAGTCCATGGGGTTGCAAAGAGTCGGACACGACTGAGCGACTTCGCTTTCTTTTCTTTTCTTAAGTGTATAATTAAATGCAATTTTAAAATGTGTAGTTGGAGCCAAGAATAAAGTGCCTTATTTATGAGAAAATTAAGGCAGGGATAGGAAAAATTAAGGCTATGATTGGTTGAAAGAATAGAAACATAGTTATCATTAGAATTTGCTTTTGCTTCTCTGTACATCTTGTTTTGTGATAAGGATGTACAAAAACAGTCATTTTAAATATCCGTCAATTTACAAAGGCAGATACAGCATATGTTCCTCTTTAGATGGTAATTTCCTTCCTTGCCAATTTATTATTAAGAACCAGCAAAACCAATGTAAATAAAAGCAGCTCCACACATCATTACAGTGTGAATAATAACGTGCTGAGCGTTTACCTACCAAATGAGTGAAGTGAAGTTGCTCAGTCGTGTGCGACTCTTTGCAACCCCATGGACTGTAGTCTACCAGGTTCCTCCATCCATGGGATTCTCCAGGCAAGAGTACTGGAGTGGGTTGCCATTTCCTTTTCCAGGGGATCTTCCCGACCTAGAGATCGAATCTGGGTCTCCCACATTGCAGGCAGATGCTTTAACCTCTGAGCCACCAGGGAAGCCCGTTTACCTACCTAGAGGGAGCCTTAAGTTATAATTGGATCTAAACAAGATTTAGACCTAAAGTAATGTATAAGATAGAAAAAAAAGTTTCAATCTTGCTTCTTTATCCTTATTGAATGTGGTAATTTACCTCTGTATTAGCAGCTATTCTTAATTTTCACCTGTCAGATGAGATGCCAGAATGTGTGTATTACCATATAAAAGCACTTTGCCTTTGGGCTTCCCTAGTAGCTCAGCTGGTAAAGAATCTGCCTGCAATGCAGGAAACCCTGGTTCAGTTCCTGGGTTGGGAAGATCCCCTGGAGGAGGGCGTGGCAATCCACTCTAGTATTCTTGCCTGGAGAATCCCCATGGGCAGAGGAGCCTGGTGGGCTACAGTCCATGGGGTCTCAAAGAGTCAGACACAGCTAAGCACAGCACAGCACACTGAGCTTCCTTGGTGGCTCAGATGGTAAAGAATCTGCCTGCAGTGCAGGAGATTGGGGATTCAATCCCTGGGTCACAAACATTCCCTGGAGAAGGGAATGAAAGTTTACGCCAGTATTCTTGCCTGGAAGAGTTCCATGGACAGAGAAGCCTGGCAGGCTACGGTCCATGGGGTCCCAAAGAGTTGGATGTGACTGAGGGACTAACACTTTCACTTTCATTTAGACAAAAATTTCCTAAAACATAGAATTTGAGCAGAATTTTTAAAAGAGGGAGTTATATAAAAACAGTAAATAAAACTGGAATATAGAGTTATAAAATTAAATAGCCACACAGGCAGACTGAGGTTAAATTCAACTAGATCACTAAGAAAACCAAAGAAATTCCCTGCTGTAGGATATCACCTTATTTTAATTTTTCTGAAATTTTTAATCTACATCTATTTTTATGTTTCTTTGCTTAGAAAAGATATCTGAAAAATTACAAATGTGTCTTTTAAAAGGTAAAAATTATTGTGTTAAAAGTGTTCTGAGTTAAATTTTTTTCTCTCTTTGTAAGGTGCTTCCTGTGGCCTCTCTTTCCTTTTTTTAAAACTTCTTTCTAAAAGGCCACATATTCATTAAATCCTTTGATCTTCTATTGCAGAGTTCTATAAAAGTATGGTTTGTGTTTTTTTCGTGATGTCAGAGTCTAACTGAATATAGCATGAACTAAACAGTCCATCTTTACTGGAAGCAAAGACTCATAGAAAGTCAGTATAATTAATAGATTTGATGTTGCAAGCTCATAGGTGATTATGACTTATGAAAGACAAATATGTCATGCTCAAATCATCAAGCTAACATAGCACCATTCTTTGGTAAGTTTTCAGTACCTGCAAATGCTTCTGTCTGCAGCCAGTATGAACAAAAAAGAAGAGGCTAAACTGATCAAAACGTCCTAATTTTGTAACTTTCAGTGTAGGCTCTCTATGCCTTCCACCTTTAGAATGAGAAAATTCAAATTTTTAAAAACAATAGCCTTCCTGTCACTTCTCATGAGTCCCTCTTGTTGCTTCATGCTTCTTGGAAAGCATGTGGCTGTTGGAGTGGCAAGAGGTAAAAGTTATATGCACCGACCACTACCTGCCTTTGACTCCAGGAACTTCATTCCCCTCCTTACATAGCTTAACCTTATATCCCTCAAATGAAAATAGGGCCAATCTTCTTCTTCAGACTTTTGGGAACAAATAACATCAATGTACCAGCTCTCTTCTCAAATGGACAAGATGAAAATTAAGTGGAATTTTCTTGTTTACATAGTAACATTTTTCATGTCCAATTTTTCTCTTTCACCTTTTAATAGTATATTTTTATGTGATGAGTATAAGAAAAAGATACCTTAATCCTGAAACAAATATTGTCTCTGAATTCTTTTCTGATTGCAGGGTTCCCAGCGGCTTTTGTGACAGTCTGGGCTATAGCACGAGCAACTCTGGCTGATGCAAGGTGGGTGGAAAGGAAGAGCTAAAGCAAGAGCCTCAGATTTTCTCAAGGCTGGCTTCCTGCTTGGAGTTCGCACTTGTGGCTGTTCTCGATGACATTGCCCTTTAGGGATTACCCTGTAGCCTCTCATATATTACCAGCCAGCTATCCATTCCAGAGTCATGGGACAGAAGGACTCACAGACCCAGTTGGGATGCTTGAACCCCATGGTTTATGAAATCAATTTGAAATATACCATAAGAAGCTGGGGGAAAGAGATGGGTTAGTTAACATACTTAGGATGTTGTGCACACAGGTGAAAGGACCACAGTAACTGAGTTTAGGCAATATTCATATCTCCTTTCTCTTACTCTCTGCCACATTAGCATTCCCCACTGATGGTGTGGTTACGAGGGCCAGAAATAAGGTTGCGGCAAGAGACCCACAGACAGAAGGTGCCCTGGGCCAGGGACATGCACTTGCTGTCTCAGAGAGATGTAAGGGCACGTAGCCTACTCAGCAGTCCTAGGTTTTATTTGCATTCTTTGGGCAAAGGATATGTGGCCAGGATTTCCACCTATTGGTGCTTAATTAAGACATCAAGAATATCAAGGACTTCCTGTGTATTAAGGGATACTTTGTGTCTCATATATTTGGTGAACTGTGGATATTTAGTGCTCAGTTGCCCTAAATATCTAGTACCTGTGCTTAACACACACGTGTTCTACTTACTGCTTACATATATGTGTTGTCAAGTATAGGTTTAATCCACCTCTTTGTTTTCTTGTCTTGCATAGCATAGGTAAATATATTAAAATGATAAAACAAGTGCACATTAGAAGTGGAATCCATCCTAGGGAATCATTAGCCTCCCAGTTGCCTGTTTCTTTTTTGATGCTACATGACGCATGGATGCTGAAACATTCATTGCTTCATATTATTTCTGTTTTTAGTGATGATGAGTCAGAAAGGAAAGGAGAACGTAGAGAAGTATTCAGTTCCTGCTCATTGCTTTCACTGTCAAACTTATTGCTTGGACGGAATGTATCTCCCCCAAATGCATATGTGGGAAACCCCAACCCCCAATGTGGCTGTATTTGGAGATAGTACCCTTAAGAAGGTAATGAAGGTTAAATGAAGTCCTGAGGGTAGGATTCTGATATAACAGGATTAGTGTCTTTGTGAGAGGAGAAACCAGAGGGTGCCTTCTCTCTCTCTGTGTACATAAAGTAAACGTTTTATGAGCACACAGCAAGATGGTGTCATGGATATTGGTTAGTGGTTAGGTAACAGGGTGATGTTTTGGGAATCTTAATTACCAGTCTTCTGGTTTTAACCAGCCCGGGGACTACATGCTTGTAGTCAGCATGTAGTCAACATCCTCCTCTGGGCTGGTGCTTAATTTCTGCAGAACAGTGCAAAGTTATGCATTAATTCAGTTCAGTTCAATCTCTCAGTCGTGTCCAACTCTTTGTGACCCCATGAATTGCAGCACGCCAGGCCTCCTTGTCCATCACCAACTCCTGGAGTTCACTCAAACTCACTGTCCATTGAGTCAGTGATGCCATGCAGCCATCTCATCCTCTGTCGTCCCCTTCTCCTCCTGCCCCCAATCCCTCCCAGCATCAGACACTTTTCCAATGAGTCAACTCCTCGCATGAGGTGGCCAAAGAACTGAAGTTTCAGCTTTAGCATCATTCCTTCCAAAGAAATCCCAGGGTTGATCTCCTTCAGAATGAACTGGTTGGATCTCCTTGCAGTCCAAGGGACTCTCAGGAGTCTTCTCCAACACCACAGTTCAAAAGCATCAATTCTTCGGTGCTCAGCCTTCTTCACAGTCCAACTCTCACATCCATACATGACCACAGGAAAAACCATAGCCTTGACTAGATGGATGTTTGTTGGCAAAGTAATATCTCTGCTTTTCAACATGCTATCTAGGTTGGTCATAACTTTCCTTCCAAGGAGTAAGCGTCTTTTAATTTCATGGCTGCAGTCACCATCTGCAGTGATTTTGGAGCCCAAAAGAATAAAGTCTGTTTCCACTGTTTCCCCATCTATTTCCCATGAAGTGATAGCACCAGATGCCATGATCTTCGTTTTCTGAATGTTGAGCTTTAAGCCAACTTTTTCACTCTCCAATTTCACTTTCATCCAGAGGCTTTTTAGTTCCTCTTCACTTTCTGCCATAAGGGTGGTGTCATCTGCATATCTGAGGCTATTGATATTTCTCCTGGCAATCTTGATTCCAGCTTGTGCTTCTTCCAGCCCAGTGTTTCTCATGATGTACTCTGCATATAAGTTAAATAAGCAGGGTGACAATATATAGCTTTGACATACTCCTTTTCCTATTTGGAACCAGTCTGTTGTTCCATGTCCACTTCTAACTGTTGCTTCCTGACCTGCATACAGATTTCTCAAGAGGCAGGTCAGGTGGTCTGGGATTCCCATCTCTTTCAGAATTTTCCACAGTTTCTTGTGATCCACACAGTCAAAGGCTTTGGCATAGTCAATAAAGCAGAAATAGATGTTTTCCTGGAACTCTCTTGCTTTTTCCATGATCCAGCGGATTTTGGCAATTTGATCTCTGGTTCCTCTGCCTTTTCTAAAACCAGCTTGAACATCAGGAAGTTCACGGTTCATGTATTGCTGAATCCTGGCTTGGAGAATTTTGAGCATTACTTTACTAGCATGTGAGATGAGTGCAATTGTGCAGTAGTTTGAGCATTCTTTGGCATTGCCTTTCTTTGGGATTGGAATGAAAACTGACCTTTTCCAGTCCTGTGGCCACTGCTGAGTTTTCCACATTTGCTGGCATTTTGAGTGCAGCACTTTCACAGCATCATCTTTCAAGATTTGAAACAGCTCAACTGGACTTCCATCACCTCCACTAGCTTTGTTCATAGTGATGCTTTCTAAGGCCCACTTGACTTCACATTCCAGGATATCTGGCTCTAGATGAGTGATCACACCATTGTGATTATCTTGGTCATGAAGATCTTTTTTGTGCAGTTCTTCTGTGTATTCTTGCCACCTCTTCTTAGTAACTTCTGCTTCTGTTAGGTCCATACCATTCCTGTCCTTTATCTGAGGACATCTGAGCCCATCTTTGCATGAAATGTTCCCTTGGTATCTCTAATTTTCTTGAAGAGATCTCTCGTCTTTCCCATTCTGTTGTTTGCCTCTATTTCTTTTCATTGATCACTGAGGAAAGCTTTCGTATCTCTCTTTGCTAGTCTTTGGAACTCTGCATTCAGATGCTTGTATCTTTCCTTTTCTCCTTTGCTTTGGCTTCTCTTCTTTTCACAGCTATTTATAAGTCCTTCTCAGACAGCCATTTTGCTTTTTTGCATTTCTTTTCCATGGGGATGGTCTTGATCCCTGTCTCCTGTACAATGTCAAGAACCTCCGTCCATAATTCATCAGGCACTCTATCTATCAGATCTAGTCCCTTACATCTGTTTTTACTTCCACTGTGTGATCATAAAGGATTTGATTTAGGTTATACTTGAATGGTTTAGTGGTTTTCCCTACTTTCTTCAATTTAAGTCTGAATTTGGCAATAAGGCTTTCATGATCTCAGCCACAGTCAACTCCTGGTCTTGTTTTTGTTGACTGTATAGAGCTTCTCCATCTTGGCTGCAAAGAATATAATTTTGGTGTTGACCATCTGGTGATGTCCATGTGTAGAGTCTTCTCTTGTGTTGTTGGAAGAGGGTGTTTGCTATGACCAGTGCATTTTCTTGGCAAAACTCTATTAGTCTTTGCCCAGCTTCATTCTGTATTCCAAGGCCAAATATGCCTGTTCCTCCAGGTGTTTCTTGACTTCCTACTTTTTCATTCCAGTCCCCTATAATGAAAAGGATATCTTTTTGGGGTGTTAGTTCTAAAATGTCTTGTAGGTCTTCATAGAACTGTTCATCTTCAGCTTCTTTGTGTTACTGGTTCTGGCATAGACTTGGATTACCGTGATATTGAATGGTTTGCCTTGGAAACGAACAGAGATCATTCTGTCATTTTTGAGATTGCATTCAAGTATGCATTTTGGACTCTTTTGTTGACCATGATGGCTACTCCATTTCTTCTAAGGGATTCCTGCCTCAGTAGTAGATATAATGGTCATCTGAGTTAAATTCACCCATTCCAGTCCATTTTAGTTTGCTGATTCCTAGAATGTCGACGTTCACTCTTGCCATCTCTTATTTGACCACTTCCAATTTGCCTTGATTCATGGACCTGACATTCCAGGTTCCTATGCAATATTGCTCTTTACAGCATCGGACCTTGCTTCTGTCACCAGTCACATCCACAGCTGGGTATTGTTTTTGCTTTGGCTCCATCCCTTCATTCTTTCTGGAGTTATTTCTCCATTGATCCAGTAGCGTGTTGGGCACCTACTGACCTGGGGAGTTCCTCTTTCAGTATCCTATCATTTTGCCTTTTCATACCGTTCATGGGGTTCTCAAGGCAAGAATACTGAAGCGGTTTGCCATTCCCTTCTCCAGTGGACCACATTCTGTCAGACCTCTCCACTATGACCAGCCCGTCTTGGGTGGCCCCATGGGTATGGCTTAGTTTCATTGAGTTGGCAAGGCTGTGGTCCTAGTGTGATTAGATTGACTAGTTTTCTGTGATTATGGTTTCAGTGTGTCTGCCCTCTGATGCCCTCTTGCAACACCTACTGTCTTACTTGGGTTTCTCTTACCTTGGACGTGGGGTATCTCTTCATGGCTGCTCCAACAAAGCGCAGCCGCTGCTCCTTACCTTGGATGAAGGGTATCTCCTCACCGCCCCCGCTCCTGACCTTGAACGTGGAATAGCTCCTCTAGGCCCTCCTGTGCCTGTGCAGCCACCGCTCCTTGGATGTGGGGTTGCTGGATCATTAGATCATTATCTATATTTCTTTAGGAGAAACTAGGAGTCCCGCAACTCTGCTGTTCATGTTGTTACTACTTTTCTTGCTTGACTGCTTTTCCTTTGTTTCTGCATTTTCTCACTTTCCTAATTAGTAACTGAGTCTGCTCTTTGAAACTTGGGGAAGCCCTTGAAGACTGTAGACTAAAAAATATAGTCACAAACTTAAAGCAGAATTATTTTGTTTGGTGTGCATGTTTAGGACTCAGAGCCTGGGAGACAGTATCTCAGTAGCTCTGAGAAAACTGCTCCAAGGAGGCAGGAGCGGGGAGTTTGGCTATATACAAGTTTGCAACAAAGGAAGTAAGCAGTCTGAACATCAAAGATTAGATATCAAGTTAAGGAATTTAGCATTCTATGTATGGAAAGATGCAAGCCTCTGAGCTCACTGAATTCGTTCTTTTCATATGCAGCTCAGGTCTCTGGTGCCAAATCTTATTTCCTTGTTCAACCTTAGGAGTGGCTGTTGGCTGTTTCTTGCATTCCCTCAGTTCCTCAGCAATTACCTCAGCGAGGGGGAAGGGGGAAGTGGCAGCATCTGTTGGATCACAGTTTTGGGAGCCCTCATTCACATTTGGAGGCCAGAAATTGCTGAAGGCTGTGACATTTCTTGTTTATTGATATGGCAGGAGATGTTTTCATTTCACAAGTCTAAAGCTTTTTCCCAAATAAGAAGTGGGAATGTGGAGGGGCTTGTACCCAGAAGGATCCTGCAGGGTTTCATCTTTACTTACCTTTATCTCTTTTTGCTATTTGGATTTGCTGACACTTGGGGGTTAATGAGGGCTTCCCAGGTGGCGCTAGTGGAAAAGAACCAGCCTGCCAAATGCAGGAGACCTGAGGTTTGATCCCTGGGTTGGAAAGATCCCCTGGAGAAGGAAATGGCAGTCTACTCCAATATTCTTGCCTGGCAAATCTCATGGACAGAAGAGCCTGGCAGGGTACAGTTCGTGGGGCCACAAAGAGTTGGACATGACTGAAGTGACTTAACACACACATGGGGGTTAATGTTATCTACATTGTTATCATTATTGTTATGTTTACACAGCAATATTGGAAATCTCAAAGAAAACCTGCAGCCTTGCTGTTTGATTTCTTGAAGGAGAGAGGGAGGTTGAGTCAGTAAAGAGGTACTGCTAAGTCGCTTCAGTCGTGTCCGACTCTGTGCGACCCCGTGGACTGCAGCCTACCAGGCTCCTCCGTCCATGGGATTTTCCAGGCAAGAGTACTGGAGTGGGTTGCCGTTGCCTTCTCCTGAAAGAGGTACTAAATAATGCTAACTAATTTTACCCTGAGATATGTAACCAAATCAGTCAGATTTGGAATTTTAGAGAAGGTAGAACCAAAAGCATTGTTTGGTTCAGTCCTCTCTTGTGAGAAATGAATAGAATGAGACCTGATTGCCTATACATATCCTGGAGCACTTTGACTCCATTTATCCATTCCATTAGCTCTTCCAGGCTTTGAGCATGGAAAGAAAGCAAATATATTCATAGTGCATTAAATATTGAATTAAATAGGTAGGAGAAGGCAATGGCAACCCACTCCAGTACTCTTGCCTGAAAAATCCCATGGACGGAAGAGCCTGGTGGGCTGCAGTCCACGGGGTCGCACAGAGTCGGACACGACTGAAGCAACTTAGCAGTAGGAGTAGCAGGTAGTTTCCTTAGTTATCATGCATTTTTTCTCAAAAATTATAAACTAGGTATTGCTATTAATAATTCAATTCTTTTGCTGAACAAATGGGAAATATGAGTTTATTATTTTGAGAAAAAATCCATTAGGTACATGATACTTGCAAAACTACAACTGATGCTAAATATTGCTTTAAAATAGACGAATTAATGTAAAAATATTAACTATAAGTTAGATCATATGACTCCTCTGCATAGCATATTTACTCCTACCTTACCTTAGATTAAAATCTTGAATTCTGTAGTGCTCTGAGTGTGATAACTGGGTTAAGAGGTCATTTTACATTTATTTTGCATAGAAAATAAAACTGTGTTACCGCATTCATGGCATAATTTCATAACTACCTGATTTGATTTCTCGTGAAATTCAGCTTGTCTAAGATAAAAAGATTTTTGGGTTTTCTTGAGTGTCTTCTGACCTACGTATAGTGTCACGTCACAAAGTTCAGGTGGAGAGAGCAGACTGGGAGCATCTCCAAAGGCCAGAAGGGGTCCTGGTTCATGTCTCTTACACTTGAGATTTATCTTTTTCTGATCTGGACTTTCAAAGCTAGAACTTTTATTTTCTCTGTATTTTGGACATTTAGAAATAAGCAGATAAGACCCAGTTTTAGAAGGTACTTTAAACTATTGAATATACAAAAAGTTTTCTTCCAGTTCTAAAGTTCTAGTGAAGTGTTGACTAACGCAGGGTAAGATAACTGAGTCCTGTAGTTTGTGTTGTGTTTGGTCACTCAGTCATGTCCAACACCTTGTGACTGCAGCATGCCAGGCTTCTCTGTCTTTCGCCGTCTCCCAGAGCCAGCTCAAACTGATGTCCATTGAGTTGCTGGTGCCATCCAACCATCTCGTTCTTTGTTGTCCCCTTCTACTCCTGCCTTCAATCTTTCCCAGCATCAGTGTCTTTCTCAATGAGTCAGCTCTTCACATCAGGTAGGTGGCCAAGGTATTGGAGCTTCAGTTTCAGCATCAATCCTTCCAATGAATATTCAGGGTTGATTTCCTTTAAGAAATTTCCTGCAGTTTAGATTGGACAAATGACTTAAAGAGTGAATAATTTTCTCTTTCTTTTTAACTTACAAAAGCAAAATACCTTATGACTGTCTCCCTGCTCACTCAAAGGAGATAAGAGGTGCCAATAGGAACATTAAGGCTTGCAGTGGAAAGGACCAAGAAATGTTACATTCTATCATTCCTGGGAAATCTGCATGGCTTTGAGGTTACTTCACTTCCTCTTCTCTTATCAGAGTGTGAGTGTTGGAGACAATACAGTATTCCAATACTGGGTCCCTCTGGCAGAACAATGCATTTCCTGCTCCCAGCTTGGCTGCAAAAGGACCTACTTTCCTGTCTATGCTCTACTATTCAAGACTACTGTATTTTATGCTTTACCATTCAGAGTTACATATTTACTGACATTTATTCCTGCATTTCCTAGGGTGTTAAAATTTATTTTAAAAAATCTGAACAGACGGTAGTTTTTTGGCCATGTTCACAAACACAGTGTGAGCTGGGTTATTGAATAATTAATGAAAAACAAGAATCAACAGCATTTCCTTAAAAGAAAAAAAAAGAAACCTCAGTTGCCTCTTATCAAAGGGCAGATTTAAAACTTTGACATTGAAAATGATCAAAGTCAAGTTTTTCTTGTTTTTAGAAGTAGCTGATTTGACCTACTTCCAGATACGAGTGTTTTGTAGAGCTGATGTTGTAGCCACACATTCCGGGAAACAAACTCACTCAGAAGGACAATGCAGATAGTGGAGTGCAATTTATTACACCGGAGGGCCCAAGGCAGAGTCTCCTCTTAGCCAAGGACCCTGACCAGTCCTTGTGAAAACCTTATATACCCTAAGTGTATGTGCCCAAACCCACCTCCCCAAATTCCCTGAAACTAGTCTGAACAAAGGAAAAGAAAGATACAGTCAAAGATAACCCATGATTCATATGCCTTAGGCCTAAGTAGTTAACAGTGGACGATTATCAATAGGCCTGTGGTCAATAGAGTTTATGATTCTATTCAGTTACACAGATAATTAGGGTATTCTTTTAGGTGAGGAGTCTAGGTATGAGCCCTGGGGCTCTTCCATCCGGGGGGTCTGGTTTTCCAGTTGATATGTCGTTTCCATAGATACTGCGCGTATAGCTCAAAGTCCAGTCAGGCCCAAGATAGAGTCGTGCTTTCAAGATAAAGCCTGTTCTGTTTCCTCCTTCACTGAAATTGCATAATTGAATTCCAGTGTGTTAGGAGACACCACAATGAAATGTCATTGTGGCAAAAAGAAAGAGGGCTATAAAGATATTATCAAATGTCAAAGCTGAAAAGAGAATTTATGAAACCCAAGAGTCTCATAGCTAGTGAATCAGTGTTCAATTTATATTTTCACAATATGTGCCACTTTCCTTACAGTTGGAAGCCTTTTTAGAGCAGTGTGATAGACGTTTTGCATGACTCCATAACACTGTCTTTCTCTTGTCTGGCTGAACAATGTGGAAAATAGGTGCATGCAGATAATATTGGGCAGTGTTCAATACTGTGTAAACAAGTAATGTACGCAAGTTACTTGTGTAAACAAGTAACATACGTTTGATGTCCATTCTGATTCAGTCTTCAAGCCCGTTGATTTTGCTGATTTCAGTGTGGCTGGATCAGAATTACACTTTGGTGTAGGAGTTTGGTCGATTTAGCTGTGGTACCTCCTTCCAATGGAATGCTGGGCTACTGAGCTCTCTCAGTACTGACATGGAAAGAAATTAAAGATATGCTATAAAAAGGAAAAGGCAAGTTACAGAACAGAGTGTACACTGCATTTTTGTAAGATGGGGAAAATAAGATTATAGTATCTGTATGTGTTTGTTTATGCACAACAAAATACTGAAAGCATGCACAATAAAGTAATAAAAGATATTAACCTGTAAGCAGAAGGGCAAGGTCAGATATAGACAGCAAGATGGGGAGGACTGAAATGTCTCAATGTCTGTCTTTTTATATAGGTTGATTTTTGAAATGAGAATATATTGCTTACATAAAAAAATTAAAATTTTTGTTATTATATGTGTGCTGAAAATGTTTTACTTTCAAGAAATAGTTGAAATAGCTTTTTATTATCCATAATTTGTTCATTAATTTAAAAGTAACTTCTTAATATAAGTTTATCATCTAGAATTAAAAAATTATCATTATTTCACTAAAATTTCTTCATAAGCTTTTATTTACTAATGCTACAATCAATGCTAGGTCTAAGGAGAAAGAAACTGAAGGCTTTTATTTATGTATCTTTAATTTTAAAAACTGTTTAAAGTGTGATGTTAAAGTTTCAAGTGGAACTAGTTTTTCTCAACTCTGTTCCATTTATTCTAGTATAAGACCTTTACCACAAACCAAACTGGGTGAAGTTTAACTTACTTTGAATTCAGTTAATTCAAAACATGTTTATTGGCTACCTAGTGCCTGTTCTAGGCACTTATAACAGAAAACAAAAACAACAGCAATCCCTGCCTATCTAAACTTAAATTCCAGTTGGAGCGAGCAGGAAGCAGAAAATAAGTATAGCAAATAGGTAAATTATATACTGGTGGCTTGGACGGTAAAGAATTTGCTTGCAATGCAGGAGACCCAGGTTCAACTCCTGGGTCAGGAAGATCCAAGATCTTTGGAAAAGGGATGCCAACCCACTCCAGTATTCTTGCATGGAGAATTCCATGGACAGAGGAACCTGGTGATCTACACAGTCCACAGGGTTGCAAAGAGTCAGACACGACTGAACAACTAATGTATCTTTATTAATGCTATAAAAAAACTCTTAAAAAAAGAAGATAAAAGTCATGATGTTATGCAAATATGAAATGACTACCTGTCAGAGATTTTTTGACTCACTGATTAGTAAGCTAACCAATAAGCTTAGCTTAGTAACCAGTAAGCTATTATAACTGGTTCAAAGGAGAAATAAAAGAATCGCATGTTTATATTTAGTACTGTGAATGCTGAAATGATTTTACAAATAAATGTAGAAACTGGTCAATATTCACAGATCACTAGTCACTTACATTTCACCAAACAGCTAATTTTCCTTTCTAGGGATAAAAATCATTCGTATTCAATTTTCTTCTCCATTCCTATTAACAAGGATCATTTGCATTATTGTTAGTTTTATGTTGCATGTCTGTGGATAAGAATGTATTAATGTCAGTGTCTTACAGCCAATGGAGTAAATTCTGAATATGGGAGGACTTTCTCGGTCAACTGTTAAAAAATGGCTCATTCCAGTGATAACGAAAGTAAAGAATCAATGGTACCACATTTAGAAGACTAATTTTTTTGTGGCTCTGGAAACATAGTTTTGACTCTTGTTGTAAAAATAATATACCACTATTTATAATACTTATCCCCAAAGTGTTGCTAATAGTATAGAAAGCAGGACTCACTACATTTTTCCCCACTGGGAGTTTTAGGAGCCTTTTTTTTTTTTTGGTCTGCTTGTTTCGTAATCAAAATCCTGGGTATGGAGTTTTTGGTAAAACTTAAAATGGTACTTAATTCTTATCGCTTATTTACTTTGCCAGTCTATTCATGGAAGTTCTTTTTCATGTCTCAGATGCTGGGAACTTAGTGCTGGAGACATCAAGTGGATTTACCAAGCCCCAATATTAGCCGCTATCGGGGTAAGTTTAAAAGCCTGTATAGTTTAAAAAAAAGAAAAACAAGATGCATAATTAAACTGGTGCTAAAATCCAGAGAAAATATGTTGGTCACTTTGTTTATAAAAGTTTAGGAAACCTCATGTTATATAATAGCTGTTGAGAAACTCTGGGTTGGGAATCCTTATTCCTTATTCCTGGATCCTTATTCCTGGCTCACACTGAGATCCATGAAGATCCATGAAGAAAGCTCCCTTTAATCTTCTAGCACATAGGAAAAATTCTGGGACTTCAAAATATCTATGAACTTTTGCAGGTTCAAGCAGTTGGGAGGTCCTTACACTCTTCCCTTTTTTCAGCCATTATTTTATAATGTTCTGATCACCTAGTAATAGGTCAGGAGGAGAGGTCAAGAGGGAATAGCAAGAGAACAGGAATTATGAGAAGGAAATATGGGAGTATGATTTATTATAAAGCATTGCCTAAAGCTTTTATTTGACATATTTTCCAAAAGGAGTTAAGAGAATTCCACACTGATGTATAGCCTCTAATAGGTACTAAGAAAAAGACTAGAGTTGGCAATGATATTGCATGGGACCTTATCTGCTTGTAATATTTCAAGTATATAGTATAGCTGATTTTTATCTGAAGGTCTGTCGTTTGTTTACAGATTTTGTATATGTCAGTTGCTCAGTTGTGTCCGACTCTTCGTGACCCTATGAACTGTAGCCTTCCAGGCTCCTCTGTCCATGGGAATTCTCCAGGCAAGAATACTGGAGTGGGTTGCCATGCCCTCCTTCAGGGGATCTTCCCAACCCAGGGATTAAACCTGCATCTCTTACATCTCTTGCATTGACAGGCATGTTCTTTACTCACTAAGCCACCTTACTCACATCACCAGTGTGGATGAGAAGTTTATATGCTGAGTTTTCTAGATTGCAATGCGAAGCAGTTAAGTTAGGTGATTATGACTGAGGGAGTTAAAAGTCGTTCAGTCATATTTGACTCTGTGACCCCATGGACTGTAGCCCACCAGGCCCCTCTGTCCATGGGATTTTACAGGTGAGAATATTGCAGAAACCAGTAATCAAGAAACCAAGCACCACACTCGGAGAGCTGGAGAACTCATGTTTATTATGCCAGCAGGCCCAACGGAGTTAACACTGTAAGCTCTGAGCCCTGAACAAAGGGGTCACAGAGTTTTTATGGACAGACTATAATGGGCAACACTAGCTGTTAATAGGCTGATTTAAGCTAAGGGGTTTTGCGAGCGTGTGGGGAGCAGCAGTCAAGATGGGGAGGGGAATGCCTGACCTTTACACAGACAGGCATGATTAAGCAGGTTTACAGGGGCTGGGCAGTTGCAAACAGCAAGACAAGGGTGCGTGAGATAAGCTCCAGTTCCTAGTATTGTAAGTGCCCACTTTC
The DNA here is from genome assembly GCF_032405125.1 of Capricornis sumatraensis. Classification (NCBI taxonomy): domain Eukaryota; kingdom Metazoa; phylum Chordata; class Mammalia; order Artiodactyla; family Bovidae; genus Capricornis; species Capricornis sumatraensis. Next base: position 141,193,451 of record NC_091071.1, read on the forward strand.
TGAGACTACGTGACCTATGTGATCCAGACTTTGCAAGGAGCAAGCTGAATTACAGAGGCAGAAGGAGCAGGAGGTTATGTAAAATTTTAACTTTTCCTCTTCGAGAATACTGGAGTGGGTTGCCATTCCCTTCTCTAGGGGATCTTCCTGACTAGGGATCGAACCTGCATCTCCTGCATTGGCCGGTGGATTCTTTACCATTAGCGCCACCTGGGAAGCCCCTAGGTGATTACAGAGATTCTGAAAGATTCACCATTGGTGAAAAGGAACCAGAAATGATGGTACAGTCAATAAATGTTGAAGGATACTTGAGTGGGATGTCATTTTCATCTTCTAGAACTAAAATTATACAAATCAAAAATTCTTAAATCTTTTTTCCCTATTAGAACATCCATTTAATTTCAAAAATCAGATTTTTTTTTCTATTCACTTGAAGCTACCTTTTTGTTTCTTTATTACAATTAGGGGTTATCTCAATTCCTCTTAAAGTTTCCTCATTTTATGGTGGAAACAGCCTGTATGGGAAGAGATGCTCCTAGAGCCCAGGTCTCAGCTCCTGGAGTGCAGTTCTCCTTCCTCTGAGCTTTTCTGAAGCCTGAAAGATGATGCTAATAATAACAACATACATAGCCAAGAGCTTACCACCACTGGGCAGTGTTTTATACACTTTATTTACATTGATCACATTGATTTACATTGATCTAATCCTACCAATAACTCTAAATGAGGAAACTGCCCAAGGTCACTCAGCTAGCAAGTGGTAGAGCTCGGATTTGAACATCAGGGCCAGCGTCCCTACCTAGTGAGCTCCATACACTTATGATAAAAGCTGGCATTCTTGATAGTTCAGAGGAGACCCTGCCATTCATGCCCACATGCCTTTATGTGCTCTGCCTTTGCCTCGTTTTCCTTTCAGTTCCTTGAACTTTTCCATGTCTGCCCCTCTCAGCACTGTTCTTCATTTTGCACTATACTCCCGGAAGGCTGGGAAGTGATGCCTCCTACTCCCCACTTTAAATGTCACCTCTCCATTGTGGCCTCCCTTATGCTCTCCATCTAAATTAGTTCACCTGTTATAACCCGAGGGCTTACCTGGTGGCTCAGTGGTAAAGAATCTGCCTACAATGTAGGAGACCTGGGTTCAATCCCTGGGTTGGGAAGATCCTCTGGAGGAGGGCATGGCAACCCACTCCGGTACTCTTGCCTGGAAAATCCCACGGACAGAGGAGCCTGGCAGGCTGCAGTCCATAGGGTTGCACAGAGTTGGACGTGACTGAAGCGATTTAGCAGCAGCAGTAATATATCCCACAGAGCCTGGTGAGGTTTTTTCCTCTTCAAGATCATCATTTAGTATAATGCTTTGGCTTATTTGTTGAATGCCTTTCTTGCCCACTAAACTGCAAGGTTTATGTGAATAAGAACCATATTTTTCTCTATGTCTATATTCTAATGTCCAGCAATTTGCCTGAAATGGAGTGGCCACTCCATAAACACTTGCTGAAAAAATAAAACTTGTGTACAAAGTAATTAATCATGCTGAAACAGTAAGAAGTAAGAAGTGAAATAAGAGCACAAAGCCAGTATAATTGCAGAACTTTTGAGTTCATTTCACACAATCTTTTTATTTTCTTAAAAAGGAAACTAAAGTCCACACACATAAAGGTCACACAGCCAGTGTGACAAAACAAAGACTATAACCTGCATTTTTGGACCATATTTTTTTCACTTACATTTCCAAAGCATGTAAAAATTTTTTCCTCAAAATTATGGGGAAATAATCTTTTTATTTTTATGGCTGCATTTATAGCTTTTATATGTTAAATTCAGGATAAATTTTGTTTTTTAGTCTTGCATTGCATATAGTATGAATGAGAATTCATAGTTTCTGACTTGAAGTCATATCAATAGAATTGAATTTTAGAGATAATTACAGACAAGTACAAGTTTGGAAGAAACCACCCACTTGATTTTGGACTCATGAAATCTAAAACCGTTGCTATTCAGTCTCTCAGTTGTGTCCAACTCTTTGTGACCCCATGGACTGCAGCATGCCAGGCTTCCCTGTCCTTCACTATCTCCCAGAGTTTGCTCAAACTCTTGTCCATTGAGTTGGTGATGCCATCCAACCATCTCATCCTTTGTCATCCCCTTCTCCTCCTGCCTTCAATCTTTCCCAGTAACAGGGTCTTTTCAAATGAGTCAATCCTTCGCATCAGGTGGCCAAAGTATTGGAGTTTCAGCTTCAGCATCAGTCCTTCCAATGAACACCCAGGACTGATCTCCTTTAAGATGGACTGGTTGGATCTACTTTCTACTTATTTGATAAATGAATATTTTAGGGTCTTTTTTGCTTCAGGTTTTATCGCAAAACCTTTTCTTCCTTAAACTGCAAACAGCTTTGAGACTGGGATTTTCATTATTCTTAGTTTGAGTCCAAGAGCAGTTATGTAACTATTAATACCTTAGGTTTATACATTTATAATATATAGAAAAGGCCAGTTTTCATTCCAATCCCAAAGAAAGGCAATGCCAAAGAATGCTCAAACTACGGCACAATTGCACTCATCTCACACGCTAGTAAAGTAATGCTCAAAATTCTCCAAGCCAGGCTTCAGCAGTACGTGAACCATGAACTTCCAGATGTTCAAGCTGGTTTGAGAAAAGGCAGAGGAACCAGAGATCAAATTGCCAACATCCACTGGATCATCGAAAAAGCAAGAGAGTTGAAAAACATCTATTCTGAAAAACATCTATTTCTGCTTTATTGACTATGCCAAAGCCTTTGACTGTGTGGATCACAAGAAACTGTGGAAAATTCTGAAAGAGATGGGAATACCAGACCACCTGACCTGCCTCTTGAGAAACCTGTATGCAGGTCAGGAAGCAACAGTTAGAACTGGACATGGAACAACAGACTGTTTCCAAATAGGAAAAGGAGTATGTCAAGGCTGTATATTGTCACCCTGCTTATTTAACTTATATGCAGAGTACATCATGAGAAACACTGGGCTGGAAGAAGCACAAGCTGGAATCAAGATTGCTGCGAGAAATATCAATAGCCTCAGATATGCTGATGACACTACCCTTATGGCAGAAAGTGAAGAGGAACTAAAAAGCCTCTTGATGAAAGTGAAATTGGAGAGTGAAAAAGTTGGCTTAAAGCTCAACCTTCAGAAAACGAAGATCATGGCATCTGGTCCCATCACTTCATGGGAAATAGATGGGGAAACAGTGGAAACAGTGTCAGACTTTATATTTTGGGGCTCCAAAATCACTGCAGATGGTGACGCAGTCATGAAATTAAAAGACACTTACTCCTTGGAAGAAAAGTTATGACCAACTTAGATAGCATGTTGAAAAGCAGAGACATTACTTTGCCAACAAAGGTCTGTCTAGTCAAGGCTATGATTTTTCCAGTGGTCATGTATGGATGTGAGAGTTGGACTGTGAAGAAGGCTGAGCACCGAAGAATTGATGCTTTTGAACTGTAATGTTGGAGAAGACTCTTGAGAGTCCCTTGGACTGCAAGGAGATCCAACCAATCCATTCTGAAGGAGATCAGCCCTGGGTTTTCTTTGGAAGGAATGATGCTAAAGCTGAAAGTCCAGTATTTTGGCCACCTCATGTGAAGAATTGACTCATTGGAAAAGACTGTGTTGCTGGGAGGGATTGGGGGCAGGAGGAGAGATGGCTGGATGGCATCACCAACTCGATGAATGTGAGTCTGAGTGAACTCCAGGAGTTGGTGATGGACAGGGAGGCCTGGTGTGCTGTGATTCATGGGGTCGCAAAGAGTCGGACACGACTGAGCTACTGAATTAACTAACTATACATTTATAAAGTGCTGATTGCTGCTGCTGCTAAGTCGCTTCAGTTGTGTCCAACTCTGTGCCACCCCATGGATGGCAGCCCACCAGGCTCCCCGTCGCTGGGATTCTCCAGGCAAGGACACTGGAATGGGTTGCCATTTCCCTCTCCAATGCACGAAAGTGAAAAGTGAAAGTGAAACCGCTCAGTCATGTCTGACTCTTAGCGACCCCATGGACAGAGGAGCCTGGTAGGCTCCAGTCCATGGGATTTTCCAGGCAAGAGTACTCCAATTCAGGCAATACATTATAGTTCCAGAGCCCACAGATTTCTCTGTTCATGGTAATTGAATTTAAGCTCAGCCAGTGTTTACCAGATTGAGAGCACATACCCTTGGACATAGAGGACTGATTAAGTAGTACATGCAATATTATTAAGTAATGTGCAGTCATATATTGAGAGTGTTGGTCCTTCTCCAACTCTTCTGAGCATATCTCAGAGACAGTCTCATTTTGGTACTGGTCTTTAATACTCTTCTATTATGTGTGATATCTTCCTTTGGGGGATGGAGGTGGGGGACAGACAACCCAGTCTACATAAAATTTCGCGTGACTTGTTTCCATTGTATTTATTTTTACAGTTGCCACTTGCTTACAGCAGCTTCTACTGGATTTCCATTTATGGTAATGATATGAAATTTAAAAGTTTAAACTTTAATAAAAGTAGATTGAAGAAGGGTATCAAGTAAATAATAGTGGATGAATAATATTGATATAGCAAAATTATGGTGGTGGCACTTGGAAAATGCTGAAATAGACAAATTCCCTTGACAATTAAATTTGAAGTGGCTGCAAAAGACATGACAAGTGTAACCGGTAGTTGTGGAAGACTAGCTATGTTTCATGTGATCAGGAATTTTAAAAATATAAAAGGACAGGTCATGTTTTCTGTGGCTGGCTGGCTGGGTGCATTTGTGGAAGATGCGGGAGAGTAGACTGAAAGTGGAGAGGAACTGATTTGTGATTGGCCTTGTATTTTGTGCTAAAAGGACACTGGAATTTTCCTTAAAATTGTAATAAGACTTTGGAAGATTTTAAGCAGGTTAGTGATCAGATTAGATTTGGGCTTTGACATAACGGGGATGGTGTCTAGGCACAGGGTGCTCCTAACCCTGGAGATAACTGCAGAGGAAGTCTGGTCACCGCAGGCTCCCTCCATAAAGAAGGGTGGGCTGAGTCAAGCAACCTCAGTATTCTTCCCACGTTCACTCATCATATGCTTTAGTCCATCACCTCCAGGGCTGGAGAGAGTAAGGGAGGTGGGGAGAGCAGAAGTGCACATCAGTTGAGCTGCCTCCCCTGGAAGGAAAGATCAAAAGCAGGGGTTAAATGAACTAGTCTGGAGGTATGGACATCTGTTTAAGAGAGCTATTAGCTATTCACTTTTAAGTACATAATTCTATCCGATTAACTCTCACATCAATTACAATATTTTGAAGGTCCTTAGATTTCACTGTGAGAGGTCATTTTCTTCATGTAGGTTTCCAAAGAAAGATACAAGCATTAAAGAATTATGTTAAAATTGGAAAAACCATGAAGAGTGTTAAACTAAGGTGGGCAGCAAAGGGACATCAGTGCTTCAGTAGCTGGTGACCATGAGGAGGGTGACAGCAATCCAAGGCTTTTTCTTTTTCTGATAGGAGTCAGTCCCATCTCTTCCATTCACATAAAACCATTCCTTTTGAGGCGTCACAAACTCTCAAAATATTTTTCTGTACAATGTTTTGCTTCATCTTAGCAGAACCAAAATGAACATGTAATAAAAACTATTTATTTTTAAGGAACCAAGAAAAGGTAAGTGTCATTGATAAAAAGTATTACTGATTTAGTTAATATTTAATAATACATCTTTTATACCTGGGAGCTTCCCAGGTGGCTCAGTGGTAAAGAATCTGCCTGCCAATGCGGGAGACACAGGAAATGCAGGTTCAGTCTCTGGGTCTGAAAGATCCCCTCGAGTAGGAAACGGCAAACCACAGCAGTATTCTTGCCTGAAAAATCCCATGGACAGAGGAATCTGTGGACTATAGTCCATGGAATTGCAAAGAGTCAGATATGACTGAGCATACATGCCATACAACTTTTATATTCGTAGGGTATAAATTTCTTTGAGTTACTTTTCTTATGGTACATACGTCTAAGGAATGTGGGAGGGGTGAAGTAGAAAATCCAAAATTCAGTCCTAAATCCAAAACTTTTATTAAAGAGGCTGAAATGCGAAATCAGGGCCAGTTACTTGCTGAGATACTAGAATTTATGTACTTGTTTTTTTATAGGCAGTAGTTTATTTCCTGGTAACACCCCCCAAATAATCCATAAAATAAAAAAATGTACATGTTGGAAAGCATTTTGGGGATCTCTTGCCAGATGATAATCTGTCAACACTATTTCAGAGATTTTGGCCTTTAAATAATCCTACAGAAAATTGCTAACTGTGAGAGCAAATAGTTTGGTTTATACATGTTGGTGGATTTTAGGAAATTACAGGGCAACAGTTCCTTCCTTCCTTCCGCCCCCCTCTCTCCCTCCCCTCCCCCCTTTCTTTCTGTTATTGGTATATTTGCCTGTTTTTAGATGTCTGTCATAGATTACAGCACCATTGTGTACCCAAGCTAAGGACTAGTCTCTGGCCAACAAGGAGTTTGTGATGTTTGTCATGGGCTTGCTCATCCTATGAATAATGATCTAATTTGAGTGAGTAAGTAGTGGCCCTTGAAGAGACTGTAGCTATTTAGAGTGCATTAAATGGAGATGCTCCAGACTTTCATTTTTTTCTTATACATGTTTTGTTCATGTACCTGTCAAAAGATATTTCGGGGAATTCCGGAAAATGGAATAAGATGGTACTTTTACTAGTTCCTTTAAGAAAAATTTTACAGTGATGAGTTAAAAAAAATAATACCCAGTTCACTTTATGAAATATAAAAAGAAGGGGACAAGAAGAGTACAAGCACCTCAGCTGCTGTTGAGTCAGTGATTCATTTCCGCCCAGTGGTTATTAAAGAAAACTCAGTGATGAAGCACAAGAGGGGAGGGTGAGAGGAATGACTGATAAGGAAGGAATTTAAAGTAAAGTGAATGAAATTTAATTTCTAATCTTTAATGGAATTGCAAATACAAAATTGTTTTTTTTTCCCCCTAGAGGAAAATCTCTGCTCCATAATCCCTTTCCTCCTCTAAATAAGTCAAATATAGAACTTCAAGTGAAATTAAAGCTCAAGCATTTACCCATAAGTTACAAATTGAATTCCAACTGATAAGAATTGAATTAAATATTTTATCATCATGCCTGTTATAAAGATAATCAAATGATAATAACTGATAAAGATTAAGGAGTTTATTATCTATCATTAAAAGTTCAATATTTAGAACTGATGTACATATAAACAAAGCAGACACATTTCCTATGTTCATGATACTGAAAAAGAAACCAGTATATGGGGTGAGGTGTGATGTGTTCAGAGGATCTCTGAGGACTGCTAATACATAACATCCCTCTTTGCTGCTCAGATTCCAAACAAGTCGAGATATAAAACAAAGGAGAGAGAGAACCAAAGCAAAATCCTTAGAGCTGCTGGAGTCTGGGGTGATCTTAATCTGTCGGTGCAGTGGGCCTGTTGAAGAAGCCCATAATTAGGCGGTATCTGCCCACTCAAGCACAGGATGTTCAGATGCTGAGATGCTGCAGAGCAAGTCTGCTCAGTGCAAGCTGCCAAAGTAAAGAAGGATGAGTTGAATTATACAGATTTAGTATTCTTCCCGCATTCACTCATCAAATACTTTAGTCCATCTTCTCCAGGGATGGAGACAGTAAGGTGGAGTGGGGAAAACAGAAGTGCACATCACTTTAGCTATCTTCCCTGGAAGGAAAGATCAGGAATGGGGAGAAAGAGAACCCTCCCCATTACGTATCCAAAGGCACTGACGAAAATTTTAAGTGTAAATAGATAGCTTTACAGATTCTTTAGCTCAGACAGTGAAGAATCTGCCTGCAATGCAGGAGACCCGGGTCAGGAAGATCCCCTGGAGAAGAAAATGACAGCCCACTCCAGTAATCTTGCCTGGAGAACTGCATGGACAGTGGAGTCTGGCGGGCTACAGTCCATGGGGTTACAATGAGTTGGACAGGACTGAGAGACTAACAGTTTCAGTTTCAGATATCTTTAAAGATATTTTAAAACAGTGGACTTTCTTATACATAAATTTTGACTTCTTTCTCTACTAAAATCTTTTGTGATAGACATTTAGAGGTGAAAATTCTACACTGAAGTGGATGTGCTAATTTACCTCAATATAAGTAGGGTTTAGAGAGTGCACATTTCATTCACTCATTTAACAAGTCTTGTTTAAGACCAAGAACACTGCAGATGCTGTGTGAGCAGTGGGGTTGAGATGGTGGGAAAACAGTCACCAGTTTCTCCTTAAACTTAAGCATAGTCGGTTAATGCATGCAAGTGAGTCATGTCTGACTCTTTGTGACCCCATGGACTGTAGCCCGCCAGACTCCTCTGTACGTGGAATTTTCTAGGCAAGAATACTGGAGTGGGTTGCTATTTCTTTTTCCTGGGGATCTTCCTGAGCCAGAGACTAAACCTGCTTTGCCTGTGTCTCCTGCACTGGCAGGCAGATTCTTTACCACTGCACTACCTGAGAAGCCCATGGGGGTGAGATAAGATTTAAATGTGACAAGTGCTAGGGTGGGACTGGGGTGTCAGGAATAGCTTTTGAGAAAAAGTGACATTCAGGCTAAAGCCTGAGAATGAGCTGTCCTAGTAAGGATGGGGGAGAAGGCAATGGCATCCCACTCCAGTACTCTTGCCTGGAAAATTGAGCGACTGAGCGACTTCACTTTCATTTTCACTTTCATGCATTGGAGAAGGAAATGGCAACCCACTCCAGTGTTCTTGCCTGGAGAATCCCAGGGACGGGGGAGCCGGGTGGGCCTCCGTCTATGGGGTCGCACAGAGTCAAACACGACTGAAGCGACTTAGCAGCAGCAGCAGCAGCAGTAAGGATGGGAGAGCAGAGGGAGTGGGGCCAATGATTCTGGCAAAGGTGATTCTAGGAGCAGTCTTTGAGATGGCCTAAGGAGCCACAGGTTTCATGGCTGAAATTTTGAACTTGAAATTTATCTATGCTTCACTTTGAATAAATCTTTAAAAACGTAATTGAGAGAGAATCTAATGTTTATATTTGCATTATTTTAAAGCCACATTTCCATAAAATGTATTCTGTGTGCTGCTGGCTTACTCTGTGTGCTACAGGACTTCCGTGGTGGCTCAGTCAATAAAGAGTCTGTCTGCAATGCAGGAGACCCAGGTTCAATCCCAGGGTCAGGAAGATCCCCTGGAGAAGGACATAGCAACCCACTTCAGTATTCTTGCCTGGGACATTCCTCCAAGGAATGCTTTTGTTGAATTCCTTGGAGTTCTCTTTTGGGCTTCCCTGAGAGCTCAGTTGCTTTTGAACTATGGTGTTGGAGAAGACTCTTGAGAGTCCCGTGGACTGCAAGGAGATCCAACCAGTCCATTCTGAAGGAGACCAGTCCTGGGTGTTCATTGGAAGGACTGATGCTGAAGCTGAAACTCCAATACTTTGGCCACCTCATGGGAAGAGTTGACTCATTGGAAAAGACCCTGATGCTGGGATGGATTGGGGGCAGGAGGAGAAGGGGATGACAGAGGATGAGATGGCTGGATAGCATCTCCAACTCGATGGACATGAGTTTGGGTAAACTCTGGGGGTTGGTGATGGACAGGGAGGCCTGGTGTGCTGCGATTCATGGGGTCACAGAGTCAGACACAACTGAGAGACTGAACTGAACTGAGAGCTCAGTTGGTAAAGGATCCGCCTGCAATGCAGAAGACCCCAGTTCGATTCCTGGGTGGGGAAGATCTGATGGAGAAGGGATAGGCTACCCACTCCAGTATTCTGGCCTGGAGAATTCTATGGACTGTAGTCCACAGGTGGCAAAGAGTCAGACACGAATGAGCCACTTTCACTGGCTTATTAATGACAGTAAGCAAAATTTTCCCTTCAAGAAGGTTACTTGAGATATGCAAGGATCCTCTAAGTGATTTCTCTTTCTCTAAATGATATTTCTTTATTTAAAAGAAATTTTAAAATCTCCCCAGAATGTGAGTTGTTATTTTTCATTCCATTTCCCAATATAAGTGTCATTTTTCCTTCTGTAAGCTCAAATCTTTCTCTAGAGCAGGATTTTTTCTTTTTATGTCTTTATTGATTTGTTCTAGTTATAATTTTCCTCAGAAAGAGAAATAATCTTTCAATTTTGTGCCCTCCATGTAGACATCTAACCCTCATCACAAAAGTCTTTGTTCTTCATTCCTCCATTTGGAGAGATTCTTCAAGTGTCTTCTAAATTGCGAAATCCATTTTCCTTCTTTGTTAGACCTAATGTTTGTGTTTCTAATATTGATTTTAAAACCTGGTTATAGCAAAGGAGAAAAGGAAAGATATACCCATTTGAATGCAGAGTTCCAAAGAATAGCAAGAAGAGATAAGAAAGCCTTCCTCAGTGATCAATGCAAAGAAATAGAGGAAAACAATAGAATGGGAAAGACTAGAGATCTCTTTAAGAAACTTAGAGATACCACTGGAACATTTCATGCAAAGATGGGCTCAATAAAGGACAGAAATGGTATGGACCTAACAGAAGCAGAAGATATTAAGAAGAGGTGGCAAGAATACACTGAAGAACTGTACAAAAAAGATCTTCACGACCCAGATAATCACGATGGTGTGATCACTCATCTAGAGCCAGACATCTTGGAATGTGAAGTCAAGTGGGCCTTATAAAGCATCACTACGAACAAATATAGTGGAGGTGATGGAATTCCAATTGAGCTGTTTTAAATCCTGGAAGATGATGCCATGAAAGTGCTGCACTCAATATGCCAGCAAGTTTGGAAAACTCAGCAGTGGCCACACGACTGGAAAAGGTCAGTTGTCATTCCAATCCCAAAAAAGGAAATGCCAAAGAATGCTCAAACTACCACACAATTGCACTCATCTCACATGCTAGTAAAGTAATGCTCAAAATTCTCCAAGCCAGGCTTTAGCAATATGTGAACTATGAACTTCCAGATGTTCAAGCTGGTTTTAGAAAAGGCAGAGGAACCAGAGATCAAATTGCCAACATCCACTGGATCATCAAAAAATCAAAAGAGTTCCAGAAAAACATCTATTTCTGCTTTATTGACTATGCCAAAGCCTTTGACTATGTGGATCACAAGAAACTGTGGAAAATTCTTCAAGAGATGGGAATACCAGACCATCTGACCTGCCTCTTAAGAAACCTGTATGCAGGTCAGGAAGCAACAGTTAAAACTGCACATGGAACAATGGACTGGTTCCAAATAGAAAAAGGAAGTCAAGGCTGTATATTGTCCCCTGCTTATTTATTTAGTGGATACACCAGGCTCTTTGTCCACAAACATTATTTCATTAAACCTGTAACACTGTAAAAAAAAATCCAGCAAACTCTCAAAAAGTTGATTAAAGAAGACACCCACCAATCAGTCCATCAATTTGATAGCTAAAATGGCAATCAAATGGATTATGGAAAGAATTAAGAAAAACTAAGATTAAGAGAACTTGCTGCCTTAAAAGACAGGTAAACAAAATGCACACATGCACGCACACATGCACATACACTCACTTAACAGTTGAATGAAATTAAAAAAATTATAAATAATTTGAGAAATTATCATATATAAGTTGGAGAAGGAAATGGAACCCACTCCAGTACTCTTGCCTGGAAAATCCCATGGACGGAGGAGCCTAGTAGGCTGCAGTTCATGGGGTTGCGAAGAGTCGGACACGACTGAGCGACTTCACTTTCTCTTTTCACTTTCATGCATTGGAGAAGGAAATGGCAACCCATTCCAGTGTTCTTGCCTGGAGAATCCCCGGGAAAGCAGAGCCTGGTGGGCTGCTGTCTATGGGGTCACACAGAGTCAAAGACGACTGAAGCGACTTAGCAGCAGCAGCAGCATATATAAGTAATATATGCAGAAGGCACCATGAGAAATGCTGGGTTGGATGAAGCACAAGCTGGAATCAAGATTGCTGGGAGAAATATCAATAACATCAGATATGCAGATGACACCACCCTTATGGCAGGAAGTGTGAAAGAGGAGAGTGAAAAAGTTGACTTAAAGCTCAACATTCAGAAAATGAAGATCATGCCATAACTTCATGGGAAATAGATGGGGAAACAGTAGAAACTGTCAGACTTTATTTTTTTAGGCTCCAAAATTGCTGCAGATGGTGATTGCAGCCATGGAATTAAAAGATGCTTACTCCTTGGAAGAAAAGTTATGACCAACCTAGATAGCATATTAAAAAACAGAGACATTACTTTGCCAACAAAGGTCTGTCTAGTCAAGGCTATGGTTTTTCCAGTGGTCATGTATGGATATGAGAGTTGGACTATAAAGAAAGCTGAATGCAGAAGAATTGATGCTTTTGAACTGTGGTGTTGGAGAAGACTCCTGAGAGTCCCTTGGACTGCAAGGAGATCCAATCATTTCATCCTAAAGCAGATCAGTCCTGGGTGTTCATTGGAAGGACTGATGTTGAAGCTGAAACTCCAATACTTGGGCCACCTGGTGTGAAGAGCTGACTCATTTGAAAAGACCCTGATGCTGGGAAAGATTGAGGGCAGGAGAAAAAGGGGATGACAGAGGATGAGATGGTTAGATGGCATCACCGACTCGGTAGACATGAGTTTGGGTAAACTCTGGGATTTGGTGATGGACAGGGAGGCCTGGCCTGCTTCATTCCATGAGGTTGCAAAGAGTTGGACACGACTGAGTGACTGAACTGAACTGATAAGTTAGAATCTTTCCAAACTTTTCTTAATTCATGCTACTCTTTAAAAAATTTCTTTATCTCAGTCCACTATTAACTTTCTTCTATGGGCAGTTTGGTGCAGTGGTTGAGTCCATTCTATACATCTGGGCTGCATGGGTTTCATTAGGGATCTGCAACTTGCCAGCTGTGTGACCATACCTAATTTGTGTAAGCTGTGACTCAGATTCCTCACCTGCAAAGTGGGGAGAATAATGTGCCTGTTTCATAGAGCTGTTGTGAAGACTGTCGATTCACCTGAAATACTTAGAATCGTACATAGTCAATAACTCAGTTTTTGACTAACCTATAGTCTATACTTTCCTAAATTATTCATAATAATTTTTTTGAATTTCATTCAGCTGTTATGTGAGTGCATGTGCATGTGTGCATGCATGTGTGTATTTTGTTTACCTGCTTTTTAAGGCAGCAAGTCCTCTTAATCTTCAGTTCGGTTCAGTTCAGTTGCTCAGTTGTGTCCGACTCTTTGTGACCCCATGAATCGCAGCACGTCAGGCTTCCCTGTCCATCACCATCTCCCGGAGTTCACTCAGACTCACGTCCTTCGAGTTGGTGATGCTATCCAGCCATCTCATCCTCTGTCGTCCCCTTCTCCTCCTGCCCCCAACCCTTCCCAGCATCAGTCTTTTCCAATGAGTCAACTCTTCGCATGAGGTGGCCAAAGTACTGGAGTTTCAGCATCATTCTCTCCAAAGAAATCCCAGGGCTAATCTCCTTCAGAATGGATTGGTTGGATCTCTTTGCAGTCCAAGGGACTCTCAAGAGTCTTCTCCAATACCACAGTTCAAAAGCATCAATACTTCAGCGCTCAGCTTTCTTCACAGACCAACTCTCACATCCATGCATGACCATTGGAAAAACCATAGCCTTGACTAGACAGACCTTTGTTTGCAAAATAATGTCTCTGCTTTTGAATATACTGTCTAGGTTGGTCATAACTTTTCTTCCAAGGAGTAAGCATCTTTTAATTTCATGGCTGCAATCACCATCTGCAGTGATTTTGGAGCCCCCCAAAATAAAGTCTGACACTGTTTCCACTGTTTCCCCATCTATTTCCCATGAAGTAATGGGACCAGATTTCATGATCTTTGTTTTCTGAATGTTGAGCTTTAAGCCAACTTTTTCACTCTCCTCTTTCACTTTCATCAGGAGGCTTTTTAGCTCCTCTTCACTTTCTGCCATAAGGGTGGTGTCATCTGCATATCTGAGGTTATTGATATTTCTCCCAGCAATCTTGATTCCAGCTTGTGCTTCTTCCAGCCCAGTGTTTCTCATGATGTACTCTGCATATAAGTTAAATAAGCAGTGTGACAATATACAGCCTTGACGTACTTTTCTTAATTCTTTCCATAATCTACTTGATTGTCATTTTAGCTATCAAATTGATGGACTGATTGGTGGGTGTCTTCTTTAATCAAATTTTTGGGATATTGCTCCATTTTTTTAACACTGTTACAAGGTTTAATGAATAATGTTTGTGGATAAAGAGCCTGGTATCCACTAATAAATATTAGTTCCCTTTCAGTTCAGTTCTGTTCAGTTCCGTCGCTCCATCATGTCTGACTCTTTGCGACCTCATGTACTGCAGCATGCCAGGCCTCCCTTTCCATCACCAACTCCTGGAGTTTACCCAAACTCATGTCCACTGAGTCAATGATGCCATCCAACCATCTCATCCTCTGTCATCCCCTTTTTCTCCTGTCCTCTATCTTTCCCAGCATCAGGGTCTTTTCAAATGAGTCAGCTCTTCGCATCAGGTGGCCAGAGTTCCCTTTCACTGTCAATGAATACAAGATCACCTATAGTTTAAATCAGTTTTGTCTAGATTATTGTTTTATTGGAGTGAAAGACAGACAAAGACTGAGTTGTTAAGCATATTACTTCATCTATCTTTAGGTCTATCATAGTGCCAGCCACTCAGAAGAGACTTAAAAATGTGCATTGCACTGTGTTTAAGTACATCGTATATTTTATTTATGGAATGTTGCTCTAATATTTATTTTCTTATTTAAGCTTTTTTAAAATTTATTTTTAAATTTTAATTGGAGGCTAATTAATTACTTTACTATATTGTGGTGGTTTTTGCAGTACATTGACATGAATCAGCCATGGGTGTACATGTGTCTCCCATCCTGCACCCCCCTCCCACTTTCCTCCCCAACCCGTCCCTCTGGGTTGTCCCAGTGCACCAGTTTTGAGTGTCCTGTTTCATGCATCAAACTTGGACTGGTGATCTATTTCACATATGGTAATGTACATGTTTCAATGCTATTCTCTCATATCATCCCACCCTCGCCTCCTCTCTCAGAGTCCAAAAGTCTTTTCATCTGTGTCTCCTTTGCTGTCTTGAATATAGGGTCATGGTTACCATGTTTCTAAGTTCCATACATACACGATAATATACTATACTGGTGTTTTTCTTTTTGGCTTGCTTCACTTTGTATAATAAGCTCCAGTTTCATCCACCTCATTAGAACTGATTCAAATGTGTTCTTTTAAAATAGCTGAGTAATATTCCATTGTGTATATGTAACACAGCTTTCTTATCCATTCATCTGCTGATGGACATCTAGGTTGCTTCTGTGTCCTAACTATTGTGAACAGTGCTGTGGTGAACACTGAGGTACACATGTCTCTTTCAATTCTGGTTTCCTCGGTTTGTATGCCCAGCAATGGGGTTGCTGGGTCATATGACAATTCTATTTTTGTTTTTTAAGGGATCTCCACACTGTTCTCCATAGTGTCTGTACTAGTTTACATTCCCACCAACAGTGTAAGAGGGTTCCCTATTCTTCAAATCCTCTCCAGCATTTAATGTTTGTAGACTTTTTGATAGCAGCCATTCTGACTGGCGTAAGATGGTACATCATTGTGGTTTGGATATTCATTTATGTGATATTGAGTGACACTGAACATTTTTTCATGTGTTGGTTAGCCATTTGTATGTCTTCTTTGGAGAAATGTCTGTTTAGTTCTTTGGTCTATTTTTTGATTGGGTTATTTTTCTGATATTGAGCTGCATGAGCTGTTTGTATATTTTTGAGATTAATTCTTCATTAGTTGCTTCATTTGCTATTATTTTCTCCCACTCTGAAAGCTGTCTTTTCACCTTGCTTATAGTTTCCTTCTTTGTGCAAAAGCTTTTAAGTTTAATTAGGTCCCATTTGTTTATTTTTGCTTTCCTTTCTATTACTCTGGGAGGTGGGTCATAGAGGATCTTGCTGTGATTTATATCAGAGCGTTTTGCCTATGGTTTTCTCTAGGAGTTTTATAGTTTCTGGTCTTACATTTAGATCTTTAATCCATTTTGAGTTTATTTTTGTGTATGGTGTTAGAAAGTGTTTTAGTTTCATTCTTTTACAGGTGGTTGACCAGTTTTCCCTAAAGAGATTGTCTTTTCTCCACTGTATATTTTTGTCTCTTTTGTCAAATAAAAGGTGTCCATAGGTACATGGATTTATCTCTGGGCTTTCTATTTTGTTCCATTGATCTATATTTCTGTCTTTGTGCCAGTACCATACTGTCTTGGTGACTGTAGCTTTGTAGTATAGTCTGAAGTCAGGCAGGTTGATTCCTCCAGTTCCATTCTTCTTTCTCAAGATTGTTTTGGCTATTCGAGGTTTTTTGTATTTCTATAAAAATTGTGAGATTATTTGTTCTAGTTCTCTGAAAAATACCATTGATAGCTTGATAGGGATTGTATTGAATCTATAGATTGCTTTGGGTAGTATACTAATTTTCATTATATTGGCTCTTCCAATGCATGAACATGGTATATTTCTCCATCTGTTTGTGTCATGTTTGAATTCTTTCATCAGTGTTTTATAGTTTTCTATATATTGGTCCTTTGTTTCTTTTGGTAGATTTATTCCTAAGTATTATTCTTTTTATCGCAATGGTGAATGGGATTGTTTCCTTAATTTCTCTGTCTTCTCATTGTTAGTGTATAGGAATGCAAGGGATTTCTGTGTGTTAATTTTATACCCTGCGACTTTACTATAATCACTGATTAGCTCTAGTAATTTTCTGGTGGTGTCTTTAGGGATTTCTACATAGAGGATAATGTCATCTGCAAACAGTGAGAGTTTTACTTCTTCTTTTCCAATCTGGTTTCCTTTAATGTCTTTTTCCTCTCTGATTGCTGTGGCTAAACCTTCCAAAACTATGTTGAATAGCTGTGGTGAGAGTGGGCACCCTTGTCTTTTTCCTAACTTTAGGGGAAATGTTTTCAGTTTTTCACCATTGAGAATAATGTTTGCTGTGGGTTTATCATATATGGCTTTTATTATGTTGAGGTATGTTCTGTCTGTGTCTGCTCTCTGGAGAGTTTTTATCATAAATGGGAGTTGACTTTTGTCAAAGGCTTTCTCTGCATTTATTGAGACAATCATATGGTTATTATCTTTGAGTCTGTTAATGTGGTGTATCACATTGATTGATTTGTGAATATTGAAGAATCCTTGCATCCCTGGGATAAAGCCCACTTGGTCATAATGTATGATCTTTTGAATATGTTGTTGGATTCTGTTTGCTAGAATTTTGTTGAGGATTTTTGCATCTATGTTCATCAGTGATATTGGCCTGTAGTTTTCTGTTTTTGTTGCATCTTTGGTTTTGGTATTAGTGTGATGGTAGCCTCAGAGAATGAGTTTGGAAGTTTACCTTCATCTGCAATTTTCTGGAAGAGTTTGAGTATGATAGGTGTTAGCTCTTCTTTAAATTTTTGGTAGAATTCAGCTGTGAAGCCATCTGGTCCTGGGCTTTTGTTTGTTGGAAGATTTTTGATTGCAGTTTCTATTCCATGCTTGTAGTGGGTCTGTTAAGATTTTCTATTTCTTCCTGGTTCAGTTTTGGAAGGTTATACTTTTCTAAGAATTTGTCCATTTCTTCCAAGTTGTCCATTTTATTGGCATATAGTTGCTGATAGTAGTCTCTTATGATCCTTTGTATTTCTGTGTTGTCTGTTGTGATTTCTCCATTTTCATTTCTAATTTTGTTGATTTGATTCTTCCTCTCTCTCCTTTTTTTGATGAGTCTGGCTAATGGTTTGTCTATTTTATTTATCTTCCCAAAGAACCAGCTTTTAGTTTTGTTGATTTTTGCTATAGTCTCCTCTGTTTCTTTTTAATTTCTGCCCTAATTTTTATGATTTCTTTCCTTCTACTAACCCTGGGGTTCTTCATTTATTCTTTTTCTAGTTGCTTTAGGTGTAAAGTTAGGTTATTTATTTGATTTTTCTCTTGTTTTTTTGAGGTAAGCTTGTATTGCTATGAATCTTCCCCTTAGCACTTTTACTGAATCCCATAGATTTTGGGTGGTCGTGTTTTCATCTTCATTACTTTCTATGCGTATTTTGATTTTCTTTTTTATTTCTTCCATAATTTGTATGTTATTCAGAAATGTGTTGTTTATCCTCCATTTGTTTGTATTTTTAATAGTTTTTTTCCCCTGTAGTTGACATCTAATCTTACTGGTTTGTGATCAGAAAAGATGCTTGGAATGAATTCAGTTTTTTTGAATTTACCAAGGGTAGATAAATGACCCAAGATGTGATCTATCTTGGAGAATGTTCTGTGTGCACTTGAGAGAAAGGTGAAATTCATTGTTTTGGGGTGAAATGTCCTATAGATATCAATTAGGTCTAACTGGTCCATTGTATCATTTAGTTTGTGTTTCCTTGCTAATTTCCTGTTTGGTTGATCTATCCATAAGTGTCAGTTGGATATTAAAGTCTCCCACTATTATTGTGTTATTATTAATTTCCCCTTTCATACTTGTTACCATTTGCCTTACATATTGTGGTGCCCCTATGTTGGGTGCATATATATTCATAATTGTTATATCTTCTTCTTGAATTGATCCTTTGATCATTATGTAGTGTCCTTCTTTTTCTCTTTTCACGGCCTTTATTTCAAAGTCTATTTTATCTGATGTGAGTATTGCTACTCCTGCTTTCTTTTGGTCTCCATTTGCCTGATATATCTTTCTCCAGCCTTTCACTTTCAGTCTGTATGTGTCTCTTGGTTTGAGGTGGGTCTTTTATAGACAGCATATATAGGGGTCTTGTTTTTTAATCCATTCATCCAGTCTTTGTCTTTTGGTTGGGGCATTCAACCCATTTACAGTTAACGCAATTATTGATAAGTATGATCCCATTGCCATTTACTTTGTTGTTTTGGGTTCAATTTTATAAACCTTTTCTGTGTTTCCTGTCTAGAGAAGATCCTTTAGTATTTGCTGAAGAGCTGGTTTGGTGGTGCTGACAGCTTTTGCTTGTCTGTAAAACTTTTGATTTCTCCTTCATATTTGAATGAGATTCTTGCTGGGTATAGTAATCTGGGCTGTAGGTTTTTCTCCTTCATCACTTCAAGTATGTCCTGCCATTCCCTCCTGGCCTGAAGAGTTTCTATTGAAAGATCAGCTGTTGATCTCATGGGGATCCCTTTGTGTGTTATTTGTTGCTTTTCCCTTGCTGCTTTTAATATTTGTTCTTTGTGTTTGATCTTCATTAGTTTGATTAATATATGTCTTGGGGTGTTTCACCTTGGATTTATCCTGTTTGGGACCCTCTGGGTTTCTTGGACTGGGTTGGCTATTTTCTTCCCCATTTTGGGGAAGTTTCCAACTATTATCTCCTCAAGTATTTTTCTCATGCCCTTTCTTTTTGTATTCTTCTGGGACTCCTATGATTTGAATGTTGGAGTGTTTAACATTGTCCCAGAGGTCTCTGAGGTTGTCCTCATTTCTTTTCATTCTTTTTTCTTTTTTCCTTTCTGCTTCATTTATTTCCACCATTCTATCTTCCACCTCAGTTATCCTATCTTCTGCCTCAGTTATTCTACTGTTGGTTCCATCCAGAGTGCTTTTGATCTCAGTTATTGCAGTATTCAGTATTGATTGACTCATCTTTACTTCTTCTATCCTTGTTAAACATTTCTTGCATCTTCTCAGTCCTTGTCTCTGGATTATTTATCTGTCACTCCATTTTGTTTTCAAGATTTTGGATCATGTTTACTATCATTATTCTGAATTCTTTTCCAGATAGACTCCCTATCTCCTCCTCTTTTGTTTGGTTTGGTGGGCATTTATCATGATTTCCTTGCCTTTTCATTTTATTTAAATCACTATGTTTGGGGTGTCCTTTCTGTAAGCTGAAAGTTTGTGGTTCTTCTTTATTGTGGAGCATGCTCCTTGTGGGTGTGGTTGGACTAGTGGCTTGTCAAGGTTTCCTGGTTAGGGGAGCTTGTGTCTGTGTTCTGCTGGGTGGAGCTGGAGCTCTTCTCTCTGAAGTGCAATGAAGTGTCCAGTAGTAAGTTTTAGGGTGTCTATGGGTTTGACATGGCTTTGGGCAGCCTGTCTTTTAATGCTCAGGGTTGTGTTCCTCCTTTGTTGGAGAATTAGCAAGGTATGTCTTGCTCTGGAACTTGTTGGCTCTTGGGTAGAGCTTGGTTTCAGTGTAGATATGGAGGCTTTTGGTTAAGCTTTGTCTATTAACGTTACCTGGAATCAGGAGTTCCCTGATGTTCTCAGGTTTTGGAGTTAAGCCTCCTGCCTCTGGCTTTCAGTCTTATTCTTACAGTAGCCTCAAGACTTCTCCATGCATACAGCACAGATGATAAAACATCTAGGTTAATGGTGAAATAATTCTCCACAGTGAGGGACACCCAGAGAGGTTCACAGAGTTACATGGAGAAGAAAAGAGGGAAGAGAGAGATAGAAGTGACCAGGAGGAGAAGAGGGGGAGTCAAAAAGGGAGAGAGCAATCTAGGCAGTAATCAATTCACTATGTGTGGTGGTCCCGAGATGGTGGAGGAATAGGACAGGGAGACCACTTTCTCCCCCACAAATTCACCATTAGACCATTTGAATGCTGAGTAACTTTGACAAAACAACTTCTGAATGCTGGCAGAGGACACCAGGTACCCAGAAATGCAGGCTGTTCTCTTCAAAAGAAGGTAGGACAAAATATATAAAAAAAAAAGCGAGACAAAAGAGTTAGGGATGGAGACCCATCCTGGGGAGGAAATCGTGAAGGAGGAGAAGTTTCCAAACAGCAGGAGGCCTTCTCACAGGTGGGTCTGTGGGGAGTTTGGGAATCTCAGGGGGCAATATAACCAGGAGGAAAAAACTCCACAGAATATGTGCCTGACCACGACTCCCAGCAGAGAAGTAGCCCAGATGCTCATGTCCACCACCAGCAAGTGGGGGCTGGATGGGGAGGCTCAGGCTGCATGCTTTAGGGTAAGGGCTTGGCCTGAGTGACCTGGGGACAATCTGAGGGAGCTGATGTGAGATAGCAACCCAAACTGTGGGATCACCAGAGAGAAAAAAAGAACTTTCCCGTGAAAGGCTCTAACCTAAACATGCAGCCTGGCCTGCTCACAGAACAAAGGATTGAGCGAATACCAAAGGAGAGCTAGCCGGCTCTATGAAATTTGCTTTAAAAATAAGGTCTTTTTTTTCAAGGTAATAGTAGGTTATAAAAATGAAAATTAAAGGAGTAATAAAGAACTTAAAGATAAAAAATTTAATAATAGTAGTAAAAATAAATTTAGGAATTTCTCTGGAGTTGTTGTGGGCAGTGTGGAGTCAGTTCAGTTTCAGATAGTTCCTTGTTCCAGCTTGTACTTGTTCTCAAGGTCTATAGGCCCCCTCCAAAGCTTCAGTTCAGTTCAGTTCAGTCACTCAGTCGTGTTTGACTCTTTGTGACCCCATGGACTGCAGCATGCCAGGTCTCCCTGTCCACCAACAGCTCCTGGAGTTTACTCAACCTCATGTCCATCGAGTTGGTGATGCCATCCAACCATCTCATCTTCTGCCATCCCCTTCTCCTCCCACCTTCAATCTTTCCCAGCACCAGGATCTTTTCAAATGAGTCCGTTCTTCACATCAGGGGCTTAGTCAATGTTAACTACAGGGTTTTCATCTATTGCACCTGTCACTTCCAGAGTGGTTCCCTCTTCTTTATTTTAGCTTCCTCTGTTTGCAAGTCTCTTTGGTGTCTAATTTCTGCCCTGACACAAGGGGGTGAAGGTAGTCACTTATTTAGGTTCACTTGTTCACTTGTGTTGTGGGAAGGGAGAAACACTACAAACAAATATTGCGGGCATGTGTGGGGAGTGCTCACAGTGTATGGACCACACTGGGTTTGCCCCAACTCACGGTGTGTGTGCTTTCCGGGTCTACGCTGCTCAGGCTCCAGGGTGCTCTGCAGGGATACTGTTCAAAGCAGGCCCTGCATTTCATGCACTTTCCAGGTCTAAGCTGCTCAGGTTTAGGTTCTCGGGTACTCTGCAAGGGCACAGATTCGGTTGGACATGCATTTTGTGCACTTCCTAGGTTTGAGCAGCTCAGACGACCAGGTGCTTGGCAAGCATACTGTCCCAGGTGGGCCATGTATCTTAATCACCTCCCCCATCCCGGCCACTTGGTTTCACGGTGCACTGCAAGAGCACCATCTCAGGTGTGCCGTGTGAATCCTCTGGGGAGCTGATCTCAGGCTGCAACCCTCCTGGCAGGTGTCAATCATCCAGGATCCCAGGAAGATGTGGTTAGCAACTGGGAGCCTGCTCACAGTTTGGTGAAGGATGCCGGTCTCTGGGGCCAAGATTGGAGCAGCCCCTTGCTCTCCAGCTCTGGCTGTTGCATGCCTGCTTCTCTGCCTCCAGCGGTGGGGAGGGACCTGTACACAGCTGGCTAGCTCTCCTTTGGTATTTGTTCAATCCTTTGTTCTGTGAGTGGGCCAGGCTGCGCATTAGGCTAGAGCGTTTTGAGGATAAATTCTCTTCTTTTTTCCCCTCTCTGGTGATCCCACAGTTTGGGTTGCTATCTCACGTTAGCTCCCTCAGATTGTCCTCAGGGCATTTAGGCCTGGTCCTTACCCTAAGGACTGATGATGAGCCCGCATCTCTCTGTCCAGCCGAGTGTCTGGGCTACTTCTCTGCTGGCAGTTGCGGTTAGGTGCCTATTCTGTGTGTGTGTGTGTGTGTGTGTGTGTGTGTGTGTGTGTTTCTCCCAGTTATGTTGCCCTCTGAGATTCCAAAACTCCCCACAGACCCACCTGCAAGAGGGCTTCCTGCTGTTTGGAAACTTCTCTTTGACGACTCCCTCCCCAGGACAGGTCTCTGTCCCTAACTCTTTTGTCTCTCTTTTTGTCTTTTATATTTTGTCCTACCTACTTTCAAAGAGAACAGCCTGCATTTCTAGGTGCCTGGTGTCCTCTGCCAGGATTCAGAATTTGTTTTGTGGAAGTTGCTCAGCATTCAAATGATTTTTTGATGAATTTGTGGGGAAGAAAGCGGTCTCTCCATCCTATTCCTCCAGCATCTTGGAACTGCCCCTAAGTTTGCTGCATTTACTTAGTATGGTCTACTAACTTGAGTACAGAGTCCCTGATCATGGGCATCTTAATATAGATGGAGCTAAAGATTGGCTCATCTGTAGCCATTTGCAATTATTTATTTTCTAGGAATAGGGAATGGCAAGTGGCAGTACCCAGCTAGTATTGTTTCCATGGCTCTGCCAGCTTCAGCTCCTAGCACTTGGACCTTCACACCTGCGCAGTATCACTTCCACCTGCATTGTATTACCAGGGAATACAATGTATCTTAGGGAAAGAGGAATTAATGAAGCATGAAGTAAGTTTAGCCATTCAGAAAGTAGCACTCATATGATACACATGCTGTATCTTCTTACCTTCTTATTGAAAATGTTTCTATAGATGTGAACTAAATATTGTGGTGGGAGAGGATAAATGAAAATCCTCAGCTCTCATGTTTTGCATCTTTTTATCCTCCTGAAAAGAAGGTATAAGATTGTGATTAAGCATGACATCAGCATCATTGTGGTGTGTGGCACTCTCTTTGCCTTTTCTCTTCAATTTACAACCAGTAAAAACATCCATAACTCAACAATGATGCCTCTGCTCAACACAGCAGGACGCCAGAGTTCCTAGGTGGCACTAGTGGTAAAAGAACCCACCTGCCAATGCAGGAGATGTAAGAGACGTGGGTTTGATCACTGGGTCTGGAAGGTCCCCTGGAGGAGTTCATGGCAGCCAGCTCCAGTATTCTTCACTGGGAAATCCCATGGACAGAGGAGATGGTGGGCTATAGTCCACGGGGTCACAAAGAGTTGGACATGGCTGAAGTGATTTAGCACCTTTGCAAAGGTAGGTGGACTGGAACACATGGAAGAGGCAGAGCCAGGAGAGCAGCAGAGGTGATGTCTGTGATCCTGAAACCCCCGCCATGGCAGCTGAGCCTGCAGCCCCAGAGAGCCTGGCAGCATCAGGGGGAGCAGAACGTATGACTCCAGCCTCCCTGTCAAAGGGGTGCCCCTTGCCACAGGGATCCAGGCAGTAGTGGCAGTGGGCCTATGACCCTGTCCCCCCAGAGTTGGACATACTGATTACTCTGGCTCCTCCATTTGCCCCTACCCACAGTGGTAGTGCCTGACAACCCTGGCCATGGCAAATGGGCTGTGACCCTGGCTCCCTGTCACCCCTTGTCCTGAGAGATAATAGAGACTGAGACCCTGGGCAGAAGTGACCACCACCCTAATGTCCGAGGTAACAATGCCAGCAGCAACAAGGCACTAATAACCCCAAGGGCACAAGCAGTGACAGGCGTGACACCTCTGATAGAGCTGATGGAAGGTAGAAAAGGCTGATTCTCAAAAATAACCAGAAGCAGCTCAGGTAAGAGACCAGAAACTTGTGAGGCCTCTACTAATTACTAATCCACTGAATCCTTAGAATCAAGTTTTTAAAAAAACAACAAAAAACTTTACCTAAAGATGAGTGTTCACTACTTCACATGTGCTGGCAGAAGAACATCTCATCAAGAGCCATGAAGAACTATGGTAACAATGTATCACACACAAAAAAATGACAGACCCCCCAAATCCAAACTTAAAGTCACAGAATATTGTGATTTTACTGATAGAGAATTCAAAATAGTTGTCATGAAGAAACTCAACAAGCTATAAGAAAATATAGAAAGACAGTTAAGTAAGCTCAGAAATAAAATTGATGAACAGAAGGGATATTTTACCAAGGAGAGTGGAACTCTGGGAAAGAACCAAAGTGAAATTCTGGACCTGAAGGACTCTAAATGAGATGAAGAAGGTATTGGAAATACAGCAGCCAATATGGAAGAGAGGACTAGTGAGTTTGAAGATAAAAATCTGGAAATGATAGAGACAGAAGGGAAAAGAGAATGAAGATCTTAAAAAAATAAGACATTCTATATTTACTCTCTTGAGCCACCAGGGAAACTCCTTTGGTATGAAACTAGAGATCAACTACAAGAAGAAAGCTGAAAAAAATAATAAACATTTTGAGACTAAAAAACATGCTACTGAATAGCTGTTGGGTCAAAGAAGATATTAAGAAGAGGTGGCAAGAATACAAAGAAGAGCTCTACAAAAAAGATCTTAATGATGCAGATAACCACGACGGTGTGATCACTCATGTAGAGCCAGACATCATGGGGTGTGAAGTCAAGTAAGGCCTTAGGAAGCATATCTACGAACAAAACTAGTGGAAGTGATGGAATTCCAGCTGAGTGATTTCAGATCTTAAAAATGATGCTGTGTTGCTCTCAATATGCCAACAAATTTGGAAAACTCAGCAGTGGCCACAGGACTGCAAAGGGTCAATTTTCATTCCAATCCTGAAGAAGAACAATGCCAAAGAATGTTCAAACTACCACACAATTGCATTAATTTCACATGCTAGCAAAGTAAAGCTCAAAATTCGCCAAGCTAGACCTCAGTGGTATGTGTACTGAGAACTTCTAGATGTTCAAGCTGGATTTAGAAAAGGCAGAAAAACCAAAGATCAATTTGCCAACATCTGTTGGATAAATTAAAAAGCAGGAGAAGTCCAGAAAAACATCTACTTCTGCTTCATCGACTACACTAAATACTTTGACTCTGTGCATCACAAAAAGTTGTGGAAAATTCTTCAAGGGATGGGAATACCAGACCACCTGACCTGCCTCCTGAGAAACCTGTATGCAGGTCAAGAAGCAACAGTTAGAACCAGACATGGAAAAACGGACTGGTTCCAAATTGGGAAAGGAGTACGTCAAGGCTTTATGTTGTCATCCTGCTTATTTAACTTATATGCAGAGTACAACATGCAAAATGCCAGGTTGGATAAAGCACAAGCTGGAATCAAGATTGCTGGGAGAAATATCAATAACCTCAGATATGCAGATGACACCACCCTTATGGCAGAAAGTGAAGAGGAACTAAAGAGCTTCTTGATGAAAGTGAAAGAGAAGAGTGAAAAGGCTGGCTTAAAACTCAACATTCACAAAATGAAGATCGTGGCATCTGGTCCCATTACTTCATGGCAAATAGTTAGGGAAACAACGGAAACAGTTACTTTATTTTCTTGGGCTCCAAAATTATTGCAGATGGTGACTGGAGCCATGAAATTAAAAGACACTTGCTCCTTGGAAGAAAAACTATGACAAACTTAGACAGCATATTGAAAAGCAGACACACTACTTTGCTTACAAAGGTCCATATAGTCAAAGCTATGGTTTTTCCAGTAGTCATGTATGGATGTGAGAGTTGGACTATAAGGAAGGCTGAGAGCCAAAGAATTTATGCTTTTGTACTATAGTGTTGGAGAAGACCCTTGAGAGTCCCTTGGACTGCATGGAGATCCAACCTATCAATACTAAAGGAAATCAATCCTGAATATTCACTGGAAAGACTGATGCTGAAGCAGAAGCTCCAATACTTTGGCCACCTGATGCAAAGAGCTAACTCATTACAAAAGATTCTGATGCTGGGGAACTTGAAGGCAGGAGAAGAAGGGGAAGACAGACGATGAGATGGTTGGATGGCATCACTGACTCAATGGACATAAGTTTAAGCAAGGTTCAGGAGTTGGTGCTGGACAGGGAAGCCTGCTGTGCTGCTGTCCATGAGGTCGGTCGCAAAGAGTTGAACATGATCAGTCAACTGAACAACAACAACAAAGAAGAAATCAAAGTAGAAATGAAAAAAAAATTAAGATAAATAAAAATGAAAATACAACATACCAAAATCCATGTGATGTAGCAAAGGTAGTACTAAAGAGGGAAGTCTGTAGCAATACAGGCATATCTCAAACAAGAAAAGTCTCAAACAGTCTAACAATCTAACTTTACACCTAAATGAACTAGAAAAGAAGAACAAATGAAGCCCAATAAAATATTGCAAAAACCCTCAACAAAATATTAGCAAACTTAATACAATAACATATTGAAAGCAGCATACATTACATAAAGTGATATTCATTCCAGGGATTCAAGGATGGTTCAATGACTGCAAATCTATCATGATATACCACATTAAAAAAATGAAATATAAAAATCACGTGATCATCTCAATTTAGTTCAGTCGCTCAGTCGTGTCTAACTCTTTGCAATCCCATGGACTGCAGCACGCCAGGCCTCCCTGTCCATCTCAATAGATGCATAAAAAGTAATTGATAAGATTCAATGTCCACCAATGATAAAAAAACTCAATAAAAATATCAAAGGAATGTACTTCAACATAATAAAGACCATATATGATAATCACAGCTAACATCATACTCAACAATGAAAAACTGAAACCTATCCCTCTAAGAGCAGGAGCAAGACAAGGTTGCCCACACTTACCACTGTTATTAAACATAGTATTGGAAGCCCTAGCTAGAGCAGTTAGGCCAGAAATGGAAAATAAAAAGCATCCAAATTAAAAAGGAAGAAGTCAAACTAATGCTATTTGCGGATGACATGATTTTATACATAAAACCCCCTGATGACTTCATAAAAGAACTGTTAGAACTAGTAAGTTCAGTACAGTTTCAGGGTGTGAAGTCAATATACTAAATCGTTGCATTTCTATACACTAACAATGAACTAGGAAGAAGAAAAACTAAGAAAGCAATCCCATTTACAATTGTAGCAAAAAGAATAAAATACCTAGGAACAAATTTAACCAAGGAGGTGAATAATATCTACACTGAAAACTATAAGACAGGGTGAAAGAAATTGAAGACTACACAAAAAAATGGAAAAACAGACTTAGCTGATGGATTGGAAGAAATAATATTGTGAAAATGTCTACATTACCCAAAGAAATAATGCAATCCCCATCAAAATCCCAAGGACATTATACACAAAACTAGAACATAAAAATTAAAAAATTTTTATATAGAGCCACAAAAGTTTCCTGAATAGCCAAAGACATCCTGAGAGAAAAGAACAAAGCTGGAAATCTCTCTGTCCCTGATTTCAAAATTCTTACATGGCTATAGTAGTCAAAACAGAATAGTATTGGCTGAAAATCAGACACAGTGGAGTGGAACAGAATTGAGAGACCAGCAATAAACCTACGCATATATTGACAACCAGTTTACGACAAAGGAACAAAGCACATGCAATGGAGAAAGTATAGTCTTTTCAAAAACGGTGTTGAGAAAACTGGATTGCCATTTGCACAAGAATGAAAATGGACCACTGTCTCACACAATACACCAAAATCAACTCAGAGTGGATTAGACTTGGATGTAAGACCTGAAACTGTAAACTCCTAGGAGTAAACATAAGCAGTATGCTCTTTGGCATGGATCTTAGCAATTTCTTTCTGGGTATATCTCCTCAGGCAAGGGAAACAAAAGCAAAAATAAGCAAATGGGACTATATCAAACTAGAAAGCCTCTGCATAGCAAAGAAAGCTATCAGCAGCAAAAAGCACAGCCTACCAAATGGGGGAAATATCTATAAATCATATATCATTATTCTAATAATGGGACTAATATCCAACACATATAAAGAACTGACACAACTGAACAGCAACAACAACAAAAATGCGTAGAGGAGCTGAATAGATATGCAGATGATCAACAAGCACCAAAAAGATGTTCAATATCACTAATTATTAGGGAAATGCAAATCAAAACCACAGTGAGGTATCATTCCATGTCCATTAGAATGGCTATTATCAAAAAAGGAGAAATAAGAAATGTTGGAGAGAATGTGGAGAATGTGAATTGGTGTAGCTACTATGGAAACAGTATTGAGATTCCTTAGAAAATGAAGAATAGCACTATCATATACAATCCAGTTTTTCCACTTCTGGCTATTTACTCAAAGAATGCAAAGACATTAATTCAAAAAGATATATGCACCGCTATAGTCCTAGCAGCATTTTTTTTTTTTTTACAGTAGTCAAGATACGGAAACAACCCAAGTGCCCACTGATAGATGAACAGACATAGAAGATGTGATACTTATATATCTATATTTATCTACACACACTCAAGCACACAGTGGAATATAAATCAGCTATAAAAGGTGAAATTTTGCCATCTGTGATACAGATGGACCTTGAGGATATTACACCGACTGAAATAAGTCAGACAGAGAAAGACAAATATTGCATGATTTCACTTGTATGTGGGATATAGAAAAATTAAAAAAAACAAACCCTCAAACAAAGTAAATGAGCAAACCAAACTAAATAAAAACAAATACTTAGATACAGAGTTTACCAGAGAGGAAGAAGGTGAGGAGGATGAAAGGGGGTAAAGGCGAAGGATAGAAACGGACTTTTGATGTTAAACATGCTGTAGTATATACCGAAACTGAAATATAACGTTGTATACATGAAACTTAAGTATTGTTATAAACTAATGTTACCTCAATAAATTAAAAATTCAATTTAATTAAAAAATAAAGATAATGGTTAAGAATTCCATATTACAGACTCATACAGACCTGGTTCAAATTCCAGCTGGTAGCTGGGTAGTCTAGGTTAAATCAGCTAACCTCCTTGAGCTAGAGTTTGTTTATATATAATAAATATGCCTGTCTCATATTTATGTGAACATTTAAACTAGAGAGAGTGTTCAATACGTAGTAGCTCTTATTAACCTGAAGACATCCTTACTCTACAAGTTCACAGCACAGCTCTGTTTGTTCTCTAGGATATGGGGCTCAAGACCCCCAATTCTTGTGGGAAACTGTGAAATTGGTGAGAGTTGCCTATGGAGTAGTCAGTGGTAGGATGGCAAAAATGGTAAGGGCTGATGCGGATGATAAACTCGATTGGGTAATGGGGCACATAAATCACCCAATAACCGAAATTCTCCAAATACCAGAAAGGACTGAAGACTCTGCAGGATAAGTTATCCCAGGATGCAGAGTTGATAGGTCCTCCCTTTGAGCTGTTAACACAAACCTACTCTTGGTAACCCACATTTCCATTATTCCTGAGTACTGGCACTTCCTGGACTATAGACATCTTGAATGAAGGGACCCAAGGGGTTCGGGCTTCCACCTCTTTATGAACCCTGACCTGGAGATCTTTCCTTCTTTTTCATTTTGGACCTCTTCACTAATCCTTGAGGTCCTTGGACATAAAATGTCCAATATCTTTTCCTCACTCCCTCCTTTTTAAAGCCAGAACTTGATTGTCTCTGGTGGTGCTCATATCTCAATTTAACTGCCAACACAGGGAACTTTTCTTACAGCATCTTACCTGGCTTTCCCCCCCGCCCCCTTAACCTTATATATACTTCACCCAGTGCTTTTCATACATCGTAGAAGAGACAGCATCCCCCAAGCAACCCTGTTATTCTCCCTAAAATAGATACAGAAATGGGTAATTCATTTTGAAAAGGCAGTCAGTTACATTTATATGTAACTTTAACCAGTCTTCCACAGAATTTCATCTGAACTTTGGCCTGGAAATCCCCTATGGACTCTGGCAGATTATCCTCTGGTATTTCTGATTTCTAGTGTTGTTGAAATTTTCTCTGTGTTATCATAAGGGCAAATCAAGAATCACTATCTTTCTAATATCTTATCTGAGGTTTCCTCACTCACATTTACAGAATCAGTAATTTTCAGTCTTTGAATACAAAGAAGTTCAATTTATGTAAATTTTTGCAAACAACTTCAAGACTAAGTTATAATTCTTTCTAATATTATCTTCTTTTTCAGCTGAATTTTATCCTGTTTCTGAATACCGTTAGAGTTCTGGCTACTAAAATCTGGGAGACCAATGTGGTTGGGCATGACACAAGAAAACAATACAGGTAATTCCAGGACAGACATCCATAAAAGAAGATATTTTGGTTACTATTTAGACTAAAGGACAGGTATCAATTGATCTGAAATGTCTCTAAGAGACTAAATTGGGAACATGTATTTTTGTTTGGTTTAATTGTGCTATTTATCAGAAAAGTATATATATTTTAGGAAAATATAAATAACAACAAACCTTACCATGTGCTTAAATTCTAAGTATGTTTTTTAAAATATGTTCTTAGCAATTGGGATTTTATAATAAACTTTGTAACCAGGGCTTACCTGGTGGTTCAGTGGTAAAGAATCCACCTGCCAAGCAGGAGATGCAGGTTCTATCCTTGGGTCAAGAAGATCGCCTGAAGGAGGAGATGGCAACCCACTCCAGTATTCTTGCCTGGGAAATCCCATGGACAGAGGAGCCTGGTGGGCTACAGTCCAGGAGGTCACAAAAAGTTAGACAGGGCTTAGTGACTGCACACACACACAACAAAAATCAAGAAAGTGTATTTGCTATATTGGTTCCAGTCTGCCCATCAGACTGTGTGTGTTGTGTGCTCAGTCATGTCTGACTCTGTGACCCCATGGCCTGTAGCCCATCAGGCTCCTCTGTCCATGGGATTTTCCCAGGCAAGAATACTGGAGTGGGTTGCTGTATCCTTCTCTAGGGGATCTTCCTGACTCAGGGATTGAACTTGCATTTCCTGCCTCTCGGGCACTAGGAGGTAGATTCTTTACCACTGTGCCACCTGAGAAGCCTTCCCATCAAATTGGCACCTCCCAAATAGTTGATTTTTAAGAACTTTCAAATGTATTGATTGAAGGAGGTCTATTATTCAGTGTTTGTTGGAAAAAAGGACAAATTAAGTATTTATTCGCTTTTCACTTTTCACTTTCATGCATTGGAGAAGGAAATGGCAACCCACTCCAGTGTTCTTGCCTGGAGAATCCCAGGGACGGGGGAGCCTGGTGGGCTGCCATCTATGGGGTCACACAGAGTCGGACACGACTGAAGTGACTTAGCAGCAGCATGAATATGAAAGTGTTAGTTACTCAGTTGTGTCCAACTCTTTGTGATTCCTTGGACTGTAGCCCACCAGGCTACTCTGTCCGTGGGATTCTTCAGGCAAGAGTACTGGAGAGGGTTGTCATTTCCTTCTCCAGGAGTTCTTCCTGACCCGGGGATCAAACTTGGGTTTCCCGCATTGCAGGCAGATTTTTTACTGTCTGAGCCACCAGGAATATCCTAAGTATTTATAATCATTATCAAACTATTTTAAGACTATGTCTGTTTCTCCCAATGATCATTTCAGAGGTTCTAAGTCATTTTGGAAGTGGCTTTTAGGCAACTGAACATATACACCCACTAGTCAGGAGCATGTGGATTAGTTTCTGCAGTGTTCTGCCTCACGTCATGAAATGCTATCTCAGACACAGAAAGGAAGAAATCATAGCCAGCATTTCCATCTTCTCTCACAAACATTCCCCTGTACCACGTAGGAAGCATTTACTGTCAGGCAGAAACGACTACAGGCAGAGATGGACCGAGGTCTAGAATAGGACGCACAGTATGAGCGAGTGATCAGCTGCTAGCTCCAGTTATTTTCAGTACGGTGGAAGTGGTAGTACTGTAAATTGTGCCTAAGCATTTATAGTAAAGGGTCCATGCTATACTAGTATAGCTTGTCCCATGTCACATCCCACTGGTGAAGACAAAGGTCAAAGGATGATAGAAATGGAAAAATGTAAGTAGCCTTTCAATCTTCATAAAATGAAAAAGTGCACTTGTGTTTGAAAGATGCTTACTAGTTCTGAATAAAAGCTATTATTTCCTTTATTTCTGAATGATGTGAAATTATACTTTCAGTAGAAAGTTGCCCAAGAGACTTGAAAAACACTGGTGAGAACAAAGAGTGGATTATCTTTGAAACTAGATAGTCAGCTTACCTCCAAAAAGAAAAAAATAAGTAAGTAGGGAAAGAAAGAAAGGAAAGAAGGAAGGAAGGACAAAAAAAAGGGAGGAAGAACACTGAAGGAAAGACTAGTGAGGGAAGGAAGGTTACAATCCTTGGAGATTTTTTTTAGTTAGTTCAGTCACTCAGTTGTGTCTGACTCTTTGTGACCCCATGGACTGCAGCATGCCAGGCTTCCCTGTCCATTTCTAACTCCCCAGAGCTTACTCAAACTTATGTCCATCGAATCGGTGATGCCATCCAACCATCTCATCCTCTGCTGTCCCCTTCCCCTCCTGGCTTCAATCTTTCCCAGCATCAGGGTTTCTTCTAGTGAGTCAGTTCTTCCCATCAGGTGGCCAAATTATTGGAGCTTCAGCTTCAGCATCAGTCCTTCCAATGAATATTCAGGACTGATTTCCTTTAGGATTGACTTTACATTGAGATTACTGGGGTATTAAATGATTCTTAGAGAAAGAGGTATATTTCTTAGAGAAAGAGCCGCTTCTTAAATCTCAAACATTGAAACTGAAGATTTAGGACAGAAAAAAAAAGGCATTTTACAATTTCATGAAAATAGTATCCTTTAAGCAAAAAGAGTAGAAATGAGATTAGAAAGACTTAGGGGATAATTGTGCTTTTCTCTGGTGGCTCAAATGGTAAAGAAATTTGCCTACAAAGCAGGAGAACCGGGTTCAATCCCTGGGTCAGGAAGACCCTCTGAAAAAGGAAATGGTAACCCACTCCAGTATTCTTGCCTGGAGAGTGCCATGGACAGAGGAACCTGGCAGACTACAGTCCACAGTTGCAAAGAGTCAGACCTAACTGATCAACTTTCACTTCTTTCAGGGGATAGTAATCACTGGAAGTGAGAATGAACTGCCTGATTTAGAATAGAAGTAACAGGAAGAAGAGGGAGACAGGGAAAAATTAGCATAAGTAGTGGGTCAGAGCAGAGAAGGGAATGGCACCCCACTCCAGTACTCTTGCATGGAAAATCCCACGGATGAAGGAGCCTGGTGGGCTGCAGTCCGTGGGGTCGCGAAGAGTCGGACATGACTGAGCAACTTCACTTTCATGCGTTGGAGAAGGAAATGGCAACCCACTCCAGTGTTCTTGCCTGGAGAATCCCAGGGACAGGGGAGCCTGTTGGGCTGCCGTCTATGGGGTCGCAGAGTCGGACACGACTGAAACGACTTAGCAGCAGCAGCAGCAGCAGCAGTGGGGCAGAGATGGGGAAATTAGTCCCTGTTAGTCCTGCTAACGGAGAAGGCAATGGCAACCCACTCCAGTACTCTTGCCTGGAAAATCTCATGGACGGAGGAGCCTGGTAGGCTTCAGTCTGTGGGGTCACTGAGTCGGACACGACTGAGCGACTTCACTTTCACTTTTCACTTTCATGCATTGGAGAAGGAAATGGCAACCCACTCCAGTGTTCTTGCCTGGAGAATCCCAGGGACGGGGGTGCCTGGTGGGCTGCCGTCTATGGGGTTGCACAGAGTCGGACACGACTGACGTGACAGCAGCAGCAGCAGCAGTCCTGCTAAGCTTTATTTTTTTCCAGAAAGCTGTGTCTACAGAGGGCTTCCCCAGTTCTCAGTGGTAAAGAATCCTCCTGCAATGCAGGAAATGTGGGTTCGATCCCTGGGTCAGGAATATCCCCTGGAGGAGGAAATGGCAACCCACTCCAATACTCTTTCCTGGAGAATCCCGAGGAGAGAGGAGCCTGGCTGGCTATAGCCCATAGAGTCTCAAAGAGTTGGACATGACTGAAGCAACTTAGCATGCACATGTCTACAGAAAAGTGAAGTGAAGTCGCTCAGTCGTGTCCAGCTCTTTGTGACCCATGGACTATCCAGCCCATGGAATTCTCCAGGCCAGAATACTGCAGTGGGGTGCCATTTCCTTCTCCAGTGTCTACAGAAGAGCACTCTATATTGACTAATTAAAAGACTTGCTGTTCTCTTCCAGGAAACTTGCCAAATCCACACTGGTGCTGGTGCTGGTCTTTGGTGTGCATTACATCGTGTTCGTGTGTCTGCCCCATTCCTTTGCGGGGCTGGGGTGGGAGATTCGGATGCACTGTGAGCTGTTTTTCAACTCCTTTCAGGTAGAGAGTGCCATCTAGTAATGTGATTCC
Source organism: Capricornis sumatraensis (assembly GCF_032405125.1). Taxonomy (NCBI): domain Eukaryota; kingdom Metazoa; phylum Chordata; class Mammalia; order Artiodactyla; family Bovidae; genus Capricornis; species Capricornis sumatraensis. Next base: position 141,228,381 of record NC_091071.1, read on the forward strand.
TATATTTTGCCCTCCTCTCCACCTCCGCTCCTCCAACCCCCCTCTGATGCTGCCAAATTGCAAGCTCATTTCTCTGCCTCTTCTCTGACTTTCATGCACCACCCACCCATCTCCGAAGGGCCAGGAAAGGGGCTGTTTTCTGGCACCTGTACTTTTCTATCCTGCGGAGGTCAGGTTAACCTCTTACCACAGCAGGAGCCTGGGCTGTGAGACAAGAAAGCATATTTCTGTAACATATGTAACACCGTTGGAGCAGGAATCTGTGTGTGTGTATGGAAATCAGTGAAAACAAAAGTCAGGATAGGCAGGTGAGGGGAAAAAAGGGAAGGGGAGACAAGAAAGAGGAAGAGGTTGCTTCCATACATTTGGTCTCAGTAGAAAGCACGATACTATCATCCCTCACATGGACAGCTACACACGCCTCCTGACTCTTCTTCCTGCTACTCATTTGCTGCCACCTCCTGCCTTCAACCTAGTATTCATAGAATAGTCTGAAGACTCTTAAAGATAAATCTGACCATGTCACTTATCAGCTGAACATATCCAGAGGCTTCTCATTGCAGTCAGAATGAAATCCAAACACTGTTTCCTTGTGTGCACAGCCCTACGGTGCAGGGACCCTGTACTTGCTGTTTTCTCCGCCTGGAATGCTCTTCCCTCTAATACTCATATTGTCTGGCTTCTTCTCACTCAAATCAGCTTAAATGTCACCCTCTTAGAGAGGTCTTCATCGAGTTCCCCCTCTGATAGATCTTCTCCACTCTTCTCTTCCAACACCACTTGTTTTGCCTGAATAGTCTTTTATCTCATCATTTTACATTTTTCTCTGTGGCTATTTGTTTATATTTTATTCATCTGTATTCTCTTCCAGAATATAAGCTGTAAGAGAACAGGGACCTTATCTGTCTTGATTAAATTGTTTATCTCTGTAACACTGAGCATTTCACAGTGTGTAAAGTCAACAAATATTTTTGAATGAGTGGGAAAAAAAAGTTTGTGTTTTCGCTATAATATACCCTATGCCTATAGTTGTCAACATTCACAGTGTATAAATTTCACTTACCAGCTAGGGGATGTTCAGTGATTCTGAATGGCAAACATGAAATTAACATGATAAAAATCAGTTATTCATGTATCCTGAAGTATTTTATTTATTTATTTGGTTAATTTGATACTAAGGAAAGATCTCAGACAAATTTCATGTATATTTAAGGATTTTGAAATATTAGGAGAGAATAACTTGTATAATTTTCTGGAGGAATCATTTAAAAAAACGCTGTTTTTCAACATATGCATTTTGACACAAGATGCTTTAGTGCTATAATCTTCATAATTAAAATTAATTAATTAAAACATTCTATTTTCTCTTCCAGGGTTTCTTTGTGTCTATCATCTACTGCTATTGCAATGGAGAGGTAAGTTTGAAGGAACCCCAGACCTCCTGTAGGTCTAACTCTGAGTATAAATCGCTATCACAATATGACCTGAATCTCTTTAGAATCTCCAGGGGTTACAGGAAAGAATGGGCAGGGAGAAAGGAGATATTTTTATCATAAATTATTTTGAGAAAGTAAGAATTGATGTAAATAAGCCAAGGTCTTCCTCTTCCAGCCCTTTTCAATGTCAGTTCAGTTGCAGACCTTGATGTCAGAAACCCAATTTGTTGGAATGCAAATTGATACTTGGAAGGACAGTGAACATCATATTCCAGTCAGTGCTTCAACTTACATTTAACTTCAAGTTCTATAAGAAAATCAAATATAACTCTCTGGGAATAACCCATTAGAACATTGTGACATTTTAAAAACTACCTGATGGTGATGGGACAATTTCAGTTCATTTAGGAATTGCCTGGAGAGAAAGAATGGTACCAATCTTCTAGGTGACATCAGCTTATCAGGTTTCTACTGCTTCCCATGGAACTTTCAAAAAGCTCCCTTCTGGGAAGTTGCAGTAGCAGAACGGAATCTTCAGCAGCAAGAATGGAAACAAGAGCCCTACCCTGCTAAGAATGCCCTTGCAGTGCCCACTTTTCATAGTCCAGTCCTCCTCCCGGTTTCTCTCCTTCATTATGCTTGTGCAGAGTGATAGGTTTACAGTTCCATCTACAGATAAGCAGCTTCCATGCCCTTCCACAGCCTCAGCTGGCACTATGTATCCATATTGTTCCTCCAGCCCAGACCCCTTTTTTTCCCTCTCCCATGAGCCATTTATACTGGCTGCATTTCAACTTCTATTAAAGCACTAACCTTGGACAAATCTTTTTGCCTGTCTGTAAACCTCAGTTTGCTCATCTCCAGTAATAACACCTCTCAGGAAGAGATTGAGAGAGAATACAGAGTTGAAAGTATACATTTTCACTATATATGCACTACAGTACCACACATCTGGGGTTGCTTGAGTCCACCCATGTGAAACTCCAGATATAGGCTAACTGAGAATTCATAGGGAATTTTTCAGCTGCAGGTGGTGGGCACCCCTAATCCCTGTGTTGTTGAAGTGTCAACTGTATATGTAAAGTCCCTGGTATACAGTGGAAATTTAGTGATTGTTACTGTCAATGAAGTCAGGGCACATATCCATCCAATAAGGTTGCAGGGCTTCTGGAGGTTTTTGATGCATGAAATGGTCCTTGTGGCGTTTAGGTTCAGTCTGAGGTGAAGAAGTTGTGGAGTCGGTGGAATCTCTCCGCGGACTGGAAAAGGACGCCCCCGTGCGGCGGCCACAGATACGGCTCCGTGCTCACCACGTTGACGCACAGCACCAGCAGTCAGTCGCAGATGGCGGCCAGCACGCGCGTGGTGCTCATCTCAGGCAAAGCAGCCAAACAAGCCAGCCGACAGCCCGACAGCCACGTGACTTTACCTGGCTACGTCTGGAGTAACTCGGAGCAGGACTGCCTACCACAGTTGATCCATGAAGAGACCAAGGAAAGTGGCGGGAGGCAGGGAGATGAGATTCTAATGGAGGAGTCTTCCAGGCCATTAGAATTGAACACAGGCCTGGAAGGAAGCAAAGGAGAAACCGAGGATGCTCTGTGAATCCATATCTGTGTCTTTGAAGAGCTGGTTCATCTCGTTGTGTCAAAGGAGCTAGGCCTGTGAGCAGTCAGGGCTCCGGTGTTCATAGCCCATTTTCAGGCTCCAAGAACTGACTCCTGTAGATACTAAAGCCACAAAAGGAGAAAGTCAGTGGAGCAGTTTATTACCTTATTTTGGCATCAGATTCTTTTCTGAATTGATGTGCAGTACTTGCTCTGTGATGTTCATTCTTCTGCTCTTTTTGGGTAGAGAAACATTTCAGTTGCTTGGTTTTAGTTTTCTCTTGTAAATATCACTGTAAATATGATCAAGATCATTTGATATGTGACATTTGCCTTTAAACAAATCAGTATTCTCTTTTCCACTTTAAGGGACTTCTATCATTCCATTCATTTTGTCTGTGCACAGGAACAATTAGGGTCTAAAAATGTACATTGAAAGATTAAAGATCACAGAGCAAGTACACACTGGAAGATAAGTTGTCTGGATTTTGTTAAAATAACAAATGTGTGAGAAACTTGTTTCATTCTAGGAAAAAGGGAAATTATTCAAAAAAGAATATTGCACATATTCCTCCTTTTGAATGTCCCCTCTGTGACCAGCCAAATCTCAAGTCTTCACTCTCTTGTAAACCTTAACACAAGGTTTTCTTGGTCAGTGAGCTTATGTCTACAAACAGATTTTGTTTGTAATCATTTATAGTGATGGTCACACTGAATTTATTATTTTTTCTTTGTTTTATTACTGTATTCCAAATGGCATGTGGGATAAATTAAAGTTTGCTTTAAAAATACATTTTGAGTCACTTTTTAAAATGTTCTCTTAGCATCTAACTTTGTTTATAGGAATCAGTCAAATGTCTCTTCTTCAAACCTACAGAGATCAGCATGTAGCCCCAGAACTTCACTGAGCTTGACAAGTCAGTATATTGTAGCAGTGAAATATTTATTGTGTGCATGTTGGGTACACATATCCTGCTAGGTTTTTACACACATTAACCTATTTAATCCTCACCACAAAGTTTATGGAGTAAATCTTATTGCTGTCCTGCTTTTTACAAATGACTGTGACTCATGGAAGTAGATTGACTTGCCCAAAGTCACACAACTAGTGATTGAGAGAACATGGTTTCAGACCCAGATCTACTGACTTTAAGCATCTTTTTCTGTCCCTGTTGACCATCTGCATATCTTCTTTGGAGAAATGTCAGTTTAGGTCCTCTGCCCATTTTTTTTGATTGATTGTTTATTTATTTTCTGTTACTGAGCTGTCTGAGCTATTTGCATATTTTAGAAATTAATCCCTTGTTGGTCAAATCCTTCACAAATATTTTTCCCCATTCTGTAGGTTGTCTTTTTGCTATGGTTGTCTGTGCTGTGCAAAAGCTTTTATGTTTGTTTAGGTCCAATTTGTTTATTTTTGTTTTTCTTTCTATTGCTCTAGGAGAAAGATCAAAAGAAAAAAAAATTGCTGTGATTTTTGTCAAAGAGTGTCCTGCCTTTGCCGTCCTCTAGGAGTTTAATATTATCTGTTTCACATTTAAGTCTTTAATCCATTTTGAGTTTATTTTTTATAATAGTGTTAGAGAATGTTCTAATTTCATTCTTTTATGTATAGCTGTCCAGTCTTCCCAGCACCACTTATTAAAGAGACTATCTTTTCTCTATTGTGCATTCTTGTCTTCTCATGGATTAATTAACCATAAGTATGTGGGTTTATTTCTTGGATTACTATCATATTCCATTGATCTATGTGTCTGTTTTTGTATCAGTTCTATACTGTTTTGATTATTGTAGCTTTATAGTATAGTCTGAAGTCAGGGATTATGATTCCTCCAGTTCTGTTCTTTCTTAAGATTGTTTTGTCTATTTGGGGTCTTTTGTGTCTCTATACAAATTTAAAGTTTTTTTGTTCCAGTTCTGTGAAAAATGCCATTGGTAATTTGATAGGGATTGCATTGAATCTATAGATTTTCTTGGGTTGTATAGTTATTAGAACTCACTTTCTTACCAGCAGTTATTTTTATAAATATAAATATTTATATGGTTGAGTTTATTAAAAGACATTCTCATCTTTTCTAGTTATTAAGTATTTTGGCCCATGAGTTGGATTTCAGCCTGCTCTGTCTGTGTCCTCCACTCTTGAACCCTCTCCCTGAGACAAACAGAGAAGCAATTTCTTCCAGGAAGTTCAATTCTGAATGGATGGTCAGTTTAGAAATAACATATACAAAGAATTATATATGTATACATTGGCTTTGTTTTAGGTACTAAGCTTGGTATTTTCAGTATATTTTGTCAAATAGTCTTCATTACACACTGTGATGCAGTTATCACCATCTCAAAAATGTCATGATAATCATAAATAAAACAATTTGCTCAAAATCACAGTGGCTTAGCCAAGATTTGAACCCAGTTCACTTTAACTCTAAAATTCTTGATTGTTCTCTCACCCATGTGACCCTTTTAAATTTTCTTTATCAAGAGCCTAGTGGTATGCCAAGTCAATGAGGAAATAAAAAATAATTATTGATAATTCCAACTATTTTGATTTTAGAGTTACCAATAATCAAGGACATGTAAAAAAGAAATAATATGACAATAGTTTTGATAAAAGCATTTAAAAAATGTATTTATTTACTTATTTTTATTTTTGGCTGTTCTGGGAATTCATTGCTGCATGGGCTTTTCTCTAGTTGTGAAGAGCAGGGGCTACTCTCTAGTTGTGGAACGTGGGCTTCTCATTGTGGTGGCTTCTCTTGTTGCAGAGCATGGACTCCAGGGTGCTTCAGTTCAGTTCAGTTCAGTCGCTCAGTCGTGTCTGACTCTTTGCGACCCCATGAATCGCAGCACGCCAAGCCTCCCTGTCCATCACCATCTTCCGGAGTTCACTCAAACTCACGTCCATTGAGTCCATGGTGCCATCCAGCCATCTCATCCTCTGTCGTCCCCTTTTCCTCCTGCCCCCAATCCCTCCCAGCATCAGAGTCTTTTTCCAATGAGTCAACTCTTCGCATGAGGTGGGCAAAGTACTGGAGTTTCAGCTTTAGCATCAATTCTTCAGTGCTCAGCTTTCTTCACAGTCCAACTCTCACATCCATACATGACTACTGGAAAAATGAGACCTTGACTAGATGGACCTTTGTTGGCAAAGTAATGTCTTTGCTTTTCAATATGCATTCTAGGTTGGTCATAACTTTTCTTCCAAGGAGTAAGTGTCTTTTAATTTCATGGCTGCAGTCACCTTCTGCAGTGATTTTCGAGCCCAAAGAAATAAAGTCTGACACTGTTTCCACTGTTTCCCCATCTATTTCCCATGAAGTGATGGGACCGGATGTCATGATCTTCGTTTTCTGAATGTTGAGCTTTAAGCCAAATTTTTCACTCTCCTCTTTCACTTTCATCAAGAGGCTCTTTAGTTCCTTTTCACTTTCTGCCATAAGGGTGGTGTCATCTGCATATCTGAGGTTATTGATATTTCTCCCGGCAATCTTGATTCCAGCTTGTGTTTCTTCCAGCCCAGCGTTTCTCATGATGTACTCTGCATAGAAGTTAAATGAGCAGGGTGACAATATACAGACTTGACATACTCCTTTTCCTATTTGGAACCAATCTGTTGTTCCATGTCCAGTTCTAACTGTTGCTTCCTGACCTGCATATAGGTTTCTCAGGAGGCAGGTCAGGTGGTCTGGTATTCCCATCTCTTTCAGAATTTTCCACAGTTTCTTGTGATCCACACAGTCAAAGGCTTTGGCATAGTCAATAAAGCAGAAATAGATGTTTTTCTGGAACACTCTTGCTTTTTCCAGTGGATGTTGGCAATTGATCTCTGGTTCCTCTGCCTTTTCTAAAACCAGCTTGAACATCAGGAAGTTCACGGTTCATGTATTGCTGAATCCTGGCTTGGAGAATTTTGAGCATTACTTTACTAGCATGTGATGAGTGCAATTGTGCGGTAGTTTGAGCATTCTTTGGCATTGCCTTTCTTTGGGATTGGAATGAAAATTGACCTTTTCCAGTCCTGTGGCCACTGCTGAGTTTTCCAAATTTGTTGGCTTGTTGAATGCAGCACTTTCACAGCATCATGGTAGTTGCAGCTCTCTAGAGCACAGGCTCAATAGTTGTGGCTCATGGGCTTAGTTGCTCCAAGGCATGTGGCATATTCTTGGACCAGGGATCAAACCAATGTCTTCTGTGTTGGCAGGTGGATTCTCTACTACTGAGCCACCAGGGAAGCCCCAAGCATTTTTATTAACCAGTATATCGTGACTATCAAAATGAAAAATAACTTTTCAGTTTATGCTCTTTTTAAAATTTCACCCAAAATATCTAACTCAAGTTTATAAAGATCTAAATCCCATTCTTTTTTTAAAGAATGTACACATACTTTACTGACGGTGAGTATGTAAAGGAGTATTTTGTTAACATTTTTATTTGATATATGGAGAAGGAAATGGCAACCCACTCCAGTATTCTTGCCTGGAGAATCCCATGGACGGAGGAGCCTGGTAGGCTACAGTTCATGGGGTTGCAAAGAGTCGGACATGACTGAGTGACTTCACCTCACCTGACCTCATAGTAAATGTGGTCATGTTTTCATTATGAATAGTAAGGGGGGATAAAAAAAGAAAAGATCATACAATTAAAGGCACAAACGTGGATGAGTTTCTTTAAAAGCACTGACTCCTAAGGAATCTGGTCATTCTTTACCAGTTAACATGCAGTGCACCAATCTTTTCATATGATCTGGTTCTTAGTTACTTATTTTACAAATGAAATCACAGTTTTCTAACAGAGGAAGTCTGCAAATCGTGTTTTCTTTCCAATTCTTCAATCCTGGAGAAATAATAGGTGCTCTTATTATAAAGTAGTATTATTATAAAGTATTAAGTGCAACATCAATGACTTACATCTATTAGAGGTAACGTAGTTTCTGTAAATACGTAGAGGAGAATCTGCATCCTATGATGTATTTCATTTCTGAACAAAGTATTTTTAAACATAGGAAACATTACTTTTCTATTTGACACATAGATTTCCAAACCATTATGTAAGTGTTGTAATTCTGTGTATACAGGTAAAAAGTCCTGATAACCTCTAAATCCTGTTCTTAGGCTGCCTTAGGAGACTGTGGAAAGTTTGCCTATCTCTTGTTGCAGAAATGGCTTTGAACAACTTTGCCTTTAGATTACTCATCTTTATGGCACTTAAAGACAGCCTTTATGTGGGGTTTCCATTTTTTCACTGATAAAATGGTGGTCAGAGGAGGCCTTAGAATAGCCGAGAAAAGAAAAGACATGAAAGGCAAAGGAGAAAAGGTAAGATATATCCGTTTGAATGCCAAGTTCCAAAGAATAGCAAGGAGAGATAAGAAAGCCTTCCTTAGTGAAGTGCAAAGAACTAGAATAAAACAATAGAATGGGAAAGACTAGAAATCTCGTCAAGAAAATCGGAGATACCAAGGAAACATTTCATGCAAAGGTGGGCCCAATAAAAGGCAGAAATGGTAGGGACCTAACAGAAGATGAAGATATTAAGAAAAGGAGGCAAGAATACACAGAAGAACTGTACAAAAAAGATCTTCATGACCCAGATAATCACGATGGTGTGATCACTCACCTAGAGCCAGATATCCTGGAATGTGAAGTCAAGTGGGCCTTAGGAAGCATCACTACGAACAAAGCTAGTGGACATGATGGAATTCCAGTTGAGCTATTTCAAATCGTAAAGGATGATGCTGTGAAAGTGTTGCACTCAATATGCTAACAAATTTGGAAAACTCAGCAGTGGCCACAGGATTGGAAAAGGTCAGTTTTCATTCCAATCCCAAAGAAACGCAATGCCAAAGAATGTTCAAACTATTGCACAATTGCACTCATCTCACAACGCTAGCAAAGTAATGCTTAGAATTTTCCAGCTAGGCTTCAACAGGACATGAACCATGAACTTCCAGATCAAGCTAGATTTAGAAAAGGCAGAGGAACCAGAGATCAAATTGCCAACATCCACTGGGTCATTGAAAAAGCAAGAGAGTTCCAGAAAAACATCTACTTCTGCTTTATTGACTACTCCAAAGCCTCTGTGGATCACAATAAACTGTGGAAAATTCTGAACGAGATGGGTATACCAGATCACCTTACCTGCCTCCTGAGATATCTGTATGCAGATCAAGAAGCAACAGTTAGAACTGGACATAGAACAACAGACTGATTCCAAAATGGGAAAGAAGTACGTCAAGGCTGTATATTGTCACCCTGCTTATTTAACTTATATGAAGAGTACATAATGAGAAATGCTGGGCTGGATGAAGCACAAGCTGGAATCAAGATTGCTGGGAGAAATATCAATAACTTCAGATATGCAGATGACACCACCCTTATGGCAGAAAGCAAAGAAACATTGAAGAGCCTCTTGATGAAAGTGAAAGAGGAGAGTGAAAAAGCTGGCTTAAAACTGAACATTCAGAAAACTAAGATCATGGCATCTGGTCCCATCACTTCAGGGCAAATAGATGGGGAAACAATGGAAACAGTGAGAGACTTTATTTTTTTGGGCTCCAAAATCACTGAAGATGATGACTGCAGCCATGAAATTAAAAGACACTTGTTCCTTAGAAGAAAAATGATGACCAACCTAGACAGAATATTAAAAAATAGAGACATTACTTTGCCAACAAAGGTCCATTTAGTCAAAGACATGGTTTTTCCAGTAGTCATGTATGGATGTGAGAGTTGGACTATAAACAAAGCTGAGCACTGAAGAACTGATGCTTTGGAACTGCAGTGTTGGAGAAGACTCTTGAGAGTCCCTTGGACTGCAAGGAGATCCAACCAGTCCATTCTAAAGGAAATCAGTCCTGAATATTCATTGGAAGGACTGATGCTGAAGGTGAAACTCCAATACTTTGGCCAACTGATGTGAAGAACTGATTCATTTGAAAAGACTCTGATGCCAGGCAAGATTAAATGTGGGAGGAGGAGGGGATGACAGAGGACGAGATGGTTGGATGGCATCACCGACTTGATGGACATGACTTTGAGTAAGCTGCGGGAGTTGGTGATGGACAGGGAAGCCTGGCATAGTGGAGTCCATGGGGTCGCAAAGAGTTGGACAAGAGTGTTCGACTGAACTGATCTGAACTGAAAAGTCACTCAGAGCAATGGAAGAATTTATAATTGGTGCAGAACCAAGCAAAATGGTAAACGTCCTTCTTTCTCACTGACTCTTAATTTAATGATGTTAGTATTTAAATTCAACCCCAACTTAGACCCTTAATCTCTTCTTAAAGCACATTTCATTTGGGGAGCTTATGTGGCTCGTTTGGTTAATGATTAAAGTGGCTAAATAGGAAAACATTTAGTAAATGAAGCTGAGTCTGTGTAACATTTTCTTTTCACCATTTTAGCACATACAGCAGATTCCTAATGACCAAAGGCTTTTCCAAAGTCTGACTTTGACCTCCTCAGAGCCTGGCAAAAGAGATCAGTGCCTTAGAAAAATGCCAACTCGAGCAGGCAAGAGTCAGGCACCCCCAATTCAGGTTAATTGAGGGGCAGTGGAGGCACTCCCAATTCCATCCCAACTGGTGACCAGAACATCTAACATTTTCAAAACCACTGTAATGTGAAAAGAATGCTTCAACAATTCTTTAAAATAAAAAGTGGCAACATATGATTTAATCTTGCTGGATCTTGTTTTGGGGTCTGACTATGGGCAGAATAAACCAAGAAAATTTTCACAGGCTATTTTCACACACTAAGAAAAGGACTCCTTAAAATAGGATCCCTTAAACAAGTGCTATTTCCCTGAAATTTTTCATTTTGCCTCATTTTAGTCATGAGAAAACAGACAAACCCCGGTTGGGGATGTTTTAGAGCATATTTGGCTAGTACTTCTCAAGACTGTCAAGGTCAGGAAAAGAGAACAGACGGAGGAAACTGTCACGATCAGAGGGGACAGAGAGACAGGACAACTAAATGCAAGGTGTCAACCCTGAATGGGATCATGGAACAGAAAGAAGAGATTAATGTCAAAACTGGTAAAATCCAAACAAAATTTGGAGTTTTGTTAATAGTAAATGTGGCAGTGTTACTGCCTGAGGTTTGACAAGTGTACAATGGTAATAAAAAGTGTTAACAAAGAGGGAAACCCAATCTGAGGTAAGGGGTGTACTGGAACTCTGTGTACTTATTTTTGCAACGTTTCTATAAATACAAAACCATTTGAAAATAAAAATCTTTTTAAAAATCTCATTTTAGCAAGTTAGGAATAAATATAAGAAATCAGTATAAACACCATAGTCTAATTTCCATTAAATTTTTAAATACAAGTTGACATATAACAAAAATCACACACCAGGATCCTTTGGCTCATCTATATATATCTGTGCTGTGCTGTGTGCTGTGCTTAGTCACTCAGTCCTGTCTGACTCTTTCTGTCAGGCTCCTCTGTTTACGGGGATTTTCCAGGCAAGAATACTGGAGTGGGTAGCTGTCCCCTTCTCCAGGGGATCTTCCCAACCCAGGGATCAAACTCAGGGATCAAACCCAGGTCTCCTGCATTGCAGGCAGATTCTTTACCATCTGAGCCACCAGGGAAGCCCAAGATTACTGGAATGGGTAGCCTATCCCTTCTCTAGGGGATCTTTCTGACCCAGGAATTGAACCAGGTTCTCCTGCATCACAGGCAGATTCTTTACCAGCTGAGCCACCTGTGAAGCCCATAAATATATCTAGTATTAATTAAAGAAATTTGAAGAGAATTTTCACTTTTATGAAAAAAGGTGAAAAGCAAAAATAGCATTCAGGATTTGTTTTGTAGCTAGAGGGATCATATACCCTGAGCAGTGAGAGTGGGACTGTCATGCTACTTCCCAGGGAATTACACTAAGCATCTCAGCATCAAGTTGCCAGCTTTGAACTGGATGCGAGCGTCTGTGTTTTATTGCAATTTATTTCATGCATCCCTTAGTAAGATATGTCCTAGGGTGCTGGGGTCCTGCCCCGGCTTGGATCCAGTGTATCCAAAGTGTGACGGCATCAGCAAAGAGAGTAATTCAGAGAGAGAGAGATAAAGAAAGAATGTTGCAGACAAGAAAATAGAGGAGAGAAAGAGGCTGATATTCCTTGGTTTACACAGAAAGCTAATAAAGTCTTAGAAGCCCAGGCAGGAAAGTGAATGCAGAGAGCCTCTGTGTTCCAAGGGATCAGCCTGAAAAAGAGAGGGAGGGAGAGGGAGAGAGAAAGAGAAAAAAAGAAAAACACGGGGTGACCAAGCTTCTTCAGTGAGCGAGGCCCATTACTTTTATTTTCAAAAGGGACTTTTATACCTCAACTTGTACATAGAGGGAAACGAAAGATGCAGGATCATACAGAGTCAGCCCAAACATTCCAGCAGTTTTGCCCTTATCGAAACCAGGATTTTTTCTGCAAACCTTTCCCACAAATGATGTTGTGTACATTATCTTCTGGCCTCGGAGGCCTGTGAACATTTTATGACCCTCTTTTGAAAAAGGCTGCTCAACCAGAAAACTTATTTTCCCTCAAAGTGTTTTTTCTTTATATTTCTAGTCTATGTCAGCCTCAGAAAATGCCGAACAGAGTTACATTTCTCACAGAGTAAAGGTGCAGTGAGTTACAAGAAAGAACCAATTAGCTCAAAGTTCTGATGTGGTTAATTTCAAGGCTACACTTGTTTTTCTTACATTCCAACTATGTTAACTAATGCACTCCCAGGTGCACAGTGGATAAGGGATATGAGAACTTGGCAGCAAGCATTGGCTCAACAGTGAAATCTTACACCAGCACTATTCTAATAGCTTTTAACTCTTTGAAAATCTCTATATTTTAGGCTTCCCGTGCCTCTCACAATTGGGGGGCTGTAAACAATCACATGCATAGTTGTAAAAGTCCGGGGAAACCTGTCAGGCAAGTCAGAGAGCCATCAGAGGGGTTTGAGCTGAGACACTCCTTTTATATGCAGGAGACTACTAACTGGAGCTCTAAGTTAACCTTTTCCAGAGAAAGTTGGTCGGGGATAGCCCCCTGTTAATGTCAGGAGAGTTGGTGAAAGGCACAAAATGATAAGACAGACAGATTTCTGGTTATGGGGTAGATGCTCGAGAAGTTCCAGGGGGGCCTCGTGGGGCCTGATCCCCCCTTTGCATGTCAGGCCTCTTCCTCATGACCTTTGCCATGGGCGGGGTTCCCCATGCTGGCTCCCGGCACTAGGGAACATGCTTCCTTGTTGAACACCACTTCGGCTTATAAAAACATTCTACTTTTGGATAGTGAGGGGGAAACCTGTACCGTATCTAGAGTGTAGAAGGCAGGCAGAAGTACTACTCAGCGAAGTTGGTTTGTTCAGTGTTGGGCATGCTGAATTTGAGAGCCCTTTAAGTAAGGTAGTCTGAGGATGGGAGAAGAAATAAAGAGGAAATTTCCTCTGAGGCAGAGAAATCACTGCATGCCATGGCACTGGCAACGATTTCTCCAGAGCTTTGCAGGCTGTACCACTGAGACTTTGGTAAGTATTATCTGGTCTCAGCTCAAAGGAAAGAGTCGTGGTCCAGTAATTTAAGACTGATAAAGGATGGGATGATCCTCAGAGGGGATGGTGATCTTGATCTCCCTCCCTGTGGAGGTCTTAGGGCAGAGTGGTAGCCGGCACAATGGCTCTGTGGGTTAAGAATCTGCCTGCAAGGCAGGAAACACAAGAGACACAGGTTTGATCCCTAGGTAGGGAAGATCCCCTGGAGGAGGAAATGGCAACCCACTCCTGTGTTCTTGCCTGAAAAATCCCAAAAGACAGAGGAACCTGGCTGGCTACAGTCCAAAGGGTTGCAAAGAATCAGACACTACTGAGTGACTAAGCATGCAGGAGCTACAGAAATATTAATGAACAATGAAAAGAATATTAAGTAACATAGACTCAACACTCCTTTTTGTTTTCCTGATTCTGATCAGAAATAGCAGCATTGCATACATCTAAATAACATCAAATAAAATGATAGGTTTGAATCTAGCTATCAGTTCAGTCACTCAGTTGTGTCTGACTCTTTGCGACCCCATGAATTGCAGCACGCCAGGCCTCCCTGTCCATCACCAACTCCCGGAGTTCACTCAGACTCACATCCATCGAGTCAGTGATGCCATCCAGCCATCTCATCCTCTGTCGTCCCCTTCTCCTCCTGCCCCCAATCCCTCCCAGCATCAGAGTCTTTTCCAATGAGTCAACTCTTCGCATCAGGTGGCCAAAGTACTGGAGTTTCAGCTTCAGCATCATTCCTTCCAAAGAAATCCCAGAGCTGATCTCCTTCAGAATGGACTGGTTGAATCTCCTTGCAGTCCAAGGGACTCTCAAGAGTCTTCTCCAACACCACAGTTCAAAAGCATCAATTCTTCAGTGCTCAGCTTTCTTCACAGTCCAACTCTCACATCCATGCATGACCACAGGAAAAACCATAGCCTTGACTAGACGGACCTTTTTTGGCAAAGTAATGTCTCTGCTTTTCAGCATGCTATCTAGGTTGGTCATAACTTTTCTTCCAAGGAGTAAGCGTCTTTTAATTTCATGGCTGCAGTCACCAGCTGCAGTGATTTTGGAGCCCCCAAAAATAAAGTCTGACACTGTTTCCACTGTTTCCCCATCTATTTCCTATGAAGTGATGGGACCAAATGCCATGATCTTTGTTTTCTGAATGTTGAGCTTTAAGCCAACTTTTTCACTCCTCTTTCACTTTCATCAAGAGGCTTTTTAGTTCCACTTCACATGGATGGCAAAGGGATTCAACGAAAGATATTCGTTGAACAGTATCTGTTCTCTTTCATTCTGATAATAATATAATCAGAATTTATATTATAAAATTGAAATAATATTTCAAATTTTCTCAGGGAAACCAACCCTACCCCATTCTCAGGCAGGTGACTTGGGTGGGACTGATGCCTCTTGTGACTCCCAGGAGTCATCTGTAAGGTTTTGATTAAACAGCTTCTTTCTTCTGGCAGGTAATCAGGTTGGTGACAAGGGCATAACCAAGAAGAAATAGGTTGAGCTCTTGGGGAAAAGCAACTCACTTGCTTACTAAAGCTGCCATTACACAGAACTTGGCAATGGAGCTGTCCCCAAAGAGACAAAGCTGATGCCTGCATCCTCATGACATTGTTTTGTGGTAAGAATCTCTTCAACTCATATATTAGCTCTTTAATGATGAAACCAATAAATTTTAATTTTTTTTGCCACTTGACGTTTTTCTACCTTTTCAGTCCAATGAATATTGATATAAAAAGTCATACTTTATTCAGAAGTTTATTCATTCAACAAACATTTCACATTGTGTTCAAGGAAATGAAATTAAAGCAATGAACAGGATAGGCAGGGTTTTTGTTCTCAAAATGATTATATTCTTAGGGAAAAGAACATAGTAAACAAATGAAGTTTTTCATAGATGAGATAATTTCAGATTAAATTAGCTGCTAGGAAGAAAATTAAGAGTGAAAAGACAGAGAGTCATATTGGGGGAGATGCTTAAGATACAGTAGGTCAGGGAAGCCCTTTTTCTGATGATGTGGCTTCTGAGTTGAGACCGAAAAGACTGCCGTGGAAATGTTTTTGAGGAAGATGGCTCAGCATGGGCAAATTCTTCAGCAGGGAAGAGTTTTGAACATTCTAAAAATGTAAAGAAAATCAGTATTATTTTGAAGATAAAGAGCAAGAAAGGCAAGCTTGGTGTACCTGCCCCAAGAAAAACATCCTACTCCTTGTTTTAACTCAGATGGATTTCCACTTCATGCACATATTAGTCATTCAACTAACACTTAGGTCATTTATGTGCCAGGCTCTATGATAGATACAGCAAACAAAGGGGTGAAAAACTCAGACTTCCTATTCCAGAAGCTCTCACAGTTTTTGAGAGTTCTTTTCACCCGCAAATTCTAGACTCATGCGCTCTCCCCGTTCTGCTTTGACATCTCAGTGTCCTGAGTTTGAAGTCTACCTCCAGTCCCCACATTCATCACTGGTTGAACCATGCACTGTCTTCCTACCCTGTGTCCCATCCCATCTCACCTTTCATGTGACTGTGTCAGGCTTAAACATCCTTGCCTCTGAGCTCCCCACTTTCTGGGCTATAAGCAGTATTCTAAAGTAAAGCTTTAAGTGCATAAATGTCCTCAAATTTGGTATATAATTTATTGTTGTCTTACCACTTGCATGCTTGTTAAACATGCAACTTTTTTCAGTGTATCTTAAAATTGCCTTGTTTGTAACAATAAATTCAGGAATTCTGTACAGAATCTGACTATTTTAATGCTGTTGATGAAAGTTATATGCGTATAAGGATTTCTATATATTTTCTTAAAGCCAGACTGGCAGATAGGTGATGAGAAATAACTAGAGAAGGTTGCACATACAAAAATCTGCCATCTATATTAGGAGACTCAGGAGTAGAAGCAATTTTTATCATTGAGAAGATGCTTCACATATTAATAATAAACAGAATACTAGAAAAGAAATGATAAAGGCAAATAAGATCATTTTCATTGGTAAATACTTATCAATAGTTATTGTACAGAAAGCACTGAAGCAAGAATGACATTGGACTATTCAGTGGGTGTAATGTTGTAACTATGAAAAAAATAATATTTGAAGGCAAAATGATGAGGAATCATGACAGTTTCAAATATTGAAATATTTGAAAGCTTAGACAGACCAAATTTTATTTCAGGCAGTCATTCAGAATGCTAAGACAGGTATTTCACACTGTGGTCCTAGTGGGAAAATGAATATAAATTTAATTAGTGTCACCTTATTTTCCTCCTTTATTATTTAATTTTCCTTAAGTTTCTAAGAAAATGTCATCAAATAGCAAGATGTATATAGATATATGACTATGAATTTTATGTATGTAGGTAGATATAGTTAATTAATAGCTTTTAAATTTAAATGCCACCTCCTTTATTCTTTTTCTCTTGCAGAAAGCATAAGAAAATGAAAGGCATATCACAAACAGACACATCACAATGAAAAATAGTGATGTTCAAAAGAAAGAAATAATATGTAACTCTCCAAAAGGCGATTAAGCATGAAATACAGCATATAATGAATCATGTAAATCATGAAACATAAACTAAAGTTGGATAGCTACAGAGTTTGTGTATACATTAAAAATGTGTGTAAAGTTAGAAAAAACAGAATGATAAAAACAAAAATATGCTGTCTCATAGCATGACCCATGTATACTATACACTTCAGCTGTATGGTCTATGCCTCTAAGATCATATGCTTCTTCTTGTGGTTTGCTTGCATATTCTAATAGGATAAGGGAAGAATTCAGTGATTTGAACCTGCCCATTGCTTTTGGTAAATTAATTTTGATTGGAGTACAGTTGCTTTGAGGTTCCCAGGTGGGCTCAGTTATAAAGAATCTGCCTGACAAGCAGGAGATGCAGGAGATGAGGTTTGATCCCTGGGTCAGGAAGATCCCCTGGAGAAGGAAATGACAACCCACCCCAGTATTCTTGCCTGGAAAATCTCATGGACAGAGGAGCCTTTTGGGTTACAGTCCATGGGGTTGCAAAGCGTCGGACATGACTTAACAACTAAACAGTGTAGTTGCTTTACAATGTTCTGCTGTACAACAGAGTGAATCAGCTATACGTATACATTCATCCCCTTTTTTTGATTTCCTTCCCATTTAGGTCACTGCAGAGTATTGAGTAGAGTTCCCTGTGCTGTGGAGTAAGTTCTCATTAGTTATCTATTTTGGGCTTCCCTGGTGGCTCAGACAGTAAAGAATCTGCCTGCAATATGGGAGACCTGGGTTCAATCCCTGAGTTAGGAAGATACCCTGGAAGAGGGCATGGCAACCCACTCCAGTATTCTTGCCTGGAGAATCCCCATGGACAGCAGAGCCTGGCGGGCTACAGTCCATGGGATTGCAAAGAGTGGGACATAACTGAGCAACTAAGCACACACACACAGTTATCTATTTTATACGTAGTATTGTATATATTGAAGAAGGAAATGGCAACCCACTCCAGTTTATTCTTTCCTGGAAAATCCCATGGACAGAGGAGGCTGACAGACTACAGTCCATGGGGTCGCAAAGAGTTGGCTGTCGTATCCGACTCTTAGCGACTCCATGGACTGCAGCCCACCATCCATGGGATTTTCCAGGCAAGAGTATTGGAGTGGGGTGCCATTGCCTTCTCTGAGCAACTAAACAACAAGTGTATATGTGTCAACCTCTATCTCCCAATTCCTCCTACTTCCCTTTGCCTCTTGGTATCCATAAGTTTGTTCTCTACATCTGTGTCTATTGTTGCTTTGCAGGTAAGTTTAAATCTCCCCCACTATTAATGAGCTACTATAGTCTATTTTCTTTATGTTCAAATTTTTATTTTCCCTAAAGTATACCATTATGATTGTAACATCATTTTATTTAAAAGCATTTGTCTTCATATTAAAATAAACAAAAGCAGAAATTATTAGAAAAGTAGCAGTGAAAATTCACATTTTTCATGCTAAATTTCCCAGTGACCCCACTTTAAAAAAGATTTTTTAAAAAAATAAAGTGTACCTATTTTAAAGGTGCATTAAATTCTTTGAAATTTTTATACAATTTTAAAGGTTACTTTCTATTTACAGTTACTACAAAATATTGACTATATTCCCCATGTTGCATTTATAATACATCCTTGAGCCTATCTTACACCCAATAGTTTTTACCTCCTAATTCCCTATCCCTATATTGCCCTTTCCCCCTCACTGGTAACCATAATTAATTCTCTGTCTGTGAGTCTGCTTCTTTTTTTGTCATATTCACTAGTTTGTTGAATTTTTTTTAGATTCCACGTATAAGCAATAGCATACAGTATTTGCCTTTCTCTGTTGGACTTATTTCACTTAGCATAATGCTAAGTTCATCCATGTTGCTGCAAATGGCAAAATTTCATTCCTTTTTAAGGCTGAGTAGTATTCTATTCTATATATACATATATATATACATACACCATATCTTCTTTATCTATTTATCTGTTGTTGGACTCTTAGGTTACTTCCATATTTTGGCAATTGTAAATAAAGCTGCTGTAAACATTGTGGTACATGTATCTTTTTAGATCAGTGTTTTGCTTTGTTTTGCTATATACTTACCCCATATTCCACTACAGAGTGGGATTTCTGGGTCATATAATATTTCTCTTCTTAGTTTTTAAAGAAACTTCCATACTGTTTTCCACAGTAGCTGCACCAATTTACATTCCCACCAACAGTGCACAAGGGTTCCCTTTTCTCCACATCCCCACCAACATTTGTTATTGGTGTTCTTTTCAGTGATAGCCATTCTGTTAGGTGTGAGGTAATATCTCATTGCAGTTTTGACATGCATTTCCCTGATTATTAGCTATGCTGAGCATCATTTCATATGCCTGTTGGCCATCTGTGTTTCCTCTTTGGAAAAATATCTATTCAGTTCTGCTCATTTTTAAAAACTGGGTTGTTTGTTTTTTGATGTTGAGTTGTATGAGTTGTTTATGTATGTTGGATATTAAACTCTTATCTGTCATATCATTGACTTATTTTATGCACATATTAATGTACTTATTTTAAGTACCTATTTTAAGTAGACTGTACAGAGAGTTTTGATAAAAGCATAAAACTGTGTACTACCACCACACTCATGAATATTTTTATCACCTCAGAAAGTTCATTTGTGATCTTTCCCAGTCAATATTATGTCACTCCTGGAAAATCCCATTGATGGTGGGCTGCAGTCCATGGGGTCGTGAAGAGTCAGACACGACTGAGCAACTTCCCTTTCACTTTTCACTTTCATGCATTGGAGAAGGAAATGGCAACCCACTCCAGTGTTCTTGCCTGGAAAATCCCAGGGACGGGGGAGCCTGGTGGGCTGCCGTCTCTGGGGTCGCACAGAGTCAGACATGACTGAAGCGACTTAGCAGCAGCAGCAGCAGCAGCATGGAACCAGACAACCACTGATTTCCTTTCAGTTCCTAGAAATGAGGTGCACTTTTCCAGTATTTCATACAAATGTAATCATATACCGTGCAGATTTCTTTTGTTTAGTGAATGCTTTTTGAGATTCATCTATGTTGCTGAGATATAAGTAGTTTATTCCTTTTATTGCTGGGTAGTATTTTATTGGATGAGTCTACAATAACCAGAAGAAAACTTTTTTTAATCATTAAACCCCAGGTCATATAGTTTTCCTCCTCCTATGTTGTCTTCCAGGAATTTTATAATTTTGCCTTTTACATATAAGTCAATGACCCATCTTGAGTTAATTTTTGTGAAGGGTATAAGGTCTGTGTCTAGATTCATTTTTTTTCTTCACATGTGGATGTCCATTTGTTCCAGCACTTTTTGTTAAAAGGACTATTTTCACTTCATTGTATTGCCCGTGGTCCTTTGTCAAAGATCAGTTGTCTGGGTCTGTTTCTGGGCTTTTTATTCTGTTCCATTAACCTATTTGTGTATTCTTTCAGCAATACTGTTCTGTTTTGATTGTTATAGCTTTATGGTAAGTCTTAAATCAAGTTGAATCAGTCCTCTGAGTTTCATCTTCTTTTTCAATATTGTTTTGGCTATTCTGTCTTCTCCCTTTCTTATGAGCTTTAGAATTAGTTTGGCAACATCTACAACATAGCTTTCTGTGATTTTTATTGGGATTGCATTGAATCTATTGATCAAGTTGGGAAGAACTAACATCTTAACAATATTGAGTGTTTCTATCTATGGGCATGGAGCATCTCTCCATTTAATTAGTTCTTTGATTTCTTTCCTCATAGTTCTGTTGTTTTCCTATATAAGCCTTATTCAATCTCAGGTAGCATTTTCATTGATAGAAATCACATAAAATATTTTAAAAACCCAGAATCAGTGTAGTACTCTGGAAAAGGGGAATTGACAGGATATGGCTATGAAGGATTTTTGGGGTGCTGTGGAAATGTTTTTATTCATGATACGGGCATAGGTTACACGGGTCTTTACACTTGTTAAAATTGTACACATAAGATTTCTTTAAAACCTATTTGCTGGCTAAAGCACAGAATGATATATTGTAAGATATATGACATTTGTGGAATTTTACTTCAAAAAATCCATAAGAATGTGTTTTTTAAGAAAAATTTTCTGAACATTTGTTAAATATTTTATTTAGATTACCATATTCTACAACAGAGTTTGCAACTAATTAAACCTCAGGTGAAACTTAGAAGTTGGCATAATTAGCAACCATATCAGGTACTTCTTAGGAGAAAGTGGCACACTTTGAGAAATAATGGACGGAAAAAATTCCAAAGAGGGCTCCAGGGAAAGACATGTTACATTCTGGTAGTTGGAAAGACCTTTCTGAGAGAAGTTGGATTTAAGATAGGCACTGTAGAATAGGAATAGTAAAGTAAACAGCAAGCAGTTCGATACATTTTGTAGAGAAACAGCCCTCGCCTGAAAATTCCAAGTTGTGAGGCTTCATCCACTTTATAAATTTCAGTCCTATTTGGTTTATAACAAGCTAAAAAAGAACCAGCCTAGCTACTGACCCACATGTAACCATGGTAACTTTTTAAAAAGCATATTTTTCCTGAAAAGAAAGTAGCAAATATGGCAATGTATTGTGTCTAATATCTGTTTTAAACATCTGAATGAAAAGTAGTTGAAGAGAGGAATTGAATGTAGTGAGGCATGGAATTGCGAACCAAGAAAATACATGACAACATGGTTTGTCTGTACTAATCTCCCACACAACCTTCACTCAAAGGTAATAGACAAGATAAGGTGTGTTTTATTTTTTCTTCAAATATACTGTCACAGCGATTGAATACTGGTAAGTTAGGTATCCTGAGCTGCAGTAAAGTGAAGAATTAAACTTTGTACTGGTTCCTTTAGAATTTGAAAGTGAACACTAATATGTAATTCATATGCAAACAATGCATAATTCATATTAGAGTAAGTACATCATGTATTAAAACTGAATGGTGATTTCAGTATCAATTAGGAACCTGGATGATGAAGAGGTTTTAGGAAATGTCAAGGAGCACCACTTTATTCTACATATCTATTAATGTCACATTGTTTACATGAGTACTGTTGGATCAATATCCATACACTTATTTCTGAGAAATATAAAAAGAACATAATCACTCTAGTAGTGGAAAGAAGTTATGACTCTAAATTAATAAGGACTAAACTCAGATACTAAGGAAATAGGTATAAACCATTTCCTTCTTCCTCATTTTAACTGTGTATGTGTGTGTGTAAGTATCAGAGTGTGTGTCTGTATTTGTATGGTATGCTTTTGAATAATGTCTGTGGGAGAGCTATTGGTACATATAATAAAGTTGACATAATTGATTAAATTCAGTGTCAATTGATAAACATGGTAAATATATAAGGATTTTATTAAAAGTTGAAAATTGAAAACTAACCAAAGAAAGCTCAATTAACACAGAAATATGTTGTAATGAATTAATTTAAGAGCTGTCACATTCAGTGAGAATATTTCCATAGTGTGATTAGTTTTAAAATTGCTGCTTAAATTTAAACATCTGAATTACCTGGAACATGTTACATTGACACTGTAATGGAAAATGACTTGTCCTCATCAAATCATGTGCACGATAGTAAATTATTGGCTTATTGAAAGATGCCATTAAAATATAGAAAGGAAACTAAAGCAGAATACTACAACATATATTCAGGCTCATGCACAGTGACATTAATTGTCTATAAAAATTGAGTCATTATCCCAAAATAATAGTAATGAGATTTAATCAAGACAATTCAGAATGATGAGGATATAGTAAGAGCTGGTCAGTTACTTCTTTTCATGTTGCCCTTCATTCATGTAAATGAAATCTGGATGAAATGAAATACCTGAATGTGAAAAGGGAATAAAATGTAAAATATATTTAAATATAGGAGATATGGCCAATGAATGCCTCACCCAGAAAGTCCCTAAATCAGAAAACTTGTCTATATGGAAAGGGAAAATATTTTTATTATCTTTCTTTAATCTATCTCTATTGGATCCTCTCACTGGGTTCAGAGTTCTATGCTAGACATAAAAACTCATGGCTTAATGGAGCAGCTGCTGAGACATGAAATATTGCCTTCTTTAACGTCATTGTTTACGTGTGTACCATTGGATCTTATCTATAGCTTGAATAAAATATTTCTTTTGTAAACAATAAATAATACCACTTATTTAGAAAATACCTTGTACCAGGTGATTTGTGTTTTACTTGTGTTAATCCTCACCACTGCTCCACTTTACCATAAAGAAATTGGTGCCCACAAAGTGACCAGGTAGGATTTGAAATTCATTACACACAGGTTTGGCATAGGAAATAGAAACCCACTCCAGTATTCTTACCTGGAAAATTCCATGGACAGAGGAGCCTGGTGGGCTACAGTCCATGGGGCCACAAAGAGTCACAGACGACTGAGCAACTGAGCATGAACGCATGCATCCTCAGGTTATTAATAATTTCACATAGATCACTGATAAGCTGTAATTGCTAACTCTTTATTTCAATGGGACTTCAACCAGAAAAGAAAGTGCTAACTTCATTTAA
The DNA here is from genome assembly GCF_032405125.1 of Capricornis sumatraensis. Lineage (NCBI taxonomy): Eukaryota > Metazoa > Chordata > Mammalia > Artiodactyla > Bovidae > Capricornis > Capricornis sumatraensis. The sequence continues at coordinate 141,252,015 of NC_091071.1, forward strand.
GTGGAAGATATTCAGGGCTGGGATTTATAAGTCTTGTTCTAATTCAGCCCTGGAGCAAGCTGGTCATGCAGCTCCCATAAGCTTGCAAGGTATTCTATTTTAAAACAGGTGAGCCAATATTCCAGCATTCCATCTGAAATCTTTCATGACTAAAAATATTTTATCTGGATAATATCAATCTTTCCATTTCCATTTAGAAAACAATTTGAGAAAATCCCAGACTTAGCAGAGTGTTTCTTTGTTCAGCTTTGTTAACATACTATGTTATGACTCCTAGGAAGACTAGTCCCACTGCACGCCCTGGTTTTTCACTACTGGTCACCACACTGGGGAACTGCTGGGTGGAATAAGAGTTTTCCTGGAGCCCAGAGCAGGCGTCCCTGTGTAGCACAATCTGCTGCACGCCTGGGCAGCAACCGAGGGCACTTTGAATCTGTCAGGCAGTGGCGATCACACAATAGCATTGGAGGTTGTAAATATTTGATTTGCTCGCCTGTAGTCATTAGTCTAGATTTTAGATTACCCAAATGCTCCCTATATAAATAATAATCAGACCTTTTGTCAGAAATTGTTTCCTTAAGGTAAAAATTAATAAAATGCAAATTTAATTAGAACATTTCTTAATACAAAGATCAATGATAATGCTTAAGGTATGAATGTGAAATTATTAGTGCATAGAATTGATATATTTTCTATTGAAGCAGTGAATCTTTTTTTTTTTGATATTAACATGTAGAAAAAGTGATTTCCTTTTGAAAACTCAAATACAGGGCCATCAAGATTCCATTTTGAAGCAAAGTGATCATGTTTAATATTAGGTTCAAGGGGATGAAAATAAGCTGAGTTTCCATCTCTGTTGAAAATTTGAGTAATACTTTCAAATAACTCTTTATTTGGTCCTTGGTTAACAAAAGAGCTTAGTATTTTGTAAATGGATTAAGATGACCAAGCTATGTGTAATTACATGTGTTCTCTATTATAAGTAAAACTGTTTGTCTTCTGGTATGGCTCTCCTCAATAATATTTTGTTGGAAAAATGAAGGAATGCTAAATGTATTCTCTAGTTTTTAAAAGCTTCATATTTTAAATGCTTGTTAAATCAAGGAAGAAAGTGATTTTAAACTGTGAAGGAAAATGGACAGCCTCTCATGAAATTAGGGCACATGGATGTAGGCTTTTAATGTTCCTTTTTCTAAACATCTGTCAATATTTTTATTTTTCTTCTTACTATCAATCAATCAGCTAAAGGACTTTTAGAGATGATGCTATTCATCATATCACTCTCAGCAGAAATTGCCTCACAAAGAGGAAGCTGTGATAGCATAAGAACTGGAAATATCCATGTTCAGCATACATCTACTCCAATATTCTATCATGCTCCTAAATGCATTTTCTCTAATGAGTGAAATTATCCAATAATTCAGTTTTTAGATTGTACTTACCTTTCTGTGGGTTGTTTTGTTTTTGTGCACTTTCTCTTTATCAATTTCTCTTCATGCAGGTGCAACAATATTACTTCCCACTACTATGGAAGTTGAAGAAACTAGAAAACATATGTTTTAGTCAGCTGCTCCTCTCTTTCAGCAGGCATTTTGCTAAAAGGACAGGAATTATGCAAACATTGCTCCCAACTAACACCCACATGGGCAAATACAGGCCTAATTTTGCTGTCAGTGGCACAATTTGTTGCTCAAGCATGAATTGAAATGGGCACAACTCCTGGTAAAGAAAACATTCTTTTATTTTGTATCACAGGGATAACTCCTCCACCTTAGCTGGTTGGTCTGCTTTAGAGTGGCTGTTCTCAAGGTGTGTTCTTAGGACCACCAGAGCGTCCCCAAGACTTTACTTAGAGTCTGTGAGGTTCAGTTTCTTTGTACACACCAACAAAAAAACAACACATTCAACAAATTTGATGTAAAAACAAATATGAAAATCCAGCTGTCTTCTGTTAAAGTAGACATTGAATAGATTTTACAAATATGTGAGATAATGCTACTCTCTTTTTTGAAAATATATAGTTATTTTTCATTAAAATGTTTACTATTTTGCATATTATAAAGAATACATATACTTCCGTTATTTTCAATGACATAAATAAATATTTTAAAATGCAATAGTATTAATTTCTAGTATGATAAATATTGATGATATAACTGAGACAAAAAAAAGTTCTTTTGGTTTCTCAATTTTTAACAGTGTAAAGGGATCCCCAAACCAAAAGGTTTGAGAACTGAATCTCTAGAGAATGTCTCCTACCAATTAAAGCAGAAGGAAAAACTATTTTTCTCTTTAAAATAAATATCTGAATAAATACACTTCTGGGTTTATTGGCTCATGCATACATTTTAATATATAGTCTCCATGACCCTAAACAGTATAAAGTTTTGAGAATATCATTGTTAAAAATCAACAAATAAAAATATTTTGAACATAAGGTATATATTTTTATTCTACTCTAACATAAACTGCTATGTAAGTTAAATTAACATTATCATTTCCAAATTATTCCCATGGTGTTATGTGAATTGCATAGTAAAATGACATGAGTATTCAGAATTATGACCCAAACATATTTTAACATGCTGTCACTTCCACACTACCTTTATTCCTCATTTGCCACTGCTGTTGCTTATTTCTTTACTGTGTTGCTGCTGCTGCTGCTAAGTCGCTTCAGTCGTGTCCGACTCTGCACAACCCCATAGATGGCAGCCCACCAGGCTCCCCCATCCCTGGGATTCTCCAGGCAAGAACACTGGAGTGGGTTGCCATTTCCTTCTCCAATGCATGAAAGTGAAAAGTGAAAGTGAAGTCGCTCAGTCATGCCTGACTCTTCGCAATCCCATGGACTGCAGCCTCCCAGGCTCCTCCGTCCATGGGATTCTCCAGGCAAGAATACTGGAGTGGGGTGCCATTGTGTTAGGCATCCAATTTCTTTTTTGAATCAAGTTATTTTTAAAAAAATCTGTTGCATGTTAGTCAGATTTGTTCCTTCCAAAGACTAGAAATATTCTGTAGAAAGATTTATGCTCAAATTTGTTGACCTTAAAATACAAAATATGGTAATGCACAGTAGGTACAAAACTAATGCTTATTAAATGAACTGTGTGCTGTGTGCTTAGTGTCTCAGCTGTGTCTGACTCTTTTTGACCCCATGGACTGTAGCCTGCCGGACTCGTTTGTCCACGGGGATTCTCCAGGCAAGAATGCTGTATTGGATTGCCATGCCCTCCTCCAGGAGATCTTTCCAACCCAGGGATTGAACCCAGGTCTCCTGCATTGCAGGTAGATTCTTTACAGCTGAGCCACCAGGGAAGTCCTTACCAAGTATTATAAAACTTACTTGTTGCAATTAGCATTACACTGAATAAACTACCAATTATTTTCCTTTGGGGAAGTTGCGTGAACATTGATTAGATTTGTGTGACTAGATTGTTTTTGCAGTCCTCTTGCTTTCTAAACTTAATGGAAATTTGACTTTTCAGAAATTTGAGCTTTTTATTGCTTCCCTCAAATTCAAATTATAAGTTATGATTTCAAATTATAAGTCTGTATAAATGCATCTGAGTCTGTGTGTTGTTTTGTTTTCTGTGTTCCCTTTCTCAAGATACAGATTTGAAAACATATCTGTGAAGTATGTATTTCATGAATTTAAAATAATGTGATACCAATAAATTTTAAATATGTGATACCATAGAGATTGGATGACTCAGTGAAATCAAGTAGTTAGCAAAACTGTTCTTTGCTTAAAATCTTGGTAAAATTGGCCAGGTCTAGACCAGTATAGAAAGACTCTCATTTTAAAGTCATCTCAAGGGGAAAAATTATTTTGGTTTAGGCAAGCTGATTATTTTTTTCTTTCAGAAGTATCTTCCAAAAAATAATTGTTCATTTTTCAAAAACATTTTGACACTGGATTTAGCTTACACAGAATTAAGAATAAAATGATTGGGAGTTAAACTTCAAACAGCAGGAGTGGAAACGTCTGGTCGAAGATGTGGCATAGAAAGTTCATGAGCATCCATAGTTCTGCCTAAATGGAAGCATTTTGAAAGTGAATTCAAGCTTGAAACCACACGTCTGTGGTATAAGAAAGCAAAGCTAGTAGTTAAAGGAAGGGGATGGGGGAAGAAATAGAGAAAGAGAAATAAGCTATAGTGATGCACAGAGAGAAAAGTCATTCCTATCTCTTTAAAGTTGTGTAAATCAGAATTTAAAGCAGTTTCATAAGCAGAAACTGAGACTTCCCTGTCACTAATAAATTCTCTGATAAAAAGAATGGCAGTGATTTTAGCATAGACATGAGAGATTAAAAGGAAGATCAGCAAAATTATCTGAAAGAAGATCAAGACAAATTCTTCACCCAGGTAATTCTTAGTGAAACGGTATGTAAAGCCAATATGGTTTGTGAGTATTCATATATAGTTGACTGATACCATATACAATTATATTGTATTTTATAACCTATTACAAATATTTCTCAATCTCTTTTTCATTGTCAGCTCCATAGGAAGAAAAATTAAAATGTAATTTTTCCCTAATGAGAGAAATTGAATAATAAGGAGTAAGGTTTTGCTGATTAAAATGGAATTTTGGAGGGTTACAAAAATTGTAATATGTAGGATAAACTGGGCTCTCCCCTACCAACTTTCACTCCTTTGGGGCAGTTATTCTCAGTTATTTTCTGGTATTCATTTCAGTTCAGTTGCTCAGTCATGTCTGACTCTTTGCGACCCCATGAACTGCAGCATGCCAGGCCTTCCTGTCCATCACCAACTCCCGGAGTCCACCCAAACCCATGTCCATTGGGTCGATGATGCCATCCAACCATTTCATCTTCTCTTGTCCCGTTCTCCTCCTGCCCTCAATCTTTCCCAGCATCAGGGTTTTTTCAAATGAGTCAGCTCTTCATATCAGGTGGCCAAAGTATTGGAGTTTCAGCTTCAACATCAGTCCTTCCAAAGAACATCCAGGACTGATCTCCTTTAGAATGGACTGGTTGGATCTCCTTGCAGTCCAAGGGACTCTCAAGACTCTTCTCCAACACCACAGTTTAAAAGCATCAATTCTTCAGTGCTCAGCTTTCTTTATAGTCCAACTCTCACATCCATACATGACTACTAGAAAAACCATAGCCTTGACTAGATGGACCTTTGTTGGCAAAGTGATGTTTCTGCTTTTTAATATGCTGTCTAGGTTGATCATAACTTTCCTTCCAAGGAGTATTTTTTAATTTCATGGCTACAATCACCATCTGTAGTGATTTTGGAGCCCCCCAAAATAAAGTCTCTCACTGTGTCCACTGTTTCCCCCCATCTATTTGCCATGAAGTGATGGGACCAGATGCCATGATCTTCATTTTCTGAATGTTGAGCTTTAAGACAACTTTTTCACTCTCCTCTTTCCCTTTCATCAAGAAGCCCTTTAGTTCTTCTTCACTTTCTGCCATAAGGGTGGTGTCATCTGCATATCTGAGGTTATTAATATTTCTCCCGGCAATCTCAATTTCATCTTGTGCTTCCTCCAGACCAGCGTTTCTCATGATGTACTCTGCATAGAAGTTAAATAAGCAGGGTGACAATATACAGCCTTGACGTACTCCTTTTCCTATTTGGAACCAGTCTGTTGTTCCATGTCCAGTTCTAACTGTTGCTTCCTGACCTGCATACAGGTTTCTCAAGAGGCAGGAGTTTATTGTGATCCACACAGTCAAAGGCTTTGGCATAGTCAATAAAGCAGAATTAGATGTTTTTCTGGAACTCTCTTGCTTTTGCAATGATCCAGTGGGTGTTGGCAATTTGGTCTCTGGTTCCTCTGCCTTTTTCTGGTATTAATCATCTCCAAATCCCTCCGGTTACAGATAAAAGAAGTAAGATGACTTACCCTCTATAAACCTATTTTGTCACTCTTGCATGCGTGCACGCTAAGTTGCTTCAATCATGTGTGACTGTTTGTGAACCTATGGACTGTATCCCGCCAGGCTCCTCTGTCCATGGAGTTCTCCAGGCAAGGACACCGGAGTGGGTTGTCATCTCATCCTCCAGGGAATTTTCCGATCCACGAATCCAACCTGCATGTCTTAGGTCTCCTGCATTGAAAGGCAGGTTCCTTACCAGTAGCGCTACCTGGAAGCCCTTTAAGACTCTTAAACGGAGTTTTCTGCCTGCACTTGCTCCTCTCTAGATAGGAGCTGAGCTGTGTCTGGAAGGAAACCCAAGAAAGGAGAAGTGTTCTTCTTTCCACAGATGTTGTCTGGGAGAAAGCCAACCAGTAGATCCCAAGAGAAAAGTACTGATATGGGCAGTGTCTAAATTGGGAAATAGTATAAACACAAGGTGATCAAATCTAAGTGGTCATCTGAGATGTGGAGCCAAGCAGCAAACCCTCATTCTAGAGACATTAACTATGTGGAGGGTTGGAAGTCCTTCACACTTCAACACATCATAGATTTTAGGAACAATTATGATCAACTTTTCTTTCAGATCTTGGTCTTTTTTGGTGGTTTGATAGCTCATTTATTTGTTGATTGATTTATATATTTTGTGCATATTTTAGTTTGTCTTTCATTGAGGTAACACTGGTTTATGACATTATATAAGTTGCATGTGTGCAAAATTACTTTGGGTAATCTGTCACCATATCTTTGATTGTCTTTACCCATTTAGTGTTCCTGCCTCTGTCCCTTTTCCTCTGGTAACTACTCTGTTCTCTAGATCTACATGCTTGCTTTTGCTTATTTTGGTTTGTTCACTTATTTTGTTTTGTTTATCTGCCATGTGAAACCATACAATATTTGTCTCTTTCAGTCTGACTTATTTCACTTAGCACAATATACTCAAGGTCCATCCATATTGTTGCAAATGGCAAGACTTCATCTTTTTTTCAAATAGCTGAATAGTAAGTATTTCACTGTATATAGATGCCACATCTTCTCTATCCATTTGTAATTCAAGTTGATGTCCTGACCAGTAATGACAAAGAAGCTGAAGTTGAACGGTTCTATGAAGACCTACAAGATCTTTTAGAACTAACACTCAAAAAAGATGTCCTTTCCATTATAGGGGACTGGAATGCAAAAATAGGAAGTCAAGAAACACCTGGAGTAACAGGCAAATTTGGCCTTAGAATACAGAAGGAAGCAGGGCAGAGGCTAATAGAGTTTTACCAAGAGAACGCATCAGTTCAGTTCAGTTCAGTTCAGTTGCTCAGTCATGTCCGACTCTGCGACCCCATGAATCGCAGCACGCCAGGCCTCCCTGTCCATCACCATCTCCCGGAGTTCACTCAGACTCAAGTCCATTGAGTAGTGATGCCATCCAGCCATCTCAACCAGGGTCATCCCCTTCTCCTCCTGTCCCCAATCCCTCCCAGCATCAGAGTCTTTTCCAAAGAGTCAACTCTTCGCATGAGGTGGCCAAAGTACTGGAGTTTCAGCTTTAGCATCATTCCTTCCAAAGAAATCCCAGGGTTGATCTCCTTCAGAATGGACTGGTTGGATCTCCTTGCAGTCCAAGGGACTCTCAAGAGTCTTCTCCAACACCACAGTTCAAATGCATTAACACTTTGGCGCTCAGCCTTCTTCACAGTCCAACTCTCACATCTATACATGACCATAGGAAAAACCATAGCCTTGACTAGATGGACCTTAGTCGGCAAAGTAATGTCTCTGCTTTTGAATATACTATCTAGGTTGCTCATAACTTTTCTTCCAAGGCGTAAATGTCTTTTAATTTCATGGCTGCAATCACCATCTGCAGTGATTTTGGAGCCCCCCAAAATAAAGTCTGACACTGTTTCTACTGTTTCCCCATCTATTTCCCATGAAGTGATGGGACCAGATGCCATGATCTTAGTTTTCTGAATGTTGAGCTTTAAGCTAACTTTTTCGCTCTCCTCTTTCACTTTCATCAAGAGGCCTTTTAGCTCCTCTTCACTTTCTGCCATAAGGGTGGTGTCATCTGCATATCTGAGGTTATTGATATTTCTCCTGGCAGTCTTGATTCCAGCTTGTGCTTCTTCCAGCCCAGTGTTTCTCATGATGTACTCTGAATATAAGTTAAATAAGCAGGGTGATAATATACAGCTTTGACATACTCCTTTTCCTGTTTGGAAACAGTCTGTTTTTCCATGTCCAGTTCTAACTGTTGCTTCCTGACCTGCATATAGGTTTCTCAAGAGGCAGGTCAGGTGGTCTGGTATTCCCATCTCTTTCAGAATTTTCCACAGTTTCTTGTGATCCACACAGTCAAAGGCTTTGGCATAGTCAATAAAACAGAAATAGATGTTTTTCTGGAACTCTCTTGCTTTTTCCATGATCCAGCGGATGTTGGCAATTTGATCTCTGGTTCTTCTGCCTTTTCTAAAACCAGCTTGAACATCAGGGAGTTCACGGTTCACATACTGCTGAAGTCTGGCTTGGAGAATTTTGAGCATTACTTTACTAGCATGTGAGATGAGTGCAATTGTGTGGTAGTTTGAGCATTCTTCGGCATTGCCTTTTTTGGGAGTGGAATGAAAACTGACCTTTTCCAGTCCTGTGGCCACTGCTGAGTTTTCCAAACTTGCTGGCATATTGAGTGCAGCACTTTCACAGCATCATCTTTCAGGATTTGAAACAGCTCAACTGGAATTCCATCACCTCCACTAGCTTTGTTCGTAGTGATGCTTTCTAAGGCCCACTTGACTTCACATTCCAGATGTCTGGCTCTAGATTAGTGATCACATCATCATGATTATCTGGGTCGTGAAGACCTTTTTTGTACAGTTCTTCCGTGTATTCTTGCCACCTCTTCTTAATATCTTCTGCTTCTGTTAGGTCCAGAACATTTCTGTCCTTTATCGAGCCCATCTTTGCATGAAATGTTTCCTTGGTATCTCTAATTTTCTTGAAGAGATCTCTCGTCTTTCCATTCTGTTGTTTTTCTCTATTTCTTTGCATTGATCACTGAAGAAGCTTTCTTATCTCTTCTTGCTATTCTTTGGAACTCTGCATTCAGATGCTTGTATCTTTACTTTTTGCCTCTCTTCTTTTCACAGCTATTTGTAAGGCCTCCCCAGACAGCCATTTTCCTTTTTTGCATTTCTTTTCCATGGGGATGGTCTTCATCCCTGTCTCCTGTACAGTGTCACGAACCTCATACCATAGTTCATCAGGCACTCTATCTATCAGATTTAGACCCTTAAATCTATTTCTCACTTCCACTGTATAATCATAAGGGATTTGATTTAGGTCATACCTGAATGGTCTAGCGGTTTTCCCTACTTTCTTCAATTTAAGTCTGAATTTGGCAATAAGGAGTTCATGATCTGAGCCACAGTCAGCTCCCGGTCTTGTTTTTGTTGACTGAATAGAGCTTCTCCATCTTTGGCTGCAAAGAATATAATCAATCTGATTTTGGTGTTGACCATCTGGTGATGTCCATGTGTAGAGTCTTCTCTTGTGTTGTTCGAAGAGGGTATTTGCTATGACCAGTGCATTTTCTTGGCAAAACTCTATTAGTCTTTGCCCTGCTTCATTCCACATTCCAAGGCCAAATTTGCCTGTTACTCCAGATGTTTCTTGACTTCCTACTTTTGCATTCCAGTCCCTTATAATGAAAAGGACATCTTCTTTTGGGTGTTAGTTCTAAAAGGTCTTATAGGTCTTCATAAAACCGTTCAACTTGTTTCTTCAGCGTTACTGGTTGGGGCATAGACTTGGATAACTGTGATACTGAATGGTTTACCTTGGAGACGAACAGAGATCATTCTGTCGTTTTTGAGATTGCATCCAAGTACTGCATTTCGAAGTCTTTTGTTGACCATGAAGGCTACTCCATTTCTTCTGAGGGATTCCTGCCTGCAGTAGTAGATGCAATGGTCATCTGAGTTAAATTCACCCATTCCAGTCCATTTTAGTTCGCTGATTCCTAAAATGTTGACATTCACCCTTGCCATCTCTTGTTTGAGCACTCCCAATTTGCCTGGATTCATGGACCTGACATTCCAGGTTCCTATGCAATATTGCTCTTTACAGCATTGGAACTTGCTTCTATCACCAGTCACATCCACAACTGGGTATTGTTTTTGCTTTGGCTCCATCCATACATTCTTTCTGGAGTTATTTCTCCACTGGTCTCCAGTAGCATATTGGCCACCTAATGACCTGGGAAGTTCCTCGTTTGGTATCCTATCATTTTGCCTTTTCATACTGTTCATGGGGTTCTCAAGGCAAGAATACTGAAGTGGCTTGCCATTCCCTTCTCCAGTGGACCACATTCTGTCAGGCCTCTCCACCATGACCCGCCCGTCTTGGGTTGCCCCGTAGGCATGGCTTGGTTTCATTGAGTTAGACAAGGCTGTGGTCCTAGTGTGATAAAACTGACTAGTTTTCTGTGAGTATGGTTTCAGTGTGTCTGCCCTCTGATGCCCTCTTGCAACACCCACCGTCTTACTTGGGTTTCTCTTACCTTGGCGTGGGGTATCTCTTTATGGCTGCTCCAGCAAAGCACAGCCGCTGCTCCTTGGATGAGGGGTATCTCCTTACTGCCACCGTTCCTGACCTTCAACGTGGGATAGCTCCTCTAGGCCCTCCTTTGCTGCACAGCCACCACTCCTTGGGTTGCTCCTCCTGGCCGCTGGCCCTGGCCTCGGGCGTGGGTGGCTCCTCCCAGATGCTGCCCCTGGCCTCGGGCTCAGGGTGGCTCCTCAGGGTCACCGCCCCAGGGCTCGGGCGCGAGGTGACTTCTGGCCGCCCCTGACCTTGGACTCGGGGTGTCTCCTCCCGGCCCCCACCCCTGACCTCGGACGCAGGCTGGCTAAGCGCAGGTGGCTGCGAGCCGGCTCACTAAGCGCGGCCGAGAGGAGCTACCCCACGTCCGAGGTCAGGGGCAGTGGCCTAGAGTGCCAGGCTGCAACGGCACAGGAACGGCTGAGAGGAGCTACCCCGTGTCCGAGGTCAGGGGCGCGGCCGAGAGGAGCTACCCTACGTCCAAGGTCAGTGGCAGCGGCTGGGAGGAGCTACCCCACGTCTGAGGTCAGAGAAGGCATAGGTCATAGCAAACACTCTCTTCCAACAACACAAGAGAAGAGTCTACACATGGACATCACCAGATGGCCAACATTGAAATCAGATTGATTATGTTCTTTGCAGCCAAAGATGGAGAAGCTCTATACAGTCAGCAAAAACAAGACCAGGAGCTGACTGTGGCTCAGATCATAAATTCCTTAATGCCAAATTCAGACTTAAATTGAAGAAGGTAGGGAAAACCACTAGACCATTCAGGTATGACCTAAATCAAATCCCTTATGATTATACAGTGGAAGTGACAAATAGATTTAAGGGACTAGATCTGATAGACAGAGTGTCTGATTAACTATGGTTGGAGGTTCACGACATTGTACAGGAGACAGAGATCAAGACCATCCTCAAGAAAAAGAAATGCAAAAAACCAAAATGGCTGTCTGAGGAGGCCTTACAAATAGCTATGAAAAGAAGAGAAGCCAAAAGCAAAGGAGAAAAGCAAAGATATAAGCATCTGAATGCAGAGTTCCAAAGAATAGCAAGGAGAGATAAGAAAGCCTTCCTCAATGATCAGTGCAAAGAAATGGAGGAAAACAACAGAATGGTAAAGACTAGAGATCTCTTCAAGAAAATTAGAGATACCAAGGAAACATTTCATGCAAAGGGCTCAATAAAGGACAGAAATGGTATGGATCTAACAGAAGCAGAAGATATTAAGAAGAGGTGGCAAGAATACACAGAAGAACTGTACAAGAAAGATCTTCATGACCCACATAATCACGATGGTGTGATCACTCACCTAGAGCCAGATATCCTGGAATGTGAAGTCAAGTGGGCCTTAGAAAGCATCACTATGAACAAAGCTAGGGGAGGTGATGGAATTTCAGTTGAGCTATTTCCAATCCTAAAAGATGATGCTGTGAAAGTGCTGCACTCAATATGCCAGCAAATTTGGACAACTCAGCAGTGGCCACAGGACTGGAAAAGGTCAGTTTTCATTTCAATCTCAAAGAAAGGCAATGCCAAATAATGTTCAAACTACCACACGATTGCACTCATCTCACACACTAGTAAAGTAATGCTCAAAATTCTCCAAGCCAGGCTTCAGCAATACATGAATGGTGAACTTCTAGATGTTCAAGCTGATTTTAGAAAAGGCAGAGAAACCAGAGATCAAATTGCCAACATCTGCTGAATCATTGAAAAAGCAAGAGGATTCCAGAAAAACATCTATTTCTGCTTTATTGATTATGCCAACGCCTTTGACTGTGTGGATCACAAGAAACTGTGGAAAATTCTGAAAGAGATGGGAATACCAGACCACCTGACCTGCCTCTTGAGAAATCTGTATGCAGGTCAGGAAGCAACAGTTAGAACTGGACATGGAACAACAGACTGGTTCCAAATAGGAAAAGGAGTATGTCAAGGCTGTATATTGTCACCCTGCCTATTTAACTTCTATGCAGAGTACATCATGAGAAACGCTGGGCTGGAAGAAGCACAAACTGAAATCAAGATTGCCGGGAGAAATATCAATAATCTCATATATGCAGATGACACCACTCTTATGGCAGAAAGTAAAGAACTAAAGAGGGTCTTGATGAAGGGAAAGAAGAGAGTGAAAAAGTTAGCTTAAAGCTCAACATTCAGAAAACTAAGATCATGGCATCTGGTCCCATCACTTCATGGCAAATAGATGGGGAAACAGTGGAAGCAGTGAGAGACTGTATTCTTTTGGGCTCCAAAATCACTGCAGATGGTGATTGCAGCCATGAAATTAAAAGACGCTTACTCCTTGGAAGGAATGTTATGACCAACCTAGACAGTATATTCAAGAGCATAGACATTACTTTATAAACAAAGGTCTGTCTAGTGAAGGCTATGGTTTTTCCAGTAGTCATGTGAGAGTTGGTTGTGAAGAAAGCTGAGCGCCAAAGAATTGATGCTTTTGAACTGTGGTGTTGGAGAAGACTCTTGAGAGTCCCTTGGACTGCAAGGAGATCCAGCCAGTCCATCTTAAAGGAGATCAGTCCTGGGTGTTCATTGGAAGGACTGATGCTGAAGCTGAAACTCCAATACTTCGGCCACCTCATGCAAAGAGCTGACTCATTTGAGAAGACCCTGATGCTGGGAAAGATTGAGGGTAGGAGGAGAAGTGGAGAACAGAGGATGAGATGGTTGGATGGCATCACCGACTCAGTGGACATGAGTTTGAGTAAACTCTGGGATTTGGTGATGGACAGGGAGGCCTGGCGTTCAGCAGTCCATGGAGTGGCAGAGAGTTGGACACAACTGAGCATCTATAACTGAGCTGATTGCAAGTAATACTGTAAGGAACACAGTGTGCATGAATCTTTTCAAATTAATGTTTTTGCATTCTTCAGATAAATACCAGAAGCGGAATTTGTGGGTCATATAGTAGTTCTATATTAAATTCTTTGAGGAATCTCCACACTATCTTCCATAGAGGGTGCATCAATTTACATTCCCACTAACAGTGTATAAGTGTTTCCTTTTCACCACATCCATGCCAACTCTGGTTATTTCTTGCCTTTTTGATAATAGCCATTCTAATGGCATAAACTGATATCTCAGTGCAGTTCTCTTTAGGTCTTGTAATTTTCTGAAGACTGAGATTGTCATATTTGGGTCCCATTTTCTTTTGGGAGAAATTAACTTGTGGCTCAGCTGGTAAAGAATCTGCCTGCAGTGTGGGAGACCTGAGTTCGATCCCTGGGTTGGGAAGATCCCCTGGAGAAGGGAAAGTCTACCCACTTCAGTATTCTGCCCTGGAGAATTCCATGGACTATACAGTCCATGGGGTCACAAAAAGTTGGACACGACTGATCGACTTTCACTTTGACTTTACTTTTGTTTTGGGAACAGATGCCATGAACCTTTTCATTTGCCTCCTTTCTTTTTTTCCTTGAATTTCCTTATTTGCCTCAAAATTGCCAGTCTGTGCTTGTGAATGGCTTCCCTGGTGGCTCAGATGGTAAATAATCTGCCTGCAACGCGGGTAGAGCCAGGTTCAATCCCTGGGTTGGGAAGATCCCCTGGAGAAGGAAATGGCAACCCACTACACTATTCTTACTTGGAGAATTCCATGGACAGAGGAGCCTGGCAAGCTATAGTACATGGGGTTGCAAAGAGTCGGACATGACTGAGCGACTAACACAACCACAACAATACTTGTGAAATGTTTAGTGTGTTTCTAAGTCTTCTCTGTCATCTGAGATTCAGTTGCTATCTCTTTAGCAACAGAAAAATTTCATTTTTCCTCATGAGAATCATTTCTTGTCAAATTCATCAAATGAGTTTGTCAAAAAGGTGTAAGCAGTTGAATCAATGCTGTTATCACCAAAAAATAAACTTCTAACTCTACACTAATTTTAAAAAGATTTTATCCCCTTATGTAAGAAGCAGAGGGACATTTTCAAGTATGTTAACTGATTTCCTGCTATTGATGAAAAACACTCTGGACTGCTTATTTTTCCAGAGCAAATGTTTAAACTACATTAATAATTTCTGGATTACTAAAGATCGGATTAAAAAATATGTTCTTAGAAATTTGTCTGGACTTCTATGACTTCAGTGAATAATTTCTCATGATTGTATGGTGGTACATCCCCACGAGTAGTTTCTTATAACATGGGCACATAGTGCAGTCTAATTCTTTATGTTTACTTATTTTTATGTTTATTTTTTCTGCTAGCACAGAAAAACACTTTTGAAGAAAAGGATGTAATTTAATTCAAACCCACTGATTAAATTCCATAGGATGTGGTTTTCCAGAAAAGGAATTTGGAAGAAGATGAATTTTGAATTTTGTATAGAAAGTGGAACCAACAGAAAGATCTCAGTAGAAAACTGCTGACTCCACCTCTCCTGGGAGATGAAATTGAGAACCACTCTCATTCCCTCCCTCACTCTCACTCTTTAATTCTTTGGGCGCCAAGGTTATTTAAGGATTTGATATGTGTTATTGCATGAGCGAAAGTGGTTTAATTTCCTCATAAAGTTGTCTTCCATAGGATGAGAGGATAAATGGCAAAATTGATCTCAAAGGGGAATTAAAAACAACATGTGGACCATCTCAGAATTTCAAACTCTAAACTTAACATGGAGATGAAACATCCCAGAAACAATGCTCAGGGGAACTGACTGAGTTCCAGATACAAGAACTAGGGGGCTGTAACACTGAAGGAAGTAGTACTGAAGCATTCTCCTTGGTGGGAGACAAGTGATAACTCAGGACATCCATAGTTTGGTTGGTATAAGAGGTGCCTTTGCTCAACCACTAGACGTGCCATCTTTAGAGAAATACATGAAACACAGTTCTGTCTGGTATAGAGGAATCAGTTAAACCTGGCAGAGTTCAGGAGATAATGAGTTTTGTTGCCTTGCACCTACAGTCAATTTTAAATATTTTCAGATGTACTTTAAAGCTATTAATATTATGAAAAATATAAATCATATATATATTATCTCGTGTACATATAATTTTGCTCTTGATGATTTTTGAATGACTCAAATTAACATTATTCAATAATGCCCCTAAATTACCTTTCTTTTTTGGCCCAAGTGACATTTCATCTTTCGTGAACAAGCATTTCAAATTATAATATTGGTAGCACGTCTTCCAGGGAACAATTCAGTTGTGGCAGCATTGCCATATTGATAGAATACTGTCCAAGCAATTTTTTTGAAAATTTTATCTCATTTCCCCTTACTGTTTAGTGAAAATGAATGATTAGAAAATGGAAAAATATGATTATTATTTTAAATAATTTGTTGCATAGATCTCCTAATCAACATTCTTGAGGCAAAGATGGAGGGGGCATTAAAGATTTGAAATTTTAGGATGAGTAATTGTACATTTAACTATGAAAAAAAGAATAAAAATTTAAATCTCTGAGTCTGGATAATGCTAAGAAGATAGGATTCTTACATTATATGGGTTACTATCTCATGTTATTGTTTCATCATAGGGCTTCCCTGGTAAAGAATGTGCTTGCAGTGCAGGAGACCTGGGTTCGATCCCTGAGTTGGGAAGATCCCCTGGAGACGGGAATGGCTACCCACTCCAATATTCTGGCCTGGAGAATTTCATAGACTGTTATAGTCCACAGGGTTGAAGAAAGTCAGACATTTCAGTTTCACCTCATATGTTACACTGGGATAAATTCAAAATTGATAAAATGCTTTTAAAAATTAAAACATAAGAGGAGAAATTATGAGAAAAATTCTTCTATTACACCAGAGTGAGAAAGGTCTTTCTGACACAAAAGCCAGACACTTCAAAGAAAAGATTGATTATTATAGAAACTGCAATGCAAAATCAACCATAAACAAATTAAACAAATATTTTAATTCATATCAAAGCAAAAGAACTATGATATCTAATTAGTTTTATGTCCCTAATATATGTAAAAAATCCAACAATTGACAAGAAAAAGATAAAAGTAGTCATAGAAAAATAGGCAAAGAATAAGAGGAACGCTCTCTACTACATTTTTTTAAAAAGATTTTTTTTGATGTGGATTATTCTTATAGTCTTTATTGAATTTGTTACAATATTGCTTTTGTTTTCAGTTTTGAGATTTTGGCCGCGAGGTATGTGGGGTCTTAGCTCCCCAACCAGGGATGGAACACATAGCCCCTGCATTGGAAGATGAAGTCTTAACCACTGGACCACAAGGGAAGTCTCTCCACTACTTAAGAGTGAGGAAATATTTTTCAGAAGCCTCCTGCAGACTTTCCTTCACCTTAGCCCTGATTGGATTATGTATCTATATTATCAATAGAAACGGAAAAGTGTGTGTCATTATGGGTTTAATTAAATCATCTAATGGATTGTGGACAGTTAGCCATAGTGAGCCCTGCATTGGCTCACACTTAAAGTTAGAGATGTAAAACAAACAATAATGTATATTCTGCCTCCCCATTTGTTTGAAGAAAAAGAACCTGTTTTGATAGAAAAGAACTTAAGATGGCTGTGATTAAAAGCTCATTCTCAGTGTGGCTGGCCTTGAAGCTCAGGATCCTAAAACTCCTTCATCAAGAAGGGAAACTAAAATCCCTGCATCTCTTGATTAACAATCTAGGGATTCTTTAGTATTACCCTCAATCTTTTTCTGAAGCAAAGTATATTTTGAAGAACTAAGATGCTACTGCTTTTCATGAAAGTAAGTTATCAGTAATGAAAGTACCAAAACGCTGGATCTTCTTAGCATTTCATTATTAGATGTCCTATGTTTTCAGTTTTCTCCAAGATTTTGAAATCAAAATATTTTTACCATTGCTGTCATTGACCTCTCTTGCTAATAAAGCACTTCACTATTTCAGATGTTGTGTGCATTAGATAGCATTGCAGTTATACACTGACATTAATTACTTGCTCTCCAGCTGCAATAATTTAAAAACCTGTTATTTTAATTTTGTGTTGATCATTATGTCAGCCCACTTGCAAATATGACATTGTAGAATGTTTTCCCTTGATTTTTGTTACTAATTACTTTCATGATATATAAAGTCCAAATTCTATGAAACTGGAAAGATAAATTTTTGATTGGCTACATCCCCGAAAGAGATAGGAGAGGTATAGCCATTTCCTGGTGAATTTTAAGAGAATCTAAATAATTATATGGTGTTGGTGCATGGGGATGACTCACTGAGATGTTATGGGGAGGGAGGTGGGAGGGGGGTTCATGTTTGGGAACACATGTAAAAATTAAAGATTTTAAAATTAAAAAAAAAAAAGGAAAAAAAAAAAAGAAAACCAAAAAAAAAAAAAATAGTAAAAAAAAAAAAAAAAGAAATTGAATGTGATGGATGTTAACTAAACATATTATGATGACAATTTTGCAGTAAATACATATATCAAATCATTTTGTTGTACATCTGAAACTAATATAATGTTACATGTCATTATATCTCAATTAAAAATTGCTTTAATCCAAAAAAAAATAATTATATGTTTATATGATACCTTGAATAGTATAGAAACTTATATTTAACTATTTTGTATTTCTTAAATTGTTTTCTTGTATTAGCATAATATATTGAATAGTCAAAGCAGATTCATATGAAACTTGAAACTAGCCAATGTGAAACCTTACAAATGGTTAACTAGATGCAGGCAAGAATAGGGCACAGATGAAATTTATTTTCCCTAGAGGCATTTGAAACCATCATATTCAGTTCCCCAAAATATCCCTTTTCTCTACATTAATATGGATTTGTTTCAAAAATTTTGAGCAATGTATATAGAACCATTGTTTGTCAGAGGAATCATTATAAAAGTCTCCATTTTAAACTTCATTAATCACACAGCTTATGTGACTACTGCATTCTCCAATCAGACATGCTCCCTGAATCCATAAATTCAAGGTTTATTTATGTGAAGAAATTTAGGAATATCTTGTTTAAAAGAAATTTTATAGGTAGAACCTTTCCCCTAGGAATATCATTAATGGTTTATAAAGGGTCCAGGTCATTCATTCACAATGGGGTATAGATAGGGAAGTTCAGTAATGGCTAGTTAATGAGCCAGTTTTGAAATAAAAGTAAGGCTATCATTCCCATCAATCTTTAGAAATGACTTTTCTGGTACATTTGCTTTCCTTTTTAAAAAACAAATTTACTAACAAAGCGGAGATGCTGCTATTACTTATCATTCTTTAAGAAGGGAAGCCAGGCTATACATCTCAAGACATCAATATCTGCTTTAACTCTTGAGAATTTTATACGCACAAGATCAGTGAGTTTTTATGTCAAAGAGATGATTTTTCACTAACTGATTCCACTTTCATTTGAAATTTGATTCAAAGTTCTCTATACTTTTTTTTTCCTTCAGAGAAAAAAGAGAAGTGGGTCATTCAGAGTCTAGAGAAAGGAAATATTATATTTTACTATGTACAATACAATAGATTATTAAAGTCAAGAGTTTTAGAATCTTTGTGCATTTGATTAACAGTCCAACAATAATTTATTGACTCAATATTTAGTTATGAGTATAGTCAAATATGAGTAGACAAAATCACTTTCTTAAATTATGTCATCAACATCTTTTCCATTACCTAGAGAATAAAGTCCCTCTTACATTCTTTTGGTCTTAAAAAGTCACAAGGGCAAACTAAATGCACATAGTGGGGAATATAGCCTAAAAGGATCTGCAAAATCATATGGCAAAAAGAGCAGATATAAATTGGGGCTATCTTTGTGATATATGAGTCCCTATGAATGTTTGTCCTTATTTGGTCGTTATCCTTTATAATGCTTTATAATTATAATGCTTTATCATTATAATACATAATTTATAATGAAAAATTCCTTCTCATCAGATTTAACTTACTTTTTTCTGTTCATCTCCCATTATTCTGTCCCCTATTTATAAACTAATTTCGATCCTTCATTTAGGTGATGGAGTGCTTTCATATAAACTATCTCAAGACAAGTATCCTTGCCATTTTGCAAATGAGAAAAGAGTCCAGTAAAGTTCTGCGAGCTGTCCGTGGTGACACAGTGAGTAAGTTGTAGACCTGAGAATGGGCTGGGCTCAGGTCATCTCACCATGCTGTCCTTCCAAAGGACCAGTAACATTTTAATTCAAGTGTTTGGTGTCTAGGTTCCAGGAAAGAAGAGCTGCAGCATTTTAGGTCTCATGGTAGACAAACTTGATTTCTTGTTTCTGAAAGATGATGATTTTAGACCCCGGTTAAATTTCCTATGCTATTAGTTGGTTTTGCTTAGATCAAGTATTTTCTCTATTTGTGTCTAAATAGAGAATTAGAGTCTAGGCTAGTAGAGAGTTATATATCAGCATCTTTTCTTTCCTCTTTTCTTGTCATTATCATCCAGTATACTCTAATCACTAGCCTAATGCTGTTTCAAATATCTCAAAATAAGATTAATCAAAGTGAGTTGCAAGTGATGGCTTATTTTGTTTATAAGCATTTCTGAACCAAATGTTATGACAGTGTGGTGAGGTTAACATGTTGGAGGGAAAGTCTGAAAAATTCAAAAGGACATTTTCTCTATTGCACATAATTATAATACCAAACTAGTTTTTCTGGAGAGATATTACAACTACCTGTTTTTTTCCCTACTCTAATAAATTATCTTCACAATGGGTAAAGTGGTTCAGGTTATGATTTTTTCCTCTTTCTTTTTCCAGTGAAAAATAATAGGATTCTTATTAATCATAATTGCATAGTCTTATGTACTTGAACTATATATATATACTACTTTAGCATCTTGGAAGTTAATATGTTTTGTGACATATTTCCTCTTCTCATGGTAGATGGTTAAATCACTATGCCCCTTCCTAAGATTACTGTGTCCAGTGCAGCTCACCTTCTGCTCATCAAGGCACTTCAAACCATGCAAGAAGAGGCTGTAGTGGTAGGAGCTTAGACTCATTCGACTCATCCTGAGCAAACTCTGCATAAATTCTTCCTCTCCTGGCCATGTTGTCTTTTGCTTTGTTAAACTGTCATCTCTAATTCTCTATCCATTGACAATATGAGATGTAACTTAATACCCAGATGTGTAGTAATAAAATAACCCTAGTTTTCTGACAGCTGGATTGAGAAGTAGTCAGCCTTTGTCCAGCAGGCATGCCCCAGGTAAATAACTGATGAGTGAATTAAGCTGAAAGCTGTATAAATCAAGCTGCCCTTCAGACACAGATTTGAGAAGGGATATGTTTAAGCCTGTAGTTTGATGACAGAGGGAATTGAATAGAGCAAGGTACTCAGCTTTTCTAGTCTCAAACGCTGACCCTGGATAGGGCTCTCCTCACTCAAGAATGTATGAATAGAATCATTTAGAAAATCTCTATCTTTGAGAGGACTTTCATATGATAAATAAAAGAGAATTTTAGAAAACGATTTTAGGTCCTTACAAATGTACAAAATAGATGGCTTAAATGGGATAGGAGTGGAAACCTCAAGATATAAGATATGGAAAGTGACTTTCCACATATAGGAAAAGAATATAATGACTTCTTTTTATGGCAATGATGTCAATTAAATAAGCTATCAGGCATCCAGAAATGCTGGAAACTATAGTTAAGATCAGGGGCTTCCCAAGTGGCACAGTGGTAAAGAAACCACTTGTTAATGCAGGAGGCAAAAGAGACACAGATTTGATCCTGGGGTTGGGAAGATCCCCTGGAGTAGGAAATGGCAACCTGTTCCAGTATTCCTGCCTGGAAAATTTCATGGGCAGAAGAACCTGGCAGGCTATAGTCCATGGGGTTGTGAAGAGTCAGACATGACTGACCAACTGAGCACACAGACACAGCTAAGATCCTTAAACACTAAGCTGATTTATGAGACAGTAAGAAAATACCAGATGACAAATGCAGTTAATGAATTCATACTATGTCATCTGCTTTATTCTCCCCACTTAGCATTTGACACTATGACTTATTTTTAAGTTATAATTAATTTAGGATATAATTTAGGAAATGGAAGACTGACAAGAGAAGAACAAAAGAAATTGGAAACAATTTGTGGTTAATCACAGTAATGTTTTAATTTTTAGTTGGTTTGTTGATTCTGCATTCAATAAAATTATATCTTTAAGCATTTTTAAAATTATTATATGCTGTCATAAATTAATAGTCTAATTGTCAGGATGACTGGATTTTCTTTATAAAATGTTTCTTGCTAGAAAATATATAGTCTTTTGTGCTTTCTAAAATCCGCTTTAGATCTGTTTCTTTAAAGTTCTTCAAGGAAATGTTTACTTTCAAGCTAATATAACAGTTAGCTCTGTTGTAGGATATTTCACTAGTGTGGTAGACTTTGTCAACTTTGGCCATTGAACAACTAATTTCAATAAAAAAGGAGAGGGTTAAATAGATAAAACATGGAATTTGTTAGGATTGTGAATTTATTCTGTATGGTATTCTTATAGGGTACATGACATTCAGTTCAGTTCAGTTCAGTTCAGTCGCTCAGTCGTGTCCAACTCTTTGCAACCCTATGAGTCACAGCATGCCTCCCTGTCCATCACCATCTCCCAGAGTTCACTCAAACTCATGTCCATTGAGTCAGTGATGTCATCCAGCCATCTCATCCTCTGTCATCCCCTTCTCCTCCTGCCCCCAATCCCTCCCAGCATCAGGGTCTTTTCCAATGAGTCAACTCTTCGCATGAGGTGGCCAAAGTATTGGAGTTTCAGCTTTAGCATCAGTCCTTCCAATGAACACCCAGTACATGACATTATGAGTTTATTAAAACATATAGAATTTTATGGGCTTTTATGGTGGCTCAGGGGTAAAGAATCCATCTACAATGCAGGAGATGCCAGAGATGGTTTCAATCCCTAGATCAGGAAGATCCCCTAAAGGGGAAATGACAACCCACTCCAGTAGCCTTGCCTGGAAAATCCCATGGACAGAGGAGCCTGATGGCTACAGTCCATGGGCTCACAAAGAGTCGGACACAAGTGAGTAACTGAGCACACGTGCATGCACAGAATATTATAACAGAAAGAATGACCTGCACATATACATTTTATTTTATTTTTTATTTATTTATTTATTTTTTGAATTTTATTTTATTTATTTATTTATTTTTTTAATTTTAAAATCTTTAATTCTTACATGTGTTCCCAAACATGAACCCCCCTCCCCATAACATCTCAGTGAGTCATCCCCATGCACCAACCCCAAGCATGCTGTATCCTGCGTCAGACATAGACTGGTAATTCAATTCTTACATGTTAGTATACATGATAGAATGCCATTCTCCAAAATCATCCCACCCTCTCCCTCTCCCTCTGAGTCCAAAAGTCCATTATACACAGCTGTGTCTTTTTTCCTGTCTTGCATACAGGGTCATCATTGCCATCTTTCTAAATTCCATATATATGTGTTAGTATACTGTATTGGTGTTTTTCTTTCTGGCTTACTTCACTCTGTATAATCGGCTCCAGTTTCATCCATCTCATCAGAACTGATTCAAATGAATTCTTTTTAACGGCTGAGTAATACTCCATTGTGTACATGTACCAAAGCTTTCTTATCCATTCATCTGCTGATGGACATCTAGGTTGTTTCCATGTCCTGGCTATTGTAAACAGTGCTGCAATGAACACTGGGGTACATGTGACTCTTTCAATTCTGGTTTCCTCGGTGTGTATGCCCAGCAGTGGGATTGCTGGGTCATAATGCAGTTCTATTTGCAATTTTTTAAGGAATCTCCACACTGTTCTCCATAGTGGCTGTACTAGTTTGCATTCCCACCAACAGTGTAGGAGGGTTCCCTTTTCTCCACACCCTCTCCAGCATTTATTGCTTGCCGATTTTTGGATCGCAGCCATTCTGACTGGTGTGAAGTGGTACCTCATTGTGGTTTTGATTTGCATTTCTCTGATAATGAGTGATGTTGAGCATCTTTTCATGTGTTTGTTAGCCATCCGTATGTCTTCTTTGGAGAAATGTCTATTTAGTTCTTTGGCCCATTTTTTGATTGGGTCATTTATTTTTCTGGAATTGAGCTGCATAAGTTGCTTGTGTATTTTTGAGATTAGTTGTTTGTCAGTTGCTTCATTTGCTATTATTTTCTCCCATTCAGAAGGCTGTCTTTTCACCTTGCTTATAGTTTCCTTTGTTGTGCAGAAGCTTTTAATTTTAATTAAATCCCATTTGTTTATTTTTGCTTTTATTTCCAGAATTCTGGGAGGTGGATCATAGAGGATCCTGCTGTGATTTATGTCTGAGAGTGTTTTGCCTATGTTCTCCTCTAGGAGTTTTATAGTTTCTGGTCTTACATTTAGATCTTTAATCCATTTTGAGTTTATTTTTGTGTGCGGTGTTAGAAAGTGATCTAGTTTCATTCTTTTACAAGTGGTTGACCAGTTTTCCCAGCACCACTTGTTAGAGATTGTCTTTACTCCATTGTATATTCTTGCCTCCTTTGTCAAAGATAAGCTGTCCATATGTGTGTGGATTTATCTCTGGGCTTTCTATTTTGTTCCATTGATCTATATTTCTGTCTTTGTGCCAGTACCATACTGTTTTGATGACTGTGGCTTTGTAGTAGAGCCTGAAGTCAGGCAGGTTGATTCCTCCAGTTCCATTCTTCTTTCTCAAGATTGCTTTGGCAATTCGAGGTTTTTTTGTATTTCCATACAAATCTTGAAATTATTTGTTCTAGTTCCGTGAAAAATATGGCTGGTAGCTTGATAGGGATTGCATTGAATCTGTAAATTGCTTTGGGTAGTATACTCATTTTCACTATATTGATTCTTCCAATCCATGAACATGGTATATTTCTCCATCTATTAGTGTCCTCTTTGATTTCTTTCATCAGTGTTTTATAGTTTTCTATATATAGGTCTTTAGTTTCTTTGGGTAGATATATTCCTAAGTATTTTATTCTTTTCATTGCAATGGTGAATGGAATTGTTTCCTTAATTTCTTTTTCTACTTTCTCATTATTAGTGTATAGGAATGCAAGAGATTTCTGTGTGTTGATTTTATATCCTGCAACTTTACTATATTCATACATCCATTTATGATAAAAACTCTCCAGAAAGCAGGAATAGAAGGAACATACCTCAACATAATAAAAGCTATATATGACAAACCCACAGCAAACATTATCCTCAATGTTGAAAAATTGAAAGCATTTCCCCTAAAGTCAGGAACAAGACAAGGGTGTCCACTTTCACTGCTACTATTCAACATAGTTCTGGAAGTTTTGGCCACAGCAATCAGAGCAGAAAAAGAAATAAAAGGAATCCAAATTGGAAAAGAAGAAGTAAAACTCTCACTGTTTGCAGACGACATGATCCTCTACATGGAAAACCCTAAAGACTCCACCAGAAAATTACTAGAGCTCATCAATGAATATAGTAAAGTTGCAGGATATAAAATCAATGCACATATACATTTTAAAGAGGTCTCTAGCTTTCAAGTGACAAGAAGCCAAATCAGAAATTACAGAGCTGAAAATATGGACCATTTCTTATGAGAAAGAACATGCAACTCAGAGTTCAGCGCCAAAAGCCCAGCAGGCCAAGCAAAAAGCCATGGCAACGTTGTCTTAGGAAACAGAACTTAGGCTACATTCTAGGGACTGGTGATATGCCCATCTAGATTTCAGAACTGCTATGAAACAGTGATTGTTATATGTCTTCTGTTCCATATTTTGAAAAACAACTCTCTATTGACTCCTGTTAATTAAGCCCTGTATAACCCCCTCCACTCAAATCTAAGTTAGTTCTATGATTCCCTTTTGACCAATAGAATACAAGAGCAGTTACAAGCAGTGAATTCTTGTAGCTTCAACCTGTCCCGCAGCACAAGCTGCCCATCAGTTGACAGTGAATAGAGCTCTGATTAGCTCCATTCAATTGCTGTAAGGACTTTTGATGAAAGAGCATGTGTCACTCCTTTAGAGAATAATGCTTTTCAGGTGAACCACTGATATTTAAATTGTTCCACTTATTTTTGTTTTTAACAGCATCATAAAATTATTTTCAAAATGTATATTTTACCGAGTCAAAAGAAATATTATCTATATCAAAGTACAATTCAAGGTAATTTTTGATTGGGAGACATTTGGCAATAAGACAATTATTTCCTAAAATTGTCAGACTCTGGGTCTGAATTAAAGAAAGGACAACTTGAGGGAAGTGAATGGCAATGAGTTTGTTTTAGAGATGTAATTCACTACTTTAATTTAATCTAAACTTGGGGTGATATTTATTTTTTTGCTTCTGGCTTTTCTCACCTTTTTGTTAAAATAGAAGGACTAGTTTCTTCAGTAAATAAGGACATGACCTAGAATGTTAGGCCTGTGACTCCAGGATTTCAGCATGACAGTTTTGCAATAGAAATTCCATTATAAATGGCATCAATGTTTGATTCTTACTTATGGTTCTTTTCAATCGGGCAGAGAATAAGAAGCAGCCTCATGAAATGCAGCAAAACTGCATGTTAGAGGTCAAGATGATAAAGAGGATTTCTATCCCCTCTCCATCCAAGAAAACTCATCAGAACAACAAAAATACCATCAACTTTCTAATGCCTAAGAAATGACCAAGGAATAAGAATTTAGAGCAGCCGGATACCTCTACTATGAAGTAAAATCTCAGAGATTGTGTTGGCACCATTAATTATTATGGACCAAATACTATTTCCTAAGGCCATCTGCAATATTTAAATAGCTGGCTAAACTATCCCTTTTCCTTCTGAGTGTTACTAAAGGTAGGGCTTCCCTGGTGGCTCAATGATAAAGAAACTGCCTGCCAATGGAGGACACATGGGTTCAATTTCCACGCTGGGAAGATCCTCTGAAGAAGGAAATGGCAACCCACTCCAATGTTCTTGCCTGGGAAATCCCATGGAGAGAGGAGCCTGGCGGCCTACTGTCCATGGGGTCACAAAATAGTCAGACACAACTTAATGGCTGAGTGCCCAGAAACATGCATCCTATTCATAATATAATTATTTTAAAATGTCATCCTGGGGTTCCAGAAAATAGAACCTGTTAGTATAGAACCCCAGCACAGGCTTACTACTGTGGAACTCTTAAATATGACTGTTGAGCAATCTTTTCGTCCTGTGACAGTAGCCAGATTTTCCTTTGCAGACTCAGCTCTCTCATACTTAGTCCATGTGACCGCTTTGAATAATACCACCCAGCTTAAGGAATAGTCATACTAGCCTAGAACATCAGAATTATAGTACTTGGTTCAAGAATTGGCAGGTGCTCCAATTAGAACCAATGAAAATGATAACATCTGGACTTCTTGACACTATTTAGTAAGAGATGTTTCTTGCTCCTAGCAAGGTGCAGCTGGTAGAATGCAAGCTTGGAGCTGCTGGTGACCATATTTACTGTCACTAGTAGGGACTCTCCCTGGGAAAGAAGCCAACACAGAGGGTGCAGAGAGACAAATTGCCGTCAGTACCATTTAAATACTTGAATTCTGTCATTTCTGAAACTGTCTTGGTGTCTGTCCTATTCATTTTGTAAGTCAGAAAATTCTTTTAAGTGTTTGGGTTATCTTTTAGTTAGGTGTAAGCATAAGGATTTTGACTACAGTAGTCATCAAATCAAAAGTTGTATGTGTAGATTAAGTCAGTTATCTGCTGCTACATTACGAACAAACACAAAATCACAAAGAGTAGTTTTCTCCCATATCTGTAGCTTGACAAGGAATTTGACTGATCGAGGGTGAGAATGGCTGGCAGTTCTGCAAATCATGGCTGGGCTTTCTCAGTTTTGGGGAAGTCAGTTGACCTAGGCTGGGCTTGGTTGGATTAACTTGGTTCTGCTCCATGTGTCTTTCATCCTCCTGAGACCAGCTGGCTAGGTCAGGCATAGTTTTCTTTTCTCATGGCAATGATAGAAGTGCCAGTGTGCAGGCCTGATCATACAGGTACTTTTCAAGGCTCTGCTAATGTCATATCTGGTGACATTCTAATGGCCAAAGCAAGTCATATGGTTTAGCAGAAATCAAGGAGTGGGGAAGTATGTCCGGTCCACAATAGGAAGGCACTGTGTACTTGGGTGGCAAAGGTATAGAAGAAGAGGAATTGAGACAATTGTCTGACATATCACATTGAGACTGAGAGATATAACTTTTTAACAACCCCCTGCCCCCAGTTGATTCTACGCACACTAAAATTTGGGAACTACAGGCTCTGTGCTGTGATTCTCAGTACTAAATGAAATATCTGGGGGCTTAAAAATTCTGATGTTTAAACCCCAAACCCCAGGGATTTTAATTTTATGGGACTTGAGTATTGGTTTTTAGAGAAAAATGATTTCTGCTTGAGAACTGCTTTCCTAGAAGAATTTGAGTTTCAGAAAAAATCAGTTATGTTTATCTCAATAACTGAAACTTTCTATAGAGATGAAATCAGGGGAAAGTATGAATAGAAAACTAAACCATAGAAAAGCAGTTCTTAAAGACCAGCCCTTGGGCTTCACTAGTGGTTCAGATGGTATAGAATCTGCCTGCAATGCAGGAGACATGGGTTTGATCCCTGGGTTGGGAAGATCCCCTAAAGGAAGGCATGGCAACCCACTCCAGTATTCTGGTCTGGAGAATCCCCATGGACTGATGAGCTACAGCCCACGGGGTTGCAGAGTCAGATGTGGCTGAGCAACTAACCACAGCAACACATATTCCATAATAAGTCTTTCCTAAATATCCCTCTATGTTGGGTGCTTATCTGGGCCCTGAAGAAATCGTGGTAAATATAGAGGTATGGATTTACCTACATGAAGCTGAAAGAGTCCTTTGGAAGATGGATGATTGGTAAATATTTACAAAATATATATATTTTTAAAATGGGCTTCCCTGGTGGCTCAGATGGTAAAGAATCTGCCTACAATGTGGGAGACCCAGGTTTCATCCCTAGGTTGGGAAGATCCCCTGGAGAAGGGAGTTAAACAATAGCAAGTATACAAAGTGCTGCAAAAGAAAAGCATAGGCTGCTAGGAGGACACACAACAGACCTGTTTTTCTGTACAAATCCATCTACCACCAGTAGGAAGATAAGAAAGTGGCAAAGGTAAAAAAAGAAACTTTATATTAAAAAGTCAGTCATAGCTTTATTTTACAACTAACCTCTCCTCCCATTTTTTGGGGGTATATATACCATTACTACTGAGTCAGCCTGCCTTAAATTGAATGGATTCAGTACGAGTCATTCCTTAGAAATATTTTAAGAAATGCAAGAGCTGGACCATTAGTAATGCCTTCAATTAAGTCATGAGCTAGAAGCTGGAGGCCTGTCAAATTTAACTTCCTCATTGATAGTAATTGATTCCAAACTTCTAGAGAGTAAAGGCTTTTATAGAGTGTAAAGTTGGTCACATGACCTCCATTGTGCATTATTTATGTAATTCTAAACCTGACTCTGTTTAATGAGTGAGACTTGTTAAAAGTTATAATCTTTAAATTAGAGGTAGAATGATAATTCATTCAATCTGGCAAGACTGCCATTTTGGGTTGAGTTTCCACTCAACCCAAATGATTATGACAATCCTAACATAAATCATAAATTCTGCCAAAAGAGAATTACTACCAGCAAATACAGCTGTTTTTTTTTTTTTAGTCCTGAAATAATGCATCTCTTCTGCTGCCTGGTTTCACAGAGTTATAAGACTTTGTGAAAAACTTTTATAAGACTTTTATTTAGTTACTAAATATTCAATGAAATCCATAGTATTTTTTAATTCTTTAGAAATGAGTTTATTGCTATATTAATTTATTAAAGGCAGTAAGTGTGATTTTCTAATTGTTTTTGATGTTTTTTCCTGTCATGTTGTGAACACTTAAAAAATTATTTAAACATTTTAAATCAAAAGATGCCAATGTTTTCCATTTTGCCTAATCAATGTTCAGAAAATATATAGACTTCCATAGAACAGTTGATCTAAATGTTAAATTGGTCTTGCCACAAATATTCATTTTTCATTCATGGAACCATGACCTTTTAAAGATTTCAACTCCATTTTTAGGCTGCTGCATTTATCAAATTTAACATTTAAATTTGACATGATAATAGATTTCTATTGCTGAGTAACAACTTACCGCAAATTTAGGGCCTAAAACAATACACATCAGTTATATCAGAGTTTCAGTGGATCAGGGATTCAGTTATAGCTTCATTGGGCCCTCTGCTTCATCCCCTATCAGAAGAGTACAGTCAATGTGTTGCTTGGGGCTTGGGTTCTTCCCTGGAGGCTAGGTCTTCTTCATACTCAGGTGAAAAATGTGTTTCTTGTAGTAGAAATCAGAGAGGTTTACTTCTTTTCCTGGCCAGCAGGGGGGCATCTTTCTGACACCTGACCTTTGAAAGTCTCCTCTAGTTGGATCAGGGCTACTGAGGAAGATCTATTTGCTGAACTGAAAGTCAACGAACTAGTAACCTAGTCAAAGGAGTGAAATAACATTATCTTCATGAGTTCTGCACACACTTCAGAGGAGGTTATACAGGGGAAGATAAAGCTGGGTGGAAATTTGGGGGGCTTCAATGGTCTGAATGTGTCCCCCTAAATTCAGACATTTAAATCCTAGCCCCCTAACATAGGATGACATGGTTGGATGGCATCGCGGATACACTGGATGTGAGTTTGAGCAAACTCCAGGAGATAGTGAAGGACAGGGAAGCCTGGTGTGCTGCAGTCCATGAGGTCACAAAGAGTCAGACACAACTTAGTAACTGAACAACAACAAATATGATAGGAGGTGGGACCCTTGAAAAGTACTTAGGTCATGAGGGTAGATCTTACATACATGGGATTGTGTATGTATTAGTTGCTCAGTTGTGGCTGACTTTTTGCAACCTCATGGACTCTTTGCAACCCCAGAGGAGCCCAGCAGGTTCCTCTGTCCATGGAGTTCTCCATGGGATTAGCACGTTTATAAATGAAGGTCTCAGGAGACCCTTTGCCCATTCTATCAAGTGAGGACACAGAGAGAAATCTTTGTAACCTAGAAGGGGGCCTTCATGGAACCATGCTTGCACCCTGATCTCAAACGTCTAGCCTCCAAACTCAGCAATAAATTCCTGTTCATGGTTTTAGTGATAGGATCCTGAATAGACTATGACAGAGGTCATCTTCAAGTTTTGCCAAGGATGAGAAAAACTTCATCCTTGGATCCTTATAAGCAGACATCTTATATAATGAAGACAACTTCTTCATTCCAAAATATTTCAAAGTGACTACTATATGTCAGGCACTGTTTTAGATGTTGGGGATATGACAAAGAATTAAAGAAGGAAGTTACTACTCTCTTGAGTTTTCCATGCTATTTGCAAGGCAGCAGATAATTAATACATTAAGAAAGTATATATCAAATGTGCCAAGTGCTATGAAGAATAAAACAAAGGCAGATAAATGGCAGAGAGGAAGAGGGGTAGGTGAGGAAGGGGTGACCAGTAAAGGCTTCTATGATGATATAGCAGGTTTTGAATTCATTCTTGATATCATGCAGGATTGAGCTAAGCCATCATTAGGATAAAACTTTTCAGACCTATGTGAGAGCAAGTACAAAGGATGTGAAGTAGAAGCTTGCTCTTGATGTGCTCTCTGAATAACAAAAAGTCTAGTGCAGGCAGGAAGCAAAGAGAGTGAAAGAGTTTATCTGAGTGATATGGGAAGCCATTTACAAGGTTTAGGTGAGTAAATAACACAATCTAGTTTATATTCTAAAATCATCACCTTGGCCACTGTGTTGAGATTAGACTGCTGTGGGGCTGCTGCTGCTAAGTTGATTCAGTCGTGTCCAACTCTTTGTGACCCCATGGACCTGCCAGGCTCCTCTGTCCATGGGGATTTTCCAGGCAAGAATACTGGAGTGCGTTGCCATGCCCTCCTCCAGGGAATCTTCCCAGTCCAGGCATTGAACCCGTATCTCTTATGTCTCCTGCATTAGCAGACTGGTTCTTTACCACTAGCGCCACTGGGGAAGCCTTTCCTATGGGGCTGCCTCTCCCCCAAATCCCTTCCTCTTCATTCTTCACTCAGCAGCACAGGTGTGACATTTTACACTTTTCTCCCCCCCCGCCGCCTTCTGTTCTCTGCTCTCCCCAGTCCTGACAATTTTTTCCTTTTTTAATCTTTTTATATTCTGCATTATAAAATCCTATGACAGGGGAGAATGTAGGACTTTCCTGACAGGGTAAGGCATGTAAGAAACAGTGACAAAATTCCTGTAATGTTGGACCCTTTGCAAAAATAATTGCCAGCATCTCTGTCAAGCTTAATGCAGAGCCTTACCCTGGAATAAGGATATCAGTATCAGAGATGAAACAACAAATTCAGAAGGTGGCTCTATGAAAACAAAAATCAGAGATGTCCTTTTCCCTGACATCTCACAAAGAGACTCCAGACCTTGAAGTACCGTTAGTCTGGTAGGAAGAGCTCTTGACACCTCCTAAATAAATAGGAATAAACAGCACTGCCCAAATAGGTCTTCAGAAAGAAAACACGGAAGTGCATGTGGGTCTTGCTTACTAGGTCCCGAGCCTTTCTTTTTTCCTCTCTTGACAGTGCCCTGGTGTCTGCAAAATCTGTGGTATGTAGCAGAGAGCTCCAGACATGTAGACAACTGTCCTCAGGTACATTATGATTCACACTTTAATTGAATCCCACTTGCTAGTAAATGCTATAATCAGAAGTTAAATGGAATAAAAAACCTATTAACTCTTTTAAAAACAGTTTTTAAAATTTTAAATTGGAGGGTAATTACAATATTGTGTTGGTTTCTGCCATACAACATGGACTGGCCATATGTATATATGTCCCCTCCCTCGTGAGCCTCCCTTCTGCCTACCACCCCATCCCACCCCTCCCAGATTGTCACAGAGCCCCAGTTTGAATTCCCTGAGTCATACAGCAAATTCCCACTGGCTATCTATTTTATATATGTTAGTGTATATGTTTCCATGCTGCTCTCTCCATTCGTCCCAATCCCAGCCTTTCCTTCTTGCCCCCTCGCTGTGACCCTAAGTCTGTCTCTATGTCTGCATCTCCATTGCTGCCCTGAAAATAGATTCATCAGTATCATCTTCCTAGATTCCATATGTATGAGTTAATATACAATATTTGAAAAAACCTATGAACTCTTGATGTTTTCTAACTCTTGTGTCAACTCCCATAACCTTGAGCCCAGGGAATTTTGTGTTTATCCCAAGGTACTAATTTTCACACTTACGATTTCAGATTGTAAATATCTGATTGAGTCACGACTTCTCCCATTTCCCATCAATTCTTTTCTTTTTAGCAACACAACTCTTTTCAGTAGTGATTACTAGAGACCCTGAAATATAAAACAGGTAAACGCAAGTGAATGTGACCTCATAGTTTAGTTAATCCTAATTTGGATAAAAATGTGTCACTGCTTAAAGGGAATTTAGAAAAGAAGAAGCACACCCAGAAACCTCTATTCTCCTCATATGCATGTATGTTGATAAGTATTTTCCTGATTTGAAATCTGTTTTCTACATCTTTTTGCACAGTTCTTAAATTTATGTAGCAAGTTATAAGAAAGGTATAAAAGGATCTTCATTTTTGGTTAAAGTAGATATATAGTCAAACCTGACATCCAAGTTCCAAGTCGGCCAATTACTGCTTGTGTTGGTTGTGTTGTGTTGTGATCAGTTGTGTCTGACTCTTTGAGACCCCATAGACTATAGCTTCTAGGCTCCTCTTTCCATGGGATTTTTCCAGGCAAGAATACTGGAGTGGGTTCCCATTTCCTAATTCTAGGGGATATTCCTGACCCAGTGATCAAACCTGGGTCTCCTGCATTGCAGGCAGACTCTTTACCACTGTGCCACCTTGTGTGACTTTGGCCAATCACTGAATGACTTTGAATCAGCTTTCTAGCTGGAGAATACTTGGCTATAGTCTGTTGCTGTTCTTAATTTCTGGAATCAGCTTCTGTTGCCCTAGTTGCTGCCGCCTATTAGAGAAGTTAGTTTACCACCCCAGAGACAAAGGTAAGATTCCCAAGTTGGAGATAGAATGTGAGGAGAGAAACCTTTGAAAAGGGGATGAAGGATAGCAGAATATATGCTGCCCCCAATATTCCACTTTGATGTAAGGATTATTTTGAGAAACACAGACACTGGAGTAGCTCTGGAAAAAAAGGAAAAGTTGTCCTTTAGAAAGGGAAATTTACATTTATAAGAGTGTTTATCTATTTGTGCCAGGAAGAACAGGATGATCCTAAATCACAAAAGCATGTCAGTGCAGAAGTTATCCACTTTAATTTGCATGAGAAAACTTACCCTTGTGAACTGGAGCTTTTCCTGGTCACTTCCCATAACTGGCCTCCCCTACACCCTTCTTTCTTCTATCTTGAGTTGAAGATGATATTCAAACTTGAGTTCTAAGCCATCTCTGAGAGTTACTCACTTTCCCCTGTGTACCTCCATGTGTACATGAGGTATACATGCTAATAAATTTGTTTGCTTTTCTATTTTTCAATCTGTATTTTATTATAGGTTGCCCAACTAGGAATTTAGAAGGGTAGAGGGAAAATATTTTCCCCTCCTTTACAGAGGTTTACAGGTGATCTGGTGACAGAATGTGAATAGTAAGAGGTTGAGTGGATGAGATACTCTGGAGCATCCATGGTGCCTTAAGGGAATAAGAAAGTAGAGGAAAGGATTTTTCTTCATAACATGTATCTTAGATCTCTATTATCTGCTGGAAAGTGAAGTCGCTCAGTCGTGTCCGACTCTTTGCGACCCTGTGGACTGTAGCCCACCAGGCTTCTCTGTCCATGGGATTCTCCAGGCAAGAATACTGGAGTGGGTTGCCATTTCCTTCTCCAGGGGAATCTTCCCAACCCAGGGATCAAACCCGGATCTCACACATTGCAGGCAGACGCTTTAACCTCTGAGCTACCACGGAAGCCCATTTCTTATCTGCTTTAAGAGACATAATTTGGAATTGGATTTTAATTACTTGTAGTTTTGGAAAGGTATTTCTTTATATGTAATAGTATCCAGGACTGGACTATAAGGAACCTGAGACTCAATTTGATTTATAGATGAATGAATGGGACTACTTTGTAAATTCTCATTTGATTCCATGTGTTGGCTATAAAAGACTTCCCTGTAGCTCAAAGATAAATAACATTCTAGGCACACTGCTCCATTTAACCAAATTTCTCTGACTTCTTTTTTGACTTTTACTTTTGTCCCACTTCTTGACTTTTTTTCTTCTGGAGAAAAAGGAAAAGAGATAAAGGGAGAAAGGAAACTAGCAAATATCAATCAAAAGAGAAGGATCAAGTTACACTGTTTGAAAGGAAAAGGTGCAGGAAAAGTTCCCCTCTCATTTCCTTTATTTCAGGCAGCAGGTCTCAGAACCATTCCCTCATCACAGAATAAACTTCTTCAAAATACACTTGCTTTTTTAAAGTAAACACAACTCTAAAAAGGAAAAAAAATGGAATTTTCCCTGAATCACAAAGAGAAAGAGACTTCCCCTTCCCTTTTCTTAGAGTATTTTCTTTAGAAAACAGACTGGTTCCAAATAGGAAAAGGAGTACATCAAGGCTGTATATTGTCACCCTGCTTATTTAACTTCTATGCAGAGTACATCATGAGAAATGCTGGACTGGAAGAAACACAAGCTGGAATCAAGATTGCTGGGAGAAATATCAATAACCTCAGATATGCAGATGACACCACCCTTATGGCAGAAAGTGAAGAGGAGCTAAAAAGCCTCTTGATGAAAGTGAAAGAGGAGAGTGAAAAAGTTGTCTTAAAGCTCAACATTCAGAAAATGAAGATCATGGCATCTGGTCCCATCACTTCATGGGAAATAGATGGGGAAACAGTAGAGACAGTGTCAGACTTTATTTTTGGGGGATCCAAAATCACTGCAGATGGTGACTGCAGCCATGAAATTAAAAGATGTTTACTCCTTGGAAGAAAAGTTATGAGCAACCTAGATAGCATATTCAAAAGCAGAGACATTACTTTGCCGACTAAGGTCCATCTAGTCAAGGCTATGGTTTTTCTTGTGGTCATGTATGGATGTGAGAGTTGGACTGTGAAGAAAGCTGAGCGCCGAAGAATTGATGCTTCTGAACTGTGGTGTTGGGGAAGACTCTTGAGAGTCCCTTGGACTGCAAGGAGATCCAACCAGTCCATTCTGAAGGAGATCAACCCTGGGATTTCTTTGGAAGGAATGATGCTAAAGCTGAAGCTCCAGTACTTTGGACCCCTCATGCGAAGAGTTGACTCATTGGAAAAGACTCTGATGCTGGGAGGGATTGGGGGCAGTAGGAGAAGGGGACGACCGAGGATGAGATGGCTGGATGGCATCACGGACTCAATGGACGTGAGTCTGAGTGAACTCCGGGAGTTGGTGATGGACAGGGAGGCCTGGTGTGCTGCGATTCATGGGATCTCAAAGAGTCGAACACGACTGAGCGACTGAACTGAACTGAACTGATGCATCCTTTTGTCAGGGAAGCGTGTAATTTCCTTGGTTCTGTTTTGCTGCAGCAAAAATTTGAAGAGACAGATGGACCAGTGTTATAGCTCAGTTTTATTGGCAAGCAAAGGAAAATACATCCCTGAGTTGTGAGGGCAGGCTGACCCAAAAGACGCGAAGAGAAGAGAGGCCCTTGGCTCAATTTTGGCTCCTCTTTTTATGTTTTTTTCTTCTCCCTCTCAGCATGCACTATGTAAATTGGGCTAGTTTGTTTTACCTAAGGTTCTCACTCAAGCTTCCTTCGTTCTATTTTCGTGGGCGTTTCCCTTCTTTTTCTTTTAGCCACTGCCATTCTGGAATCCTTTTTCCTGTTCTAACTACCTAACACTTTCTTTGTTCCTTTGATATATATATATATATGGCTAAAAAAGACATTTGCCAGTTTTACAAACAAGAAATGTCTTTCAAGGACTGGGACCATCACTTTGAAATGTAAATAATCAAGAAAGATAGAACCCTTACCTGCCCATCTACAGGGATGTTTAACTGAGGAAGCTGGTTTCAAATTGTAGTTACCTGCCTCTCAGAGGGAACTTTTCTTTTTCCTTTTGGTAAAGGCAAGTGGTGAATACAAATTGCCACTACAGTTAGCAAGTGAATTTAAGATGAGCTATGTGTAAACCAGTGGTGCTGCCAAGTCCTCCTACTGGAAGACTACCTGTTATTTATGTCGTGGAAGGAAGACTCATATACACAGCCTTTTGACTCCCAGTAGGCCACATAAGAGTGGGTGTTGGGGCTGAAATACTTCCTTACCAAGAAACAAAGTGTCCTCGCAGCCTGTTCGGGGCTTGTCACCTTGTGTGGGAATCTCTTTCCGTGTTTTAGGCTCATTGTGTGTTTCTCTGTTCTACTTAAGCATGTGTATTATATGGCACCCCCACTACTATATCCACCCCCTCTGGGAAGGGGGTGGGATCCTTCATTGTGCAACATAAGAGGGGATGTGTGCAGGCCAGTTCTTCTGCATCAGCAGCCAGGAGGGAGCCACTGGTTATAGGAATTTGATTCCTGTTACTGAGGCTGATCTTGCTCTGTCTGTTCTCTGTAAGCAAAATGTTATTCCAAGCAGAGTTCCTCTATGTTAAAGGACAAAATACAACTGAGTAAATTTTTAAATCTTATTGGCTTTATTCAGTGATTCATGAATTGAACATCTAATCTAGCAGATAGAAAGAAGTTCCAAAGATCAGTACGAGGTGAGAGATTTCAATAGACTAGAATAAGCAAGAACGGCTGGTAGCTCAGACGGTAAAGAACCTGCCTGTAATGCAGGAGACTTGGGTTGGATCCCTTGATTGGGAAGATCCCATGGAGAAGGGAATGGCTATTAATGCCAGTATTCTTGCCTAGAGAGTTCCACGGACAGAGGGTCCGGCAGGCTACAATCCATGGGATCTTGGAGTCGGATACAACTGAGTGACTAATACTACTATTACTGAGCGAGAAAAAAGAGGTAATACTGGGCATTTGCTGATTGATTAAAACAAGTTTACTTTTATTCCGTGGACCAAGAGAAGACTTGGAGTCAGGTCAGGCAACTAGTGCTATGTGAGTAAGTGCTGACTGGTTGACGACTTCCTTTTCTGGAGAGCCAGCGCAGAAACCCTAGTTCATGCGGGGCTTGTCATTCATGACTCCACCATGGACTTAATCTGGTTATGTTAATTGTTGTGTTGTATTAATATTTTCCTTGGTGATTATGGTATCAGGACATAGAGGGCAGAAATGTTTAGACTTCTGTTGGTGATAAGTACCAAATATGTACTTGCTCCAGGCTGCAACTGGTGATAGTTTTTATGTAAGGGGGCAGTGAAGGGTGTGCCCCTCTGCCAGTTTCCTTGGTAACTAATAAGCCCACTTGATGCAAATCCCCCTGTAACTGGTAACTTCCCCTGACCCCCAGGATTGAAGACTGCCACCGTGTCCTGCCTGCCTACACTGCACACAGCAGGGTGGACTCCAGAACCTTGATTCAGATGTGTAAGCTCCCCCATCCATTAAACTACTGATGTCTGTGTCTCTGACTCTGGGCTCTTTCTTCAGTCTTGAAGCTGGCAAGCATGAGGCCTACAGGCCTGCGGGGTACAGTCCAAGAAGTGTTGAGTTTTTTAGTGCTCAGAGAATGTTCCTATGCTCCTCCACATTTCAGGGTGCGAATCATTCTCACCAATGGGATTGAAGTAATTTGAGAAATAAAAGAGCGTATAGGTCATCTTATGTTGAGACCGGCTTGACAAGCAGGGTTTCTGAAAGCATGATACAGGCAAGAGAATAAGAAACAAGACACAAGAATTCAGTGAAAAACAAGGGTCAGGGGACAAACACCGCTCCAACGTGAAGGTGCCGAAACTGAATCCAAGCCAGCTTTATTATACTTTCAGCTGTGAAAGAAAGAATTTGCAGGGAGCTAAACTATAATTCATGTGGCCTTCAAGGCCAAAGAACAAAATGATCATTAACCATTAAGTAACTAAGAAACAGTAATCAATAACAGATCAATAACTAAGACTAATATTCTTATCTATAGATTTTCCACCAGATACGTAAAACACGTTACTCTGAGACGCCAGTTGAGAAACAGTCCAGGGTTGGTTTTCTGACCCCAGAATCATATCTTGTTTTCAAGACTATGAACTGTTCCCTCTGGACTTGTTCCAAGAGTCTCATGCCTTATAGTATCCAGTTTATCAATAATTATAAATTTCTTTTGCGGCCCTTGCCGGGGCCTGCTTTTCTTTTATTCTTCCTTTCTCCTATAGTCTTGCTCTTTCTCTCTTGTCCAGATGGCTGGATTAGAAGTATTTCAAGACATAAAGTTGTAAGAAGGAAGCTACCTGGTGAATAAACACTGGGAATAAAATGACTATTGAGGACTAACTAACCAACATCAGGTTATGATGCGGACGAGCACTATAACTTTTCATTGTACACTGATTATTTGTGGTTTAGTTGTTATTGCAGCATGCATAGTCTATTCTGACTAATAGAGGCAGGAATTTACGACATTTCACAAAAGCAGAATTAGAACGATTGGCTCAATTGGTAAAGAGTCTGCCTGCCAATACAGGAGATGCAGAGGATACAAGTTCAATCCCTGGGTTGAGAAGATCCCCTGGAGAAAGAAATGTCAATACACTCCAGTATCTTACCTGGAAAATGCCATGGACAGAGGAGACTGGCAGGCTACAGTCCTGGGGTTGCAAAGAGTTGGACAGGACTGAACATACATGCATTTATTACCTAAGATTTGATAAAGCAGAGTTCTTAATATGCTACTGGACCAGAAACTCACATGAACTATCTAAGCTATGCAGACCCAATGTTAAAATAATCCAAATATCTGATTGTAGCTCAAATAGTTTGAATTAACTTAGAATGTCTAAAAAGTATTTAAGACTTTGCCCTGTACACATGTAAGTTACTTCCATAAATGATTAAGTCTAAAGGCAAAGCTCTTGTATTTTTATAATTTTCTTTCTTATAGTAGACACTTTCTTCACTTCCTTTTTTCTAGAAACTTTTGTATTTTCTCTGCCCAGAGCAGGCACCTTTAGTTCTTTATCACACATCTCATGTTGATGCAAAACCGAGATTACAACCCAGGCTCATCATCTTACATTTAGAACAGTATTTCTAACCATGATTTGGTCTCTGTTTCACCTGTAAAAATGAGAAGCCACGCAAAGAAATAGAAATGCAAAGAAATTTGACAAATACTTAATGAATATAGAACAGTTCAATGTATGTATTTTTAGATGGCACAATGTATCAGTACTCCTTACTCTCTTTGCTAAGAAAAGATATGATCTTATTATCAACCTTGAAAGGAAAAAACCTCTAATATTCTGTGATAGTTGATTAATGTATGGGTCTCTGAGATCAACTGGATAATACACAAACAGTGATGTTTCAACTCTATTTTCCTTAATTGGCAGGGCATGTGTGTGTCCTCAGTTGCATCTGATTCTTTGTGACCCCATGGACTATAGACCACCAGGCTCCTCTGTCCATGGGATTTTCCAGATAAGAATAATGGAGTGGGTTGCCATTTCCTTCTCCAGGGGATCTTCCTGATTCAGGGATTGAACCTGAGTATCCTGTATCTCTTGCATTGGTAGGTGGAATCTTTACCACTGAGCCACCTGGGAAGTCAATTGACATGGCAGCCTTCCCCATGAACTACTCAATGCGTGAAGCCACCCTTCAATTGTTTGTGTTCAAAAGTGTTGTGATGGCAGCAGCAGACCCTGGTTAACCTGGTCCATAGAAGAGACATTAGCATGGCACTCACTCCTCCAGTTTCTCATTCTACTACCAATACTTGGAATTCCATTTTGAGAGTAATGGTGCCCAGACTAGAAGCATCAGCACCAACTAGAAACTTTTTAGAAATATGAAACTTTGGGCCCCACTTATGATCTGCTGGATTAGAAATTCTGTGCATGGGGTCCAGCAAGCTGTGTTTTAACAAGTCTTCCAGCTGATTCTGATGCTAAAGCTCAACATTTTCTTAAAGCACTGGTACTTATAGGATATATATTCACTAACAGAATATGGAAATTCAGACTAGGTTTAATGGGGGATGGAGGGAAGTAATGGAGGGATCTAGTCTTGAAGTGGGAGGAATCCTGATGAGGTGGCAAAGAGTAGTCTTTACAGGGAAGCAAATGCTCCAGTTTGGCTTACACACTTTCAGAGAGAGCAGTCAAGCCAAGAAATACTTGACTATTATAGTGAGTTCACAACGGAAAATGAGATGGGCAGGGATTATAGATTTCCTCCCTCTATTTTCCTTAGTTGGCATGGCATGAATGTGTACTCAGTTGTCTGACTCTTTGAGACCCCATGGACTGTAGACCACCATGCTCCTCTGTCCATGGGATTTTCCAGATAAGAATAAAGGAGTGGGTTGCCATTTCCTCCTCCAGGGGATCTTCCCAACTCAGGGACTGAACCTGAGTCTCCTGTATTTCTTGCATTGGCAGGCGGATTCTTTACCACTAAGCCACTTGGGAAGGAAAAATATTAGTGTACGTGTATGCCTCCAGGCAAGGCAATGGCAACCTACTCTAGTACTCTTGCCTGGAAAATCCCATGGACGGAGGAGCCTGGTAGGCTGCAGTCCATGGGGTCGCTAGGAGTCGGACACGACTGAGCAAATTCACTTTCACTTTTCACTTTCATGCATTGGGGAAGGAAATGGCAACCCACTTCAATGTTCTTGCCTGGAGAATCCCCGGAACTGGGGAGCCTGGTGGGCTGCTGTCTCTGGGGTCGTACAGAGTTGGACACGACTGAAGTGACTTAGCAGCAGCAGCAGCAGCATGCCTCCAGGCATCTAGCTTTGTGAGTTCCATCCTTTCTAAGGGAGGGAGATCTGTGAGTCACCCCATCCTTTCCAGATCCTCCAGACCCTGCCTAGTCAAACTAGCTCGAGGCTGCTCTTCCTCCCCAAGTAGTCTCTGCAAATGCCTGTGAAACCTTGGTGGTGTAGGAATCTATTCCTCAACTGCTGTAGGGCCAACACCAAGGCAAGATATTATATGAAGAGAGATAGTTGTAGTAGGATTTATGGATAATCCTCTTCTTTACCTGCCTTGAGTGATGCTGCTCCTTTTCCCTAATCCTGGGAAGCAAGAACAAAGCTGAATAGACCTTGAATAGCTTCAGATTTTAGCCTTTGAAGAAGCTAGTCTGTTGGATGTACTCTTCCCATCTTTAGGGATCTTGATTCTATTGGGGAAAAAGTGCCATGTTATTAACAAGTATAATAGTAATAATTATAAGCACTGCTTCTTAGTCACTAATGTGCATGAGAATCACCTGGGGATTTAGTTACACATGCAGAATCTGATTCAGCACATCTGCATGGGGACCCAAATTGATGCCAATAATGCTGAGTCCCTAGACTCACCGTTTGAAGAAGGCAAACGGTGCCAAGTTTCTTTGCCAGCAGAAGAAAATAGAGGGCCAGTCTCATCAGTGCCTACAACTAGCTAGAGGAAGCTATTATCTCTGCTACTCACTGCTTCTCTGGCAAAAGAACTTTGCAGTAAGTATTCCGGCTTCATTGAGACCACAAGAGCAGGATGTACAGTCTAATTTCTACAACAATTCTGCATGGCAACCAAATAATAAATGGACATGC
Source organism: Capricornis sumatraensis (assembly GCF_032405125.1). Lineage (NCBI taxonomy): Eukaryota > Metazoa > Chordata > Mammalia > Artiodactyla > Bovidae > Capricornis > Capricornis sumatraensis. The sequence continues at coordinate 141,294,172 of NC_091071.1, forward strand.
TTTAGATTCAAAATCAGAAATCGCTTGTGATTAATGGAAGAATAATTAGGCTTCTATCATAATTGTGGAAGATTAAGTTCTATGCCAGCTTTTATCCTGTAACTCTGCATAGCTCTTGCAGAAGCAATCTGCTCATCAGAGTGGTGGGACAGCAATTAAAGAGGCCATTACAGCCAGTGTATGCGAGACAGCAGCAAGATATGATCTTTTCCAAACGTCTGGAAATTGGATCAGTACTTTCAAATTGAACAGAGCTGCCAGACCAAAGGTAGTGACTGCCAGCTAAGATCTAACATTGTTGTTTACTAGCTATGGATAATTAGCTGTAATGAGGTTGAAGGCAAATATAGTGTAATGAGTAGATGAAGAGCCTCAAAAAATTGAATTGCTAACCCTATTTGCACATGCTGATGGGATAGTATCCATTTGTCTTTTAGTGGCTATGACAGTCAAATCCAATTTTCTCCTTTGAATTGTACCAAAGACTTCACTTATGACACAAAACAGATGATTCTAGAGTTACATAAACCGGGTAAAGATCAATTAAAATAATTTCATTTTTACTGTTTCATATTTGACTCATGATCACAATATGCATATTTCAGTTCAGTTTAGTCGCTCAGTCGTGTCCAACTCTTTGCGACACCATGGACTGCAGCATGCCACGCCTCCCTGTCCATCACTAACTCCCAGAGTTTACTCAGACTCATGTCCATCGAGTCGATGATGCCGTCCAACCATCTCATCCTTTATCATCCCCTTCCCCTCATGCTTTCAATCTTTCCAAGCATCAGGGTCTTTTCAAATGAGTCAGTTCTTTGCATCAGGTGACCGAAGTATTGGAGTTTCAGCTTCACCATCAACCCTTCCAATGAATATTCAGGACTGATTTCCTTTAGGATGGACTGGTTGGATCTCCTTGCAGTCCAAGGGACCCTCAAGAGTCTCTTCCAACATCAGAGTTCAAAAGCATCAATTCTTTGGTACTCAGCTTTCTTTATAGTCCAACTCTTACATCCATACATGACTATTGGAAAAACTATAGCCTTGACTGGATGGACCTTTGTTGGCAAACTAATGTCTCTGCTTTTGAATATGCTGTCTAGGATGGTCATAACTTTTCTTCCAAGGAGCAAACGTCATTTAATTTCATGGCTGCAATCACCATCTGCAGTGATTTTGGAGCCTCCTAAAATAAAGTCTCTCACTGTTTACATTATTTCCCCACCTATTTGCCATGAAGTGATGGGACTGGATGCCATGATCTTAGTTTATTGAATGTTGAGCTTTAAGCCAACCTTTTCACTCTTCTCTTTCACTTTCATCAGAGACTCTTTAGTTCTTCATCCCTTTCTGCCGTAGGGTGGTGTCATTTGCATATTTAAGGTTATTGATATATCTCCTTGCAGTCTTGATTCCAGCTTGTGCTTCATCCAGCCTGGCATTTCACATGATGTACTGCGCATATAAGTTAAATAAGCAGGGTGGCAATATACAGCCTGGACGTACTCCTTTTCCTATTTGGAATCAGTCTGTTGTTCCACGTTTGTTTCTAACTGTTGCTTCCTCATCTGCATACAGATTTCTCAAGAGGCAGGTCAGGTGGTCTGCTATTCCCATTAAGAATTTTCCACAGTTTATTGTGATCCACACAGTGAAAGGCTTTGGCATGGTCAATAAAGCAGAAATAGATGTTTCCCTGGAACTCTGTTGCTTTTTCAATGATCCAGTGGATGTTGGACATTTGATCTCTGGTTCCTCTGGCTTTTCTAAATCCAGCTTGACCATCTGGAAGTTCACGGTTCACGTATTGCTGAAGCCTGGCTTGGAGAATTTTGAGCATTACTTTACTAGCATGTGAGATGAGTGCAATTGTGCAGTAGTTTGTGCATTCTTTGGCATTGCCTGTCTTTGGATTGGAATGAAAACTGACCTTTTCCATTCCTATGGCCATTGCTGCATTTTCCAAATTTGCTGGCATATTGAGTACACCTCTTTCACAGCATCATCTTTTAGGATTTGAAATAGCTCAACTGGAATTCCATCACCTCCACTAGCTTTGTTCATAGTGATGCTTCCTAAGGTCCACTTGACTTCACATTCCAGGATGTCTGGCTCTAGGTGAGTGATTACACCATCGTGATTATCTGGGTCATGAAGATCTTTTTTTGTATAATTCTTCTGTGTATTCTTGCCACCTCTTCTTAATATCTTCTGTTTCGTTATGTCCATGCTTCCCTGGTAGCTCAGAGGTTAAAGCATCTGCCTGCAATGCAGGAGACCCGGGTTTGATCCCAGGGTTGGGAAGATACCCTGGAGAAGGAAATAGCAACCCACTCCAGTATTCTTGCCTGCAGAATCCCATGGACAGAGGAGCCTGGTGGGCTACAGTCCATGGGGTCGCAAAGAGTCGGACATGACTGAGCAACTTCATTTTCACTTTTCTTCTGTATTCTTGCCACCTTTTTTTAATATCTTCTGCTTCTGTTAGGTCCATACCATTTCTGTCCTTTATTGAGCCCATCTTTGCATGAAATGTTCCCTTGGTATCCCTAATTTTCTTGAAGAGATCTCTAGTCTTTCCCATTCTATTGTTTCCCCCTATTTCTTTGCAGTGATCACTGAGGAAGGCTTTTCTTATCTCTTCTTGCTATTCTTTGGAACTCTGCATTCAAATGGGTATATCTTTCCTTTTCACTTCTCTTTTTTTCACAGCTATTTGTAAGGCCACCTCAGACAGCCATTTTACTTTTTTGCATTTCTTTTTCTTGGGGATGGTCTAGATCGCTGTCTCCTGTACAATGTCATGAACCTCCATCCATAGTTCATCAGGCAGCCTATCAGATCGAGTCCCTTAAATCTATTAGTCACATCCACTGTATAATTGTAAGTGATTTGATTTAGGTCATACCTGAATGGTTTTCCCTACTTTCTTCAATTTAAGTCTGAATTTGGCAATAAGGAGTTTATGATTTGAGTCACAGTCAGCTCCCAGTCTTGTTTTTGCTGACTGTGTAGAACTTCTTCATCTTTGGCTGCAAAGAATATAATCAATCTGATTTTGGTGTTGACCATCTGGTGATGTCCATGTGTAGAGTCTCTTCATGTGTTGTTGGAAGAGGGTATTTGCTATGACCAGTGCATTCCTTTGGCAAAACTCTATTAGCCTTTGCCCTGCTTCTTTCTGTACTCCAAGGGCAAATTTGCCCATTACTCCAGTTGTTTCTTGACTTCCTACTTTTGCTTTCCAGTCCCCTAGAATGAAAAGGACATCTTTTTGGGGTGTTAGTTCTAGAAGGTCTTGTAGGTCTTTACAGAATCGTTCAGCTTCAGCTTCTTCAGCATTCCTGGTCAGGGCATAGACTTGGATTACCGTGATAGTAAATGGTTTGCCTTGGAAATGAACAGAGAACATTCTGTCGTTTTTGAGATTGCATCCAACTACTGCATTTCAGACTCTTTTGTTGACTATGGTGGCTATGATTTCCTCTAAGGGATTCTTGCCCACAATATTAGATATAATGGTCATCTGAGTTAAAGTCACCATTCCAGTCCATTTTAGTTCCGTGATTCTTAAAATGTTGACATTTACTCTTGCCATCTCCTGTTTGACCACTTCCAATTTGCCTTGATTCATGGACCTAACATTCCAGGTTCCTATGCAATATTGCTCTTTACAGCATTGGACCCTGCTTCCATCACCAGTCACATCCGCAACTGGGTGTTGTTTTTGCTTTGGCTCTGTCTCTTCATTCTTTCTGGACTAGTATCCTTCTTATGTGAATATGAAAAACATATCATGAAAGATAAGGAAAGACTGAGGAATTGCTCTGGATTAAAATAGAGAAATGAGATGTGGCACATAAAAGTGGACCGTGATTAGATCTTAGATCAGAAATAGTGCTCTAGTGGGACTACTGGAAAAATTTGAATGAAGTCTCTAGATCAGCTAACATTATTTTGATAATTATGATATCATTTTGATAATTATGCTATGATTATATAAGATGTTGATATTTGAGTAATCTTTGTGGAGGGGATACAGAAATTCTTTGTATTATTTGTTTAACTTTTTGCATCTGAAGTTTTTCAAAGTGAGAGTTAAAAACATTCAGTTCAGTTCAGTTCAATTCAGTCACTCAGTCGTGTCCGACTCTTTGTGACTCCATGCACGCCAGGCCTCCCTGTCCATCACCAACTCCCGGAGTTCACTCAGACTTAGGTCCATCAAGTCGGTGATGCCATCCAGCCATCTCATCCTCTGTCATCCCCTTTTCCTCCTGCCCCCAATCCCTCCCAGCATCAGAGTCTTTTCAATGAGTCAACTCTTCGCATGAGGTGGCCAAAGTACTGGAGTTTCAGCATTAGCATCATTCCTTCCAAAGCAATCCCATGGCTGATTTCCTTTAGAATGGTCTGGTTGGATCTCCTTGCAGTCCAAGAGACTCTCAAGAGTCTTCTCCAACACCACAGTTCAAAAGCATCAATTTTTCAGCGCTCAGCTTTCTTCACAATCCAACTCTCACATCCGTACATGACCACTGGAAAAACCATAGCCTTGACTAGACGGACCTTTGTTGGCAAAGTAATGTCTCTGATTTTGAATATACTTGTCTAGGTTGGTCATAACGTTCCTTTCAAAGAGTAAGCATCTTTTAATTTCATGGCTGCAGTCACCATCTGCAGTGATTTTGGAGCCCCCCAAAATAAAGTCTGACACTGTTTCCACTGTTTCCCCATCTATTTCCCATGAAGTGATGGGACCAGATGCCATGATCTTTGTTTTCTGAATGTTGAGCTTTAAGCCAACCTTTTCACTCTCCTCTTTCACTTTCATCAAGAGGCTTTTTAGTTCCTCTTCACTTTATGCCATAATGGTGGTGTCATCTACATATCTGAGGTTATTGATATTTCTCCCAGCAATAACAAAACCAAAAGCAAAAATAAAGTCATGCTATAGCTACACACTGTAGAGACATTTTTTTCCTTATCAATTTGCAGATTAAAGCCCTTTAATTCTGGAAGGCAATGGATTAGAGGCAATTTTGAAAAGATGTGAATTATCCTCATGGCATTATGCAGTACTGTAACCAAGCTATCAGATTAATATGGTAGTAAAAGTCAAATATTAATGTCCCCTTTTTATGTCATTTAAAAATTCTTTCTCTGTGTATTTTTTCCTGATTTTTGATTATTTTAAATTCCTCATGATAAGAATGAACTCTTCTGATTATTCACAATTATGTTTAAACATAGTCGCACTGAAGGTGCATTTCAGAATCTTGGAAAGGACTTCATTACATCACATTCATAGGTCACAGAAACATTTATTAACCTTTTAGATACTGAGGCTACACTGGTGGTAGACAGAACAGAGAGCCTTCTGATGAAATCAAATGATTTCCCAACACAGGGTAGTCTCCTCAACCACAGCTTGATGAAGAGAAGCTAAATCTCTTTTCAGTGATTAATCACACATTTGAATAGAAAGGTTGATTATATACATTGTGCACACAAGGTAAGAATTTTCATCCTTTTAAAGGCACAACTTTCAGACCTCTACATAGGCTGGTCTTCTCAAACGTTAGGTTTTTTCTGGTGGGGTGGCTAATGGGGTTTGGACATATTCAAACTATAAATGAAGTCTGTCTAGCATAGAGAGAAATGGTTTCTCACAGTACAGCTGGTATTTGGTATTGTCACAGCAATACAACAGCAGCTGGTAGGGAGCACATGCCATCTGGCACAATTAAGCTTCTGAGTCATTGTATGCAACCAGAGAAAGAGAGAAGCTGTACACAGAGACATTCAGATGGGTAAAGTATTATAAGAAACAAGACTTGGGTTGTGTTATCTGAAAGGGAAAAGGGTTTCCATACCTCTGTGTCCATTCACTTTCCATGGGAGCACGAAGCACCTTTTTTGGTTCTATCAGTTCTATCTCCTCTACTTGAATGTGGGTGGGTCCTGTGACTTGCTTTCTAACCAATAGAATATAGCAAAGGTGATGGAATGTCATTCCTTGGATTGGCTTATATTACATAAGAGTTCCTCTTCAGTTCAATCGCTCAGTCATGTCCAACTCTTTGCAATCCCACGAACAACCACAGCACGCCAGGACTCCCTGTCCATCACCAACTCCCAGAGTTCACACAAATCCATATCCATTGAGTCGGTGATGCCATCCAACCATCTCATCCTCTGTTGTTGCCTTCTCCTCCTGCCCTCAATCTTTCCCAGCATCGGGTCTTTAGCAGACTGGATAAAGAGACTTCACTTGCTGGCTTGAATAAAGGAAGCTGCTGTGTACTCAGGTCCTGTGGAGAGAATGGAGAGTGGCTTCTGGAAAACAGACAGCAGAAAACCTAAGGGCCTCAGTCTTATAGCTGCAAAGTGATGAACTGTGCTAACCATCTGTGCAAGCCTGGAGGTGGACCTTTTCCAGCAGTGCCCAGATGAGAATGCAGCCCTGATAATTCCTTAACTCTGGGCAGTGAGACACTGCAGCAGAGAGCCAGCTAAGAGGAAGACTCCTGACCCAAGGAAACTTATGAAATAATAAATATGTGCTGCTTTAAGCTATTAAACTTGCAAGGATTTGTTATACATTAATAGAAAACTGAACTGAACTGAATAGAAACTAACCCTCCCTTTAAACAAATCCTTGTATTAGAATGAAATAATTGCAGCCATGAAATTAAAAGACGCTTACTCCTTGGAAGGAAAGTTATGACCAACCTAGATAGCATATTAAAAAGCAGAGACATTACTTTGCCAACAAAGGTCTGTCTAGTCAAAGCTGTGTTTTTTCCAGTGGTCATGTATGGATGTGAGAGTTGGACTGTGAAGAAAGCTGAGTGCCAAAGAATTGATGCTTTTGAACTGTGATGTTGGAGGAGACTCTTGAGAGTCTCTTGGACTGCAAGGAGATCCAACCAGTGCATTCTAAAAGAGATCAGCCCTGGGTGTTCATTAGAAGCACTGATGCTAAAGCTGAAACTCCAATACTTTGGCCACCTGATATGAAGAGCTGACTCATTTGAAGGGTTGACTCATTGGAAAAGACCCTGATGCTGGGAGGGAATGGGGGCAGGAGGAAAAGGGGACGATAGAGGATGAGATGGGTGGATGGCATCACCAACTCAATGGACATGAGTCTGAGTGAACTCCGGGAGTCCTGGCGTGCTGCAATTCATGGGGTTGCAAAGAGTCAGACACGACTGAGCGACTGAACTGAACTGAACTGAATTGACCTTGCTTTAGTAGACAGGCTCATGTTTGTTCTTCACTAGGCAATGGCACCCCACTCCAGCACTCTTGCCTGGAAAATTCCATGGATGAAGGAGCCTGGTAGGCTGCAGTCCATGGGGTCGCGGAGAGTTGGACACAACTGAGCGACTTCACTTTCACTTTTCCCTTTCATGCCTTGGAGAAGGAAATGGCAACCCACTCCAGTGTTCTTGCCTGGAGAATCCCAGGGACGGGGGAACCTGGTGGGCTGCCATCTATGGGGTCGCCGAGAATCGGACACGACTGAAGCGACTTAGCAGCAGCAGCAGCAGGCATGGAGTGCTTCCTGGTGTTACTTTATGTTTCCACATTAGATGCAAAGGGTAAGTGTTACATTATACATTTAAACTAAATTTCACACAAACAATGGCATACCTTGAGCACTAAAGATCATATGTTCATTCACAGACATTAGAAAATCCCTGTGACAAAAATTAGTCTTGTTCACCAAATATCAGATGTGTTTTTCCAGATTTTTCACCTCCTCCCAGGGGCCATGTGACTATTCTGTGACATTTACATATTATCAGGAATGATGTGTTCACTTCCAGACTGGGGTGGTGGGAAGCTTTTGAATGATGTCAATTCATTTATTCCTTGTGATGACAACTGCTGTGACCACATGTTCCAGATGGCACAGCTAAGATGATGAAAGCTTCCTTCAACCCATGTCCTGGAGATACCTTTGAAGAAGAGCCTCTGCTGACAAGTGTGGTGGCTCTAGCATGTTAGAGAAAAAAAGATTTATTGTTGTCAGTCACTAGGATTTGGAAATTGTTTCCACAGCACAGTCTAGCCTGTCTTTATTAGTTTAAATGCTATAATACTGAGTTTAATGCATGAGATAAAATATTGTTTTATGCAGAGAAAAGAACCAAAATAAAGAGACAGGATGGGGTATATACCAAAAGGTCAATTTTGGGTATTTCTCGTGGGTGACCTGGATGACGTGAGTACAAGCAATTGCTAATTTATTTGTCGTGTGGCAGAATTTTCCAAAATATCTGTGATGATGAGGCTCAGGGCTGGTTGTGACAAAATGTGCCAAGGTGGCATATTGATCATTTTGAACTAACATTTCTTAAGGAATGGCCAGTGAAGGAAGGGCAATCTAGTCCTCCTTTGTCCCCCTGAAAGCAGAAAATAAATCTCCCATGTGGAGATTTCTACAGGAAAATAAGTCTTTCCTATGGCAGGAGGTAGAGAGATGTCTTTATTGCTAGAGATGGGGACTTCCAGGTTGAGAAACTGTGTGAACTCTGCTTATATCTTTCAGGTGAATGTTTCCTTGTCTTGTCAGTTCTTCACAAATTTATTGTTTCTTTACCTAAAAGATACAAAGTTTGCCTGATTTGGTTACATTTCTGAGTTTCATGCTGGGATTCTCTCGTGGCTCAGACCGTAAAGAGTCTGCCTGAAATGTGGGAGACATGAGTTCTATCCCTGGATCAGGAAGATCCCCTGGAGAAGGAAATGGCAATTGACTCCAGTATTCTTACCTGGAAAATCACACAGATGGAGGAAACTGGTAGGCTATAGCACATAGGGTCACAAATACTTGGACACAACTGAGCAACTTCACCTGAGTTTCATATCTTTGGGGTCCCCATACATACAAAATTAAATTGGATTTTCTCCTTTTTCTCGGTTTCAAGTTCTAGATCAACCAGAAGAACTGGCAAGTTTGACGGAAAATTTTCCTGCTCCAACAGTGGTGAACACACACATTATTATCTTTAAAATAAATGTTATTGACTGGAAATGGAATTGCCAATGAGATACTTTATTTTTATTTATTTTTATTTTTACTTTATTTTACTTTACAATACTGTATTGGTTTTGCCATACATTGACATGAATCCACCACGGGAGTACATGAGTTCTCAATCCTGAACCCCCCTCCCACCTCCCACCCCATATCATCTCTCTGGATCATCCCCATGCACCAGCCCCAAGCATCCTGTATCCTGTATCGAACATAGACTGGCACTTCGTTTCTTACATGATAGTATACATGTTTAAATGCCATTCTCCCAAATCATTCCACCCTCTCCCTCTCCTCAGAGTCCAAAAGTCCGTTCTATACATCTGTGTCTCTTTTGGTGTCTCACATACAGGGTTATCCTTACCATCTTTCTAAATTCCATATATATGTATTAGTATACTGTATTGGTGTTTTTCTTTCTGGCTTACTTCACTCTGTATAATCGGCTCCAGTTTCATCCATCTCATTAGAACTGATTCAAATGTATTCTTTTTAACAGCTGAGTAATACTCCATTGTGTATATGTACTACAGCTTTCTTATCCATTCATCTGCTGATGGACATGTAGGTTGTTTCCATGTCCTGGCTATTATAAACAGTGCTGCAATGAACACTGGGGTACATGTGTCTCTTTCAATTCTGGTTTCCTCGGTGTGTATGCGCAGCAGTGGGATTGCTGGGTCATAAGGCAGTTCTATTTGCAATTTTTAAAGGAATCTCCACACTATTCTCCATAGTGGCTGTACTAGTTTGCATTCCCAGCAACAGTGTAAGAGGGTTCCCTTTTCTCCACACCCTCTCCAGCATTTATTGCTTGCAGACTTGGATCACAGCCATTCTGACTGGTGTGAAATGGTACCTCACTGTGGTCTTGATTTGCATTTCTCTGATAATGAGTGATGTTGAGCATCTTTTCATGTGTTTGTTAGCCATCCATATGTCTTCTTTGGAGAAATGTCTATTTAGTTCTTTGGCCCATTTTTTGATTGGGTCGTTTATTTTTCTGGAATTGAGCTGCATAAGTTGCTTGTATATTTTTGAGATTAAGTGTTTGTCAGTTGCTTCATTTGCTATTATTTTCTCCCATTCTGAAAGCTGTCTTTTCACCTTGCTTATAGTTTCCTTTGTTGTGCAGAAGCTTTTAATTTTAATTAAATCCCATTTGTTTATTTTTGCTTTTATTTCCAGAATTCTGGGAGGTGGATCATAGAGGATCCTGCTGTGATTTATGTCGCAGAGTGTTTTGCCTATGTTCTCCTCTAGGAGTTTTATAGTTTCTGGTCTTACATTTAGATCTTCAATCCATTTTGAGTTTATTTTTGTGTGTGGTGTTAGAAAATGATCTAGTTTCATTCTTTTACAAGTGGTTGACCAGTTTTCCCAGCACCACTTGTTAAAGAGATTGTCTTTACTCCATCGTATATTCTTGCCTCCTTTGTCAAAGATAAGGTGTCCATAGGTGTGTGGATTTATCTCTGGGCTTTCTATTTTGTTCCATTGATCTATATGTCTGTCTTTGTGCCAGTACCATACTGTTTTGATGACTGTGGCTTTGTAATAGAGCCTGAAGTCAGGCAGGTTGATTCCTCCAGTTCCATTCTTCTTTCTCAAGATTGCATTGGCTATTCAAGGTTTTTTGTATTTCCATACATACAAATCTTGAAATTATTTGTTTTAGTTCTGTGAAAAATACCGCTGGTAGCTTGATAAGGATTGCATTGAATCTGTAGATTGCTTTGGGTAGTATACTCATTTTCACTATATTAATTCTTCTGATTCATGAACATGGTATATTTCTCCATCTATTAGTGTCCTCTTTGATTTCTTTCATCAGTGTTTTATAGTTTACTGTATATAGGTCTTTTGTTTTTTTAGGTAGATATATTCCTAAGTATTTTATTCTTTTCTTTGCAATGTTGAATGGAATTGTTTCCTTAATTTCTGTTTCTGTTTTCTCATTGTTAGTGTATAGGAATGCAAGGGGTTTCTGTGTGTTGATTTTATATCCTGCAACTTTACTATATTCATTGGTTAGCTCTAGTAATTTTCTGGTGGAGTCTTTAGGGTTTTCTATGTAGAGGATCATGTCATCTGCAAACAGTGAGAGTTTTACTTCTTCTTTTCCAATTTGGATTCCTGTTATTTCTTTTTCTGCTCTGATTGCTGTGACCAAAACTTCCAGAACTATGTTGAATAGTAGCGGTGAAAGTGGGCACCCTTGTCTTGTTCCTGACTTTGGGGGAAATGCTTTCAAATTTTCACCATTGAGGATAATGTTTGCTGTGGGTTTGTCATATATAGCTTTTATTATATTGAGGTATGTTCCTTCTATTCCTGCTTTCTGGAGAGTTTTTATCATAAATGGGTGTTGAATTTTGTCTAAGGCTTTCTCTGCATCTATTGAGATAATCATATGGCTTTTATTCTTCAATTTGTTAATGTGGTCAATTACATTGATTGATTTGCAGATATTGAAGAATCCTTGCATCCCTGGGATAAAGCCCACTTGGTCATGGTGTATGATCTTCTTAATGTGTTGTTGGATTCTGATTGCTAGAATTTTGTTGAGGATTTTTGCATCTATGTTCATCAGTGATATTGGCCTGTAGTTTTCTTTTTTTGTGGCCTCTTTGTCAGGTTTTGGTATTAGGGTGATGGTGGCCTCATAGAATGAGTTTGGAAGTTTACTTTCCTCTGCAATTTTCTGGAAGAGTTTGAGTAGGATAGGTGTTAGCTCTTCTCTAAATTTTTGGTAGAATTCAGCTGTGAAGCCATCTGGACCTGGGCTTTTGTTTGCTGGAAGATTTCTGATTACAGTTTCAATTTCTGTGCTTGTGATGGGTCTGTTAAGATTTTCTATTTCTTCCTGGTTCAGTTTTGGAAAGTTGTACTTTTCTAAGAATTTGTCCATTATATTGGCATATAATTGCTGATAGTAGTCTCTTATGATCCTTTGTATTTCTGTGTTGTCTGTTGTGATCTCTCCATTTTCATTTCTAATCTTATTGATTTGATTTTTCTCTCTTTGTTTCTTGATGAGTCTGGCTAATGGTTGTCAATTTTATTTATCCTTTCAAAGAACCAGCTTTTGGCTTTGTTGATTTTTGCTATGGTCTCTTTTGTTTCTTTTGCATTTATTTCTGCCCTAATTTTTAAGATTTCTTTCCTTCTACTAACTCTGGGGTTCTCCATTTCTTCCTTTTCTAGTTGCTTTAGGTGTATAGTTAGGTTATTTATTTTACTTTTTTCTTGTTTCTTGAGGTATGCCTGTATTGCTATGAACTTTCCTCTTAGCACTGCTTTTATAGTGTCCCACAGGTTTTGGGTTGTTGTGTTTTCATTTTCATTCATTTCTATGCATATTTTGATTTCTTTTTTGATTTCTTCTGTGATTTGTTGGTTATTCAGAAGTGTGTTGTTCAGCCTCCATATGTTGGAATTTTTAATAGTTTTTCTCCTGTAATTGAGATCTAATCTTAATGCATTATGGTCAGAAAAGATGCTTGGAATGATTTCAATTTTTTTGAATTTATCAAGGTTAGATTTATGGCCCAGGATATGATCTATCCTGGAGAAGTTTCTGTGAGCACTTGAGAAAAAGGTGAAATTCATTGTTTTGGGGTGAAATGTCCTATAGATATCAATTAGGTCTAACTGGTCTATTGTATCATTTAAAGTTTGTGTTTCTTTGTTAATTTTCTGTTTAGTTGATCTGTCCATAGGTGTGGGTGGGGTATTAAAGTCTCCCACTATTATTGTGTTATTGTTAATTTCCCCTTTCATACTTGTTAGCATTTGTCTTACATATTGCAGTGCTTCTATGTTGGGTGCATATATATTTATAATTGTTATATCTTCTTCTTGGATTGATCCTTTGATCATTATGTAGTGGCCTTCTTTGTCTCTTTTCACAGCCTTTGTTTTAAAGTCTATTTTATCGGATATGAGTATTGCTACTCCTGCTTTCTTTTGGTCTCTATTTGCATGGTATATCTTTTTCCAGCCCTTCACTTTCAGTCTGTATGTGTCCCTTGTTTTGAGGTGGGTCTCTTGTAGGCAGGATATATAGGGATCTTGTTTTGTATCCATTCAGCCAGTCTTTGCCTTTTGGTTGGGGCATGCAACCCATTTATGTTTAAGGTAATTATTGATAAGTATGATCCTGTTGTCATTTACTTTATTGTTTTGGGTTCAGGTTTATATGCCCTTTTTGTGTTTCCTGTCTAGAGAATATCCTCTAGCATTTGTTGGAGAGCTGGTTTGGTGGTGTTGAATTCTCTCAGCTTTTGCTTGTCTGTAAAGCTTTTTATTTCTCCTTCATATTTGAATGAGATCCTTGCTGGGTACAGTAATCTGGGCTGTAGGTTATTTTCTTTCATCACTTTAAGTATGTCTTGCCATTCCCTCCTGGCCTGAAGAGTTTCTATTGAAAGATCTGCAGTTATCCTTATGGGAATCCCTTTGTGTGTTATTTGTTGTTTTTCCCTTGCTGCTTTTAATATTTGTTCTTTGTGTTTGATCTTGGTTAATTTGATTAATATGTGTCTTGGGGTGTTTCGCCTTGGGTTTATCCTGTTTGGAACTCTCTGGGTTTCTTGGACTTGGGTGATTATTTCCTTCCCCATTTTATGGAAGTTTTCAACTATTATCTCCTCAAGGATTTTCTCATGGTCTTTCTTTTTGTCTTCTTCTTCTGGGACTCCTATAATTCGAATGTTGGAGTGTTTCATATTGTCCTGGAGGTCTCTGAGATTGTCCTCATTTCTTTTAATTCGTTTTTCTTTTCTCCTTTCTGATTCATTTATTTCTACCATTCTATCTTCTATTTCACTAATCCTATCTTCTGTCTCTCTTATTCTACTATTTCTTGCCTCCAGAGTGTTTCTGATCTCATTTATTGCATTATTCATTATATATTGACTCTTTTTTATTTCTTCTAGGTCCTTGCTAAACCTTTCTTGCATCTTCTCAATCCTTGTCTCCAGGCTATTTATTTGTGATTCCATTTTTATTTCAAGATTTTGGATCATTTTCACTATCAATATTCGGAATTCTTTCTTAGGTAGATTCCCTAACTCTTCCTCTTTTGTTTGGTTTGGTGGGTATTTCTCCTGTTCCTTTACCTGCTGAGTATTCCTCTGTCTCCTCATCTTGGTTATATTGCTGCGTTTGGGGTGGCTTTTCTATATTCTGGGAATTTGTGGAGTTCTCTTTATTATGGAGTTCCCTCACTGTGGGTGGGGTTGTATCAGTGGCTTGTCAAGATTTCTTAGTTAGGGAGGCTTGTGTTGGAGTTCTGGTGGGTGGACTGGATTTCTTCTCTCTGGAGTGCAATGAAGTGACCAGTAATGGGTTATGAGACATCAATGGTTTTGGAGTAACTTTGAGCTGCCTGTATATTGAAGCTCAGGGGTGTGTTCCTGTGTTGCTGGAGAATTTGCGTGGTATGTCTTGCTCTGGAACTTGTTGGCCCTTGGGTGGTGCTTGGTTTCAGTGTAGGTATGGACGCATTTGAGGAGCTCCTATCAATTATTGTCCCCTGGATTCAGGAGTTCTCTGGTGTCCTAAGGATTTGGACTTAAGCCTCCTGCTTCTGGTTTTCAGTTTTATTTTTACAGTAGCCTCAAGATTTCTGCATCTATACAGCACTAATGATAAAATATCTAGGTTAAAGATGAAAAGTTTCCCCACACTGAGGGACACCCAGAGAGGTTCACTGATTACATGGAGAAGAGGGAGGGGGTAGTTAGAGGTGACTGGAATGAGATGAGGTGGGATCAAAAGAGGAGAGAGCAAGCTAGCCAGTAATCACTTCCTTATGTGCGCTCCTCAGTCTGGACCGCTCAGAGGTGTTCATGGAGTTATACAGGGAAGAGGAGAGGGAGGAAGTAGACAGAGGTGGCCAGGAGGATAAAAGTGGGAAATGAAAAGGAGAGAGACAGATCCAGCCAGTAACCAGTTCCCTAAGTATTCTCCAGCATCTGGAACACACATAGATTCACAGAATTGGGTAGAGAAGAGAATGGGGAGGGAAGAGACAGAGGCCACCTGGTGGAGAAAAAGGAGAGTCCAAAGGAAGAGAGAGTGGTCAAGCCAGTAATCTCGCTTTCAGGTAAAATTGGGTACTGAAGATTGGGTTTTTAAATGTATAAAATTGACAACAAATACCAAAAAGCAAAGATTAAAAATCTAGAGTAGAGGTTGGATTTTCAAAAATACAATATTAAAGAAAAGAAGAAGAAGACAAAAAAAAAAGCCACAAGAATTATTTAAAAACAACAATAACCACAAAAAGACTATATACGGCATTTACTTTAAATATAGGGTCTTTTTTTTTTTTGAAAAGTAATAGTAGGTTACAAAAATAAAAATTAAAGGAGAAATAGAGGAGGACACTTTTCTTTTTTTTTTAGGCTCACTTGTCCAGTCGCATTGTGGGGAGGGAGGGATGCTGCAAACAAATAACACTGGTGTGTGCTCGCAGTGTCTCAGCCCCGCTGGGCCTGCCCCTGCTCACGGCGCACACCGCTCAGGCTCTATGTTGCTCCGCCGGGAAATGTCTGAGGCCGGCCCTAGGTTGCATGCACCTCCCCGGTCTAAGCCTCTCAGGTTCGGCACTCAGGTAGCCCTCAGAGGCGCAGATTCGGTTGGGCCTGTGTTTTGTGCCCTTCCCAGGACTGAGTAGCTCAGGTGTTTGGCGAGTGCGGATGCTGCGACTTATTGCCTTTCCCCTCTCTGCTGCTCAGTTTTCTGGGTGTACCACTGGTGTCCCTTCTAAGGTGGATGATGACTGTCCAGAACCCGCAGAAGTCTTAGTTAGCAAAGAAGCCTGCTTGCATTTTGGTAGGTAATGTCTCTCTTGGGCTGCGATTGCCCCCTTCCAGCCCTTATGGCTCTGGCTGCCTGTCACCGGAGGGGGATGGTCTGCAGCCGGCTATTTCTGTTCTGTCCTTTGTTCTGTGCATGGTCCTGGTGGTGTCTTATGTTATCCCACAGTCTGGTTTGCTAGCTCAAGTTAGTTCGCTCTGGTTAGGCGCGGGGCGTTCTGGCCCGATTCTTAAAAAGCGATGCAGCCTGTGCCTCCAGTGCCTCCCTGCCCAGCCCCCACTTGCTAGCAGCGGTTGCAGGCATCTGCGCTGCTTCTCCACTGGGGGAGTTACTGTTGGGCTCGTAATCTGTTGGTTTTAATTATTTATTTATTTATCTTTCCTGTTATGTTGCCCTCTGTGCTTCCAAGGCTTGCCACAGACTCAGCAGCGAGAGTGTTCCCTGGTGTTTGGAAATCTCTCTTCTTAAGATTCCCTTCCCGGGACGGGACTCCCTTCCCGGGACAGAGCTCCCTCCCTACCTCCTTTGTCTCTTTTTTTGTCTTTTATATTTTTTCCTACCTGTTTTTGAAGAAAATGATCTGCTTTTTTGGGTGCCTGATGTCCTCTGCCAGCATTCAGAAGTTGTTTTGTGGAATTTACTCAGCACTGAAATGTTCTTTTGATGAATTTCTGAGGGGGAAAGTGGTCTTCCTGTCCTATTCCTCCGCCATCTTCAAGACTTTGTTTTCCAATGAGATACTTTAATGTTTATCTACTTGAAGTTTTCTTTACATACCTAAGTCTCCTCAAGTACTAAGTTCTACCAACCTCCAAGATGACATGCCACCCCACACCAAAATAAAGTGAAACACTTTAACGTTAATATTAATGTCAAATCAGGTCAGTTCAATTGCTCAGTCATGTCCAACTCTTTGCAACCCCATGAATTGCAGCACGCCAGGCCTCCCTGTCCATCACCAACTCCCGGAGTTCACTCAGACTCACGTCCATCGAGTCAGTGATGCCATCCAGCCATCTCATCCTCTATCATCCCCTTCTCCTCCTGCCCGCAATCCCTCCCAGCATCAGAGTCTTTTCCAAAGAGTCAACTCTTCACATGAGGTGGCCAAAGTACTGGAATTTCAGCTTTAGCATCATTCCTTCCAAAGAAATCCCAGGGCTGATCTTCAGAATGGACTGGTTGGATCTCCTTGCAGTCCAAGGGACTCTCAAGAGTCTTCTCCAACACCACAGTTCAAAAGCATCAATTCTTCAGTGCTCAGCTTTCTTCACAACTCTCACATCCATACTTGACCACTGGAAAATCCATAGCCTTGACTAGACAGACCTTTGTTGGCAAAGTAATGTCTCTGCTTTTGAATATACTCTCTAGGTTGGTCATAACTTTTCTTCCAAGGAGTAAGTGTCTTTTAATTTCATGGCTGCAGTCACCATCTGCAGTGATTTTTGAGCCCCCCAAAATAAAGTCTAACACTGTTTCCATTGTTTCCCCATCTATTTCCCATGAAGTGATGGGACCAGATGCCATGATCTTAGTTTTCTGAATGTTGAGCTTTAAGCCAACTTTTTCACTCTTCTCTTTCACTTTCATCAAGAGGCTTTTTAGTTCCTCTTCACTTTCTCCCATAAGGGTGGTGTCATCTGCATATCTGAGGTGATTGATATTTCTCCCAGCAATCTTGATTCCATCTTGTGCTTCTTCCAGCCCAGCGTTTCTCATGATGTACTCTGCATAGAAGTTAAATAAGCAGGGTGACAATATACAGCCTTGACATACTCCTTTTCCTATTTGAAACCAGTCTTTTGTTCCATGTCCAGTTCTAACTATTGCTTCCTGACCTGCATATATGTTTCTCAAGAGGCAGGTCAGGTGATTTGGTATTCCCATCTCTTTCAGAATTTCCCACAGTTTATTGTGATCCACACAGTCAAAGGCTTTGGCACAGTCAGTAAAGCAGAAATAGATGTTTTTCTGGAACTCTCTTGCTTTTTCCATAATTCAGCAGATGTTGGCAATTTGATCTCTGGTTCCTCTGCCTTTGCTAAAAGCAGCTTGAACATCAGGCAGTTCATGGTTCACGTATCGCTGAAGCCTGACTTGGAGAATTTTGAGTATTACTTTACTAGCGTGAGATGAGTCTATTTTTGAAACTTTCTGAATAAAATGAGGGAAATAAAAATAATAAGAAAATAATACTACTAATAAGGAAGGGTATAATATAGCAGAACATCAGTATGATAAAATTGTCTTACTTATGGAAACAAAGCTGTAAACTCTTCTTTCTTTTTCCTGTGCAAGACTCAGACACCACAAGCAAATAAAATGTAAAAAAGATTGTAGCTACTAATTAGAGGTAAAGTTTCTGACAACTTAAAAAATTCTGAAATCTTCAGGTTTCATCACACATGGATAAAATCTAAAAAAGTACCTTTCAAAGTATTTGAAAGAGCTAAATTTGATTCATTGTAGATAAAGTTAATATTTCCTCTCCAAATTCTCTGCAATTGAAAGTTCCTGATCACAGAGAGAGGAGCCAAAGCAGAGGGAGTAATGAATATTGACGTTGGGCAGCATCTCATCTACCAAGCTGTCAGTTTTAATTAGTAGATACTTTTTGCCATTTCATGAAAACAATTCCTGTCCATAGCTTATTACTGGATAAATCCTGGATAATACTTTATTTAAAATGTAAATTGTCTAGTAGAACACAATTTCCACACCAAGACAATGGGGAAGATAAGTATGAATGTTTTCTGAGGCCTTCTCAAATGAATAAACCAAATGAGTTTTGTCTTGAACCTGTGCTTTGAGACCTCTCTTCCTTTTTGAAAATGATCACACACACACACACACACACACACACACACACACACAGTCAGTCACTCACTTACTCACTCTTATATTACTGGATAAGAATATCTAGAACTTGAGAGAAGCAAAAAGGTATCTTTGATTTTCACTTCTCTATAAGGAGTTAACAAAAAACTGGACTTACTTTTATAGCCACTTGTGCTGGATTGAACCATATATATAATGGATGATTCAGATTGTTTGGGGGTTTTGCTGGTGTTTTAGGATATTCTGTATTTCAGTGCTAGTTAACAGTCCAGTCCTAGGAAGAGGTTTCCACTTTTGATGGAACTAAATTCTGACTTATGAAACAATCCATCACACCTTCTTTGATTCCACTGAGACAAGTAATGTTCCAAGTTAGCAAGGAATAAGCTGCTGAGCTGGCATTACCTCATAACCCTCTCAGCCTAATAGATTTGGTTTAAGAAGAAAAAGTTATTTCTATGAGATTTCTTATGGAGTAAAGAAATCAAGCATTCATTATATTTTTCCATTGCTATGGCCCTTCAGTTCAGTTCAGTTCAGTTCAGTTCAGTTCAGTTCAGTCGCTCAGTCGTGTCCGACTCTTTGCGACCCCATGAATCGCAGCATGCCAGGTCTCCCTGTCCATCACCATCTCCCGGAGTTCACTCAGACTCACGTCCATCAAGTCCGCGATGCCATCCAGCCATCTCATCCTCGGTCGTCCCCTTCTCCTCCTGCCCCCAATCCCTCCCAGCATCAAAGTCTTTTCCAATGAGTCAGCTCTTCTCACGAGGTGGCCAAAGTACTGGAGTTTCAGCTTTAGCATCACTCCTTCCAAAGAAATCCCAGGGTTGATCTCCTTCAAAATGGACTGGTTGGATCTCCCCGCAGTCCAAGGGACTCTCAGTCTTACCCAAATAAATGTCACAAGTTACCCATACTCCTTTTCTCTCCAACCTAAAATTCTGACTTCATGATATATCCTTTTTGTGTTACTGATGAAAGAACCAAATTACTTTCCTAATTGTTCAATGTTTACTAGAAAATATTCAATCTTGAACAGAGGGTCATAGACTAAATAAAAATGGAACTGTTCAGCAGAACTCAAAATACTTTTTTTACTTATATTCTATATCAACATTGTAGTTAACAAGACCTACTGGCAGCTGGAAAGACAACAATTGATGGGAATTCTTACACAATGGACTGCTGTCTTCAGTTCAATGTTCCAATAGTTAAAATGGAGGGAAGAATGCAGTATAAGCTACTCTTTCTTAATTGGTTACTGATTATTAATAATTTTGTTGTTAGAGGAACAATATAAAGACAATTCTATTCCATTAACATTAAAATAAACTGTATGAAACTGGATTCCAGCAGAAGTAGTTCAGTTCAGTTCAGTTCAGTTCAGTCACTCAGTTGTGTCTGACTCTTTGTGACCCCATGAACCACAGCATGCCAGGTCTCCCTGTCCATTACCAACTCCCAGAGTCTACCCAAACTCGTGTCCATTGAGTTGGTGATGCCAACCAATCATCTCATTCTCTGTCATCCCCTTCTCCTCCTGCCCTCAATCTTTCCCAGCATCAGGGTCTTTTCCAATGAGTCAGCTCTTCACATCAGGTGGCCAAAGTATTGGAGTTTCAGCTTCAACACCAGTCCCTCAGATGAACACCCAGGACTGATCTCCTTTAGAATGGACTGGTTGGATCTCCTTGCAGGCCAAGGGACTCTCAAGAGTCTTCTCCAACACCATAGTTCAAAAGCATCAATTCTTTGGTGCTCAGGTTTCTTTATAGTCCAACTCTCACATCCATACATGACTACTGGAAAACCATTGCCTTGACTAGATGGACTTTTGTTGACAAAGTAACGTCTCTGCTTTTTTAATATGCTGTCTATTTTGATCATAACTTTCCTTCCAAGGAGTAAGCATCTTTTAATTTCATGGCTGCAATCACCATCTGCAGTGATTTTGGAGCCCCCCAAAATAAAGTCAGCCACTGTCCCCACTGTTTCCCCATATTTTCCATGAAGTGATGGGACCAGATGCCATGATCTTCATTTTCTGAATGTTGAGATTTAAGCCAACTTTTTTACTCTCCTCTTTCACTTTCATCAAGAGGCTCTTTAGTTCCTCTTCACTTCCTGCCATAAGGGTGGTGTCATCTGTATATCTGAGGTTATTAATATTTCTCCCCGCAATCTTGATTCCAGCTTATGCTTCCTCCAGACCAGCATTTCTCATGATGTACTCTGCATATAAGTTAAATAAGCAGGGTGACAATATACAGCCTTGACATACTCCTTTTCCTATTTGGAACCAGTCTGTTGTTCCATGTCCAGTTCTAACGGTTGCTTCCTGACCTGCATACAGATTTTTCAAGAGGCAGGTCAGGTGGTCTGGTATTCCCATCTCTTTCAGAATTTTCCACAGTTTATCCACACAGCCAAAGGATTTGACATAGTCAGTAAAGCAGAAATAGATGTTTTTCTGGAACTCTCTTGCTTTTTCAATGATCCAGTAGATGTTGGCAATTTGATCTCTGATCCCTCTGCCTTTTCTAAAACCAGCTTGAACATCTGGAAGTTCACGGTTCACGTATTGCTGACAGAATATTTAAAGAGATCGCTAAATATTCTTCCTTTCAGGGTCAGAGCAAATAATTTAAGCATGTAATATTCTTTTGTGATAAATGAGCCTCATAAAACAATTGCTTTTCCTCAAAGACCCCATTCATTTTCTTTTTTATTTGGATTGAGTATACTTACATTGTTTGGGCTTCCCAGGTGGCTCAGTGGTAAAGAATCTGCCTGCCAAGCAGGAGACAGGAGATGCAGATTTGATCTCTGGGTCAGGAAGAAGGAAATGGAGCAGGAAATGGCACATCATTCCATTATTCTTGCTTAGAAACTCTCATGGACAGAGGAGCCTGGCAGGTTACAGTCCACGGGGTCACAAAGAGTCACACACAGCTGAGCACACACCCATTTACATTGTTTATCCACAAACAGAGCTATGGGCTCAGGAGATTCTGTCGGTATCAAAGTTCTATAACCTGATGAGAGAGAGATCTGCCAGTGACACCTTAGAAATATAAAGGGATAGTTGATATTTCCTTAGAAATATCTGTGGATAGTTGACTCTACTGCATTCATGGTGTATTGACCGCACAAAATGTAGGATCACTAGTGCTAGGTTGCTGAGCATGAATTTGTTCTCAGATTGATGTATCCTGTCTAACAAATAGGCAACAAAATAGTGCCTTGTAAATGAGATACTTTATTCAGTGGGTGCCCTCCACTCAGGGACAGCTTCAAGGTTTATGAAATCTGAGGTCAATACATCCCTTTTATCAAAATCCCGTTGTACACAGGCCTTCTTCAAACCCAGACTCCCCTGGAACCTGTGCTTGTTAATCTAGAACCTCAGGGCACATGCCAAACAGTGATATTTTTCCATGTGCTCTGGGTAATTCTAATGTCAGGAAGATTGAGAACACTTGCCCTGAATGACGCCCATGGAAGGAGAACAACTAGGCAAAGAGCACTCCAAGCTCGGGGTCACATGGCCTGACTCCAGTGCTCAGCTGTGTCTGTGCAGAAGAGCGCTCCAGACACTGAGGGCGACAGAAGCACCCAGCTTTCCAGGTTCCACAGCAAAGACAGGCAGTACCAGAAACAGTAGGCACCAGCCTAGGTTTAGAGATGTTGGAGGACAGCACCCTTGGCATGCCCATCTAGGTTCTGGACATAAATGAGTCCCAGGAGCAGTGACCATGGTGAGATGGCTCACACAGCAAACCAGATAGCAGGAGCTCCCCATCAGGGGAGGGAAAAAATGTCCTACCTGTGAATACATGTGAAACATGCCCTGGAGAAACCAGAAAATGACTTAAGGAGGAGCTGGAGGGCTCAAAATAATGAGCAGAAAGAAGAAACTAAAGTTTGTTTATTATGACTAATTATGGTTCTGTTTTCCCCGGGCTAAAAGGTTTTGCAAATATGTGGGTAATCTATCCAAATACAAGTTTTAAAATAATAAACAAACCTTGCCCAGTGCCTGATTAGGCAGACGATGAAAGTCTAATACATATGGTTTTACTTGGGCAATACATTTGTGCTAACCCAATTTTTCCTTGTGGGGGAAAAAAGAGTTATGTAGATGCAGGAAGCAGCACATCATGTGGTTAAAAGTACATGGTCTGAAATTGAACTATCTAGATCTAAACTGACTCTCCAAGTAATTAGCTGTGTAACCTCAGTACTCAGGTGTTTTTTTTCTTTATGGAACTGTGGAAATTAACTGAGATAGTTCAATTCAGTTCAGTCACTCAGTCGTGTCCAACTCTTTGTGACCCCATGAATCGCAGCATGCCAGGCCTCTCTGTCCATCACCAACTCCCGGAGTTCACTCAGACTCACGTCCATTGAGTAGTGATGCCATCCAGCCATCTCATCCTCGGTCATCCCCTTCTCCTCCTGCTTCTAATCCCTCCCAGCATCAAAGTCTTTTCCAATGAGTCAACTCTTCACATGAGGCGGGCAAAGTACTGGAGTTTCAGCTTTAGCATCATTCCTTCCAAAGAATACCCAGGGCTGATCTCCTTCAGAATGGACTGGTTGGATCTCCTTGCAGTCCAAAGGACTTTCAAGAGTCTTCTCCAACACCACAGTTTAAAAGCATCAGTTCTTTGGCGCTCAGCCTTCTTCACAGTCCAACTCTCACATCCATACATGATTACTGGAAAAACCATAGCCTTGACTAGACAGACCTTAGTTGGCAAAGTAATGTCTCTGCTTTTGAATATACTATCTAGGTTGGTCATAACTTTTCTTCCAAGGAGTAAGCGTCTTTTAATTTCATGGCTGCAGTCACCATCTGCAGTGATTTTCGAGCCCCCCAAAATAAAGTCTGACCCTGTTTCCACTGTTTCCCCATCTATTTCCCATGAAGTGATGGGACCAGATGCCATGATCTTCATTTTCTGAATGTTGAGCTTCAAGCCAACTTTTTCACTCTCCTCTTACAATTTCATCAAGAGGCTTTTTAGTTCCTCTTCACCCTCTGCCATAAGGGTGGTGTCATCTGCATATCTGAGGTTATTGATATTTCTTCCAGCAATCTTGATTCCAGCTTGTGTTTCTTCCAGTCCAGCGTTTCTCATGATGTACTCTGCATAGAAGTTAAATAAGCAGGGTGACAATATACAGCCTTGATGTACTCCTTTTCCTATTTGGAACCAGTCTGTTGTTCCATGTCCAATTCTAACTGTTGCTTCCTGGCCTGCAAACAAGTTTCTCAAGAGGCAGGTCAGGTGATTTGGTATTCCCATCTCTTTCAGAATTTTTCACAGTTTCTCGTGATCCACACAGTCAAAGGCTTTGGCATAGTCAATAAAGCAGAAATAGATGTTTTTCTGGAACTCTCTTGCTTTTTCCATGATTCAGCAGATGTTGGCAATTTGATCTCTGGTTCCTCTGCCTTTTCTGAAAGCAGCTTGAACATCAGGAAGTTCACAGTTCACGTATTGCTGAAGCCTGGCTTGGAGAATTTTGAGCATTACTTTACTAGCATGTGAGATGAATGCAATTGTGCAGTAGTTTGAGCATTCTTTGGTATTGTCTTTCTTTGGGATTGGAATGAAAACTGACCTTTTCCAGTCCTGTGGCCACTGCTGAGTTTAAGTTAGTACCTGATACATGGCAAATTTTCAATGAATGATTAGATTTTTTCCCATCCTTTGATATAATTCAGTGAACAAAGACTGATTTAGAATCTTAATTGATATTTTAATTTGCTGAGTTTGTCATATTTCTAAAGCATACATTATGAAATATAGGTTCTAAGCTTTGAGTTTTTTTATTGGTTATAATAATAAACTGTGCATCTTTAATTTATCAAGACATATTTCCCACTAATACTAAAGTGCTTTACAATGTCAGAACTTTATTTATTTTTATTTTTTTAGCTATGCTGCAGAGCATGTAGGATCATAGTTTCCAGATCAGGGATGGAACTCATGCTCCTTGCAGTGGAAGCATCATCTCAACCATTGGACCACCAGGGAAGTCCAGCACGTCTTCCTTTATATCAGCATGACTTCACTGCCCTTTCTTCCTGTCCTTCGTGTTCTTGTTGTCTTATATTTTACTTTCACACATAATAAACTTCACGATATATTATAATTACATATATTTTAAGTTGAGTCTTTTAAATGTATATGTATATATATTTTGAATACATATATACTGAATATACATTAAAACTATAGATCTATAGATATTTTCTGCTTTGGTTTTACTGATTTTCTAGTATCCATCAGATGACATCTTTCATAAATCTTGGACAATTCTTGGCTATTATATCTTTAAACTTTTATTTTGTCCTTCTGTCGGTTTCTTTTCCTCTGTGCCTCCAGTTGCCCATCTTTTATACTGCTTGATGTTGTCTCAAGGATCTTGACACTCCATGTTTATCATTCATGTTTTTGTTTGAAATTAGTTTGTGCAATTACTATTGACTTCTTTTCAAGTTCATTTGAATCTTTTTTCCAGTTATGCTATCCCTTTAAATGAGTTAAATGTTTGATTTGAAAATTGTACTTTTCAGTCTAGCAAATGATATTTTATAGTTTTCTTTCTCTGCTAGGATTCTTCATCTATTCTTTGCTGTAACATACAATGTGTAGAACATTTCTATCTCCCTAAACTCTCTTTTTGCCGCTTTGTAGTTGATCCTGTCACTCAGTAGTGGGCTGCAGATAACTATTGCTCTGCTTTCTTTCACCACAGCTTGTCTCTGCTTTAATTTCACATAGATTTAGATTCGTTCTGTAGTGTTTTATGTTTGACTTTTTTTCATTTATCATACTGTTTTTGAGATTCATTCATAGTGTCATCTGTGTTAATATTTCATCTCTTTATATTGCTGTGAGACATTCCACTGTGTGGATATATCATAATTTTTTACCCATTCACCAGTGGCTGGACATTTGGATTGCTTCCAGTTTGGGGCATTTATGACAATACTGCTATGAACACCTGTGTATACAGTTTTGTGTGGATATATTGTATACATTTAGGTTTTCATGTCTCATAGGTAAGTACGTAAAAACAGGGATTCTGGGTCTGTTTTTCTAAAGTAGCTTTCCAACAAGCAAAATATATCATTACCAGTTGTTGCTCACTACTCATATAATCTAGTAGGTCTTCATTATTATAGTGGATGGGTAGATATCAAATTGGTATCAACATGCATTTTCCTAATGATTAATAATATTGAACACTTTTTCTTATGCTTATTAATCATTCATATATTTACTTTCATGACATATCTATTCAATTTTTCTGCCCATTTTTTATTGAGTTGTTTTTCTTCCTACAATTGAACTAAATTATAACAGTTCTTTATATACTCTGGACACAAGCCATTTGTCAGATGTATATTTTGCAAATATTTTCTTTCAGTGGCTTCAACTTTAATTTTCTTAACTGTGCTTTTCAAAGAGTTAAATTTTAAAATTTTGATCATATTTTTAAAGTTTCACATTACTGAGGTGAAATTACCTACAGACAGTAAAATACACTTTTTAGGCATAAGTTCAATGAATTTTTACAAACATACATTTGTGAAGTTGTCACTGCAATGAAGATGTAGCATATTCCTCAGACTGTCATTATCCAAGTCTTTGATAAAAACCAGTCCTTATGACATTAGTGAAGTGTGATGCCTGTCTACCAAATTCAAGTACATTCAGTTCCATTTCAAATGGTATTATCATTTAGACAATATCTGGTCACGGAACATTTGATTCCTGAAATGAACTAAAAACCTTACATAAATCTAGAATTAATTTCAAAAATAATGTTGTTGTTGTTCAGTTGTTCAGTTGTGTCTGACTCTTTGTGACCTCCATGGACTGCAGCACACCAGGCTTCCCTGTCCTTCACCATTTCCTGGAGCTTGCTCAAACTCATGTCCATTGAGTTGGTGATGCCAGCCAACCATCTCATCCTCTCTCATCCCCTACTCCTCCTGCTTTCAATCTTTCCCAGCATCAGGGTCTTTTCTAATGAGTTGGCTTTTTGCATCCGGTGGCCAAAGTATTGGAGCTTCAGCTTAAGCATCAGTCCTTCCAGTGAATATTCAGGAATGATTTCCTTTAGGGTTGACTGGTTTGATCTTGCAGTCCAAGGGACTCTCAAAAGTCTTTCCCAGCATCATAGTTCAAAAGCATCAATTCTTCGGTGCTCAGCTTTCTTTATAGTCCAACTCTCACATCCATACATGACTATTGGAAAAACCATAGCTTTGACTAGCTGAACTTTTGTCAGCAAAGTAATGTCTCTGCTTTTCAACATGCTGTCTAAGTTTGTCATAGCTTTTCTCCCAAGGAGCAAGCGTCTTTTAATTTCATGGCTGCAATCACCATCTGCAGTGATTTTGGAGCCCAAGAAAAAAGTTTGCCACTGTTTCCATTGTTTCCCCATCTCTTTGCCACAAAGTGATGGGACTGGATGTCATGATCTTCATTTTTTGAATGTCGAGTTTTAAGCCAGCTTTTTTCACTCTCTTCTTTCACCTTCATGAGGAGGCTCTTTAGTTCCTCTTCACTTTCTGCCATTAAGGTGGTATCATCTGCATATCTGAGGTTATTGATATTTCTCCCAGAAATCTTGATCCCAGGTTGTGCTTCATCCAGCATGACATTTCACATGATGTACTCTGTATCTGTAATTCTGCATTTAGAAGTTAAATAAGCAGGGTGATAATATACAGCCTTGACATACTCCTTTCCCCATTTTGAACCAGTCAATTCCATGTCCAGTTCTAACTGTTGCTTCTTGACCTGCATACAGGTTTTGCAAGAGGCAGGTGCTCTGGTATTCTCATCTCTGTAAGAATTTTCCACAGTTTGTTGTGACCCAAACAGTCAAAGACTTTACTGTAATCAACGAGGCAGATGTTTTTCTGGAATTCTTTTGCTTTTTCTATGATCCAACAGATGCTGGCAATTTGATCTCTGGTTTCTCTGCCTTTTCTAAATCCAGCTTGAACATTTGGAAGTTCATGTACTGTTGAAGCCTAGCTTGGAGAATTTTGAAATGCTCATTCTAGCTGAGCTATTTCAAATCTTAAAAGATGATCCTGTCAAAGTGCTGCAGTCAATATACTGGAAAATTGGAAAACTCAGCAGTGGCTACAGGACTGGAAAAAGTCAGTTTTCATTCCAATTCCAAAGAATGGCAATGCCAAAGAATGCTCAAACTACAACATAATTGCACTCTTTTCACATGCTAGCAAAGAGATACTCAAAATTCAAGAATAAAGTCAGCACCATTTTCAAAATATTATTGATATTTCCATTGTCATTGGGGAAATGTTCTTCAACAAGGAATGTCAGTTAAAATTTTAAATAGTAATCCACTTTAAAGAGTGCATTTTCAAGTCATGCTATTGATTAACACTTAGGTTGATATTTTATTATGAAGCTAACATTGAACTTACTGTAATTATAAACATTTCAATAACAAATGAAACAATAGGCATATTACTTCATTAATTATTGTAGTTCAGACTTTAAAATATGTTAGTCCTTTAACCATATCTGAATAAAATGCATCTTTCCAGAATATGGATTATTTATTCCATAGAAAGAGATATAGTGTTTTTATCCTTTCTGATACTATATTTGATAATTTCATCTTCAGTTGTCAACACCTATGTCAGTGTGATAAAGCATTTTGAAGGAAAATTACATATTTAATAACTTACCAAGTCAGAGAAATTCCAAAGGACATGATCTTATTTTCAAAAGTCAATGTTACCAAAAGACAAATATTTATGTGTTGTAAACTTCAGCTTTATTTGGTTTGTCTTTCAGCTAAAATGCAAGCAAGAATAAAGAAATGATTATTTCAATGATGCAAAGGGGAAATGTAAGGAACTAAGCTATAAAAATCATAAATATGGGTTGGAAAATTATGTCAAATTTTGACATCACACAAAGATACACATAATTACTGAGGTAGTCTGATTTATAGCTTTGCCGAATATATATGATTATTGATAATAATTATTGAGGAAATATTTTCACTTTCTATACCTGAGTATTCTTTAAAAAGTCTGTAGACTTTCAGTTATTGAAAGTTTTAGAGTTCAATCTAGTTAAGCTATGTCACTTACCAGATAAAATGAAATTGAAAGATTAAGCAACTTCCCCATGATTACATAATTGTTTAGAAACAGCTGGTCATAGACTTCTGATTCTAATTTCATGAAACTTCATTGTTTTACTTCTTTTTCTCAAGTGCATTTAATTTTGTTTTTTCTAAGTATTCTCTTATTTATTTGATGCTTTTGGATTTCCCTCATTTGAGAAACAAATTATACCTTTCCAAGGGTCAAACCCTCTATTTCCTTAGGGATGTAGTGTCCAGTATTTGTTAAAATATAAACTTTGCTGTGAAACTAACCTGAATTAGCATCAAGGCCCCATCAGAGACTATCATTATGATTTAGGGAAATTATTTAACCTTCATCAGTACAGTTCAGTCACTCAGTCATGTCCGACTCTTTGCGACCCCATGAATCACAGCACACCAGGCCTCCCTGTCTGTCACCAACTCCCGGAGTTCACTCAGACTCATGTCCATCGAGTCAGTGATGCCATCCAGCCATCTCATCCTCTGTCGTCCCCTTCTCCTCCTGCCCCCAATCCTTCCCAGCATCAGAATCTTTTCCAGTGAGTCAACTCTTTGCATGAGGTGGCCAAAGTACTGGAGTTTCAGCTTTAGCATCCTTCCTTCCAAAGAAATCCCAGGGTTGATCTCCTTCAGAATGGACTGGTTGGATCTCCTTGCAGTCCAAGGGACTCTCAAGAGTCTTCTCCAACACCACAGTTCAAAAGCATCAATTCTTTGGCAGTCAGCTTTCTTCACAGTCCAACTCTCACATCCATTCATGACCACAAGAAAAACCACAGCCTTGACTAGATGGACCTTAGTCGGCAAAGTGATATCTCTGCTTTTGAATATGCTACCTAGGTTGGTCATAACTTTTCTTCCAAGGAGTAAGCGTCTTTTAATTTCATGGCTGCAATCACCATCTACAGTGATTTTGGAGCCCCCAAAAATAAAGCCTGTCACTGTTTCCACTGTTTCCCCATCTATCTGCCATGAAGTGATGTGACCGGATGCCATGATCTTAAGCTTTAGCTTATCCAAAGATAATCTGTCAAACTATCAGTTTTATTTTTATGGTAAACTATAAAATTGTGAGAGCTACTATTTTATCACTAAATCAGTATGCATAATATAAACTCTTGATATTCATATTTATGAAGATGATTTTTAGATATTTTGCTGAAAAAGCCCCCAAAATCAAATAATTGGCTTTTAAATTATGTTATTCAATAGTGGTTTTTGAAAACATGTATGTTTGCTATGATAAAATTTAAAATCAAAGCAATAAATCTGCACCTTCCTTGAGGAGTTAATATTTATTGAAGAAGGTGGCTAAATGAAGATAGAAGATAGCAGTATGCTGCTGGATTCAGGAGTAGAAAATATGATTATTTGAGAAGTACTGATTTACAAAGGGTTCATGGAGAAGGCAGTGGCACCCCACTGCAGTACTTTTGCCTGGAAAATCCCATGGACAGAGGAGCCAGGTAGGCTGCAGTCCATGGGGTCGCCAAGAGTTGGACACGACTGAGCGACTTCACTTTCACTTTTCACTTTCATACATTGGAGAAGGAAATGGCAGCCCACTCCAGTGTTCTTGCTTGGAGAATCCCAGGGACGGGGGAGCCTGGTGGGCTGCCGTCTATGGGTCGCACAGAGTCGGACACGACTGAAGTGACTTAGCAGCAGTAGCATGGAGGAGGGAAGTGAAAAAGCAAAATTAAAGTTTGCCAACATAAAGGAAGAAGGACATTCTACATAGGAAGAGTTGCAAGTGAACTAGCTCAGAGCTTTCATTAGAAAACCAGATATAGTTTCTGACTGTAGGATTTTTCACACAAAATCAGTTCTAAAATCATTTTTTCCTTATTTCCAAAAACTATTTAAAACAGTAAATGCTGAAAAAATGCATATACTATAAAGCAACATAAAAATAAGAATGCTGCTGCTGCTGCTGCTAAGTCACTTCAGTCATGTCTGACTCTGTGCAACCCCATAGATGGCAGCCCACCAGGCTCCCCCATCTAAAGTGACATAAAAGAGAGTCAAGAGGAGAGTCCCTTGACCATATTTACTACTAAGATAAACATTTTTGATCAAATATTACTGTGATGAGAAGGTTTATTTTGGCTCCTGGAGAAACTTCAGATCTTTCTCCAGCCTGAGTTTTACATCCTTATTCTTCACTTCTTTCTCCCTTTTTCTATTAAGTAAATGTTAAGTCAGTAATAATTTGTCATTCATATATTAACATGGTGCTGGAACTCAGAATACTGAGCAAATAGAAAACATGGCTATCATCTTCATGACGATCAATGTCAAATTGCAGCTCAAGACTATTATATTGTTTACCTGGTAATTTACCTCAAAATACTTCATTTGAATCATGTGATAAGTGGGTAAGTTGTTGTTGTTTAATTGCCAAGTTGTGCCTGACTCTTTGCTACCCTATGGATGGTGGCCCATCAGGCAAATCTGTCCATGGGATTTCCCAGGCAAGAATACCAGAGGGGGTTGCTGTTTCCTTCTCTAGGGGATCTTCCGAACCCAGGCATCTCCTGCATTGGCGGGTTGAGTCTTTCCTGCTGAGCCACCAAGGAAGCTCAAGTGAGTAAGTATTTTAACTTTAATGCATAACCTTTTATCACTTGTAGTATATATTACCATAGCATTTGGAAGACCTTGATTTGAAATTCTTACTCTGATTGTCTTTGCATATGTTCTTTAAATAATATAGTAACCTACTCCAAAAGATTCACTATTTAGGATCATAATGTTAGAAATACTTTTCCATTGGTGAAATAAGTGAAGTTCAAGACACACTGGGCTCCCCTGGTGGCTCAGACGGTAAAGCGTCTGCCTATAATGCGGGAGACCTGGGTTCGATCCCTGGGTTGGGAAGATCCCCTGGAGAAGGAAATGGCAACCCACTCCAGTACTCTTGCCTAGAAAATCCCATGGACAGAGGAGCCTGGTAGGCTATAGACCATGGGGTTGCAAAGAATTGGACATGATTGAGGAACTTTACTTTCTTTCTTTCTTTCACTTTCAAGATATGTGATTGCCTAAAACAATGATAGAGGTGCCGTAACTTTTCGTGATCCATATATAAGAGTCCATTAAGCCTAGCTGTTTACCACTTATGGTGTGTAGTGTTGCAGATCTTAGAGATGTATTCAGTAGTGTGTACACTGTATTTTATTTGTTGTCCCAAAAGAAGTCAGTTAATCTGGCAAGGTGTTATTGTATGTGCCTTGGAATGAGGACCTCCTGTGGTGTGCTTGTTGGATTCCATATGGATAGAGATTACATAGCATCTGAGCATAGAATGATAGGTTATATGACTGTTTTGTGTCTTCTTGCTAGTAAATGTTCATAAGTTTGTCTGACTTTGTTCTGACACTTACTTTCATTGTAATACCACAGAAAGATTATTGGGGAAGGAGATGCATAGATTCCTCTTTCTTCTAATCACAAGAGGCCACTGATATTTACAATAAAGAACTTGATATTACTACTTGCCAAATTGGTTGATAAAAGCACATATCAGAGATTAAAAAAAATCATCTTTGAAAAAAATACAAGATACATTCAGCATTTTTTTAAACCCTGAGTGTCTAGCCCCTCTGTTAATGAGCTGAATTTTTATGCCTTCTGCCATAAATACATGTGACGTCAACTACAAAAACTTAATCATATACTTACTTTTTAGCATATTTTAATAAAATTAAAGCTATGGAGCTGAAATATAATTTTATATTTAAAAAATATAGATGTACTAAGATCTCTTAAGAGAAATGAAGATCAAGATTCTGACTTGGAAAATTCTGAGATTTTCTTCGCTAGTGGGATGAGAGTCAGAAAATACAGAAAGAAGCCATGACACAATAAAACAAAGACCATCATCTCGACAAATAGAATATTTTCAAGTCCCCACTGTATAGAGAACACTGACAAAGAAGGAAAAGATTAAAAATAAAACTTTGTGCCTTTAAGGGATGATAAAACGCTAGTAAAGTAATGCTCAAAATTCTCCAAGCCAGGCTTCAGCAATACGTGAACTGTGAACTTCCTGATGTTCAAGCTGGTTTTAGAAAAAGCAGAGGAACCAGAAGTCAAATTGCCAACATCTGCTGTATCATCGAAAAAACAAGAGAGTTCCAGAAAAACATCTATTTCTGTTTTATTGACTACGCCAAAGCCTTTCACTGTGTGGATCACAATAAACTGTGGAAAATTCTGAAAGAGATGGGAATACCAGACCACCTGACTTGCCTCTTTAGAAATCTGTATGCAGGTCAGGAAGCAATAGTTAGAACTGAACATGGAACAACAGACTGGTTCCAAATAGGAAAAGGAGTACATCAAGGCTGTATATTGTCACCCTACTTATTTAACTTATATGCAGAGTACATCATGAGAAACTCTGGGCTGTATGAAGCACAAGCTGGAATCAAGATTTCTGGGAGAAATATCAATAACATCAGATATACAGATGACACCACCCTTATGGCAGAAAGTGAAGAAGAACTAAAAAGCTTCTTGATGAAAGTGAAAGAGGAGAGTGAAAAAGTTGGCTTAAAGCTCAACATTCAGAAAATGAAGTTCATGGCATCCAGTCCCATCACTTCAGGCAAATCGATGGGGAAACAGTGGAAACAGTGGGTGACTTTATTTTGGGGGACTCCAAAATCACTGCAGATGGTGATTGCAGCCGTGAAATTAAAAGATGCTTACTCCTGGGAAGGAAAGTTATGACCAACATAGACAGCATATTCAAAAGCAGAGACATTACTTTGTCCATCTAGTCAAGGCTATGGTTTTTCCAGTAGTCATGTGTGGAAGTGAGAGTTGGGCTATAAAGAAAGCTGAGTGTAGAAGAATTGATGCTTTTGAACTGTGGTGCTGGAGAAGACTGTTGAGAGTCCATTGGACTGCAAGGAGATCCAACCAGTCAATCCTAAAGGAGTTCAGTTCTGGGTGTTCATTGGAAGGACTCATGCTGAAGCTGAAACTCCAATACTTTGGCCACCTCATGCAAAAAGCTGACTCATTGGAAAAGACCCTGATGCTGGGAAAGATGGAGGGCAGGAAGAGAAGGGGACGACAGACAATGAGATGATTGGATGCATCATCGACTCAATGGACATGAGTTTGAGTAAACTCTGGGAGTTGGTGATGGACAGGGAGGCCTGGGGTGCTGCAGTTCATGGGGTCGCAAAGAGTCAGACATGACTGAGCAACTGAACTGAACTGAACTGAACTGAACAGAAATGTAAGCAGAAGACATGAGGAAGTCTAAGATGAGAAACCAGTGTGTTGTGACTCTTAAGATGAAGACTAAACAGAGCATTTTCCTTCCTTTTCTTTGTTTAACTGAAGAAAGTTTCATCTCCTCTGCAGGAAAGAAATAACATTAAAAAACTAATTTGGAATTGAGATACAAGGACTGTTTGAAATGACTATGAATGGGACAAGGATCTCTCCAGAAAAATCCCTTTCTCCTTTGAGTTCCTATTGTCTGTTTTGAGAACATAATGGTTTTTTGTACTTTTATATATGAACAGTATTTCTTGGGCCCCAAAGTGCACTCAATACCCAAATATAATCTTCATACCAACGAGTGAAAGCCAGAGAGAAACTGGCTGTCACCCAACTGCTTTATCTATTTCCAAGAAGTCATCCTTTGAGGAAAGAGCAAACAAGACATTTTTAAATTAAAAACTGGGATGAGAAGTTGTTCTTTTCACTTTTGGTTGAATGAGCTGTGACCTTTATAGTGTGTTATCTAAAGATATAGGGTCATAATTCACATACTGTATTCTTAATAACACATCCCCTTGACTGTATTTCCTAGCTTTTTAATGAAGACTGAAAATGCCTTTTCATCTTCCCCTTGTTCTATTTACAAAGA
This sequence comes from Capricornis sumatraensis, assembly GCF_032405125.1. NCBI lineage: Eukaryota > Metazoa > Chordata > Mammalia > Artiodactyla > Bovidae > Capricornis > Capricornis sumatraensis. The sequence goes on from NC_091071.1 coordinate 141,328,977, forward strand.
CACAATATTTTAGTTGTTGGAAACCTGAAATCTTATAATATCTATCTTTCCCAGTGTAAGTTTTATGTAATGCAATTAGAAGCTTAAAAACTAGTACATCAAATGAGATACAAGTCTGGCAATAAGCTAAAAGAGAGAGGATCTGTAATGTTACTTCTCGATTAGTCCACGATCATGGGACAAATTTAAAATACCTTTTTATATCTCTGGTACTTTTCATGCATAAGTCACCAATATATAAATAATGCTGCTAAGTCACTTCAGTCATGTCCGACTCTGTGCAACCCCATAGATGGCAGCCCACCAGGCTCCCCCGTCCCTGGGATTCTCCAGGCAAGAACACTGGAGTGGGTTGCCATTTCCTTCTCCAATGCATGAAAATGAAAAGTCAAAGTGAAGTCACTCAGCTATGTGCAACTCTTAGCGACCCCATGGACTGCAGCCTACCAGGCTCCTCCGTCCATGGGATTTTCCAGGCAAGAGTACCGGAGTGGGGTGCCATTGCCTTCTCCAAAATAAATAATAGTTGAATATTAATTATGTGCTTATTTCTCTTCTATATAATTTAATAATGGGAAACAAAGAATAAGAAATAGTCTGTGCATCCTTCTCAGGCATTTCTGACCTATAGGAATTTACTCCTTTTTATTACTAGTTCTCTTTTTAGAGCACTTGTTTATGTAGTCCAACAGTTCCCAAGTCTTCCAGGATTCTGGTGTCTCCCTATCTCTCCATGTCCAAATGACATAACTCACACTTCATGCCATATAAAATGGAAAGCACAAAGCTTTTGTGTATTTTTTCCCCCCAAGATTCTAAAGATGGCACCTACCTTTTTGGGGTGGTTTTCCATCACTTCTTGTCTTAAATTTCTCTTCCTAACTCAGTTATTAATTCCTGTCATGATAGCTACCTCCCTACCTTGCTGTCCCACTTTGCTTTTGAGAGCCAATTCCTAAGCAGGTTGATAAGAAGTCCAGGGTCCCCAGGGAGGAGAAAGGTATCTGGGGCTCTTGAGGAGGAGATAAGCATCTGGAGTTCTCAAGGAGGAGAAAAGGACAAACGTTTTTTTCTTTAAGCTGATGATTACACAACAAAACAACTCAGGGTAAACTCTGTACTAAGGGTTCTATAACAACAGTGTATCCTACTTGAGGACAGATTCTCCTTGAAAAACCTTCTGACTAATCCTGTTATTTTAAAATGTATATTGTGGGAGTGGGTCTGGTAAGACTTTTACAACCTGGAGGCATTCTTTTGATTTATTGTTAATAACCAGTTGAAAAGTATACAGCTCACTTGCTAAGACTAGCAATGGGGCCACTGTCCATCCCCCTTCTGATGTCTACGTCAGAAGCTTTCTCTGTCCCTTTTCCATTTTAATAAAATTCTGCTACACAAAAGCTCTTCAGTGATTAAGCCTGGTCCCTGGTCCCAAAGCTAAATCTTCTTCGGAGATCACAAATCCGACATTGTTCACCGTAAGCTATCACTTTGTTCTTCAAGTGGCCTCTTTACCTTCATGACTTAGAATACCACTGACACAGGTTTATGGTGTTAGAATCTTTGGCTGAAAGTTTGTAGATAATACAAAGGCTTAAGCAAAAATAAAAAAAAAGTGAAAACAGTGTTAAATATCCTGAATTTTGCTATTCAGTTCCTCTCCAGAAAATCAGTTTTCTCTTTTAAGGCCTGGCTGCTATCCTATTACTGAACTTTTTTCATCCCAGTGTCTTTTCTCACTCTCGACTTTACTCACACATTTTGTTTTTCAAATCCCAAAGCAACAAAAATTTCCTTCCTGAGCTCCCATAATTCAAATTACAAGTATGTTTCATTTTCACCAAATAAATAATTTAACTCTTTTTTTCCCCCAATTTGTTCTCTAATGAATGAATTTGTTCCAGGATTTCACTCTCAAGCAGAATGTCCTTAAGAAGGCCTTTCCAAACTAAAAGCATTATTTATTGAAATGAGAAAATAGAGTAGGTTCTATTTTTTTTAATGATGCCATTAAAAAAATCCCCTACCATAGTCACATAATTATAAATTGAAAACTGTTTACATATATATCATTTACTAAGTTCTTACAAGAGCACCGCAGACAAGATAATTATAACACTTCTGCTGGAAAATGTAGAGAGGCTGTCCACATTTATCCCTAGTCTCTTCTAGTGTCTATGGTGTAAAGAGTAAAGTCCAATAACTACGTTTTCTTAACAGAAAGATTGTGCCAGCTGGAAAGTAGATGATTTGGAAAGTAGAAGGGACGTAGCAGTCATTTTTCTTCCAACACTGGTGGGTTTTGGCAGACATGGATTTTATGCAGCAATGAAACTCCCCTTTCCCCTGGTTTTGGGTACTGTGGAGAAGTGGTTTCCTAAAGTTCTTTGATATCTGGCTATTTGTATCAGTTTCCTAGTCTTTGAATTGCATCTTCTCTGAGTATTTCTTAAAAGTTTAGCAACTTCCTAGTTCTCAACAAAAATCTGTACGCATTTAATTTCTATATTCAGACCTATACCATTTAACTATTTCTTCACAAATGCTGCTTAATATAGTCATCCCAAAATCCAGGACTTAAAACAACAATCACCTATTCTCATGCATCTGCCATTTTTCAGGGTTGGCTGACCTAATCTGTGTGTGACTAAGTGGCATGGGTCTGCTTCAAGCTGTCTGCCAGCTGGACTAGTTAGGCTTGGGCAGCTCCGTACCACAAAAGTTAAATCTTGGTTCTAGGTGGAATAGCCAGCAGCTACCCAACTAGACAGCAAGTCTTCTTATGGCAGTAACAGAAGTAAAGGGGGTAAACAGAAATATGAAGGGGCTCTTAAATCCTTGGCTCAGAACAGGTACCTTGTTACTTTTGTCTATAAACCACTGGCCAATGGAACTTACATGGCCAAGCTCAAAGCCCAAAGTGGTAGAGCACACTTGTAGAGAGCTGGACCATAAAGAAGGCTGAGAGCCAAAGAATTGATGCTTTCAAATTGTGGTGTTGGAGAAGACTCTTGAGAGTCCCTTGGACAGCAAAGAGATCAAACCAGTCAATCCTAAAGGAAATCAACCCTGAATATTCATTGGAAGGACTGATGCTGAAGCTGAATCTCCAACACTTAGGCCACCTGATGTGAAAAGCTGACTCATTGGAAACAATCCTGATGCTGGGAAAGACTGATGACAGAAAAAGAGGATGACAGAGGATGAAATGGTTGGATGGCATCACTGATTCAATGAACGTGAGTTTCAGCAAACTCTGGCAGAAGGTGAGGGATAGGAAAGCCTGGCGTACTGCAGCCCATGGGGTCACAAGGAGTCAAATACAACTTGAAGACTGAACAACAACTTGTGGAGAAATTATACCAATGGTATTAATCACAAGCATTAAAATAGTTAAAAAAAAACATATGAGTCTCTGCCGAATACATGTAGGGCTTTGATAAAGTGAAGGATATGGTGAAGCAGGAGAAAGAATACACAGGAGAGATGGTCAAATTGGCAAGGATAAGCTTGGTTTTTGGATTATAAACCACCAAGAGTTGTGTGAGATACTTTTATTTTAAAGAAACCAGTCTTATCTGAGCAAGAAAGGTCTTTTACGTGTTATTGGTCATATATTAATAGCCAAAACCAGGCTGTATGATCAAGCTCAATACGAGAAACTCAGTTAACATAACCAAAACCAGGTGTAAACCACCAATAGGTGTATTATCTATAAAAAATACTGACAAGTTCACTCAGGCTTCCCTTTGGTATATTTTGAACTCTGGCTCAGGACAGCACTAATACTTGTTTGTATATTCTATTCAGGTTTCGTTAAGAGTCCGTACTATGGCTCCTGGAATCCCTGAAGAAAAGCACAGGTTTGCAATGCACACACTCTGCTGCTGCTGATATCGTGACAAAGGCGTGGAGAGCTGAAGCTTGTCATTCCATCTTCTACAAGCCTAGTTATACTTGGAAACACAGAGGTGAACTCTGATGAACACAGACCCAATATTTAAATGAAGACTTTGAAGAGACAGCTAACCTAGTTAGTAAGCTACACAATTGGAATTTGGCATTCTGACTGTAAAAACAGTGCCCCTTTCACTCTACCAAATATTTGAATCAGTGTGTGACTAAGATGTGGTTATGATCAAGAATCAGTGCAAATTGCTAAGTAAAACTATGAAATGGGTGGTTTGGCATTGGTATCAACATCTCATGGAGTTTCCTTCCGGTAGCTTTGTAACCACGTGTCCATCTCGCTCTCTCTCTCTCTCTCTCTCTCTCTCTCTCTCTCTCTCTCTCTCTCACACACACACACACACACACACACACACACACACACACGAGTCTTGGAGCCCTTTGGTATATTGTGGCTACTAGCATGTCTAGTAAGCTATCCTATAAAATCTGTGCTTTTCAAACTTTGCTGTAAGTATGAATCCCTTGGTTATCAGATTAAAATGTAGGTTTTGATTCAAAGCGTCTGGGGTGGGCCTGAGCTTCTGCATTTCTAGTATACTTCCATGTACTGTGATGCTTCTACACTGATGGACTAATCTTTAAGGATCAATATACTAGAATAGGATTTCCCTACACCCCTTATCTCTTTCCCCTACTTTAAAACTTGGTGTCTCACTTTCCTTCCTGGTTCTTTTTGAGTAGTGACAATAGAACATGTTTCAAAGGTTTCTCTTATGATAAATGAAAAAAACATTTTCTTGTAGATCTTACTTTATTTATAGCCCTTAAATCTTCTCCAGACATGCCAAGGAAGACTATATTTAGGGCTAGAGAGGACTCTGAGTGTCCTTCAGTTGTCACATCTCTGTCAGCTCAAGATGTGAATAAGACTTACTTGCATTAGACTGTCTGACTCTCTGCTCTTTATCTATAGGCAACTGAAAAAATCTCTTCCTCTGAACATCTAGTCTAGTAACAGGAGTAATTTCTTCTTTTGAGCCTGAGTTCTTGCCCCATTCTGACAAACTGGAATCTTTCTGCACGTGTTCCCAGGTAGGAGTCTTGACTTTGAAGCTTAGTCCAAGAGTTAGGCAGAGCCAAATAATCAGTCTTACCTCCAAGGTGGCTGGGCACCTGCCTGTTTCCTGGGCTCTGACTCCTGGAATCATCGTCTGTTTGCCAGGTAGTCCCTCTTCTCTCTTGCCAGAATTTACAAACATCAGTGGCTTGATTAGCCTATCATTGTGCATTCAGGCTATGTTCTGACGTAAGCACCCAGTTCAGAATTCCTCATTGGCTCCCTATGGGCTTCCCAGGTGCCTCAGTGGTAAAGAACCCACCTGCCAATACAGGAGACACAGGAGAGGCAGGTTCAATTTCTGGGTTGGGAAGATGCCCTGGAGGAGGAAATGGCAACCCACTCCAGTATTCTTGCCTGGAAAAGCCCATAGACAGAGGACCTATGGTTCATGGGGTTGCAAAGAGTTGGACACAACTGAGTACAGCACCACATTCTAAGAACAAAGTCTAAGCTCCTCACCACTATTTACTAGAACCTCCATGGCTTGCCTTCTACATGTCTAACCAGCTTCCCTCCTCACTGTGACCTCCTCATTCTACTGTCCTGATATAGTATACGCCCTGCTGTGATTGCCTCAGCTGTATCTTGCTTGCACACATTTATTCGTGCTGTGTTCTCTTCCTGGAATGCCTGTTTCCCTTTCCTTTACCTGTTCAGCCTCTTCTTACAATTTATCATCATTTCTCAGACTGTTTAGATGTCCCCAAAGTATCCTTTTCTTAGTTCTTGCATAGAAACTATCATATCTTGTAATAATGTTCTTCTTCTCAATATGTGTACTTGGAGACTGAATTATTAAATGGCAATGAGATGCCCTTTTATATCCTAATTTCCAGTACCTAGGAATTGTTGTTTATTTTTTCAATGCGTATTTATTGAGCAAATACAATGTGCCTGTAGCTGGGCTAGGTCCACGAAATACACAATGAACAAGATGCTCAAGGAACATCATCCAACAGATGAGATAGACCGTAAACAGATAATTAGGGTATCAGTTGAGAAGTAAAGGAGAGCTGCTATTGAATTATAGAAGCAAAGGTGTGAATTGCCTCCTAGGTTCTGACGGGTGTCAGGAGTAGTCTGGCAGGCATATAGGGGGAGCTTAAGAAAATAATATACTTGTGGGTTGAATGAAGCACTGAATGAATTATTACATGAATGAATGGATGAAGATACACTTTTACCTTTTGTAATGAATTTTCTTCTGAAACTAGGCTTCAGAAAATAAGAAATTCAATTCATGGGATTCTGAAAGTAATTTTCTTTAGTGGCTTTCCAACAGAGGTAATTTTAGCTCATAATGAAAAGATTGAAGAGCTTGCCTCTTACCAGCTAATTTGAATTACCATGACTTAACAAGGGTATCAGGCTTCCCTGGTAGCTCAGCTGGTAAAGAACCCACCTGCAATGCAGGAGACCCTGGGTCTCCATGGTTCGATCCCTGGGTCAGGTGGATCCCCTGAAGAAGGGCTGGGCTACCCACTCCAATATTGTTAGGCTTCCCTGCTTGCTCATCAGTAAAGAATCTGCCTGCAATGAGGGAGACCTGGGTTTGATCCCTGGTTTGGGAAGATCCCTTGGAGAAGAGCATAGTAACCCATGCCAGTATTCTTGCATGGAGAATCCCCATGGACAGAGGAACCTGGAAGGCTGCAGTCCATGGGGTTACAAAGAGTCACAGCAACTAAGCACAGCACAGCAATAAGGATATCTGGGTATTGCTTTGAATCAATGGAGGCTCCTGTGAAACAAGTAGGAATCAGAACCAAAGAAAAGAATTTTAAGACTACAAAATACATTATTGAACACTTGTGTGGAAGATGTTACAGAATGTTAGCAATGTGGTTCAAGACTTTCTTAGAGATAAACATTCCACATACATATTAACATTTTTGTCAAATTTTAAACTGCAATGCTTGGTAAGGCACAAATTCTCCAGATCTGTATAGTTTGAACTTTCTTCTAATTAGCTGGCTTTCCTCTCTAAATTTCAAGTTCTCCATTAATTATTTGTGTTACATCACAAAAGAATGTGTCTTTTTTTTTTTTTTTGGTTCTAAAATTCAGTGAGTCTGATAGAGTGGATATATTAATTTTCTACTGCTACATGAAAAATTGATGCAATGCAGGAGAGCTGGGTTGGATCCCTTGGTTGGGAAGATCCCCTGGAGGAAGGCATGGCAACCCACTCCAGTATTCTTGCCTGGAGAATCCCCATGGACAGAGGAGCCTGGTGGGCAACAGTCCATAGGGTCACAAAGAGTCTGACATGACTGAGCGACTAAGCACAACGCAGCAGTGGCTTAAAACAGTATATTTTTGTTAACATTGTACAAAATGTTAAAGTATCTTAAGTTCTGTAGGTCAGCAATTGGGTGGGCTTGGCTGGTTCTCTGCTTATGGTTATGTAAAACTGAAATCAAGATGTTGGCCAAGCTACATTCTTATCTAGAGAATTGGAAGGGGGATTAACTTCTGAGCTTATTCGAGTTGTTGGCAGAATGTAGTTTCTTGCCCCTTTAACTGAGATTCCTGCTTGTTTGTTTGCTTTCTTAATGAACTATTGGCCAGGGTTTGCTTTTAGCTCTTATACACCAATCTTAAGTCCCTTTGAGGTAGCCCCCTTCATCTTTAAAACCAGGAGAGTCGTGCCACGTCCTTCTTGTCCTTCAAATATTTCTGATTTCTTCTGCCACCAGCCAGAGAAAATGCTCTGCTTTTAAAGGGCTCATGTGATTCAGTTAGGCCCACTGAGATAATCTCCCCTATCTTAAAATAAACTGTGCCACATAATACAGTTCCATAATCTGCCTACACTCAAGGAGAAAAAGTCATTAAAGGAGAAGTATCATTTGGGGGTCACTTTAGAATTCTGCCTATCACAAAAGGGAGGGAGGAAAGTCATTTGTAAAACTCGTTTCCATCTTGAGGAATGTCACAACAGATCTTTGTCCTCTGAATTTCTTTCTCATCTTAGAAAGGGAAAAGCCCAATCTTTCCCTCCTATGGCCGGGAAAGACCTCAATTTAGTCAACCTCCTATGTGTTCCTTTCCTGAGAGTCTTCTTTACTTTTATACAGAAAAATTTCATTTCTGACACTTCTGGTCACCAAATGTATGGAGGCTTTTCCCCACATCAACAAGAAATTCCAGGATACCCTGCTGGCATCTGAGAAGTCAACTCAATTCTGACACTGTCTAATGGAAATAGTATCAGATTATACAGATTAGAGCTTAGTCTCTCAAGACTGTCTATCCCCCACATCTCACACAATTCAGATTTCTGGTGCAAACCCTAGTTGTCACCTGGGCTTCTGATCAATCAACCATTGGTTCTGATGACTCCTCTTCAGGTTTGATTTATTTTCTAGAAAAGCTCATAGATGCTAAGCTTCCATGCTGTCTCCAGGCTTGCACTCTCGCGTCATCTCCATATGTTCACCAGTCTCAAAATTCTCCAAACTGTGTTTTTTTTTTTTTTATAGAGGTGTCATTACATGGTCATGATTGATTAAATCATTGGCCTTTGGCAACTGATCCAACCTACAGTCTCTCTCCCCCATCTGAGGTCTGGGTGGGGCTGAAAGTTCCAACACTCTAATCACAGGGTTGGCTTCCTGGCAACTAGCCCCTATACTTAGATTCAAAATTTATCTAATTAATATAATAAAGGACAGTTTTTATTGCTCACATCATTTAAGAAATTCCAAGGGTTTTCAGGCTTCCCAGGTAGCACTGGTGGTAAAGTAACTGTCTGCCAAGGCAGGAGACATAAGAGACTCAGGTTTGATCTGTCTGGGTTGAGAAAATCCCTGGGAGAAGGGAATGGTTACCCACTTCAGTGTTCTTGCCCGGAGAATCCCATGTACAGAGGAGCTTGGTGGGCTACAGTCCATAGGGTTGCAAAGAGTTGGACATGACAGAAGCAACTTAGCATGCACACACAGCAAAAGGTTTTTCAGAGCTCTGTGCCAGGAAGTGGGGGGGCCAAAGCCAATTTACATTTCCTATTACCTCACAAGTCTGAAAAAGCCATCTAGTGAATTCCCCAACTGAGAAATGTTAATTTCATAGACAGGAGGTAATTACCTCTGTAAAGGTAATTCCAGATATAGGGCTTGATTTTTGGCAAAAACATCCAAAAGGAGCATATTGTCAGACATCAAATTCTAAGATAGAAATCAGAAAATCTGCATTCTGTTCTCACATCTATTACAAATCAAATAAGACCCTGTGTAAGCCACATTCTGTCTGCTAATCATTTAGATAGTAGACCTTGGCATTACGAAGAGGTTAAAGGATTAAATGTAAGAATTAAACTGACCTGAAAGAAAATAGATCACCAGCTATTTCTCTGGCAAAAATAAGTTTACTCAGGATCAGCAAAGAATTGCAGTTCACAGTCTACAATAGTAGTGAACCATGAGCATCTCCCCACCCAGCAAAGGAAAGGAGAAAAGGAATTTAGGATGATGAAAGTAAACAAAGAGTCTAGGGCTGACTCTTTTTAAAACATAAATTTATTTATTTTAATTGGAGGCTAATTACTTTACAATATTATAGTGGCTCTGCCATACATTGACACGGATATGCCATGGGTGTACATGTGTTCCCCATCCTGAGCCCCCCTCCCACCGCCCTCCCCATCCCATCCCTCTGGGTCATCCCAGTGCATCAGCCCCGAGTACCTTGTCTCATGCATCGAACCTGGACTGGTGGATCCATTTCACATATGATAATATACATGTTTCAATGCCATTCTCCCAAATCATCCCACCCTCGCCCTCTCCTGCAGAGTCCAAGACTGTTCTATACATCTGTGTCTCTTTTGGTGTCTCACATACAGGGTATCATTACCATCTTTCTAGATTCCATATATATGCATTAGTGTACTGTATTGGTGGCTTACTTCACTCTGTATAATAGGCTCCAGTTTCATTCACTTCATTAGAACTGATTCAAATGTATTCTTTAATGGCTGAGTAATACTCCATTGTGTATATGTACCACAGCTTACTTATCCATTCATCTGCTGATGGACATGTAGGTTGCTTCCATGTCCTGGCTATTATAAATAGTGCTGTGATGACCATTGGGGTACATGTGTCTCTTTCAATTCTGGTTTCCTCGGTGTGTATGCCCAGCAGTGGGGTTGCTGGGTCATATGGCAGTTCTATTTCCAGTTTTTAAGGAATCTCCACACTGATCCCCATAGTGGCTGTACTAGTTTGCATTCCTACCAACACTGTAAGAGGGTTCCCTTTTCTCCACACCCTCTCCAGCATTTATTACTTGTAGATTTTTGGATAGCAGCCATTCTGACTGGCATGAAGTTGTACTTCATTGTGGTTTTGATTTGTATTTCTCTGATAATGAGTGATGTTGAGCATCTTTTCATGTGTTTGTTAGCCATCTGTATGTCTTCTTTGGAGAAATGTCTGTTTAGTTCTTTTGCCCATTTTTTGATTGGGTCATTTATTTTTCTGGAATTGAGCTGCATAAGTTGCTTGTATATTTTTGAGATTAGTTGTTTGTCAGTTGCTTCATTTGCTATTGTTTTCTCCCATTCTGAAGGCTGTCTTTTCACCTTGCTTATAGTTTCCTTTGTTGTGCAGAAGCTTTTAATTTTAATTAGGTCCCATTTGTTTATTTTTGCTTTTCTGGGAGGTGGGTCATAGAGGATCCTGCTGTGATTTATGTCGGAGAGTGTTTTGCCTACATTTTCCTCTAGGAGTTTTATAGTTTCTGGTCTTATGTTTAGATCTTTAATCCATTGTGAGTTTATTTTTGTGTGTGGTGTTAGAAAGTGTTCTAGTTTCATTCTTTTACAAGTGGTTGACCAGTTTTCCCAGCACCACTTGTTAAAGAGTGTCTTTTCTCCATTGTATATTCTTGCCTCCTTTGTTGAAGATAAGGTGTCCATAGGTGCGTGAATTTCTCTCTGGGCTTTCTATTTTGTTCCATTGATCTATATTTCTGTCTCTGTGCCAGTACCATACTGTCTTGATGACTGTGGCTTTGTAGTAGAGCCTAAAGTCAGGCAGGTTGATTCCTCCAGTTCCATTCTTCTTTCTCAAGATTGCTTTGGCTCTTCGAGGTTTTATATATTTCCATACAAATCTTGAAATTATTTGTTTTAGTTCTGTGAAAAATACCGCTGGTAGCTTGATAGGGATTGCATTGAATCTATAGATTACTTTGGGTAGTATACTCAATTTCACTGTATTGATTCTTCCAATCCATGAACATGATATATTTCTCCATCTATTAGTGTCCTCTTTGATTTCTTTCATCAGTGTTTTATAGTTTACTGTATATAGGTCTTTTGTTTCTTTAGGTAGATATATTCCTAAGTATTTTATTCTTTTCTTTGTAATGTTGAATGGAATTGTTTCCTTAATTTCTCTTTCTGTTTTCTCATTGTTAGTGTATAAGAATGCAAGGGATTTCTGTGTGTTGATTTTATATCCTGCAACTTTACTATATTCATTGATTAGCTCTAGTAATTTTCTGGTGGAGTCTTTAGGGTTTTCTATGTAGAGGACCATGTCATCTGCAAACAGTGAGAGTTTTACGTCTTCTTTTCCAATCTGGACTCCTATTATTTCTTTTTCTGCTCTGATTGCTATGACCAAAACTTCCAAAACTATGCTGAATAGTAGTGGTGAGAGTGGGTATCCTTGTCTTGTTCCTGACTTTAGGGGAAATGCTGTCAGTTTTTCACCACTGAGGATATTGTTTGCTGTGGGTTTGTTATATATAGCTTTTATTATTTTGAGGTATGTTCCTTCTATTCCTGCTTTCTTGAGGGTTTTTATCATAAATGGATGTTGGCTCGAAGAGCCAAAGTCAATCTTCATTGACTGAATTCCTGCCAGGAAAGAAGAGAAGTCTTCTTCCTTGGGCTCTGCTATCAACTGGGGGTGTGAGAGCTGCCCCTTCTGGTCTTCTAACTCTATTTAATTGAAGCTTCTGCTTATTAATTTTTTACAAAAGAAATTGATTATCTAGAATTACATTTGTGTTGTATTATAAAGTGTGAAAACCTCAAATTCGTTTCGACCTTGTGTGTGTTCTAAGTTGCTTCAGTGGTGTCTGACTCTTTGCGACCTAAAGGACTGTAGCCTGCCAGGCTCCTCTGTCCATGGGATTCTCCAGGCAAGAATACTGGAGTGGGTTGCCATGCCCTCATCCAGGAGGATGTTCCAACCCAGGAACTGAACCCTTGTCTCATGTCTCCTACATTCACAGACATGGGTTGTTTACTACTAGAAAGAATCTGCCTGCAATGCAGGAGACATAGGTTCAATTACTGGGTCAGGAAGATCCCTTGGAGAAGGAAATGGCAACCCACTCCAGTATTCATGCCTGAAAAATCCCATGGACAGAGGAGACTGGTGGGCTACAGTCCAGAATCACAAAGAGTAAGTCATGACTGAGAGACTAAGCACATAGCACCATCTGGGAAGTTTTTGACCTTATAAATGTAGTAAAAAATACTCAGAAGTATTCTTTGATTTTGATTAAAATTCCATCTTGAGACTTTGAGTCATTGCACAGAATTTTCTTGATTTGACTAAGGAGAGAATACCCATCTAGTTTCCAGATTCCACATACTCCTGGCTAGTCATACAAAGTTCCGTGTTCTTTAGTTTGTAAACACAAAAGTCCTTCTGAAAAATAGCAACATTATTGGAAACATCATTTAACAACTTAATAGGACTACTTTGAAAATTTAAACATTGATACATTGACAATATAAATTAAAAAATTCAGTGACCTGAGCTTTTGTCATTTTCCTAATGTAGTTCATGAACTCTTGCTGCCTGATCACATAATAAGTGAAAAAACATGCTGAAAATTTCTTACCTTCTGAAGTTTGACTCATGACTTTCAAAAATACAGTGAAGAGCTTTTCACCTGTCTCTGACCAGTCCATTCTTCTGCCAGTGTGGGTTGTGCAAGGAAGTATTGGCTTAACAAATATTCACAACCTGAAAGTTGAGTTATATTTTATTTGCTGGGAAGTTTTAGGACTTCAAGCCCAGGAGAGAGCATCTCAGGTAACCCTGAGACAACTGCTCTGAGGAGGCAAGAGGAGGAGCCAGGTGATATAGAAGTTTTGCAACAAAGGGCAGGTGGTCTGAACATCAAAAGATTATTGTTAATTAAAGAAAACCAGATAAATCCCCAAGTTAAGGAATTTAGTGCTTTTCTATATATGGGATGATGTAAGAGTCTAGGCTTACTGAAATCATTCCTTTGATATATACCTCAGCTATCTGCAGCTAGTATCCTGTATTTTCACATCCTGAGCTTCCTTGGGTCTCACTGTAGAGAGTGGCCATAGTCTGATGGCTGCAAGATGGGAGGTATTTCTTTTCCTTCCTGTGTTCCCTCAGGGCTCACCGGCTTGCATTAGAGTGCTGCAATTGCTGATGACTGTGGCATCCTTATTTACTGATATGATAGGAAATATTCCATTTCTCAGAAGGGACCCCCAAACTCTTCTAGACTCTGACTTAAGTCTTTAAAAGGAAGAGAGGTCTTGTTCACTTATTTTGCTTTATTTTAGGCTAAGCTATTTATACTTTTTTGTGTAAAGATTTCCTTTAAAAATGTGATTGATTCTCATCTTTCAGCATCTGTAAAGACAATTCAAAGCCTAGTTGCCATTAGGATTTTGACCATTCTCACAATGAAAACTCACATGGAGATAAATGTTTAGAGATAGAATCATGTCATTTAGGAGGCTTTCATTTGCAAGTTACACAAAACTCAATCTAACTTAATTTAAGAAAAATGTGGAATTTACTGGTTTATGTAACTCAACACTCCAAGGCTAGATATGATTTTAGGAGAGACTATCCAGGATTTAATCAGTATAACCAGTTCCAGCTTCTTTTTTCTATTTCTTGGTTCTGTCTGAACAGATAGAGCCTGTTCTGTTCAGACAGAGCCAAGACTTTTTCAGAAGGTGACTCTGAGACATGATTAAATGTACAAGGATATTAGGAGAAGTGATTATGTGAATGGAAATAGGGAGGAAGCTGGGAGTGTCTAGAGAGCTATCAGACCTCAGTCCAGTGAAAGAGAGCGAGAAAGAGAGAAGCAGAGACAGAGAATGGGTATAAGTGTCCTAGACACCTATGCAGTGTAAGGAAAGCTCAATACACCTTCTGAGAGTCCTTGAGCTAAACAGCAAAAAAGCTAAAAAGCATAGGAGTCCATTTTAGAATTCTTAAATTGATAGAGAGCTGCTATACAAGGAGATTTCATGATTCAGATTCAAATTTCTTTAACTATGATTGGCTGGACCTGGTTACATGCTCAATCCTGACTTACTTACTGAGGTAGGGGTTTGGATACAGCATTGACTTAAGCCCAAGAAGGCCTCCCAAGGAACTGAAAGAAATATTGTCGCTATTTAGTCGCTAAGTCATGCACAACTCTTTTGCAACCCCATGGATTGTAGCCTACCAAGCTTCTATGTCCATGGGATTTTCCAGGCAAGTATACTGGAGTGGGTTGCTATTTCCTTCTTCAGGGGATCTTCCCAATTCAGGGATCCTTTACCACTGAGCCACCTGGGAAGCTGAAAGGAATATTAGTCCTTCCCTATAACTGTTAGGTTGCTTTTGACTGGATGTGAGAAAAATCCCAAGTGGAATTAGCTTAAACAATGAAGACATTTATATTAATAATAGAGGCTTCCCAGGTGGTGCTAGTGGCAAAGAATCCGCCTGCCAAGGCAGCAGACATAAAAGATGTGGGTTTGATTTCTGGGTGGGGAAGATCCCCTGGAGGAAGTGATGGCAATCCACTCCAGTATTCTTGCCTGAAGAATTCCATGGACAGAGGAGCCTGGCAGGCTACAATGCATAGGGTAGCAAAGCGTCAGACACGACTGGAGCAACAGAGCACGCACACACGTATTAATAATAGAAAGTCAGAGAGAAGGTAGGATCCAGGCATGGTTCAGACAAAATATGGCTCCGTCTCTTTACAACTCTTCAAGGGTTGGCTTTATTATCAGGCTGATTTCCTGTGTCTATTTCTATGTCCTATGCCCTATTTCCTATGTCTGTGTCTATGATAAATTTCTAGATGTCTATCAGCAGCAATTGAGAAAAAAAATCTTTTTTATAACACCCTGGGAAAGTGAAAATGCCACTAACCTAGGTGAGATTAGTTTCCTTAAGTTATATGGGCAGTGCGATGATGAATTTTATGTCAACTTGACTAGGCTACAGTGCTCAGTTTTTTGGTCAAACATCAGTCTAGATATTGCTGTGATGATAGATTTTATGTGTGATTAAACATTTACAATTAGTTGACTTCAGCAGATTACCCTCCATAATGTGGGTCAGCCCCATCCAAACATTTAAAGGCCTTAAGAACAAAGATTGAGGTTTCTTAAAGGAGGAATTCTACCACAAGACTGCAACACAGAAATCTTACCCGAGTTTTAGTTGCTGGCATGCATCTCAGATTTCTACTCAAGACCACAACTTATCTGAATTTCCAGCCTTCCAGCGTTCCCCACCATTTGAAATTTGCCAATACTCTTCACAGTGGCGTGAGCCAATTCCTCAAAATAAATCTCTTTTCTGTTTAAATCCTATTGGTTTTGTTTTTCTGGGACTAGGAAAGACCAAACGAAGGAGGATTAAATGCTAGAACAAAATTTGAATTCTGTGAGAAGCAAAAAGGAGTAAATGGAGGTGCTATTGTCAAGAATAATATTTATTATACTGACAGTAGCTTCACAGTCAGGAAATTCAGAGGAATGGCTGTTGAGAAGACTGACAACAAATAATCCTACAACAGTATAGGTCTCTCACATCCAATTTGGTAAAGAATACGAATAAAATTTTACCCTAATAAATTCTGATAAAACAAGGACTAGTCACTCCTAAAAAAAAAAAAAAAAACAACAAAAAAACCCTGCAGATTTCAGTTTCAATGAAACTATGCAGGAGACCATCAGCGCACCTAGTTTTGATTTGAGTCTTAGGACATGCTGAGACTGGATTTGACACACTGTTTGTGAGGTAAAGAAGAGGGAAGGTATAACTAGGATTTGAACATGTGATTAATAGCTAATAAGGTAAACATATAATAAACTATGGGTTATATATTTAAAGTTATTATATGATCGTTTTTAGCTGATTTTATAAGGACAAAATCATTTTCTCACAACTGATCATCTTTTCAGTCTTGGATCCTTTGATGGAGTGAGCACAAGTGCATCAGACAAAAAGCATGCTTTTTGGACCCTTCCATCACTCACCAGCTTGCTGCTTCTAGAGGGGTCATTGGAACAGAATTTTACAGTGCCTGATGAAAAAAGGAAGCAATTATTTTTCTTTTTACAGTGAACCCTTAAGTGAATCACCCACTCCTCTGTGTTCAGTCACAGTTTTTATCCTGAAAGAGATCGTTTCTTTTTGCTGAAAGCATTGTCATTGCGTCAGTGTTTATTCCCTGATCCCTAAAAGGGAGATTTCCATTTCTTTCCAGCACTTGTTTCATGTTGCATCATACTGACCAACTAGAGTGGTTGTGGCTAAAAGACAAAATAAGCCAGGGTTTTGTTTCTCAGATCAGGCCAGGTTTCAGTTCAAATGCTCACTGTCTGTCCTCTCCCTGAAGAACCCCTTAGGGAGGGCTTATTTCCTTTCCTTTCTTCTCCATCATGTTTCTGGTACAAAAAAAGAGAAAGAACGGGGCTGGCACAAGTGACGTTTTAAAAGTGGATGCTAAACCCTGAGTTTACTGTGCTATGAGAACATTTCCTGGGCCGTGAAACAACCTACTGATGAATTTAAAATACAAATGCATTGCGTGAAATCCATTTAGTAATGTCATGAAGTGTTATCAGAGTTCAGGGAACCAAGAATTTTTACTCTAAGCTATGTTTTTTTCTTACTTTGCACTCAGTGATGGCAGATCAGGGAAAACCAACTATAGTAAGTTGATTTTTAGTTTTCCTGTGTCCTATCAAACTACTAAAGTCAGTTACAAATTTCAAGTACACTAATTCTAAATAAAAAAAGAAATTAACATTCATTTGACTGTTACTCTATGCCAGGCACTCTGGCAGGTGCTTTTACTTCTCTCAATATCCCCATTTTACTGAAGAGGAAACAGGCTCAGAGGTTAAGCAACTTGTCCAAGTTCAAACCAGTGTCAGTCTTCTACAGCTTGATGAGTTGTGTTTTTCAGTGCCTTAGATGTGATTTGTCATGAATCCTCACATTAATAGGATGATCATTTTCAGGGAGGTGGGAAAATCATCAATAGTTACTGAACACCCAGTTTTCACCTGGCACCTGCTTGGAAGATTTGTTTATGACATCTTAAAATTCCCATTTTTCTAGATGAGGAAACTAAGAATTTGAGAAGTTAGATAGTAAGCCCAAGATCACATGGATGTACCTAGAGGCACAAGGAACTAAAATCAGATACTTCTGACCCCACCTCACTCCTCTGGGCAAAAACTGTGTCACTTTGGATGAAAATTTTTCAGACTTCAATATACCATTGTTATTGAGGCTAAGTTGTTAGTAATCTTGAACATCATTTTGTGAAACAGCAAAGCACTTAAGAGCAATTAATGACAAGGACATGAAATACACATAATAAATTCATAGACTGGGAAGTGTATAATGTCCTTTCTCCACTTATGAATGGGCTGAGAAAGTGTACATCTTGAGAAAGTGATTTAGAAAATGCTCCACATCCTATGTCCATAAAACCAATATAGTTCAATATTACCCCTTCTGAAAGAACCCATTTCCTTTCCTGCATATACTCCTTCTCCCTCTCTTATGTGATGTCAATATCAGGACCTTATCATTGCGAAATCATGATTATAAAAGGATTTTATAATTCATAGCGTCTTCGTTACAATATATTAAGCCCGTCCTTCTTTCCTTGGCATCACTATGTAAATGACACATATATGAATGTCTGTAAAACGCATAAATATGTTTGATTTGGACCTTGTTTATATAGCAAGATCTGAAAGTTATGTGATATATTTCTATGTTGATAACTACTATTAAATTGGATAACAAATTATGCTAGCAGTTACACTTTATTTCAGATTAACGAATATTTTAGATGTCTATCATTTCAGGTACTGAAATAATGGCTGGGGATATTTAGCTGAACAAAACTGTGCTGTCGAGTTGCCCTAAAGAGAGAGATGAGTAAGCAGATGGTTCCCACTTACTGGGATAAGAGATAAGATAGAGGAGGGCAGAGAAAGGTGGTGATGTACAGGTGGTTGGCTTCCCTGGAGCAGATGGCCCAGATTTCCAATTCACAGATTTGCCCACGGTCCAGCCTTTCTGTGGCTCTTAGAAAAGAAGGATACGAGCATGATAAACTCTGTTTCTTTGCCTACACTATTTGCATGCTTGTGTCTTTTCGGTATAACTTGGTAAGTTAACTTCAGTTCAGTTCAGTCGCTTAGTTGTGTCCAGCTCTTCGCGACCCATGAACCGCAACATGCTTGTCCTTCACCAACTCCTGGAGTTCACCCAAACCCATGTCCATTGAGTCGGTGATGCCATCCAACCATCTCATCCTCTGTCGTCCCCTTCTCCTCCTGCCCTCAATCTTTCCCAGCATCAGGGTCTTTTCAAATGAATCAGATCTTCGCATCAGGTGGCCAAAGTATTGGAGTTTCAGCTTCAACATCAGTCCTTCCAGTGAACACCCAGGACTGATCTCCTTTAGGATGGACTGGTTGGATCTCCTTGAAGGCCAACGGACTCTCAAGAGTCTTCTCCAACACCACAGTTCAAAAGCATCAATTCTTCGGTGCTCAGTTTTCTTTATAGTCCAACTCCTACATCCACACATGACCATTGGAAAAACCATAGCCTTGACTAGATGGACCTTTGTTGACAAAGTAATGTCTCTGCTTTTCAATATGCTGTCTAGGTTGGTCATAACTTTCCTTCCAAGGAGTAAGCGTCTTTTAATTTCATGGCTACAATCATCATCTGCAGGGATTTTGGAGCCCCCTAAAATAAAGTCAGCCACTGTTTCCACTGTTTCCCCATCTATTTGTCATGAAGTGATGGGACCAGATGCCATGATCTTCATTGTCTGAATGTTGAGCTTTAAGCCAACTTTTTCACTCTCCTCTTTCACTTTCATCAAGAGGCTTTTTAGTTCTTCTTCACTTTCTGCCATAAGGGTGGTGTCACCTGTATATCTGAGGTTATTGATGTTTCTCTTGGCAATCTTGATTCCAGCTTGTGCTTCTTCCAGCCCAGCGTTTCTCATGATATACACTGCATATAAGTTAAATAAGCAGGGTGACAATATATAGCCTTGACGTACTCCTTTTCCTATTTGGAACCTGTCTGTTGTTCCATGTCCAGTTCTAACTGTTGCTTCCTCACCTGCATACAGGTCTCTCAAGAGGCAAGTCAGGTGGTCTGGTATTCCCATCTCTTTCAGAATTTTCCACAGTTTATTGTGATCCACACAGTCAAAGGCTTAAGTTAACTGAGAAGGAAGAAAATTTGGTATATAATTTGATTTTCTCTAACCACTGGAGTGAGTTGGATTTCTAATACTTTGAGATGAACAAAACCATTAAGTACACACCATATGTATGGGCTTCCCAGGTGGCTCAGTGGTAAGGAATCTGCCTACCAAGCAGGAGACGCATATTCAATCTCTGGGTCAGGAAGATCCCCTGGAGAAGGAAATGGCAACCAATTCCAGTATTCTTGCCATGGAAATTCCGTGGACAGAGGAGCCTGGCAGGCTACAGTTCATGGGGTCACCAAAGAGTTGGATACAACTTAAGGACTAAACAGCAACAATATATGTCATATGCATATTACATTATATTTGAACTGGAAATATCTGATTTGGTCCTAAATGGGGCTTTTCAGAGTACTCCTTTTGCATGGAGAATCAACAATCTTGATTTCTTGTTCAATATAGAAGCCTATTTATTGAAAAAAGTTTTCATGAAATTAATAGAGTCCACTAGCTCTTGAAAAAACAACTCATTAGGAGGTGAAGATATAAGGAATTTAATAAATAGGTCAAAAAGTTTGGGAAGCTTACCTTAAGTCATGATTTTAAATTAATTTCTATTCCTTTGTTGGATGTGTTCACATGCTCTGATAAACATGCTAATGGTATACAGGAAAGCAAAGTTTCGTTAAAACCACAAATTGAGTGATACTTAATTATCTGAAGAGACATTTGACCTCATTTCTAATAAGAATGATGCAAATAAGACAGCATTGATATGTTGTTTTTTACCCTTTAGATGGGAAAAATCCAAAATTTCAATGACACACTCTATGGCAAGAGTATTTTGTCTCTCAAATATTATTGTTGGGATTATAAAACGGTAAAATATACTGACAGGAAAATCTGGTAGTTATGCAGTGTATAAATTAGTTATTGCTGGATAACAAACTACATCAGCTATAAACTAATGTATACACTATATTTAAGAACTTAAAATGATAGCCATGTATTCAGTTCACAGTTCTATGGATTAGAAATTTAGGTTGCACTCAGCTGAGTGGTTCTTCAGTTCTTTGCTTGGTTCTGTTTGCTTAGTTCACTACTTAGGGAAAGTAAGCTGTTGAAGATTGAATTGGTTGGCCATAGTTGGGCCATCTCACATATCTGGGGCATTGGCCGAGAGAAGCAGGTTGATTTAGCTCTTATCTAAGTGTTGTTTTATCCTTCAGTAGGCTTGACTGATGGAGAAGGCAATGGCACCCCACTCCAGTACACTTGCCTGGAAAATCCCATGGATGGAGGAGCCTGGTGGGAGTCCATGGGGTCACTAAGAGTTGGACACGACTGAGCGACGTCACTTTCACTTTTCACTTTCATGCATTGGAGAAGGAAATGGCCACCCACTCCAGTGTTCTTGCCTGGAGAATCCCAGGGACAGGGAAGCCTGGAGGGCTGCCGTCTATGGGCTCGCACAGAGTCAGACACGACTGAAGTGACTTAGCAGCAGCAGCAGCAGGCTTGATTGAATTTGTTCACCTCTTGGAAGCAAGGATCCTGAGAGAGGGAGCAGATGTATAGCAAGGCTATTTGAAGCATGGGATCAAAATTGCACGTGATCACTTTCACCACATTCTACTGAACAAAGCAAGGCACAAGGCTAGCTAATGCAATAAGTGGGGAAATAGACTATCAGTTGATGGGAGGAGTCACAGAGACTCAGGGCCAGGGCATGTAAATATAGATAGGAGAATGGTTGAGGTCATATTTCCAAATAACTTACAATATCTAGCAAAATAAGAATTGCTTTTAGTCTGTCTCAGAGAAATCCCAAGTCAGATATCTACCCACAGAAAACATGAAAAAGTCATGTTATTCATATGTCATATGCTATTCATGGGAACACTCTTTGTGAGCTCCTAGCAAAAAAACAGAAAACCTCACAGAAGTCCATCAACAGTCAGATCATTCAATAAAGCATGGTGCATCTACACAATGGCATACTGAGAAGGGGTATATGTGAAACAAAAATGCCTAGGAATTGAAAATTGTTGAAGCTGTGTCATTATGCTTTCCTCTGTACTTCCATACATGTATCAAAATTTTCCTTTGAGCTAGGCTTCAGCAGCATGTGAACTGAGAACTTCCAGATGTACAAGCTAGGTTTATAAAAGGCAGAAGAACCAGAGATCAAATTGCCAACATCAGAGAAAGCAAGAGAATTCCAGAAAAACATCTACTTCTGTTTCATTGACTATGCTAAAGCCTTTGACTGTGTGGATCACAAGAAACTATGGAAAATTCTTGAAGTGATGGGAATACCAGACCACATTATCTGCCTCGTGAGAAACCTGTTTGTAGGCCAAGAAGCAACAGTTAGAACCAGACGTCGAACAACAGACTCGTTCCAAATTGGGAAAGGAGTATGACGAGGCTGTATATCGTCACCCTGCTTATTTAACTTCTATGCAGAGTACATCATGTGAAATGTAGGCTGGAGGAAGCATAAGCTGGAATCAAGATTTCCTGGAGAAATATCACTAACGTCAGATATGCAGATGTAACCATTCAAATGGCAGAAAGTGAAAGAATGAAAAAGCTGGTTAAAATCAAATATTCAAAAAACTAACATCATAGCATCCAGTCCCATCACTTCATGGCAAATAGAAGGGGGAAAAGTGGAAGCAGTGACCGATTTTCTTTCCTTGGGCTCCAAAATCACTGTGGACCATGACTGCAGCCATGAAATGAAAAGACGCTTGTCCCTTGGAAGGAAAGCTATAATAAACTTAGACAGCATATTAAAAAACAGAGATGTCACTTTGCTGACAAAGTCTTTATAGTCAAAGCTATGGTTTTCCAAGTAGTCACATACGGATGTGAGAGTTGGACTATAAAGAAGGTTGAACACTGAAGAATTGATGCTTTTGAATTGTGGTGTTGGAGAAAACTCTTGAGTGTCCCTTGGACTGCGAAGAGACCAACTAGTCAATCCTAAAGGAAATCAGTCCTGAATATTCATTGGAAAGACTGATGCCAAAACTGAAGCTCCAATAACTTAGCCACCTGATATAAAGAGCTGACTTATTTCTTGATGCTGGGAAAGAGTGAAGGCAAAAGAAGTGGGCAGAAGAGGATTAGATGGTTAGATAGCATCACTGACTCAATGGACATGAATTTGAGCAAACTCCAAGAAACAGTAAAGGACAGGGGAGCCTGGCATGCTATAGTCCATGGGGTAGAAAAGAGTCGAACATGACTTAGCAACTGAACAGTAACAATCAAAATCTTTATAATAAAAAGGAAAAAATGGACATGATTCCTTTTTTCATGACCCATAAACACAAAATCAAGAAATAAAATGAAATAGAAAAGGAACCCTACTATCTCCTTTTTGTCAGAGGGTCATGTTATATCTCTAGGAGGTAAGCTATTTATATCTAAAGTGCTGTAAAATTTAGTTGAAGTAAAAAAATATTCATTAAAATTCTGTTTTTCTTGGCTAATGGAGAAGTCCATCAATTGGCAAGCCTGGCAGCATCTCCCTAAGGGCACACATGTTATAGGAAGAAAATAATTGTGTGTTCAGTGTAAATATTCTCAAACTTTCTACAGCCTGCATCTTGTTAAATAAACTGCTTGAACTGACTTAGAAACCAACTGCTGATGTAAAAAAAGTTTCCCTTTTTGACTTGTCTTTTTTTCTCTGCCTTTGCTGTATCAGCTCTTTGTTTAAAGCATGAATAAACTGCTATTATTTAAAAATCCATGCAACCAGAAGTCCCAGTTTTATACTGAACATGTTAACAAATTGTCCATAGATTTCTCAAAATAGCCCTTATTCTCATATCTCATTTTATAGAGGGTTTCTCTCAACCAACTCTTTGACAAATATCTCCAATCATACCAGTTGCTGGAAAATATCACAAGGGCCATATCTCCAAGGGAAAAAAAAAATCTCTCCCTTTGAATCCTTCTTTGTTGGAAGTTGAGGAGCAAGTTTCTGTTGTCTTCCCATATTGGGGATGGAAATTTATTCTGAAGACTGGGCAAAGGCTTATGGATGTTTTAGACCAATGAATAGAGCAAGAAGCATTTTGTGTTCTCAGTTTGCTAAGTTATATTTCCGGTCTCACACATTGAAAATTATAACAATTCCAAAAGTCTTTAATTGAACTTTTCCCTATCTGACCTGTTTTGATAGATGGATGGGTACTGTGAATGGATACTATCAGCAAATAGCAAGAAGATAGCACGTGAAAGTGCCATCGAGCTTTTCTAATATTTGCAACTGACCTCTTGACTCTATGCAATTGAAACTTTTAATGATTACCAGATTGTACAACTTTTCTCCATGTTTGTTTTCAATTGATTTACCTTTTAATTTTTTTCATCAATTTATTTTTATTAGATCAACAGGAGCCTCATTTATCTCTTTCATAAGCCCATACACTCGCCAATCTTTTTTGACCACACCATGTGGCATGTGGGATCTGTCCCCTGACCAGGGATCAGACCTGTGTTCCCTGCCTTGGAAGTCTGAATTCTTAACCACTGGACTACCAGGCATGTCCCCCTAAACCACAGTAATCTTCATCACTTATCCCACACTCTCCTTGGACATCTCTGATGTGTTTACGGGTCAGCTATCAATCTCTTGCTTGAGTTTATTTGTTCCAAACATTATGAAGTATATAGTATCCAAAAAAATGTATAAAGTATCATCTACTTGTAGGGCATTGAAAAACAGATGTTAGAACGAAGGTATCAGATTCCTCAGATCTCTAGTCTTTGAAAATAGGTTCATCAGAAAGAAATTCTGACATTAAGATAAGGGTAAGGGGAAGAAGAGACTAAAAAAT
Source organism: Capricornis sumatraensis (assembly GCF_032405125.1). Taxonomy (NCBI): domain Eukaryota; kingdom Metazoa; phylum Chordata; class Mammalia; order Artiodactyla; family Bovidae; genus Capricornis; species Capricornis sumatraensis. The sequence goes on from NC_091071.1 coordinate 141,353,385, forward strand.
GAGGAAGAAATTAAAGGATATGAATCGTCATTCTATTTTATAATTTCTGAAATTTTTAAAACAAGGACCAAAATATAATAATTTTTTTTGCTATTAACATATTCATTCTATTAAACTTGGTCCTCTGACCCAAGAGAAAGAAAGTGTGGGGAAACAAGAGCTTAGTACAAGTCAGATTCTTATCTGACAGTGCACTTCTTTGAATTACCAGCATCCATAAGGAGATCCAACCAGTCCATTCTAAAGGAGATCAGCCCTGGGTGTTCTTTGGAAGGAATGGTGCTAAAGCTGAAACTCCAGTACTTTGGCCACCTCATGTGAAGAGTTGACTCACTGGAAAAGACTCTAATGCTGGGAGGGACTGGGGGCAGGAGGAAAAGGGGACGACAGAGGATGAGACGGCTGGATGGCATCACCGACTCGATGGACATGAGTTTGCGTGAACTCCAGGAGATCGTAGATGGACAGGGAGGCCTGGAGTACTGCGATTCATGGGTCGCAAAGAGACATGACTGAGCGACTGAACTGAACTGATGTCTGGCACAGATATCAAATGATTTTTGAATCCTGGAAGAAAATGTGTGCTAATTAATTAACCTGTTTTTATCTGTGAGTCTCTATCATGGTAAATTAAATATATAATTCTATAAAACAAACTAAAAAACAGAAGCCTGTTTTTTGAAGAAGGAAAAATAAAAATACTGAATTTAGCTTAAAGTTAACAGCATTAAAAGAAAATGCAAGAAAATTTATCAAATAAAAGGTGAGAGAGGAATTAATATTATTTTTCAAAGGATAGTATGGCAGAGAATATTTAAAATAAGTCAGTTATGTTTTTAATTAAGCAAATAACTAGGTAGCTCATATAATCATTCGTTTCTCTATAAATTGAAGGGTTTGAGCTATTTAAATTCAGGGAACATCCTTGAGATATTACTTTATTTCTTTTTTTTTTGGAAAACATCTTAAAGTTTTTAATAGAAATATAGTTGATTTACAATATCATATTGGTTTCAGGTATACAGCATTTTTACCATTTGCATAAACTGTAAATAAAAGTTAAAAATTATTACATTATTTATTATCCCCAAAAAGTTATTACAAGATAATGCTATAATTCCATGTTATGTAATATATCCTCATTGCTTGTGTATTTTATACATATCCGTCTGTGTCTCTTAATCCCATTACCCTCATGTTCCCCACTCCCTTCCTTCTCCCCACGAATAACCTCCAGTTTGTTTCCTAAGTCTTTGAGTCTGCTTGCTTTGAAATATATCTTCATTTATATTATATTTTTATGCTGCATATACAAGTGATATTATACAGTATTTGTCTATTTTTGCCTGAATTTCACTAAGTACAATATTCTTTAGGTCCATCCATGTTGCTGCAAGTGACAGAAGTTCATTCTTTTCTATGGCCATTTTTTCAAATTCATGTTTTTGCATTCTCCAGGAGTAGAAATGCTGGGTCATATTGTAGTTCAATTTTTAGTTTTTTGAGGAGTCTCCATATAGCTTTCCATAGTGGATGCATCAATTTATATTCCCAACAACAGTATATGAGGGTTCTCTTTCCTCCCCGTTCTCACCACATTTGTTATTACATTCTTTTTGAAGACAGTCATTTTGGCAGGTGTGAGGTGATATCTCATTGTGGTTTTAACTTTCGTTTCTCTGAAGATTAGTGATGGTAAGCATCTTTCCATGTGCTTGTTGGCCATCTGTATGCCTTCCTTAGGAAAATGACTATTCATAGCCTCTCCCCAGTTTTCAATCGGACTATTTGCTTTATAAAATTTTGAATTGTATGAAGTGTTTATATATTGTGGATATTAACCCCTTGTTGGTCATATCATTTGCAAATACTTTCTCCCATTTAGTAGGTCATCTTTTTCTTTCCTCACTGATTTCCCTTGCTGTGCAAAAACCTTTAAGTTTATTTATTTATTTATTTTTTTATTTTTTTAAATCTTTAATTCTTACATGTGTTCCCAAACATGAACCCCCCCTCCCGATTTGAAGGCAGGCATCAATATGAATATACAGTGGAGTAGTTGTATTGAGCTCTCTTTTTGCATGGAAGAGGGCTAAAAATCATATTTATTTGCCTTGTTCTTGTTTTCGAGATTATCTCTCATTTTAATAGACAGATTAACAGATCAGTCTGATGAAGATCACATTAACAGAAAGGTATTATTTATTAGACAAATGTGTTTTAAAACCTTGCATCATTTCAATAGGTCTCAAAATAATTAAATTACCCACTCCATCAAGGGAATGAAATACCTCCATGGTTAATGTTTTACTGTTATAAATACTTACTTTCTGAATTCTACCACAGTTAATCTCTAAATTCTAAAGTTCTCAAATGTTGCCCTTTTTTTCTTAAATAGTTTCCCTCTGAAAACATGTGACTCAGTTATCTATATCAGAGTTAAATGATCATGATTACAAACCCTTTAATAGTGAAAGTCAAAAGAAGAGTTAAAACAGTTTCCTTGTTTTTAAACTTCAGAAAGAAAAGTGACGTCTCTATAAGGAATATGAATGGGATGGAAAATGAAATTCTGTAATAGCTACTTTATTCAGTCATTCAGTTAGTCGGTTTGTCAGCAGATGAGTGTCTTCTTTGGGTTGGGCATTGACCTATGTATGTGTGACAAAGAGAAATTGTGCTTGAGGAGATTGCTACTTTCTTTTTTCTTTTAAATTAATTAATTTATTTTAATAGGAGGATAATTCCTCTACAATATTGTGATGGCTTTAGCCATACATCTACATGAATCAGCCATGGGTGCACATGAATCCCCCCACATAATAGAAGGGGGCAGGCAATTAACAACCAACAGAATAAATGTATATGTTATATAGTATGTTAATGATGATCAGCATTATAGAAAAAAGATGGAACAAAGCAGGAAAGTGTGACCAAGAGTGCTGAAGGGCAGAGTGAAGGGAGTTAATTGCAAACTTAAATAGATGCTCAAGGAAGAGCTCATTGAGCATCTGAACAAACAAGAGGTTGGAGAGTTAGTTGTGAGGCCATCTCAGGAGAGGAATGTTTCCAGTGGGGAGAGCAATCTTTGCAAAGGCCCTAAAATAAGGTGTGTCTGGTTTGTTGGAGCAAAGAGGAACATTGAGTCTGGTGAGTAAGGAGGAGAGTGGCCAGAGAAAGAATCAGATGAGTAATAGAGGAGCAGGAGGCTTTCAAGATCACTGTGAAGACTTTGGCTTGTGTTCTGAGTAAAACATAGAGTCTTTGGAAAATTCTGAGCAGGCGTCTGACTTACATTTTCAAAGGATCATATCAGTCTTTTGGTTGTGTTTTTAATAGACTGAATGAAGAGACAAGGGCAGAATCAGGGGGACAAGTAAGAAGGCAATTTCAGGAATCCAGAGACATGATGGTGGTGACTCACACCAACATGGCAGCATAAAACTAATGAGAAACAATCTCATTTTAAACATGTTTTGAAAGTAGGACAAAAAAGTGAAAGTGATTGAAAGTCACTCAGTAGTATCCAACTCTTTGGGACCCCATGGAATGCAGCCTGCCAGGCTCTTCTGTCCATGGAATTCTCCAGGCCAGAATACTGGAGTGGGTTGCTATTTCCTTTTCTAAAAAATGACAAAAAAGTAGTTGTATATACTTAGTGGGAACAGTTAGGGTTGTCCCAAGGGTCCTGGTTCTGAATTAATTTCTGCTGATGGATTTTAAACTTCAAGTTTACAGGCCCCCTCTCCTCTTTCACTGATGAAGGTAGAAGGCCTAGGGGAGCCATGGTTTTAGTCCAGTGTGGGGTTATTTTTGACTTTCATTAGGGATGAAACGAATTTACTCCAAGTGTGTCAGCTTCATATTGTACCCTGTTGATGAGAGTTCTTTTATAAAAACAACATGTTGACATAAAATCATGCTGACATAAAATTAAAAGTTCATTCAGTAAGGGAGTCAGTTAAAGACCTCAAAATGTAATTCTTATAAAAGTTTGTTCACTAAAGCATTTAGAGGCAGCGTAGAATAGGATTAATGGCTTGACTTCTGGTCAGACTTGCCAGTTGCAAATCCCAGTGTGGCTATTTTGTTAGTCTATTTTTCTTGCTTTACTAACCCTATCTTACAGGGTTATGAACAGCAAATGAAACTACATATGTAAAGCATTTAAAACATATCCTACATAATAATCAGCCCTATATAAGTCTATGTGAATACTATTCTTTCCTTTCGATACAGAGTGAATGTAAAGTCATGTGTCATTGCTATGGCTGTCTTTGAACAGCTCTTATCAATCCTTCTCCAAGGTCTTCACTAGATTCTCAACTAATTCCACATCTGTGAAGAAAGTTAATCATCATCTTCTCTTCTTTGCATGTGCATACAAGAAAAACTTGGTTACTCTATGATTTCAAGAAATTCCTTCACAAGAAAGACTTATAAATCAACAAGGTCATATTCTATGTTATCCAGTAGCATCCAGCTGCCTACTTCTGTTCCAGTTAGAGGTCTAATAATAATCTGAAACATATTTTAAGCTAATTTTAGATATTGTTTCTGTTGGCAATGTGGCACACTAAATATTATGAAGAGTTCCTACTATACAACAAAAAAAAATGCTCAATGGAAATTATTTTCAAACTGCTATTTTAAATGAATTGATGAGCTTTCAGGAAATCTCTTGGATGCTAAATAAATCTCTCATACTTATAATGAATGATACAAAACATTCAAGAAGGAAATTATTTTATTCTTACGTGATCTCTTCCAGAGAATTAAAAAAAAATACTCTCTAACTTATTCATTAACCTGCAAGATCATGACACCAAAACTTGACAAAAGAGACTGAGAAATAAATGCTGAAATATAATATCATTTAAGAATAAGTATACAAAGACCCTAAATAAACTATGGAGAACTGGATCTAGCACTGAATTAAAAAAAAAAATGATCACATGCCATCCTGTTGTTGTTGTTTAGTTGCTAAGTCATGTCTGCCTCTTTGGGGACCCTGTGGACTGCTAATTCCAGGCACACAAAGTAGATTTAATATTGTATGAACAATGCAATTTTCATAAGAAAAGATAAGTGGAGTAACCACGTTATCATTTTACTAGATGCAAAAAGCATTTAATAAAACTAACATACATCCATGATGAAAACTCTTTGGAAACTAGAAGCAGAAAGGAAATTCAGTAATATGATGAAGATAATCTACAAAAAAAAAAAAAAAAAAGGCAACGCCAAATTCGTGGTAAAACTTTGAAAGCTTTCCCTTTGAGATCAGAACAGGACAAGGAAATCTGATGCCTCTACTTTACCTCCATTTCTATTCATCTAGTATCTATGGCGGGTACTCTCAGTGATACATTAAAGTTAGAAAAAAGAAATAGTATAAATATTAAAAAGGAAGTTATAAAACTATTATAAGTCCAAGATAGCATAATTTTGTATGTAAAAAACGTCTGAGAGAATCTGAAGATAGAATATTGAGATGAGTAAGAGAGTTTTGCAAATCGGTTGGGTAAAAATCCATTTATGAAAAGTTGTTGCACATGATATATTTCTACAAGCTAGCAACAGATTATTAATTTTAAAAATTAAATACATTTTAAAAAGATAACATTTAAAATGTTATTCAGAATAAACATAAGTATAGATGCACCAGGGCAATAATATACAGAGTAAAATCAATACTAATTGACAATAAAAAATAGGAAAAGACTTGAGCAAATTTTTCACAAAAGAGGAAACCCAAATGGCTAATAAACATACAAGCACATTGTTCAACTTGATTAATGATTACAGAAATTAAAATGAAAATTTCCCTTAAATACAGACATTTAAGAGTCTGATAGCATCATTGATGTGAAGATGTGCACAAAGGGCCCTTTCACAGTGCTGGTTCAAGTGTACTTGGTACAACCACAGTGCAAAAAAGTTTACCTTCTCTAGATAAGTTGAAAATATCCATATAATACAATTTAGCAATTCCAGTCCTAGAGAGGGTTTTGTACATGCGCACCAAGGAAAAGAAAATAATGTTTATAATAGTTGCAGACTGAGAATGACCCATTTATCTATTGATTGTACACCAGGTAAATAGTTTATGGTGCATTTGTGCACCAGAATAACATAATAGCAGAAATAAAACTTGAGTTGCACGTTAATGTAAATTAATCTCAGAAACAGAATGTTAGCTAAAAGTACAGAACAAACATGTAGTCAGAATTTGTGTAACCAAGTTTTAAAATCAGACAAAATTCAACAATATTATTTAGTGATACATGTGGTGATTAAACTATGATGAAAAGTGAGGAATTTATTATAATAGAAGTCAGTATAGCAATTACTACTACAAGACAGAAAATGGTATGTGATCTAGGAGAGATGGGAAGTGGGGGTGATGTTTACAGTACTGGTGTTTTTCTATCTCTTAATATGGGTGGTAATAGCAAGGAATTCCATTAATGATTGTTATTTCATCTTTCATCTATCTCTCCTAGATATATTTCACAATTAAGTAGAGCTAAAAAATTCTATGACAAAAATACCTTTGTACTAACAAACTCATTAGGAGAATTGCTGTAGAATGTCAGCTTATTTGGCAGTGTCTTCTGAGGTATTTCATATAAATTAGTACACACCTAAATGACTAAATCACTCTGAAGACAAGATTTGTTTAGAAAGATTTAATATAGTATTTGAAAAGATAATCCTTGAAAGAAGAGGTTTATGCCAAAGTACTAATTACTATTTTGTCTTAAAAATTATTGCAGTGGTCTGTCATTACTCTTTTCTCATATAAAATAAAGGCAGGTTAGAAAATACACATTTGTAATTTAAAATAATTGATTATTAACAAAGTATTCCTTCCTATGTCTCTGTTACTTTTCCCGGATATTAAATCCCAAACACGCTTCTTGGTTTGTTTGTTTCGCTAGCTATGCTGTTGGGATTTAATCAAATGATGTCAACAGTGAACAAACTATCACCAAAGGCCTTTGTGAAGCTCCCCTCACCACAGGAAATCTCAGAGACACTTGATTTGAATTCTCTCAAGTTCAGAAATAATAAATTCAGCCCCACAAACCTACAGAGAATGAGTCATTTAAAAATAAATCCTAAAACACCCTACTTTCAGAAAAATTCAGAGTGGCAGAGTATCAGTTCATCCATGGAGGATAATACTTTTTGCCCTACACATCCCTCTTAAGCTGACTGACATAGACACCTGTTGATAGATCACTCTCATAAGCTCTAACAAAATGTAAAAGTCTGGTTTCCTTTAAGCTTACATTGAAAAGTTCAGTGATATGCATGACATCCCTTAACAATGTTCTCCAATGATTTCAGGGCTCAACCTTCAACTGGAAATTTAGTGAAATCCTGTTCTTTGTTGTGTAAAATTTATTTTTTAAAACTCTATATTTTTAAACATAAATATATTGTGAAGGAAACAACAAATCTGAGAAACGTTTGATGTAGATGTTTATATATGTACACATGATGCATTTTGAATGACCAATTGCGGATCCCTAGAGCCAGTGCATTAGAAAAAAGGAAGTCCAAATGGAATTAATAGTTGTATCCACTGCTTGCAAGTACCTCCCAATGGAAAGGAGAAGGCACAGACCTTGCAAAATACAAAACAGATATGGTGATGGGCAAAATAGATATGGCTAGGCAGAGCAAGGCAGCAAGAATGATTCCAGAAGAATTGGCCAGAGTAATGCAGGGCTTTGTACTGTTTGATGTGAGAGTTTGACAACGCAACTGGTTTCAGCCCATCACTGTTTATATTTCATAACAGAAACGTTTTTGAGTCACCAGAGGAAATTGTCTCTTTTGTTTGGGGAACAGAGCCTACATCCTTGGCAAAAAGTTAACATTTTCATTTTAATTTAAAAGTTAAATCGCCCATTAATTTAGCAAATAGTGATGCAACAAGGAGGACATATTTGCTTGCTATGAATGTGTGAAAAAGAGATTTGTTAAGCAGGGAGTGGGTTCCATTAGTGCAGCAATTACCGTTAAATTTGTAATTAAAAAATACAAATGTCAAATACTAAATCAGTTTGTTGGGAAGAAGACTGTTATGAAACAGAAGCTTTATTGTATTTCATGCTTATTGGGATCCCAAGAGTGACTCCAAAACCGAAGTGACTCCAGATAACTCTTGTGAGTGTTTTTTTTATAATAGATTCTTAAAGATTACAACATTTTAAAGACCCTATGACTATTGCTAAAACTATATGTATACACAAGAATTGTGGTTGAAATTACATATTCACTCTTTCTGTCATACTTCAGACTTATATTGTAGATAAACACAATGAGATTAGAAATTCTGAACCAGATTCAGGATAGAGAAAAAGAATATATATATTTTTAGTTTTATTGACATTTAATTTATATATTCTGAAACACACAAAATACACATTTCCTGGATTTTGGTAAATGTATACATCCATTTCAAACCACAACAGTCAGTGTATAAAACATTTCTGCCACCATAGAACATTCCTTGTGCTGTTTTCTCAGGCAATCTCCTCCTCTTCCTGCCCTCAGAAGTCATTTTTCTGATATCTATCACCACAGATCAATTTTGTCTATTCTCAAACGTCATATAGATGAAGTCATGTATTACGCATTTTTTGGGGGGTCTGACTTCTTTTGCTCAACATAGTATTTAGAGATTCAACCACGCTGTGCAGTTCAGTAATTCATTCCTTTTTACTGCCGAGAAGTATTCCAGCAATATATGTGGTACATGTGAATATAACACAATTTGTTTACTTATTTTCCAGTTGTTGAACATTTAGATTGTTTCAGTTTTTAGCTATTGTGGATGTGGTGGTGTTGTGACTGTTAAATTAACATTTGTTACATAGAGGCCCAGCGTATCAGATGGTGAGCCAAAGTTCAACAAGAAACTGGGAGTGAACGTGAGAGAGAGATGTTTATTACTCACAGTTGCCCTGAGTGGCCCCGTGGGGACATCAAGTTTGGGTGCAGGTAGACAGAGTGTGGCAGCACGTGGGGCACACATATGTGTGCCTTTATTCGGGTGGATTGCCTTGGGATTCCCAAGCTAAGGCTGGTCAAACCAAAAAGAATATTGGGCTTCCCTGGTGGCTCAGATGATAAAGGATTTGCCTGAAATGTGGGAGGCCCCAGTTGTATTCTGTCCCTGTTGGGAAGATCCCCTGGAGGAGGAAATGGCAACCCACTCCAGTATTCTTGCCTGGAGAATCCCGTGGACAAAGGAGCCTGGCAGGCTATAGTCTATGGGGTCACAAAGAGTCCAACATGACTGAGTGACTAACATTTCCTGGGATAGTGGGACAGGGACAGAGGGAGGATGTCTTATCTAAATACAAAGGGAAGGCTTGCGCTTATCACAAGGTCATTAAGGGAATCATACCGGGAACTTACCTGTGACCCTGCAGGCTGTAATGTAGCGCATGCCCCTTCAGGAGGGGCTGGTGTCAGTTCAAGGTCCCTGCAGGCTGCTTGGCCACACAAAATACACGTGGAGGGAAAAATATTATGAAGTAGTTCAGTTAGACTCTCAATAAGTGGCTATTAATATCCTCACATAATTTATTTTGAGGATATATATATATTTAATTTTATAAGATTGCCAAATAATTTTCAAAGGGGTTTATCATTTTCATTTTTACAAATGATATGAGATCCATTTGCTCTATAGTCTCACTAATTGGTGAAAGTTACTAATAACATAAGTATTTCCACTTTGTTTTCCCCTTTAAAGATTATTTTGGCTATTCTAGATCATGTTAATTTGAATACAAATTTTATAATCAGCTTTTCAACTTCTACCAAAAAATCTGCTGGGATGTTCTTTGGGAAGACATTGCAACCTGTTATCTTAAAATCAGATCTTCTTATGTATGAACATATTATAGTTCTCCATTTAACAGATCTGTAATTTCTTTCAGCAATGTTTTATGGTTTTCAATGTGATATTCTTTCATATTTCTTTATATTTGTTCTTAGGTACTTTATATTTTTGCTTGCCAGTGAAAAAGATAACTTTTTGTATATTAGTCTTCTATCCTACAAACTTTGTTAAATCACTTTTGGTTTTTGCAGACTTCCTAGGATTTTTGTGTTTTCAACCATGACATCTGCAAATAGTGACTGTTCTACTCTTTCTTTTTTGAATATTATGCTTTTTGTTCTTTATTTTTTTATACCATCTTTCATTGGATAGTAAAATATTGCACAGAGATGAACAGAGGGAATAATCTTGCCTGTACCCTATATGAGAGGGAAAACATTCATTAATTCACCATTAAGTATGATGCTGGCTATATAGGTTTTTGTAGATGATTCTTATCAGCATGAGGATGTTCTTCTTATTCGTAGTTTGCCAAGAATATTTTTCAAGATTAGGTTGGATTGTTTCAATGGCCTTTTTCACATTTTTTGAGAGGATCATATGTTTCTTCTTTCAAAAATAAAATCATCATGAAGTATGTTGATTTGTGGGGGAGGAATTTAAACTAACATTGCATTGCAGAGATAAACCCCAGTTGGTCCTGATTTATTTTCCATTCCATATATTTCTGGATTTAATTTGCTAATGTTTGACTGAGGACTGTTATATTCACAACATTTACTTTTCTATTAGATTATACTGACCTCAATTATTGTATTATTAGATTATAGTGAAGGAATATTTGTGCAGAATTGATATTACATCTTTTTAAATTATTTGATAGAATTCACCAGTAACACTATCTGAGTTTGGAGTTCTTTTCATGTGAAAGTTTTGATTATGAATTCAGCTTCCTATGATCCACCTCCCAGAATACTGGAAATAAAAGCAAAAATAAACAAATGGGATTTAATTAAAATTAAAAGCTACTGCACAACAAAGGAAACTATAAGTAAGGTGAAAAGACAGCCTTCTGAATGGGAGAAAACAATAGCAAATGAAGCAACTGACAAACAACTAATCTCAAAAATATACAAGCAACTTATGCAGCTCAACTCCAGAAAAATAAATGACCCAATCAAAAAATGGGCCAAAGAACTAAATAGACATTTCTCCAAAGAAGACATACGGATGGCTAACAAACACATGAAAAGATGCTCAACATCACTCATTATCAGAGAAATGCAAATCAAGACCACAGTGAGGTACCATTTCACACCAGTCAGAATGGCTGCGATCCAAAAGTCTACAAGCAATAAATGCTGGAGAGGGTGTGGAGAAAAGGGAACCCTCTTACACTGTTGCTGGGAATGCAAACTAGTACAGCTACTATGGAAAACAGTGTGGAGATTCCTTAAAAAATTGCAAATAGAGCTGCCTTATGACCCAGCAATCCCACTGCTGGGCATACACACCGAGGAAACCAGAATTGAAAGAGACACGTGTACCCCAATGTTCATTGCAGCGCTGTTTATAATAACCAGGACATGGAAACAACCTAGATGTCCATCAGCAGATGAATGGATAAGAAAGCTGTGGTACATATACACAATGGAGTATTACTCAGCCATTAAAAAGAATACATTTGAATCAGTTCTAATGAGATGGATGAAACTGGAGCCAATTATACAGAGTGTAGTAAGCCAGAAAGAAAAACACCAATACAGTATACTGACACATATATACGGAATTTAGAAAGATGGTAATGATGACCCTGTATGCGAGACAGCAGAAGAAACACAGATGTATAGAACGGACTTTTGGACTCTGAGGGAGAGGGAGAGGGTGGGATGATTTGGGAGAATGGCATTGAAACATGTATACTATCATGTAAGAAACGAAGTGCCAGTCTATGTTCAATACAGGATACAGGATGCTTGGGGCTGGTGCGTGGGGATGATCCAGAGAGATGATGTGGGGTAGGAGGTGGGAGGGGGATTCAGGATTGGGAGCTTATATACACCCATGGTGGATTCGTGTCAATGTATGGCAAAACCAATACAGTATTGTAAAGTAAAATAAAGTAAAAATTAAAAAAAAAAATGAATTCAGCTTCCTGAAGGTAAAGAGTCATTTAAGTTTTCTGTTTCTTCTGTTTCGTAACTTGTATTAATCAAGGACTTTGTCCATTTCTTCTAGTATTAAATGTATTGGCATCAAATTGTTTATAACATTTCTTTACTATCCTTTAAATATTTGCATGATCTGAAGTGACATTCACTCTTCTTTCTTTATATTGGCAATTTTCTATAAGATTTTACTGTCAGGGCCTACTGATGTGGTTGACCTTTAAGAGAGCATTTCCTTTGTATGGCTTTTCCTTTGCAAAGTGTCAGGAGGACCATTTGGGACGTGCCCCTACCTAGAAGGCCCTGATAAGGGAAGAGAGGAGCCTTAATACAATGAGCTGCAAATGTTAGCCAGCATCTACTAATACAAGCTAAGAAAATACCTGTGGGGCTGGACATTTTTGGTGATTCATGAAGGGGAAAAAGGGAGCATTTATGGACTTGAGAGTACTTTCTAAGGATATAGTATTGAACACTTAGCAAACATCCCAGTAGGTAGCTTCAACTTGTTGCTAGAGTGCCTGCTGGAAGCTAAGAGAAAATGAGGGCTTATACAGGGCAATGTTGCAATACTTACATTGCTGTAGGAGAAAGTGGTAGAATAAAAGGGTCAAGAGAGAGAGCATGCTAAAGTGGATGTGAGAACAAAGGATATGCTCAGGTCTTACCTTCCATAAGGAAGTCCTGGAGGACATCCATTTACCAAGGCCATCCAGACTGTGCTGGTAAGAGAAGCATCAGCATGATGAGTGGTGGCTATTCAGGCCTGATGTGATTATATGAGAGGATTCTCAGATACTGGTTTGCTAATGGCAGTGGGTATCATGAGGGTTCAAACCAAGAGAGCCCAGTTAAGTGGCTCCTAGCAGCCCCAGTCCAAGGTGTTTCTATCATTTCAATGATCAGCCAGATCAGTATCTAAGGGGGCTTGACCTTCAGAGAAATATGGGGATGGTTAACGTAACATAGCTCTCCTGGAAGAAATAGATGTATAGTCAACAAGGACGGTTTAACTTATATGATGAAAAGAATTTCCAGGTGGTGCTAGTGGTAAAGAACCTGCCTGCCAATGCAGAAGGCATGAGATGTGAGTTTGATCCCTGGGTCAGGAAGGTCCCCTGGAGAAGGGTATGGCAACCCATTCCAGTACTCTTGCCTGGAGAATCGCATGGACAGAGGAGCCTGGTGGGCTATAGTACATGGGATCGCAGAGCTGGACACGACTGAAGTGTCTTAGGATGCACATATGATGTAAAGAAAGTAAAAATGGAGTTGTGAGGTGAATAGCACTGGCTGACATAGTTGAAATGGTGCCAAAGGCTGATCAATAACCCTTACAGTGTCTTTTTCATACTTTTTGAAGATTTCAAAGAGCACTATGAGCCCTTTCATGATATTTCATTAGATGTCTATGTCATTATTCATCTAGATTTTCCCCATTTCCCCAGTCAGTTAACACTTTAGCATATTGGAACTTAATAAACAATTCACTTCAGCTTTTTCTATGAATCTGTGTATTCAAGTCTTCATTTCACAGGGCACTGATGTTTATTTGCTTAAATTTTTGTTGAATTTAAAATACATGCAAACACAGTTTTTCAGCTATGCACTTGTATGCCTGGTAGTGTTGACTCCTGTCTCCCACTGGGAATAGAGTTGAAATAGATATTTCCAGATCTGCCTAGGATTTTATGCATGACTCTTAAAACTTTCCATCTCATTCATCATGTTTACTTATCATGAAGAAAATTATAATAATGTATATCCAGACATTATTATACCAAGGGAAAATTTCGTGCAAAGATGGGCACAATAAAGGACAGAAATGGTATGGACCTGACAGAAGCAGAAGATATTAAGAAGAGGTGGCAAGAATATACAGAAGAAATACACAAAAAAGATCTTCATGACCCAGATAATCACAATGGTGTGATCACTCGCCTAGAGCCAGACATCCTGGAATGCGAAGTCAAGTGGGCCTTAGGAAGCATCACTATGAGCAAAGCTAGTAGAGGTGATGGAATTGCAGTTGAGCTATTTCAAATCCTCAAAGATGATGCTGTGAAAGTGCTGCACTCAGTATGCCAGCAAATTTGGAAAACTCAGCAGTGGCCACAGGACTAGAAAATGTCAGTTTTCATATCAATCCCAAAGAAAGGCAATGCCAAAGAATGTTCAAAATATCACACAATTGCACTCATCTCACACGCTAGCAAAGTAATGTTCAAAATTCTCCAAGCCACGTTCTAACAGTACATGAACCGTGAACTTCCAGACGTTCAAGCTGGATTTAGAAAAGGCAGAGGAACCAGAGATCAGATTGCCAACATCCATTGGATCACAAAAAAGCAAGAGAGTTCCATAAAATCATCTATTTCTGCTTTATTGACTATGCCAAAGCCTTTGACTGTGTGGATCATAGCAAACTGTGGAAAATTCTTCAAGAGATGGGAATACCAGACCACCTGACCTGCCTCCTGTGAAATCTGTATGCAAGTCAAGAAGCAGTAGTTAGAACTGGACATGGAACAACAGACTGGTTCTGAATCAGGAAAGGAGTACATTAAGGCTATATATTTTCACCTCCTTATTTAACTTATATGCAGAGTACATCATGTGAAACGCCAGGCTGGATGAAGCACAAGCTGGAATTAAGATTTTTGGAAGAAATATCAATAACCTCAGATACGCAGATGACACCACCCTTATGGCATAAAGTGAAGGGGAACTAAAAAGCCTCTTGATAAAAGTGAAAGAGGAGAGCGAAAAGCTGGCTTAAAATTCAAAATTCAGAAGACTAAGATAATGGCATCTGGTCCCATCACTTCATGACAAATAGATGGAGAAATAATGGAAACAGTAAGAGACTTTATTAATTAGGGCTCCAAAATCACTGCAGATGGTGACTGCAGCCATGAAATGAAAAGACGCTTGCTGCTTGGAAGAAAAGCTATGACCAGCCTAGACAGCATATTAAAAAGCAAAGACATTACTTTGCCAACAAAGGTCTGTCTAGTCAAAGCTGTGTTTTTTCCACTAGTCATGTATGGATGTGAGAGTTGGACTATAAAGAAAGCTGAGTGCCGAAGAATTGATGCTTTTGAGCTGTGGTGTTGCAGAAGACTCTTGAGAGTCTGTTTGACTGCAAGGAGATCCAACCAGTGCATCCTAAAGGAAATCAGTCCTGAATATTCGGGAAGGACAGATGTTGAAGCTGAAACTCCAATACTTTGGCCACCTGATGTGAAGAACTAACTCATTGCAAAAGACTGTGATGCTGGGTAAGATTGAAGGCAGGAGGAGAAGGGGACGACAGAGGATGAGATGGTTGGATAGCATTACTGACTTGATGGATATGAGTTTGAGTAAGCTCCAGAAGTTGGTAGTGGACTGGGGATTCTAGTGAGCTACAGTCCATGGGGTTGCAAAGAGTAGGACACGACTGAGTGACTGAATTGAACTGATATCCAGATGGCAAGAATGGTTCTGCCCAAACCAAGAATTTATTTTTATTTCACTTTACTCCACTTTTCAAAATTTCTGGATAGTAGGACAGTGACAAGAATGACTTTTTTCCTTTTGATCACTTTGATCTTTCTTTATTTGCCACTGTACTCAGATACTTTTTTCTTTGTCAATTTAAGAGTTAACTTTGGCTTATGGCCTTGGATAAGAATTTTATATATGGATAACTTAATTCATTGTATTCAAAGTTAACAAGCTTCTATTTTATCAGTTCAGTTCAGTTCAGTTCAGTCACTCAGCTGTGTCCAACTTATTGGGATCCCATGGACTGCAGCATGCCAGGCCTTCCTGTCCATCACCAACTCCCGGAGTTTACTCAAACTATAACTAACACTTAATTGAACACTCAAGGCAGGACTATCAACCTTCTTTCAAGTCCAACAGTCAGCCATCGCTCCCACTCAAACCTGCTTTCAAGACCATTTCTAGAGACACACAAGATTTCCTTTTTCGCATTTCACCCGGAAAACACATCAAAATATTTGTTTCATTATGTTTGCTTTCCCCCAGCATAGAAAATATTTGCATTTCAAAGTATCCATCAGTATAATGTACTTTTGATGCTAAGAAAGCCAAGCTATTTACGACAGAATAATTCTGCTTAACTCCATGGAAACTGAATTCTCTCCATTTCTATCTTCAGTTTTCTAAATCTGTGTTTGTGTGTGTAACAGTATAAAATCATGAATTCTCCTCTCCTTTTCTAACCAGCTAAGTCAAAGATGGGAAGCAAATCATTAAGCTGAACAGGTGGTCTGTATGCTGGAGACAAAGTTTTGTCAACATTGAGCAGAACAGGATTTTCTGCCTTGTGCTTACAGAATCAATAATGAGCTCAATTTGCTATAAGGTACATGATATAGTAGATATGTAGATATAGTTGATAGAGGAAATGAAGGAGAAGAAAGTGACTGTATTAAGAAAGACATAATGTAAAACTAGTAAGGTCTTCTACATTGGATTGCTAACTTCCCGATTTATCGCAGACACACTGCAGAACAGGACCGTTTCAGCTTTCTCTGCAGTCCAGCTTCCTGGAAGGAGAAAATAATGGAAGCTTCACAGCTACTTTTCAGATTATATTAATAGCTCTCATTTACAAGAGATCAAAGTGAAAGCCACTCAGTCATGTCTGACTCTTTGTGACCCCATGGATCATAGCCTGCCAGGATCCTCTGTCCATGGAATTCTCCGGGCAAAAATATTGGAGTGGGTAGCTGTTTCCTTCTCCAGGGAATCTTCCCAATCCAGGGACTGAACCCAGGTCTCCTGCATTGCAGGAAGATTCTTTACCACCTGAGCCATCAGGGAAGCCCACATGTGATCAAAACTTAATTTAAATCAGATTAAGTAACAAAAGAACTATGTTAACTCATATAAGTAGAAACCCAAAGATATATACCAATTCAGGTGTGGCTGGATCTTACGGTTCAGATGGTATCTTCAAGCCTGTATGTCTTCATCTTTAAGCTCTGTTTTATCTGTGTGGTTGTCATCCTCTGACAGGCATCCCTCCTGTTAGCAGAGGAGACCCTCATAGCTCCAAGCTCATATATTAACCATTCAGTAACTTCACAGAATTTTGAGCATTACTTTGCTAGCATGTGAGATGAGTGCAATTGTGCAGTAGTTTGAACATTCTTTGGCATTGCCTTTCTTTGGGATTGGAATGAAAACTGACCTTTAGCAGTCATGTGACCACTGATGAGTTTTCCAAATTTGTTGGCATATTGAATGCAGCACTTTCACCGCATCATCTTTTAGGATTTGTAATAGCTCAACTGGAATTCCAGAAAAACATCTACCTCTGCTTTATTGACTATGCCAAAGCCTTTGACTGTGTGGGTCAAAAAAAAAAACTGTGGAAAATTCTTCAAGAGTTGGGAATACCAGACCACCTTACCTGCCATCTGAGAAATTTGTATGCAGGTCAAGAAGCAACAGTTATAACTGGACATGGAACAACAGACTGGTTCCAAATCAGGAAAGGAGTACATCAAGGCTGTATTTTGTCACCATGCTTATATAACTTATATGCAGAGCACATCATGTGAAACGCCAGGCTGGATGAAGCACAAGCTGGAATCAAGATTTCTGGGAGAAAAATCAATAACCTCAGATACACAGATGACATCACGCTTATGACAGAAAGTGAAGAAGAATTAAAGAGCCTCTTGATAAAAGTGAAAGAGGAGAGTGAAGATGTTGGCTTAAAACTCAACATTCAGAAAACTAACATCATGGCATCTGGTCCCATCACTTCATGGCAAATAGGTGAAGAAATAATGGAAACAGTGAGAGACTTTATTAATTAGGGCTCGAAAACCAGTGCAGATGGTGACTGCAGCCATGAAATTAAAAGACTTGCTGCTTGGAAGAAAAGCTATGACCAAACTAATGAGCATATTAAAAAGCAGAGACATTACTTTGTCAGCAGAAGTCCATCTAGTCAAAGCTGTGGGTTTTCTAGTAGTCATGTATGGATGTGAGAGTTGGACTATAAAGAAAGCTGAGCAGTGAAGAATTGATGCTTTTGAACTGTGGTGTTGGAAAAGACTCTTGAGAGTCTGTTGGACTGCAAGGAGATCCAACCAGTCCATCCTAAAGGAAATCAGTCCTGAATATTCATTGGAAGGACTGATGCAGAAGCTGAAACTCCATAATTTGGCCATCTACCTGATGCAAAGATCTGACTCATTTGAAAAGACCCTAATGCTGGGAAAGATTCAAGGTGGGAGAAGGGGAGACAGAGGATGAGATGGTTGGATGGCATCACTGACTCAATGGACATGAGTTTGAATAAGCTCCAGGTGTTGGTGATGGACAGGGAGGCCTGGTGTACTGCAGTCCACGGGATTGCAAAGAGTAGGACACGACTGAGCAGCTGAACTGAACTGAACTTCACTTCACAGAAGAAGGAACTTCTACTTGAGTAGTTCAGATGGAAAACAAGATTCTGTTTTGTTTCAGTTGAGGCATGCACCCAGCCAATGGCAGAGGATGCAGTCAGACCACCCTGACTGTTCAAAATGCCCTCAAGAAAGAGGGATTCTGATGCCAAAAAAAGTGGAGAAGGAATGTTAGACTGACAAAACTAATGAATGCCTTTAAAAATTACCTTTTCTACTACCCTTAAATTATGGTTTTTTCTTTAATGGATAGAATTTTACTTCAAACTGGGAGCACACTGTGTCTCTAAGTTGGACAATTTGTGTCATAGCAACCAGCTCCAGCCTTAAGGAAAGGCTTAGAAAGAATTTCTGTGGCCGATGCAGTTAACTGGAGACTGGAGCCTCCTGACAACTCTCTTCACCTATGATATCTGGATATACTTGGTAAGTGTTAGTTGCTCAGTCGTGTCTGACTCTTTGAGACCCCATGGACTATAACTCTCCAGGCTCCTCTGTGCGTGGAATTCTCTAGGTAAGAATACTGGAGTGGGTAGCCATTCCCTTCTCCAGGGAATCTTCCTGACCCAGGGATCAAACCCAGATCTCCTGCGTTGCAGGCAGATTCTTTACCATCTGAGCCACGAGGGAAGCCCCATCTGTATTATATCTATATTACAATTTCTGTTAACTCATGTGTCTTCTTCACTAAAAACTATCTTCAAAGTAGGGAATCTGGCTTTTCATCTCTCTATTATGAATGTGTTGCCCAGTGTCTGACACAGAGCAGGTACTTATATGTATGTCGAATAAGTATATACATGCAAAATAAGTAAAATGAAAAAATAAATAATCCTTTTTTTTCCTCAAAGGTAAATCCAGGATGAGGGCAGGGGCTACTCTTTATGGTGGGGCGTGGGCTCCTCATTGCTGTGGCTTCTTTGTTGTAGAGGACGGGTTCGAGTTGCATGAGCTTCAGTAGGCATGGCACGTAGGCTTAGTACTTGTGCTGCACACGCTAAGTTGCCCCATGGTATGTGGGATCTTCCTGGACCAGAGATCAAACCCATGTCCCCTGCATTGACAGGTGGGTTCTTAACCACTAGACTACCAGGGAAGTTCTAAAACTATTCTTTCTATGTGGATGTGTTCCCATTTATGTGTTTGGAAGGGCAGTCTAATATTTTCTGGATTATTTAAATAATAGCTTTTAAATAATTACTTTCTTTCTGAGCTAAAATTGGCAATAGCTCTCAAATGTACTTAGGTTCCTATTTAACTCTAGATATCCAATAAAAGACTATGCGAAGACAATTACTGTAGTTTGTCTCCCTTCTAATGTCTTCTCCCTTGGGACACAAACATTCTCAACATTGACCTACAACCAGCTGCCATGCTTGAATAAGATACTTTCTCTGATCACCCCCTGCCTGAAGGCTTCTCTCTCTGAACACTCAAACCCTTAAACGTTGCCAGTTGGTAACTGATCCCCTTCTGCTATTTCTTATGACATATGTTTTCTTTCATTACCATCTATTTGACTTTGTCTCATTTTCTGCTGAACTTTTCACCCCTCGATATCTTTTTTTTCTCCTCACAGGTTATACACTATTAAAATTAATTTGTTCCCACTTTATATCTACTATCTACTTTGTATCTCTCCTAACCATTAATATAATGGGTACTATGCAGTTTCTTTATTGATTTATTGAGTAAAATATATGTTCTCATACCTTGCAAGTTTTGCATCCATTAAATCAGTCACTGCTACCCAAACTCTGCCTAAAAGAGGAAAAATCTGCTGTTAGCTAGGATTTGGTTCCATATCTACTATGATTAATAGGTGAAAAAGTACAGGTTAGTATTTCCCATCTCTTTTTCATTACTGTCTTTTAAGTAGTCTCAAATTCAAATGCTCATAGAGGCCAGGTAGATGACATGTCTGTGTATCTATGATGATGCTTTTAATAATTCTTAGGACACTGCATGCTATCATAAAGCAAAGAAGCTAGAAAAATGAACCTCTCTGGTGGTGTGCTCTGGATATGTAGAAATTGGACAGAATGTTCTCTCACGAGAGAAGAATAGCTCATTAGTGGCCTCAGTTAGGTCAGTCCATTAATCTCACAGTGTCAGCTCTACAGCAGAAGCTGAATGAAAGAACCTGAGAGACAGTCACTGGGATCCAGGAACCCAGAGGTCCTGTGTTAGCATCAGATGTTTTCTGGTCCATTAAACAATCACTGTGACTTCAAGGGCATATCAGGGGGAAAAATAATAATAAACACGGGCTACCTGGGTACTCATCATGACAGATGAGCTCCTCTTCCAGCCGCAAAACACAGGTATGATTGAAAGTTAAAGGTAAAGATGAAAAGGAAAGATCACCTAACAAAATTAAATAAATATTCTTTTTATCTGTAGTCCTAATTGACTGTCAAAAAAAATGGAGGGTAAAAATGGCATTTTGGGGCTAGGATAAAAATGTCTGCTTAATATTTAGTTACAAATGAGTCAATAACCTAGGCTTTATGTTAGTACGTGTGGATTAAGTATTTCAGCACATAAAAATGAACCTCAGGTGCTTAACAAATAAATGGCAAATCTTGTCCTATCCTGGGCTGATACTGGTTCATAAGAATCCTTTGGGGATCAAGAACTCATCATATGACTCTTCTACCTTCTAAGGCCTCCGGTGAAGTCTTCTATGTAAGACTGTCAGCCCAGAGAACAGAAAGACTTAGGAGAGGTTGGATCTGCTTTTCATCTCTATGGCAGGGTGGGTTCCTTGGGAAATACTCTCTGGGATGAAGATTTGTGTACAGAAGTATTTCAGGGGAGTGCTCTAAGAATCAAAATTGTGAAAGAATGAAAGAAACCTGATGAGCAGAAGAGAAGATGAGCTGTGATGTAGTCAAAACAAAGTCCTCAGCTGACCCACAGGGAGCTCTTGAGCTGAAATGGCCCCTAAGAACAGTTCAAAATTTAGGGCAGAGGCTTCCCTTGTGGCTCAGCTGGTACAGAATCTGCCTGCAATGCAGGAGACCTGGGTTCAATACCTGGGTTGGGAAGATCCCCTGGAGAAGGGAAAGGCTACCCACTCCAGTATTCTGGCCTGGAGAATTCCATAGACTGTATAGTCCATGGGGTCACAAATAGTTGAACATGACTGAGTGACTTTCACTTTCACTTTCACTTTAGGACTTAACACTCAGAAATTGATAAATGCAACAAAAATGCAAGTGAAGAAGTCAATGTCACCCTGTGATAGGGAGGAGCAGGGAAAGCAACTCTTTTCAGACAAAGTCAATTACTGGGAGTGGGTGAGCTGTCAGCACTGACAATGGCTGCTAGAGAATTTTAATGTCGAAGCAGGAGTTCTGGGTGGCACAATCCATTGTTCACTAGAAATTCCCTGTTTGGGAGTTGGCTCACTCATTGCTGCTCACATTAGTGAGAACTAGTTGAAAGTGAAAGTGAACGTGAAGTCGTTCAGTCATGTCCGACTCTTTGCGACCTCACGGACCTACCAAGCTCTGCGTCCATGGGATTTTCCAGGCAAGAATACTGAAGTGGGCTGCCGTTTCCTTCTCCAGGGGGTCTTCACAACCCAGGGATCGAACCCGGGTCTCCTGCATCGCAGACAGACGCTTTACCGTCTGAGCCACTTTAGGTGTCCTCAGTGAGATCTGAGGAATTTGGGAAATGTTGTCTTGTACAGTGGTGCACAAAGTAATTGTTCTATTAAATTCTTGAATAAAATAAGAATATAAGTCAATACATTGCTTCCCTCATTGAGAATGTTTTTCTGCAGAAAAAAATATAAGCTGAGCTTAACTGTGTGCTTGGTGATGCAGTTGCTTTACAAACTAGTATTAGCTCCTCATGTGCTTAGTCACTCAGTCGTGTCTGACTCTTTGTGACCCCATGGACTGTGGCTCACCAGGCTCCTCTGTTCAGTGGGATTCTCCAGGTGGGAATACTGGAGTGGGTTACCATGCCCTCCTCCAGGGGATCTTCCCAAACCAGGGCTCGAACCCAGGTCTCCCACACTGCAGGTGGATTCGTTACCATCTGAGTCACCAGGGAAGCCCATGAATACTGGAATGGGTAGCCTATCCCTCCTCCAGGGGATCTTCTTGACCCAGGAATTGAACCGGGCTCTCCTGCGTTGGAGGTGGATTCTTTGCCAGCTGAGTTACCAGGGAAGCCCAGTATTAGCTCCCTACAGCATCACAGATGAATAATAGTTTATAGAGTAACACCTTGTCCAGGCACCACACTGAGGAGTGTGGGTCCAGTAATATGCCCTGGAAGAGAAGACTGCGTGGATGTGGTGATCACTAATGATATTTACCACTGCCTGGGATTCTAGCCAGCCATCTTCTCCTGAAACATTCTTTTTTTGTCCCCATCTTGATTTAGTCTCTCTCTTGCTCATCTCGGGCTTCCCAGGTGATGCCAGTGGTAAAGAACCCGTCTACCAATGCAGGAGACATGAGAGATTTAAGAGAAGTAAGTTCAGTCCCCGGGTTTTGAAGATCCCCTGAAGGAAGAACTGGCAACCCAGGCCAGTATTTTTGCCTGGAGAATCCCATGGTCAGAGGAGCCTGGCGGGCTACAGTCCATAGGGTCTCAAAAAGTCAGATACGACTTAGGTGACTTAGCATACACATCTTCAATTAGTTTCACATTCTGAGATCACTGGTTGTTTTTGTTTTTGTTTTTCCTCTTGTTTTTGCTAATGTTATATTGAATTTTAGCTGCTGGCAAGATACTGCTTTTGCTGCTGTTTATTTTCCTAATTCCTGTAGCTCAAAAGGAACATTGTACACTCTGGCAATTGGAAATAATTATGGAAATTATTCCTTAGAGCACTGGGACAATGATGTTTGAGGCAGGTATAGTTTAGGAGATTCTGGAAAATCAGAAGAGGTAAATATATATGTATAAACATTTTGTTTTAAATGTTTATTCTTTTTTCAAAGGACAGTTGTTCCTTGGTCTGCTTTTCATCTAATTTTCTTTCCACTGGTTAGTTTTATTTGGTATTAACTGACAAGGAAAACAAAATGTATTTCAATGTTAATGTGATTTTCTCTGTTCTTTGATGGGAGGAAAATTACTCTGAGTGTATTTTTATTCCCGCACTTGTTTTTTTCTGTATGATTTGCCTGAGATATATCTCACTTGTCATCACATTTAGGCAGATACAAACTTTGCATATCTCGCTCCTCAGAGTAAAAGGCACAGTTTTCGGTCAGGCAGGCATATAATTTATCTTCCAAATGGTGAGTTAATTGTTCCAGACCCCTGAAAGATTAATTTATATTTCCTTATAAGAGGTACTTTGTAAAGGAAACTAATTTTATCTTCAGTAGGTTAATGAAGGAAAGAGATAAAGTTTTTGTTTTTTAATTTCATGTTCAAAAGGAGAGTAAGTCAGAAAAAGAAAAAAAGGGAAGATTTTCATCAGATGAAAATGTCAGACAACTGATTGCCATTTTACCCACCAAGATTTGTCTCTCTCTTTCCCTCATTGATTCTTTCACATTTTTTTCTCACTTGCACACTCTTAACTGCAGTATGAAGCAATGTTCTAAGGAGAAATATCTCAAATATCTTTAATAAAGACACAAATAATACAAAGTTTCCACTCTTTCTTTGAGGTACTAAAACCCTTCAAAATAGTTTTATGTGATGGGTCAATATTTGGAAGTCTTGAGCACTGAGACACATTATGCATATTTGCAACAACCCCATCTTTTTGTGCACCACGTTTTAGAAATTCTTCACCAAACCAACAATTCCTTTGGAACACTTTGAGATCTGCTGCTACAACAGTAGCCTTCTTCAAGGGTAACTTTACTTGTGCTCCTTATTAATTCCTGCAGGTGATGATGATGTGTTTTCTGATCTATCGATGAGGTGAAATTGAGGGAGAGCTGGCTTCCTCTAAGATCTACACATCTTTCTCAAATGTCAATGTGACTCTGAGGTTCTGACTACACTGCCATGTCCAAAATGAACACCAACAACCTGGCTGGCATATGGCAAGGTTTCTCAAGATCATGCCTTGGCTAGAAAAAAAAGTCATTTTCTTGATTCCTCTCTGCGTAAGTTAGAGAAATCATTTTATGGATTCCTCTTACATAAACTGTAGGAATCAGAAAATAAAGTGATGCAGAGAAGAAAATGTTTGTTATTTCTGGCTTTGAATTTTGTTAAATGCCTGGGTCCTTTTGGCCATCAGGATGGATCCATGGACTGAGCCGAACACTCTGACCTGGATTGTGCTGCTCCCAAGCTTTTCTCTCATCATCTGTGCAGTCCTCTCTCTCTGACCACTGATCTCATAAGCTCATGTGAGCTGCTTTGGTCTCTGCTATGTGATTTTCAGAGCAAAGTTTTCTAGAGTCCACCATTTCTTACGTATTCTTCATTTATGTCTATGTAGTGTTGCAGGAATCTAAGAATTTTCTCATGATTTGCACCAAATATTACTTTTTCTCTTTATCACTGGGGTGGCATATCCTCATGGATTTGAGAGAAGCTATATGTGGCAGGAGAAGCAACCCATGGCCAAGGAGTGGTGGGTGCCTGGGCGCAGGAGGGCTGAGAGGAGCTACGCCATGTTCAACGTCAGGAAGGGCGGCCATGAGGAGATACCCCTCATCCAAGGTAAGAGAAACCCAAGTAAGACTGCGGCACATCAGGCTCTTCTGTCCTCCACTATCTCCTACAGTTTGCTCAAATTCATGTCCATTGAGTGGGTGATGCTAACCATATCATCATCTGCCACCCTCTTCTTCTCCTGCCTTTAATCTTCCCCAGTGTCTTTTCCGGTGAGTTGGCTCTTCTCATCAGGTGGTCAAAGTATTGGAGCCTTAGCTTCAGGACCATTCTTCCCAATTAACATTCAGGGTTGTTTTCCTTAGGATTGACTTGGTTGGATCTCCTGCCACATATCAGTTCAGTTTAGTACAGTCGCTCAGTCGTGTCCGACTCTTTGTGACCCCATGAATCACAGCACACCAGGCCTCCCTGTCTCTCACCAACTCCCGGAGTTCACCCAAACCCATGTCCATTGAGTCAGTGATGCCATCCAACCATCACATCTTCTGTCATCCCCTTCTCCTCCTGCCCTCAATCTTTCCCAGCATCAGGGTCTTTTCCAATGAGTCAGCTCTTCACATCAGGTGGCCAAAGTACTGGAGTTTCAGTTTCAACATCACTCCTTCCAATGAACACGCAGGACTGATCTCCTTTAGGATGGACTGGTTGGATATCCTTACAGTCCAAGGGACTCTCAAGAGTCTTCTCCAACACCACAGTTCAAAAACATGAATTCTTCAGTGCTCAGCTTTCTTCACAGACAAAGTCTCACATCCATACATGACCACTGGAAAAAACATAGGCTTAACTAGATGGACCTTTGTTGGCAAAGTAATGTCTCTGCTTTTGAATATGCTATCTAGGTTGGTCATAGCTTTCCTTCCAAGGAGTAAGCGTCTTTTAATTTCATGGCTGCAATCACCATCTGCAGTGATTTTGGAGTCCAAAAAATAAACTCTGACATGGTTTCCACTGTTTCCCCATCTATTTCCCATGAAGTGATGGGACCAGATGCCATGATCTTAGTTTTCTGACTGTTGAGCTTTAAGCCAACTTTTTCACTCTCCTCTTTCACATTCATCAAGAGGCTTTTAAGTTCCTCTTCACTTTCTGCCATAAGGGTGGTGTCATCTGCATATCTGAGGTTATTGATATTTCTCCCAGCAAACTTGATTCCAGCTTGTGCTTCTTCCAGCCCAGCGTTTCTCATGATGTACTCTGCATAGAAGTTAAATAAACAGGGTGACAATATACAGCCTTGACGTACTCCTTTTCCTATTTGGAACCAGTCTGTTGTTCTATGTCCAGTTCTAACTGTTGCTTGCTGACCTGCATATAGGTTTCTCAAGAGGCAGGTCAGATGGTCTGGTATTCCCATCGCTTTCAGAATTTTCCACAGTTTATTGTGATCCACACAGTCCAAGGCTTTGGCATAGTCAAAGAAGAAATAGATGTTTTTCTGGAACTCTCTTGCTTTTTCACTGATCCAGTGGATTTTGGCAATTTGTTATCTGGTTCCTCTGCCTTTTCTAAAACCAGCTTGAACATCTGGAAGTTCACAGTTGACGTATTGCTGAAGCCTGGCTTGGAGAATTTTGAGCATTACTTTACTAGCGTGTGAGATGAGTGCAATTGTGCAGTAGTTTGAGCATTCTTTGGCATTGCCTTTGCTTGGGATTGGAATGAAAACTGACCTTTTCCAGTCCTGTGACCACTGCTGAGTTGTCCAAATTTGCTGACATATTGAGTGCAGCATCATCTTTCAGGATTTGAAATAGCTCAACTGGAATTCCATCACCTCTACTAGCTTTGTTCATAGTGATGCTTTCTAAGGCCCACTTGACTTCACATTCCAGGATGTCTGGCTCTAGGTGAGTGATCACACCATCGTGATTATCTGGGTCATGAAGATGTTTTTTGTACAGTTCTTCTGTGTATTCTTGTTACCTCTTCTTAATATCTTCTGCTTCTGTTAGGTCCATACCATTTCTGTTCTTTATCAAGCCCATTTTGCATGAAATGTTCCCTTGGTATCTCTAATTTTCTTGAAGAGATCTCTAGTCTTTCCCATTCTGTTGTTTTCCTCTATTTATTTGCACTGATTGCTGAGGAATGCGTTTTCATCTCTCCTTGCTATTCTTTGGAACTCTGCATTCAGATGCTTATATCTTTCCTTTTCTCCTTTGCTTTTCACTTGTCTTCTTTTCACAACTATTTGTAAGGCCTCCCCAGAAAGCCATTTTGCTTTTTTGCATTTCTTTTCCATGAGGATGGTCTTGATTCCTGTCTCCTGTACAATGTCACGAACCTCCGTCCATAGTTCATCAGGCACTCTATTTATCAGATCTAGTCCGTTAAATCTATTTCTCATTTTTACTGTATAATCATAAAGAATTTGATTTAGGTCATACCTGAATGGGCTAGTGGTTTTCCCTACTTTCTTCAATTTAAGTCTGAAATTGGCAATAAGGCGTTCATGATCTGAGCCACAGTCAGTAATGCTCAAAATTCTCCAAGCCAGGCTTCAGCAGTAAATGAACCGTGAACTTCCAGATGTTCAAGCTGGTTTTAGAAAAAGCAGAGGAACCGGAGATCAAATTGCCAACATCCACTGGATCAGCAAAAAAGCAAGAGAGTTCCAGAAAAACATCTATTTCTTCTTTATTGACTATGCCAAAGCCTTGGACTGTGTGGATCACAATAAACTGTGGAAAATTCTGAAAGAGATGGGAATACCAGACCATCTGACCTGCCTCTTGAGAAACCTATATGCAGGTCAGGAAGCAATAGTTAGAATTGGACATGGAACAACAGATTGGTTCCAAATAGGAAAAGGAGTACGTCAAGGCTGTAGATTGTCACCCTGTTTATTTAACTTCTATGCAGAGTACATCATGAGAAATGCTGGGCTGGAAGAAGCACAAGCTGGAATCAAGTTTGCTGGGAGAAATATCAATAACCTCAGATATGCAGATGACACCACCCTTATGGCAGAAAGTGAAGAGGAACTAAAATGCCTCTTGATGAATGTGAAAGAGGAGAGTGAAAAAGTTGGCTTAAAGCTCAACAGTCAGAAAACTAAGATCATGGCATCTGGTCCCATCACTTCATGGGAAATAGATAGGGAAACAGTGGAAACAATGTCAGACTTTATTTTTTGGACTCCAAAATCACTGCAGATGGTGATTGCAGCCATGAAATTAAAAGACACTTACTCCTTGGAAGGAAAGCTATGACCAACCTAGATAGCATATTCAAAAGCAGAGACATTACTTTGCCAACAAAGGTCCATCTAGTTAAGCCTATGTTTTTTCCAGTGGTCATGTATGGATGCAAGAGTTGGACTATGAAGAGAGCTGAGCATGGAAGAATTGATGCTTTTGAACTGTGGTGTTGGAGAAGACTCTTGAGAGTCCGTTGGACTGCAAGGAGATCCAGCCAGTCCATTCTAAAGGAGATCAGCCCTGGGATTTCTTTGGAAGAAATGATGCTAAAGCTGAAACTCCAGTACTTTGACCACTTCATGCAAAGACTTGACTCATTGGAAAAGACTCTGATGCTGGGAGGGATTAGGGACAGGAGGACAAGGGGACGACAGAGGATGAGATGGCTGGATGGCAACACTGACTTGATGGACATGAGTTTGAGTGAATTCTGGGAGTTCGTGTTGGAGAGCGAGGCCTGGCGTGCTGCAATTCAAGGGGTCACAAGAGTCGGATATGACTGAGCGACTGAACTGAACTGAAGTGGTAGTTTTTGGAGAAAACTCCCAAGAATTTTCTTGGCATTGCTTTGTGTCTCACAGAAAATCCATTAGGGATTGATGGTTTTCTTTTTTCACTGAAAGGTAGACATGGCAACAATTTAATTTAAAATTATATTGCCTAACATGTGTGAGAAAACGGATCATTTTAAAGCTCTGAGCTTTGGAAAGGCTTATCCAGAATAATTTGGGCAGCTAGTTTCCTGAATCGAAGTTTTAAAAAGCAAACTACTTCTCCTATCACAATCAAATCAATGTTTATAAGTTTCCTTAGATAAATCACAGATTTGGTTCATTAAATTGACTGTACTTGGAATCTGCAGGAAGAAGACCTTGCTTAGTTATTCTCAGGCAAATCCAGCTCTCATCTTGTTGAAAATCACTAAGCAATGATCAGCATCATTTCTTCACATTATGTATTTCTTCCCCCAAGAGAGCCAGATAAACAGCAATCATGGCTTTCAGGGTGGCTGGGTCTGAAAAGTTGAGATTAGATAGGTAGGTAGATAAATATTTTTATCAAAATTTTCACCTTTCCACTTTGCATCTAAAAAGGGGATATATTTTTTAAAACAATGAGTGTGAATCAATAAGCATCAGTGACTTTAAGAAAATTATCAGTGTTATGATCATTTGGCTTTAACTGAAGTTTTTCTCAGTTAGTCCATAATTATTACATTTGACATTGCCAAGAGGGAAAAGAAATTCATTTTGATATGCCAATGTACTTGGAAAGTTTTTTTTAATTGGTGGAAAATTGCTTATAATGTTGTGTTGATTTCTGCCTTACAACAACATGAATCAGTCATAATTTTATATATATATATATATATATATATATATCTCCCCTCTCCCTTGAGCCTCACTCCCCTCTCCCCATCCCACTCCTCTGTGTCATCACAGAGCTCCAGGCTTGGCTCCCTGTGTTATGTAGCAAATTCCCACTAACTGGCTGTCTGACTCATGACAGTGTTATGTACGTCTATGCTACTTTCTTAATGCACTCCTCCCTCACCTTCCCCCACTGAGTCCACAAGTCCATTCTCTACTGCTTTCATCAGTACCGGTTTTCTAGATTCTGTATATATACTAATATAACTTGGGAAGTTTTGACAACAGCCAAACTGAACAAATGCTTTTCGTTTTTCCTCAGTTTAATTAAGAGAAATTCTTACATTTAGCTTTTGCCAGATTGTCTTTGGATCCAGAAGCAAGTGGAAAATTTATTTGAATTATTTTATTTCTTTAATAAGCAGGAAAGGTTTTCCTAGATAAGATCATTCATATGTGATTCCACCACTCATATCTTCCAAAGAAAATCCTCCATGAAACAGAAGAATTCCTTTTGACTAGTAGTATTGCAGTGTTAATTTATACACACATATACCCCTCAGTTGTACATCAACATTTTACAAAGTTGAAATAGTTTTTTATCTTAGGATCACTGTATATAGTTTATCAGAAAGCTGGGAGTATCAAGAATTTGTCTCTGAAAAGAGAAACATGCTTGTTTTGCTATATGCTAACTATTCTCTATAGTTAGAGAATGAACTATTTGGTTAACAAAATATTATGATTTGTAGAAATTGACCATATATGAATTAAATATATGCATTATATATATACATATATATGTATATGAATCTAAGTACAAGTTCTTGCATTTAGGACTTTGGAAAAGCAGTTTTGGAGAAGGAGGCAGTTTGAGAGTATAAATACTGCTATTGGCAGTGGTATGTCTATATCTATATACCTTAACTTTGATTTTTCCTTTGCTTTTTCTTTCGCTTCCAGGCTTTGATTATGAATTTTTCTGTGATAATTTTGGATCAGTGTTTATTCCTTAATCTCTCCACAATAATCCTTTTATACCTAGAATAACTCATCTATGTTGGGCTTCCTACTTTTTACCCTCTGATACTCTGTTGCAATCCCGTCTCTCTCTCAAATAAGTTAAAATCCCTGACTCTGCTTTTGGGATGAAACACTGAACTTGTCCTCACCTGCACATGGGACTGAGATACCCTCTGGACATCTCAGGGTTTATGCCAGGGGTTGTATGATTCCATGTAAACCCTGTAACCATGCCTCATGCGTAGGGAGCATTGGTAATGGTTAGTGAACAATTTTATTTCCTTTTACTGATGAAGGAAATGAGGCAGAATTATGTTTACATGTGTACTGTCTTTTAAAAATATTTACTTTTGGTTGTGCCATGTCTTCGTTGCTGCATGAGGGATTTCTCTAGTTGTGGTGAGCAGGGGCGACTCTCTAGCTGTGGTATGCGGGCTTCTCACTGCGGTGGCTTCTCCTGTTGTGGAGCATAGCTCTAGGGTGTGTGGACTTCAGCAGTTGTGGTGCATGAGCTTAGTTACTCTGAGGCATGTGGGATCTTTCTGGACCAGGGATTGAAGCTCTGTCCCCTGCACTGGCAGGCAGATTCTTAACTACTGGACCACCAGGGAAGCTCTATAGACTGTCTTTATTTCTCTTTGCTATGTACTTTAGACCATCTGACACTTATATTCCCTTTTTGGACTTTTTATGTAAATTGCAATTTCTAAACCTTCCGTAATGCTATTGACAGAGTTTCTTTCTTTAAGTCAGTCTCAAGTTGATGTAGAACAAAACTGTATATATTTCTGTAAAACCTGATTAAGTCTTTTATGCAAAATATAAACTTTAAATATGGGATTATTATGCAAGAACAAGTTGTTCATTTGCTCTGAATCACCAGTATCCATGATATCAATGGGAGAATAGAATTAATATTCATGAAACATCCTTTAAGCTGTGGAAAGCCTTCATTTTCATTAGTAGATACTAATATTTAGTGTTGGTGTTATGCAAAAGGTGAAATAAAAAATATTCTGAATCACATGTATAAAGTATTTTGTTACTTCGAGGCTTTTCTGGGTAACATTAACAAATGAACATAAATGTGGCACCTTTGTAAAATTCAAAATAAGTGAAGAGAAGGGGGATACTTCAGAAAATTACTATGCAGACAGAGTAGGCAAAGTAATACAACTGTGGGGTCAATATTGGAAATGAAGAGACAGCTGCTAAAAACAAGTTATTAAATATCTCTGTTCTGAAGAAGAGAAGTTCATCTAGGCAAAAACCTATTTTGGGAAGCAATGCTCAGTTAAATAGAATGAGAACAACAACTGCATTTGCTAAAAATGAGACATGAATCTTTGTTTTAATATTTTCTCCCTGTTATGAAGTCAAGAATTTGAAGCTGTGTACACTAAAAATACCACCAGGATGGCTGAGTCATTATGGTGTTGGACTTAAGATCCAAAGGACATGTATCCACCTGGGTTTGAACCCCACTTCCGGTAGAATTACTTTAGCAGGAAATGAAAGTTTCTTGTGCAAAGTTGGAAAACAGTCTACCATATAGTTGACTCTGAACTCTTTAGAGCTTCCCAGGTGGCTCAGTGGTAAAGAAACTGCCTGCCAATGCAGGAAATGTAGGAGACATGAGTTCAATCCCTGGGTCAGGAAGACCCCCTGGAGAAGTAAGTGGTAACCCATTCCAGTATTCTTGCCTGGAAAATCAAATGGACAGAGGAGCCTGGCGAACCACAGTCCATGTGGTTGCAAGGTTGGACACAACTTAGCAATTAGACCACCACTACCACCAAAAATTAAAATAAAGCCTGCCACGTGTGTTGCATTAATAGTCTGTAATAGTCTGACCCAGACTTGCCTGGAGTGTCCAGGAGTCTCCAGCAGAGGCATTGGTCAGCAGTGGCCTGCTGCAGGGTTGGGGGCACTGAGTGTGGCAGTGCCTGCATGGGACCTTTTGAAGGAGGTCCCTTCACTACCTCCCCCATAGTTTGGCCTCAGGTCAAACAACAGGGAGGGAACCCAGCCCCACCCATCAACAGAAAATTGGATTAAAGATTTACTGAGCATGGCACCCCCATCAGAACAAGGCCCAGTTTCCCCCTCAGTCAGTCTCTCCCGTCAGGAAGCTTTCATAAGCTTCTTATCCTTCTTCATCAGAGGGCAGACAGAATGAAAACCACAACCACAGAAAACTAATCAAACAGCCTTGGCTAGCTCAGTGAAACTATGAGCCATGTTGTGTAGGGCCACCTAAGACTGACGGGTCATGGTGGAGAGTTCTGACAAAATGCAGTCCATTGGAGAAGGGAATGGCAAACCACTTCAGTATTCTTGCGTTGAGAACACCATGACAGTATGAAAAGGCAAAAAAGCTTTGTGTAACTGCATCCACATAGTAGGTCAGAAAACTAAGCTTGGAAAAAAGAGATGGTGTCACTACAGAGGATAAGTAACTTATTCAAACTACAGCAAGGACAAAATACCCAAATTTCATTTAAGTGGCTTTTTTATTCCTATAAACTTGCTTTAGAATCTCTAGTATTTCTAAAGCAATACTTTATTGCTTTAAAGGAAGCAATAAAAAATGGCCAAATAACTATAATAGATATTTCTTTAAGGAAGATATACAAATGGCTGATAAGCATGTGAAAATATGATCAAATAGAAGCTACTCTAATTATGTAATGAATAAAAAATTCAGTAATTTGGCCAGATTAAAAATCAATAGCAAAGATCAATAACCTTTCTGTATTTCGACAGTCATCAGTTAGAACATGCAATGTACTATTTGCAATAGAAACACATAAGATAGCAAATTTAAATCAGCTGGGAAACACATATAAGAGGGAGGTATATATGGACATTTAGCCTGTAGTTTTGAGTCTTCTATAGTATTTTACATATTACATAACATTTGATTATTGGATCTTGTGTATATAATTTATTCATCTTTACATCAATTCCTATTAAGAATTTATATAACTTAGCTAGTGTCATTCCCATTTTATTTTTCTAACACAGTATTTCATAGTCTTTGCTTGACTTGTATATCAACTCCAAGTTCATGGCTCCTTTGAAATACAGCTTTTCTCAATTTCACATTATTTCTTCTACCTTCACATAACTACATAATTGTTTATTTTTCCCATTTATCCAGTTTTTCATTGTTCTCTCCACCTTGCTTTTTATCTTGTGATATTTGTAAAGTTGCTAAGGAATTCTGAACAATTAAACAACATTTTCAGATGCTTAAGTTAAAAAAAAAATCTTGTGTAAATCTATGAATAATTAAATGCTTTGTTATGGTTGGAATTTATTTACAAAATTCCTTAGTTGCAACTTTTTTTTTTTTTTTTTCGTTTTCATAGGTAATTTTATTTGGTTTTTAGAAAAATATATACAATAAATGGAACCTCAGTTTTCTTAAATAGTCTTAAATTAAAAGTATGCAAGTGAGAGGACAAGTGTATTTCCACAGTCAGGACATCAACACTGTTTAATACAAAGTGGCAGATAGGCATTCTGCAGCAAGTCACAAACGTGTACAGGAATGGTAGGAAGTGAGTAGGAGCAGCTTGAGACCAGTGGGCTAGCCAGCTCAGACAACACAGTGGGGGTGAAAGTTCTATCTTGCCCCTTTAGTGTGAATTTAAGAAAAGAATGATTTGCCTATCCTAGCCACTACAGCTTTTGAGTACAAACGTTTGAATGTGGGGAGAAGGCCCTCCAGGGCTCTGCTAACAAGCTAACTGGGCCAGCCGGAGCCTGCCCTTTCCGTTTGGTATTCAGCTGGACTGAGATGTATTAGGATTACCCGTCAGTCACAGTGCCACTGGTAGCAAATGTAATGAACTCAAAGGCTTGGAGTATTTGTAATGCCATTTGCTTTGGATGGGACCCCTGCTTTCTCCTGAACATTCTTCACGAATTCACAGTATCCAGGTGTTTGTGAAAGACCTTTTCATGTGGCAGCCGTCTGACTTCTACATAGTTTTGAGAAGTTAAGCAAGAAGGCAGCAGGAATTGCATTAGCTTCGTTTCAGCTCTGCCATTTCCCCTATATAATATACACTAGATTATATATACTAGATACTACAGTTACTCCAGGCCTACTTCTCTAGGGGCACAGATGTTCCCTCCACTGGTTCTGGGGCTTTTCAAGGAACTGCAACCTAATCATCGCGCCAGCCAGAGGCCAGTCTGTCATGGGATTTCCTGAGGAGCTTAAACGAACTGGATTATACAACTGCCACCAGGAACCACCTTCCTTCCTCACTCCATGCATTTGCTAATACATAAGCAAAGCAATGAGGCCAACGTCAGGAGCAACATCAGGCTTCGGGGTCGACACACACTTGCGTGAGTGGGAGAGAGAGGTAACAGGAAACAGGCCAGTTAGCCGTGGAGCTGGTGGTTCACTTAGGAATGAGAGGAAAGAGATCGGTATTTGGTTCTCTGTTCATCTATTTCCTGTTTCGTTTTCTTGATGCGACTAAAGATCTCCTTAAAAAGTGCTTTGTATTCTGGTGGCGTCGAGGTGGTGGGGGAGCTGATGGGCTCTGGGGTGACAGAAGCTGGGTCCCAGCTGAGGGTGCTGGGCTTGGGCTGGGCGTTCAGGGCAGCCAGGTCCTTGGCCGGAGCCCGGGAGGTCTGCACAGCCTTGTGGGACAGGCTGTCCTCCTCCTGCTGGCACTTCAGCAGCTCCTCGTACTTCGCCTTCAGGGCGCTGTACTGTGTGTCCACCTCGTGCAGAAGGGAGATGCCCCTCTGCTTCACCGCCTGGGCCCGGCGGATGCAGGTCTCCTCGTGGCCCCTCACAATGTCGCTGCCCGCCAGGCTGCTCAGCACTGTCTCGCTGCTGCTACGCTTGAGGGGCTTCCTGTGCGCTTCGGGCACGGTGAGGAGCATCTCGTCCAGCAGGCTCTGGCCGGGCTCTTTGAAAGGGACAAACAGAGAGTCCGGCACCAGCTTCTCCACCCCGTCCACAAAAGGGTGCTCCGCCTGCAGCATCTGCCGCATCTCGGCCACCTCTGCCTCCAGCTCCAGCGCGCGGGCCCGGTAGGCGTCCGTGGCTCCCAGCTGCTGCTCCAGCTCGCTGTTCTCCTTCAGCCCCAGCCCGTATTCCTCCTCCATGGTCACCCGCTTCTGCCGCTCCAGGCTCAGCTGGGCCTGCAGCATTGTCACTGTTTTCTTCAAATGCTCATTTTCTTCCTCATCGGGGCTTTGGTGACTTGGTAAGGAAGTGATCTTCTCGGCAAACACATGATCGTACACGAAGTGCCTAGAGATTCTGATTAGGCCTGAGGGCGATCTGATGAACAGTCAAGTTGAGGCCCACCAAATGCACGAGCTGGTCTCTCTCCTGGTCAGAGTCCTGGGCAACTTGTAACTGTACTTATTTGCTACCTGCCTCTTCCTGAGACTGAAAGCTCCATGAGGGCAGAAACTGTGTCTATTTTGCTCACCACTCCTCACATCTGGCATAGCACCTGCCTTACCACAGGTGTTCAAGAAATAGTTCTTAAATGAAGATTCAATCTCCAAAGTCTAAATTGTAAAAGGCTTTTCTTCAGGAAAAAAAACAAAAAACAAAAAACAAGCCTTCTGTTTGCCTGGATTTTGTTTGACTGAAATTTCAATTGGACTAAACAACAACAACAACAAAAACTATCACCTGTATGTTTAAGTGGTTTTGTTCAAACCACTGGTGGTCTAATAGCCAAGTGGCATTTCCTAAAAGGGTACTTTTAATCTACTGGGATCCAGAATGTGCCAATGTCACGAGATGTTCTCCTGCTTGCAAATGGAAGGTGGGCTCTTACTGGCGGAGGTCATACAGCTCTTTCAAAGACGAGAAGCTGGGGGCCGACTTCTCCTGGTCATGCCTCCCCTGGCTCCTTCTCCTTTGGCTGGATGATTTCAGCTCCTCCACTTGGCTCTGGAGGTGATCAATGTTCATTTGCAGGCATTCAATCGTTTCACTCAGACTCAGAATCTTTTCTTGTGAGGCCTTGCTGTCAGCAACGAGCTTTTGATTTGTTTCTTCCAGTTCCCTCGCTGTGACGTCTAATTGCTCATAAACCTTTGCATGCTGTTCATTCATCTGCCGCAGAAGCTCCACCTGCTTGGTCAGATACTCGATTTCCTGTAACTCCTCCTGATTGGTTGTGTACATCTGCTGAAGAGAATCCTCCAACTCTGTGTTTCGATCCAGTAATGTCTTCCCAAGCTCAGCTGCAAGTTGGAGGTCTTGCTGGAGGTCCTGGTGGTCGTACCACGGCTCGTCCTCCTTCATCTCAAACTCCTCCACCAGGTTTTCCGCCAGCATCTCGGCCGGCTCTTCTGAAGGCAGTGGCCCCCGCCGCCGCTGGCCCGCCTCAGCCGCTGCCCCCTAGTTGCAACTTTTTAAGCTCAAAATTTAGTAATAATTTTCTCATTGTATTTTGGCATCTGGATTTGCAGGAAAAAAATATCTGAGGATGTTTTGATGTTTATATCTTGTGATTAATTTTTTTTTTACAATTCAGACTTTTGGTTTAGTGGTACTTTTAATATTTGTAGCTCAAATATATTGTCAAACTTCTGTCTAAGTGTGGATTTATTTCAGCAATTTTTTCTCTTGTAAAGAGATATTGTTGTTGTTGTTGTTGTTTAGTCTCTTAGTTGCATCAGACTCTTTGTGATCCATGGCCTGCAGCATGCAAGACTTCCCTGTCCTTCATAGTCTCCCTGAGTGTGTTCAAATTCATGTCCATTGAGTCAGTGATAGCATCTGACTATCTCATCCTCTGCTGCCCTCTTCTTCTCCTGCCCTTAATCTTTCCCAGCATCAGGGTCTTTTCCAGTGAGTCGGCTCTTCCCATCAGGTGGCCAAAATATTGGAGCTTCAGCTTCAGCATCAGTCCTTCCAGTGAATATTCAGGATTGATTTCCTTTAGGATTGACTGGTTTGATCTCCTTGCTGTCCAAGGACTCTCAAGAGTCTTTTCCAGAAACACAACTCAAAAATATCAGTTCTTAGGTTCTCAGCCTGCTTTATGGTCCAACTTTCACATACACACATAACTACTGGAAAAACCATAGCTTTGACTATATGGACCTTTGTCTGCAAAGTGATGTCTTTGCTTTCTAATATGCTGTCTGGTTTTATTATAGCTTTCCTTCCAAAGAGTGTACATGCATGCTAAGTCGCTTCAGTCATGTATGACTGTGCAACGCTATGGACTGTAGCTTGCCAGGCTCCTCTGTTCATGGGATTCCACAGGCAAGAATAATGGAGTGGGTTACCATGCCCTCTTCCAGTGGATATTCCCAACCCAAGGATCAAACCCACGTCTCTTATGTCTCCTGCATTGGCAGGTGGATTCTTTACCACCAGCACCACCTGGGAAGCTCCTTCCAAGGAGCAAGTGTCTTTTAATTTCATGGCTGTAGTCACTATCTGCAGTGATTTTGGAGGTCAAGAAAATAAAATCTGGCAAGAATACCGGAGTGGTTTGCCATTCCCTCTTCTAGTGACCATGTTTTGTCAGAATGCTTCACTATGACCCGTCAGTCTTGAGTAGCCCTACATGGCATGGCTCATAGCTTCATTGAGTTATGCAAGCCCCTTCCCCACAACAGGGCTGTGGTCCATGAAAGGGTAAAGAAATATAAATGAACTCAATTTGGATTTCCTGCTTAGACTTTGGAGATCATTTCAAATTTACTAATCTATTCATTCTCTTTCTTTCCTTTCCAAAATATGTTTATGCTCTCTGTATTGCTGATCTTCTCTCTAGTCATTCTTTATTTCTCTCTTTTTCCTTCTCTTTTCTTGGAAGTGTGTTGTTTGTCCTCCTATCTCTGATCTGGTTTTCTACTCCATCTCTTTGGCTTACTTGTTTTGGATAAAGAAGTTTATATTGCTACTCTTGATTTTGGAGTTTTTTCCCTGCTCCTGCCTTATTTCAGTTTTCTCCCTTTTAATCTCAGCCTTCTTGATTTCACTGAAGTTTGTCTTTCCATTGGTATTTATTCTCTCCATCATTGGAAGCCATATAATTTTAGACTTTGTGTTCTGAAGTTTTATTATGCATCTTTCAGTCTCAGAGGCACAATGAGATATCATTATACACTGCTTATCTTGGCTAAAATATAAAAGATTTGTAATATCAATATCAATTCCTGGTATTGGATGATTGGAGTGATTGGCACTGTCATAAACTCATGGCTAGGGGTGGAAATGCAAAACATAACATACAGTTTGGAAAACAGTTGGGCATATTCAAATAAAGGTAAATGTTCACTTACCATACAACCCAAATTCCTATTCTCAGATATTTATCTTACAGAAATGGTATTTCCGTGCAAAGATTTGCAGTTAAATGTTTATAGGTGCTTTACACCTAATAGCCTAGCCAAAATATGTAAGAAATTATGTGTTTAACTGATTAATGCAGATTGTGGCATATTGATAAAATGAAATCTTACTTAGAGAAAAGAAAAGGAGCCACTACTAAAAGAAGCAGAAATATGGATGAAAGCTCAAGAGCATTATGTTAAACCAGGAAAAAGGTCATACACTGTATAATTTCATCTTATAAGATTCTAGGAAAGACAAAACTGTAATGAGAAAACCAGTCAAAGTTTGTCAGGGTCAAGGGGTGAGGAAGATAATTGCCTGCCAAGAGATGTGAAGCAATTTTGGAGGGTGATGGAGACATTCTGTTTTTTATTAGGAGGCAGTTTGTGCAGTTGTGTACTTTTGTCAAACTCATCCTATTTCACACCTAAACGTTGTGAACATGATTGTGTGTAAATAAGACACCCAAATCCTGGTAATGATTTACAACTATGAGTGAAGAACACATAGACTTTCTGATCAGGATATGATGGTCTGAGGAGGACAGGTCCGCTTGTTGTCTTTTGTCTGGGGATGCCTAATATGCATCCAAACAAGAGGAAATCTCATAATAATCCAGAGTGATCCATGATCCGTAAAATGTCATCCTTGTTCCTCAGCACTGCACAAGGCTGGAGGATCTATGTCAGATTAAAGGATATTAAAGACATGTGACCACAAGACACAATGTATGCTCCTGTGTTAGCGGGAGAAAAGTGCCACAACAAACTGTTATTAGGATAGTTGACCAAATTAGAATGTGGGCTATAGTCTAGATATCATAATATACTGTATCCATGTTCGATTTTCTGAATATTTAAATCAA
Organism: Capricornis sumatraensis; assembly: GCF_032405125.1. Lineage (NCBI taxonomy): Eukaryota > Metazoa > Chordata > Mammalia > Artiodactyla > Bovidae > Capricornis > Capricornis sumatraensis. The sequence goes on from NC_091071.1 coordinate 141,393,281, forward strand.
TTGTGGATATGTGTCCTTATTCTTAGGAAACAAGTACATAATAAAGTATTATGAGGTAAATTTGACAAATGGTATGATAAATATCAAAAGGGAGAGAGAGTGTGTGTGAGGAAAGAGAGAGAAAGAGAAATTATAAAGAAGAATGATGAAATATTAAAAATTGGTGAATCGAGGTACAGGATTGCAGTAGAAAAAAACAGTTGTTCTTGGAAAGATATCCATGTCCTAATCCATAGAACCTGATATGATGATCCCTTACACAGCAGAAGGAATGTTACAGATATGATTTAGTTAAGAGTCTTCAGATGGAGAGGTACACTATCCTGGATTATCTGGAGGACCAAATGTAATCAATCACAGGGGTAATTATACAAGATAAATTGGTATCAGAACTATCTACAAGCAGATCATTAGGTCAGACTCATAAATTGGGTCACAGGAGCTCATCTAGGATGGATGCTCCTTATATTATTCCTGTCAATGTAGAAACTTAATCTGGACAGAGGTGGCCTTGGTCTGCTGGAGTGGGTTCAGTATGCTGAGAAAGGGGGAAATTGTAATGAAAAGAGACAGACAGGAGCCTGGCAAGTGTGAAATTACAGACTACTCTAGGGATAAAAAGAATAAATACATTGGTGCAAAAGTAATTGTCATTCCTGAATAATGTATTCAAAGATCCTGTCTTGCTAATAGCAGGTCAGCTTTGTTGTTTTTGAAAGCATGTACTGAAGAGATTTAATTTTAGTTCATGGACTGCGATTTCCTTAAAGAATTCCAAAACTCATTCTTGAGGATCTCCTGTAGATAATACCTTTGAGACATTTTTTCCTCCTCCCGCCACCCAGTTGACAGTTTCTCTTTGCATTCATAAGTCTTGTTTTTTACACTGTACTTTTTGTTTCCTGAAGTATTTTTGAGCAAACCTGCCTTTATAAGTGGGTTTAAGTAACAGTTCCCCTTCCTCGGCAGAGCCTGAGTACTTGAGACTGCCATGTTCTCTAAGATGAGCTATTTGCATAATACAGAACACTAAAACATCCCTTTACTTCTTTTGAATAATAATATTCCTCATAAATAGTACTTACTGTCTTTACTCAGCATTTCAGCAAGTGACAGTTCTGTCTCAAATATAAAAATCAAGCATTACTATGTGAAAAGAAGGAAATCTAAGTGGATCAAAGCATAAGCTCAAAGAAATTTATTTATGATTAAGGGAAAGAGTCTAGTGACTTCCATTTATAGCTATGACGGGACTCATTTATCATTTTGCAAATATAAAAAAAATGATGTTTCAATTTAAAAATTGTTGGCTTTAATTATATAGAGCCACGCATGATTTTAATGAATATCATGCATTGTTGGTTGCTTATTTTGTGTAAAATTCACAAATTGCAAAGATGTTTTTGTTTTGTATAAGCAGCTATAAAAGTCTCTGTGTGGCATGAAAGTGAAAGTTAGTTGCTCAGTTGTCTCTGACTCTGCGATCCTGTGGTTGGTAGCCCACCAGACTCTTCTGTCCATGGGATTCTCCAAGCAAGAATACTGGAGTGGGTTGCCATTTCCTTCTCCAAGGGATCTTCCTGACTTAAGGATTGAACCCGGGTCTCCGGCATTGCAGGCATATTCTTTACTGTTTGAGCCACTAGGGAAGTCATCTGTGTGGCATAATTTAACTCTTTCTCTCAGTTCCTAATGCTACACATTCTGTATCTCTGACAGAATTAGGCAAATCATTTTCTGCTTATTGAAGACAGTGAAATGCACCCTGAGTTAAGTCTTTCTTATGCTCTGTCACCTTGGGTACTGCTGGCAGCATTTATTTTTCATTGCTAGCATTCATATGTGGCATAAACATTTCTAGAAAATTTATTTCTCTAAAATCCTTCTGTTAACACTGTACATTGCTCTGGAGACCTTGTAGAATCACCATCATCTTCATCAACACTATCAAGTAAAAGTGAATGGAGCAATACTAAAAAAGCCTTCAATTAATTATAATTTACAAGTATGTACAGAGATAGCCAATAGTATCTGCATCTAAATATTATAAAACAATCAAATACTTGAGTTAAATAAACACTATCAAATATACAAAATGCAACTAATAAAATCTGCCTAAACTTTAATTAACTTCTCTAGTTCGATTTTGAAAAAAATCTGTTTGTATCACCCTTTGGATGAATAGCATTTGTAACCAAATTAAACAGAATTGCACCATTCCATTTATTTATAGCTAAATGTATATGCTGAATATTTAACAAAAAAGCTTCTCCTTGGAAATAAAAGCCAGTCTTTTTTTTTTTTCATTTTTCCTTTAAAAGGATTTAAAGACAATAGCTAACAAGTTTCCACTCCAAATGGAAGTTCCATTAAATGCCATAAACAGAATTGATGGTAATATGATCAGATACATATTTCCTAGGTTTTAGTAAGTTCAATGCAAAATCATCCTTTAATGGACCATCAAAAAATGGTGACCCTCTAGGCCCATATGAAGTGTCATCTTTTGAAACAGTAAATATTGTTTGCTGTTGTTCAGTTGCTAAGTCATGTCTGACTCTTTCTGACCCCATGGACTGCAATATACCTGGCTTCCCTGTCCATCATCTCCTGGAGTTTGCTCAAACTCATGTCCATTGAGTCGATGATGCCATCCAACCATCTCATCCTGTCAGCCCCTTCTCCTGCCCTCAACCTTTCCCAGCCTCCTTTCTACACCTTGTCAGTCTCTTGATAACACTGTCATTCACATCTTTCTTTGGGTATTTTCCAATGAGTCTGCTCTGCCCATCAGGTTGCCAAAGTGTTGGAGCTTCAACTTCAGCATCAGTCCTTCCAGTGAATGTTTAGGGTTGATTTTCTTTAGGATTGACTAATTTGATCTCCTTGCTGTCCAAAGGACTCTCAACAGTCTACTCCAGCACCACAGTTCAAAAGCATCATTTCTTTGGCACTCCAGCCTTCCTTATGGTCCAGCTCTCACATTCATACATGACTACTGGAAAATAAATAAATATTCTTGAGGGCTAAGAAATCTGAGGCAAAGTCCTGGGTTTTCTATAGTCTTTCAGTATTAGTCTCACAAATTGATGAAAGTGCTGTTGAAGGTATGTCTGGATATTCAGAGTTGTTCGTTATTGGGTCCCACTCTAACTGATTGCTCTTTTATTATTGGTTGCAGTATGTGTGGTTCTCTTCAGATTTTTGGACACAAAGAACATGGTGGATCTGGTCTCACTATACAACCCCTTTGAGAAGAAGCCCATTTGGCCTCTTTGTTTGTTGACACTGACGTCTCTCCCGCATAATCTGAAGTCATCATCACCTCCAGTAATATTATTCCACCTGCCAAAAGAGAATAGCAGGTTGCTGCCAAAGGTCTCCTTCTTAAGAGTCTCTATGGCATAGGACTGAAAGAAGTGCACACCTCGTCAGTCTCTTGATAACACTGTCATTCACATCTTTCTTTGGATGCCACTACCACTGTTAGGCTGGAGCTCTGCTAAACCCCTGTTTAGGCTCTGTAGGCAAAAATTACATGAATTCTATTCTAATACTAATGAATTTGCTATGGAGCAGGATCTCATGGTCACTGTATTTCTTCATGCATGTAAAGTTGAATACAAGTACAGGTGATATGGAGGTAGGTGAAATATTTCTGAGGAATCTGAGCTCTACAGCCAGAGTGGACATGCTCAAAGCTCTCTTAGCTAATCAAGGTTTGAATTTTGCTTTTTGTCATATGCCTTGTCTCCCTACAGAAGCAAAGTTTTGTTTACTGCTTCTCTTTAGTATAGCCTGTACTTGTCATTATATTTCAGCTTTATATTTGGCTTGTCAGTGAAAACCACTGAGTGAATATAGTGTTCCTCTGAAATGAATCAAGTATGGCTTATCTGCTTAGTATCAAAGCCTTTCCACATTTTTTGAAAACAAAGTCTTCAAAATTATCTTAATGGCTGAGTGTTTGTGTGTTTATGTGAGTACACATGTGTATATTCAGCAGTATATTCTGGGTGATTCATACTGAAATGCTCTTTTATTTGTTTGTTTCCTTGTCTTAAGCAAGATCCATTAAGGGAAAAAGGAAGCTAAAATTGTGTATAAATGAAGCTATTTCTGTTTATGAGCTTATTCATTTATGTAGCAGTATGAGTGGACTGCTGACTCAGAAGCTTTCATGCTTAAATAATCTTACAGAAAGATTTACAACGTTTAATTCTAATTGTATTAGCTGCCACATTCATTGACTTTTAAAACAGCACACTAAAACACACAATTTATGTAATTTTACATTTTACAGAGAAAATGTTTATGTATTACAAATATAATCTATATATGATGTGTACATACATAAATATAATAATTTATATATAAATGGATATGTATGTATATGTGTATACATGTGCGTGAGTGCTAAGTCACTTCAGTCATGTCTGACTCTTTGAGACCCTATGGACTGTAGCCCACCAGACTCCTTTGTCCATGGAATTCTCCAGGCAAGAATACTGGAGTGGGTTGTCATGCCCTCCTCCAGGGGATCTTCCCGACCCAGGGATCGAACTCATGTCTCTAACATCTCCTGTATTGGCAGGTGGGTTCTTTACCACTAGTGCCACCTGGGAAGTCCCGTGTATATATGTATATGAATATATATGTACAACATGTATGTTTGTACCTGTATTTTATGTATATATGTAAGAATTAAGGATTTGATGGATGTCAGGGAGAAAATAAAATACTTTCAAAATGATTTTTTATTCCTACTTTTCACATTGGCCAATGCAACAAGACAGAATATAATTCAGAAATTATATGTATATAAAATTTTATTCAGTAGGCTAACTGTATGTATTATTCACAATATATCCTTATTATCTTCAATCCAAGAACAAAGTGGGGAGAGCCCCTTTTTTGTTCTCTTTTGCTCTAACCCTTTTCTCTTCTGCCTCTTGCTGCATTTATTTACTTTTTCCCATAAGAATAGGTCCTATTTTTCTCAACTTCAAATTCTCCTGCTTTAACTCTCTAAATATACTGATTTCATTATCCTCAATCAATCTAAGTCTCCTTCCACTCTTGCACTAAATCAACTCTGTTTTCTTTTCACATTATAGAACTTGGTGACGGTCTGAAGTACTTTCACTAACCTCGCTTCACTCACTGCATTCTGGTTTCTGATGCCCTCAATTGCTTTTTCTAAGGTCATCTATCATTTTTCACTTAAAGCAACTGGGCCTAATAATCTAAAAGCTTATGGACTATGCTTATTATTGATGTCATTTATTTTTCCAAGCAACTAAATTCAGAAAAGAGCATGTAGAAATTAAGGTTTCCATGTACTGGTGCTGCTATAAAGAAAAAAGATAAAATCTCGAGGAACATATAGTTCAATGGGGATGATGGACATCACAATAAAATGTAAGGCGACAGCTCATAATGGTTTATTTGCTTCATGGCGATGTGAACACTCAGTGTATGCTGACCAAGAATGTGTATTTATCTAGAAACACGTAGCATTTTCTAACTTAAAAAATTTCATGATGTATCAGAACTTAGTAAAGGATTTGTTGTATTTGGAGAATAATATTGCTTACAAAAATCTTTGATTTCTCAGAGGTAAATCACGAATTTTCAATTCAGTAATAGAATTTAACATAAGCAAATAAAAAATATAGCACTTCTGAAAAATTAAAGAATGTGGCTTAATTCCCCAAATATCTGCTTCTGCATGCTAAAGAAATGCCTTAGTCATACCTTCTAGAATTCTCTTGTAATTTGTAAAAAACTTGATTATTATTTTTACACTATTTAAATATATATATATAGTCTAGGATTCTTTAGCGCTTAATATATATGTGTTTATGTATAGATATAGAGAGAGAAATAATAAATAGATGATAGATAAGACATAGTCTCTTCAGTAAAGCAGTACACTTTTTTAAGAAGTTGATCACCCATTTTCAAATAATTTCTTATGACCCATGTTAGATCAAACCCTGAATGTTTCAGGGTGGGAACTCATAAACACACAGAGAAAGGATAATCTAGAACGCTTAAGAAGACAGTTAAATAATGTTGTGCCTAAAAACCACTAAAAACTGAGTTCAGATTGAAACCTCCTTAAAGAACAGGATTTTCCTCAATATATACCCTTGCATAACAGGGGACAAGCCCATGAAGCACTAAGTACTGCTGGGGCTGTGCTCCCAATGAAATAATGTAGCCATAAGCAGTTTTGAAGGGTTTCTCAGATGGTTTAGTAGTAAAGAATCTCCCTGCCAGTGCAGGAGACATGTGTTTGATCCCAGGATTGAGAAGGTGCCCTGGAGAAGGAAATAGCAATACTCCAGTATTCTTGCCTGGGAAATTCCACAGACAGATAAGCCTTGATGGTTTTGATCTGTGGTTCTGCAGAAGACTCTTGAGAGTTCCTTGGACAGCAATGATATCAAACCAGTCAAACCTAAAGAAAATCAATTCAGCTCAATTCAGTCATGTCTGACTCTTTGCAACCCCATGAACTGCAACACGCCAAGCTTGGTCCACCACCAACTCCCGGAGTTTACTCAAACTCGTCCATTGAGTCGATGATGCCATCTAACCATCTCATCCTCTGTCATCCCCTTCTCCTCCTGCCTTGAATCTTTCCCAGCATCAGGGTCTTTTCAAATGAGTCAGTTCTTTGGATGAGGTGGCCAAAATATTGGAGTTTCCGCTTCAGCATCAGTCCTTCCAATGAATATTCAGGACTGACTTCCTTTAGGATGGACTGGTTGGATCTCCTTGCAACCCTGAATATTCCTTTCCTGATGCTGGGAAAGACTGAGGGCAGAAGAGAAGGGGGTGAGAGGATGAGATGGTTGGATGGTATCATCAGCTCAATGGACATGAGCTGGAGCAAACTCCAGGAGGTAGTGAAGGAAGGGAAGCCTGGCATGCTGCAGTCCGTGGGGCCGCAAAAAGTCAGACTTGACTGAATGACTGAACAACAACAACAAACAGTTTCTTCTTATAATTTACCAAGAATTTTGTCAGTGTTTTGGTTTCCAAAGATACAACCCAATGATTCAGCAAACAGACATTTTTTACATGTCTAGATATCCTTCTTCAGTAATGCTGAAGAAGCTGAAGTTGAACAGTTCTATGAAGACCTACAAGACCTTATAGAACTAACACCCAAAAAAGATGTCCTTTTCATTACAGGGGACTGGAATGCAAAAGTTGGAAGTCAAGAGATATCTGGAGTAACAGGAAAATTTGGCCTTGGAGTATAAAACAAAGCAGGTCAAAGGCTGACAGAGTTTTGTCAAAGAAACGCACTGGTCATAGCAAATACCCTCTTCCAACAACACAAGAGAAGATTCTACACATGGACATCACCAGATGGTCAACACTGAAATCAGATTGATTATATTCTTTGCAGCCAAAGATGGAGAAGCTTGATACAGTCAGCAAAAACAAGACCAGTTGCAACTGTGGCTTAGATCATGAACTCCTTATTGCCAAGTTCAGACTGAAATTGAAGAAAGTAGGGAAAACCACCAGACCATTCAGGTTTGACCTAAATCAAATCCCTTATGATTATACAGTAGAAGTGAGAAATAGATTCAAAGGCTTAGATCTGATAGACAGGATGCCTGAAGAATGATGGAAGGAGGTTCATGGCATTGTACAGGAGACAGGGATCAAGACCATCCCTAAGAAAAAGGAATGCAAAAAAGCAAAATGGTTGTCTGAGGAGGGCTTACAAATAGCTGAGAAAAGAAGAAAAGTTAAAGGCAAAGTAGAAAAGGAAAGATATACCCATTTGAATGCAGAGTTCCAAAGAATAGCAAGAAGAGATAAGAAAGCCTTCCTCAGAGATCAGTGCAATGAAATGGAGGAAAACAGCAAAATGGTAAAGACTATAGATCTCTTCAAGAAAATTAGAGATACCAAGGGAACATTTCATGCAAAGATGGGCTCCATAAAGGACAGAAATGGTATGGACCTAACAGAAGCAGAAGATATTAGAAGAGGTGGCAAGAATACACAGAAGAACTGTACAAAAAGAGCTTCATGACCCGGATAATCACGATGGTGTGATCACTCACCTAGAGCCAGACATCCTGGAATGTGAAGTCAAGTGGGCCTTAGGAAGCATCCCTACGAGCAAAGCTAAGGCCTCCAGTTGAGCTATTTCAAATCCTGAAAGATGATGCTGTGAAAGTGCTGCACTCAATATGCCAACAAATTTGGAAAACTCAGCAGTGGCCACAGGACAAGAAAAGGTCAGTTTTCATTCCAATCCCAAAGAAAGGCAAGGCCAAAGATGTTCAGACTACTGCACAATTGCCCTCATCTCACATGCTAGCAAAGTAATGCTCAAAATTCTCCAAGCCAAGTTCTAACAGTACATGAAGCATGAACTTCCAGATGTTCAAGCTGGATTTAGGAAAGGCAGAGGAACCAGAGATCAAATTGCCAACATCCACTGGATCATCAAAAAAGAAAAAGAGTTTCAGGAAAACATCTACTTCTCCTTTTTAGACTATGCCAAAACTTCTGACTGTGTGGATCACAACAAACTATGGAAAATTCTGAAAGAGATGGGGATACCAAACCACCTGACCTGTCTCTTGAGAAATCTGTGTGGAGGTCAGGAAGCAACAGTTAGAACTGGACACAGAACAACAAACTGGCTCCAAATCAGAAAAGGCTATATATTGTCACCCTGCTCATTTAACTTCTATGCAGAGCACATCATGCAAAATGCCAGGCTGGATGAAGCACAAGCTGGAATCAAGATTGCCGGGAGAAATATCAATAACCTCAGATATGCAGATGACACCACCCTTATATCAGAAGGTGAAGAAGAACTAAAGAGCCTCTTGATGAAGGTGAAAGAGGAGAGTGACAAAGTTGGCTTAAAACTCAACATTCAGAAAACTAAGATCATGGCATCCAGTCCCATCACTTCGTGGCAAATAGATGGGGAAATAATGGAAACAGTAAGAGACTTTATTTTGGGGTTCTCCAAAACCACTGCAGATGGTGACTGCAGTGAAATTAAATTTCACTGAAATTAAATTTTGCATGAAATTAAAAGACACTTGCTCCTTGGAAGAAAAGCTATGACCAACCTAGAAAACAAGTTTAAAAGCAGAGACATTACTTTCCCAACAAAAGTCCATCTAGTCAAAGTTATGGTTTTTCTAGTAGTCATGTACGAATATGAGATTTGGACTATAGAGATAGCTGAGCGCTGAAGAATTGATGCTTTTAAACTGTGGTGTTGGAGAAGACTCTTGAGAGTCCCTTGGATTGCCAGGAGATCCAGCCAGTCAATCCTAAAGAAATCAGTGCTGAATATTCATTGGAAGGATTGATGCTGAAGCTGAAACTCCAACACTTTGGCCACCTGATGCAAAGAAGGGGCTCATTTGGAAGACCCTGATGCTGGGAAAGATTGAAGGCGGGAGGAGAAGGGGATGACAGAGGATGAGATGGTTCGATGGCATTACCAACTCAATGGACATGAGTTTGAGTAAACTCCAGGGGTTGGTGATGGACAGGGAAGCCTGACATGCTTCAGTCCATGGGATTTCAAAGAGTTGGACATGACTGAGGGACTGAACTGAACTGATATCCAGAACCCACAGTCTTTGAAAAAATCTGGTTTAGGAACCCTGCTTCATGTTGGTTAGTGACTAATATTATTTACTTATACATTCCTTCTTGAAAAAAAATTATTTCAAGAAAGAGGAGTAGAATCAGGAACTATATTATCACATATAGTAGGTAAAAACAGTAAACAAGCATGGTTACAATTATCATGAAATCAGTAGAGCAGAAGGAAGCAAAAATCTGGTTGCTAAAGAATGACATGCAATGTCTAGTATTTCTTTTAGATCACAAGAGTAGTAATAGTAATTGGAATAGTTTCAACTGCTGTTTCATATTCCAAAGCTGCAAAACATATCTTCTGAGATATGAGTCTTCTCATATCTGAGTCTTCTCAGTTTCTTGTGTTCCGATTATAAATGCCAAATAATTTACCTGCCATGTCCTGTTCCTTATAACCTGAAAATCCTTAATGTGGTATTTATGAATTATTAAGAACTAAGTGAATGCTCTACTTAATATCACACATTCAAAACAGTAAATGAAACTTAAACCATATTATTAACATTCAGCTTTTTGCTTTTTCTAGTATTTTTCATCAGCAATGATTGTACTTTTGCCAAATAATATGAACAACATTATGTGCTATTGGGTACAGATCTGGGCTTCTTTATGTATGTTTATAATGTAAAAATGTATTACAAAGAAAATTAACCAGTTATGCTCAGAAAGATTGTTATAACATATGTATTTTTGACAAGTTATAATTTAAATGAATGCATTTGCACTTATTCTATGTATTTATTATAAGTTTAAATAAATTAAAGAGATGAATATATGATTTTCAATAGATGGAATCTAAGTAATTAGAGATTAAATATTTTGGTAAAACATTTTGTACATTTAAAATTTTATGTTACCATATGAACTAATCAGCAGAAGCAAATTTACAATATGTAATTTTATTTGAGGGTAGCTTATGAGGTTTTAGTCATAAAACTTGTTCCACAGATCACAAATGTTATTAAGTTTATGAATATAGAAGGAAAGCCTTTCTCTGAATCATTTCTTTATATTGATGTTCCATTTGGTAGTAGAGATTGCAGTTGGTAACTTATGTTATCTAGAAGAGTGCCTTAGTCATGTTAATGTCTAGTAAATATAGATTGCATTCTTTTGAATGATTTTAAACTGTCTCCCAATTTCCCCTTATGACGTGCTCCTACACCCACCATTAGTCTTTGCCAACATCCTTTAGTGGAAAAATGTATCTTTCAATTTGCTAAGGCACACACTGGTAGACTTATGTGTTCAACACCTAATGATATCTGAGGGATTTGAGGCTATCTGTATAGTAAGATCAGAAATTCAAATTAAAATGAAAAAATTCACTCATTTCTGAGATATAGTTGATTTCAAAGAACCAAAATACAGATACCCATTTTCTGTGTTAAAATTTGACTAGAGCTCTAATATAAGGGATCATACATCATTATTTTCAATTAATTAAATTTTATTATTAGCCTGGATCAGGAGTGTGATCACTTTATTGCTCCTAGACAGAACTGATATTTTCAGCACATAAAATGGTGGAAACTTTCTAATTTTCAATATTCTGTGCATTTCAAAGCCAATCACATCTCTGTTATATGTATGCTATATTAAGAAAGAGAACAAAACAAAAAATATATCAATGTGAAAAATAGTCTGACATTTTCATTATAAGCTAAAAACGTTAATAGGAAAATTAGAATACATAAACATGTAGGAAACTGAGGAAAAGATGATCAAATTGTTTTTAGAATTCTTGGAGATTTGTATTACAATATTTCTAAATTCTAAGTCCTAGAAATACAGTCTAGTTTGTATGGTTATGCTATTATGATGGTCCTTGACTGCTTAATTCTTTGTAGTTCCCTTTTTTTTAACTCATGTGGTTGATGGCTCTTCATTTGTTCAAAATAATGTTTCCATATTAAAAAGATTTTTCTAGGGAAAATTACTTCTATTTCAACAATTCAACAACAGCAATGCCCTAACAAAAATAGAAGTAATACCCACAGTACATTCTCACAGCTGAGAGTTATATGTTCCCAGCTATTCTGTTGGGAATTTAGCCAATTGTTATGGGGAAGTTAAAATTCGAAATAAAAAGGAAAAATATTATTTAGATTATGAACCATTTATTATCTTTTATATTGAAATCATATTTATTGAAAAACTGGCAAAAAAATCCTTTAAGACAATCAATATACTTCTTCTCATAATTTATCAGCTGTCAAGTGTGTAAATTTCTCTCCAATGACAAAATCCTGGGCTTTCTATCCTGACTAATCAAAGCTTGCACTTCTCTTTCATGAAACTCTATGTTCAGTGTAGTTCTACGAGAAAAATAAAAATTCCCTATAGATGCAAGGTTCATTTCAGTTCAATTCAGTCACTTAGTAATGCCTGACTCTTTGTGATCCCTTGAACCACAGCATGCCAGGCCTTCCTGTCCATCACCAACTCCCGGAGTCCACCCAAACCCAGGTCCATTGAGTTGGTGATGCCATCCAACCATCTTATCCTCTGTCGTCCCCTTCTCCTCCTGCACTCAATCTTTCCCAGCATCAGGGTTTTTCCAATGAGTCAGCTCTTCACATCAGGTGGCCAAAGTATTGGAGTTTCAGCTTCAGCATCAGTCCGTCCAGTGAACACCCAGGACTGATCTTCTTTAGGATGATTTAGGTTGGATCTCCTTGCAGTCCAAGGGACTCTAAGAGTCTTCTCCAACCACAGTTCAAAAGCATCAGTTCTTCAGCACTCAGCTTTGTTTATAGTCCAACTCTCACATATGACCACTGGAAAAACCATAGCCTTGACTAGACAGACCTTTGTTGACAAAGTAATGTCTCTGCTTTTTAATATGCCGTCTAGGTTGGTCATAACTTTCCTTCCAAGGAGTAAGTGTCTTTTAATTTCCTGGCTGCAATCACCATCTGCAGTGATTTTGGAGCCCCCCAAAATAAAGTCTGACACTGTTTCCACTGTTTCCCCATCATTTGCCATGAAGTGATGGGATGCCATGATCTTAGTTTTCTGAGTGTTGAGTTTTAAGCCAACTTTTTCACTCTCCTCTTTCACTTTCATCAAGACGCTCTTTAGTTCTTCTTCACTTTCTGCCATAAGGGTGGTGTTATCTGCATATCTGAGGTTATTGATATTTCTCCCAGCAATCTTGATTCCAGCTTGTGCTTTCTCCAACCCAGCATTTCTCATGATATACTCTGCATAGAAGTTAAATAAGCAGGGGACAATATACAGCCTTGATGTACTCCTTTTTCTATTTGGAACCAGTCTGTTGTTCCATGTCCAGTTCTAACTGGTGCATCCTGACCTGGATACAGGTTTCTCAAGAGGCAGGTCATGTGGTTTGGTATTCTCATCTCTTTCAGAATTTTCCAGTTTATTGTGATCCATGCAGTCAAAGGCTTTGGCATAGTCAATAAAGCAGAAATAGATGTTTTTCTGGAATTCTCTTGCTTTTTCAATGATCCAGCAGATGTTGGCAATTTGATCTTTGGTTCCTCTGCCTTTTTTAAAACCAGCTTGAAAATCTGGAAGTTCATGGTTCATGCATTGCTGAAGCCTGGCTTGGAGTATTTTAAGCATCACTTTACTAGCGTGTGCTGCTGCTGCTGCTGCTAAGTCACTTCAGTCATGTCCGACTCTGTGCGACCCCATAGACAGCAGTCCACCAGGCTCCGCCATCCCTGGGATTCTCCAGGCAAGAACACTGGAGTGGGTTGCCATTTCCTTCTCCAATGCATGAAAGTGAAAAGTGAAAGTGAAATCGCCTCAGTCATGTCCGACTCTATGAGACCCCATGTACTGCAGCCTGCAAGGCTTATCCGCCCATGGGACTTTCCAGGCAAGAGTACTGGAGTGGGTTGCCATTGCCTTCTCTGACTAGCATGTGAGATGAGTGCAATTGTGCGGTAGTTTGAGCATTCTTTGGCATTGCCTTTCTTTGGGATTGGAATGAAAACTGACCTTTTCTAGTCCTGTGGCCACTGCTGAGTTTTCCAAATTTGCTGACATATTGAGTGTAGCACTTTCACAGCATTATCTTTCAAGATTTGAAATAGCTCAACTGGAATTCCATCACCTCCACTAGCTTTGCTCGTAGTGATGCTTCCTGAGGCCCACTTGACTTTGCATTCCAGGATGTCTGGCTCTAGGTGAGTGATCACACCATCATGATTATCTGGGTCATGAAGCTCTTTTTGTACAGTTCTTCTGTGTATTCTTGCCACCCCTTCTTAACATCCTCTGCTTCTGTTTGGTCCCTATCATTTTTGTCCTTTATTGAGCCCATCTTTGCATGAAATGTTCCCTTGGTATCTCTAATTTTCTTGAAGAGATCTCTAGTCTTTCCCATTCTATCGTTTTCCTCTATTTCTTTGCCTTGATAGCTGAGGAAGGCTTTTTTATCTCTCCTTGCTATTCTTTGGAACTCTGCATTCAAATGGGTACATCTTTCCTTTTTCCCTTGCTTTTCTCTTGAATGATAGTCATTTATTGTGTAGAGGCAAAGAAGTCCAGGGAAAAACAAATGTACATAGTATAGACCTAACGGGTGGTTGGCATGTTTGAAATGATCTAAGACATCCTGAAATAAGAGAGATAATGTAATTAATTCAGTCTTCAGATTATGCTTTTCTTAAGTTAATCAGATTAATAGATCAAAAAGTTAAAATGCATCTCTTTTCCCCAATGAGAAGATATTTATTATATTGAAAATCATTAAATATGTAGAACAATAAAATCAAATGTTTATACAAGTAGATACTAAATATTATTCTTGTGACTTGCAAAAGTTACTGAGATTTCTGAGTCTTTGTTTATTCATCTTTAAAGCAGAGATGTAATACTTACTTCACTGGGTTTTTGTTCAGTTCAGTTCATTTCAGTCGCTCAGCCGTGTTCAACTCTTTGCAATCCCATGAATCACAGCACACCAGGTTTTTGTTAGGACTATTAAAATAACATATGTGTGATGCTTATCCTCACGTTTAACACTTAGTAGGCCCTTTGAAAATCTTGTTTCTATTTCCTTTTTCTTCCTATATTTGTATAACACCTTGGGGAAAAATTTCAGTTTGCACCTTTCAATCAGTTGATTGAAACATGTTTCCACGTGTGATTTTGTCTGAAGTGTTACTTGATTCTAACCATTAACTCTGTTAGGAAAATCATCATTTCTCTTCCTGTTTGTTAATAGTAGAACATGCAATTTCTTTCATCAGTTTCTCAGTCACATTTTTAAATTTCAAAATGATAATTCTGTACTTGAGATTTGAATTAAACACCTTAAGAGTTCTTATGCAACCGTTTTAAAATGAAAAGTATGACATTAAAACTCTCTTAAGAAATTGCTACATACAAAATCCTTGGCAGGTAAATACGCCAGAAAGCATTTTTGACTTGCCAGCTTCAAAAAGTCATAAAAATATCTTTGAAGTAAAAATGAGGGAGGTATTCTGCAAAAGAAATAGACAAAGACAGGAAAACTGGAGAAATAGGAAAGAAAAAAAATTGGTTATTGATATATTTAAAAATTATATTTTGTAATTATGTTTTAAAAAATCTGATGGTATAATTTATATATCTGAAAATGGGATGGAAACTAAATTTTAGAGCTAGATACAGTATATAGCTCAATTAGAAGAAAATTAATTGGAAGATTTAAATTGATGACATCAAATGGAAACAAAGGTTAGTATGATACTTCACAAACATTTTCCCTAAGACTGTGGGCTGAATCTTAAGGAACAAAATTAGTCATATGAGTATACATTCATACTTAAGCTATAAAGGCCCATTTAGAGTTTTTAATAGAAAAAAGCATGAAATATTGACCATTCTAAATGTTTTAACTGCTCATTAAACTATAAGTGAAGATGCAATTGCTTTTTTATATAGTACAAATGCTATTTGTTGTTGTTTACTTGCTAAGTTGTGTCTGACTCTTGCGACCCCATGGACTGTATCCTCCAGACTCCTCTGTCTATGAGATTTCCCAGGCAAGAATACTGGAGTGGGTTGCCATTTCCTTCTCCAGGGGATCTTCCCGACCCAGGGATTGAACCTGCACCTCCTACCTTGGCAGGAGGGTTATTTAGCACTGAGCCATCTGGTTAGCCCAGAGATGCTATTACTCATAGCAAAATAACCACTGAACCTTAGGAAAGACTATTAAGTTGAAATTTTGTCTTCTCTTGCCTACTATATGCTCTCAGTGCTGCCTGACATTAGAATTATCTTAAACACATGGGAAAAGGTAAATGTTTGCAATGAGCCCTGAGTTACTGGATTAATTCGTGCAGATCCCTGGTGAATCTGAGTTTGAAGAATCTCTTGAGTTAGAAGGCTACAAAAATAATCCTGCCTTCCTTCACATTGTACAACAGGGGTTTCAATAAAAAGGATGTATCAGCTTCAGATCTCATAAACCCTGAATCCGTCTCTGAGTGAAAGGCACTCACTGAATAAAGTATCTCATTTATGAGATGCTATATTGCTGCCTATTTGTAAGAAAGGATACATCAATCTGAGAACAAGTTCATGCTTGGCAGCTTAACACTGGTGAGCCTACATCAAATACAGCATGAGCATAGTAGATCCAACTACCCACGGACCCCTTGATATTTCTAAGGTGTGTAACTGGCAGAGCTCTCTCTCCTCAGATTATAGAACTTTGATGTTGACAGAATCTCCTGAGCTCATGACTTTGTGGGTAAATAGTACACTCAATGCAAATAAAAAGAAAACAAGTGAGGTTTTTGAGGGAAAGCAATTGTTTCACAGAGACTTATTTTCTCTCAGAAGAAGCAAAACACACTTATAATGGAATAGCATTGGGTCTTTATATTGTTTCTCTTATAATAACAAAATAAAATCAGTAACCAGTTAGGAAAGAATAACTTGTGCCATGTTCTTCATTCCATTTTAACTATTGAAATATAGAACTGAAGACAGCAGTCCATGGTATCAGAATTTCTGTCAATTGTTGCCTCTTAACTACATGTTTCAGAGAAGGCAATGGCACCCCACTCTAGTACTCTTGCCTGGAAAATCCCATGGATGGAGGAGCCTGGTAGGCTGCAGTCCATGGGGTCGCTAAGAGTCGGACACAACTGAGCGACTTCACTTTCCCTTTTCACTTTCATGCATTGGAGAAGGAAACGGCAACCCACTCCAGTGTTCTTGCCTGGAGAATCCCAGGGACAGGGGAGCCTGGTGGGCTGCTGGGGTCGCACAGAGTCGGACACGACTGAAGTGACTTAGCAGCAACTACATGTTTATAGAACATAAGTAAAAAAGTAATTTTGAGTTCTGCTAAACAGTTCCATTTTTATTTATTCTACAACATAGACCTTCTGTTCAAGATTGGATATTTTCTAGTAAACATTGAACAGTTAAGAGAGTGACTTGGTTCTTTCAGCAGCAGCACACAAAGGATAGATCAGGAAACTGGAATTCTAGAGTGGAGAGAAGAGGAGGATGGGTAAATTGGGCCATTTATGTGGGTAAGCCCATGGCAGAGCTCACACTGGACAACACAGAAAATAAACACACAGACTTCCTCCCAAGAGACAACCCAGGTGCTGTGTTAGTCATTAGCTACTTCAGATAATCAGTATGTTTCCTGTGCATTAGTGTTTCATGAAGGGCCATAGCAATAGAAGAATATACTGAGTGCTTGATTTCTTTACTCCATAAGAAATCTCTTGTTGTTCAGTTAGGTTATATTTGACTTTGTTGTGATCCCATGGACTGTAGATTCCTCTGTCCGTGGAATTCTCCAGGAAAGAATGCTGAAGTGAGTTGCCATTTCCTACTGCAGGGGATCTTCCTGACCCAGGGATTGAACCTAATGTCTTATGTCTCTTCCATTGGCAGATGGATTCTTTACCACTGTGCCACACGGGAAGCCCAAAAATATTCTTATGACTGGACTGTTCAGTTCAGTTCAGTTCAGTCGCTCATCATGTCTGACTCTTTGCGATCCCATGAATCACAGCACGCCAGGCCTCCCTGTCCGTCACCATCTCCCGGAGTTCATTCAAACTCACGTCCATCGAGTCGGTGATGCCATCCAGTCATCTCATTCTCTGTCGTCCACTTTTCCTCCTGCCCTCAATCCCTCCCAGCATCAGAATCTTTTCCAATGAGTCAACTCTTCACATGAGATGGACAAAGTACTGGAGCTTCAGCTTCAGCATCATTCCTTCCAAAGAAATCCCAGGGTTGATCTCCTTCAGAATGGACTGGTTGGATCTCCTTGCAGTCCAAGGGACTCTCAAGAGTCTTCTCCAACACCACACTTCAAAAGCATCAATTCTTTGGCGCTCAGCTTTCTTCACAGTCCAACTCTCACATCCGTACATGACTACTGGAGAAACCATAGCCTTGACTAGACGGACCTTAGTCGGCAAAGTAATGTCTCTGCTTTTGACTATACTCTCTAGGTTGGTCATAACTTTTCTTCCAAGGAGTAAGCGTCTTTTAATTTCATGGCTGCAGTCACCATCTGCAGTGATTTTGGAGTCCAAAAACTAAAGTCTGACACTGTTTCCACTGTTTCCCCATCTATTTCCCATGAAGTGATGGAACCGAATGCCATGATCTTCGTTTTCTGAATGTTGAGCTTTAAGCCAATTTTTCACTCTCCTCATTCACTTTCATCAAGAGGCTTTTTAGTTCCTCTTCACTTTCTGCCATAAGGGTGGTGTTATCTGCATATCTGAAGTTATTGATATTTCTCCTGGCAATCTTGATTCCAGCTTGTGCTTCTTCTAGCATTGAAGCAAAGAATATCCTAAATTGCCAGCAAAATCCCCCATCTGAATCATCCATTATATACTTGATTCAATCCAGCACAAGTGGCTGTAAAGCAAGTCCAATTTCTTGTTAACCTCTTATAGAGCAACGGAGGCCGAAGACATCTTTTCCCACTGTCAAGATCTAGATCTTCTTATCCATACAATGTATCAGTGAACAAGTGAGTGACTGAATGTGTGTGTGTATGTGTGTAAAGACAAGTCCAAAAGCACAGATTTGAGACAAACTCATTTGGCTTATGCATTTGAGAAGGCCCCAGAAGACTCATACTTGTCTGTCACATTGTCTGGACATTGGGACAATGGCAATTTTTAATATGGTTAGAGTATTCTGTTAGATAATTTACTTTTTATAAACATTCTATATTGTGTTACCTGAATTTCTCCAATTTTAAACTAAGGAGAAGAATTGTTCTCATAAAGTGGCAAAAAATACCCAGTAATTAAAACTGACAGCTTGATAGAGGAGATGATATGCAAGTTGAGGACTAATTACTCCCTGTCATTTGGCTTCTCATGTGATCAAGACCTTCTGATTGCAGAGAATTTGGACAGAAAATATGAATTGTATCTAGAATGAACTAAATTTAGCTCTTTCAAATACTTTAAAAGGTGCCTTTCAGAGTTTATTCATCTGTGGTAAAATCTGTAGACTTCAGAATTTTTTAAACTGTCAGAAACTATAGCTCTCTAGTTGGCCATTGCTTTTCTGTCACTGAGTCATGTCCAACTCTTTGCAATCCCATGGACTGCAGCATGCCAGACTTCCCTGCCTTTTAACATCTCTTGGAGTTTGTTCAAACCCATGTCCATTGATTTGGTGATGCCACCCATCCATCTCGTCCTCTTTCATCCCCTTCTCTTCCTATCCTCAATCTTTCCCAGCATCAGAGTCTTTTCCAATGAGCTGGTTTTTCACATCAAGTGGCTAAAGTATTGGAACTTCAGCTTCAGCATCAGTCCTTCCAATGAATATTCCGGGTTGATTTCTTTTAGAATTGACAGGTTTGATCTCCTTGCAGTCTAAGGGACTCTCAAGAGTCTTCTCCAACACCACAGTTTGAAAGCAACAGTTCTTTAGTTCAGTTCAGTTCAGTCAGTCGTGTCTGACTCTTTGCGACCCCATGAATCGCAGCACACCAGACCTCCCTGTCCATCACCAACTCCCGGAGTTCACTCAGACTCACAGCCATTGAGTCCGTGATGCCATCCAGCGATCTCATCCTCTGTCGTCCCCTTCTCCTCCTGCCCTCAATCCCTCCCAGCATCAGAGTCTTTTCCAATGAGTCAACTCTTCGCATGAGGTGGCCACAGTACTGGAGTTTCAGCTTTAGCATCATTCCTTCCAAATAAATCCCAGGGCTGATCACCTTCAGAATGGACCGGTTGGATCTCCTTGCAGTCCAAGGGACTCTCAAGAGTCTTCTCCAACACCGCAGTTCAAAAGCATCAATTCTTCGGCGCTCAGCCTTCTTCACAGTCCAACTCTCACATCCATACATGACCACAGGAAAAACCATAGCCTTGACTAGACAGACCTTAGTCAGCAAAGTAATGTCTCTGCTTTTGAATATACTCTCTAGGTTGGTCATAACTTTTCTTCCAAGGAGCATGCCTCTTTTAATTTCATGGCTGCAATCACCATCTGCAGTGATTTTGGAGCCCCCCAAAATAAAGTCTGAACTGTTTCCACTGTTTCCCCATCTATTTCCCATGAAGTGATGGGACCAGATGCCATGATCTTCGTTTTCTGAATGTTGAGCTTTAGGCCAACTGTTTCACTCTCCTCTTTCACTTTCATCAAGAGGCTTTTTAGTTCCTTACATTCTTTTTTATATTTCTTTTAACTTTTGATGTTTTAGAGTCTTACACATTAAGAAGAAAACAAAAACTTACAGCTTCACTTCCATAAGTAAGACAATCTTATCATACTGATATTCTCTCTATTATTCCCTTATTATTAAGTTTATTCTCTTATTATCATTATTATCTATTCCTTTAAAAGCCTCAAACATTGACAAATACTTGACATTAATTGTAATATCAAACTTTTATTTTATTTTGTTGCGGGATTGGATCACTAAAGATAGCCTAGATTGTGCTGTGCAAACAACCTCTGATCCCAGTGATTTATGACAATAAATCTTTATTTCTCCATCATGCTAGATCCACCACACTGGTCAGCAAAGGCTCTTTTCCAAAGGCATCTCCAAGACACGGGCTGAAAGAAGCTTTCATCATCTTTAGCCATGCCATCTGGGACATGTGGTCACACCAGTTGTCATCACAAGGATAAAAGGAACTGACATCATTCAAAAGCTTTCCACTATTCCAATCTGGTAGTGAACACATAATTTCTACTCACATGTGGATGGGGCAGAATAGTCACAAAGCCCTGGGAGGAGGTGAGAAATGTAGAGAAACACTTTTTGTATTTGGTGAGCAGGACTAATTTTTGCCACAGGAAGTTTGGCTCAGTGGTAGAGAATCCACCTGCCAATGCAAGAGACATGGGTTCGATCCCTGAGTAGGGAAGATCCCCATGAGATGGAAATGGCAACCCACTCCATTATTCTTGCCTGGAAAATCCAGTGGACAGAGATGCCTGGTGGGCTACAATCCATGGGGTCACAAAAGAGCTGGACACAACTTAGGACTGAACAACAATTTTCTAATGTCAGTGAATGAATATATGATCCTTAGTATTCAAGAATATGCAGTTGTTGGTGTAAAATTAAGTCAAAATTTACAATGTAACATCTAGCCTTCCTATCTATGTGTAAACACAAAACAAAGTACCACCAGGAAGCACTCCATGCCTCTTGAGAAGAACACATTTTTGGCTGTCTACTGAAGTAAGGTCAAGTATTTCATGGTAATATAAGGATTTGGAGGGGTGTGGGGGAGAAGGTTAGTTTTCTATTGATGTATAGCAAATTCCTGAAAGTTTAATGGCTTAAAACACTATACATTTATTATTTAGTAGGTTTCGTTGGGTCAGGAATCTGAGTTCCTTTAGCTGTTTCTCTGCTTCAGGGTCTACCTGAATTCAGTCCAGGTGTTAACCAGGGCTGCATTCTCATCTGGCCACTGTTGAAAAACATCTACCTCCAGCCTTCTTCAGACAGTTGGCAGAATTCATCTATTTGCAGCTGTAGGAAAAAGATTCCCCTTTTTCCTGTCTGTTTTCCAGGAGCCGCTCTCAATTCTCTCTACAGGTCCTCAGACACAGCAGCTTACTTTGTAATGAAATCCTTTCCAGGATTCTGAAATGAACCTTCTGTGTTACCATGTGCAAGTGAAACTGTGGGTAATCAGAGGAATTCATTCTTTTTTGAAAAAAAAAATTATTTTTTTATTTTGATTGGAGGCTGATTACTTTACAGTATTATAGTGGTTTTTGTCATATACATTGACATGAATCAACTATGGGTGTACATGTGTTCCCCATCCTGACCCCCCCCCCCAACCTCCTTCCCCATCCCATCCCTCAGGGTCATCCCAGTGCACCAACCCTGAGCACCCTGTCTCATGTATCAAAACTGTGAGGACTTTAAAATAATTAAGAATCTGAAAAAAATACTCAGAGAAAGAATTTTTAAATGGCATAAAAAGGGGGAATTAATATTAGAATCTTTCTGCCAAACTACTGGGCTATCATAGCTTGGTTATAATAGTACCTAAGGCTGTAGAGTAATGTAAAACTTTTCAAAATTGCCTCTAACCCATTACCTTGCAGAACTGGAATGGTTTAATTTTCAGATTAAGGAAGAAAACTTCTCTGGTGGCTTATATCTGTAGCATGACTATTTTTACTTCTGTGTTTGTTTTAATGTTTTTAATACTCACATTGAAAAAATTTCTGACTCACAAATAAGCTGTAAAAATAGTACAAAGAATTTCTGTATAAACTCCATTAAGATTACTCAAATATTAATATCTCATATAATCATAGTATAATTATTAGAATGAGGAAATTAGTATTTGTAAAATAATATTAGCTGATCTAGAGACTTCATTTAGAGTTTTCTAATAGTCCCACTAATGTGCTATTTCTGAACTAAAATTTAATCTAGGTCAACCATTATATTCATGCATTTTATCTCATTTGTCTCTTTTAATCTGAAACAATTCCTCAGTTTTTCCTTGTCTTTCCTCATATGTCTTTCATACACATATATGAAGAATACTAGCCAGTTTTTTTAATAGAATGCCCCTCAATATGAATTTATCTTCCATTTCATCATTATAAAATTCACATTTTTCATTTTTATCCAGATCCCAAAGAAGTGACGTGTATTTCTTGGTGCATTATATCAAGAGAACATAATGTTTGTTTGTTCTATTACTGGTGATGTTAACTATGATCGATTAGGGCTGTATATTAATTTGCAAGAGCTGCTGTGACAAAATACAAAATCAACTACACCCCAGTATAAAATATAAATTTTTTTTAATGGGTGGGACTTGAACTGGGGTCATTATAGCTAGGAAACAGCTACACAAGCAGAAAGGAGTAAAGAAGTACAAGCATATTAAAATTAATAAAATTATTAATAATATTGGCCAAGTCAATTCTATTTTAACATTTTCCCTATAATGCATAATTTCAAGTTATAGCTAATTCTATGAGACAAAAGTGGTTGACACTAATGATCAGATCAGAAAGTAAGATAAATAATTTTTAAAATTAAGAACATGATTTTGTTTAAGTAGTGGAATTTTTATTGAATTAATAAATTTCATCAGATTTTTGAAACTACAACTGATTGAAATTTAACCAGAGTAACTCCTTTTCCTATGTATTTTTCCCTCATCATGCTACATTTCCCGCTATTTATATACATTTTTGCTAAAATAAATGTTAGTATTCTTCTGCACAACTCTCACTACTAGTATTAGCACAACTATAAGAAATAAGTTAGCATATTGTAGAGTACTAAAAACATTTACATAATCTGTGGACATAACCATAAGGAATTATTCACAATATGTTGGTAGATAACAGTTAGGCAAGTCTTATTCTTAGTAATCACTCATTTTTATTCCAGCTGGACTCACAGAATTTTGTGCTTTTTAAACCAATTATTGGTATTTATAAAGGGGAGCAATGTCCCTTTCATTTCCATTTGTGCAATTTTCAAAGGAGTATTATGGCCAATTACCAATTTCAGGTCAACTGCCTGGCACATGTTGCATTGTTAAGAATGGAATAGAAACATCAAGTCTCAAGGCATAGTGCCACAGTCTTCAGATCACTCAACACTCTGAGCATATTAAATCTTAATTTTTCCCAGTTTTTCATGTGGGACATTTGCTTTCTGTTTATTTTGGTGTCTGAAATGTTTTCTGGGCATTTAGCCCAGTTGGTTTTATTTTTACATGTTTATTTATATTAAGTATCAGATTTAATTATGGAGATAGATATTTGAGGTTATGATTTTCACATTTGTAACCTCTATCAGTTGCATAATTAAAAATCTCTGAAAAAATGAAATATAAATCATATGCTTTGCTCTTCACCAAAGTATTATTTTCAAATGTCAAACCACTGTAAAGTCAGAGAAACTATATGTTGAAATATTCAACTGCTGAATTTAGATAAGAATAAGATTTAAAATTTTTAAATGTCATAGTAAAATTTTATTTGCATAATAAAGTTACACAGAAACTACTGATAGCTTTATTCATATTAATATATTTGTTGATATATTATTCACTTTTGTGTATTTTATTAATGCAAATCTAAATTTATGTAATTGAGACTGGCTTCCTAATTTTCTTCAATATTTTCAAGAATGAAGAATTCACATAAGGTTTTATTATTTGTTTTGGTTTTGGTCTTCCAGAAAGAGGACCAGGAGACACAGATCTGAGTGAAAGTACTCTTTTTTAGAAAGTATATGAACACTGGTGGCCTTCAGGAGAGTTCACACAAGGGAGTACTCCCCAGCACTACCACCGCCAGTGTCTTTGTCTCCACATAAGCCACAGCTGTCCCCTGTCTCTCCAGGAGACCCTCCAAGACCAGAAGGTAGGTCTGATCCAAGCTTTTATGAAGTCACTGATTTTTCCCTGGGTTGCAGTATGCATGAGGATAAAATGTATACCTTCTAAGAGTGGAGTTTCTGCTTCTCCCAGTCTGGTGGATTTCCTGTGATCAAGTCCCACTGGCCTTCAAAGCCAAATACCCTGGGGGCTTCTCCTCCTGATACCAGACCCCCAGGCTGAGGAGCTTCACCTAGGGCTCAGAACTCTCATTCCTGTGGGAAAACCTCTGTGATATAATTACTTTCCAGCTTTTGAGTTGCCCACCTGGGGGGAATGGGATTTGAATTTATTGCAATTACACCCCTCCTACCATCTCACTGTGGCTTCTTCTTTGTGTTTGAATGTACAGTATCTTTCTTGGAAGGTTCTAGCATTTTTTTGTTGATGGTTCTTCAGCAGTTGGGCTCCCCTGGTGGCTCAGTCATAAAGAATCCACCAGTCAATGCAGGAGACACAAGAGATGGTTCCAAATTGGGAAAGGAGTACGTCAAGGCCGTATATCATCACCCTGCTTATTTACCTTATATGCAGAGTACATCATGAGAAATGCTGGGCTGGATAAAGCACACATTGGAATCAAGACTGACAGGAGAAATAGCAGTAACTTCAGATATGCAGCTGACACCACCCTTATGGCAGAAAGTGAAGAAGAACTAAAGAGCCTCTTGATGAAGGTGAAAGAGGAGAGTGAAAAAGTTGGCTTAAAACTCAACATTCAGAAAACTAAGGTCATGGCATCTGGTCCCATCACTTCATGGAAAATAGATGGGGAAACAATGCAAACAGTGAGAGATTTTATTATTTTGGGCTCTAAAATCACTGCAGATGGTGACTGCAGCCATGAAATTAAAATATGCTTGCTCTTTGGAAGAAAAGTGATGACCAACCTAGACAGCATATTAAACAGCAAAGACATTAGATCACCAACAAAGGTCTGTCTAGTCAAGGCTATGGTTTTTCCAGTGGTCATGTATGGATGTGAGAGTTGGACTATAAACAAACTGAGCACCAAAGAATTGATGCTTTTGAACTGTGGTGTTGGAGAAGACTCTTGAGAGTTCCTTGGACTGCAAGGAGATCCAACCAGTTCATCCTAAAGGAAATCAGTCCTGAATATTCATTGGAAGGACTGATGCTGATGCTGAAACTCCAATACTTTGGCCACCTGATGCGAAGAATTGACTCATTTGAATAGACTCTGATACTCAGAAAGATTGAAGGCAGGATAAGGGGAAGACAGAGGATGAGATGGTTGGATGGCATCACTGACTCAACGGACATGAGTTTATTAGTGAGTTTATATGTAGATTATATACTTAAGCCTGAAATTAAAAATTGCTACTGTCAACAACTGTCCTAATGTAAATATTAATATAATGAGACACCAGTTCCTAAGAGCACTGGGAATAGGTTTTTGGATAACAGAGTAGCCCCTGATGTCACACAGAAGACTTCCAGAGGGCATCCCTGGTCTAGGCATGATTACTTGGGCAGCTGTTGTCTTTGTTCTTCAGCAGGTGCTCTTCTGTATCCTGAGTAAATGCTACATGGAAACCTATCCAAAAACAACAAACACAGTAGATCAAAGAATGCAGGAAAGCATGGGTCCGGGTGGCTGAATGGCTGTTGATTAGCACATAGAATGTTCTCATCTCTAAATGATGATAATATGGTACTATGAGTAATCCATGCAGATATTAATGTATTTTTAATGATATATCCATGCTACTGTAGCCACTGATGGAAATTGCCTTGTTCTTAACAGCTCAGCAATTTAAAGCTGAATGGCTATAGTTCAGCGATAGTTCAATAAAGAGCTTCAAAATGTCCCATCACAGCATTCAGGTTTCTAAGCAACTATTTCTATAACCATGTTCCACTAACCTATGATTATAAAAATTAGCACCCTTCACATATGAGGTTGAATCACAGCCTTTGGGGAAATTTGAAATTTATAAAAAACTTTGCATACTGATTATTTTGGCGCTTCATTAATTTTATCCATTTGAATGTAAGACATTAAAAATTGAGGTGCATTACATGGAGGAGAAAACACATGAGTTTCAATGAGAAACACTAGCGAAAGTGTGAGAAGTGAGACAACCGGCTGCGTGACATTGAAAGATGTTTTGACTCCACCTACAGATAGCTTCCCTGATGGCTCAGACAGTAAAGAATCTGCTGGCAATGTGGGAGACCTGGGTTTAATCCCTGGGTCAGGAAGATCCCTTGGAGAAGGGAATGGCAATCCACTCCAGTATTCTTGCCTAGAGAATTCCATGGACAGAAGAGCCTGATGGGCTAGAGTCCATAGCATTGCAAAGAGCTGGACACTGCTGAGCAATTTTCACTTCACTTCACAGATGCACTGAGTCTGGGCAGAAGGCAGTGTTTCACCAAATCTTCTTGACATGTGCAGATAGGGCTGTAATCGTGCAGAAATGTGAATTACTTCCGCAGGTCACCTACCTTCATGTCTTCTCAGAAAGAAAAGTTTGGAAGAGAACACTCTGAAGTTGATCTAGAAGAGCTGACAATGAAATGAGGGAAGAAAAAAGTTAACTATAAGACCAACTGGAAATTTTGTACTTTGCAATAATTATTAATACTATTTCTCAAAGGGGATCAGTCATGAGTCAATACAGTTCGGTTGAACCCCAACCCAGTATAAGGAACTTGTTAAAGAAAAATTGGCAAAGAGGAAGAGGAAAAAAGTCATGGGTCCAGATGGATGAAAGATTCTTGATTAACACATAAAATGCTTTCATCTCTAAATATGCAGTACTGTGAATAATCTAGGCAGGTATTAGTGTATTCTCAATGATCTTCCCATGCTTCTATTACCACTGCTAGAATTGGCCTTGTCCTGGACCACTCAGCAACTAGAGCTCAGTGACTATGGTTCAGGAGTAATTCAATAAAATGCTCAGGGCTTTTGAATAAGGTTCCCTAATAATCTCAGTTTACACATAAGAGAAACTGTGAAGTAACAAAGTCAAAGAGCAAAGTTACCTGGCACTCTGTTCTTTCAGAGGAATAGGAATATCAGAGAGAAGAATGCAGAGAGAAATTCTGGAATATTTGGGTAATGAAGTTCAGTTCAGTTCAGACATTCAGTAGTGTCCAATTCTTTGCAACCCCATGGACTGCGGCATGCCAGCTTTTCCCTATCCATCACCAAATCCTGGAGTTTGCTCAAACTTGTGTCCTTTGAGTCGGTGATGCCATTCAACCACCTCATCCTCTGTTGTCCCCTTCTCCTCCTGCCTTCAATCTTTCCCAGCATCAGGGTCTTTTCAAATGAGTCAGTTCTTCACATCAGGTGGCCAAAGTATTGGAGTTTCAGCATCAGCATCAGTCCTTCCAATGAATATTCAGGACTGATTTCCTTTAGGATGGACTGGTTGGATCTCCTTGCAGTCCAAGGGACTCTCAAGAGTCTTCTCCAACACCACAGTTCAAAAGCATCAATTCTTCAGTGCTCAGCTTTCTTTTTCTGAGCGCTGAGCTGAGCTAAGCTGGGTAATGAAACCATACCTAAATAATCTAGTAATGTATTACTAGCTTTTCCTAAAGAGATTGTGTATGGTGTTTTCTATATAGAGAACAAATTTGATACAACAAACTTTAACCCAGTGTCACATAAGACTGGTAGAAATAAATGGTTTAGAAATTTGTCCTTACCCAGATTCTATAATCACTGAGAATTAATGTCTGGTAGGATGGAGAAAGGACTTCCTTGATGGTTCAGTGGTAAATAGTCTATCTGTCAATGCAGAAGACTTGGGTTTGATCCTTGGGTTGAAAGATCCCGTGGAGGAGGAAATGGCAACCCACTCCAGTATGCTTGCCTGGGAAATCCCATGGACAGAGAAGCCTGGCAGGCTGTGGACCATGGGTTGCAAAGAGTCGGATGTGATTTAGTGACTAAACAGCAACAATAACAACAGAATGGAGAAACAATATAATGCTGAGAAATCAAAGTACCATTCCATGGAATTTTGATGTATTCAGTACTACAGTGTTTATATACTTAGAACCTACTCACTTTAGAAACAATTTAGAAATTTCTCTAACTTTTTGAATATAACAAGAATTTCTCACGTTATTTATCTCTCTCTCTTTAGTCACTAAGTCATGCCTGACTCTTGCCACCCTATGGACTGTAGTCTGCCAGGTTCTTCTGTCCATGGGATTCTCCAGGCAAGAATACCAGAGTGGGTTGCCATTTCCTTCTCCAGGGGATCTTCCCGACCCAGGAATCAAACATGGGTCTCCTGCATTGCAGGCAGATTCTTTACCAACTGAGCTATGGGGGAAGCCCATGTTATTTATAAAAACCTATAAATTATATGGATACTATCTAACCCAAACTCTCAAAATCTTTATCATATCTAACAGAGGTCCCCAATCCCTACTGTACAGGAACTGGGCTGTACAGTAGTTGGTGAGTAGTTGTCTTCCATGAAACCAGTCCCTACTGCCAAAAAGGTTAAGGACTACTGATATAAAACATTTATTATATAAATAATATAAAAATATTGGATATAGTGCATTGTGTTTATTTTTTTAAATTTGGTGTCCATTTTACCCCATAGTTATATTCATTACAATGATCAGCTTTCATGAAATCTCTGTGATACTGGCTTTTGTTTCTATGTAGTAATCAAACCTTTATCAATACTCCCAGTAAACTGATGTGTAGCTAAAACAGAAGAGAAAAAATGCCTAATAGAAGAATGGCAGGTCTATGCTATCCTTTTCCAAAGAAGTCAGCAAAACTGTATGAGCCACACTCCATACTGTAAATGAGATCTAAATCAGTCAAGTTGTTCTTCTAAAGTTTCTACAGTGTTTCCTCTCCTTGAGTGGGCCATAGAATTTTAGGACTTACAGCCAAGTAGGATATTTAAAAAAAATAAAACAAAAATAATTTTTTTTACTCGTCTTGCTTCTTTGTTTTGAGCTTAAAAAGAGGACAGAATTTTTTGTTTCCAGGCAGGGTATAATAGGTTTCAACCAGCCAAAGTTCCCAATGCAACAATTAAAAGTAAATTGGGTGAACTACAGAAATATTTTGAAAGGCATTAGCATAAAGGGGGGCTTCCCTGGTGACTCAGATGATAAAGAATCTGCATATAGTGCAGGAGACACAGGTTCAATCTCTGGGTCAGGAAGATCCCCTGGAGAAGGGAATGGCCACCCATTCCATTATTCTTTCCTGGAGAAACCCATGGATAGAGGAACCTGGTGGGCTACAGTCCATGGGGGTCACAAAGAGTCAGACATGACTGAGCAACGAAGCACACAGAATAAAGTAGAAGTGGTGAAGACTAGATAAACTAAAATCCCTGAGAGGGGAGAATCTCCGAACTGAGTCATTAGACATTTTTCCTGAGGATGTATACTGATTCTAGTGAAAACTGAGATTTTCTGCACAGGACAGATCCTCATAATTCATTGTGTTTATTTATCTTGTACAAAATCTAAGGTGTAGCTAAGTTTAAAAGATTTTACTTGTCCTGATTTGGTCAAATCTGTCCATTATTTTCATGTACTCTGTCAATTCTATATTCACATCTTTGTAGATGTGTGCTATATGTTTCTATCACTTTATTTGTATGTAACTGCTGCCAAATATGAAAATGTCCTGTTTTAAGTAAACTTTCATTTTAATGTCACTTTACAGATATATAAAATATAAAATAGTTTTGAAAAATTAATTAATATTAGTATCACAGGCAGATCAAATTCCCTTATGACTAATATCCATATCCTTTAGGAAAAATATAAATTTAAAGCTATTTTTAACAGGATGCATTTGTTCCTGAAAAGATGTATTCCAAAGAAATGGCTACATCTGCGTTCAAGAAAACAAAAATGAATGTGTTCCAGTAAATACTTGAACTAGAATGTTTTCAAGGGAATACTATAAGCTGAGAATTGAAATATTTTCGGGCTTCTTTTTAATCTGTAATTCCAGAATTTGGTACTGTAAGTCTCCACCTCCAGAAATTCTTTCTCATTCTGTCTAGGCTGCAGCTTGGTTTCACCAGGTGGCCCATGTTATTCTGATAGAATAGAACACTGAGAAAACATTACTTATGTGTTATCATTTAAAATGTTTTTAACTGAATGTAAAGTATTTCAATATTAGAATTTTATTCTAATAACTGGTGCTATTAAAGCTGAGGACTAAATAATTACATCTGAATGTATTTAGTTTTTATTCAGTTCAGTTCAGTTCAGTTCAGTCGCTCAGTCGTGTCCAACTCTTTGAGACCCCATGAATCACAGCACGCCAGGCCTCCCTGTCCATCACCATCTCCCGGAGTTCACTCAGACTCACGTCCATCGAGTCCGTGATGCCATCCAGCCATCTCATCCTGGGTCGTCCCCTTCTCCTCCTGCCCCCAATCCCTCCCAGCATCAGAGTCTTTTCCAATGAGTCAACTCTTCTCATGAGGTGGCCAAAGTATTGGAGTTTCAGCTTTAGCATCATTCCTTCCAAAGAAATCTCAGGGCTGATCTCCTTCAGAATGGACTGGTTGGATCTCCTTGCAGTCCAAGGGACTCTCAAGAGTCTTCTCCAACACCACACTTCAAAAGCATCAATTCTTCGGTGCTCAGCCTTCTTCACAGTCCAACTCTCACATCCATACATGACTACTGGAAAAACCATAGCCTTGACTAGACGGACCTTAGTTGGCAAAGTAATGTCTCTGCTTTTGAATATACTCTCTAGGTTGGTCATAACTTTTCTTCCAAGGAGTAAGCATCTTTTAATTTCATGGCTGCAGTCACCATCTGCAGTGATGCTTTCATTTCAAGCACTGTGATTCAGGAGTAGGGATGAAGGGCAAGGTCAACAAAGTAAAGTGATTGCCTTTCATCTTAAAATCATAATAAAAGATGCTTTTCATGGGTATGTAACTTGCAGGTGAAACAAATTTTACTACCTTGAAGACTTTATTCCATTTTAGTCTAGCTCCCATTGACATCGCTAGTAACTCAGATCACAGACATGTCAGTAATTAGTCTTTCTCTCTGGCTGGTTTTAAAGATGTCCTTCATTTTGGAATTGCGTGATTTCATGATGTTCCATGTGGATTCATTGGGTTCTCATTATCTGAGGATTTGTATATTAGTCAAACCAGAAATTTCTCAGCTATCATGTCTTTGAAAATGTATTCTTCACCTCTCTCCCTTCTCCCCGTTTGAAGCTCCAGTAGTGAATGTGACAACTTTTCACACTTCCTGTCTCTTATCTGCTTATTATTTCTCATCTCTTTGTTTTTCAATTGTAATTTTGATGATGTCTTCAGAACTTTACCAGCTTACTGGGCATATCAGCTTACTAATTCTCACTTCACTTGTGACTGATGGTCTGTTTCAGACATCTATTAAATCAAGTTCAATAATTATGTTTCAAATTAAATGATGTTTACTTCTTGTAAGAATAGCTATGACAAACCTAGAGAGTGTGTTAAAAAGCAGAGACATCAATTTGCCAACAAAATTCCATATAGTCAAAGCTGTGGTTTTTATAGTAGTCATGTATGGATGAGAGAGTTGGATCATAAAAAAAGGCTGAGCACCAAAGAATTAATGCTTTTGAATTGTGGTGCTGGAGAGGACTCTTGAGAGTCCCTTGTACAGCAAGGAGATCAAACCAGTCAGTCCTAAAGGAAATCAACCCTAAATATTCACTGGAAGGACTGATGCTGAAGCTCCAATACTTTGGCCATCTGTTGAAAGAGTTGATTCATTGCAAAGGACCCTGATCCTGGGAAAGATTGAGGGCAGGGGGAGAAAAGGGCCACAGAGGATGAGATAGTTGGATGGCATCACTGACTCAATGGACCTGAGTTTGAGCAAACTCTGGAAGATGGTGAAGGACAGGGAATCCTGGTATGCTGCAGTCTATGGGGTCACAAAGAGCTGAACATGACTGAGCAACTGAACAACTACTTTCTCAAAACCTTCTGTGAAATTGCAATAGTCCCTTGAACCAATATTTTCTTCTAACTCATTTTTAAAATATATTTTATACTCTTTATAGGCAATTTCAATATTTACTTAGTTTTGTTGGTCCAGTGCTGCTATGACATATGATGCCTTATATCCTTGTATGTTCAGTGACTTTTCATTCAGAGCTTAAGAAGCTTGGGTTTAAAGTGCATTCCTCCAGAGAACATTTGCATTCACTTCCACAAGGTGCTTAGAGAGAATTATACCCCACATTTACTTTAAATTAAACCAAAGGCACATATAGACATGTGGCTAGAAATGGCATGAACATTTTTATCTTTTCCTCCATTCCACACACTCCCACACATGCATACACACTCCACACGGAGCCAAGAATGAGACAGTAATTCACTTTTCGATGGATAATTCACACACTAAAGCACTAAGGGTGCTACTATTTTGGTGACCTCACCTTACATGGACCAGAGGTGTCCAGCCTAATTCTCCATCCTTCTTAGGCCCTTGGTTTCCTCCAGTGTTACTTTCACATGATCAGAACTTAGGCTCTGGCTGCGATCCAAAAATCTGCAAGCAATAAATGCTGGAGAGGGTGTGGAGAAAAGGGAACCCTCCTACACTGTTGGTGGGAATGCAAACTAGTACAGCCACTATGGAGAACAGTGTGGAGATTCCTTAAAAAATTGCAAATAGAACTACCTTATGACCCAGCAATCCCACTGCTGGGCATACACACAGAGGAAACCAGAATTGAAAGAGACACATGTACCCCAATGTTCATCGCAGCACTGTTTATAATAGCCAGGACATGGAAACAACCTAGATGTCCATCAGCAGATGAATGGATAAGAAAGCTTTGGTACATGTACACAATGGAGTATTACTCAGCTGTTAAAAAGAATTCATTTGAATCAGTTCTGATGAGATGGATGAAACTGGAGCCGATTATACAGAGTGAAGTAAGCCAGAAAGAAAAACACCAATACAGTATACTAACACATATATATGGAATTTAGAAAGATAGCAATGACGACCCTGTATGCAAGACAGGAAAAAAGACACAGCGGTGTATAACGGACTTTTGGACTCAGAGGGAGAGGGAGAGGGTGGGATGATTTGGGAGAATGGCATTCTATCATGTATACTATCATGTAAGAATTGAATTACCAGTCTATGTCTGACGCAGGATACAGCATGCTTGGGGCTGGTGCATGGGGATGACCCACAGAGATGTTATGGGGAGGGAGGTGGGAGGGGGGTTCGTGTTTGGGAACACATGTAAGAATTAAAGATTTAAAAAAAAAAAAAAGAACTTAGGCTCTGGGTCAGCAGTGGCAACAGAGACACTCAGGAAACATTTCTTAGGAATTTTTCTGAGGAAAATTTCTAAGAAATAGCTGAGGAAATTTTCTAAGAAAACCTTGAGGAACTATTTCTGGCCTCACATTGTTTATTTTAGAGCCAACTAAGTCGAACTTTTTTTTAAAGCCTCTATTATTCCAGCCTCTATTTAGAAAAGATACTCTGTTCAGGGCTGGTCTCACATATTTCTGAGGAGAGGGACTCCTCAGCCATGTGCTCTCCTATAAGAACACTAATGATACTGAAGATGAGGTCAACTAATAAAAAAGAAAACTCCTGATGAGAAAATTTTTTTTCATGATTGGATTCTTAGCATTTTGAGCTGAAAGAGACTTCAAAGATTATCTACTTCAACATTGTCCCTTTTGTGTCCCTTTAAAAGTTCAACAATATTTATTATATGTCTACTGTGCATCTGACATAATAGTAGACGGTGCAAAAAATGAAGACCCGGTCTTCACTTGGTGGATCCTATGCCCTAGTTAGGGATATAGACATATTTCACTGTATTCTGTAAGACAGGCAACCAAAGTATTTACCATATATTATAAAACCACCGATAAGGAATCTTAATTTGTCCCGTGGATCATCGATGGTTTTCTGGAGAAAGAGTTACCTAGTTTTGAGCAAGGATGGGTAAAACTGAGCTAGGTAAACAAGGGGTAAAAAGCACTGCAATCATAGAAAACAGCACGGACAAAAGAAAGAATTAGCTGTACACCATACTGAGTGCGTGGGCTTCCCTGGTGCCTCAGACGGTAAAGCATCTGCCTACAATGTGGGTTCAGTCCCTGGGTTGGAAAGATCCCCTGGAGAAGGAAATGGCAACCCACTCTAGTACTCTTGCCTGGAAAATCCCATGGATGGAGGAGCCTACTATGCTATAGCCCATGTAGTTGAAAAGAGTCGAGCACGACTGAGCGACTTCATTTTCACTTTTCATACTGAGTCCACACAAAAGAATAAATAAACTAGGTACCTAAAACTGTGAAGATGTGAATATTATAAAACATTAAATATGAAATTATATAAAATATTTTAAAAATTGTTTGGAGACCTTTTTACATGACACTGTGATAGAATTGGGATTCCCAGGTGGCGTAAGGATAAAGATTCTGCCTACCAATGCAGGATGCACAAGCAACGTGAGTTCAATCCCTGGGTCAATCCCCTGGAGTAGGAAATGACAACCTGCTCCAGTATTCTTGTCTGGAAAATTCTGTGAACAGAGGAGCCTGATGGGCTACAGTCCATGGGGTTGCAAGGATTAGCAACTGAGCACACACATCAGTTTATAACAATACAGAAGACAATTTGGGAAAGGTATGAATGAATGTCTATGGCTATTACAGGTCTTCTTTATTAGAAGTACAAAATAAACTGTTTTTGTTTTAAAATCTTATCTTTCTAAACACTTAAGTTGTTCGTCCTTCCAATAGTGGGAATGGATAGTCACGTCAGTGAGTTCACTGAACAGACATGGAATGTAGATAAGCTCTGATTTTCTCACAGTCAAGCATTGATAGAGTTAGACCTATCTGCTAGGTTACCAGAAATTTTCCATAGTATTTGCTTTTTGTAAAAATAAAATAAACTTAAGAATTCTCACTTTTTTACAAAGTTAAATCTCTACACTAGAAATTAGTGGCTCTAAACCAACCCTTGACTTTGTTAATGCCTCCAAAGATACTTATGTTAACTCGAAACTTTTTTCTTGACTCTGTTCTTGAACACACCCAGGAAATACATTTCAATAACGTGGCAAAAGAGAAATCAGTAAAACTTCACATTTTTCCTTAAGGAGCAAAGATAGGAAATATGAAAGATCCTAGGTTTAATGCTATTTAGCTCCCTCCTATGATGGTTCTTTTTGATCACTGTTAATTGAAATTGAACAATTATGAGGGATTTTACACTGCTTTATTTTAGGGTCAAAATAAAAAAGAGTAGGATCAAGTTGAAATTAGGCTGCAAATAATCACATTTGCAGAAAAGGAATTGGAGAAGGAAATGGCAACCCACTCCAGTATTCTTGCCTGGAGAATCCCATGGACGGAGGAGCCTGGTGCGCTACAGCCCATGTGGTCACAAAGAGTCGGACATGACTGAGTGACTTCACTTACTTAGTTAGAAATAATTTAACAAATACCTCTTAATAATAACTGCTTTAATATTCTTACCTTCTGTCCTCTTTTTTTCCACCTTTATCTTGAAAGTCCAGAGAAGGCAATGGCACCCCATTCCAGTACTCTTGCCTGGAAACTCCCATGGACAGAGGAGCCTGGTAGGCTGCAGTCCATGGGGTCGCTAACAATTGGACACCTGAGCGACTTCACTTTCACTTTTTACTTTCATGCATTGGAGAAGGAAATGGCAACCCACTCCAGTATTCTTGCCTGGAGAATCCCAGGGACCGGGGAGCCTGGTGGGCTGCCGTCTATGGGGTCGCACAGAGTCGGACACGACTGAAGCACCTTAGCAGCAGTAGCAGCAATCACATTGTAGTTTTTAGCCTAGCTGTTTTGTTTGCAAATACAGAACTATGCTTTTCTTTTCCATTTAATCAAATTTACTAACTTTCTTCTTTTTTATGGAGTTGGAAGTCTCACTTGTACCTTTTCTCTTCCCATGAATCAATCAGTTCAGTCACTCAGTCGAATCTGACTCTTGGCAATCCTGTGGACTATAGCACGCCAAACTTCCCTGTCCATCACCAACTCCCGGAGCTTCCTCAAACTCATATCCATCGAGTCTATGATACCATCCAACCATCTCATCCTCTGTTTTCCCCTTCTCCTCCCACCTTCAATCTTTCCCAGCATCTGGGTCTTTTCCAATGAGTCAGTTCTTCGCATCAGGTGGCCAAAGTATTAGAGTTTCAGCTTCAGCATCAGTTCTTCCAGTGAATATTCAGGACTGATTTCCATTAGGATGGACTGGTTGGATCTCCTTGCAATCCAAGGGACTAGCAAAAATCTCCAACACCACAGTTCAAAAGTATCAATGCTTCAGCGCTCAGCTTTCTTTATAGTCCAACATGACTATACATGATTCACATCCATACATGACTGCTAGAAAAACCATCGCTTTGAGTAGACAGACCTCTGTTGGCAAAATAATGTCTCTGCTTTTTAATATGGAGAAGGCAATGGCAACCCACTCCAGTACTCTTGCGTGGAAAATCCCATGGATGGAGGAGCCTGGTAGGCTGCAGTCCATGGGTCGGACACGACTGAGCGACTTCACTCTCACTTTTCACTTTCATGCATTGGAGAAGGAAATGGCAACCCACTCCAGTGTTCTTGCCTGGAGAATCCCAGGGACTGAGGAGCCTGGTGGGCTGCCGTCTATGGGGTCGCACAGAGGGCACGACTGAAGCGACTTAGCAGCAGCAGCAGCATGGATGGGGAGGGAGATGGGAGGGAGTTTCAAAAGGGAGGGGATATATGTATACCTATGGCTGATTCATGTTGAGGTTTGACAGAAAACAGCAAAATTCTGTAAAGCAATTATCCTTCAATAAAAATAGATTAATTAAAAAAAAAAACACAAGAGCAATGTTTGTGCATGGAGGACCCATGTCATCTTCACTGAAGAGGGAGCACACGTGCTGGTGGAGGTGCAAATGCAGGCTTTAACTGTGTGTGTGTATATATATGGTTTTGTTTACTTTTAAAACAGATCTAAAGCACATTTGGAGAAATAGTGACATCTGTTAAAATCGAATGTCAAATACTTGTTTATCTGTAATACTTTTCTGTAGAGTTGAAAGTATCTTACGATGATTATTTTTAGTGATACTGTTAATTTTTTCAGCTTTATTAAGGTACAATTAACAAAACTATAAGATATTTAGAGTGAAAAAATAATAAACATGGGATAATTATTTTTACAGGGACATGCTCCACTAAATAAACTCATGCAGTATGATTTAATTGATTGTTTAAGATTGCTACTACAGATTAAATAGCTAAATTGATTATATTAAAAAACTTATGAAAAAGGCACAGACTTTTCTACACAGATTTTTCAACCCATTAAAATATATATAGATACTGGTCTGGTCTCATCACTGAGACAAATTAATATGATAAAATAACAAATACATGAAAATTTAAAGAAAAGATAACAAAACAAAAATCATATAATGACTAACTTAAAAATTAGAATTCTCCCCCCAAAAGAATTTTTCCTCAATTGTTGCTGTAAATTTAAAATTTTTAATAGCTGAGATAATATGTAGCCAAAATATTTAACTAAAGAATTCAAAAAAAAAACTATATAGCTTAATTATTTATCATTTTTTGTGTAGTCATTATGTTGAAAAAAATCCTTCATATTTTATCTACAGGAAAAAGCAGTCATAGCATACCTAAGTCATTAGAACCTAGAAACCTGAGAAATAATTTATCCCTGGGAAATGAGAGACAGAGAAATCTCAATGAATATAAAAGAACCACAGTAGAGAATCTTCCTGCAGTACAGGTGACCTAGGTTTGATTCCTGGGTCAGGAAGATCCCCTAGGGAAGGGAGTGGTTACCCGCTACAGTTTTCATCCCTGAATAATTCCATGGACAGAGGAGAGGGGTCACAAAGACTTGTACACAACTGAATGACTAACACTTTGATTTTTACATCCTTACAATAAACCAGGGTTGTCTTCCTGATCTCAAACTTCAAATTTGAATATATTCATGCATATTTAAATTCTGATTACCCAAGAAAATGTTTTTTTTTTTTTTTCCTGTGCATCAGTTCAGTTCACTTCAGTCACTCAGTCGTGTCTGACGCTTTGTAACCCCATGAATCGCAGCACACCAGGCCTCCCTGTCCATCATCTACTCCTGGAGTTCACTCAGACTCACGTCCATTGAGTCAGTGATGCCATCCAGCCATCTCATCCTCTGTCGTCCCCTTCTCCTCCTGCTCCCAATCCCTCCCAGCATCAGAGTCTATTCCAATGAGTCAACTCTTCGCATGAGGTGGCCAAAGTACTGGAGCTTCAGCTTTAGCATCATTCCTTCCAAAGAAATCTCAGGGCTGATCTCCTTCAGAATGGACTGGTTGGATCTCCTTGCAGTCCAAGGGACTCTCAAGAGTCTTCTCCAACACCACACTTCAAAAGCATCAATTCTTCGGCGCTCAGCCTTCTTCACAGTCCAACTCTCACATCCATCCATGACCACAGGAAAAACCATAGCCTTGACTAGACGGATCTTTGTTGGCAAAAGAATGTCTCTGCTTTTGAATATACTATCTAGGTTGGTCATAACTTTTCTTCCAAGGAGTAAGTGTCTTTTAATTTCATGGCTGCAATCATCATCTGCCTTGATTTTGGAGCCCCCCAAAATAAAGTCTGACACTGTTTCCACTGTTTCCCCATCTATTTCCCATGAAGTGATGGAACTGGATGCCATGATCTTAGTTTTCTGAATGTTGAGCTTTAAGCCAACTTTTTCACTCTCCTCTTTCACTTTCATCAAGAGGCTCTTTAGTTCCTCTTCACTTTCCGCCATAAGGGTGGTGTCATCTGCATATCTGAGGTTTTTGATATTTCTCCCCACAATCTTGATTCCAATTTGTGTTTCTTCCAGTCCAGCATTTCTCATGATGTACTCTGCATAGAAGTTAAGTAAGCAGGGTGACAATATACAGCCTTGATGTACTCCTTTTCCTATTTGGAACCAGTCTGTTGTTCTATGTCCAGTTCTAACTGTTGCTTCTTGACCTGCATACAGATTTCTCAAGAAGCAGGTCAGGTGGTCTGGTATTCTCATCTTTTTCAGAATTTTCCACAGTTTATTGTGATCCACATAGTCAAAGGCTTTGGCATAGTCAATAAAGCAGAAATAGAAGTTTTTCTGGAACTCTCTTGCTTTTTCCATGATCTGCCAGATGTTGGCAATTTGATGTCTGGTTCCTCTGCCTTTTCAAAAACCAGCTTGAACATCAGGGAGTTCACAGTTCAAGTATTGCTGAAGCCTGGCCTAGAGAATTTTAAGCATTACTTTACTAGCATGTGAGATGAGTGCAACTGTGCGGTAGTTTGAGCATTCTTCGGCATTGCCTTTCTTTGGGATTGGAATGAAAACTGACCTTTTCCAGTCCTGTGGCCACTGCTGAGTTTTCCAAACTTGTTGGCATATTGAGTGCAGCACTTTCACAGCATCATCTTTCAGGATTTGAAATAGCTCAACTGGAATGCCATCACCTCCACTAGCTTTGTTCATAGTGATGCTTTCTAAGGCCCAATTGGCTTCACATTCCAGGATGTCTGGCTCTAGATGAGTGATCACACCATTGCGATTATCTGGGTCATGAAGATCTTTTTTGTACAGTTCTTCTGTGTATTCTTGCCACCTCTTCTTAATATCTTCTGCTTCTGTTAGGTCCATACCATATCTGTCCTTTATCAAGCCCATCTTTGCATGAAATGTTCGCTTGGTATCTCTAATTTTCTTGAAGAGATCTCTAGTCTTTCCCATTCTGTTCTTTTCCTCTATTTCTTTGCATTGATCACTGAGGAAGGCTTTCTTATCTCTCCTTGCTATTCTCTGGAACTCTGCATTCAGATGCTTATATCTTTCCTTTTTTTCTTTGTTTTTCGCCTCTCTTCTTTTCACAGCTATTTGTAAGGCCTCCCCAGACAGCCATTTTGCTATTTTTGCATTTCTTTTCCATGGGGATGGTCTTGATCCCTGTCTCCTGTACAATGTCAAATCAGATTTATTCAGTTGAATTACTAGAAATTAACTGTAGAGGTCTTATAATACTCAAAATCATAGTAAAGATGAATAAGACAAACTGCAGATGTCTCTAAAAGGGAGAGATGATAAAGTATACTATCAAGAAACAGGCATTAAAAAAGAAAGTTGGTGATGAGTCCCCTTTTTTTATTGTCGTTTTTCTTCTATATATCCTGCCCTGGGCATAGAGGAAGTTTGCAATACTAAGACACCAACAGGCACAGATAGAAAAAAAAAAAAAAAGATAACAAGGCAGAATAAGCCTGCTGTTTCTGGGCAGAGCATCAGGAGGGAAGGTGGCCCTACAGCATAGACAGTTTGATGACACAAACTTTGGTCTGGCTGAACACCACAGGAAAAACCTACACCCTCCCATCACCCTACTGCAGGTGGCTGCAGACACTGGGCCTCTATGAGCACAGCTCTGTCTCCTGGTTGGAGGGAGTCTCAGAAACTGGGTGGCTCCATTCTTCCTGTACACGATGGACTGGCTTCATCTAATGATTGTTAGACATCTACAGGGATTGTGGGCATGAACAGACCTTATTAAATGCCCTGCCCAGACAACGAGGCAGCTCCACCTGAAGTCCTAAGGTCCCTAGTTAGTATGTCTTTCTACCTTTTAGAATAATTTTATGATTTTCTGTTGTATTATACCAAAGGTTTTTAGTTGTGCTTAGAGAGAGATGAGCCTACATCATCTTACAAAAATTGGGACTCCCAGTACATTTTTTTGTGAATGTGGTTAGCCAATTGTAAAATTTATATCACAGTGCCAAGCTTAGATTAAGCAAAACAATTGTTAAAAGACAAAAAAAAAAAGTTGGAGAATTTGCATTGTTTGATTTCAAAGTTACAATGTAATGGCATAAATATATTGATTAATGGAAGAGAACTGCAACTTTAGATTCAGGCCACTTATACATGGTCAGTTTATTTTCCACAAATTTGCTAAAGTCATTTTGACATATAGGGGAAAGATAATCTTTCAATAACTGGTACTGGAAAAACTAGATATCTCCATGTTACCTCTCATCATTGACAAAAATTAACTCAAATAGATCATAGACTTAGATATAAAAGCTAAAATGATACAATATTTAGAAAAAAAGTAAATTTTGGATGTAAAAATTGGCAAGTAAGGATAAAGTCTTTTAGATGGAGGAAGAAAGAAGCTAAGAGACAAAGGCTAGGGAATTCTCATATGTTGCCCCATTACTGGAATGAGAATAATTAGAATCAGAAATTAAACAGCAGCTCCACAGGGTGGCTTCAAGAGAGTAAAAGTCAAGCATTTCCTCTTGGTTGCTCTATGCAGTCCTGTGTCACTAGAGTTAGTTATTAGCCTGATTAGATGAGCTCCTGTTATGTGAATGAGTAAGCGTCACCGTGTACTGTGCTATGCTTAGTCGTTTCAGTTGTGTCTGACTCTTTCTGACTCGGTGAACTGTAGCCCTTCAGGCTCCTCTGTCCATGGGATTCTCCAGGCAAGAATAACTGGAGTGGGTTGCCATGCCCTCCTTCAAGCATCACTGCCCCAACACATTTTTGGTCCTCAGGAAGAGCTTTGAAGTAGCTGTTATAAACTGGGTCTTAATTGTTATGTTTTAAGATTTATTGATCTGTATCTTGGCAGTGTCCTAGGGTAATAATCATCATCTACCCCATACACTGGTAGCAAAGAGCTCTGGATATTTCCACAATCGTCCCCAGGTGCGTTATGACTTCCCTGGGGGCTCAGATGGTAAAGCGTCTGCCTACAATGCGGGAGACCTGGGTTCTATCCCTAGGTCTGGAAGGTCTCCTGGAGAAGGAAATGGCAACCCACTCCTGGATTCTTGCCTGGAAAATCTCATGGACAGAGGAGCCTGGTAGGCTACAGGCTACAGGCTACAGTCTACCAGGCTCCTCTGTCCATGGGGTTGCAAAGAGATGGACACAACTTCACTTTCTCTTTCACTTTAATGCTATATAAATGCTAAAATCAGAAGTTGAAAGGGAGTAAATTAGCTATAAATGCTAGATGTCTTATGATTTCTCAAAAACCCCTATAGTTTAATGAGCAGAGAAGTTTCTATTTATTCCAAAGTGCCGATTACCCACACACATGATTTCAGTGAGTAAATAACGGACTTAACGGTTGATGGTGTCTTCACTTCTATTCTTCCCCAAACTTTTTTTTTTAAGCCATGAAATGTGCTTAAAGATAAAACATAGCAATACATTAAAAAGATAAAAGCAGATGAACCCGGTTCCTCAGATTAAATTTTAATTGTTTGTCTGAAGATACATTACTGATTAATGAACTTGAGAAGAACTTCTGAGAAGAAGCAAATTTCAAAAACACTGTTCTCTATATATAAGCGTGTGTGAATGTGTATGCACTTAATAGAACTTCAATCCTATTTTCTTCCACCCTTTTTTTTTTTTGCCCAGTTGCCTATTGACTTAAATTTATATATTTAAAACTAGAAATAAATGAAGAGTGTAACAAGGTAGATATGTAGTCAAAACACCTAAGGTCCAAGTCCCAGTTCAGCCAGTCGTACCTTGAAGGATATTTGGACTGAGATTTGGAATTCTAGTTGTAGCAAAAGCAGATTGTGCCAAACCTAGACATATACACTTACCTAGTTATCTGGATGGAAAAGTTTGAGAAATAATTTGCCTTTTGCCTAAGACCTGGAGCCAGCATTCCACTACAGCTACCTACACAGTTGCCCCCACTGGCAGAGAGTAATTACTGTCTCTGTTCATGGCTAGATTGGATCTTCAGGATCATTGCTCCCCAAGCAAATCTTTGGAGAGGTCAGGTAACTCAACCAGAAAGTGTGGAAGGTTTAGTTTGGCCTCATAAGAGAGAGGGGAGAGGAGGAAGTCAGTGGATAAAATTTTTCTCCCCTTTCCCCAAAGATATCTTGGGAAGATGTCACCTGACACTGAGAAACAAAATGCGCTTATGAAGATGTAACCTACTCAGTAAGATTGCTCTTAAATGTATTTTTCCCAACTCATTCCTCCTT
Organism: Capricornis sumatraensis; assembly: GCF_032405125.1. Lineage (NCBI taxonomy): Eukaryota > Metazoa > Chordata > Mammalia > Artiodactyla > Bovidae > Capricornis > Capricornis sumatraensis. The sequence continues at coordinate 141,436,947 of NC_091071.1, forward strand.
TCCCTTACTCTTCCATCCTAGAGTAGCTCTTCCCATTCAAGTGTTCTCAAATAAGCTTCCTTCTCAAGATAGGCTTTCTCAGTCATCCAGAGTAAGACTTTCCCATGTGAAATTCATTTATGAAATCATAGTAATGGCAGTAAGTTACTGATGCAAAGAAATAGAGTAAAACAATAGAATGGGAAAGACTAGAGATCTCTTCAGGAAATTTAGAGATAGGGAACATTTCATTTAAAGATGGCACAATTAAGGACATAAATGGTAGGGACCTAACAGAAGCAGAAGATATTAAGGAAAGGGCAAGTATATACAGAAGAACTCTATAAAAAAGATCTTCATGACCCAGATAATCATGATGGTGTGATCACTCACCTAGAGCCAGACATCCTGGAATGTGAAGTCAATGGGCCTTAGGAAACATCACTACAAGAAAAGCTAGTGAAAGTGATAAAATTCCAGTTGAGCTATTTCAAATCCTAAAAGATGATGCTATAAAAGTGTTGCACTCAATATGCCAGCAAATTTGGAAAACTTGTGCCCACAGGACTGGAAAATGTCAGTTTTCATTCTCATCACAAAGAAAGGCAATGCCAAAGAATGTTCAAACTACTGCACAGTTGCACTCATCTCACACACTAGTAAAGTAATGCTCAAAATTCTCCAAGCCAGGCTTCAACAGTACGTGAACCGTGAACTTCCAGATGTTCAAGCTGGATTTAGAAAAGGCAGAGGAACCAGAAGTCAAATTGCCAACATCTGTTGGATCATCAAAAAAGCATGAGAGTTCCAAGAAAGCATCTACTTCTGCTTTATTGACTATGACAAAGTCTTTGTGTGGATCAAAAAAAAAAAAAAAACTGTGGAAAATTCTGAAAGAGATGGGAATACCAGATAATCTGACCTGCCTCCTGAGAAATCTGTATGCCGATCAGGAAACAACAGTTAGAACTGGACATGGAAGAACAGACTGGTTCCAAATAGGAAAAGGAGTACATTAAGGCTATATATTGTCACCTTGCTTATTTAACTTATATGCAAAATACATCATGTGAAATGCCAGGTTGGATGAAGTACAAGTTGGAATAGATTGCCCAGAGAAATATCAATAACCTTGATGTGCCAATGACACCACCCTTATGGCAGAAAGTGAAGAAGAGCTAAAGATGAAAGTGAAAGAAGAAAGTGAAAAAGTTGGCTTAAAACTCAACATTCAGAAAACTAAGATCATAGCATCTGGTCATGATCTGGTCTCTCCATTTGAATGCAGAGTTCCAAAGAATAGCAAGGAGAGATAAGAAAGCCTTCCTCAGTGATCAATGCAAAGAAATAGAGGAAAACAATAGAATGAGAAGGACTAGAGATCTCTTCAAGAAAATTAGAGATACCAAGTGAACATTTCATGCAAAGATGGGCTCAATAAAGGACAGAAATAGTAGGGACCTAACAGAAGCAGAAGATATTAAGAAAAGGTGGCAAGAATATACAGAAGAACTGTACAAAAAAGATCTTCATGACCCAGATAATCATGATGGTGTGATCACTCACCTAGAGCCAGACATCCTGGAATGTGAACTCAAGTGGGCCTAGGAAGCATCACTACGAACAAAGCTAGTGGAGGTGATGGCATTCTAGTTAAGCTATTTCAAATCCTGAAAGATGATGCTGTGAAAGTGCTGTACTCAATAGGCCAGCAAATTTGGAAAACTCAGCAGTGGCCACAGGACTGGAAAAGGTCAGTTTTCATTTCAATCTCAAAGAAAGGCAATGCCAAAGAATGCTCAAACTACTGCACAATTGCACTCATCTCACACCTTAGTAAAGTAATGCTTAAAATTCTCCAAGCCAGGCTTCAGCAGTACATGAACCGTGAACTTCCAGATGTTCAGGCTGGTTTTAGAAAAGGCAGAGGAACCAGAAGTCAAATTGCCAACATCCACTGGATCATTGAAAAAGCAAGAGAGTTCCAGAAAAACATCTATTTCTGCTTTATTGACTATGCCAAAGCCTTTGACTGTGTGGATCACGATAAATTGGAAAATTCTGAAAGAGATGGGAATACCAGACCACATGACCTGAGTCTTGAGAAATCTGTATGCAGGTCAGGAACCAACTGTTAGAACTGGACATGGAACAACAGACTGGTTTCAAATAGGAAAAGGAGTACGTCAAGGCTGTATATTGTCACCCTGCTTATTTAACTTATATGCAGAGTACATCATGAGAAACGCCAGGCTGGATGAAGCACAAACTGGAGTCAAGATTGCCGGGAGAAATATCAATAACCTCAGATAGGCAGATGACACCACCCTTATAGCAGAAAGTGAAGAAGAACTAAAGAGCCTCTTGATGAAAGTCAAAGAGGAGAGTGAAAAAGTTGGCTTAAAACTCAACATTCAGAAAATGAAAATCATGGCATCCAGTCCCATCACTTCATGGGAAATAGATGGGGAAACAGTGGAAACAGTGTCAGACTTTATTTTTCTGGGCTCCAAAATCACTGCAGATGATGATTGCAGCCATGAAATTAAAAGACGCTTACTCCTTGGAAGGAAAGTTATGACCAACATAGACAGCATACTAAAAAGCAGAGACATTAGTTTGCCAACAAAGGTCATCTAGTCTAGGCTATGGTTTTTTCAGTAGTCATATTTGGATGTGAGAGTTGAATTATAAGGAAAGCTGAGTGCAGAAGAATTGATGCTTTTGAACTGTGGTGTTGGAGAAGACTCTTGAGAGTCTGTTGGACTGCAAGGAGATCCAACCAGTCCATCCTAAAGGAGATCAGTCCTGGGTTTTCATTGGAAGGACTGATGTTGAAGCTGAAATTCCAATACTTTGGCCACCTGATGTGAAGAACTGACTCATTTGAAAAGACCCTGATCCTGGGAAAGTTTGAGGGCAGGAGGAGAAAGGGATGACAGAGGATGAGATGGTTGGATGTCATCAACAACTCAATGAACATGGGTTTGGGTGGACTCTGGGAGTTGGTGATGGACAGGGAGGCCTGGCGTGCTGCGGTTCATGGGGTCACAAAGAGTTGGACATGATTGAATGACTGAACTGAATGGATCCAAAGAGATTAAATATGAATTAAAAATAAATGGGTGGATAAATTTATGTATTTATTCAGTAACCATTATTGATACCTACTCTGCACAAAAGACACTGTAATGGGCAATGGGAATTCAGCAGTAAACAAACTGAAAATATGTTCTGCCTTCATGGAGTTCACATTCCAATGACAGCCACCATGTGTAGCCCAAGCCTGTTGCTTGTGTGGAAGAAACTTAGAGTGAGCTCCTTTCATTCTTGTTCTTTTTCTTGTCTCCATGAAAGCTGCTGGGTGGGATGTCTGTAAGATGATTGAGTTGTATGATGAAAAATGTCTGTGTCTTTGAATTCGTGCCACTAACTTATAACCCTGGGGAGAGACAACAAATTTAAGTGTATAAAAGTCTTTAGATTTGGGTCTCTGAAAAAAAAAAAATCACTTCCACTGATTTCAAACTAGGGTTGAGGTTAGATTTTTCATGTTTAGAGAATGACTGAGAAATAAATCGTGTTCTATTCTAGCAGAAGTCAGTAGAGAGCACTGTAAATCTCATTATTTCTCAGCATTAATAAGAGGCTATTTTCCTTCTTCTCTAGCCATTTACCTGGCAAGAAGCATTATGACAAGTAGTGTCACCTTAGATATCATATTTATAAGATGATCAGTACATATTATAAGAGTATGTTGCAGGACAATCGAGGAACACATGGTTCCTTTTCAGAATTTACAGAAGCTGTAGCACTGAAGCCAGTCTTTTTCCTGCAGTATATTCTCAGAAGCCATTCTCCAGGCAAAGCAGTGATTGTAGAGGAAGGGAGCCACTTCAATTTGTGTTCAGGAAAAAAGCAGCAAGATCATAATACTTTCCAAATAACCCATAAAATAAAGCACTTTTAGATTTCATCCAACAGAGCCTGCCTGGCCAGAAGCACTAAAGGCCAATTAAAATATAAAGCTAATGTTCAGAGCTGTTGAGAATTAGAGATGAAGAACATCTACAAAGGAATTGTTCCAGTTCTTCCTCTGTCTTGGTGGGAGATTATGTTGCTTTTTATAAAATTGGCAGTGATTACAAGACCAATTTTTGTTCATTTTAATTAGAGTTAAAAATCTTTGAGTGAAGTGAGTGAAGTCACTCAGTTGTGTCCAACTCTTTGTGACCCCATGGACTGTAGCCTACTAGGCTCCTCTGTCCATGGGATTTTCCAGGCAATAGTACTGGAGTGGATTGCCATTTCCTTCTCCAGGGGATCTTCCCGACCCAGGGGTCGAACCTGGGTCTCCCGCATTGTAGACAGATGCTTTACCTTCTGAGCCAAAATCTTTAAGTAATCCCAAACAGATAGTTATAGATTGATATAAACAAAGTAGAAATCAACCAGAATAATTTCCTATATAATGATGCATATTTTGCTTGTAAATACAATATGCATTTGCAAAATGGATAAGGAAACAGTTTGCTTAATTTCAAAAGGAAAACATCAATCCAATGCCAATATTAACTGATCCAAAATTCAAAGGGTGTGGCTTCCATTATTGAGCAGTAATGTGCCACATTGCAGAGAAGGGACACAATAAGTAGATTTTTAAAGGAGTTGAAAAGAATACTATAGTTATAATAATGAAATAATGAATTCCAAATTAAAGAATGCTATAATGATATTGGTACAGTAAATAATTCTTTTACCATGTTTTACCTTTTATAAAGTAACTTTAAAGAAAAAAATGCTTGCTTCATAGCAAAGAAACAAAACAAAATATTTTCTTACCCTGTTTTTCTATCTTTCATTTTTCTGTCTTTGTTTTCTGTCCAGGTTCTGACATATTGAGGGAAGTTCTTTGCTAGTTTCCTTGGGGGTCAGGACAGAATATCACATCCTCTGCCTCAGATGGGAATTCGACTGTAGTTCTCCTCCCAAATTTCTTTTATAATTAGAAGGAAAACAAACCTCCTCAAGTGTTCCTCTAAGAATCAAACAAAGATATACTAAATTTCTTTTTGAGCTTCTGAGAGAAGCATAGAATAATGGGCTTGAAATCTGAACCTGTACCCCCAATTTTTCTCCTAGGAAATGTAAATGTTTGGCTCTGGAAATGGAGTGGAAAGGGGCTGAATGTGGAAGAAAGCATACTCAGTAGAACTGATTTCTTTTTTAAACTTTCAAGATTTAGCTAAAATGGGAAACGAAGGCACAAATGTACATCAAAATACCATTTAATGTTTTTTGTGTGAGCTATTTACAATACAGAAAAATAAGCTCTGGAATAGGACTTGATTGTAGGACAGTGCAGAACATGAGACGTCAGAACTGGAAAGAAGAAGAGGGAAACGTATACAGGATTTCCTACTGAAAATGAGCTTCGAAATGAAATTCCAAAACATATAAGTGAAGAAGATCCTGGTAACAATAACATTAAGAAAAGATTTATATATAGAATACTTATTTGGTCTGGCTGAAATTAAAACATGAGGAATGTTTGAAAATTTCTTTTAGATTCTGTCTGGAAGAGATAGATTAAGAAATGACATAAATAAAAAAGTATTGATAATATTAACACTAATGTGGAGACTGTTACATGTCAGACATTGTTCTGAAAGCTTTACATTTAATAACTCAATATTTTTTTACAAAGACCTTGAGAACGATTTCCATTTTGCAAATGGAAAATCTAAGACAGGGAGGTGTAAGTGATTTGCCTGGTCTAACATTCAAATTCAAATTCAAATCCATGCAATCTAACTTCAGAAACTGGGCTCTTAAACACTGTGTGCTGGAAATTCTTTTTTTAAAAAGAGATAGAACAGTGAGCAGAACTTAAATAAGTACTAGTATATATAAACATACTGGAGTGGGTTACCGTTTCCTTCTCCAGGGGATCTTCCGACCCAGGGATCGAACCTGGGTCTCCTGCATTGCAGGCAGACGCTTTAACCTCTGAGCCACCAGGAAAGCCCATATAAACATAATAAAAAATTTGTCAATACAAAGTTTAGTTATTTACATAGAAAATAAGACATGACCAAGATAAACTTTAATTTTCATAAGCACAAGAAAGAATTAAGTTGGAAAACAAAATTGAGGTATTGATGAAAAAGGATCCATGAAAATGAGATTAAATGTCTGAACTATTTTTCAGACATATAAAGGAGATTTAGAAACTCCAAGTTCTTTCTAGTAGGAATAGGAGAAGAACAGAATTGAGAAAATGATGGAGAAACAAAAATGGAAGAGATAAAACAGATGATGAGAATTTTCCGCAAATGGAAGAGAAGGGTCTAAAATTAAAAACTTAATCCAATGATTAATCTCATGATTTGTTTACTTATTTATCTCTTATATATTCAGTCCAGGTCCATTGCTCAGTCGTGTCTGACTCTTTGCGACCCCATGGACTGCAGCAGCATCACAGAGCCTACTCAAACTCAGATCAATCGAGTTGGTTATGCCATCCAACCATCTCATCCTCTGGGGCCCCCTTCCCCTTCTACCTTCAATCTTTTCCAGAATCAGGGTCTTTTCCAAGGAGTCGGTTCTTCGCATCAAGTGGCCAAAGTATTAGAGTTTCAGCTTCAACATCAGTCCTTCCAATGGATATTCAGGACTGATTTCCATTAGGATGGACTGGTTGGATCTCCTTGCAGTCCAAGGGACTCTCAAGAGTCTTCTCCAACACCACAGTTCAAAAGCATCAATTCTTCACTGCTCAGCTTTCTTTATAGTCCAACTCTCACATCCACACATGACTACTGGAAAAAACATAGCTTTGACTAGATAGACCTTTGTTGGCAAAGTAATGTCTCTGCTTTTTAAGATGCTTTCTAGGTTGGTCATAGCTTTTCTTCCAAGGAACAAGTGTCTTTTAATTTCATGGTTTCAGTCACCATCTGCGTGATTTTGGAGCCCAAGAAAATAAAGTCTCTCACTGTTTCCATTATTCCCCCATCTATTTTCCACGAAGTGATGGGACCAGATGTCATGATCTTAGTTTTCTGAATGTTGAACTTTAAACCAACTTTTTCACTCTCCTCTTTCACTGTCATCAAGAGGCTCTTTAGTTCTTCACTTTCTGCCATAAGGGTGGTATCATTTGCATTTCTGAGGTTATTGCTGTTTCTCCCGGCAATCTTGATTCCAGCTTGTGTTTCATCTAGCCTGGCATTTCGCATGATGTACTCTGCATATAAGTTAAATAAGGAGGTGAAAATATACAGCCTTGTCATACTCCTTTCCTGATTTGGAACCAATCTGTTTTCCCATGTTCATTTCTAACTGTTGCTTCCTGACCTGCATACAGATTTCTCAGGAGGCAGGATAGATGGTATTCCCATCTCTTGAAGAATTTTCCACAGTTTTTTTTGATCCACACAGTCAAAGGCTTTGATATAGTCAATAAAGCAGAAATAGATGTTTTTCTGGAACTCTCTGGCTTTTTCTATGATCCAGCAGATGATGTCATCTTTATTTTGAAATACTGATTTGGAAAAAGTTTGATCAGATTATAATTTGATCTGATTTTTTTTTTCCAAACTCAAAACATGTATTTCATTTCCTTAAAACATCAGTGCTGCTCTTCTTGTTCATTAGGTGAACTGCCTTAAGTACGGCTCCAGAACATATGTACAATGCTGAGTGGGTCTGGTAAAGGAAAGGAGAGGATAATGAAAATCAAGAAGGAAGATAGGCTACCAAAGATAAAGGATCCTTAGCACAAAAGCCATCGGAGAAGGCAATGGCACCCCATCCAGCACTCTTGCCTGGAAAATCCCATGGACGGAGGAGCCTGGTGGGCTGCAGTCCATGGGGTCGTGAAGAGTCGGACACGACTGAGCAACTTCACTTTCACTTTCACTTTCATGCATTGGAGAAGGAAATGGCACCCCACGCCAGTGTTCTTGCCTGGAGAATCCCAGGGACAGGGGAGCCTGGTGGGCTGCTGTCTATGGGGTCGCACAGAGTCGGACACGACTGAGCGACTTAGCAGCAGCAGTAGCAGCAGCACAAAAACCACCTAACTCTGAAAGAAGTCACCAGAGAGATGTAAACCATGGTCTGTTAAGTCATCCTGCTCAGACAGCAAATGAAGTCCATCTGACAAAGTTTTTATATTGACTGGGATGGATTAGAAACCATCTCAAAAAGTTATACAGATCAACTGTAGGTCATCACAGCCCAACCGTATGAAAATGAACCAACTATTAAATTTATCTTCCTCTTTCACTTTACCTTCCCCAAATTCTTCTTCTGTGATGTTTGGCTAACCAGAGGGAATAACAATTTCTGATTACCCAAGACTGTATTTAAACTCAGTGAAACTAAAAGCACTTTTAAGGAAGTAGAAAGGGAGTATCACAGAGATGTCCCCCTTCAGATAATGAGGCTACTTAGGTGGGTAGAAGAATACAGACTAGCCTTAAATAAACAGAAATCCCTCTTGCAACATGCTCTGTTCAGCCCTATTTCTGATAGAAAGGTAGTTATATCTCTAGGAGAGACCTGCTCAGTGATAAAATGCCCTGGTCTGTATAATTTTTAGAGATTGTGGTTTTTCCTATTATATTATAAAAACCTATGATTGCGATCATTAATTTAGTATGGTGAACAGATAGTATACAGTAATAATCCATCATCAAATGCAAAGTTTTGGTTTCTAAATATTCTAAGTGGCTGTAGTATATTTTAGAGGAAATAAACACATTGAGAGATATCTTTTTTTCATTTTAAGTAGACTGTGTGTGCACAGCTTACTTCAAGGTCAAATCTATTTCCAATATCTTAGAAATAATGTATGCAAGGGCTACTCTTTCAGTGTATGACTATTTTTTCTATATATCTTAATGTTGTACTCTAATGTTACTTTAAGGAGGAATCTAGCATACTTGACAAAATGAAATAAATTTGATACCATCTAAATGAAACTAGTTTAAAGCTGAAATCCTGTCAAATGCCACATTGGTTGTGTATTTGCTAGTTTGTTTGTGATGGATCAGGGACTCTAAGGCATCTAAAATTCAAACTTTTCAAACATAGAAGCATAGAGTTTTGGGGATTTTTCCAAAAAGTAGTATACCAAATCATGAACAATAAAGTTTTTTAAATGGCATATAGAAAACACTGAAAAAATATGCAAAGGATGAAGAAGATTGATTAAAAACAATGTCAATTAAATGAAAATTCCATACTCTTGCCCTTTAAAGGCTTACCCTCAATGAGTTTCTTTCAATTAAGCTGAAATATTTTACAGCTTGTTCTTTATTCTTGTCTGCAAACCTAAATTTATTTCCATGTTCATAAGTTTGTTTGTTAGATATTGTACATTCAGTGTGAACTCAAGGATTTATATCTTCACCTCTGATTAAATCTGCATCAGTGTCCTGCCAATAAAAATATGTTTTTACAGCACCAAATAATTCTACTTGCTTTTATGCAGTAAATTTAGTCCTCCCATCTCTACCACTGTTCTGAACCCAATTTGATGACTCAAAAAACTCATTAGTGTGCATGGATTTGTGGTAACTTCTCTATCACCTTTCTTTCAACAGAACAGAAGAACTAATAGACATTTTGATAAAAAAACAAAACAAAACTTAGTTTTGTTTGTTAAAGGAAAAGGGAGCCAAATAAATATTTTAATTTCCAGTTGATATAGAGTATTCTATTAGAATACAAGGTTAGAGTTATTTTAATATCAGAAATGATTTAGGGGCTTATGTTTTGCTTTTATGTTGATATACTATGCATGGACGTAAATATCATATATTTGTAAATATACAACACATGTTCATTATGAACTGTCCTGAGTCTCCCTGCCCATTGAGTGAGAAACCCTGTACACATATGTAGACACCTCTGGAGTATCAGCCTAACATACTCTTTGTATGGGGCTTTTGACTTAATGCTCCATTTTTCTCCAGCTACATCTCCCTTCAGTGATTTTATAATTTTGATTATATTTATAATTATGATTGTGAATGTATCTTAAGTTTCCTGAATGCTTGAAATAGAGGTTATTGATTTCTCCAGGGAATGTCTGGCAAAATAAAAATATCTTCAATAACTAAATTAGTCCATAAACAGAATATATAATTTTAGTCACTTGAGAAATTTTGGCAGATAACTAAAATATGTAATACCCATCCAGTCTGTCATCTTGGAAACATCGTAACCACAAAATAATGCTGATCATGGGAATTATGTCAACAGAGTTTTAAAGCAGTATTAATGTATCTAGATACCTGAATTACAGATTTGTAGCAGATATGTCCGAGTGTACTGAACATCTGGAACAAAGGAAATATGCAGTATATATTTGAAAAATTTTAAACTCTTAGAGATCTTCACATAGTTCAAGCACAGCCTTGTGTTCTGCCTCTAATTATCTACAACAGCCTTTCTCAAAATGTTTCACGAAATTCTAGTCCCACAAAATGTAAAATGTTTTTGGGAAAAAAGAGGTTTCATCTATGATAAAATTAAAGTTAAAAATTCCCTTACTAGGAAGCCTTCTCAAACATTTAAGGTACATTTTGCCTCTAAGAATGGGGACTTAGTTTATAATGTTCACAAAAAACACTATTACACATCTTTTTTCTTGTGAAGCACGTCGCTGGGCTCTCTCCTCATCACACACAGGTAAGAGTTATCTTCCCAGTTTCTCTATTAAAACAGTCTGTTTTCTCTGTAAAACGATACTGGTTTCATTCTGATCCTATGTTCTGTGACATTTTATGTCTTGTTATAACATTCAGGACCGAGCTCCCGAGTCTTCAAGTTAATCTTCTGTTTTGTTGGTCTCAGTGGTTCTCAGTGAAAAATGTACAAGCCTGCTAAATTCTGTAGCTTTGCTCAGTGACTAGAGTGAAGGCATCATCCTCATTTTCTGCAATAAAGGAGTGCTGTGTGAAGTTAGCTGGATAAGTTCAGGTCACGAGAAAATGATCTGGTGGGAAATGGCTTACCTCAATTGGTGTCCACTGGAAACACACATCCTTTCAGATCTCAGTGAAGGAGAGTAATCGGTCCAAACTCACACTTCTTTTCTCTGGATCTGTCCCACCTGTGACGCTTATTCCTTCTAGTCTGAGCTAAACTCACAGACTCGATGGCTCTATTTCAGTTTCATGTTGTAATTATTTGTGTGGGCGTGCAGATTAAAAGATCAACTGTAAAAGATGAAAATCTTGTTCCTAATGTGTGACATTGCTACACAGCAGAACAGATGTTTCCAACATTCAAGAGAATTCAGACTAGAAATGTATTTCTGTGATGAGGGTATTAGGAAGTGGAGGGAGAGGGACAGGTCAACAAAAAGCAATTGAAGTGTTACATGTATTTAATGCTAATTTCAGCTGCCAGCAAGCATTCTCTTTAGAGTACTATAATGTGCATGACCAGTTGTTCAATCATGTCCAACTCCTTGAGACCCCATGGACTGTCTGAGCACCAGGCTCCTCTGTCCATGAGATTTCTTAGGCAAGAATACTGAAGCAGGTTGCCATTTCTTACTCCAGGGGATCTTCCTGATCAAGGGATAAAACCTGTGTCATTTTCATCTCCTGTATTGACAGGAGGATTCTTTACCACTGTGCCACCTTTTATGTAAGAGTACTATAATATCCTTACATAAAGTAGATCACTGCCATGTTCATTTCCTTGCTCCACATTTGAAATAACTGCGACACAGAATTGTTTAGTATATCAGCATTAGTTGTTGATCACCCCTTCACCAACATCACCATAACCAGACACACTAACACATCTTATGGATGAGAAAATTCAGAGCCATCCAGTAGCAAAGCAGGTATCTTAGACCATCTTTATTCCATGGGAATTCAATAAGAACTTACGTTAGAAACCACCTTCTGTATTCCAAAAGTGGTTATTCGATTTGTTTCAGAAGTTCAACAATTTTTTTAGATAGTCATTGTTTCAATAGCAATTAATATTCAAACTTTAAGAAGAGACTTTTCTCTTTTAGCCTGAACTAAACTACCTCTGATGGATTCAAAGTGTACACTTCTTTGTTACATAAAGTGTAACCAATCACTAAAATCTAATCTATTCTTTTCAAACACAAGCACATTCTGCAATATTTTTAGCAAATGCTATTTTAATATTTTAGTTCAAAAGCTAAGTTGATAAGGAATCAAATGCTGCCTTGGTAATAGGTCATAATATTTTCAGGCTTAAAAGACTTGATGGAAAATGTGGATATGACTATGATATCTATTACAGATTCAGGAATTCAAATGCTCTTATTGCTCTTTTCCTTTGATACTATGAGTGCTACACCCTGATATGCAAAGCTAAAGCAGAGGAAAGGCTCCAGTTGTCTAAATAACTGCGTTCCTGCAACGACATATGACTCTTTCCTGGGTAGTCCTTTGATATCTGGTGGAGTGCTAACCCAGGATGGTTGTAGATTTCATTCACCTGTGTAATAAAAGAGAAATAAGTCCTTGGTGTCTCTGTAGCCTAGAGTTTTGCCTTCATCAGATTCACTGCTTGTATATGCTGGCATGAAAGGACCCAGTCAACACCTATATTTCCAATAATTACAGGAGGATATTCAAACTTGAAGAGGGAGTTCATATAGCAGAGAAAAATTTAAAAAAATGAAAGTGTTCAGCTGAACTGATTAAGGATTTCTTTATTTTTTCCACTTTGCCTACAGTTCAGATGCTAGACTAAGGACATCTGTTGTGAGAAATGGCTTATTAGCAAAACAAATCCTTTTGTCAAGTGGAAAGACAGCCATATGCTGACACAATTGAATGCTGACCATGTTCAGTATTTAGTCATCAGGATGGTGTGGTGATAGAAGCATGTACTTATTCTTTTTCATTAATTGGTTACTGTTATCATTTTTAAAGGATCAAAATAAATATTCATCCTATTGCATAAAAATAATCATAATGATAATCAACATTATCTCTATATCACCATAAACTCTAATAAACTTGTTTTCACCAAATATTTGCTACTACCCTTTAATGTTCACAAATAAGAAGCCAGTTGCTGCAAATGTCTGAAAGTGTGTCTAACAGCTATGTAAATACATGCTTCACATGCATACTCCTTAAATATTACGATTAAGGCCAGTTACTTGATTTACTCTCCTGAGATGTTAAAGCTTTGAAATAAATATAAAAAATAGCAGGCAATCTGTTTAGGTTCTGGGGTTCTGAGCTCTAGGTTCAGAGGGTTTCTAGGTTAAGAAACAGTGTTTTCTTAATTATGCAAGAATTTTTCCCTCTAGTAAAGAAAGGGCAACATTATTCCAAAAGATGAATATAAAGGGAAGAAAGCAGTACAGTAGTATTTGCAAATTAGATTTTTAGTCTTTATTGGTTCAGTACTTAATGAAAAGTCCCTAAGGCATCATTCTTTCACATTTGAATGAGAATGTTATTTTCCCACAACACATTCTTAGAACCTTAGAGATCCTGCAGAGATCAATAATCTACCCCCTGGAGGGAGAACTCTGCTAATGAAATGCCTTAGCAACACCAGCAGATCTGTGGGAAGCTGTGCTGATGTGTCCAAGGGGTATTCATGTTGTAATACTTGGTATCAGGAAACATCTTTAGAACACGGGTTTGTTCTCTGACTCGCACATCCTATGTAGTATCAGCAAGCAATGTAGTGCAAAAAGGAGACAGTTAACGCTCTCCATGAGGAGTAGACCCAGGATTTGTGGGTATATTTATATACTCACGGGAAACTTCTTTAAGAAAAAGAATCTAAACTTACAAGTACAGAATCAAGTACAGTATAAATGTTTCTACCATTATAAAATCTAATGAGTAGCTTTAAAACTCGAAGACTGACATTTTTTTTCCCCTATGCTGAGTGATTTGCATGTGTGTTAATCTTTTTAACTGTGTCAGTATTATAATTGGAGCAGTTTTCCAAAAAAAAAAAAAAAAAAGTTACTTAACAATGAACCTAACTGAGCTATGAAGAAAGAAGAAAGCTCCTCTCATTTATTTCACTTCTGTTCTCCAAGGAAACGGAAAATCATGAATGGTAGGGTCATCTAGAATATTCTAAATGTGCTATATGAGAGTAACTGCGGGAGGAAGAAAAACAAGATCTAATAGAACAAAGCTCCAGCTGTCAATTATTCTCCAGATATGTTTTCCCCTTTCTATTCTTTCCTTTCTTACTTGCTCTTCCCCTTTCAAATGATCTTCTCTCCTTCTTTGTTCACTGTCCCTAGAATTGGAGCTGAGACACGTTAGTCTCTTCTCTAAAGAAATTCCTGTCCAGGGACTCCCCTGATAGTCCAGTTGTTAGGACATCACCTTCCAATGCAGCAAATGAGGATTTTAACCCTCATCAGGGAACTAAGATCCCACATGCCCAGAATACAAAAAGAAAAAACAAATAATATTGTAATAAATTCAATAAAGAGCTTTTAAAAATTGTTCACATCAATAATCTTAAAAAAGGAAATTCTCATCCATCCAATCTTTTTTCATTATTTCAAAAGTGTTAAGAATTATTTTAAATGTACTTAAATTATAAACTTGAATGCTGTGTGATATTAACTATATTTGTTCAAGTGAGATCCACATGGTAAAAATCTTCTCTGTGCAAACAACTGAATGTTTAAAGTATGAAAATTATGAACAATAAGACCTTCATAGAAAGCTTGAAGATTTTCTAAAATTATCAAAAAGTCATGAACCAAATTAACCTCTAACTGAAAACCAAACATTCACTTGATGTTAAATATTAAGGAATATTTTGAGGAAAGACTCTGCATTATTGATTTTCATAACCTTATGCTCACAATAATCCTGATGATACAGATTGAAACTTCATCTAGCATAATTGCCTCTGTTAAAAATCATATCGCAGATGTCAGATATATAAATTATTGAATATCCTTTGGAGAAGATGGAGATACTTGTGCTTACTGTGGTATCCTTACTGGCAGTGAGGCCCATTGTTCTTGTCTCTCATTCATT
Source organism: Capricornis sumatraensis (assembly GCF_032405125.1). Classification (NCBI taxonomy): domain Eukaryota; kingdom Metazoa; phylum Chordata; class Mammalia; order Artiodactyla; family Bovidae; genus Capricornis; species Capricornis sumatraensis. The sequence goes on from NC_091071.1 coordinate 141,451,973, forward strand.
ACACACAAGAGGAGGAAGAAGCTCCAGAGTACATGAGATCATTAACAGGCTACAGGTCCCTAAGGACAGACTATATATTTGCATCCACCAGCCATATCCCTGACACTAAGTAGTGCTAATAGGATTTTAAGTAATATTAATGCTATCTCTTATTTTACCAATTCAGGTAGATTGTAATGAGGGTCATGGTATCTACAGATCAGAGAAGATATAGCAGTATTCAACACCATTCAGTTTCAGTTCAGTTCAGTTGCTCAGTCGTGTCCAACTCTTTGCGACCCCATAGACTGCAGCACACCAGGCTTCCCTGTCCATCACCAACCCCCGGAGCTTGCTCAAACTCATGTCCCTTGAGTCAGTGACACCATCCAACCATCTCATCCTCTGTCGTCCCTTTCTCCTGCTGCCTTCAATCTTGCCCAGCATCAGTGTCTTTTCCAAAGAGTCACTTCTTTACATCAGATGGCCGAAGTATTGGAGTTTCCGCTTCAGCATCAGTCCTTCCAGTGAATATTCAGGGCTGATTTCCTTTTAGTATTGAGATCTCCTTGCAGTCCAAGGGACTCTCAAGAGTCTTCTCCAACACCACAGTTCAAAAACATCAATTCTTCAATGCTCAGCTATCTTTATAGTCCAACTCTCACATCCACACATGACTACTGGAAAAACCATAGCTTTGACTAGATGGACCTTTGTTGGCAAAGTAATGTCTCTGTTTTTTAATATGCTGTTTAGGTTTGTCATAGCTTTTCTTCCAAGGAACAAGTGTCTTTTAACTTCATGGCTGTAGTAACCATCTGTAGTGATTTTGGAGCCCTGCAAAATAGAGTCTGTCACTGTTTCCATTGTTTCCCCATCTATTTGCCATGTAGTGATGGGACCCAGATGCCATGATCTTAATAGTTTTTTGAATGTTGAGTTTTAAGCCAGCTTAAAACACCACTGCCCACCCCATAAAGTGACTTACTTCCCTTGGTTTCCCGGGCACCACTTCTCCAGCCCTCTGTCTCTGTTCTCTTTTCATGCACCAATCTCCCTTTCTGGTTCCTCGTGTTTCCCTGATATTTTAACACTGAAGTATCTCTGATCTCTGTCTTTTTTATGTTATTATTATTTTTTAATATTTTAAAGATTTTTTTTACATGGACCATTTTAAAGTCTTTATTGAATTTTGTCACAATATTGCCTCTGTTTTATGTTTTGCTTTTGTTTGGCCCTGAGGCATATGGGATCTTATCTTCCTGACCAAGGATAGAACCCATATCCCCTGCATGGGAAGGTGAAGTCTTAACCACTGGACCACCAAGGAAGTCCCCGGGCCCAGTCTTTACATCTGATATCTTTCTGTCTATGCTTCTTTGATGATCTCATCTAGTCTCATAGCTTTAAATATTATTTAGATGTTGATGATTTTCAAACATACATATCCAACTTGAACTTCTTTCCTGAACTCCAAGTTGATAGATCTAATTACATATTTTACATCTCTATTAAGCATCTATTTGACTGTGTGGATCACAATAAACTGTGGAAAATTCTGAAAGAGATGGGAATACCAGACCACCTGACTACCTCTTGAGAAACCTATATGCAGGTCAGGAAGCAACAGTTAGAACTGGACATGCAACAACAGACTGGTTCCAAATAGGAAAAGGAGTACGTCAAGGCTGTATATTGTCACCCTGCTTATTTAACTTCTATGCAGAGTACATCATGAGAAACACTGGGCTGGAAGAAGCACAAGCTGGAATCAAGATTGCTGGGAGAAATATAAATAACCTCATAGGCAGATGACACCACCCTTATGGCAGAAAGTGAAGAGGAACTAAAAAGCCTCTTGATGAAAGTGAAAGTGGAGAGTGAAAATGTTGGCTTGAAGCTCAACATTCAGAAAATGAAGATCATGGCATCTGGTCCCATCACTTCATGGAAAATAGATGGGGAAAGAGTCAAAACAGTGTCAGACTTTATTTTTGGGGGGCTCCAAAATCACTGCTGATGGTGATTGCAGCCATGAAATTAAAAGACGCTTACTCCTTGGAAGAAAAGTTATGACCAACTTAGATAGCATATTGAAAAGCAGAGACATTACTTTGCCAACAAAGGTCCGTCTAGTCAAGGCTATGGTTTTTCCAGTGGTCATGTATGGATGTGAGAGTTGGTCTGTGAAGAAAGCTGAGCGCCAAAGAATTGATGCTTTTGACCTGTGGTGTTGGAGAAGACTCTTGAAAGTCCCTTGGACAGCAAGGAGATCCAACCAGCCCATCCTAAAGGAAATCAATACTGAATATTCATTGGAAGGACTGATGCTGAAGCTGAAACTCCAATACTTTGGCCACCTGATGTGAAGAACTGACTCATTTGAAAAGACCCTGATGCTGGGAAATATTGAAAGTGGGAGGAGAAGATGACAGAGGATGAGACGGTTGGATGGCATCACTGACTCAGTGGACATGAGTCTGAGTAAACTCTGAGAGTTGGTGATGGACAGGGAGGCCTTGTGTGCTGCAGCCTATGGGGTCGCAAAGAGTCTGACACAACTGCATGACTGACGTGAACTGAACTGAGGCATCTTAAGCTTAATATGTCCTAAACTAAAATTCTGTCATACTCCCCTTCTCCATTTTAACAGTGGTCATTCTTGAGTAGTGGAAGTTTTGAGTGTTTAGTACTGTTCTCTATTTTTTCCATTTTTATAATAAATTTGTCTAATTTTTGAAAAAAGGTGTATAAATACACATATATGAAGTAAGGCTTCCATCAAAAAGATAAATAATTTATAATTTATACTGAAAGATAATTATATATAATAAGAATTTTGTATGAAACACAATACATGATGTTTTATGTTAATTTGTTTCTTCATTTTGTTTATTTTTAAAAACTGGACAGAATTTTTGGATTATTAGAGAAAAGGAAAAGACAAAGAGAGAAATAAGGGAAAGCATAAAAGTAAAGATAAATTATGGTAGAGTAGGAAGCCCAAGAAGGAAAAAGAAACATTAACAGAGAGAGAAAGATCAAAAAATAGATGAATCATGAAGCTGATCACCTCATTCTATTTTACTTGGTTTATATTACGATTTTGAAAAAGATGACAAAGACCAAAGGAGTTATGAGAAAGATTTTTAAGATTTAAAAACACATTGGTTCCTAGATTAGCCTATCTGAGACATTTAAGGTCTACATTTTATGTCTACTACATTTAAAAGACACCGGGAAAGAGAGTTGCCATTTCAAGTGACTAGTGACAAGACATTTACACACCATCACTCAGAGCACACATTTTGATTGTAGTAAAAGTGTAAGTGTAAAATCATAAGTGATTTGTTGTCACACAAATCCTTTGCCACTTTATTCTTATAACTGATTCATTAATTGATTCAGTGAGTGTCATTGAATTTGTCTTCTTGTCAGATACTAATCCTTGGATTAGATTAGTGAACAACAGCAACAAAATAAAATACCTGCCTCATGGAACATTCTACTTGGGAGTGGGGGCAAATTAGTGGGATCAAACTGTGAGCCACTAGCATAAAAATAAGGAAATTATATAATATCTTTTCTGATGCTAAAAATAAAGAAATTTTAGATTACTAGCCTCTAAGATTATTTTTTTAATAACTTAAGTATGTCAGGGCAGACTATTTATATTAAAATGAGATAATGAATAAGAGAAAGGGATTGATAAGAGAAAGGGATTAATAATTTCAATATTAGATCAGACCAGGATACTCATAGGTAATATATTTTTCTAATATTATTGAACATCAGATATAAAAAACAATTTCATAAACTACCGTTTCCTGAATATGCATTTATAAATATTTAAATATTTATATGTAATCAAATATTAAGATAAATTAATATACATATATTGGTGATTTTATATAGTTTCAAACAATATTGTATATCTGTCTTTATTTTTTAAATCGCTACATCAGGTCCAAATCCTCCAGAGTTGTTGGGACTGTGCTCTTAACTAATAAGTCTTCCTCTGTCAATTTCTAATTCTTTCTTATGTATTTAATTGGTTTCCATTCCTGATAGTGAAGAACAGGGCAATCCATGGGGTCACAAAGAGCCGGACACGACTGAGAGACTGAACAAACTCCTGGAAAATGCTTCTTTGGGTTCTACAGTCCCATGCTTTTGATACAGTGGGGGTTGGGAGGAAAGACATTGATAATGAATCCTTGCTTCTTTGTCAAGGACTGTCAAAAGCAAATTTTGTTTTTTAATCTCTTTAGCATCTGGTAAAAGGATTTTCTAAAACTTCTGCTTAATCTTAATTTGTTATCAAGGGCTGTTCTTCTAAAAGTAATATTACTCCCAATAAAGGAACTGGATATTTGAACCAGAGCCCAAAAAGGAAGTGTTGCTAAGGAACAACTTCTATATAGGAAATTGGAAAATCTGACTTTGTTCTCATCTCAGCACAAGTGGTCCACCTGCAAGCCGCTTGTATTTTTTGTATCTCCATTCATTAGTGATGAAGGTCTTCTTTTCAGTCTCATGATCTAATAATCAAATTTAAGAAGCAATTAGAGACAAGAATAAAGTGATTACCTAGCAAAGTGTTGTGTTTGATTAACAACCATAAAAACACAAGCTCTTTATGACTTAGCAATGCAATCAAAATACACAGACATGTTCTTTTGTGTTTGAATCAAGTTTCCGTTGGTATTTTAAGTCACTGCATAGTGTTTCTATTTGACTGCCTAACACGTTCTTTACTCTATGTTCTGTGCGGTTCAGTTCAGTTCAGTTGCTCAGTCGTGTCCGACTCTTTGCGACCTCATGAACTGCAGCACACCAGGCCTCCCTGTGTTCACCAGGCTATTTATAGATGGCTCAATGTTCTTCCTTTGTAAATAAGGACCTTTTATTGGATCACTTGAGATTCAGCTTAAGAAAAGTCTAAGTATGTATATATCTGTTATTTTTGACTTAAAATCTCTACGGCCCATTGTGTTTCTCTTACTTGTAAATATTTAGGGGGCTTTGGTGTCTGGGCTCAACTATTAATACTTAAGGTCAGTTTCAATGTGGAAATCTTATAGGACTGGGCAGAGTTTATACAGATAAACCAAGCCAAGAAGTTATTTTTCAGGTCAAGTCAGATTTCAGTTCAGGCAAGTCTCCTGTTCTGCTTATTATATTTGTTGGGGAGTGGCAGAAGGACAGGGCTAGCATAGGCTGCAAGTGAATCCTAAAATATTGGAATTTTTTTAAATGACTGTATTTGATAAACTATGAAATAACTTGCTTATGGCTTTAAAGTGGGAATACATTGGACAAAATCCTTCCTATTTGCCATGATCATTATCAGAATTTAAAAAACCAAAATTCTATTCTAAAATATTTTTCTTCATTTTGTTCAATAATGATGGCTGCTCATTAAGTGGAACCAACCAGTGTTTAGTATTCATTTGTCCTTTCAAAGAAAGACATTTTTCTATAATTTTAAAACAAGCTATTTTTAAAAAGAGAAAAAAATAGAATAAAAATAAAATAACATTTACTAAGCACCTATGATATGCCAGAAAATACTCATCATATTTTCACATTTCTCATGATGTCCATATTACTGGTGAGAGAAGTGCAGCTTAAAATGCTTAAGGAAACTTCAAGGTTAAACAGATATCTGTTTGTCTATTTAATGTTTTTTACACTAGAGAAAGCTGAGCTAAATAGTCTAATGCTTTGACTATGGTAGGGTGTAGAGATTTAAGTTAACAGGATAATGGGACAATTAATTTTGGTGATGAAAGAAAAAGAATCTCTCTAAGCAGGGCAGCCTCAGGGATCTAACGCCTAATGGTCTGAGGTGGAGCTGATGTATTAATAGTAGAAGTAAAGTGCACTATAAATGTAATGTGCTTAAATCATCGGAAACCATCTTCACCTTGGGTCCATGGGAAAATTTTCTTCTATGAAACCAGACCCTGGTGCCAAAAAGGTTGAGGACTGCTGCTCTACATTACTGAGCACATATTCTGAACTACTTTCCATAAACCATACAATACCTTTCCTTTACCATATTACAGATGAGGATGCTAAGGTTTGGGGAAATTAAACAATATAAGCAAGATACATGGTCATGAATAGAAAAGGCAGGCTTCCAACCCAGCTCTTCATGACCTAAGTTTTCAATGAACTGGAAAAATTGTAAAAGTTTGACTTAAGACAATCAAAACTACAGTTTAGATATTGCTAGTGGACCTCAAATGTCAGTCACGTGGTTATCTCCTTTATTAAATGCAAAAGCAGAAAAGCCATCAAAACAATGAATGAGATGGACCTGGGACAGGAATGTATGAGGACATAGCCTGAGGAGATTCTGATGCCCTTCCTTTGCCACCGACAAGTGCACGGAGGGCAATGCAGGTCTAGGCATGTCCCACAGCTTTCATTAGCACAGATGTAAACAAAGTAATGGGCTTCCCACGTGGCATGGTGGTATAGAATCCATCTGTCAATGCAGGAGATGCAAGAAATGTGGGTTACAGTTCCCTGGGTTGGGAAGATTCCCTGGAGTAGGAAATGACAACCCACTCCCGCACTCTTGCTTGGAAAATTTCATGGAATTTTTGCTGCCTGGCTGGCAGCAGTCCATGGGGTCACAAAGAGTCAGAAGCGACTGAGAACGCCCACACAAATAAAATAATGATCCTGATGGTGAACCCATTCTCCTTTCAGTTTTCTTCTTTATGCCTTACTTGTTAACCAATTCAGGTCAATATTTAGGATAAGATCAATTTGAAAAGGATGGACAGGATTTTGTTTTCTTATGCTGTATTAATTTGTTCTTTGAGCACTGCATTAGTTTGCTATTACTGTTGTAATACCACAAACTCAGAGGCTTAAAAAAGCATAAAGATATTATTTTATAGTCTGGAGGATATAGTCCTAAAATCACGTGTTTCCGGAGCTATGCTCCTTCAGAAGATTCTAGCAGGAGAACTCATTTCCCTGTCTTTTCCAGTTTTTAGAGGACAATTGCCTCCTTGGTCTGTAGCCCTCTCCTCACATCACTCTGACTTTACTTCCTTCATCTCATCTTCTTCTCTGATCCTCCTGCCTCTCCATTATAAGAACTCATGATTATATTAAGCCTACCCAGATAACTCAGTAGAATCTCCCCATCTCAAGATCCTTAATTTAATCCTATCTTCAAAGTCCCTTTTGCCATGTAAAGGAACATATACACGGGTCTTAGAGATTAGGATGGGAACATCTTTGGGTGGCCATTTTTCTATCAACCATGTATTTTTTAATTTCTTAAGTACACGCTAACTGGATATCTTGCTTTTGACAGCAACATTCAAAAATTTTAATATTTTTCTATTAACAACCATTTTAAGGTAGAACAATAATTATGCTAATAGTTAAGATATCCTTCAGTTTATTTCAGTTCAAAAAACAATGATTAAATCCATTCAACTGTCCTTCAGGAGGCAGGTAGCTAATCAGAGCTTCTTACTTGGCATGATAAGAGATAAGATTTTGGAACATTGGGTACCTATCATCTAGATAAGTGGATATGGTATTTTCAGAGCAAGTGATGGTATTTTTGGAGCAAGTAATTCAGAATGTTCATTTATGGATTTGCCAATGATCATTACTATTTGTCCTTAGCAGTTTGTCAATCTACCACTATTCATCCTTAGTAAAGCCAGACCAAGTGTTAACACACTTTGCTTGAATATATTTATTATTCCGGTTATTGTACCTTTGCAGACACTTCAGTAAATTAAAAGTTAGCATCTAAAAAGTTGTTCATTCAGTTAGTTTATTTTAAACAATAGAAATCATCCTAGGATGACCCCTTAGATTATTTTGTGAGTCAGCATGACTGACATATGTGTACCACAAACTACGCACTTTTGTGAAACATGTGCTATGTTAAATTTAAGCTGAAGATGTCACATGATGATCTGCAATGCTGCTTTTCAGAACACTTTTTCTGAAGAGTCAACCAATTTAGTTAATTTTATTCCAATTATTTAATTTTGCTATTCAACTCCTCTGTTAGCAAGAACAAAAGCTTTTAGTAAAACATTTTGTTGAATGGCAGAGCACAATCCCAGAGTTTACTGGATAGATCAAACTTGTGCAGATTGAGTCAGTATAATACAATACTGACTTTATATCTTTTGGAAGTTCCCACATACTAGTTTCAGATCAGTGTGACTTTTTATGTCAAAGTTGCAGAGATGATTAAAGCTATGAAAATAAGAGTGACATCAGAAACATGGAGACATGAAATGTTCCCTTTATCTCCCTCCTTCAACCTACAACAAGTAAAACATCCATAACTCATCAAACGTTCCTCCACCTAACACACTAGGATGTTGGAGAATTCACACATCTGAACATTTAAAGGTGGGTGGGATGGAACACACAAGGGTGGTCGAACTGAGGGGATAACAGAGGCATTTGCAATCTGGCCTCTTTGCCTCCATGGGTGAGATCACAGACCCAGAGAACCCAGGAGCAACAGTAGACGCAGCACATAGGAATCTGGCCTCCCAGCCACAGCGGTGCTGGTTTCACTGGGAACTGAGAATCCGTGGCAGTGGGGCCTGGGTTACCTTGGTCCCTCCAGCTGCAGAGGTGCGTGTGGCTCCAGTCCCTGTTCCAGCCCCTACCCTGCCCCACCCCTCCTGCAGTAGCAGCTCCCATGAACTCCTCAAACCTGAATACAGTGGGAGTGCCTGCAACCCTAACTCCCCCCAGTCCCACCCCCTCCTCCCATGGTGGTGGTACCTGCAAACAAAGTGACCCCGCAGGCAGCAGACATGCCTACCGCCCTGGTGCCCAGGATGTCCCAAGCAATGATACCAGCTACAGCAGCAACAAGGCACCAGCAACCTCAGAGGTATAAGCACTGACAAAGGAGGGCACCGGGTGACCTTTCAGCAGAGGAGGTGGAGAGGGGACATCAGTTCAGTTCTGTCGCTCAGTTGGGTCTGACTCTTTCTGACCCCACGGACTGCAGCATGCTAGGCTTCCCTGTCCATCACCAACTTCTGGAGCTTGCTCAAACTCATGTCCATTGAGTCAATGATGCCATCCAACCATCTCATCCTCGGTTGTCCCCTTTTCCTCCTGCCCTCAATCTTTCCCAGGATCAAGGGTTTTTTCCAATGTGTCAGCTCTTTGCATCAGGTGGCCAAAATATTGGAGCTTCATCTTCAGCATCAGTCCTTCCAAGAATATTCAGGACTGATTTCCTTTAGCATGGACTGGTTTGATCTCCTTACAGTCCAAGGGACTCTCAAGAGTCTTCTCCAGCACCACAGTTCAAAAGCATCAATTCTTCAGTGCTCAGCTTTCCTTATAGACCAACTCTCACATCCATACATGACTACTAGAAAAACCATAGCTTTGACTAGACAGATCTCTGTCGACAAAATAATGCCTCTGCTTTTAATATGCTGTTTAGTTTGGTCAAAGCCTTTCTTCTCACAAGAAAAAGTCTTTTATTAATTTCATGGCTACAGTCATTATCTGCAGTGATTTTGGAGCCCCCCAAAATAACACCTGTCATTGTTTCCATTGTTTCCCCATCTATTTGCCATGAAGTGATGGGTTCAGATCTTAGTTTTTTGAATGTTGAGTTTTAAGAGGGGGAAATGCAGATTCTCAACTACAGCCATAGGCAGCTCTAAGGGAAACCCAAAACTTGTGCTATATCGCCACCTACTGAAAAACAAAAGAAAGGCCTCTAATTACCAACCTGTTGAATTGCGGCTGCTGCTGCTGCTGCTGCTGCTAAGTCGCTTCAGTCATGCCCGACTCTGTGCGACCCCATAGACAGCCTCCTACCAGGCTCCTCTGTCCCTGGGATTCTCCAGGCAAGAACACTGGAGTGGGTTGCCATGTCGTTCTCCAATGCATGAAAGATGCTGGGAAAGACTAAAGGCAGGAGGAGAAGGGGACTACACAGGAAGAGATGACTGCATGGCATCACCAACTCAATGGACATGAGTTTGAGAAAGCTCTGGGAGTTGGTGATGGACAGGGACGCCTGGAGTGCTGCAGTCCATGGGGTCACAACGAGGTGGACACAACTGAGTGACTGAACTGAACTGAACTGAATTGTTAGGGCCTTTCCTGGTGGCTCAGACACTAGGGAATCTGCCTGCAATGCGGGAGACCTGGTTTTGATCCCTGGGTCAGGGAGATTCCTGGAGAGGAAAATGGCAATGCACTCCAGTATTCTTGCCTGGAGAATCTGTGGACAGAGGACCCTGAAGGGCTACAGTCCATGGGGTCACAAAGTTGGAGACAACTGAATTGTTAGAGTCAAGTGAAAAAGATTTACCTACAAAATAAAGATTTTTGCTACTCCAAATGCATCAGTAGAGGAACAACTCATCAACCACCATAAAAAAAAAAACATGTTTGTGCAATATCTCAAAAAGAAAATGACAATTCTCCAGAAAATACACTTAAAGTCACAGAATACTATGATCTAACTGTTGTTCAGTTGGTCAGTCATGTCTGACTCTTTTCGACCCCATGGACTGAAGTATGCCAGGCTTCCCTCTCCTTCACCAACTCTTAGAGTTTGCTCAAACTCATGTTCACTGAGTTAATGATGCCATCCAACCATCTTGTCCTCTGTCGTCCCCTTCTCCTCCTGCTATTCAGAAAATTTAATGCTATACAGAGAATTCAATGCTATATAGAGAATTCAAAATAGCTGTCATGAAGAAACTCAATGAGCTACAAGAAAACTCTGAAAGGCAGTTCACGTTCAATGATGTCAGGAATAAAACTAATGAACAGAAGAAATACTTTGCCAAAGACATTGAAACTCTAAAAAGAAACCAAAAAGAAATTCTGGAGCTGAAGAACGCAATAAGTAAAGATAACGAATAAATAAAGATAAAGAATGAATTAGAAAGCATTGGAAATAGAGCAGACCATTTGGAAGAGAGAATTAGCGAGCTCAAAGATAGAAATACAGAAATGATACAGGTAAAGGAGGAGAGAAAACTAGGATACAAAGAAAAATAAAGAAAGAAATTCTATAACAAGTATTAAACTCCATTAGGAAGGGTCACATAAAGATAATATCTCAGAAGGAGAAGAAAGGGAGAAGGGAGCAGAGAATTTATTGAAATAACAGATGAGAACTCGCCATATCAAGGGAAAGAAATGGTTGTACAAGTCCATGAAGCTAAGAAAACATATAACTGTCTCAACCCAAAAGACCTCCTAAAAGGAATCCCCATAAGGCTATCAGCAGATTTCTCAGCAGAAACTACACAGAATTTTTACACATCTCCTTTATCTTTCTGTGCTCTGAATGCATATGTTAACATCCTCTATTTTTAACTAGGTCAAGACACTGTCTGCAGTAAAGCAGACGCTACTTGTAACCTTCCTTTCCCAATACACTCCTTCTCACCCTCCCTTATCCGGTCACTCTTCATTCACCACATTCATTCATGCACTCAGTCACTTGGTCGTTCAGTTATGCCTTTCCTCATTCAGTCATTACCCAGTCACCACTTTCACTGGGCCTGTTTCCCATGGGACATACTCCGCTATTCCTTTCAGAGGATACAGAAGTGTGAGAAACACAGTCCACACAGCAGGGAGTTATATGTATCAGAAGAGACAAACATATGGATGCTTATGAAAAACGGCTGCAACAGAGAGATGATCATCAGATGTGAAGAGGGGGATCCCAGGCAGCAGCTGTACCTGCAGCCGGGTGGGGTCCTCTCTCCAGTGCAGCTACATGGGCGGATATTCCGAGTGACCGCCGGGCACCGGCTCCTCCCCCACAGCAATAGTGGTGTCTGGGGAATGTGCCAATTTAATTTACTCTCGCCTCCTCAAGATCCAAGCTGCAATTACATGATCTTGTTATGTGTCTTGAAACAAACACTTCAAGGAAGGAGGGAGGCAATGAGTAACTGGGATGGAAATTTAATAAGGACAGGCATAACTATATAAAAGCTACTCAAGCACGTTCCTTGACCCTGATTTTCTGGATCTGATACAAGTCACTTTTCAATCTGAAGCTTTTGGAACCACGATGCTGGAAGGCTGCACTGCATCTTAAAAAAAAGTGAATTGATATTCTGCTGTCAACCTGAAATATTTTCAGAGCCCTTTTGTACCTCTTGGTATATGTATGGAGGTGGTGCATGTATGTATGTGTTGTAGAAAGAGACTTGTAAGCAAAAACAGTCTGGTTTCTTTTTAAATGTCTTCAGGCTTCCAGTGTTCAAAGCAATTATCTTTCCATCTAATCAATATTAAGAAAAAATTTTTTTCACAGTAGTTATGCTTCATCATGGCTGTTCAGCTCACCAAGTCCTTATTCTGTCTTCCCCAAACAGATATTAAATTCAGATAATGACCCACTCCCTATTATTTTCTCCCTCTGTGTTGTGATCTTCATCAAATATTGATTATGCACACTACCTATTGTAAAAGTTGTCAAACTTTATCCTCAGTTTATACAAACTTTATACAGTTGTGAGGGACAACTGTAGCACTTCCATAATAAGCTCACTGCATTTTTCTTTCAGTATGTCTTTTTCTTTATGATTATGTTCATTTTTATCAATGTACAGTAACTGATTGCTCCGTAATGCTCAACTTGAAAGATGTTTGGGCGACCTCCTTGTCTTATACTTGCTTCCATAGACTGAATCTCTGGAAAACTTATGTATTAACATATTGCTCAGCCAGTTTACAGGCACTTACGAGACCCTACCAGGTGCTAGGCACTATATGCTAAGCCATTGGTATCTTTTGATTCAAAGTCCCTTGGAAGTCCCACTTAATTTCCAAAAATTAAAAAATCTTAATAACAAAATAGTGTTTTAAGTCGCTTCAGTTGTGTCTGACTCTGCGACCCCAGGGACTGTAGCCTGCCAGGCCCCTCTGTCCGTGGAATTTTCCAGGCAAGAATATTGGAGTGAGTTGCCATTTCCTCCTCCAGGGGATTTTCCCGACCCAGGGATCAAAGCAGCCTCTCTTGTGTCTCCTGCATTGGCAGGCAGGATCCTTACCACTAGTGCCAAGGCTATAACCGGGAGATTTTAAGAGCAAGCTTAAAAGCTAGTTTCTTGGAATCCACCATGTGTAGAACTAAAATGGAACCAAGTTTTATGTTAACTATCTTTGGGGAAATTTCAGAGGATAAGTATAGAAAAGGAACTAGAAAACTCTTGTAGGGTTAGAGCACTTTTTATAGATACCTGGGTTCATAAACACACCAGCACTGTTGCCTCACAGCAGTGTTGACACATCTTTCTAATGAGTCCTGCTTCCTCTTTTCATTCTGCAAAATAGCCAGAAGCTCTGTTATTCTAAGGATGACATTCAGCTGTAAACACCAAAAGCAATGCAAAGAAAAAAAAAGAAGAAATCCAGATAGTCTGTCATGAATACCTGAGATTTTAAATTTCCTGGTAACAGTCTAACTTTGCTTTATCTTCTGACTCCTTTTATAATTTTTTAGTCTTTTAAACCCAAAGTGATAAATTGTACATAAAACAAAAATAAATTGCTTTAAAATTTTTAATCCATTCTTCATGATAAGGTTTTACCAAAGCAATAGACAGTGTGAAGAGATGGAGAAAAAGGAAAATAAGGAGAGGTTTTACAATTTTCCAAGATACACAAATGAGCACTCTTTTACTATAATTACACCAAATTTTATTCAAATGAATTCTCTAATTTATAACCTTTGTGAGTATTTAAATGAGAAATTATCTGTGTATGATTATTCCGGTTCAAGCTCTTCATGAAATAATTACATTTATGTTCCTCTTTTTCATCTTTATAGCCTTGGCACGTGCCCAAAGTGCACTTAAAAAGAGGTCATCTAAGTCTGTCTGTAAACCGCCCCCTCCAACATTAGTCAATACATAAGATTAAGGAAATGGTTTGAAGACTGTTTTCTGTAGAGCTCCACGGCTTCTCAAACGTGCTTTTCTGCCATCTCAAAGAGGAAGAGTCAGAGAGAGAGTTGTCAGCGCCCTCTACTCCTTAGAGTAGAGTAATTTTATCTGCTTTATACTGCAGAGGAAACATGGGATTTTCTTTGAAAGTGTTTAAAAATAGTATTTTGTTAAAAGAAAAATTTGGAAACCATTTGGTTAATGTATTGTGCAGATACTAATCACCTTTAAACATAAGTGAATTACCTGCAGACCACAACATAGAAAGAAATGAACATCTAAAAAAGATATCAGGAATAGATGTACTAGTTCATAACTAGAAAATACGTTTATCTAGTTGGCCTGTGTGTGTCAAAGTTGCTCAGTCATATCCAACTCTTTGGGACCCCATGGACTGTAGCTAGCCAGGCTCCTCTGTCCATGGGATTCTCCAGGCAAGAATAGTGGAGTGGGTTGCCATTTCCTTCTCCAGGCGATCTTCCCTGACCCAGGGATCGAACTGGGGTCTCCCGCATTGCAGGCAGATTCTTTACCATCTGAGCTACTAGGGAAGTCCTAGTTGAAGAAAGTGGCTATTTAAAATTTTAGTGTACAGATGAAAGCTTTTGATGTGCAAAAATCGGAAAACTTTTGGCTTGTGGCACAATTCTAAAATGATCAAGAATGATTGGTGTCTTCCCACTGAAGCATCTGGTGATCAGGTTTCAGTTAAGGATACAGAACCCCAGGATTAGGGATTCTGAAAGGATGGGAAAAAGAATATTATGCAAACGAGCTTTTACACATTTACAATTGAATGTAGATGATGACTTCAGTTTGAACTCTATTTTCAAGGGTTTTTTTTAATGGTTACTTTAGTGATATTTGAAGATATGCTTAGGACTTTTTCTGTCACTATAAAGTATTTTAGCCTTCCATGATATTTTTTATTTCTGAATGCAGCATCAAACTTACAAAAATTTTTCAGCTGAATATAGGTTTCCATGAAATGAAAAATAAATAGCATCAGTTCTTTTATGAAGTAGGAAAGTCTTGATGAAATTCTTTTATTTTCCATGCTGACCTGTAAAGCCTGAGAAGCATGAGCACTGTACAGAGTTTAACAGGCACAAAATCTATTTTTGCCCCCTAAGGCCCTTTTTGATCCTCAAGCTTATGATTGAGTTGGGAGTCATTTTAAAAGGAAATGAAGCAAAATGGTGTAAATGGAACCTGCGAAAGTTTAAAGAAATGAACACATTCCTAAGTGACTTGGCAGAGAAAATAGACAACAGTGACCCCCAAACTACTTTCAGCTAAAGCTTTTCAGCATGTGTTCTCAAAGACTGTGACAAATTTATATTTCTAATCAATAAGTAGTATGTAGGTCAGATGGTAAAGTATCTGTCTGCAATGCAGGAGACCCGGGTTTAATCCCTGGGTCAGGAAAGATCTCTTGGAGAAGGAAATAGCAACCCACTCCAGTATTCTTGCCTGGAGAATTCCACAAACAGAAAAGCCCGGCAAGCTACAGTCCATGGGATTGCAAAGAGTTGGACATGACTGAGAAACTAACACACATTGCATTTTTACTTCTATGTTTTGATTTAACACTGAAGTTATTTATGTCCAACATACAAACAATACATATTCTAGTGAATATATTCTTATTAAAGCATGCCAAGAGTAAAATATCTGATGCCCTCCCTACACAAAGTCATCTATAATTTGGTAATTGAAATGTTCGCAGACAGAGGCAGCTATAATTCCCTGACATCAATCACAGGAAAGTGTTGAAGTTCCCAACAGAAAAATGACACATAAAAGGCAAAGTGTTATTATTAGCATAGGAATTAATAAGCTGCATCAAAGAGAATGCCTCTTATCCTCCACACAGAAACCTCTCCTATAAAGGAAAAATAAACCATTTGCAAATGTAAATAGAACCGTGCTTATTTTTGAAGTTTGTAGTACTCATATTCAAAGGACGAAATTACATGAAGGCCAGTCACTTTTTTACTCCATCTGTGAAAAACATCCTGAAATGTCTCTTATACAATAAGCAATAATGATATAAAATTCCATTTGTAGCAGCATGCTAAAAAAGATGATGTCAGATAGAAGCATTGCATCACAAGTATCTCATTTTTTTCAAAATGTAGACAACATCTGTGTTGAAAGTATAATGGAAAGGGATTCTGATAGGAAAAGGGTGAAATGAAGAAAAATGAAAAATCTATTTAATATAAATTCATTTGTTCTATTTGGTTGCTGAGGGTTGGACACGACTAAACGACTTCACTTTCACTTTTCACTTCCATGCACTGGAGAAGGAAATGGCAACCCACTCCAGTGTTCTTGCCTGGAGAATCCCAGGGACGGGGGAGCCTGGTGGGCTGCCATCTATGGGGTCCCACAGAATTCAGACACGACTAAAGTGACTCAGCAGCAGCAGCAGCACAGCAAATAAATTATTTTTAATATTATCACATAGTAATAAATTAAACTATTTGATTTCATGTAAATTCCAAAAAAAAAAGACTAAAGCACAAACAAACCGAAGGAAAAATTGCTGTGATAGTTTATTAGAAAATTTCTAGCCTTTAACATGCTCCATTGAATCATTAAGAGTTCAAGTAAGAATTAAAAAAGACAAAAACCACCTGTGTCTAGCAAAAAGATTACCCTAGTTGAGAGATTTCAATTTCCAAGCAAAATAAGAATTCCAGTAGGAATCTGTTCATATTCCCACTTTTCTTCTTTGAGCTGTGGATGCTGGTATCCTTTAGAACAGCATCCTTAGAGGTATGGGCAACAATATATATGACTGATTCACTTTGCTGCATACCTGAAACTAACTCAATATTATTAATCAATGATACACCAACATAAAAAAATTAAAAAAATAAATCTATGGAATTGGACAGTAAATCTGTATTTATCTACTCAAAGAGCCACCAGTTCAGTTCAGTCACTCAGTCGTGTCCGACTCTTTGCGATCCCATGAATTGCAGCACGCCAGGCCTCCCTGTCCATCACCATTTCCCGGAGTTCACTCAGACTAGCGTCCACCGAGTCAGTGATGCCATCCAGCCATCTCGGTCGTCCCCTTCTCCTCCTGCCCCCAATCCCTCCCAGAATCAAATTCTTTTCCAGTGAGTCAACTCTTTGCATGAGGTGGCCAAAGTACTGGAGCTTCAGCTTTAGCATCATTCCTTCCAAAGAAATCCCAGGGTTGATCTCCTTCAGAATGGACTGGTTGAATCTCCTTGCAGTCCAAGGGACTCTCAAGAGTCTTCTCCAACACCACAGTTCAAAAGCATCAATTCTTTGGGGCTCAGCCTTCTTCACAGTCCAACTCTCACATCCGTACATGACTACTGGAAAAACCATAGCCCTGACTAGACGGACCTTAGTCGGTAATGTGTCTGCTTTTGAATATACTATCTAGGTTGGTCATAACTTTTCTTCCAAGGAGTAAGCGTCTTTTAATTTCATGGCTGCAGTCACCATCTGCAGTGATTTTGGAGCCCAAAAACATAAAGTCTGACACTGTTTCCACTGTTTCTCCATCTATTTCCCATGGAGTGATGGGACTGGAGGCCGTGATCTTCGTTTTCTGAATGTTGAGCTTTAAGCCAACTTTTTCACTCTCCTCTCTCACTTTCATCAAGAGGCTTTTTAGTTCCTCTTCACTTTCTGCCATAAGGGTGGTGTCATCTGCATATCTGAGGTTATTGATATTTCTCCTGGCAGTCTTGATTCCAGCTTGTGCTTCTTCCAGTCCAGCGTTTCTCATGATGTACTCTGCATAGAAGTTAAATAAGCAGGGTGACAATATACAGCCTTGACGTACTCCTTTTCCTATTTGGAACCAGTCTGTTGTTGCATGTCCAGTTCTAACAGTTGCTTCCTGGCCTGCATACAGATTTCTCAAGAGGCAGGTCAGGTGGTCTGGTATTCCCATCTCTTTCAGAATTTTCCACAGTTTATTGTGATCCACACAGTCAAAGGCTTTGGCATAGTCAATAAAGCAGAAATAGATGTTTTTCTGGAACTCTCTTGCTTTTTCCATGATCCACTGGATGTTGGCAATTTGATCTCTGGTTCCTCTGCCTTTTCAAAAACCAGCTTGAGCATCAGGAACTTCACGGTTCACATATTGCTGAAGCCTGGCTTGGAGAATTTTGAGCATTACTTTACTAGCATGTGAGATGAGTGCAATTGTGCAGTAGTTTGAGCATTCTTTGGCATTGCCTTTCTTTGGAATTGGAATGAAAACTGACCTTTTCCAGTCCTGTGGCCACTGCTGAGTTTTCCAAATTTGCTGGCATACTGAGTGCAGCACTTTCACAGCATCATCTTTCAGAATTTGAAATAGCTCTACCAGAATTCCATCACCTCCACTAGCTTTGTTCGTAGTGATGTTTTCTGAGGCCCACTTGGCTTCACATTCCAGGATGTCTGGCTCTACATGAGTGATCACACCATTGTGATTATCTGGGTCATGAAGATCCTTTTTGTACAGTTCTTCTGTGTATTCTTGCCACCATTTCTTAATATCTTCTGCTTCTGTTCGGTCCATACCATTTCTGTCCTTTATCGAGCCCATCTTTGCATGAAATGTTCCCTTGGTATCTCTAATTTTCTTGAAGAGATCTCTAGTCTTTCCCATTCTGTTGTTTTCCTCTATTTCTTTGCATTGATCGCTGAAGAAGGCTTTCTTATCTCTTCTTGCTATTCTTTGGAACTCTGCATTCAGATGCTTATATGTTTCCTTTTCTCTTTGCTTTTCACTTCTCTTCTTTTCACAGCAATTTGTAAGGCTTCCCCAGACAGCCTGTTTGCTTTTTTGCATTTTCAGCAATCATAAATACTCATAATCTTGGATCAAGTATTAGACTGTGGCTTAAAACTCCAAGTACAGAGTAGCATGGCTGAGTGATCTAAGGCACTGGATTAAAGTTCCAGTCTCTTTGGGGGTGTAGGTTTGAATCCCACCACTGTCAAGTGATTTTTGAAATAATCCAGGCCAAACATCCAGGACTGTGCTGGTCCTGCCACTTAAAACAATTTCTGGGACTTTCCTGGTGGCTCAGGTTGTAAAAAATCTGGTTGCAATGCAGGAGACCTACATTCAATCCCTGGGTCAGAAAGATCTCCTGCAGAAGGGAATGGATACCCACTCCAGTATTCTTGCCTGGAGAATTCCATAGACAGAGGACCCTGGAGGGCTACAAGCCATGAGATTGCAGAGTCAGACACAACTAACACTTAAAACTCCAGACCTACACCTAACTATTTAGATACAACAATCAAATGTAATACATGATTCCTTATTTGAGCCTAGTTTGGAATAAAACACATATAAAAATACTTCTGGAATAAATTTACTCATTTATGGAAAAAAGAAAATTTAAACATCCTGTTAATTAGAAAAGTATGTTCGGTGAATAGTCCTTTTTTATATATGATACTTTCATAGTTAATGTTATATAGGCACATGTGAAGCAAGACTCTCTGAATATTATATCTTTTTTCCAGAAAAGGAAATACAAATGCAAACTACAGGTAAAAGTTTATTTGTGCTTAGTTGCTCTGTCATGTCTGACTCTTTGTGACCCCATGGACTGCAGTCTGCCAGGCTCCTCTGTCCATGGGGATTCTCCAGGCAAGAATACTGGAGGGGGTTGCTGTGCCCTCCTCCAGGGGATCTTCCCGACCCAGGTATGGAACCCAGGTCTCCTGCATTTGCAGGCAAATTCTTTACCATCTGAGCCACGATTTATTTAGATCTTGAAAAAGAAACAAGCACACAAATTAAATCTTAAGAAATTCGTCATTAAGAAATATGAAAAGATAAACACCTATCATAATTATTCCAAAAACACTGTGACAGAGAACATTTTACAATAGATTTTGACACATTTTAGTTGGGAGTTTGGGCAATAATTATCAATGTGATCTTAGATAACTCAAGTACCTTTCTAGTTTCTTTCTCTAAAAACTGAGGGAGTTAAATGACTTGAAAAGCACTTTCAATCTCAACGTTCTACTGTCTTATTTTACAATAAGGGGGAGGAAAAGGAAAATTCAAAAATAAACATTCCAAATTGCTTTTAAATCCTCTTTATTTTTTGTAGGAAATATGGTTTTAAAAATTAACTTTATTAGATTACCTGTAAATTTTTTTTTGTTTTTTTTTTTTAATTTTAAAATCTTTAATTCTTACATGAGTTCCCAAACATGAACCCCCCTCCCACCTCCCTCCCCATAACATCTCTGTGGGTCATCCCCATGCACCAGCCCCAAGCATGCTGTATCCTGCGTCAGACAGACTGGCGATTCAATTCTTACATGATAGTATACATGATAGAATGCCATTCTCCCAAATCATCCTACCCTCTCCCTCTCCCTCTGAGTCCAAAAGTCCGTTATACACAGCTGTGTCTTTTTTCCTGTCTTGCATACAGGGTCGTCATTGCCATCTTTCTAAATTCCATATATATGTGTTAGTATACTGTATTGGTGTTTTTCTTTCTGGCTTACTTCACTCTGTATAATCGGCTCCAGTTTCATCCATCTCATCAGATTACAACTAACTTTAACACATAAAATCTTCTGATGACCCTAAAATTATGTAACACGTACTATTATTCTTCAGAGAAAATTACTTCAAAAGCCTTTCATCATGTTAGTGTCAAAACAAACTGTCTATTCTTAAAGATCAAGAAAACCAGTCAGCAGTCATGGTCAAAATTTTACTCTTGGAAAATATTTCTCTCCCAAGTTGCAGTATAAGAAATATTTAATTTCAAAAATGATTTTCAAATAGCCTCTTGCTCCCATTTTTAATTTTTCTTCTACTTGGAAAGAATGGACCTCATCTCTCTGAGCTGGAGTTATTAATAAATAACCATTATTAGTAATTCCTGATGTAATGTGAAGTCAAATAAAAGCCAGAACAAAAGTTGATAAGTTATAACTTATTATATGATTTGTAAGGAAAGTGACCTTGCTAGAAGGAATGTAAAGAAGATGAGAATGGAAAATATTCTATGCTATCTTTTTCATTCAATAGGATCTGAGCCCTTGATCAACATGGTCTCCTCAATCCCAGATGCTACATTTTCTATTTACTATCAGAATTCAAAATGGGAGAGTACCAAGAGGTGACAAAGAAAGTTACCTGGATGCCAAATGTGATATGCTCTCTTCTTGACTTCTGGTCCATTGACACATGGACTCAGGCAACAGCCTTAGCTGATAGTTCGACAAGATGCATGCTGCAGACTCTGGCATAGCTGTTCAGTTTTGAGAAACAGGATGTCTAACCTTAGTTAGATGGGACTACAGAGACAATAAGCACAAATTCCTCATGTTGGTCTTTGAAAGGACTGATAAGTGGAGTCACTCGTACTTCCACGCCTTTACTTCTGGAACAATGTCTTTTACTGCTGGGGACTTGGCATTACATAAAGTTCTTTGATTGCAGAAGCACTTCTGGATGGTGACTGATGACTATGACCACACCTTTTTTTATTGTGCAGTGATGTTCTTGGTTGATATGATGTCGCAGGTTGATCCTGTGACAAAGCGTCAAATGTTCCATTAACCCCTGGATACTGGTACTAGCCAAGGTCTCACACAGAGAGAATTCAAATTCATATTCAACTTGCTTATCTCTTCCCGTCATGGTCAATCACTGACTTAAGGCAGTCAGCTTGCACCAAGTGACTAGCAGCCTTCTCAAGGGAAATGTGCCATACTGGAGGCTCAACATTACCCTCTGTTGTTGGTATGTTATGGGCAGTTGGCAGAGCCAGTAGCTAAATGGCTTTGGAAGGGGACAAGGTACATCGCTGAGTATATGCATGGTCTCCATCTCTGTCAGTGTGGCCACTTCATTCATGTGCCCATAATGCCAGCAGCCCTAAGATGAAAATGCTGTTTTATGTCAACTTAACAAGGCATTTTATCTATGTGTTTATTTTTGTGCCTCTTGATTACAAATGGTCTTTTACAACATTGGGCATTTACATGTGATATAAAGATTTCTATACTTTGTATCCATTCTCATACATTCATCCATACACCTCTGTTTCCAAATTTCCAAGTTTTTCTTTCGTTACTACTAACTAGCTGGCCAGACCCCTTGCTACTGCTCATATCAATTCAATTCAGTTGCTCAGTTGTGTCTGACTCTTTGCGACCCCATGGACTGCAGCATGCCAGGCTTCGCTGTCTTTCACCAACTCCCGGAGTTTGCTCAAACTCATATCCACTGAGTCCATAATACCATCCAACCATCTCATACTCTGCCGTTCCCTTCTCCTCCTGCCTTCAATCTTTCCCAGCATCAGGGTCTTTTCTAATGAGTCAGTTCTTCACATCAGGTGGCCAAAGTACTGGAGCTTCAGCTTCAGCATCTGTCCTTCCAACGAATGCTCAGGACTGATTTCCTTTATGATTGACTGGTTTGATTTCCTTGCAGTCCAAGGGACTCACAGGAGTCTTCTCCAACACCACAGTTCAAAAGCATCAATTCTTTGATGCTCACCTTTCTTCAACTCTCACATCCATACATGACTACTGGAAAAGCCATAGCTTTGTTAGATGGATCTTTGTTACGTCTCACATATTCCTGCACATTTTAAATATTGATCACTTATCTGCTCAAAAAAAATAAAAAAGAATAGGTACATAGCCAATAATACAGCTCAGAGGGAGGATTTCATCTGTCACTGTCTTTCCAGGACATTCATTAGTGAGGTTATAATGCAACTGCCACTGTCCGTTTTCAGTTTGTACCCATCTTGATATCTTTTAATATCAAGATGACCTATCCATGACCCAAAAGGCTTTGTCCACTGGTCATTTCCTTCTCCTTTAGCTGATCATAAGTGATTTCCCATATAGCTCTAGGAATGA
The DNA here is from genome assembly GCF_032405125.1 of Capricornis sumatraensis. Lineage (NCBI taxonomy): Eukaryota > Metazoa > Chordata > Mammalia > Artiodactyla > Bovidae > Capricornis > Capricornis sumatraensis. The sequence continues at coordinate 141,474,823 of NC_091071.1, forward strand.
GCCAAGAGAGAGCTGCTGATGTAACCGTCATGGATGACATGGAGATTTGGAATATCTGTTCTTGTTGGCAACTTCTTATGTCAAGTGGCATAAACTACTACAACAGTATTCCAAAATTGGAATATTCCATCTCAAGGAAGCAAAGAGCCCTACCAGGATTTTTACTAGTGTATTTTATTTACTAGGGTTTTTTATTGCTATGAAATAAGTTACCACAGAATCCATTTCTTACAACATATGCCTATGATCTCAGTTTCTATGGGCCAGGAGTTAGGCAATGTTGGCATAGTCTCCTATCCAGAGTGTCACCAGGCTGGACTTAGTGTGTCCTCTGGTTATGTCTTCATCTTTAAGCTCCATTCATGAAATATGTGCTTTGAAATCCCTCCAGTTGTTGGCAGAATTCATTTACCTGGGACCCTGTGACTTAGGGTTCTCTTTTCTTGCTATTGGCTGGGGTGCACTCCCAGTTCCTCAAGAGTACTCTCAGGTCTTTGCCACCTGGTCCTCTCCAGAGGCAGTTCTCAGCATGGACTCTTTTATTCTCCAAGGCTAGTAGAAGAATGTCTCTACTTCAAATCCCCCCTTTCTAAGGACTCACCTGATTTGACCAGCTTCATCCAGGATAATCTCCCTTTTGATTAACTCAAAGCCAGTTGATTTAGAACCCTAATAACACCTGCAAAATCACTGCACCTTTGTCATATTACATACCCTAATCAAGGAAGTAACTGTATCAACTGTCTACACCAGTGGGAGGGCATAACACAGAATGTGTGCCTCAGGGGATAGGAGCCTTAGGACCATGTAAGAGTTCTTTCCACTACATTTCTCAGTCACAATCACTCCTTTATTCCTCTAAGCACCAATCTATGGTGTACGCCTTAATCAGGTCCATGAAACTAACTGCTGATTATTCTAATTTTCAATCTCTCAACATGCCATATTCAAGCCAGTTGTAGGTAGTGCTGAGAAGTACTAGGAAGTGATCTTATTGCCAAGGATATTTTTGCACTAACACAGTGATGCAGTTTTGCTTAACCCATTTTGCTAAGCCCATCAAAGTAAAACTGTTACCAGTGAGGGGGTGATATGACTCAGTCAGTTATTTCAACAAGATACAATGTGACAGATTGGTGCCAGCAGGATAGAGTGCTTTGAAGAAAATTATAGCACAAAGTAAATATGCTTTGATGAAGATAGAAAGGTCTCTAAATGTCTGGGACCTACAGGCTCTGAGATGAAAAGGGACATAAACAAAGATGCAAAGCATACAAAAATTCAAATGATGCTTTGTATTGTCTACAAAAGCATTATTAGCATAAAAATTTAGTTGTAAGTTAAAAAATAATTTAGCATTGACAGTGTGCCATTTCCTTCTCCAGAGGATCTTCCCAACCCAGGGATCGAACTCACTTCTCTCAGTCTTCTGCATTGGCCGGTGGGTTCTTTACCACCAGCACCACCTGGGAAGCCCATATGTAGAGTAATTATAACCTGCATTGAAGTCGAAGTTACTTAATTTGAAGTGTCTCAATTAGAAAAGCACACTCTAAGCCCAGATGGCAAACAACCAAAAGTCTCTAATGCTTTGGATTCCATTTCAAATCTGTACACTAAGGAATTCATCAGTAAATATGAGGAATATTAAATAAATTATTCACTAGTTTAGTAATTTCAGAATATGTAAATTGGTTATCCATTGTACAGGTGTCTTTACCCTATTGTATGAATGTGTTTATGAACCAAGCGAGGCTGGCAGTTGGGTTTTCTACCTTTGGAGTATGTGCAGTCCACAATTCCTTTTTGCTATTGTCATCCACTATGTGACAGAAGATTATGTGGTGTTATCCAATCAGAACGTTAATTGATGACACTGAAAGAATATTGTCCTATTGGCTTCTGAATAAACTAGCAAGATGCTACTCAGAATGCGTTAAAGGAAAGAGGGAGGAGAGTTCAAGTTTACAGTAACAGTTGAACTCTTTTTGAAACCTTTTCCTGGTTGATTTCTTTGGAGTGTGGCATACTTTTAGAACTCAAGACCTTTTAGAACTAACACCCCCAAAAAGATGTCCTTTTCATTACAGGGGACTGGACTCCATAGGAAGTCAAGAAACACCTGGAGTAACAGGCAAATTTGGGCTTGGAATACGGAATGAAGCAGGGTAAATGCTAATAGAGTTTTGCCAAGAGAACGCACTGGTCATAGCAAACACCCTCTTCCAACAACACAAGAGAAGACTCTACACATGGACATCGCCAGATGGCCAACACTGAAAGCATATTGATTAAATTCTTTGCAGCCAAAGATGGAAGAAGGTCTATACAGTCAGCAAAAACAAGACCAGGAGCTGACTGTAGCTCAGGTCATGAACTCCTTATTGCCAAACTCAGACTTAAATTGAAGAAAGTAGGGAAAACCGCTAGACCATTCAGGTATGACCTAAATCAAATCCTTTATGATTATACAGTGGAAATGAGAAACAGATGTAAAGGACTAGATCTGATAGACAGAGTGCCTGATGAACTATGGATGGAGGTTCATGACATTTTATGGGAGATAGGGATCAAGACCATCCCCAAGAAGAAGAAATGCAAAAAAGCAAAATGGCTGTCTGAGGAGGCCTTACAAATAGCTGTGAAAAGAAGAGAGGCAAAAAGCAAAGGAGAAAAGGAAAGATACACCCATTTGAATATAGAGTTCTAAAGAATAGGCAGGAGAGATGAGAAAGCCTTCCTCAGTGATCAGTGCAAAGAAATAGAGGGAAAAAACAGCATGGGAAAGACTAGAGATCTCTTCAAGAAAATTAGAGATACCAAGGGAAAATTTCATGCAAAGATGGGCTTGATAAAGGACAGAAATAGTGTGGACCTAACAGAAGAAGATATTAAGAAGAGCTGGCAAGAATGCACAGAAGAACTGTACAAAAAAGATAGTCACAACCCGTATAATCATGATGGTATAATCACTCACCTAGAGCCAGACATCCTGCAATGTGAAGTCAAGTGGGCCTTAGGAAGCATCACTACAAACAAAGCTAGTGGAGGCGATGGAATTCCAGTGGAGCTCTTTCAAATCCTAAAAGATGATGCTGTGAAAGTCCTGCACTCAATATGTTAGCAAATTTGGAAAACTCAGCAGTGGCCACAGGACTAGAAAAGGTCAATTTTCAATCCAATCCCAAAGAAAGTAAATGCTGAAGAATGCTCAAACTACCCCACAATTGCACTCATCTCACATGCCAGTGAAGTAATGTTAAAAATTCTCCAAGTCAGGCTTTAGCAGTACATGAACCGTGAACTCCCAGATGTTCAAGCTGGTTTTAGAAAAGGCAGAGGAACCAGAGATCAAATTGCCAACATTTGCTGGATCATCAAAAAAGCAAGAGAGTTCCAGAAAAAACATCTGTTTCCATTTTATTTGCTTTATTGACTATGCCAAAGCCTTTGACTGTGTGGATCACAATAAACTGCGGAAAATTCTGAAAGAGATGGGCATACCAGACCACCTGTCCTGCCTCTTGAGAAATCTGTATGCAGGTCAGGAGGCACCAGTTAGAACTGGACATGGAACAACACACTAGTTCCAAATGGGAAAAGGAGTACGTCAAGGCTATATATTGTCATCCTGCTTATTTAACTTATATGCAGAGTACATAATGAAAAACGCTGGGCTGGAAGAAGCAAAAGCTGAAATCAAGATTTCCAGGAGAAATATCAATAACCTCAGATATACAGGTGACACCATCCTTATGGCAGAAAGTGAAGAAGAACTAAAGAGCCTCTTGATGAAGGTAAAAGAGGAGAGTGAAAAAGTTGCCTTAAAGCTCAACATTCAGAAAACCAATATCATGGCATCTGGTCCCATCACTTCATGGGAAATAGATGGGAAAACAGTGGTAACAGTGTCAGACTTTATTTTTTTGGGCTCCAAAATCACTGCAGATGGTGATTGCAGCCATGAAATTAAAAGATGCTTAGACCTTGGAAGGAAAGTTATGACCAACCTAGAGAGCATATTAAAAAGCAGAGACATTACTTTGTCAACAAAGGTCCATCTAGTCAAGGCTATGGTTTTTCCAGTAGTCATGTAAGGATGTAAGAGTTGGACTGTAAAGAAAGCTGAGCACAGAAGAATTGATGTTTTGAACTGTGGTGTTGGAGAAGACTCTTGAGAGTCCCTTGGACTGCAAGGAGATCTGACCAGTCCATCCTAAAGGAGATCAGTCCTGGGTGTTCATTGGAAGGACTGATATTGAAGATGAAACTCCAGTACTTTGGCCACCTGATGCGAAGAGCTAACTCATTTGAAAAGACCCTGATGCTGGGAAAGTTTGAGGGCAGGAGGAGAAGGGGAAGACAGAAGATGAGATGGTTGGATGGCTTCACTGATTCAATGGACATGAGTTTGGGGAAACTCCAGGAATTGGTGATGGACAGGGAGGGCTGGCATGCTGCAGCCCATGGGGTCACAAAGAGTCAGACACAACTGAGCGACTGATCTGAACTGAACTGAAACCTTTTCCTGGTAGATTTCTTTCCAGTGTAGCCTACTTTGATCTAGGACTTATTTTCACAGTAACTTCTCATGAGGTACAAGGTTTTGATTTCTCTCCTTCTTCTTACCTGAAAGTCTTTTGATATAATTATAAATAGACAATTATGAAAGATAAAGTTGGGTTAGTCCAATACACAACTGAGGTGAATGCAATCACTATACAGTATATTTCTTTTACAATGTCTGCAATTAAAAAGATTGAGCATAAAAAGTAAATACTTACTGATGAACACAGTTTTTGACTCTTGCAGATAAAGCTGGCATATATATTTGCAAACAAATATTCAAATCTTTGTATGAACATAGACTTTCATTTTTTCTTGAGTGAAGTGAAAGGGTGGGGTCATATGGTAGGTATATGTTTAAGTGAAAAGGAAAATCTGCCAAACTCTTTTCCAAGCTGGTTGTATGATTTCACATTCCCATCAGTGGTGTCAGCAAGTTCCAATTTCTTTCATAATCATCAGTACTTTGCACAGTCAGTCTCTTTAAGGTCAGATATCCTAATAGGTGTGTAGTGATACCTCAATATAGTTTTAATTTGCATTTCCCTGAATAACAAAAGATATTGAGGATCTTCCTATGTACTTATTTGCTATCTGCATTTCTTCTTAGGTAAGTGTCTGTCTAAATATTTTTTCCCATTTTTGGGGAGAAGGGTGAGCTTTTGTTTTCTTCTTACTGAGATTGGAATGTTCTTTCATATTTTGGACAAAAACAACTTACATATTTGACTGCAGATACTTTTTGCCAGTCTGTGGTTTGTCTTTTCAGTAAGAGCCCGGACTTATGTGGTATAAAAGTAAAACTTTTCACAACTGGATGAGTCTTGGGGACACTATGGAAGTAACACATAGGTGTATTTTCACACGGGAGAGAGGTGAATTGCTGTATGCTCATGGGAAAGACTGCAGTAGGTTGTATTTCCAAAAGATGATCATGCTGATCTTATTTCCACCCAATATGCTATTCTTACAATGAGACTGTTATACTCCTACTCTAAAGGGCTCGGTCTTTTTCCAACCACTCTGAACCTGCTGAACTTTTGTGACCTCAGCCAACAGCAGAGGGGAGAGGAAACACTATGTGATGATTTCTGGGGGTTGATCATAAAAATGACATGCATCTAGGTTTGCTTTTTGAGAAGCCTTGTTCTTAGCAGCCACTTGGGCATGCTGTGAGGAACCCAAACTAGCCACTCAGAGAGACCACAGAGAAAGACCACAAGCAGATATTCTATCTGAAAGCTCACCTGAGATTTATGATATACTTGATCATGAACCCTGAAACATGAGTGAAAACAGCACCGTATTCTTCCAGTCACCATCTATCAAGTTAGCTCAGCCTTTCAGACTTCCCAGCTAAGGCCTGAGAATCAAGTTATTCTTACTCTTGACCCACAGAACCATGAGTATAATGAAAATATTGTTTTGCACCAGTAAATATGGAATACTTTTTTACACAGCCATAGATAATTTATGAACTTTGAAATAATTTTGAAAAACTAACCAAGTACATTTTACTTTGATGTTTCAATTTTTTTCATTGTATGTTACATATTTTAACAGATTTCATTTCCTATTTCTTATGAAGGTTTTCCTAAAGCTCTGAGATATGACCAATATACTTGTCATGTATTTGAAAAATACATGAGCATATTTTTCTTTTGCAATATAAAAAAATTTGCATTTTTTATTTTTTCTTCATGAACTCAGAGACTTCTCTCACAATTCTTTTACAAATATCATACTAATGTAACATATGGTACTTTCAATAATTCATTTTTGATAGCATTTTGGAGCATTAAAATTTGATGGTAGACACTTTGATAAATAGGCTTAAATTGCACCTGTTCCACCTACTCGCATTGCTAGAGAGGTTTTTGATTATTTGATTACTTGTGTAGTTAACATCTTCCATTTGGTGGAATCAAAGGGTATTTTTAAAAATTCCACAGATATTGTTGAATTACGGCACAGTAAGATTCTAATTTACTAATTTTTATAGTACTCGTCCTTTACCTCAGATGGGTTTGTTTGACGGTCTCTTGTCCCTTTGATGCTGGGAGGGATTGGGGGCAGGAGCAGAAGGGGACGACAGAGGGTGAGATGGCTGGATGGCATCACTGACTCGATGGACGTGGGTCTGAGTGAACTCCGAGAGTTGGTGATGGACAGGGAGGCCTGGCGTGCCGCGATTCATGGGGTCGCAAAGAGTCGGACACGACTGAGCGAATGAACTGAACTGAACTGAACTGAACTGTCCCTTAATAGGCTGAAGTGACTGGGTTCAGTAGAGTCGGTCTCTTACTGGGACTCTCTTAAGTAAGGATGGTGCAGTTCATCTGACACACATTTCTATCTGGAAGACCCAGCATCTCTAGTCACAGGTTTACTACAGAGAAGATCCAGAGTATTTGTTACCACACGGTGGTGGCTCCAGGCCAGAATGGACATGTCTTCTTTGCTTCCATTTCCATCATCTGTGGAGACGATGATGGAAATGCTCTGGGTTCAGTAAGAACTAAATAAAACAGAACACAACAAAAAACCTCAAAATGTAATCGTTAAGCCAAAATGAATACTGAATATGCACCATTCTACTCCAAAAGAGATTGGGAGAAAACCATTTCTAACTTGGCTCTGCTGAAGAAAAATATTTCAATTCAATGTTCCTTTACTAATTTTAAATGTTCAGATAACTTTATAGACCCTAATAAAATACAACTAAAAGGAAATGCTGAAGAGACTCCAGTTTTATCTTTAGACCTAATGACTAAGAGTGAAGCTGAACATAGTTAATAAGAGACCCCTGAACAGATGCCACGACTTCGAGATGTGGAGTTCTTTGTGTGAATTTTAATTTTCTACTAAATTAAAACTTTGATCTTGGTTCTGAAACCACATTTCTGATACACATGATAGTCTTTCCATGCTTAGACTTCACTGGCTGCAACAGTGGCTAGGGAACGTGGAGAGAGCTCGGGTTCCATCCTCTTTGTAAACTGAGACCCTCAGAATCAGCGTTGGAAGTATCAGCCTTCAGTGTTGGAAACCAAAGGACTTCCTTATCCCCAGAACTGGTTTTATTTTTCTATTCTTTGTTTTAAATTTCTACAACTGAGAGTATGGGAACCCTGGGAGACTTCTGAAAATGTTTTTGTTTTTCTTCCTGTGGCAAACATTCCTCTGTTTCATTTGTGCCTCTGCCCCTCCAATTATTCTGCAGGGTATCAGACGTAACAGTGACATGCTGGAGCTGGTTCAAACAGCCTCAGGAGACTGACTGATAAACTTTTAAGAATTTGTGAGCTTGTTGTTAAAATATTGTCAACTTGGAATGGGTCATGCATGGCAGAAGTATTTCTATCACAGAAGCTATCAGTTGCAGAAACACTTTGAGTAACAGGGTCACCTGATGGTAATAAGTCTAAACTTTTCCTACTCTCTCACTCTTTCTGTCCCAGAACAAGTTTCCCTGAAATATGAAATGAGAAGTAATGTAATACTGATTCATTCTTAAAAGGAAAAAATGCAACTTTCTATATGCAACTCATCAAATTAAAATTCTCTACATGAAAGAATAATATATACCTGATCATAAATATCTGGATTCTAAAAATCTGGAAACACAAAAACTATTCAATATTTCTTTTGTATTATTTAGTGTGTTTAGAGAGTGAGACAGGTTGACTAATAAAAATGCTATCATTTCTTAAAGTGACCTAAATGCTTAGATTTGGATTCCTAACTTAGAGGAAATCAGACACAAAAGCATATACTTAATAAAATTGTACAGCATACAACTTCATTTTGTGGTGATTCAGATAGTTCCTCACTAAATAAGAATTGTCAATGTGAGCAATGTATTTCATATTTTAAATGTTCGAAGATTACTAATGAGCAGAATGTCAGGGACAAAATACACACACGTATGTCACAAAAGTGATAGTGGAGAAATTCAGATTTTAAGGGAAGTCACTGTTTGAGATATTCTGCCAATATTCAGAGGCACTTAGTACTCAATCATGGAGAGGGAAATGGCAACCCAGTCCAATATTCTTGCCTGTAGAATCCCATGGACAGAGATGCCTGGCCGACTACGGTTCATGGGGTAGCAGAGTCTGGCATGACTGAGCGAGTGACACACAGTACTTGATCAACCTAGCTTTTCAAGCACTTTTGCTCCATGCCATACATTCTAAATATGTATCACTCAGGGTTTCACGAGAAGAATAGAGATGCTATCAGTATAATGGAGAAGAGGTTAACATAGGAGTAAGTGCTTAGTCAAATGATGAAGTTCCTGAGGGAGTAAAGGTTTGGAATACTGAGGCTGGATGGTTGGAAAGTCAGTCAGCAATACTCTTAGACTTTGGACTGAGTGGGGGGGTCACTGCTCTTGGGAAAGTCCAGAGGCCCTGGCCACACAGCTCTATTACTCCGTCAGACATCTAGGAAGCTACCATGTTTGGGCACCCCAGTCTCCTGAGAATGGTTGTTTCTTCTTCACTTCCACATTCCAAATTTTTCAGGAGTTTCTGTCACTGGCAAACTACCATCCAGAGGCAAATAGGGAAGAGATTCTGAGAAACACAGCTCCAGGACTTAGAATGAAACGACTGGTGGTTACAAAGTTGATCACATATGATATAGCACATGGTTTCCCTGGTGGCTCAGTGGTAAAGAATCTGCCTGCTAATGCAGGAGTCTCAGATTCAATGCTTTGGTCAGGGAGATCCTCTGGAGAAGAAAATGGCAATCCACTCCAGTATTCTTGTCTGGGAAATCCCATGGGTGGAGGAGCCTGGTGGGCTACACTTCTCGGGGCTGCAAGAGTTGGACATGATTTAGTGACTAAACAGCAGCAATCTAGAACAGCATCTGTATTAGCCATGGTTCCCCAGAGAACCGGATCCCATAGGATACACACATGCATGGAAGAACTTTCCCTTCCAGGACGCAGCACATCCACACTCTTGCCCTTTTATACACACAGTCTCAAACTTTTTATCAAATTTCCCCAAAAAGGACAGGAAGAAAGAAGTCAGCCAGCACAGCAATTCTGAAACAACCTTTAAAAAGGAGAAAAATGGATTAAACGAGGTATGGATAATTGTTTCTTTCATTTTAACAAACAAGGAAAAATAAAGGGGAAAAGACTAAAATTCAGAAAAGGATAAAACTCTTCCATTCTTATTGCTTCATGCTCCATCCTCCACTCACATCAAACTTGATTTTTCTTAAATTTTAGAAATCTGAATATTTACATATCTTAGCTTTCAAATTGTTTCTAGAGCAGGTTCAGGGAAAGCTATTTGAAAGTGACAAAGCTCTCCTCACTCCACAACGAGCAGGTCATGGTCAGTTTCCTTCACCTCAAGTTCCCATCCCATCATCTGTGCATTGGGCTTCCCTTGTGGCTCAGCAGGGAAAGAATCTGCCTGCAATGCAGGAGACCTGGGGTCCATCCCTGGGTTGGAAAGATCCTCTGGAGGAGGGAAAAGTTACCAACTACAGTTTTCTGGCCTGGAAAATTCCATGGGCTACAATCCATGTGGTTGCAAAGAGTCAGACATGACTGAGCAACTTTCACTTCACTTCACTCAGGCAACAGTAATACCTGGTGTTTTAAGGTAGTCCTTGACAATACTGAACCCTCTCCTTCTAGAGTCCAACTGTTGTTCAGTCACTAAGTCTTGTCTGACTCTCTGCAACCCTATGGACTATAGCTCACCAGGCTCCTCTGTCCAGGGGATTTCCCAGGTAAGAACCTGGAATGGGCTGCCATTTCCTTCTCCAGGTAATCTTCCTGAACCAGGGATGGAACCCATGTCTTCTGCACTGGCAGGTGGATTCGTTACTGCTGAGCTACCTGGGAAGCCCTTAGGGCCTGGTACCAACCTCTGTGATGCCACGTGGAAAGGCCAAGTCTGATGCTTCTGCCAGGAGGAGGCCAGTAGCTCAGCCCACCTGGGTGAGTTGCTAAAATAAGGAGACCTCTCTCCCATCTTTTCCCAGCTGAGGTTCCCACTGCACAATAGAGATCCAGGAAAGGGAGGTGTAAAACATCTGGTACAGTGGCAGAAGTGGTGACAGATCTCTCATTTAGGGGCAAATCGGATGGAACTCGAGACTTGGAGAACAAACAGTGTAAAGGAAAGGAAACAGAAAATAAAAGGGGGAGGCAGGAATGGAGGGAGAGGAAGACAAGGAGGAAGAGAAGAGTGAGGCAGAGAAGAAAAGGAAGAAAGCAAGATGCCGCTGTTACTCCCACTGCATCCAGTGAAAGGCAAAGGAGAAAAGAAAAGATATATCCATCTGAATGCAGAGTTCCAAAAACTAGCAAGGAGAGATAGAAAGCCTTCCTCAGTGATCAATGCAAAGAAATGGAGCAAAACAATAGCATGGGAAAGACTAGAGATATCTTCAAGAAAATTAGAGATAACAAGGGAAAACTTCATGGAAAGACGGCCTCAATAAAGGACAGAAGTGCTATGGACCTAACAGAAGCAGAAGATATTAAGAAGAGGTGGCACGAATACACAGAAGAACTGTACAAAAAAGATCTTCATGACCCAATAACCATGGTGGTGAAATGACTCACCTAGAATGAGACATCCTGCAAAGTAAAGTCAAGTGGGCCTTAGGAAGCATCACTACGAACAAAGATAGTGGAGATGATGGAATTCCAGCTGAGCTATTTCAAATCCTAAAAGATGATGCTGTAAGAGGGCTGCACTCAGTATGCCAGCAAATTTTGCATATTGAGTTTTCATTCCAACCCCAAAGAAAAGAAATGCCAAAGAATGTTCAAACTACCACACAAATGCACTCATCTCACATGCTAGCAGAGTTATGCTCAAAATGCTCCAAGCTAGGCTTCAACAGTATGTGAACCGAGAACTTCCAGATTCAAGCTGGATTTAGAAAAGGCAGAGGAACCAGAGATCAAATTGCCAACATCCGCTGAATCACAGAAAAAGCAAGAGAATATCTATATAGATATCTAAGAGAATATCTATCCAGAAAAATATCTATTTCTGCTTCATTGACTACGATAAAGCCTTTGACTATGTGAACCACACAAACTGTGGAAAATTCTTAAAGAGATGGCAATACCAGACCACCTGACCTGCCTCCTGCAAAATCTGTATGCAGGTCAAGAAGCAACAGTTAGAACTGGACATGGAACAATGGACTGGTTCCAAATTGGGAGAGGAGTACGTCAAGGTTGTATATTGTTATCCTGCTTACTTAACTTATATGCAGAGTACATCATACAAAATATCAGACTGGAAGAAGCACAAGCTGGAATCAAGATTGCCAGGAGAAATATCAATAACCTCAGATAAGCAGATGACACCACCCTTATGGCAGAAAGTGAAGAAGAACTAAAGAGCCTCTTGATGAAGGTGAAAGAGGAGAGTGGAAAAGCTGGCTTAAAACTCAACATTCAAAAAACAAAGATCACAGCATCTGGTCCCATCACTTCATGGCAAATAGACGGGGAAACAATGGAGAAACAGTGGCAAACTTTACTTTCTTTGGCTCCAAAATCATTGAAGATGGTGACTGCAGCCATGAAATTAAAAGATGCTTGCTCCTTGGAAGTAAAGCTATGTCCAACCTAGACAGCATATTAAAAAGAAGAGACAATACTTTGCCAACAAAGGTCTGCCTAGTCAAAGCTATGTTTTTTCCAGTAGTTATGTATGGATGTGAGAGCTGGACCATAAAGAAAGCTGAGTGCTGAAGAATTGATGGTTTTGAAATATGATGTTGGAGAAAACTCTTGAGAGCCCCTTGGACTGCAAGGAGATCAAACCAGTCAATCCTAAAAGAAATCAGTCTCCGAATATTCATTGGAAGGACTGATGCTTAAGCTGAAGCTCCAATACTTTGGCCACCTGATACAAAGAACTGACTCATTGGAAAAGACCCTGATGCTGGGAAAGACTGAAGGCAGGAGGAGAAGGGGACAACAGAGGATGAGACGGATGGCTTCACCAACTCAACAGACATGAGTTTGAGCAAGATCTAGGAATTGGTTGAGCAAGTCTGACCTGTAGAAGCCCATGGGATCACAAAGACTGGTGCAAAGAGTCAGACAGGACTGATCCACTGAACTGAGCTGATCCACCCAGAGCTCTCACAGTTGAACCTGCCCATTCTGAGAGCAGCCAAAGGCATCAGGCTACAGGTGCTGCCGCCCCGCCCCCAGAAGGCCCCGCCTCCCTCCCTGGAAAGCCTGGTGCAGCCGTCTGTGGTGTGGCAGGGCCAGCATGGGCACAGCCTCAGTGTACTGGAAGAGAACTTGGCCTCCCATCCTCCAGCCGCAGGCATCCTGTCACTGGCAGGTACTGCTAGGGTGGCAGCCTCAGAGTGCAGGTCAAGCCCAACCACTTGCGCGCCTGGTGACGGGGGGCCTCCCACTATGAGAGAATCCCCTTCTACCACTGCCACCAGCAGCAAAGTGACACCAGAGTCCCTATGTACAGAGGGCCCCAGGGGACCTTCTTTTCTGATATTCTTGGGGAACTCAGGGGTGTCAGCTTTAGTCTTTCAGACAGGAGTCCCCCACAGATGTCCATTCTTTCCCTGCTTCATCACTTTGAGGCTGGGATTCTGGTTATGCCTCCAGGAGAAGGCTCACTGGTTTTATCTTCACAAACCCAACAGTTGCATCCAGAATTTGTTGTTTAGTCGCTAAGTCCTATCCAAATTCTTCTGCAACCCAGTAGACTGTAGCTCACCAGGCTTCTCTGTCCATAGGATTCTCCAGGTGAGAATACTGAAGTTCTCCAGGGGATCTTCCCCTCCCAGGGACTGAACCTTTACCACTGAGCCACCTGGGAAGTCCAGAGTAGGTGGAGGGAAATTGGAGGAGTATGAGAACAGAGAACAATTCTTGCCAATATAAAAAGTGCAACAGAAAACTTTGCAGAACTAAATTCTATTCCCATTTTTCCTTCTAATCAGATTTGTTGATTAATCTCAAATAAAGTTATTGGCACCCACTGTGTGCCAGGTATTGTTCAGTGCTGGAAATACATGTGCAACCAAAAAGATCAAATTACCTGCCCCTATGGAGTTCTCCTGATTGTGAACCAGGCTAGTGATTCAGGGACCAGTCACTCCTAATCAACCTCTCTCTGCTCCTTGCTCTCCCTCCCCTCACTTACTCTCTCTTTGTTGTGAAAATAAAGCCTGTCCCACAAACCACACATATTAAATTTAAGAAGAAAATGAGAGAATATATAAGAACATAGAAGGCTCTTTGAACACTACAAAGAACTCTGCAAATGTAGCACATTGAACTGCACTGAAAAAGAAAAATTACCTCCTAACCATTTTCTGAGTTCAAAGTTTAACAAGAAAAAATGGACAATAAGTGATAGCATCTGGCACTTTGATCAAGTACAAAAACTAACCGGTAAAAAAATGAAATTTTTAGATTTTATTTTAAATTTTGAGTTACTGGATTTCTCTCCTGTCCACACACAGAAGGTAATTTCAGAGTTCCTGGAACTGCCTTCGCTTTGGTGCCCTTGAGGTTAGATATCCCACTCTTCTTGTTGGTGAAAAATTACTGCAAATAAACACACAATCAGATGGTGAAAGATTTTCATAAACAACATCATGACTTCACAGAGTTGCAAAGCTGTATTTCTTCAAGGAAGTTTTTTAAAAATTAAAAATTGAATTACCATACAATCCAGCAACTGCATTGCTGGGTATTTATCCAAAGAAAACAAAATAATTTGAAAAGATAACTGCATATCTCTATCAATTACAGAATTATTTACAATAGACCAGATATGGAAACAACCATTGAGTGCCCATCAATAGATGAATGGAAATAGATTTGTTATTCAGCCATAGAAAAAAAAAAAACATGAAATCTTGCCATTTGCTAAATGAATGTACCTAGAGAGTATTATTCTAAATTAAATACAGCAGACACAAAGGAAAATACTGAATGATTTCACTTATATATGCAGCCTAAAAAACAAAACAAATGCACAAACGTGACAAAACAGAAACAGAGTCATAGATCCAGAGAACAGGCAGGCCTTTGTCAGCATGGAGGGGAGAGGGAAGGAGAGAAATAAGTGAAGGTGGTTTAGAGGGGTCAGCTTCCAGTTACAAAATAAATGAGTCATGGGTATGAAATGAACAGTGTGGGGAATATAGTCAATAATCATGTAACATCTTTGTATATTGACAGATGGTAAATAGACACCGTGGTGATCATTTTGAAAATTTTCAGTTCATTTCAGATCAGTCGCTCAGTCGTGCCCAACTCTTTGTGATCCCATGGACTGCAGCACACCAGGTCTCCCTGTCCATCACCAACTCCTAGAGTTTACTTAAACTCATGTCCATTGAGTTGGTAATGCCATCCAACCATCTCAAACTCTGTCGTCTCCTTCTCCTCCCACCTTCAATCTTTACCAGCATCAGGGTCTTTTCAAATGAGTCACTTCTTCACATCAGGTGGCCAAAGTATTGGAGTTTCAGCTTCAGCATCAGTCCTTCCAATGAATATTAAGGACTGATTTCATTTAGGATGGACTGGTTTGATCTCCTTGCAGTCCAAGGGACTCTCAAGAGTCTTCTCCAACACCACAGTTCAAAAGCGTCAGTTCTTTGGCACTCGGCTTTCTTTATAGTCCAGTTCTCACATCCATACATGACTACTGGAAAAAACATAGCTTTGACTAGACAGACTTTTGCTGGCAAAGTAATGTCTCTGCTTTTTAATAAGCTGTCTAGGTTGGTCAAAACTTTTCTTCCAAGGAGCAAGAATCTTTTACTTTCATGGCTGCAGTGATTTTGGAGCCCAAAACCTGTCACTGTTTCCACTGTTTCCCCATCTAGTTGCCATGAAATGATGGGACCGGATGCCACGATCTTAGTTTTCTGAATGTTGAATTTTAAGGCAACTTTTTCACTCTCCTCTTTCATGTTCATCAAGAGGCTCTTTAGTTCTTCACTTTCTGCTATAGGGTGGTGTCATCTGCATATCTGAGGTTATTGATACTTCTCCTGGCAATCCTGATTCCAGCTTGTGCTTCATCCAGCCCAGCGTTTCTCATGATGTACTTTCCATATAAGTTAAATAAGCAGGATGACAATATACAGCCTTGACATACTCATTTCACAATTAGAAACCAGTCTGTTGTTCCATGTCCAGTTCTCTAACTGTTGCTTCTTGACCTCATACAGATTTCTCAGGAGGCAGGTCAGATGGTCTGGTATTCCCATCTCTTTCAGAATTTTCCACAGTTTGGTGTGATCCACACAATCAAAGGCTTTGGCGTAGTCAATAAAGCAGAAGTAGATGTTTTTCTGAAATGCTCTTGATTTTCTGATGATCCCACGTATATTCACAATTTGATCTCTGGTTCCTCTGCTTTTTCAAATCCAGTTTGAACATCTGGAAGTTCATGGTTCAAATACTGTTGAAGCCTGGCTTAGAGAATTTTGAGCATTACTTTGCTAGCGTGTGAGATGAGTGCAATTGTGTGGTAGTTTGAGCATTCTTTGGCATTGCCTTTCTTTGGGATTGGAATGAAAACAGACCTTTTCCATTCCTGTGGCCATTGCTGAGTTTTCCAAAGTATTGAGTGTAGCACTTTCACAGCATCATCTTTCAGGATTTGAAATAGCTCAATTGAAATTCCATCACCTCCACTAGCTTTGTTCATAGTGATGCTTCCTAAGGCCTATTTGACTTTGCATTCCAGGATGTCTGGCTCTAGGTGAGTGATCACACCATTGTGATTATCTGGGTCGTGAAGATCTTTTTTGTATAATTCTTCTGTGTATTCTTGCCATCTCTTCTTGAAATGTATGGAAATATTGAATCACTTGTATAAGAGGAACTAACATAGTGATGTAGGTCATTTATTCTTCAAAAACATACAAACACATAAACAAGCTCAATGAAAAAGAGCTTATATTTGTGGTTACCAGTGGTAGGCGCTGGGGAAAGGATTGGATGAAAGAAGTCAAAAAGTACAAAATTCTGGTTATAAGGTAAATAAATGCTAGGGATATAATGTACAACATGATAAATATAATTAAAGCTACTCTGTCATGTATGGATGTGAGAGTTGGACTGTGAAGAAGGCTGGACGCCAAAGAATTGATGCTTTTGAACTGTGGTGTTGGAGAAAACTCTTGAGAGTCCCTTGGACTGCAAGGAGATCCAACCAGTCCATTCTGAAGGAGATCAGCCCTAGGATTTCTTTGGAAGGAATGAAGCTAAAGCTGAAACTCCAGTACTTTGGCCACCTCATGCGAAGAGTTGACTCACTGGAAAAGACTCTGATGCTGGGAGGGATTGGGGGCAGGAGGAGAAGGGGACGACAGAGGATGGCATCACTGACTCGATGGATGTGAATCTGAGTGAACTCCGGGAGTTGATGATGGACAGGGAGGCCTGGCGTGCTGCGATTCATGGGGTCGCAAAGAGTCGGACACGACTGAGTGACTGAACTGAAATGAACTGAACTGATGCCAAATATGAAAGAAAATCCCACGGGATCTCATAACAAGTAAAAATTTTTTCTATTTCTTTCATTTTGCATCCATAGGAGACAGATGTTCCCTAAACTTTCATTATTTACATAAGTCTAATCATTATGCTGGAAACCTTAAATTATACAGTGCTGTGTGTCAACTGCATTGCAAAAAATTCCAACAAGTGAGTAGGATGAAACACTGACAGGTACAGACTTACTGTGTTAGTTTATAAGCCAGAGAAAAAAAAAACAGCAAAGAAATCAGTGTAGTCTCTAATGAACTGTAAAACAGTGGAACACAAAAGAAAAGCCAACGCATATTCTGCTGAAGTGGGTTGCCATTTTCTTCTCCAGGGGATCTTCCCAACCCAGGGATTGAACCCAGGTCTCCCCCATTGCAGGCAGATTCTTTACTGTCTGAGCCACCAAGGAAGGCCAACACATATCCACTGGAAAGCGTATCACGCCAATCTGAGAACAGCAGTTGAAACTGGAAGGGTTCTGCTCACTCCCATACTATGTGCAACAAGCAGCTTGCCCTTAGTATAAGGGAATCGCAGCAGTATGGACCTTAAGAACTCTCAAAATTGATCATCCAGGATTCCCTTTCACGATGTGGTCCTACAATAAGGAGAAACTGCTAGGAGGAAATAATTAAGACAGAGACAGTAGAGATAAAGGAAGAGAAGGTCCAGATACAAGTGACAGCGAGCAACCGCATCAGAAAGCAAGCTGCTCGGTGTGTGTGTTGTCTGTGTGTTGCTGCTGCTGCTGCTGCTGCTACTAAGTTGCTTCAGTTGTGTCCGACTGTGTGCGACCCCAGAGATGGCAGCCCACCAGGCTCCGTTGTGTGTATTAACACTACCTAAAAGGCACAGAAGATTATACTCTCTAAAGTTAGCTTTTCTAAACTTCCACCCTAATTCCCTCCTTTCAACAGCTTGGGGCAAACTGGTTCGATTCCCACAGATTTAAAAACAAATAGAAAACTGTTCTGTTTTTCCACAGCATTTAGCCTGAGTAAACCACATCAGTTAGCAAATTAGTTTGGCAAAAGCTTTCATCCTCCTTTCTGAAACATTTTTATGAGAAAACTGAGGTACTTTGAGACATCTATGCAAACAATATTCAATAATATTCAATGTGCATGTTTTTTTGCAAAGAAAGTATAATCATCTCTGTTTTGAGCTTCAAATGAAAATTTTGAAAACCTGTACTTAGAAAATGACTGAACGCATTATATCTTTTATTCCCTAAAATGAAATAACTTCTTCTATGCTAAGAATATACATAAACTATAAAATATAGATGCTGGCTTTGTTGGATAAGTGATTATTTTCATTGAAAACACATACTTTTTTTGTTTATCTGAAAATTGATAGCTCCTATTTATAACATTAATTCTAGAAAAATCAAGGGCCTTTTTTTATAGTCAGACAACTGATTTAAATGTTGATTTCCTCAATGACTAAAATGTGGAAAATAACAACCATCTTTCAAGGTAGTTGCTATGTTTAAAATAGGTAAAGTTGACTAATTATTTTAATCAAATGCCCTCCATTTTTTAAAGTAGGGACCTTGCAGAATCAGAGTCATTAGAGTAATTCTCCTCTTTGCTATTTCATTGAAGTAACTGATTTTTCTGGAAATTGTCTGTATAAGCATTAATTCTTATTTATTCAGGGATTTTTTTTTAATTAAAAAAATAATATTTTCCATGCCAAATTATACCTCAGAAAATTTACCCACCACCCACTGAGTCAGGCTTATGTTCTCATCTTGTTACTAAAATTAATTTTAAAGACATCATCCATGACTTCTTTTAGCTATCCTCTCCTTTTCTTGGAATATTTTGGTGTCTATAAGGTGGCTTTTCTCCTTGTCTTTTACCAGACTTTCTGGTTACTCCTTTTTAGGTTTCTTTTCAGCGTGTATTATACTGCCCTTCTTGTTAAAATGTTGATGTTCTTCAGGGTTCTAATAACATCATTTTTATGGTCTCACTTTCCACACTAATTAGGAGCATCCACTTTCAATGACTTTCTATAGAGGAATGACTCTAATCACTTTCTCATCTCTGATCTGTAGAACTAATATCCTGCTGGAGATCACTCCCTGGGTGCTTTATAAGAAGCTCAGCTTCCCATCTACACAAGGAGGAGGCTGTGAGAAACTGACTCGGAAGTTCCATATCAAAATGAATTCCGAACTAATTGTACTTGGTTATGCTTTTATTTCACCTTTCTTTGTTCCCAGTATATATTTAATATGAGGATTAAAAGGCAGAGGATCTCAGCCTTCGGGGGAGGAAGAAATAAGTGGAATAGCTTTGAGCCATTTAACCAGCGTGGAGAAATAAATGAAAAAGGCCACCTCATCTTGACAACAGTGACTGAGGGTAAGTGGTATGAGTGGATGAGACCTTCTGTAGATTTTCAAGAGTTTTAGATTCTGTTATAAATGTTGTAAAGGATGAACTCTAGAGACAACTTGCTTGCGCTGAAATTCCTACCCCCTCGTTTCCTAATTGTGGCGTCTTGGGCGACTTAGATAAACTCTCTTTCCCTTAATTTTACAATAAGAATAATAACAGTACTAATCTCATAGAGGATTAAATGAATTAAAGCCTTAGAACTATGCCTGGATACAGTAATTTGAGTGTGATGTTGTATTATTATGGCTACACTGGGTGTTCATTGCTGTGCATGGGATTTCTCTAGTTGTCGACAGCAGAGGTTACTCTTTGTTGCAATGTATGGGCTTTGCATTGCGGTGGCTTCTCTTACTGTGGAGCACAGGCTCTAAGCATGAGGGTTTCAGTAAGTGCAGCACATGGGCTCAGTAGTTGTGGCACATGGGCTTATGAGAGAATCCTCCCAGACCAGGGATCGAACGCGTATCCCCTGTGTTAACAGGCAGATTTGTAACCACTGGACCACCAGGGAAGTCTTGGGTTTGATGTTTCTTATATCAACCTGGCTTCACAATGCTAACTTAAGGCAGCACAATCCAGAGAAAGGAGCATCAGTGTGGGGATATGGACTTTGGGGTCACCTCTTGCCTTGTCAAGAGGCAGGTCACGTGGTCTGGTATTCCCATCTCTTTCAGAATTTTCCACAGTTTATTGTGGTCCACACAGTCAAAGGCTTTGGCATAGTCAATAAAGCAGAAATAGATGATTTTATGGAACTCTCTTGCTTTTTCCATGATCCAGCGGATGTTGGTAATTTTATCTCTGGTTCCTCTGCCTTTTCTAAATCCAGTTTGAACATCAGGAACTTCACGGTTCACGTATTGCTGAAGCCTGGCTTGGAGAATTTTGAGCATTACTTTACTAGCATGTGAGATGAGTGCAATTGTGCGGTAGTTTGAGCATTCTTTGGCATTGCCTTTCTTTGGAATTGGAATGAACACTGACCTTTTCCAGTCCTGTGGCCACTGCTGAATTTTCCAAATTTGCTGGCATATTGAGTGCAGCACTTTCACAGCATCATCTTTCAGGATTTGAAACAGCTCCACTGGAATTCCGTCACCTCCACTAGCTTTGTTCATAGTGATGTTTTCGAAGGCCCACTTGACTTCACATTCCAAGATGTCTGGCTCTAGATTAGTGATCACATCATCATGATTATCTGGGTCGTGAAGATCTTTTTTGTACAGTTCTTCTGTGTATTCTTGCCATCTCTTCTTAATATCTTCTACTTCTGTTAGGTCCAGACCATTTCTGTCCTTTATCGAGTCCATCTTTGCATGAAATGTTCCCTTGGTATCTCTAATTTTCTTGAAGAGACCTCTAGTGTTTCCCATTCTGTTGTTTTCCTCTATTTCTTTGCATTGACCACTGAAGAAAGCTTTCTTATCTCTTCTTGCTATTCTTTGGAACTCTGCATTCAGATGCTTATATCTTTCCTTTTCTCCTTTGCTTTTTGCCTCTCTTCTTTTCACAGCTATTTGTAAGGCCTCCCCAGACAGCCATTTTGCTTTTTGCATTTCTTTTCCACGGGGATGGTCTTGATCCCTGTCTCCTGTACAATGTCATGAACCTCATTCCATAGTTCATCAGGCACTCTGTCTATCAGATCTAGACCCTTAAATCTATTTCTCCCTTCCACTGTATAATCAAACAGGATTTGATTTAGGTCATACCTGAATGGTCTAGCGGTTTTCTCTACTTTCTTCAATTTAAGTCTGAATTTGGCAATAAGGAGTTCATGATCTGAGCCATGGTCAGCTCCTGGTCTTGTTTTTGTTGACTGTATAGAGCTTCTCCATCTTTGGCTGCAAAGAATATAATCAATCTGATTTCGGTGTTGACCATCTGCTGATGTCCATGTACAGAGTCTTCTCTTGTGTTGTTGGAAGAGGGTATCTGCTATGACCAGTGCATTTTCTTGGCAAAACTCTATTAGTCTTTGCCCTGCTTCATTCCACATTCCAAGGCCAAATTTGCCTGTTACTCCAGGTGTTTCTAGACTTCCTACTTTTGCATTCCAGTCCCCTATAATGAAAAGGACATCTTTTTTCGGTGTTAGTTCTAAAAGGTCTTGTAGGTCAGCGTTACTGGTTGGGGCATAGACTTGAAAAACTGTGATATTGAATGGTTTGCCTTAGAGATGAACAGAGATCTTGAGAAATCTGTATGCCGGTCAGGAAGCAACAGTTAGAACTGGACATGGAACAACAGACTGGTTCCAAATAGGAAAAGAAGTATGTCAAGGCTGTATATTGTCACCCTGTTTATTTAACTTCTATGCAGAGTACATCATGAGAAACGCTAGACTGGAAGAAACAAAAGCTGGAATCAAGATTGCCAGGAGAAATATCAATAACCTCAGATATGCAGATGACACCACCCTTATGGCAGAAAGTGAAGAGGAACTCAAAAGCCTCTTGATGAAAGTGAAAGAGGAGAGTGAAAAAGTTGGCTTAAAGTTCAACATTCAGAAAATGAAGATCATGGCATCTGGTCCCATCACTTCATGGGAAATAGATGGGGAAACAGTAGAAACAGTGTCAGACTTTATTCTTTTGGGCTCCAAAATCACTGCAGATGGTGACTGCAGCCATGAAATTAAAAGACACTTACTCCTTGGAAGAAAAGTTATGACCAACCTAGATAGCATATTCAAGAGCAGAGACATTACTTTGCCGACTAAGGTCCATCTAGTCAAGGCTATGGTTTTTCCTGTGGTCATGTATGGATGTGAGAGTTGGACTGTGAAGAAGGCTGAGCGCTGAAGAATTGATGCTTTTGAACTGTGGTGTTGGAGAAGACTCTTGAGGGTCCCTTGGACTGCAAGGAGATCCAACCAGTCCATTCTGAAGGAGATCAGTCCTGGGATTTCTTTGGAAGGAATGATGCTAAAGCTGAAGCTCCAGTACTTTGGCCACCTCATATGAAGAGTTGACTCATTGGAAAGGACTCTGATGCTGGGACAGATTGGGGGCAGGAGGAGAAGGGGACGACCCAGGATGAGATGGCTGGATGGCATCACTGACTCAATGGACATGAGTCTGAGTGAACTCCGGGAGATGGTGATGGACAGGGAGGCCTGGCATGCTACGATTCATGGGGTCGCAAAGAGTCGGACACGACTGAGCGACTGAACTGAACTGGCCTCGTCAGCCTGGGCAAATCACAACCTCTCTGATTCTGCAATCAAATGAGGATTTAGCATGGATGATCCTAAATCCTCTTGTAGCTTTTGATGCAGACAAAAAGTTATTTTTCCTGAAAATCACTGCATGACACTGTCACATTAAATCATATGTCAGTGTAGTAGCCTGATTGAAAAATAAAGGACAAATTGAACTATCATACTGTACTTTGCATTGTTTATTAGAAAGAAGAAAAAGAAGAGTTATCATATCTCTAAGAATACAGAATTTCTTTTATTTTATCCTAAAAGAAAGTTGGTGTCAAGTACCATTAAACCATCTATGAGAAAAGGAGACTACTTTTTAGCCTCTGAGTCAACTGCACCCCAGATGTAATCTGGTATTCTAAAAGTTCCTGAGAGAAACATGTCTACTGCCTAAGATTTTGGAGCAACTTCACTATAGCTATCAATTACAGCAGTCTCTCTAAAGATAGTGGGCTTCCCTGATGGGTTAGTGGTAAAGAATCTGCCTGCAATGCAAGAGTGGCAGGAGACACAGGTCCAATCCCTGGGTTGGGAAGATTCCCCTGGAGGAGGGTATGGCAACCCACTCCAGTATTCTTGTCTGGAGAATGCCATGAACAGAGGAGCCTGGCGAGCTACAATCCATGGGGTCGCAAAGAGTTGGACAAGACTAAAGCGACTTGGCATGCACTCTAGAGATAGTAGTAAATTAGTTTCAAGATGAAAAGACTATAATGGGGCTTCCTTGGTGGCTCAGATGGTATATATACATATACATATATATATACATATATTATATATATATATATATATAGTGAAAAAAACTTTTATGTCATGAGTATGTTTTTGCAGAAAAAATTAAATGATAGACTGCATTTTATTCAACTAAGATGAATGTATTTTCCTGTTACATAAAAATATAAATGCAATCATTTTTAGAATTGCTTTTTAAAATTGTTCACAAGAAATTTAAGATCTTCTTAAATGAAATCAGAGTGGGCTGTAGTTTTAAATTTTAAAATGAACCTTTTTTTTTTAATTGGTAGAAATTACTTTATAATGTTGTGTTGGTTTCTGCCCTACAACAATGCAGATCAGTCATATTTATATATACATATCTCCCCTCCTTCTGGAGTCTCTCGCCCCTCCCCCCATCCTAACCTCCTATGTCATCACAGCAAGCCAGGCTGGGCTCCTTGTGTTATACAGCAACTTCCCACTATCTGTTTTACACATGATGGTGTATATATGTCAATTCTACTTTCTCAGTTCCTCCCACTCTCACCTTTTCCCACTGTGTCCACGAGTTCATTCTCTACTAAGTTCATCAGTAAAATTTTTCTAGATTCCATATATATGTGTTAATATACAATACTTGTTTTTCTCTTTCTGACTTACTTCAGTTTGTATAAGAAGCTCTATGCTTATCCACTTCAGTAGGACTGACTCAAATTCATTCCTTTTTATGGTTGAGTAACGTTCAATTGCATTTACCTACTGCATCTTCTTTATCCATTCAACTACCAATGGACATCTAGGTTGCTTTTATGTCCTGGCTATTGTAAATATTGCTGCAATGAACACTGGAGTACATGTGCCTTTTAGATTGTGGGGTTTTTCAGTGTATATGTCCAGAAGTAGGTTTGATAGGTCATATGGTAGATTTATGCCTAGTTTTTTAAGGATTCTGCATACTATTTTCCATAATGGCTGTATCAGTTTACATTATTACCAACAGTGCAAGAGGGTTCCTTTTTCTCCACATCCTCTCCAGCATTTATTGTTTGTAGATTTTTTGATGATGGCCATTCTGACTGGTGTGAAGTGATACCTCACTGTAGTTTTGATTTGCATTTGTCTAATAATGAGTGAGTGATGTTGAGCATCTTTTCATGCTTATTGGCTATCCGTATGTCTTCTTTGGAGAAATGTGTTTAGGTCTTCTGCCCATTTTTTGATTGGGCTTTTTGTTCTTCTGATATTGAGCTGTATGAGCGGCATATATATTAAAGTGAAATATTTTTAACAAAAGTAAAAGCAGCTTATAAAACCTGCTACGGGCCGGACACCATTCTAAGCAATATCCTCAATACATATGATTCTCATCTTAAAAATGAGAAAGCTCAAGTCTTAAAGTTTAAAAATCTTGGCTAAAGTCACTCTCAAAAGTGTGAGATCTGGGATAGTATGTATTTTTAAAATAACAGTTTTTCTCTAATTGTAAAGTAAAATATTTTTAAAAAGATAGAAAGTACTAAAAATATTACTAATAGAAATAGTAGCAGTAAGCTATTAACCAGTTTTAGTATTAGCAAACAACCATAATGTCATGTTGCTAGATAACAAACAGAAAAAAAAAATGGCTTACTTGGCTTTATTGATACAAAAAGAGACATGAAGTGAGAGTGTTTGGGAAGTACATTCACCAATCAGGAGAGTCTTTTGTTACAACCTGTAGAGCCTTTGTCATACCAACCAGAGGAGCTTACAAGCCTGCAGAGTTGTAAAAGCAAGATAACACCTGGCATTGACATTTGCACACTACCATGTATAAAATGATAGCTAGTGGAAAGCTGCTGTGTAACACAGGGAGCTCAGCCTGGTGCTCTGTGACAATCTAGAGCAATGGGATGGGGTGGGTGGGTGAGAGGGAGGTTCAAGAAGGAGGGGATATATATATATATATATATTTATTTATGACTGATTCACATTGTTGTATGTCAGAAACCAACACAACATTGTAAAGCAATTATCCTCCAATTTAAAATTTTTTAAAAAGATGAACTTAAAAAAAAAAAAAAGATAATGCCTGGGAGGTTTATCAACTCTGTCCAGCCGCTCTTATGGATAGCTGGGTTCTTCAAATTATTTTTGTACAACATTTTTGCTCTTTATATAAGTTCTACAATTTAGCCATTATTTTAAAAATATTTTGTAAAGGTTTTAAGTACTTTCCATTGAACAAACTGACTCACTGTTTACAGCTATCCTATTAAGTGATATTCTACTCAAGGTAAATGCATGAGTCTGTTGAAGGTAAAGTTTCTCCATGCTATTTTATCTAAACTATAATTAAGGATTGTATTTTAATTAGTAAAGGTTTATTTTTCTGAGTATCAATTCTACGTGATACTAGAATTGTCTTAATTTGGAAGATTGTTTTCCATGGTCTCCTGTTTTCCATTGTTGATATTGGGAAGTTTGCTTTAGGTCTGTTATTTCTTTGATATCATTGTTACTCTGTGGCTGCTTTCAGGAGTTACATTTTGTCTTTGGTGTTCTGCAGCTGTACTCTCATGTGTTTGTGTGAGGATTTATTTGTTTTCTGTATCAAAGAATTGGGGTTTTCTATTAAGTATGAAAAACTGTTAGGCGTTATCTCTGAAAATATTGTGCCTCTTCCATTTTCTTTATTTCCTTCCTGAGACTTACATAAGTTATATATTAATTTTGTAAATTCCATTCTCCATATCTTCTTACTCCTTTTTCATATGTCCCATAATTCATGCTTTTCATAATTTCCTCACTCTTTGGCAAGCTAGGTAATTGTTGGGTTCCAAAATCATTGCATGGTGACTGTAGCCACTAAATTAAAAGATGCTTGCTCCTGGAAGGAAAGCTATGACAAACTTAGCATATTAAAAAACAGAGACATCACTTTGCCAATGAAGGTCTATACAATCAAAGCTATGGTTTTTCCAGTAATCATGTATGGATGTGAGAGTTGAATCATAAAGAAGGTTGAGCACTGAAGAATTGATGCTTTCAAATTGTGATGCTGGAGAAGACTCTTGAGAGTCTCTTGGAATACAAGGAGATCAAACTAATCAATCCTAAAGGATAGCAACTCTGAATATTCATTGGAAGGAATGATGCTGAAGCTGAAATTCCAATACTTTGGCCACCTGATGTAAAGAGTTGGAAAGACCCTGATGCTAGGCAAGACTGAAAGCAGGAGGAAGGGGTCAATGGAGGATGAGATGGTTGAATGGCATCACTGACTCAGAGGACGTGAGTTTGAGCAAACTCTGGGATATAGTGAACAACAGGGAAGCCTGGCATGCTGCAGTCCATGGGGTCGCAAAACGTTAGACACATCTTAGTGACTGAACACAACAACAGACTGAAATATGATACATACTGTTTTCCATTGTTGATATTGGGAATACCATTAAATTGATAAGAGAGTCACTGAAAAAAGTTGTTTTCTCTTTCAGATTTGTCTTATTTCTCCTCCATCCATACTGTTGCAATAGAGCCTTTTCCTGAGAAGCACATTAAAATATTTTAGTTTTCATTACATTTTTCAAGAAGCAATGCTATATACATTTCAATACACTTAAATCTCCAATTATCCCTAGGTAGTCCATAAAACCAGCATAAAGTTAAGATCCTAAAAGGACTTTAATAACTCTATAGCTGTGAATGGAACTAACAGTCAAAATTCAGTTAGGAAAAGTTTTTACTTAATCTACCAAAACACTCAAATATATAAATATTTTGTTGAATCTAAAACAAACAAATAGTGATCTGAGCTATGGTGGTATTCTTCTGATAGGATGATCATGGGAAGTCTGCCTAATGGTTTTTTTTAAACCGAGACCTGAAATAAGAAAAGTTAGCTAGTTGATTATGAGGAGGAGATATGCAGATGACACCACCCTTATGGCAGAGAGTGAAGAGGAACTCAAAAGCCTCTTGATGAAAGTGAAACAGGAGAGTGAAAAAGTTGGCTTAAAGCTCAACATTCAGAAAATGAAGATCATGGCATCTGGTCCCATCACTTCATGGGAAATAGATGGGGAAACAGTAGAAACAGTGTCAGACTTTATTCTTTTGGGGCTCCAAAATCACTGCAGATAGTGACTGCAGCCATGAAATTAAAAGACGCTTGCTCCTTGGAAGAAAAGTTATGACCAACCTAGATAGTATATTCAAAAGCAGAAACATTACTTTGCCGACTAAGGTCCGTCTAGTCAAGGCTATGGTTTTTCCTGTGGTCATGTATGGATGTGAGAGTTGGACTGTGAAGAAGGCTGAGTGCCAAAGAATTGATGCTTTTGAACTGTGGTGTTGGAGAAAACTCTTGAGAGTCCCTTGGACTGCAAGTTGGAGAAGACTTTTGAGAGCCCCTTGGACTGCAAGGAGATCCAACCAGTCCATTCTGAAGGAGATCAGTCCTGGGATTTCTTTGGAAGGAATGATGCTAAAGCTGAAACTCCAGTACTTTGCCCACCTCATGCGAAGAGTTGTGTCAATGGAAAAGACTCTGATGCTGGGAGGGATTGGGGGCAGGAGGAGAAGGGGACGACAGAGGATGAGATGGCTGGATGGCATCACGGACTCGATGGATGTGAGTCTGAGTGAACTCCAGGAGATGGTGATGAACAGGGAGGCTTGGCGTGCTGCAATTCATGGGGTTGCAAAGAGTCGGACATGACTGAGTGACTGAAATGAACTGCACTGAACTGCACTGAACTGTATACCAGGAATCCAGGATACTCTACACAAAGGCTCTGAGGTAGAAATAATTAATTGAATTTTTGGAACTCAGTGAAGAAGACTCTGCTTGCTGGGGCAGAGTAAATAAATGAAAGGTGGATTGGTGTGTTATGAGACTGGAGGTGAAGACGTGCATTCTGCTGGGTCCTCCAAAAAGCAGACACCAAGATGGAATTAAAGGTACAAGAGATTTGTTGGGAAAACAGGAGTGAAACTTGGGGAAATATGAAAGATAAGCTAGAGGAGCAAGAGTTGGCAGGGAGAACCTTCAGGCCATGATGCAGGTCTGCCATCTAGAAAGGAGTCTGGGGAGATAAGATCAGGTAGACAACAGTTCTCAGGAGTTTTCTGTCAAGTTGATGGAGTATCTTGGAGCCAAGTTTGCCCATCAGAGGATCCCATGTTTCAGGGAACAAATCTGAGTTAACACTTTTTCTACATTCAGTCCTTGGCTGGAGGCAGTGTAAAGAAAGACGGGTCTTAGCGAAAACGTGATGGTAAATACAGAGGGACAGCAGCTGGAGTAGTCACACAGCTGCGCTCATTACAGCAAGGGGTCGGGGTGGTGCATCTTCACGGC
Source organism: Capricornis sumatraensis (assembly GCF_032405125.1). Lineage (NCBI taxonomy): Eukaryota > Metazoa > Chordata > Mammalia > Artiodactyla > Bovidae > Capricornis > Capricornis sumatraensis. The sequence goes on from NC_091071.1 coordinate 141,503,622, forward strand.
CACCATAGTCCACTCTTGGCTGTATATTCTATATATAAACTCATAGAGAGCTTTGAATCTCTGGAATTGGACTTGAGCACTAACAGATTAAAAGGAGTACATGATTTCTGTATGGGTTGTCTTATTGTTGGCTCCTTTTATTAACACTGTTCCGTATTCTTCCTTTCAAATATTTTTGTATACAGGAGGCCTTCACAATTTTTGGAAAATAAAGATTTCTCTCAGTTTTAGTATTTATTTGAAGCTGAGAGTAGTGGGATTATCTTAAGTATGAAATCTCTAGCATCTTTAACATGAAGGGATTTTGTGAGTATTGTAAATAAGTAGTAAATATTAAATAGCATTTTGAGATTTCCTACAATACTCTATGTAGTTATCCCCATGATACTGATTAAGGAACAAATAAGAAAAGTAACTGGTTTAAAATATTCTAGGTAATGAGAAAAATTGTCTGGTTTTCATCTTTTTAGCTAGCTTGTAGGGACTTTCATGCATTGGAGAAGGAAATGGCAACCCACTCCAGTGTTCTTGCCTGGAAAATCCCAGGGACAGAGGAACCTGGTGGGCTGCCGTCTATGGGATCGCACAGAGTCAGACACAACTGAAGTGACTTAGCAGCAGCAGCAGCAGCAGTAACAGGTGTACTACTTTAATTATTAGTGAAATGAGTTTTACATTGATGAGAGTTAAAACAAAATTTTTAGAGCCACAGAGGGAAATAATTGAGTCTCCTAAACCCAGTGCTATTATGCATCTGTTTATTTTCACTGAAATGAGCAATTTCATAAACACTTATGAGCAGACTCATAAACAGTTTTTGATAAACTTCCACACTTAAGATGCTAAAATTTTTCTCAAAAGTTTATATGAAATATTATAGACTCAGTCATGAATAAAATTAAAGTTGTAATCTCAGCCTGACACTACCTCAATATCTCTTTTACAGGCATTTTTGGAAATACACTGCATTTAGTAAAACAAAATATTTTACTTAACCCACATATGGACACACCTGGGACCAAGAAAAGTTGTCTAAAAGTGACCCCAGGAGTTTACACTGAACAGTGAACCAGGAGGAAAGTTTTGCAAGTGAAAATAAAATTCGTTTTTAAGTTACTGATTTTGACTGTCAAGTCAATGAACATGAAAGCAAAAATCATGGAAATTGGAAACTTGCTCATTATTGGACATTGCCTAGAATTATATACAGGTACTTTTTTTTTTTTCATGGAACAACAGACTGGTTCTAAATAGGAAAAGGAGTATGTCAAGGCTGTGTATTGTCACCCTGCTTATTTAACTTATATGCTGAGTACATCATGAGAAATGCTGGGCTGGAAGAAGCACAAGCTGGAATCAAGATTGCCAGGAGAAATATCAATAACCTCAGATATGCAGATGACACCACCCTTATGGCAGAAAGTGAAGAGGAACTCAAAAGCCTCTTGATGAAAGTGAAAGAGGAGAATGAAAAGCTGGCTTAAAGCTCAACATTCAGAAAACGAAGATCATGGCATCCGGTCCTATCACTTCATGGCAAATAGATGGGGAAACAGTGGAAACAGTGTCAGACTTTATTTTGGGGGGCTCCAAAATCACTGCAGATGGTGACTGCAGCCATGAAATTAAAAGACGCTTACTCCTTGGAGGGAAAGTTATGACCAACCTAGATAGCATATCGAAAAGCAGAGACATTACTTTGCCAACAAAGGTCCATCTAGTCAAGGCTATGGTTTTTCCAGTGGTCATGTATGGATGTGACAATTGGACTGTGAAGAAGGCTGAGCACCGAAGAATTGATGCTTTTGAACTGTGGTGTTGGAGAAGACTCTTGAGAGTCCCTTGAACTGCAAGGAGATCCAACCAGTCCATTCTAAAGGAGATCAGTCCTGGGTGTTCGTTGGAAGGACTGATGCTAAAGCTGAAACTCCAATACTTTGGCCACCTCATGCGAAGAGTTGACTCATTGGAAAAGACTTTGATGCTGGGAGGGATTGGGGGCAGGACGAGAAGGGGAAAACAGAGGATGAGATGGCTGGATGGCATCACCCACTCGATAGACATGAGTTTGGGTGAACTCCTGGAGTTGGTGATGGACAGGGAGGCCTGGCATGATGCAGTTCATGGGGTCGCAAAGAGTCGGACACGACTGAGCAACTGAACTGAACTGAACTGAACATATTTTTTCATATTATTGAAGACTACAAGTGAAATAAATGACAGTGTTATGACAGCTATACAGAACATCTATTACACGTCCCTGGAAGGACTTTATGTTCTAGAAAGGTGGCTTATACCATGTGATTATAAATTAAACACTGATTCATTGGCTACAAAGTTCTTGGCTTTCATGTCTTTCCTTACCAGTTTCTGACACTTTTGTAACATCTTAGCTATGTTCTTCTTTGGGAGAAATACAGTAGATCTATAAACTGCTCTATAGACATTTTGACATATTAGTAGTACTGTTCAAGCTTGCACTACTTGCCACACGACAGGCCAATAGATCGAGAGACAAGTTTTTAGGGCAATGAATAGCAACTATATTTGGAGAGCCAGCTGACCGAGAAAATGGTGGTCTACTGTCCCACAGAACCATCTTATCTGAGTTAGAATTCAGACTTCTTTTATATTAAAAGGGGAGGGTATGTGGTTGTTTTGCTGCAGCCTTCTTGCTGTCAGACTCCTTTGTTCTTGCAGCTGTCCTTGTAGTTCCGGTGATGATGTTCCTGCAAACTTTTTTTTTTTACTTTATTTTACTTTACAATTCTGTATTGGTTTTGGCATACATTGACATGAATCCGCCACGGGTGTACATGCGCTCCCAAACATGAGACCCCCTCCCACCTCCCACCACACATCATCCCTCCAGATCATCCCCGTGCACCAGCCCCAAGCATCCTGCATCCTGCATCGAACATAGACTGGCGATTCCTTTCTTACATGATACTAAACATGTTTCAATGCCATTCTCCCAAATCATCCCACCCTCTCCCTCTCCTTCAGAGTCTAAAAGTCTGCTCTACACATCTGTGTCTCTTTTGCTGTCTTGCATACAGGGTCATCATTACCATAATAGCCAGGACATGGAAACAACCTAGATGTCCATCAGCAGATGAGTGGATAAGAAAGCTGTGGTACATATACACAATGGAGTATATTACTCAGCTATTAAAAAAATTACATTTGAATCAGTTCTAATGAGATGGATGAAACTGGAGCTGATTATACAGAGTGAAGTAAGCCAGAAAGAAAAACACCAATACAGTATACCTGTAAACTTTTAATAAGACAAGTGTTATTCCTGTTCTGCATCTTTTTATCCCTATATGAATGTAAAAGTGTTACATCTTTAAAGGTCAGAGTCCTAAGAAAGGGCTATCTTGTCTTGTATGTTTCAGGCTATAGACAACATTCTTAATTTGAAGCAAAAGAAATAGAATACATAGGTTAAAATAAAAGAAGTAGATCCAATATGGAGTCCTGTTCTTCTCTACTATAGTATCTTTAAAATTAGATTTAAAGATTTACACTGGATGAACACTGGATTCAATGTTATAATTCTAACACTACAAAACAGCAGTTTTTTTTCCGCAGAGGGTCAATGCTTGCTGTACCTTATAAATAAATCATGTGAAATGGATTTATTCCGTTTACATGTCAAAGTTCCAAGTTGGCCATTGATAGAAGAGGCCCAACCAAGATTTTAGACTTTTAAAGAAAATATTATTGAACTTTGCTGTTCTTTAATTCTGCAGCTGCTATAGATGGCTATTTTAATCAGCACTGCAATTAGCAACACAATTCAGAAACTTCCCTCATTCATATTTTCATAAAAGGGAATTTGACCTTATAGGAAATAGAAATGTGAATGTCAGTAAAGATTAAATCTGGATGATGGACATGTGGGATAGTAGTCTATCTAGCAAACAGAGGTTCCCACTACAAGATGAAGCAAGAAAGATGCATTCTTTTCACAGTGGAATCATGTAGCTGCCTTCTCAATTCAGCATTTGATAAAAATGCATGGTGAGTGAGGAAAGCATGGTCCTGATATCCAGGCAGACATGTTCCAGGAATGTTGGAGCTTGCCTTTATGATTTTCTTCCTCATTCCTGCCTGATGGTGAGATAAAAGCAGGAGATTCCATATGCTGAAGAGTAACTAAGCCCGTGTGCCTGCAACTACGTGCCTGCAACTACTATGCCTGCACTTTAGAGCCCACGTGCAAGCCACGACTACCGAGCCCGTGTGCTGCACGGGCTACTGAAGCCGTCATGCCTAGAGCGGGCGACAAAAGAAGCCACCACAGAGAGGCCCGTGTGCCACAATAGAGAGTAGTCCCCCCCAACTCTAGTAGCTCGCTAACACTAGAGAAAGCCTGCAGAAAGCATAGAAGACCCATTGCAGTCAAAAATAAATAAACAGGAAAAGAGTGAAGGAGGACAAAAATAAGCAAGCTTGTGCTTTTCTAAACAAACAAACAAAAAAAAAAAGAGAAAAATCACCCTTGCTTGAGGTTTATTTATCTAAATTACTCAATTATTTTATCTTATTTTGATCAGATAAAATTTTTGGAAGAATTTCAGCGATGGAAGAAACTTCATTTTATTTTTAATGAAGTTTTAATTACTTTCCCAAATTGGGAAATGGCTTACTTTTCCATTTTTACTTACATTTCCAAAGTATATGGCTTACTTTTTTCCCTGAAGTGCCAAGAAAATGCAGAGAAAATCTTAATTTTAACTCAAAATTCAGATCAGAAGTAGCTGAGTTTCCAACATAGAACATGCATAGTAATATCATTATTTAGAAATACTGAATGCTACTTCCCTCTCAGTTTTTTATAGGCAAAGCTTTGAGTCAGTCTATATCCAAGAAAAGTTATCAATGGCTTTCAGACTACAGAAGGCTGAATTTTATGAGATATCAAGGTAGTAAAATTTTCAAATTTGACAGTACCATATAAACAGCAGTATATTTATATTTAATAAGCAAAATCCAAAATAAAATAAGCTCAATTTCTCATTATGCTCCCCCCCAAATAATATAGGGAATAGTAAGTTTTATTTTGAACTGGGCAAGAGACTGAAGTATTTAGAATAGTGGCATGGTCTGATTTACATCAATATCTTATAAAAATTTTAACTGATGAGGGGTTAATATTAAGCATCTGTTAGAGACTTGACACATCATATACCTAACAAATTATTTGCCTAAAAGTGAAAGACCAATAAATCAAAATCCCCTAAGAGCCTCAAAGCTATTTTTTAGTCTTGGTTTATTCATGGTTACCTCCTATTCTAATATTATGAGTAGAGATATGCTAAAAGGATGAGTGATATCACAGTTAATTATAAGAATGGCAGTTTTAATCAAGGTGCTCTCAGTATTAAACTGTTCATTTTAATAAATAAAATTATTTAAAGTATCACTAAATCAGATAATGTTTATTAAAAGAAACTGTATGTTTAAAGATACATCACAGAAAGAATTGCCTGATCAACAAATTATAAAGCAAAAAGAAGATAAGAGTGCTGCAAGTGAGAAAAGTTTGTAGCCTATTCAGAAAACAGAATAAATGGTTATTAGGCAAAAGCATACCTAAAATACCTAGAAGACAACAAAGGCATCCTCGGTAGGACTATTTTAAACACCATGTCATTGGAAACATACACTTTCTTCCTATCATTCTCTGTATTATCTATTATAATCATAATCATAACCAAATTATTCTGATTTACTGTTTTTCAATGAAGTTATTGCTACTAGAAATTAATCAATTAATTTTCCTTCCAACCACTAGAATACAAATTTCATGAGAACTAGAAGAGTGTCTGTATTGTACTTCTGTGTCTTAGTAGTCTAGAACATTTCTTGACATATAATAGATGCTTACAAATGCCTAGCCAGTGTTCAGGTGGATTGATGTGTGAGAAGAATATATAAAAGCTGATACTCAAGTGGGGCTTCAAGAACAGCTGAATGAGGAGCGAAGCAGATTCTGCGCTCTGTGGCAGAGCTGGAAAAAAAGGTTCCAGCAGGCATATGAGTGGGTAAGCAGGAAGCATATAGAGTTAATACATGGCCAAGGGCTGAGTGTGGGCTACTGTTACAGAAGAGGACCCCTGTGTGGCCCAAACAAGAACAGGAATTCACTTGAAGACCGTTGTTCATGGCCCGCCAGGTGCTAATGAGTAAGACTGGGGTTGGGCAGGAGGACTGAGGGGGGCTGAGGGGGACCAACCCACCCTCCCCCACTTGTCTTTCTTATAGAAAGAATAAACAAAGCCTTAAGTCACTGGGCAGAGTCAGGAAACGCTGTTGCTTATTTGAAGGAGGGAATGCTTTATGGAAGTATTTTATACCTCAATTTCAGACACAACTTAGCAACTGAACAACAGCAATACAACTACGTTTATTTATCAAAATTCATGTAAAGGTATATGTAAAGAGTATGAATTTTACTGTACGTTAAATATTCCTCCAAGCCTGACTTTAGAAAGTTACTTCTCTACTCTATATAAAGTAACTATTATGCATCTAGACTATTAAATTGCACAATTTTTCTATATTAAACATCCTCGATGAAATAAGAAATGAATGGTTTAGGGGCAGATTGAGAAAAAAGGCTTTCTCCTTGTTTATTTATGTGTGTGTGTGTGTGTGTGTGTGTTTTGTTCCTGAGTTTCTTTAAGGATGAAGGAACTTGTTGCTGTTGTTTAGTTGTTAAGTCATGTCCAGTTCTTTGTGACCCCATGGACAGTAGCATGCCAGGCTCCTCTGTCCTCCACTGTCTCCCAGAGTGTGCTCAGATTCATGTCCATCGAGTTGGTGATGCTATCTAACCAAGTCATCCTCTGCCGCCCCTTTCTCCTTTTGCCTTCAATCTTTCCCAGCATCAGAGTCCTTTCCAATGAGTCAGTTCTTTGCATCAGGTGGCCAAAATATTGGAGCTTCAGTTTCAGCATCAGTCTTTCCAATGAATATTCAAGTCTGATTTCCTTTAGGATTGACTGGTTTGATTTTCTTGCAGTCCAAGGGATTCTGAGGAGTCTTCTCCAGCACCGTAAGTCTTTGGAAAACGTCAATTCTTTGGCACTCAGTCGCGTTTGTGGTCCAACTGTCACATCCATACATGACTATTGGAAAAACCATAGCCTTGACTATACATATCTTTGTTGGCAAAATCATGCCTCTGATTTTTAATACGCTGTCTGGGTTGTCATAGCTTTCCTTCCAAGGAGGAAGCGTCTTTTAGTTTCATGGCTGCAGTCACTGTCCACAGTGATTTTTGAACCCAAGCAAATAAAATCTGTCACTGCTTCCACTTTTCCCCTTCTATTTGCCACGAAGTGATGGGACCTGATGCCATGATCTTAGATTTTTTTTTTTTTAATGTTGAGTTTCAAGCCAGCTTTTTTCTCTCCTCTTTCACCCTTATCAAGAGGCTCTTTAGTTCACTTTCTGCCACTAGAATGGTATCATCTCTATATCTGAGGTTGTTGATATTTCTCCTGGTAATCTTGATTCCAGCTTGTGATTACCTCAGCCCAGTATTTTCCATGATGTACTCTGTGTATAAGTTAAATAAGCAGGGTGACAATATATAGCCTTGAAGTACTCCTTTGTCAGTTTTGAATCAGTCTGTTGTTCCATGTCTGGTTCTAACCGTTGCTCCTTGACCTCCATACAGGTTTCTCAGGAGGCAGGTCAGGTGGCCTGGTATTCCCTTCTTTAAGAATTTTCCACAGTTTATTGTGATCTATACAGTCAAACATGCTTAAACATGTTCAGGAAGAAGGGCAAATAAAGCTGGAGAAACTGATGGTGATGAAATGATAGATGCTACTATATAAGCAAATACAAATTAAAAATTTAATTCTCCCCATGGAAACTAAGGACAGAACTTTCCTCTCTGTTTTTGTAGTGCATTTCCTTTAGAAAACTTGGTCTTTTTAAATTCTGTCTCTGTCTCTTTGAAAAGTATATGAGTCATTCTAAAAATGAAATAAGCCTCTTAGTGGCTTCACAAAGCAGGAATGTCTATCTCAGGAATCTGAAAGCTATCTCCTTGAAATGCAATCATCAAGGGACATAGCACTCCTATCTCCTAGCCTGTGGGAAGGCAGGAGCTTCACTTCAATGGGCACCTTGCTCCAAGTTGCAAAATTTCTTCCTGTCATAAAAATATGATGTTTATTTTTCCTTTGGACAGAGCCAATTAATTGACATAGAAGGTCGTCACAATTACCAGGTGAATTTAGGGTGAACTATGTGTGACAAAGGATGCCATCAAGACAGTTTTGTATGTAATGGGTTATAACTGCTTGTTTGTAAAAAGGTGAGATTTCTGTCTCTGCAGTCTCTTTAGTGGGCTGCCTATGATGTGCCTCACATTCTGGCTTAGTGCTTTTTTAAACTGAGTTTCTTCTACATTTGTAGAGAGGTTTTCAGGGTTGGAAGAAGATATGCTTTTAATTATACTTCCCAAACACTAACTTTTAGAGAAATATTCATCCAGAGACAAAAATGAGAGGACTAAGGGGGGCACAGATGAGTGAGTGAGTGATAGTTGCTGAGTTGTGTCTGAATCTTTGCGACCCCATGGATCACAGCCCCCCAGGCTCCTCTGTCCATGGAATTTTCTAGGCAAGAAAACTGGAGTGGGTTGCCATTTCCTTCTTCAGGTGTACAGATGAGGGAGCAGTTAAATAATTTAGAAAACAAGGAAGAAAAAATATTGGTGGACATAAGATTAATGATAAATGTCTTAGTCTGCTCAGGGTGCTATGACAAAATATAATAGGCTGTGTGGCTTCAGTAACAGAAAAATATGTTATCTGGAGATGAGCCAATTCAGGTTCTGGTGAGAGCTCTTTTCCTGGATTGGAGAGATAGATAGAGAAAGGGAGGGCAGAGGAAAGAGAGGGAGAGAGAGAGAGAAAGAAAGAGTATGTCTCTGTTTTTAAAGCCACTAATCCCATCAAGAGGGCCCCATCTTCATGACCTCATCTAAACTTTATAACCTTGCAAAGGATCCACTAGGGATTAGGGTTTCACACATGAATTTTAGGTAGACATAATTCAGTCCATAGTTACAATAAACAAAATTTATTGTAGACAAAATGTATCCAGTTATTATAATGGTTATGTTATATAATATTGTTTTATATTATATTCTATTAACTATATCATATATTCATCTTTAGAAAGAGTCATGAAAATTCTCATGAAATTCCACAACTATATTTACAATTATTGAGCCAGAGGTGTATTATTCTGAATATATTTTTTGTCTCCCTAAAAACCATCAAATTTACAGACAGATAGATAGATCAACAGAAGGTAAAAGTTTAGATGTAGGATGTTTTTGACCAATAGGATGAAACAAAATTTTCATATGCAAAATCAGAGAATACTATAGTAACATACATATTTTTGATTAGACAATTAAAGTATGAAATTTCAAATTAGTAGTTTTTCATATTCATATAGAAGTGAATATGTTTGGGTCAGAAATAGCTTCTTTGATATATAATTTTCATTTCTGCTTAATGAATCTTGATTAGAAAAAAACAAGATGTGTATATCATGTTTATGATTTTTTCTTCGAATTTGCATACACATATATTCCTTCTCCTTCACACACACACACACACACACACACATGCATGCACACACACACACACACACACGCATGTGCGCACACACACATGTCAATTAAGGATCTCTTTTTGAAACCAGAAAATAACTGAAGACCAGCAGTGAAACTAAGAAATTAAGCTGTGGTTTTTATCTTCTAGAGAAACTCTATATTTACTCCAGGTATGCCTTTCTTTGTTCCTTCCCTCCTTTCTTTCTTCCTTCCTTCACTCCACTGATGCCATGGGAGTCAGGGAGGCCTGCTTCCCTCTTGACCTTCTCTGACTGGTACCGTTTTGGTCAGGGATTGAGGCACTACATTAAAGTCTAGCAAGGGTGGAAGTTAAGTGTCTTCCCTCAGGCTCTGCTGGTGGAGGTGACACTGGGGCTGTAGTTTTTCTTTGTGTTTGAAACTTTCCTGTCTTTCTAGGCTGCCATTTTCCTGGGATGTTTTCTGTCTGAGCACACCGGCAATTCCATGCTACCAGCTTCTCTAGTATGTGGGCTGGGATACATGAGGCAGAAGAAATCCATGGAACTTATCAGCAAGCCATTCAGGTTCTGAGGTCCCTAGATGGTCTGTCTACTTGTTTTAACCTTTCAGAGTCTTATGTTTGTTTTATGTATAATGTCTAGGGTTGTTAGCTGTACTTAACAGGAAGAATAGAGAAAATTATATCTATTTTATCTTCCCTGACACTGAGTCCAGAAAATGAGTTTTTGTTTAGGTTCACATATGTTTTCTTATTTTCATATAATGTTTTATTCTAATCTGGTAATGAGATCATCAACTGTCATAAAAATGTCATGTGAAAAGTAATATATGTGAATTACCATAGAAAGAAATAAAATTATTGCCATTAAGATCCAAGTGCATTTTATATAATGTAAAAAATGAAAAGAAAATGAAATAAGTGGTTTTAATTATGACAGCTTGGTTCTTTAAGGTTTATGTGGTTGATCTCTCAGAATATAATTAGTTTTTCTTATGGGGAGTTATTAGGACAATGTCCAAATAAAACTTTCATGTGTCAAGCTAACTACATAAAGATTTCAAAGTGAAAATTCTAAAATCACATGTTCTTTTCAGTTCTATGCTGGAGCAGTAGCACTATATCAAGTTTTTGCTGAGCCTTTTAGTAAACAGGTCCCTGCAGATAGAGCGTGACAGCATCACGGACCCTAGAAAATGAGAAAATTAAGCAATAACCTCATCAATCATGAAGATGAGATTCTGATGCTATGAATTTTTCCACCGAGTTTCTTTAACATTTATTATAATAAGAACTGCTACCACAATATGTACATATCTATGTACTTAGGTTCAACCAGTGGAGAAGCTGCAGCAAAGGAGAGAAGGAAGATGGGTAGCAGGTAAGATGGTGAAATGGTTTTTGTGGTTGCCAGATAGAAGTTTCCTGTTTGAATCCTAGATCATATTGCTGACTCTGAGGTCACTGGTGTTACTTAATCAGTAAGAGCCTTAATTTCTTTATTTATAAAATGTGGTTATTATAGTACCTACCTCAGAATATCTTAAAATATAAACTTTTAATAAATAATGTATCTTGGTTTTTGGTCAACAAGATATGACTAACCTTCCTACAAAGGGGGTGAAGTGAAGTGAAGTGAAGTGAAGTCGCTCAGTCGTGTCCGACTCTTTGCGACCCCATGGACTGTAGCCTACCAGGCTCCTTTGTCCATGGGATTTTCCAGGCAATAGTACTTGAGTGGATTGCCATTTCCTTCTCCAGGGGATGGTCCCAACCCAGGGTAGAGTAGGTATTCTTAATGATGGACATAAACTGATATTTATTAATGCTTATTTTGAGGACCAGTATTCTAGACAGGCCAACCTTATTGTTGATTTTCCTTATAAGGGCAAAAACACACAAAATAGATGTTATAAATAAGGTAACTTAGGCTCAGAAAGCTTGAGCTATTCTCCCTAGTTCTTAAAGTTCAGTCAGTCAATTTAGTCACACAGTTGTATCCGACTCCCTGCTACCTCTATGGACTGCAACACGCCAGGCTTCCCTGTCCATCACCAACTCCCAGAGCTTGCTCAAACTCATGTCCATTGAGTCGGTGATGCCATCCAACCATCTCATCCTCCATTGCCCCCTTCTCCTCCTACTTTCAATTTTTCCCAGGATGGGTCTTTTCCAAGGAATCAGTTCTTCACATCAGGTGGCCAAAGTACTGGAATTTCAGCTTTAGCATCAGTCATTCCAAAAAATATTCAGGACTGATTTCCTTTAGGATCTCCTTGCAGTCCAAGGGACTCTCAAGAGTCTTCTCTAACACCACAGTTAAAAAGCATCAATTCTTTTGTGCTCAGCTTTCTTTATGGTCCAGCTCTCACATCTATACATGACTCCTGGAAAAACCATAGCTTTGACTAGACAGACCTTTATCAGCAAAGTAATGTCTCTACTTTTTAATATGCTGTCTAGGTAGGTCATAACTTTTCTTCCAAGGAGCAAGTGTCTTTTAATTTCGAGGCTGCAGTCACCATCTGCAGTGAATTTGGAGCCCAGAAAAATAAAGTCTGTTACTGCTTCCATTGTTTCCCCATCTATTTGCCATGAAGTGATGGGACTGGATGCCATGATCATCTTTTGAATGTTGAGTTTTAAGCCAGCTTTTTAACTCTCCTCCTTCACTTTCATCAAGAGGCTCTTTAGTTCCTCTTTGTCTTCTGCCATAAGGGTGGTATCATCTGCATATCTGAGGTTATTGATATTTCTCCCAGCAATCTTGATTCTAGCTTGTGCTTCATCTAGCCCAGCATTTTGCATGATGTACTCTGCATATAAGTTAAATAAGCAGGGTGACAATATACAATTCTTAAAGTTCTTAAAGACCATTCTTAAAGTTAGTATACAGCAAAAACAAAGAAAGGGGGAAGAAAAAAAGAAAAAAAACAGAAACAGGTAAGTTTATTCTATTTAATATATTTCAAGCATATTTCTAGGCTCTGGGATAAAAGAGTAAGTAAACATGATTTCTGGAGGATTTCAGCTTATTGTGGGGAAAGAGATACATGGATCACACAACTGAATAACAAGGAACTAAGATCAAAGTCAGTGCCAACCTGACATTATGTGAGAAGGACACCAACTTAATGGTGGAAGCCAGAGGGACTTCCCAAGAGATGTCTAGGGTGGGGTCTGAAATGAAGCTGAAATCTGTGTGACTAACCCATTATATCATGATGTCTATCCATGTTATCACAACTGGTAGGATTTCCTTCTTTCTTCTCTAGTTGATTAATATTCCATTTTGTATATAAACATTTTTATCTATCCAATGGACACTTAGGTTGTTTCCCTGTCTTGGCTCTTGGGAATAAAAGCTGAAATCATAAAACAAAGAGAAGATTGGTGGTTACCAGGGACTTGGGGGTAGAGGAAATGGAGGAGCTGTTGGTCAAAAGGTACACACTCTAAGTTATAAGATGAGTAAATTCTGGGGATCTAATGTACAGGATGGTGACTATGGTCAACAATACTGTATTTTATAGTTGAATAGTGCTACCAGAGTAGATCTTGCATGTTCTTATCATGAAAAACAAACAAAAAACATGTGAGGCAACTTTAAAGTTGGGGTTTGGTATGCGTGGTCCAAACCTTCAGCTTTTCAGAAGCCACAAGTTGGAGTTCCCTCCAGATGGTAAAGGCTTCCCTTGTAGCTCAGTTGGTAAACAATCTGCCTGCAATGCAGAAGACAGGTTTGATACCTGGATCAGGAAGATCCCCTGGAGAAGGAAATGGCAACCCACTGCAGTATTCTTGCCTGGAGAATCCCATGGACAGAGATGCCTGGCAGACTACAGTCCATGGGGTCACAAGAGTCGGACGTGACTTAGTGCCTAAACCACCACCACCAGATGGTAAGGTGCTGGACCATGGGTGAGGTTTACAGTGAGAACGTGTCACAATATATCATACCAGCTGTGGTGTGGGTATTTTCTCAGCTGCTTGATATGTAGGAGTTACTCAACTAGTCTCTGGATTTCTCTCAGAGAGAATTGGTCACTGTGGTAGCCAAATATTTGGTGCATCTGTAGATGAAGGAAAACTCAGGAGCCTCCCATGTCATCCATCTTGGTGACATTCCCTAAAGTTTTTTTTCTTTTTTGTATAATTTCACAAAAATAGAATATAAAATCACAAATTAAAAGGCAAGACTTTCTTTTTCCTTGAGAACTTGCCAAGTTAATTTTGTAAGTGTAGATGGCTTGTTTCTTCTTCACTGGGTTAATGAAAAATGTGATCAATTATTAAATGATATAAAGACATACTGCTTTGTTTTAAGAAGCAATTTCATTTCCAACCTTGTTGGTATTTAAAAAACTTTCTTTAATGAAACACTCATAAAAGATACCTTTGTATTGCAAAGATATTTTGTATCAAAATTTCCATCTTAGGTTTTCTCTTAAACTGAACAGTCAAGAATGTAATTAAAGTGTTGTTATCAACAAATAAAGTCAAAATAAAACTGTCCCCAAAATAAGATTACTAATCCATAATTATTGAATAGTTAAGTGAATAATGCATTTACCTCTGAAATCAAACCCTCAAAGACTTCTGTTCAAATTTTGCAATTCTAATTTCTTCCAGAAATACCATTTCCTTATGACGTATTTATGACAAAACATGAAAATTTTAAGCTGAGAATAATAAATTTGTTTTCCTAAGATAATTAATATTTAAAAAGAAAAAATAACATATTTCAATTTACCTTGTGCCTGCTAAAGAAATTAGAAGATACAAAATGGTCATCATTCAAACACAAAGGTGACGGAAGAATTAAATACAATACAAGAAATAAAGTTACTTAAATTTTCTTCTTTAAATCAGATTATTTTCTTCTAAAAATGTTTCTGAGATTATACTAACCAATTTATCATGTTCTCGCTAAAGACTAATCATTCAGACTTTATCTTTTACTCACACACTCAAAAATGCCATTCACCTCAAAATGATACATTAACATATTTTTCAAAGACGTATTCACAAATATGCATAATGTGACTTATTAGCATAATCCACCTGCTTATGACATTTGGAAGTGTAGTAGCAAGTGATAAATAGCTATTTAGGGTTAAAAGAGATTCACAATCCATAAGCTATACCTCAAAAGCGTTTGAATTTGTGAAGGGAATGGTAACCCACTCTAGTATTCTTGCCTGGAGAATTCCATGGACAGAGGAACCTGGTGGGCTACAGTCCATGGGGTCACAGAGAGTTGAACATGACTGAGCGCCTAACACTTTCAGCACATCAAGCTCATTACCTGCTTAGTCTTAATGGGTGACTTAATCTCAGATTTTTTGGAGTGAACATGGTTGTCTAAAAATGTGTAAACACATTTATTAATAGGGATCACTTTCCTCTATTTGTCATGTGAACCTTCTGTCTCCTATATCATCCTTCACATGCTTCCTGTTGTCAGTGATGCCACAAATATAAATGCCACCTGCAAATGCAGAAATTGTTCTCACCCCAGAGATATCTGTTCCCACCGTATTAGAAGTGACTTGGTTTTTAACAAGTCTATCACCTCTAGTCACAATCTGAGCAATTTATTAAAAACAATGGGATGAACAGTGTTTTCTGATGAGAAAGTTCATAAATATTAACTTTTTCTCAAAAATTTTCTAATCAGAAAATTATAAATCTTCTTTCATACTTACCAGCAATAAAATACCAGACACATTAATTAGCCTAAAAATGTGGCTGGCTTCCCAACTTGTCTCACCTAGCCCTGCTTTTCTGTAGGCTCTTTCTACCTAATGTTTACTTTTATTAGACTAATATCCATGGCACCTTGTCTTCAATTACTGGGGTCTGGAGACAAGCTACAGTATTATGTTTTGTCTCTCTTTACCTTGGTAGTTGTTTTTGAAGTTACTTACTATGGATTTAATTTGGTGTCTGTGGTAAAACAAGGTGTTGTGGGAAATCTGGTTCCTTCTGGCGCTTACAGTTCATTGTGATGCCTTGTCATGTAACATTTTATGTAGTCTTTTAAAAGAAACAGAAACTATCACTTAAATAGCTTACCTGATAGCTCAGTGGGTAAAGAATTTCCCTGCAATGCAGAAGACACAGGAGATGCAGATTCTGGCACAGGACGATCCCCTGGAGTAGGAAATGGTAACCCACTCCAGTATTCTTGTCTGAACAATTCCACGGACATAGGAGTCTGGCAGGCTACAGTCCATGGGCCACAAAGAGTCGGAAACGACTGAGCAACTAAGCATGCAACTTAAATTAAAAAAAGAAAGATCCAGCCTCCAAAGAGGAGCAGAAAGTGAAATGTTTTGAGGATACCATATATGATCAGGTGGGGAAGAAACTTTAAAAGTAAAGGAAATCATGGAAAGAAAGATGAGGATATGAAAGCTATAAACTACTAAGGTTTTAGAAATTACTAGCAAGACTATATAACTTCATTGTATTTAATTTTTGGAAATGCCAGTATGAACACATATTCAGCATAATACAGATACAGGTGAATATATATCTAGAAATATTTAGAGCTATTAATATGTATTTATATAGGGGATAGTATGGAAATATATGTTGTGTCTTAATGTCAGCTGATTGGCTGAAAAATAAAAATACATAGTACAATGAGTGCATCTAGCATCCAGATCTTAATTTCTAACAGCATTTTCCAATCAAATGAACCAACATTTATTTTAGAAATAGATGATGGTATGGTCAACTCACCTAGAACCAGACATCCTGGAGTGTGAAGTCAAGTGGGCCTTAGGAAACATCACTATAAACAAAGCTAGTAGAGATGATGGAATCCCAGCCAAGCTATTTTAAATCCTAAAGGATGATGCTGTGAAAGTGCTGCCCTCAATATGCCAGCAAATTTGGAAAACTCAGCAGTGGTCACAGGACTGGAAAAGGTCAGTTTTCATTTCAATCCCAAAGAAGGGCAATGCCAAAGAATGTTCAAACAATTGTGCTCATTTCATGTGCTAGCAAGGTAATGCTCAAAATCCTTCAAGCTAGGCTTTAGCAGTTGTGATCTGAGAACTTCCAGATGTACAAGATTGATTTTAGAAAAGGCAGAGGAACCAGAGACCAAATTGCCAATAACCGCTGGATCATAGAAAAAGCAAGAGAATTAAAAAAAAAATCTACTTCTGTTTCATTGACTACACTAAAGCCTTTGACTTTGTGGATCACAAAAAAAAAAAAAACCTGTGGAAAATTCTCAAAGAAATGGAATTACCAAACAATCTTACTTGTCTGAGAAACCTATACGCAGGTGAAGAAACAACAGTTAGAACCCAACATGAAACAACAGACTGGTTCCATATTGGGAAAGGAGTATATCCAGGCTGTATATTGTCACGCTGCTTATTTAACCTGAATGCAGAGTACATCATGTGAAATGCTGGGTTGGATAACAAACCGGAATCAAGATTGCCAGGAGGAATATCAACAACCTCATATATGCAGATAATACCACATTGATGGCAGGAATTGAAGAGAAACTAAAGAACCTCTTGATGCAGGTAAAAGAGAAGAGTGTAAAAACTGGCTTAAAACTCAACATTCAAAAAACTAAGATCATGGCATCTGGTCCCATCACTTCATGGCAAATAGATGGGGAAAGAGTGGAAACAGTGGCAGATTTTGTTTTCTTGGGCCCCAAAATCACTATGGACAGTGATTGCAGCCATGAAAATAAAAGATGCTGGTTCCTTGAAAGAAAAGCTATTACAAACCTAAACAGTGTAATAAAAAAACAGAGATGTCACTTTGCTGACAAAGGTCTGTATGGTCAAAACTATAGTTTTTCCAGTAGTCACGTATGGATGTGAGAGTTGGACCATAAAGAAGGCTGGGTGCTGAAGAACTGATGCTTTTGAATTGTAGTGGTGAAGACTCTAAGTCCCTTGAACAGCAAGGAGATCAAACCAGTCAATCCTAAAGGAAATCAGCCCTGAATATTCATTGGAAGGACTGATGCTGAAGCTCCAATACTTTGGCCACCTGATATGAAGAGCTGACACACTAGAAAAGACCCTGATGCTGGGAAAGATTGAGGGCAGGAAAAGAAGGAGGTGGCAGAGGATGAGATGATTAAATAGTATCAAATGGATCTGAGTTTGAGCAAATTCTGGGAGATAGTGAAGGACAGGGAAGCCTGGCATGCTGCAGTCCATGGGGTCGTAAAGTCAGACGTTGCTTTGCAACTGAACAACAACAAGAACAACAACGCAAGATAAGGAATATGCAAGACAATCCAAGAATATCTTCTATCCTGAAAAGAAATGAGGTGCTTTAAAATAGACAAAGCACAATACAGATGGTATGTCAAATGGACTCAGGAGCTACCTGAAAGACATCCAGTGGCCAAAGTTAGAGCAGTTCAAGCAACAAAATATATACAATAGTATTGAATTATAATCCAGCATATAAAGTAAATATCCATGAGTTCCCTCTGACATAAATGATTGCTGCTGCTGCTGCTGCTGCTAAGTCACTTCAGTCATGTCCAACGCTGTGCGCCCCCATAGATGGCAGCCCACCAGGCTCCTCCATCCCTGGGATTCTCCAGGCAAGAACACTAGAGTGGGTTGCCATTTCCTTCTCCAATGCATGAAAGTGAAAAGTGAAAGTGAAGTCTCTTAGTGATGTCCAGCTCTTCGCGACCCCATGGATTGCAGCCTACTAGGCTCCTCTGTCCACGGGATTTTCCAGGCAAGAGTACTGGAGTGGGTTGCCATTGCCTTCTCCCCATAAATGATTGAATAAATAACAAATTGAGAAAATTAGACAAATCTCCTATACAGAAGTATTTTAGATAATCCATATAGATACTTCAGCCTGAAGGAGATGAGCACAATTCCCTACTGCCTAAGGGTTGGTTACGCGTAGTGATTTCCTTCCAAAGTTTCTAGCATGGAAAGGAAGAAACAAAGAAAGAGTAACATTATAGTAGAGAATGCTGGCGAACACTGCCTCAGCAGAGGCTCAAGGTTATCATGAAAAGCGGTAAACCATGTCAATTGTGTGTACACTTGGGTTGATGACATCTCTGTGGTCTTCCTTCAGAAAACCTACAAATCCAATTTAACTATATGAATCTATACAACACCTAGCCAGTATTCCTTAGAATTGTTGAGGTCTACAACCAAAAGGAAAGTCTGAGAAACTGTAATAGCCAAGAGGAAGCCAAGGAGATATGAAGACCAACTGTAATATAGTAACCTGAATGGGATCTTCAAATAGAAAATGAATGGATATAAATTAAGAAAATCTGGATAAGGTCTGGGCTTTCGTTATTACATATTAGTTGGAGAAGGAAATAGCAGCCCACTTCAATATTCTTGCCTGGAAAATCCTGTGGATAGAGGAGCCGGGCAGCTACAGTCCATAGGGTTGCAAATAGTTGGACACAACTGAGCACACACACAGAGTATATTGATATTGCCTAATGGGTGATGGGAGTCAAAAACTTACTTCAGTAACTGTGACATGTGTACAATACTAATGTAAGCTGTTAATAACAAGAGAAACTTGGTATGCTGTGCAGTGGATAGAATTGTCTGTATTATATCACAACCTTTCTGGGAAATCTAAAACTATTCTAAAATTAAAATGTGTTTAAAAAATAGGGCTAAAAATGATCAATGTTAGAATGATTACTCACCACATAAGTCTTTCAGTAAAAGAAGTTACTTTTCCCTTGAATTCTGCTGAGTATGTTATTTTTCATAGTCAAAGCCAGTGTCCTGACAATTACTTTCTAGAATTATTCTAAGAATGAGAATTATATAAAGGGAAATCTTCAGGGGGAGAAAAGGGAAAATAAATCTTAGCAATATAGGTGGGTGAACCAATTTAGAACCAACAAAGACTGATTTATTCTGTACTCAGAATTCAAATTAACCCTAAGCTTCAGTTAAGAAGAGTAGTGATGAAGAATATTGTGATTTTTCTTATGGCTAAAAAATGAAGAAATAATGTTGATTGACATAAAGTTAGCTAAGAATTAGATTTTAGAAACAGAGTACCAAAGAATTTAAATAGGAATCAGGGAGAAATACACTAAGTGGAGCTAACAGCTAAAAATGGATAATTTTACTGAGAGCTATGAAAACTAACATACACTCTCTTACATCTAAAAATGCTATTCAAGTTGGATGCAAAATAAATACATCAGAATGATATTTGTGTAACTTATTTTGGGTCAACACCAGAATCAAGTATTATCATGCTAGAGAATGAGTAAAGGAAGAAAAACAGAGTAAAAAAGGAAATACATATGGAAAAGGAGAGAAAGGTTAGGATATGGAAAGGAGACCTAAAATGTTAAAACCAGAAGACAGTTTATGCAATCCTTTAGCATCTTCAAAAGAGTACACAACTTTTCAGATATGGAAAAAGCTAAAGAATACAATAATACTAAAGTGGGGATAACATGGCATGGAGGAAAACCAGATGGAATTAAGAGGCGATGGGATAGAGCAAGGGAAGCAAAAGCAAATGAAATGGGATATGGATGAAAAAAGTTAAGATTTTAAGTTCCAGGTTGGCCAAAAGTTCATTTGGATTTTTCCATAAGATCCTGTGGAAAAGCCCAAATGAACTTTTTGGCCAATCCATAATTCAGGGTCACTGTATTTACCTTGTTTACCAAAGAGAAAAAATGTGCAGATGATGTAGTATAGAAATTTAAATAGTATAGTAGATAATGATAAATGAATACCAGAAGCTGACAAAGAAACTACAAAATGAAAGATTATAAAGCAAGCATGTAGATTATAAACCAAGTGTGTGTGTGTATATATATACATATATATACTTAGTATATTATTCTTTCTATGTAGAGTGTATATGCAACATATGTGCTATTGTCAAGTATACACATATACTTGAGAGTTCCTTGGACAGCAAGGAGATTAAATCAGTCAATTCTAAAGGAAATAAACCCTGAATATTCATTGGAAGGTCTGATGCTGAAGCTGAAGCTCCAAAACTTTGGCCACCTGATGTGAAGAGCCAACTCACTGGAAATGATCTTGATGCTGGGAAAGACTGAGAACATGAGGAGAAAGGGACAACAGAGGATGAGATGATTAAGCATCACCACTCAATGGACACCAATTTGAGCAAACTCTGGGAGTTAGTAAAGAACAGGGAAGCATGGCATGCTGCAATCCATGGGTTCGCAAAAAGTGGACACAACTCAGTGACTGAGCAATGAACAAGACACATTCACACACTTGGAATAAGTATCCTATATAGAGAGAGCGTGAAGTGAAGTGAAGTCGCTCAGTCGTGTCCAACTCTTTGCCACACCATGGGCTGTAGCCTACCAGGCTCCTTTGTCCTTGGGATTTTCCAGGCAAGAATACTGGAGTAGGTTGCCATTTCCTTCTCCAGGGGAACTTCCTGACCCAGGGATCGAACCTGGGTCTCCCGCATTACAGGCAGATGCTTTAACCTCTGAGCCACCAGGGAAGCCCCTATAACATATATAGTTATGTGTAAATACATTTATACATTCTGACATAAATATTAGCAGATTTAATACCATAACATTGTAGCATAACGTTTCAGAAATAGTTAACTAGCCTGTTTAAGATCAATTTTTCAAATCAAGAACAATTACAAAATTAGGACAAAACTTCAAAAGAAATGTTTAAAGTCAAGGGAAACCTTGTGGGGCCAAAAATCCTACAGTGAAAGGAACCCCAGAGAGTAAGTGCAGTACTTGGCACTTCTTTTCTTCTTGAGGAATTTGTTGCTGTGAAATTAGCAGTTGAGAGATGGAGGAGGTGAAGAGAACTTTAGCAGCCTTTTAGGACTGGTGGAAAAACTAGGGGGTCCAAAACTGCTAAGTATGAGGGGCCATGGTAAATGCCAGGCTTTAGTAGGGACTACCAAGGGGTTGTGGGCTAAGAATAACTGAAAAGCAGAAATAGAGCAGCTGAAGACTGAAGTTCATGCTCAACTCCCTTCAATCATCATTTGGGTTAAGTTGATTTGTCCCTGGACGAGGATGAGGTGGCTGGATGGCATCAATGACTCAATGGATGTGAGTCTGAGTGAACTCCGGGAGTTGGTGATGGACAGGGAGGCCTGGCGTGCTGCGATTCATGGGATCACAAAGAGTCGGACACGACTGAGCTACTGAACTGAACTGAACTGATTTGTCCCTCCCTACCATTATCCTACTTGGTCTTCAGAAACAAAAGGAAATTATATTTGAAGGAAGATAATACCCATAGCTCCAGTTTATCTCCACAATTTTTCATAAACATTTTGTGGCATTCAATAAAAAGTTATCAGGGGTGCAAAAAAACAGTGATCATAATCCTGGTCCCCTCTCCGTGGTGATCAGAGTTGGGCCACCTAGTTCTCCTATCTAGGATATTCTACAGGGTACAGAGCTGACTAACAACATCCATTAGCCATGCCTTTAGAGCCATTTAAATGGTCACATCAAGGCCACACTTTCCCCCAGGCTGTTGTCAGCAACAACTGAGCGTGGCAAGGGTATCGGAACTGGGGCATTTCTCCCTGATGCACAGGCCAACTCTTACACCGAACCTTTTTTCAAGTCCAGAAGTGATGGATAAGCAAAACATTTCTGAGCACAAAAGGAAAACATAACCTGGTTCATCTTCCAGTGTTTTGTGGCAAAGAACTGGATCATTCCAATTTGCTAAAGAAATGTGCAACAATACTCTTTATTCTTTTGTTTATTTGTTTATTGTTTATTTGTTTTTGTGCACCAAACTTTACTGGATACTGTTTGTAGGTAGACAAATACTACAGGCAGGCATGATAAAAAAGTGTTTGGAAGGAAATTAAAGGTACAGATTTAAATATAAATATATTTATATATATTAACCTTTCTAATTCCATAAAGCAATTAATCTTCAATTTAAAAGATAAATTTAAAAAGATAACACAACAAAAATATTAACCATTCTAACTAGGATTTCTAAACCTGAAAATGAAAATATTTTTTATTAATAAGTATAAAGCAAAACTATCATCTTTTCAACAAAATTATGATATTTAACAATTTCATAAGTGTTAAATTTGGATGATGTGTATTTAGGGACAATAATTTAAAGTGAATGTAACCTAAAAGCTATTAGAAATACATTTGAAATCTGAAATAAATTTTATAAGATGGATATGTTCTAATTGATAAGCATTAATTGGATTGAAGTCATCTTGTTAAAATCAAGATGGTATAGAATAAAACTTTGGATACTATGTATGATTAATTATTACAATTTCCAGGAAAGTTGGTTTCACTATCCCTTTATCCTTACATCTATAAATTATTCATGAAATAACTTAATATATGAAAACAAAAGGTCCTTTTTATCTAAGTGATAAATGTTGATGGCTATTTTTACTGTTATAGTTGAAGGTTAATATATCCATCTGCATTTAACTAATTGCCCTATTCTCTGTTACAAGATTTCTTCCAGACAACAGCTCCATCAAAGTATATGTTCAGTTTCCAAGCAAGCTAAAATGGTTCTCATTATGTCTGGATAAATTGTAGTGTGGACTATTCACATTCTGGTAGTTTTCAGTGAGTTTATTCTATTTCTGAATTTCCTGGAAAATTATGTAAATTAGATTTCAACCTCAACTACAGAATATCAAATATCCTACAAGTGTTAACTGGCACTTTTGGCCAAATTTAGAAATCTTGCAGGTTCCCAGGAACAGAAGATGTAAACAAGGCTGACAACAGACTTCCTTGGTATTCATATAGCTTTCAGCACAACACTTACAAACCCTGAAATTTCACCATATATGGGACAGAAGTATAATAGAATCATCTTAATCTTTTGTGTGCATATCTAGAACTTTAATATTGAATATCTTTTTATTTCTATTTATGTTTTTTAAAACACCACGTACCTTGTGGAATCTTAGTTCCCCAACCAGGAATAGAATCCTTGATCTAGGCAGTGAAATCGCAGAATCCTAACCACTGAACCTCTAGGGATTCCCCTGAATGAATCTTTTAATTTATCTCTGAATGAATCTTTTAATACACACACATACATGCCACAATGGTGCTTGGAATATCAGTTCAGTTCAATTGCTCAGTCATGTCCGACACTTTGTGACTCCATGAACCGCAGCACACCATGCCTCCCTGTCCATCACCAACTCCTGGAGTCCATCCAAACCTATATCCATTGAGTCGGTGAGGCCATCCAACCATCTCATCCTCTGTCGTCCCCTTCTCCTCCTGCCTTCAATCTTTCCCAGCATCAGGGTCTTTTCAAATGAGTCAGCTCTTTGCATCAGGTGGCCAAAGTACTGGAGTGTAACATATTAAATTTTTCTGCTTTTGAAATTCCAGCAACAGTTAGCTATCTTGTTAAGACCAATTTTCCCACTGAGAACAATTAAAAATTTAGGGAAAAATCCACTCCCCCAAAATCCCCCACCTGTTTGGAATTAAGCCAATACTTAAGAAGCAAAGATCCTGGGGGCACCAAGGAAGCCCAGAATATGAGATACAATTAACCAAAACTGACACAATAATTCTGGTATCTAGAAAGAAATTGAATTATAATTAGAAATTTTCTCACAAAGAAAACTTTAGGCCTAGATTGCTTTGCTGGTGAAATCTATAAAACTTTTGAAGTATAAGTACCCAAATTACAACTCATTCAAAATATAGAAAAAGAGAAATCCCCTTTGTACATTTTATAAGAGCAGCACAAATCTGTGACCAAATCAATAAAGACCATTTTTAGGGAAGCAAAACATAAACTGACATCCCTCAGGAATATTGACACCAGAAATGCTCAACAAAATATAAGCGAATCAAATAGAGTAAAATAGAAAAACTAGTAATGTAATATTAGTGATTTCCATAGAATTGGTTTTATTAATTATTAATAAATATTAATAATTAATGACTTATTAGATATTAATTATTGAATATTAACTCAGATATTAATTATTGAATCCCAATGTCCACATGGGAAAACAAAGAACAAAAAAGAACATCATTTCTAGCCTTATAAAGCAAACAAACAAACATTAACAACTTCAGAGGTTGTGATTTTTTCTTCAACCTATCTGGGATCTGAAGTTGCGGGTCAACCAACCAGACCAAAATCAATGGACAGATGGAAGCCTTCAGGCAGATTGGGGCTGGTGGGAACACCCAGGTGCAGCTAGATGTGGGCAAGAAGAATTCAGAGTAGTTAACCTGGAGGCCTGTGTGTGATGATGGGAGAGGATGGAGCCCATGGTGACTGAAACAATAAAGGGAATGTGCAAGTAGTTCCCGATTAGCAGGAACCCTGAAACAAGCATCCCCTCTCAGGGTGTAGACTTGAGAGAGGGGAACAAGAGCTGCAGTGAAAATGTCATAAAATTTGGCCAAGAATCTCCTCTCCTATTTTCTTCTCTTGCAGCACAGATGAACAATATCTTTGCCTCCAGGGTCTCTGAAAGGATGGAATCGTTTAGTCTCTAAATGAGGTAATTTAAAATGTTATACTAACTTCTATGGGAAGAGAAATTGTAAAATTTCTGAATTTATATTATACATGTAATGTATAAGAACAAAATACCTTTCTTCTAGCTTCTCTGAAATATATGGCTGTGTTCTAGGCTGATAATTTCGTGAATTTATGGAATTCACTTATTAACTCTATCACTCTTCCAACTGAAGTCTTGCTGGAAACTTCCGGAGGAAAGTCTTACCTTTGCCAGGAAACATTTTGTACCAGGAGGGAATACTGGTTAACTCAGAGTAGTATAAATCTAGAGAAAACCCGTCTTGTTATGATATTTGCCAATTGTTAATTTCTGTGTTCTTCCAGCCAATAAATTTATGTAGTGGCATTTATGTGTCGGTCACTCTCTTATATAATGGGGACTCATTGCATTTACATACTTATTGAGGGGCAGAGAATTTATCAAATAACAACAAGCATACATTCATCATACCTGAAATGAGTGTTAGAAAGGAGAGACTGGTCATTCTCTGACAGCTTAACACTAAAGACTGATCTGGACTGGGATGTCACAGAGGGCTCCCTGAGAAACAAAGTCATTGAGATCAAGCGAATAATCAGAGGAACAAGGTTGGCTGGGGAGTGTCCTATGTGGGGGTGCCCAAGGACTGGACAGATGTATGGACAATGACCCTGTGGCAGGAGGGCCACAAGGTCAAGATGCTGAAAGAAGGCAAGTGACTAGAACCTACAAAGCAGAGAACTGAGAAGGCTGCAGTAAGCCACGAAGACAGAGGGAGCCTGCCCTGCAGATACCGAGTGGCTCTTTGAAAGAACCTGGCCTCCATTCTAAAGAAAATGAGGAGCTAGCTACCTACTGAAGAGTTTTAAGCAAAGTTTGGAGAAGGTAACAGCAGCCCACTCCAGTATTCTTGCCTGGGAAATCCCATGGACAGAGGAGCCTGGTGGGCTATAGTCCATGGGTTACAAAGAGCCAGACAGGACAGAGCGACTTTCACTTTACTTCACTTCAGCCACTCAGTCGTGTCTGACTCCTTGAGACCCCACAGGCTGTACAGTCCATGGAATTCTTCAGGCCAGAATACTGGAGTAGGTAGCCTTTCCCTTCTCCAGGGGATCTTCCCAACCTAGGGATCGAAGCCAGGTCTCCTGCACTGCAGGTGGATTCTTTACCAGGTGAGCTACCAGGGAATCCTTCACTTCGGAGTTTTAAGCAAAGCTGAGGACAGCTAGCTCCTCCTAGCGGCCATACTGGGAACAGCTCTGAGGAAGCCAAAGAGAATGTGTGCTAAGTCCCTTCAGTTTTGTCTGACTCTGTGCGACCCCATGGATTGTAGCCGCCAGGCTTCTCTGTCCATGGGATTCTCCAGACAAGAACACTGGAGTCGGTTGTCATTTCCTTTTCCAGGGGATCTTCCCGACCCAGGGATCAAACCCCACCTTCTTCTGGCTCCTGCATTGGCACTCTGCCACTAGCGCCACCTGGGGAACCCAAAGAGGATGAAAGAAGTGTTCAGTCAGTCACTCGGTCCAGTCAGACTCTTTGTGACCCCGTGGACTGTATCATAGAGGGCTTCCCTGTCCTTCACCATCTCCCAGAGTTTGCTCAAATGCATTTTCACTGAGTCGGTGATGCCATCCAACCATCTCATCCTCTGTCGCACCCTTCTCTGAAAGTGAAAATTAAAAGTGTTAGTCGCTCAGTTGTGTCCGACTCTTTTTGACCCCATGGACTGTAGCCAGCCAGGCTCCTCTGTCCATGGGGTTGTCCAGGCAAGAACACTGGAATGGGTTGCCATTCCTTTCTTCAGGGCATCTTCCTGACCCAGGAATCGAAGCTGGTTCTCCTGCATGGCACGCAGATTCTTTACCTTCTGAGCTACCCGGGGAAACCTGCCCGCTTCTCTTTCCCCAGCATCAGGGATTTTTCCAGTGAGTCAGTTCTCATCAGGAGGAAGTGTTAGGAGACCCCTGTAATCACCTAGCCTTGCAGCATGAGCCCTTGTGGGTGTGGCTGCTGTTGTCCCTTGGCTTGTTTGATTGACTTTCTCAGCTGGCACATAAACAATGTTGGTTTTCTTCTATTTCAGGAGAAATAAATATGCAAGGCGATGTATAAGAGGAGTATGAACTTGGCTGTGAGTAGCTATGCGTGCTTCCTGTTGGGAAAGTCCCCAACAACAGTATTTAATAAGCAAAACCATTGCTTTTCCTTAAGAGAACTTGTAAACGTTTATTTTATTATCATAGCAGAGATATTTGACTTTCTACAACTTAAATATCAGCTTCCCAAGTGGTTCAATGGTAAAGAATCCTCCTGCCAATGCAAGAGATACGAGTTTGATCTCTGGTTTGGGAAGATCCTCTGGAGGAGGCAATGGCAACCCACTCCAATATTCTTTCTTGGGAAATCCCATGGACAGAGAAGCCTGGCAGGCTACAGTCCATGGGATGTCAAAAAAGAGTTTGACTTGACTTAGCAACTAAACAACAACAACAAACTGAAATACAGTCAAGAGATACATTTAGAAAATTCTTTAGAACTGCTTTTTTCACCACGCCATGATACCCTTGCTGAGGCAATGGCATTATAATTAAATTGTTGAAATTTACTCCACTCAAGGGAAAAAGCTACAATTCTTAATCCATGATCTCTTTGGTGAGCATAAAACAGTATCATTGGCAACTCCAGACCCATTTTTAGAATGGATAATCAGATACATGAATCAAGGAAATAGCTGCCTTACTGTTAAGTGTTTGATTTGTTTATTTTTTTATTTGAGATTTGTTATTATTTGGATTTCTAAAAAAATCATCAAGTCATGCTTGTTGTATAGTGGCCAGAGTATTTGGAAAACAGATCGCTGGCTTGGCAAAATTCTTAATTTCATAGTGAAACAGAGCAGGACCCCTATGTTCCCGGCCCCCTGCCCTCACCCCACCCACCCACCCATGATGTTCTCTGCCTGCCTTTTGTCTGAAGAAAACTTTAGTCAAAGAGTAAGTTTAATCAGAGAAGAGAGAAATGCTGAAACAAAGGAAAACAAAGGAGATTAAATAATAATAATGTAGTTGTCAGGCACAGTCAAGGGCCTTTTTCTCTCCTCAAGGGCTGTAGATAATATTCTGAGCCATATCCTGTGAACTGTCTTATAGATACTAAAACTCCAGTTGGAGAGGTTAACTACATGATGACCAGACTGTACCCAGGACATGAGCTGCCACAATTCCAAGAAATCGCCACAAAGAAATGGGAACAAATGGACCCTGAAACTAAAGATTAACTCTACCTAAAGCTGCCCAGGTGGCACTCGTGGTAAAGAACCTGCTGCCAGTGCAGAAGATGTAAGAGGCTTGACTTCAATCCCTGGGTGGGGAAGACCCCCTGGAGAAGGAAATGGCAACCCACCCCAGTATTCTTGCTGGAAAATCCCATGGACAGAGGAGCAAGGTGGGTTACAATCCATGGGGTTACAAAGAGTTCGACATGACCAAAGTGACTTAGCACACGTGCAAAACAACTATGACGCTGGTCAGGCCACTGACGACCAGTTTGGAGATGACTGTTAGAGATGACTGTGTTGCTTCTGCATGTAGCCCCCTCCCCACTACACACACACACACACACACACACACACACACACACACACACACACACACGAACACACACACCCTGTAAAAGCTCTCACCCTCTATTGTGTGTGGGGTGTCAGCCTTCGGACAGATATCTGACACCCTGCCCCCCACACCTAACTCTTCACTCCCCACCCTCCCACTCCCCACCCCTCCCCCTTCTCGTGCACCAGTTGCCAGCATCTGAAATAAAGCAAACTTCTTTTCCACCAACCTGGCCTGTTTATTGGCTTTTGAGTGGCAAGCAGCCAGATCCCCCACACACCCTTTCAGTAACAATATTAACACTTTCATAGACAAACCATGAACTATGCTGCTGGTGATCTTGAAGGCTCTCCTTGCCTATGTTCCCATTCGAGTGAATGTTGGCCTCTTTTTTCTTTCTAAATGGTACAGAAGATACGATGACAATTGCTGCAGCTGGGGGGATGGGACAGTCATTTGGGCTGCAGGTCCTTAATATTGTTGTCAACCCATATTTTCTTGAAATAAGCAAAATATTATTAAAAACATTACTGTAAAATATCTTCTTACCACCAAGAAGGCTTCTTTTTCGCTGATCAAGAAAACAGATGTCATAATTGCCAAAATAAAAATAAATGATCTCCTAAATGAGTAGTTGACTGGTATGCTGGTAGAGAATAGCTATAGGCCAAAAAGACAAAAAAAACTCACATCCTGAAAGTCACAGAACCTTAGGCAAGAGCTGCTACGATTGACCTGTGAGGTCAATGAGGACAGGATGGACAGGAAGCTTAAAAAAAAAAGGCCTTGAGACAATATGATGTCCAGATCAGAGTTCTTGAAATCCATTTGGAGAACAACCCTGGAAATAAACAGTGACCAGTGCTTTTCTCACTGCAACACTTTATTTTCTCCTTGTTATACTTTATTTGGAAGCAAAGTAGAATCAATAAAAAAATCTTTTCAGGCAACGCATACATTTCAGAAAAAGTGTCATAGTCATCCCAGTTTAAAGTTTTTCTTAGGCATGGTAGGAAGATGGGTTTCACAATCACACTGATGGCTCAGGAGACTACGGAGGCCTTCGATAACTTCAAACCAGCTCTGCTCATATGTGTCAGACACATGTGCTCTGGCAATGATGTTGTCATGCCCTTTGCCTCACCTTCTTCCTACCCATCAGTGATGAGGTGGGAATTAATTTGATAAGAAAAGAAAACAACTATTCTCTGGTGAATGCTTTTATATTGATATATTGAAATATTTAAGAATTTCTAAGAGGGCTTCTGAACAGGAAATATGTTCAAGGGAAGGAGGTTTAATTTTTCTCTTTGTTCCCAATATCCTGATGTTGGCATACCTGTGTATCCTGATTTAAGGGCATGTGGAGTATATATGGAATGTTATAGCCCTTCAAAATTGTTTGGAAACTTGTTTTTTATTAATTAGATTTTTATCAGAGAAAACTGATGTGCTTTTTTATTATTTTACCATGACTGTGTCTTTAATTGCCATTCTTAAAGAATGGGAGAGAACAAGAGTGCTGGAGCCCCTAGGAAGTGTGTACTTGAGGGAGTGTGTGCGTGTGTGTGTGTGTGTGTGTGTGTGTGTGTGCACATTATGTATGTGTATGTGTGGAAGAGTTCTTTTGGTGGGTCACATGATGGGCTATTTCCTCCTTTCTCTTTTTTATCTTATTTCTTTCTGTTTATTGAACACGAGTGGAACAAACGATACAAATTTTTTTTTGAAGTAGCATTTTGATGCTAAGCTTTTGCTAAATTATTTTTAGAATGTCATTGGATCCGTGAAGACATATCAGGAATGACTCGCCTATCTACATGTGGCAATAAATAAGTTCTGTCACATGTAGAATCCTGAATCAGTGAATCATCAGTGACCTTTAAAGGCAGAAAATGGCCTCATGAAAACAAAGCAGATGAAAAAATCAAAATAGTCTAAGATCAGTTCTTTCTTCCATTGTGGGATGACAGCAAATTCAGTTAACAAATGTTTAATGTAACCCATTTTGTTTTCACTGATATTAGTAGTTAATGCCAAATAAAAATATCCAATGTGGAGATAGGCTTACAAAAGTGAAAGTATGAAAAGGGAGTTGAGATGACATTTAATTTGCACAAAAATGTATCATTTATTTATTCACACTGAAGCATTCCCCCTAAGAATTAAGCAGTTTATTTGCTGGATTAAAAGGCCACTATCTTAGCAACATCCCTGGTGGTCCAGTGGTTAAGAATCTGCCTTGCAGGGGATACAGGTTTGATTCCTAGTCTGAGAACTAAGATCCTACATGCTGGAGCAACTAAACGAACGTGCTGCAACCAGGAGTCCGCGGGCCACAAGGAAAGCCCCTTGGGCCACAGCTAAAACCCGATGCAGACAAGTAAATAAATATATATATTTTTAAAAAGAGCACTATCTTAGAGCTTTCAGATGGTCTGTGAAAGCACCTGAGAGATAAGAAGAGTTTATGTTAGAAAATGTCCTCAGAATTAGTATATGGAGGAGCATATGTGTTTCTCTGTGATTAGGACGGGGAGGTCTAGAAACCTCAGGCCTCTGGCCGAGTAAGAGGCCCATCATGTGGCCTGAGGTGTTGAATAGAATTCAAGAACTCCTGTATAAGAGAAAAGGATTGGGTCTACTAGCCACCTTTATTTTTTAAAAATAAATTTATTTATTTTAATTGGAGGCTAATTACTTTACAATATTGTATTTGTTTTGCCATACATCAACATGTATCCACCACAGGTATACACGTGTTCCCCATCCTGAACCCCCCTCCCTCCTACCTCCCCGTACCATCCTTCTGGGTCATCCCAGTGCCCCAGCCCCAAGCATCCAGTATCATGCATTGAACCTGGGCTGGCAACTCGTTTCATATATGATATTATACATGTTTCAATGCCATCTTTATTTTTAAAGACTCATTTGATGAATTTGAATTTTTAGAAAAAAAATCCCCAAGTCTCTGCTTTTATTTTTCTTTAGGAAGAGAACCATAAAATTGAGAGGAAAAACAGCAAACAAACAAAAAACCTCTGGCTGAGCTAATTGGTGGGCTTCTCTGATGGCTCAGAGGTTAAAGAATCCAGCTGCAATGTGGGAGACCTGGGTTTGATGCCAGGGTTGGGAAGATCCCCTGGAGGAGAGAGTGACAATCCACTAAAGTATTCTTGCCTGGAGAATCCCCAAGGACAGAAGAGCCTGACGGGCTGCAGTTCAAGGGGTCTCAGAGTCAGACACGACTGCGCCACTTAACACACACATAAGCAAATAGGTATTTTCTAAAGACTGATTGCCAGGCTTCTATTGGCCTCTACCAGAGAGTTGAAACTGATTCTTCTTACTTTTTTCCAACCAGAAACCTTCCTTAGGATTTTACCTCTCTAGTAGCTCAGATTTTGTTTACACTTTAGAGAATACAAGTAATCAACACAATCTAAACTAAAACTATGACACTGGTTCCTTATTCAGTCTTTATAGATCTTGCGGAGAAGCTGAGATCTGAACATAGAGAGACTCATTTTATATTGGAGGTAATTAAGATTTCTATAGACTAACTAGGCAACACTGAGCCCAGTGTTTATCATAATGAAGTTCAATAAATTGCTATTAAACAGGTGAACAGATAGAGGCATGAATGAAAGATAAAAGACAAAAGTTAAAAATTAAAGGAGACTACAGTGAAGTAGTAGGAAAGGGAGCTGATGTGAAAGGTCAGGGGATATTCGTGAATTCTGATCAACCTTGTAGAGACATCTTGCAATAATTTGGAAACAGAACTGAAGAGCAGGTGAAAAAATAAGACTAGATTGTTTTTCATAGTCATGGTTTCTCTGGTTTTAAAATTTATATATATTCATTGTAAAATATTCAGAAAATGAGGTTTCCCTGGTGGCTTAGTGATAAAGAATCCACCTGCCAATGCAGGAGACACAGGGTCAATCCCTGGAGAGGAAACACAAAGAACACCCACTCTCGTGTTCTTGCCTGGGAAATCCCATGGACAGAGGAGCCTGGCGGGCTGCAGCCCATGAGATCAAACAGAGTTGGACAGTGACTAAACAGCAACCACAAAAACAACATTCGGAAAATACATGAAAACACAATGAAACATAAAAATCCCTACTCCCTTACCTAGAGATAAAAATTATTAACATTTTCTATACCTATAATTAAAAACAATCTTTGTAAGTCATAGAAAAATTAAGTTTTGAAACCAAACTTGATTGTGACTCATCTTATATTTTAAAAGACATCCCATGATTTGTACTAAAAGGTAAGTCTATTTTTTACAGGCATTGTTGGGAGAATATGAAAATTTCAAAGCATCGTTCAGTTTGTTTTTTGCTGTTGTTGCACTATGTCAGTTGTACTGTGGCAGAGCATAGTAGAATCTTTTCATATGCAATGTTGGGTTTGTAACTGAGAGGTTTCAGAGTTACTAAATTGCCAGTAAAATAAAGTGGAAAAGATGGTATTTGGATGAAGTCAAAGGGAAGAGGCTTTCCAAAGAGATAAGTGACCTAAATGGGAAGCAAATCCAAAAAAGTGGGGATATACGAATACATGTAGCTGATTCACTTTGCTGTACTGTAGAAACTAACATAACATTGTAAAGCAACTATATGCCAATAAAATTTGTAAAAGCAGAGATGTGTGAAATTCTTTAGAAAGCAATGAAACATGGTTATAAGATGGGCCAAAAGATATTAATGACATATTTTATCTAACATTCTTTTCATAAGTAGTTTTATTGGGCATTACTGACCACATGGGAGGAGAAGGGGACAAAAGAGGATGAGACGGTTAGATGGCATCACCGACTCAATGGACATGAGTTTGGGTAAACTCCAGGAGTTGGTGATGGACAGGGAGGCCTGGTGTGCCGTGGTTCATGGGGTCACAAAGAGTTGGGTACAACTGAGTGACTGAACTGAACTGACTACATCTCCCCTAATTTTCAGCAGAGTATATAGTCTGGAGTCTGTGTCTGTGGAAATCAAGTCAAGAGATTTACAAGAGGGGCCCTGTTCATGTGATGGCAATCTGATTCATTTACTGAACTAAAATAACGAATGTTGTGACTTGTACATGGGAAGAACCTTTAAAAACAGGAACCATTGTTCCCCACTCCAATTCTTTCTCCCTATGCCCTGTTGCTGGTTACACTAGGTGATTACACTATAAATTATAGCATGATTTTTTCCCTTAACAATACAATTTTATTTTAAATCTCAAGAGGCAGACCTTTATTGGTGTTTCTCAACTCTGCCTGTACATTGCAATCACTTGGGTAGCTTTTAAAAATACATGATGTGTAGTCCTTACCCAAAGTTTCTGATTTATTCACTTTTCAACTGATTTAGCTACAACTTGTGGAGATGTAGATTTTGGGGTGACCAAGTCAGAAGAACATGCATAGAACATGCAAAGGAAGTGAAACATAGAGAGAAATACCCAGAACAAAGGAGAGAGCATTTGAAAAACACCCACAATGAGAAAACAGAAATAACGTCCCGATGTAGGGTCCAAAGGAACAAGGATGGCATGGCGTTAGATTCTGTTGGGAGTTAACTCAAGGACAAGTCTCCCATTCTTGGTTAGCAGAAGGTCACAGGTGGTCTCAGACTGAACCTACTTAGGTGTGGATGAATGGGGAGGTTCAGGGCAGGGGGTTTAGTCAGGATCTTCCAGGGGGGAGGGTGGACATAGCAGCTGAGGGGGACATCTTTAATGAGTTGTACACATGAAGGAAAGAGCCAATATAGGGCAGCCTACATGTAGGTGGTGGATTCAAATGGACATTTTTATAGACGTGAAGAGAACTTGAGAGTACTTGAGAGCAGGTTGGAAGCAGCACTTGGAAATAGAGCTTGAAAAATAATATAGAGCAAAGGGCTATCTTGAAGTGACAATGCTGAGAAAGCATAGATTTTAGGATCTCAGGGAAAAGAAAGCAAGATTCAGAGTCAGATTGCTCAGTTTGACTCCATACTATGAATGCCACAGAGGATGTGATTGTCTGTGATCAACACTTGTGATTCTGATTAAATTCCTTCCCTTCCTAGGTATCAGTGTTGCTTCTGTAAGATGGGCATAAAATAATATGGTAAAGGGTTATTGTGAAGAATACAAAAATAAATACAAATAAATACTTTGCTTTTATGTCCATAAAAACATCCACACTATCTCTAAGAAGATTTTTCTGAAAAGAAAACTGAATTAGCTGGAGCTCCCCTAAATTGAATATGATTGTTTAGTAAATGAGAGTCAAAACCAGCCTGGTGAAAAATCCAAGTGCCTGTGAAAACGTAAGAATGTCCTTCCTTTCACTACAAAACTGAATAGGTTTTGGAATTGAGGACTGCATGAAACCATTTCCTTCCTTTGAGAACTACTTTGCTTCCTTTAATGCAGATTCAGTAATTATCCTATGGCTATCCTGCTGCTGCTATTTAGTTGCTGAGTCCACTCGGACTCTTTGCGACCTGTATCCCACCAAGCACCTCTGTCCATGGAATTCCCCAGGCAAGAATACTGGAGTGGGTTGCCATGCCCTCCTCCAGGGGATCTCCCTAACCCAGGGATTGAAACCACATCTCTTAAACTTTCATTGCCAGGTGGGTTCTTTAACCCTACCACCGTAGTGGGTTTCTAGGAAACCCCCTATGGCTATAATGATCTTTAAAATACAGAGCATCTCACACAAAAGGCAATGCAAAGGGACCAGATGCCATTAATATTTTCAGATCAGGCAGAAAGCTGGAATTACAGAAGCGATTTCCTCTTGCTTTGATAGCAGGCCATTAACGTTACACATCTCCCTTAATCTCACAGATGGGCCTTTCATTTTCTCCTTTCCTAAGCAGTAACATAGGGCATTAGATATGATGCTATTATTTTCCCACTGTGGTTGTTGTGATACTGTACAGTCTGCTCAATACCTCTCACTTCTATTTTGTGAGACCTCACTCATATTTCCTAGGTGACTCCTCCACTTGCCATCTCGGGGTAGCCACAAAGCAGGCCCCGATTGTAACACATTTCCTACTCTTAGAGACTCATTCCTATTCCTGTTATGCAGTAAATAATAGAGACATATTTATATAACACTTTTAGTGCTTCAGAGCCCCTTACACTGTACTCTGCTCGTATAGTTTGATTTTCAAGATTTTTATTATAATTTCAAATCCAAAAGGTCTATGAAGATGGATCCATTTAAAGCTCCAATTTATCAAATGCTGTTGCTTTTCCTAAATTACCGCTCAACATAACTGCTGCTTCAGAATGGACTAAAAGTATTTCTTTCTGTTGCTATTAGGGCTTCACTGGTGGCTCAGAGGGTAAAGCACCTGCATGCAATGCAGGAGACCCGGTTTCAATCCCTGGGTCAGGAAGCTCCCCTGGAGAAAGAAATGGCAACCCACTCCAGTATCCTTGCCTGGAGAATCCCATGGATGGAAGAGCCTGGTGAGCTACAGTCCATGGCGCAGTAAAGAGTCGGACACGACTGAGTGAGCTCACTTCACTTCACTTCTGTTGCTATTAAAAGCCTTCTAACCCTATCCTGGAGGCAGGTGGATAGCCTACAAAGCCCCAGTAGGTAAATAGATTTGTGGAGCAAAATTGAAATCTAATGATGTATGTATTGCACTGGTATGTGCAACGTGGACAGGACAGCCATCAGGTCGTAAGCCAATGGGACAGAAATTGCTATCTGGTCAACAGAGGTAAAAAAGTAGAAAGAGGAAGAACCAAGAGGCTCAACAACAGCAATGGGGTTGAATGGCTTGTTTAGGGCAAAACTCTGGAGAAGATTCTTAAATTCTGTAGCCCAGAGAGTTCTTTTTTTATTTTTAATTGGAGGATGATTACTTTATAATATTTTGATGGTTTCTGCTGTACATCAACATGAATCAACTACAGGTATACATATGTCCCCTCCCTCCCACCTTCCTCCCCATCCCACCTCTCTAGATAGTCACAGATCACCAGCTTTGGGTTCCCTGCATCATACAGCAAATTCCCACTGGCTATCTATTTTACATTGGTATGTGTATGTTTCAATATGACTCTCTCAAGTCATCCCACCCTCTCCCTCCCCAGCTATGACCCTTGGCCTGTTTTTATGTCTAAGTCTCCTTTGCTGCCTTGCAAATAGGATCATCAGTACCATCTTTCCAGATTCCACATATATGCATTAATAAACAATATTTTCACTGGGTCACAAAGAGTTAGACACTACTGAGCGACTGAACTGGACTGAAATGATATTTGTCTTTCTGACTTATGTTACTCAGTATATGATACTGAGTGAAGTGTATGTGCACTGAAATTTCTTTATCCATTCATCCATTGATGGACATCTGGTTGCCTCCATGTCCTAGCTACTGTAAATAGTGCTGCAATGAATACTGGGTACATGTATCTTTTTCATCAATGGTTTCCTGAGGGTATATGCCTGGTAGTGGGATTGCTGGGTCATAAGATAGTTTTATTCCTACTTTTTAAGGGAATTTCCATACTTTTCTCCATAGTGGCTGTATCAGTTTGCATTCCCACCAGCCGTGAGAGAGGGTTCCTGTTTCTCTACACCCTCTCCAGCATTTATTGTTTGTAAATTGTTGTTTTTGATGATGGCCATTCTGACTGATGTGAGATGATACCTCACTGTAGTTTTGATTTGTGACCCCATGGACTGTAGCCTGCCAGGATCCCCTGTCCATGGAATCCTCCAGGCAAGCATACTAGAATGGGTTGCCATTTCCTACTCCAGAGTATCTTCCCGATCCAAGATCAAACCTGGGTCTCCCACATTATGGGCTGATTCTTTACCTGAGCTACCAGGGAAGCTAATAATAAGTGATGTTGAGCATCTTTTCATGTGCTTATTAGCCATCTGTATGTCTTCTTTGGAGAAATATCTGTTTAGTTCTTCTGCCCCCTTTTGATTGGGTTGCTTATTTTTCTGGTATTGAGCTACATGAACTGTTGTATATTTTGGAGATTAATCCTTTGTCAATTGTTCCATTTGTTATTATTTTCTCCCATTCTGAGGGTTGTCTTTCACCTTGCTTATAGTTTCCTTCATTGTGCAAAAGCTTTTAAGTTCAATTAGGTCTCATTTGTATATTTTTGTTTTTATTTCCATTACCCTAGAAGGTGGGTCATAGAAGATCTTGCTAGTGATTTATGTCAGATAAGTTTTATAAATTCTGGTTTTATATTTAGGTCTTTAATCCATTTTATTATTATTTTTTTCTTTTCAGCTTGAATAATTTTCTTTATTATTATTATTATTTTGTTGTTGTTGTTGCAATACTGTATTTGTTTTGCCATACATTGACATGAATCCACCACAGGTGTACATGCGTTCCCAAACATGAACCCCCCTCCCACCTCCCTCCCCATAACATCTCTCTGGGTCATCACCGTGCACCAGCCCCAAGCATGCTGTATCCTGCGTCGGACATAGACTGGCGATTCGATTCTTACATGATAGTATACATGTTACAATGCCTTTCTCCCAAATCATCCCACCCTCTCCCTCTCCCTCTGAGTCCAAAAGTCTGTTATACACAACTGTGTCTTTTTTGCTGTCTTGCATACAGGGTCGTCATTGCCATCTTTCTAAATTCCATATATATGTGTTAGTATACTGTATTGGTGTTTTTCTTTCTGGCTTACTTCACTCTGTATAATCGGCTCCAGTTTCATCCATCTCATTAGAACTGATTCAAATGTATTCTTTTTAACAGCTGAGTAATACTCCATTGTGTACATGTACCACAGCTTTCTTATCCATTCATCTGCTGATGGACATCTAGGTTGTTTCCATGTCCTGGCTATTATAAACAGTGCCGCGATGAACATTGGGGTACATGTGTCTCTTTCAATTCTGGTTTCCTTGGTTTGTATGCCCAGCAGTGGGATTTCTGGGTCATAAGGTAGTTCTATTTGCAATTTTTTAAGGAATCTCCACACTGTTCTCCATAGTGGCTGTACTAGTTTGCATTCCCACCAACAGTGTAGGAGGGTTCCCTTTTCTCCACACCCTCTCCAGCATTTATTGATTGCAGATTTTGGGATCACAGACATTCTGACTGGTGTGAAGTGGTACCTCATTGTGGTTTTGATTTGCATTTCTCTGATAATGAGTGATGTTGAGCATCTTTTCATGTGTTTGTTAGCCAACCGTATGTCTTCTTTGGAGAAATGTCTATTTAGTTCTTTGGCCCATTTTTTGGTTGGGTCGTTTATTTTTCTGGAATTGAGCTGCATAAGTTGCTTATATATTTTTGAGATTAGTTGTTTGTCAGTTGCTTCATTTGCTATTATTTTCTCCCATTCAGAAGGCTGTCTTTTTACTTTGCTTATAGTTTCCTTTGTTGTGCAGAAGCTTTTAATTTTAATTAGATCCCATTTGTTTATTTTTGCTTTTATTTCCAGTATTCTGGGAGGTGGATCATAGAGGATCCTGCTGTGATTTATGTCTGATAGTGTTTTGCCTATATTCTCCTCTAGGAGTTTTATAGTTTCTGGTCTTACATTTAGATCTTTAATCCATTTTGAGTTTATTTTTGTGTATAGTGTTAGAAAGTGATCTAGTTTCATTCTTTTACAAGTGGTTGACCAGTTTTCCCAGCACCACTTGCTAAAGAGATTGTCTTTACTCCATTGTATATTCTTGCCTCCTTTGTCAAAGATAAGCTGTCCATATGTGTGTGGATTTATCTCTGGGCTTTCTATTTTGTTCCATTGATCTATATTTCTGTCTTTGTGCCAGTATCATACTGTCTTGATGACTGTGGCTTTGTAGTGGAGCCTGAAGTCAGGCAAGTTGATTCCTCCAGTTCCATTCTTCTTTCTCAAGATTGCTTTGGCTATTCAGTGTTTGTGTTTCTATATAAGTTGTGAAATTATTTGTTCTAGTTCTGTGACAAATACCGTTGATAGTTTGATAGGGCTGCCGTCTATGGGGTCGCACAGAGTCAGACATGACTGAAGCGACTTAGCAGTAGCAGCAGCACTAAATCTATAGATGGCTTTGGGTAGCATGGTCATTTTCACAATATTGATTCTTTTAATCCAAGAACATAATATATCTTTCCATATGTTTATGTCATCTTCAATTTCTTTCATCAGTGTTTTGTAGTTTTCTACATACAAATCTTTTGTCTCTTCAGGTAAATTTATTCTTAAGTATTTTATCATTTTTGTTGTAATGGTGAATGGGATTGTTTCTTTAATTTCTCTTTCTGAGTTTCATTTTTAGCATATAGGAGTGCAAGGGATTTCTGTATGTTAATTTTTTTATCCTGCGAATGTGCTATATTCATTGATTACAAATATGGAACACTTCATGAATTTGTGTGTCATCCTTACACAGGGGCCTTGCTAATCTTCTCTGTGTTGTTCCAATTTTAGTATATGTGCTGTGAAGCAAGCACCCCAGAGAGTTCTATGTGTGAAGATTTTACTGGAGGAAATTCCTGTGGGAAAGTGAAAGAGTTTAAGCTTCCACAGGCAGTCCAAGGCCCTTTAAGGAGGAGGTGATCATTCTCTCTCATACTTTCTTTAAGTCTTGTGCAACAATGTATCTTACCCAAGAAGTGGCCTTTCTTTAGGTCCCCGAACTAATGATCACATAGCACAGTGTCTTACTCATGGAAACGCTTTTCTTAGGCTATGTGTTAATGATTATAATTGTAACAAATCTTGCCTGGGAACCTCTTTCTCAAGACTTGTACCCCTGATTACACAGCAACAGTATATCTACCCGCAGAGATGTTGCTGGAAACCTGTTCTCCCAGGCTAATCTTGTGCCAAAGTTATCTCAGGATGTGTGCCTTGGGAAAGGGTCTGGTGGAACTCTTAGAACCTTGAAGTATTCTTTCTTTCTATTTTCCACAGCTAGTTGAAAACTATGTAAGGCCCCACTTAAACTAGTGAGGTGGGTACCCTCCTACCCCCTTCTGATGTCTATGTCAGAAGCTTTCTCTGTCCTGTCACTTTAAATAAAAAATTTTCACACAAAGCTCTGAGTGTCTGAAACCTGTCTTTAGCCCCGGAGTTAAATCTTCTCCTTCAGAGACCATGAATCCAGTGGCATTGTTCACCATAAGCTTTCATCTTGGGAGCTCGTCCGGCATCTTCAAGACAAGGTAAGAATGCTCAGAGCTGGACTCTTCTGCTCTTTTACTGTAAATTCTCTGCTTTTCTAACTCAGAAGCATATGGACTGAACTTCTTTCCCTGGTCTCTCTGACTTTTTAAATAACTACTTGGGGAATTAAAGCTACTAACCTAATGTGCCGGATTCTAGACTTTCAGAGGACTTGCAATCCATGCTGTTATTATGTTTTTCTAGCCATACCCCCATTCCAAATTTTACTGGACCCTGCAGACAGGAATACTCCAGGAGCTGGAGTTCCAGGGACTTCTCTCAGACTGGAAATCATCATCCTGACCCAAGAGACCCAGAACAAATTCTTGTCATGGCTCTGCCTCCAGATTGTATGGATGGAGACACTGCTGGTGAGCATAAGGCTCCTGAGGACACAGATCAGGGAACTCCAGATTTAGGCAGATTGGAAATGCATCAGACTTCTTCCCTTGGTAGTGCTAGCTCTTAGTGGACCAGAGAAAGCCTGCCAGTGGCTCTTGTCTCAACTCCTTAGATATTCATTTTGTACAATCCGCTGGACAGGAATAGAAAGGTTGACCTTGACACTCCATGAACATGAAAGACTATTTTTTCCTCATAGGCCAGCCCTCCATCATATCCTTTGTTATCACATAGACTCATGTGGCAACTCTCAGAAGGGATACCATGGGTTTCCCGTTCATCTCTTTATGACTTATCACTTCTACTGCAGTCAGAGATATGCTCAAGAATGTGCACAGCCACGAAAAAGATGGATATTTCCCCTAGTGGTCTTATATTGGGACATTCCAGAAGGCTACTCTGCTCCACTGTGGTGGCACCAGAGAAAAAGGGGAAATCAAGTCAAGGTTTTAGTGGTGAGGAACTGGACATCAATCTGGGATGACATCAAAATCTACCTCTGGTGCATCTCCACCCCTCCTCGGTGGTAGAATGGGGAGGGATGGTAATGAGACACCTGCTTCAGTAAGAGACAGATTAACTCCAACCAGGGAAGGAAGCTTAGGTGGAAGACCTGTCTCCACCCCCATCTAGAGCAGGGAGGGATGCCTCCAGTAGAAAAAAAGCTGTGGCAATGGGTGCCACTTTTTTCTGTCTTACAGATGGGAGCTAGCAGTTCCAGAACCACTCCTTTGAGTTGTATCTTGAAAACCTGAGATAAGTTTAATCCCCAAGCCTAAAACGTCCCTTATATAGTCTTTCTTTGCTTTAAAAGAAGACCTCACCTATTCAGAGAGGACAATCTCTGCTGAGAAAACTTCTTATCACTCTGTCTACCCCTGTCATCAGAGCCAATTTGAACATTCTCTGGTTTAAAATTTTTATCTATGAAAAAAGACTCTTGAGAGTTCCTTGGACTGCAAGGAGATCCAACCAGTCCATTCTAAAGGAGATCAGCCCTGACTGTTCTTTAGAAGGAATGATGCTAAAGCTGAAAGTCCAGTACTTTGGTCACCTCATGCGAAGAGCTGACTCATTGGAAAAGACTCTGACACTGGGAGGGATTGGGGGCAGGAGGAAAAGGGGATGACAGAGGATGAGATGGCTGGATGACATCACTGACTCAATGGACGTGAGTCTGAGTGAACTCCGGGAGTTGGTGATGGACAGGGAGGCCTGGTGTGCTGCAATTCGTGGGGTCGCAAAGAGTCAGACACGACTGAGTGACTGAACTGAACTGATGACTACAGAAAAGAGAGATGACATTCTTTGACACTGAATGGCCATGACACTCTTTAGACTCCTGAGAAAACTGGTTAAAATGAAATCTTTT
Organism: Capricornis sumatraensis; assembly: GCF_032405125.1. Taxonomy (NCBI): domain Eukaryota; kingdom Metazoa; phylum Chordata; class Mammalia; order Artiodactyla; family Bovidae; genus Capricornis; species Capricornis sumatraensis. Next base: position 141,546,353 of record NC_091071.1, read on the forward strand.
TGAAACTGCAAAATTGGTTCTTTTTGCACAATTTCCTTGTGAAATTAAGAAAAAGCTGGCTTGTTGAAATACTTTTTTTGGAGCTCTACTTCTGCTTGAGAAACAAAAACATGCCTGCGAAAAAAATCTGAAGTTAACCCTTATCATGTCCTTGAGATACACAGCCCATTCTGTCTGGGACTCCACCATGAGCAAACTGGTAGAACTTCAAGCCAAGGGAAAGAAAAAGAGGGCAAAGACACAGTTCAAATTTCAAGTGGAAAACTGTGAGGTCTCTGTCTGTCCAGATTTGTGTTTGTCTCAGTGTGTCACTGTCCTTGGATAAAATTGCTAAAGGCTAATTGGTCAGTGAGCTCTATTTAATTGGTATAAAGAAAAGTAAGTGCTTAAAAATCAAATAGTTCTAAATTCAAGAAAATTAAAATGAATTTCAGGCATATGTGAACTGGGAGATAGTCACTATTCAATTGCTATCTGGTATTGATGTTTGTTTATTGATTTAATTAACACATTGTGAAGATACTTCTACAAATGACATAATTTTGGGTGATTTATGTTTACCAATCTACAAAATGATGATATAAAGTACAGTTCATGGTTGCAATAAGGAATGGATTATATTTTATAAAGGAAAAAGAAAGTAAGTCTAAACTAACAGGTTGCTGTTTCTAAATGGGCAAATGGAGTGACAAATACAGAAAGCGTTAAAAAAAAAAAAAAAGAAAAAATAGCCTTGTGACAAGTGGAATGGAGTTTTGTGCCTGGTACAAATTTCTTAAGACTTTAAACTGCCTTTGAACTCTTTTCTTGTTACTTTGACTAAGTGAATAACTATTGTTTCACAGTGAATGTAAGCTAGTACCAAACTGGAATTTAGTTTTCGCTCCCTATTAAAAGAACAAAGTTTTCTTGAAATATGGTTTTTGATAACAGATAATGGCATGCATAGACAAAGCTGGTTCTGCTTCTACAAAAATTAACCCTTCATCAGGGAATTTAAAATGGATAAACAATGGCTATAAACCAAATAGTTGGGGCTATCGGAAATCCAAGATGGCCGCTTGGCTTTTCCCGGCTCCCTGACAAACTTAATTTTATTTGAAAAGAGAAAGCCTTTTCTGGCTTCAGGGTTAATGTCTCACAGTGGATAAAAAATGGTTAATATGTGTCTCCTACAACCTCCAGTTACTGGAGCATGCACTTTGATGGACAGGTCATACAGTCATTGGCAAAACAACTTCATGAGTTTCTTGGAGACTGTTGCTTTCACTGGCATCCTCTGTTGTCAGGCAAGGATGGCAGAACAAAGGGATTGGTTGCATGAGATTAAATAGAATGCTAAATATGATTACAATTTTCATGATTTTTTTGTCTGACATATCACTGGCTTCTAATCTTTGTTTTCAGATATAAAGAAGCTGTTCTCAAGTCACTGATGGTTTAAAACAATTTAGTGATTTACACCTGTGGGTAAAATTAAAACTTTTTTTTTCTCTCTGCCTCATCCCTTCAGAAATTGGAGACATTTGGGTTCTGAACAGCCTCATCAAAGTGAAAAAGACTGTCTCCAGACATATACTGAAATCTCAGAGTATACTGGGGAGCTCTAAAAGAGAAATCCACCCAACTGATGTCAGGCCTATGCCATCTAATATGTTTCACTGAATATTAAGTTCCAGTTTTGTTAATGAAGGTCTGTATTAACTAAGGCTCACTTCTTAGATAGTTTCTTGTGGTTATGTTACATTGCTAAGATGTTTAATTAAGTTATTAAAAAGGACACTCTGAGTTTGTTTATAAACTTATCTTAATAACCAGTCTTTGAATAAAAATCAGATGCTCCAGGTTCTACAACCAGGAGATTAGGAGCAGGCTGCAGCCATTTAACAAACTGAGTCAGATGACCTGGAGATGTCACTGGGCTATACCTAATGGAAGTTCTTGACTTCTTATGACTTTACTATTACTGCTAACTATAGTGTTTTCTATATTGCCTGTTTCAAGAAGTGTTGTCAATTACATCATCAACTAGGTGACTGAGCCACTGATATGATGATGGTGTACAGTTCCTTATGAAAGCCATAGTCATAATGGTGTGACTCTATATGAGAAGAAGCAACAAGAGGGACTATTTTCCTGGACCAAGAGACTAGTGATACCGGTGTGGTCCAGAGACTTTTGCTACTCACAGGGCCTAGTCCAGTAACAGCACATTGAGTGGCCTATCAGTGAAACCTTCAACAGACCTGGGAATGAGCCTTTCCAGCACCATGGGACATGATGGTCATGAAATGCCCCCCAAACTATGGTCAAACTGATGGCTATAAAGGGGCCCGGCTCTGGTAACTTGCACTTCCTGCCCGTCTTTACAAAGATTAACTCATGGTCACTACAGCTGCTGACCCTCAACATCCTCTGAAAGGAGTTTAGGGTGAAAATCAGAAATTAGACACTCACTCTGTACTCCAAAAAAAAAAAAAAAAAGGACAAAACAGGCCTTGGACAGTTAGATAGTTTCAGGTAAAAATTTTCTTGAGTCCTAATTCTTGCATCTTCTCATATCTAGAAAAACACTAAAATTGTTCATGGTGACAACTACATTGGCTTATATGTTAATGCCACAATAAGAGGCTAAAGCCTACTTAGACAAACAGACCATTGGCTACCTGGCTATAAGTCTCTCTAAAACAGCTGTCTATATTGGGGTTCAGACACATTTTTCTAAAAGGAAATGGTAAGGTTTATTTTGTCTGTTAAGGTTCAGGTTGGCATTCTTTCAACTACTTCTAACTGGGTTTGTTATACCTACATTCAAAATGTATATAAACATGCCAAATGGCCCCATTCTTATAAACATTGCAGCCCAAGCATTGACTCTGTCTAGACCAGGATCAAAGTTTCTACCAAATGTGCCCTGATTCTTATTCTTGGTTGGACTCCTGACTATAATAATTCTTTTACTGATTTTTGGTCTCTGCACTTTAAATCTGTTTGTTTAGTTTGTTCTTTCTAAAGGATACAACGGCTTCCCAGACAAAGTAATGGTGATGCAGAGATTCTGGTTGCTCTTCAAAATGGACTTCCCTGATGTTTCACTCTGGTCACAAACACAATCTTGGTTTATAAGCTCTCCTTGGTGGAAAACTATCTTAACAGTAATAACTATAATCATATTATTCTTGCTGTTTGCTCCTCATATCTGTAACTGTATAATGAATTTTGTATCTAAGAGGCTTGAGGCATGTAAGTTACAAATGATTGTTCAAGCTCCTATGATTGCCACAGGCTTTTCCAACTATTACTTGGGGCCCCTGGATCAGAGATCCTCAGTATGAGGGTAAGGAGAATATGGTGCCTCAACAATTTAGGATCTGCACCCCTTACCAGCAGGAAGAAGTTACAGAAAGATTTCTCGGCCCCTTTCGCTGACAACCATATTCTGCTAAAAGAAAGGGTGGAATGAAAGAGCTAAATCTTAGGCAGGCAGTCTAAGGCCCTTTAAGGAGGAGGTGATCATTCTCTCTCATACTTTCTTTAAGCCTTGTGCAACAATGTATCTTACCCAAGAAGTGGCCTTTAGGTTCCCGAACTAATGATCACACAGCACAGTGTCTTACTCATGGAAACGCTTTTCTTAGGCTATGTGCTAATGATTATAATTGTAACAAATCTTGCCTGGGAACCTCTTTCTCAAGACTTGTACCCCTGATTACACAGCAACAGTATATCTACCCCAGAGATGTTGCTGGGAACCTGCTCTCCCAGGCTAATCTTGTGCCAAAGTTATCTCAGGAAGTGTACCTGGGGAAAGGGTCTGGTGGAACTCTTAGAACCTTGAAGTATTCTTTTTATCTATTTTCCACAGCTAGTTGAAAACTGTATAAGGCCCGTTTGAATGAATGTAGTAGGTACTCTCCTGCCCCCTTCTGATGTCTATGTCAGAGGCTTTCTCTGTCCTGTCACTTTAAATAAAATTTTTCACACAAAGCTCTGAGTGACTGAGACCTCTCTTTGGTCCTGGGATTAAATCTCCTTCAGAGACCACGAATCTGGCAGCACCGTTCACTCTTCACTGTAAGCTATCAAAAGAAGATAGAGAAGGGAGTGAAAAAAGATTGGAGAGCTATCAGATTGTGGAACAAGTCTGAACCTGAGTGAAGGAGATGAAGAGGGAAGGCTGGGAGCATGTAGCTCTTACACCACAGTGAAATCTAAGGAAGTTTTGACAAGACCATCAAGGAGTCCGTGAGACAAATTCAGTCATCAGATGAGTCCTATGCCTCCATCAATGGGCCTTCCTGACTATACCTGCTGCTGCCAGTCATCAGAAGGTAGTGATTAATATCGGGGTAGCAGCTGGGCCCTGGGCCAATGACTCCTTGAGCAGATGGGGGTCTGCAAGGCATATTGTGATGACAATCATAGGATTCCTATGAAATTCACACATTAGATATTTAAGATATGTATTTTTTGAGAATTATACCTCATATACTTTATGGAAACCATATATTCCAAACATTTCTGATGTTTTTCAGGAGGGAAGGAAAAGAGGAATGAGTCCCTGCCAATATTCAAGTGAAGAAACTAATAAAATATTGTGCAAGACATATGACTAAACATGAAATATAGTATCTCTTGCTCTTCTTTTCTTTCATCAATTCAGTTCAGTTCAGTTCAGTTCAGTTGCTCAGTAGTGTTTGAACTTGGTGACCCCATGAATCGCAGCACACCAGGCCTCCCTGTCCATCACCATCTCCCGGAGTTCACTCAGACTCACATCCAGCGAGTCCGTGATGCCATCCAGCCATCTCATCCTCTGTCTTCCCCTTCTCCTCCTGCCCCCAATCCCTCCCAGCATCAGAGTCTTTTCCAGTGAGTCAACTCTTCGCATGAGATGGCCAAAGTACTGGAGCTTCAGCTTTAGCATCATTCCTTCCAAAGAAATCCCAGGGTTGATCTCCTTCAGAATGGACTGGTTGGATCTCCTTGCAGTCCAAGGGACCCTCAAGAGTCTTCTCCAACACCACAGTTCAAAAGCATCAATTCTTCGGTGCTCAGCCTTCTTCACAGTCCAACTCTCACATCCATACATGACCACAGGAGAAACCATAGCCTTGACTAGATGGACATTAGACGGCAAAGTAATGTCTCTGCTTTTGAATATACTATCGGTTGGTCATAACTTTTCTTCCAAGGAGTAAGCGTCTTTTAATTTCATGGCTGCAGTCACCATCTGCAGTGATTTTGGAGCCCCCCCAAAAAAGTCTGACACTGTTTCCCCATATATTTCCCATGAAGTGATGGGACCAGATGCCATGATCCTCGTTTTCTGAATGTTGAGCTTTAAGCCAAATCTTTCACTCTTCTCTTTCACTTTCATCAAGAGGCTTTTTAGTTCCTCTTCATTTTCTGCCATAAAGGTGGTGTCATCTGTATATCTGAGGTTATTGATATTTCTCCTGGCAATCTTGATTCCAGATTGTGTTTCTCCCAGTCCAGCATTTCTCATGATATACTCTGCATATAAGTTAAATAAGCAGGGTGACAATATACAGCCTTGACGTACTCCTTTTCCTATTTGGAACCAGTCTGTTGTTCCATGTCCACTTCTAACTGTTGCTTCCTGACCTGCATACAGATTTCTCAAGAGGCAGGTTAGGTGGTCTGGTATTCCCATCTCTTTCAGAATTTTCCACAGTTTATTGTGATCCACACAGTCAAAGGCTTTGGCATAAGCAGAAATAGATGTTTTTCTGGAACTCTCTTGCTTTTTCCATGATCCAGTGGATGTTGGCAATTTGATCTCTGGTTCCTCTGCCTTTTCTAAAACCAGCTTGAACATCAGGGAGTTCATGGTTCACGTATTGCTGAAGCCTGGCTTGGAGAATTTTGAGCATTACTTTACTAGCATGTGAGATGAGTGCAATTGTGTGGTAGTATGAGCATTCTTTGGCATTGCCTTTCTTTGGAATTGGAATGAAAACTGACCTTTTCCAGTCCTGTGGCCACAGCTGAGTTTTCCAAACTTGCTGGCATATTGAGTGCAGCACTTTCACAGCATCATCTTTCAGGATTTGAAACAGCTCAACTGGAATTCTATCACCTCCACTAGCTTTGTTTGTAGTAATACTTTCTAAGGCCTACTTGATTTCACATTCCAAGATGTCTGGCTCTAGATTACCGATCACATCATCATGATTATCTGGGTCGTGAAGATCTCTTTTGTACAGTTCTTCCATGAATTCTTGCCACCTCTTCTTAATATCTTCTGCTTCTGTTAGGTCCAGACAATTTCTGTCCTTTATCGAGCCCATCTTTGCATGAAATGTTCCCTTGGTATCTCTAATTTTCTTGAAGAGATCTCTAGTCTTTCCCATTCTGTTGTTTTCCTCTATTTCTTTGCATTGATTGCTGAAGAAGGCTTTCTTATCTCTTCTTGCTATTCTTTGGAACTCTGCATTCAGATGCTAATATCTTTCCTTTTCTCCTTTGCTTTTCACCTCTCTTCTGTTCACAGCTATTTGTAAGGCCTCCCCAGACAGCCATTTTGCTTTTTTGCATTTCTTTTCCATGGGGATGGTCTTGATCCCTGTCTCCTGTACAATGTCATGAACCTCAGTCCATAGTTCATCAAGCACTCTATCTATCAGATCTAGGCCCTTAAATCTATTTCTCATTTACACTGTATAATCATAAGGGATTTGATTTAGGTCATACCTGAATGGTCTAGCGGTTTTCCCTACTTTCTTCAATTTAAGTCTGAATTTGGCAATAAGGAGTTCATGATCTGAGCCACAGTCAGCTCCCAGTCTTGTTTTTGTTGACTGTATAGAGTTTCTCCATCTTTGGCTGCAAAGAATATAATCAATCTGATTTCGGTGCTGACCATCTGGTGATGTCCATGTGTAAAGTCTTCTCTTGTGTTGTTGGAAGAGGGTGTTTGCTATGACCTGTGCATTCTCTTGACAAAACTCTATTAGTTTTTGCCCTGCTTCATTCCACATTCCAAGGCCAAATTTGCCTGTTACTCCAGGTGTTTCTTGACTTCCTACTTTTGCATTCCAGTCCCTTATAATGAAAAGGACATCTTTTTTGGGTGTTAGTTCTAAAAGGTCTTGTAGGTCTTCATAAAACCATTCACCTTCAGCTTCTTCAGCGTTACTGGTTGGGGCATAGACTTGGATAACTGTGATATTGAATGGTTTGCCTTGGAGATGAACAGAGATCATTCTGTCGTTTTTGAGATTGCATCCAAGTACTGCATTTCAGACTCTTTTGTTGACCATGATGGCTACTCCATTTCTTCTGAGTGATTCCTGCCCACAGTAGTAAATATAATGGTCATCTGAGTTAAATTCACCCATTCCAGTCCATTTTAGTTCGCTGATTCCTAGAATGTCGACGTTCACCCTTGCCATCTCTTGTCTGACCACTTCCAATTTGCCTTGATTCATGGATCTGACATTCCAGGTTCCTATGCAATATTGCTCTTTACAGCATCGGATCTTGCTTCTATCACCAGTCACATCCACAACTGGGTATTGCTTTTGCTTTGGCTCCATCCCTTCATTTTTTCTGGAGTTATTTCTCCTCTGATTTCCAGTAGCATATTGGGCACCTAATGACCTGGGGAGTTCCTTTTTTGGTATCCTATCATTTTGCCTTTTCATACTGTTCATGGGGTTCTCAAGGCAAGAATACTGAAGTGGCTTGCCATTCCCTTCTCCAGTGGACCACATTCTGTCCGACCTCTCCACCATGACCAGCCTGTCTTGGGTTGCCCTGCAGGCATGACTTGGTTTCATTGAGTTAGACAAGGCTGTCCTCTTAGTGTGATTAGATTGACTAGTTTTCTGTGAGTATGGTTTCAGTGTGTCTGCCCTCTGGAAGCTTCCATAAGCCTTTTATTCTTATCTGTCAGAGGGAAGACAGAATGAAAATGACAATCACAGAAAACTAATCAAGCTGATCACATGGACCACTGCCTTTCCTAAATCAGTGAAACTATGAGCCATGCCATGTAGGGCCACTCGAGGCAGACAGGTTATGGAGGAGAGTTCTGACAAAAACGTGGTCCACTGGAGAAGGGAATGGCAAATCACATCACTGTTCTTGCCTTGAGAACCTCATGAACAGTATGAAAAAGCAAAAAGATATGACACTAAAAGATAAATTTGTCAGGTCAGTAGGTGTCAAATATGCTACTGGAGATCAGTGGAGAAATAACTTCAGAAAGAATGAAGAGATGGAGCCAAAGTGAAAACAAAGCCCAGTTGTGGATGTGACTGGTGATGGAAGTAGAGTCTGATGCTATAAAGAACAATATTGGATAGGAACCTTGAATGTTAGGTCCATGATCAAGGTAAACTGGAAGTAGTCAAACAGGAGGTGTAAAGAGGGAACATTGACATTTTAGGAATAAGTGAACTAAAATGGACTGGAATGGGGGAATTAATGCAGATGATCATTATATCCACTACTCCGGGCAAGAATCTCTTCGAAGAAATGGACTAGCCCTCATAGTCAACAAAAGAGTCTGAAATGCAATACTTGGGTGAAATCTCAAAAACAAAAGAATGATCTCTGTTCATTTCAAAGGCAAGCCATTCAATATCACAGCAATCCAAGTCTATGCCCAACCAGTAATGCTGAAGAAGCTGAAGCTGAACATTTCTATGAAGACCTACAAGACCTTCTAGAACTAACACCCAAAAAAGATGTCCTTTTCATCACAGGGGACTGGAGTACAAAAGTAGGAAGTCAAGAAACACCTGGAGGAACAGGCAAGTTTGGCTTGTAGTACAAAATGAAGCAGGGCAAAGGCTAACAGAGTTTTGCTAAGAGAATGCACTGGTTATAGCAAACACCCTCTTCCAACAACACAAGAGAAGACTCGATACATGGACATCACCAAATGGAGAATTACAAAATCAGATCAATTATATTCCTTGCAGCCAAAGATGGGGAAGCTCTATATAGTCAGCAAAAACAAGACTAGGAGCTGACTGTGGCTCAGATCATGAACTCCTTATTACCAAATTCAGACTGAAATTGAAGAAAGTAAGGAAAACCACTATACCATTCAGGTATGACCTAAATCAAATCCCTTATGATTATAGAATGGAAGTGACAAATAGATTCAAAGGAGTAGATCTGATAGACAGAGTGCCTAAAGAACTATGGATGGAGGTTTGTGACATTGTACAGGAGACAGGGATCAAGATCACCCCCAGGAAAAAAAATGCAAAGAGGCAAAATGGCTACCTGAGGAGGCCTTACAAATAGCTGAGAAAAGAAGAGAAGCTAAAGGCAAAGGAGAAAAGGAAAGATATACCCACTTGAATGCAGAGTTCCAAAGAATAGCAAGAAGAGATAAGAAAGCCTTCCTCAGTGATCAGTGCAAAGAAAGAGAGGAAAACAATAGAATGGGAATGCCTAGAGATCTCTTAAAGAAAATTAGAGATACCAAAGGAAAATTTCATTAAAAGATGAGCACAATTAAAGACAAAAATGGTATGGACCTAACAGAATAAGAAGATATTAAGATAAGGTGGCAGGAATACACAGAAAAACTGTACAAAAGAGATCTTCATGACCCAGATAATCACGATGGTGTGATCACTCACCTAGAGTCAGACATTCTGGAACACAACAAGTTCAGGTGGGCCTTGGGAAGCATCACTACAAACAAAGCTAGTGGAAGTGATGGAATTCCAGTTGAGTTATTTCAAATCCTAAAAGATGATGCTGTGAAAGTGTTGCACTCAATATTCCAGCAAATTTGGAAAACTCAGCAGTGGCCACAGGACTGGAAAAGGTCAGTTTTCATTCCAATCCCAAAGAAAGTAAATGCCAAAGAATGTTCAAACTACCACACAATTGCACTCATCTCACATGCTAGCAAAGTAATGCTCAAAATTCTCTAAGCCAGTTTCAACTGTACATGAATGATGAACTTCCAGGTGTTCAAGCCAGATTTAGGAAAAGCAGAGGAACAGAGGTAAAATTGGATCCATTGGATCATCAAAAAAGGAAGAAAGTTCCAGAAAAACATCTGCTTCTGTTTTATTGACTATGCCAAAGTCTTTGACTGTATGGATCACAGCAAACTGTGGAAAATTCTTCAAGACATGGGACTATCAGACCACCTTACCTGCCTCCTGAGAAATCTTTATGCAGGTCAAGAAGCAACAGTTAGAACTGGACATGGAACAACAGACTGGTTCCACATTGAGAAGCAGTACGTCAAGGCTGTATATTGTCACCCTGCTTATTTAACTTATATGCAGAGTGCATCATGCAAAATGCTGGGCTGGATGAAGCACAAACTGGAATCAAGATTGCCAGGAGAAATATCAATAACCTAAGATATACAGATGATACTACCCTTATGGCAGAAAGTGAAGAACAATAGAGCTTCTTGATGACAGTGAAAGAGGAGAGTGAATAAGTTGGCTTAAAACTCAACATTCAAGAAACTAAGAATATAGCATCTGCCTCCCCTCACTTCATGCAAATTGGAGGGGAAACAATGACAGACTTTATTTTGGAGGGCTGCAGATGGTTACTGCAGCCATGACATTAAAAGACACTTGCTCCTGGGAAGAAAAGCTATGACCAACCTAGAAACCATGTTAAAAAGCAGAGATGTTACCTTGCCAAAAAAGGTCCATCAAATCAAAGGTGTGGTTTTTCAGTAGTCATGTATGGATGTGAGAGTTGGACTGTAAAGAAAACTGAGCACCAAAGAATCGATGCTTTTGAACTGTGGTGTTGGAAAAGACTCTTTTGAGTCCCTTGGACTGCAAGGAGATCCAACCAGTCCATCCTAAATGAAATCAGTCTGATATGCCAAAGCTGAAACTACAATCCTTTGGCCACCTGATGCAAATAACTGACTGATTGTAAAAGATCTTGATGCTGGGAAAGATTGAAGGCAGGAGGAGAAGGGGACGACAGAGGATGAAATGATTGGATGGCATCACCGACTCAACAGACATAAATTTGAGCAAGTTCCTGGAGTTTGTGATGGACAGGGGAACCTGGAATCCTGCAGTTCATGGGGTCACAAAGAATCAGACATGACTGAGCGACTGAACTGAACTGAACTGAACTGAAAAGACAACAGACATATTTAAAAACATTGCCAGCTGTCTCCTATACCTGGTTGAAATACCTGTAATATTTCTCTAATACATCCAAAGCAATTAAGAAAACAAAAGGGCAGCCACCTGTTTTTCGGTGTTCACTAAAAGAGCCACCTTGTTCTTATCTGTCTTGGTCTTGTTATCAACAGACTTAGTAAAGTTCTAATTTTAAGTAACTGTCCAGGAATTATGAAGGTGACCAACAAGGAGAAGACCCAAGCCAGTGAATGATTATCATAGACACTCACTCACCTAAAGTGAGTCTTGATAGAAACTAAAAGAAAGCAAATTTATATTCCAGTCTGCACTATCAAATACTAAGCTACTCTGAGATACATGGTAACTGGGTTCTAGATCTGATCCTGCTGTGAACTCACTGGCGCATGTCACTTAGGCCTTTTGGGTTCCAGCAGCATCTGTAAAAGTGAGAACCTCACATGTGGGAGCTCTTCCTTCTACCAATCACCCTATCTCTTTGGCTGTAACACTTCAAGACCATCACTATGTAGTCCAGAGCACATAAGCAGGAATAGTGGAACAGCTAATAGGAAAAACCAACACTAACTCATCTAGCCTCTTAAGTCTCAGCCATTTTTAAAAAGACTTTTTCTTGGTGTGGACCATTGTTAAAGTCTTTATTGAATTTGTTATACTATTGCTTCTGTTTTATGCTTTTTTTGTGGCCACAAAGCATGTGGGATCTTAGCATCCCGACCAGGGATTGAACCTGCACCCCCTGCACTGGAAGGCCAAGATGTAACCACTGGACTACCTCAGGAGGAGGAGGTACTGAGTAGTCCCTCTTAGTCGTTTTGGTTGAGGAGCTTTTGCTAATTATCCACCTTTATGAGCTTTAGCCAGTTTTTCTTGCTAGGCAGTTCCTCATTTTATTTCTAAGAAGAACTATACATCAGAAACCTTTTTGTTGCAAACCAGTGACCTTTGGGTTAACCAGCCTTCTGAGGTGTTTTGTTTGGTCCTAAAGAACTGTACTCAGCTTGAAAGTCAAAGTCACTGGGCAAGTGCTTTGTAGTGCAGGCAGCTGCCCCCTTCTTGTACTGATGATTCATGCTTGACCTCTGTAGACCTGAATTTTCATCCCTTACACTGAGATAAGCTTTGCTTTTACATAAATCAGGAAAAGTACACTGATGTACAGAATATTTCTTTAAAAATTATTTTCAAATAATTAGTATTTTTCTTTTCTCCCACAAAACTTCAGGGAATCGTAAGTGCTTAGCAACACAATACTAAGAAGGGACAGACGCACACACAGAGACTCAAACACACAAAAATAATTCTACTTTGATGATGTCATATAGAGTTTTACAGTTAGAAAAATCTCAAAAATAATCTAAATTTTTAGCCAATACATATGTTTTGGTTGTTTTCATGAACAAAATCTTCTTTGAACTTTACAAAGATGGAGAAAATGGGATAGAGACTGTTAACTGGAGGAGAACAAAATCTTTCTGAAGCTTCAGAATCACCAAGATCGCCTTCTGGCCCCGAGTGAAAGTCGTTCAGTCGTGTTCAACTCTTTGCTACCCCGTGGACTATACAGTCCATGGAATTCTCCAGGCCAGAATACTGAAGTGGGTGGCTGTTCCTTTCTCCAGGGGATCTTCCCAACCCAGGGATTGAACCCAGGTCTCCTGCATTGTAGGTGGATTCTTTACCAGCTGAGCCATAAGGGAAGACCAAGAATACTGGAGTGGGTAGCCTATCCCTTCTCCAGTGGATCTTCCTGACCCAGAAATTGAACCAGGGTCTCCTGCATTGCAGGAAGATTCTTTACCAACTGAGCTATCAGGGAAGCCCAGAATCCCTGATATCTGGCCCTGGAATTATGATGTTAATATTATTCTCTTTGCTGAGCAGAAGTTTAATCATGACTTTCTTGTTTCCCTAAATTTTTACCCTTCACTCCCCCTTCTTAATTCTGAGTATTCTGCACACAGAGAACCTTATTCTATGAAATGAGTTACTCCAAATTCTGTACGCAATATAGCTGACTTCGTTCTTTCGAAAGTGAAAGTGAAGTCACTTAGTCATGTTCAACTCTTTGCGACCCCATGGACTGTAGCCCCCAGGCTCCTCTGTCCATGGGATTTCCCAGGCAAGAGTACTGGAGTGGGTTGCCATTTCCTTCTCTAGGGAATCTTTAGTTCCTTTACTTGGTTACAATTATTCACTATAAGCTTGTGTCTGTGTAGATTTCAGGACTTAGATGGGATTAATTTCCCTCCTTTCTGTGGAACCAGCACAGAGAAGTCCAAATGTTCTCCTGGGCTAATTAACTTCTTTGGGAGCCAGGCATCTCAGAGAAAAAAAAGTTCTTAAAGATCATGTAGTCTAACCATTCATCAGACACTTGAACCTCATCTGTTATTTCATGTTAGTAGTTAAAATATGGCATGTTTATTTATCTTTACTGAAAAAGGACTGATGCTGAAGCTGAAACTCCAATACTTTGGCCACCTGATGCGAAGAACTGACTAATTAGAAAAGACCCTGATGTGGGAAAGGATTGAAGGCAGGAGGAGAAGGGGGTGACAGAAGATGAGACGATTGGATAGCATTACCGACTCAATGAACATGAGTCTGAGCAAGCTCTGGAAGTTGGTGATGGACAGGGAAGCCTGGCGTGCGATAGTCATGGGGTTGCAAAGAGTCGGACATGACTGGGTGACTGAACAGACTGAATGACTGAAAAAGAACTCTCTCTGGTAAAGCATGCCATACCAGATCAAGGCAGCCTTGTTAAGTCTTACTGTGAGCTCACATCACTTCCCGTTTCTACTCATATTGTTAGTTCTATACTTGGGAATGTGCCTAAAGTGACATTTCTTAATACATTTTGATGTCCCTGCATTACTGCCCATTTCTGCACCCTAGAAATTTCTGATCCCTTCAAGTCATTGCTTCACTAGTTTGATGGTTCTTTGGTAAATTTGGTCCAGTCAATTTTTGCCAAAGGATAATGCCCAACTCAGGCAGCCCTAGTGGTAAAGAACCCTCCTGCCAATGCAGGAGACATAAGAGACTCGGGTTTGATCCCTGGGTCAGGGAGCTCCTCTGGAGGAGGGCACGGTAGCCCACTCCAATATTATTGCCTGGAGAATCTCATGGACAGAGGAGCCTGTGGGGCTACAGTCCACATGGTCGCAAAGAGTCAGACACTGAAGTGACCTAGCATGCACGCACAATACCCAGTTCAGATCAGGACACTTTCTACGGCTTTAGTTCCTGGACAGAAATTCCAGCTTCATCCTGAATGTACTAATATCTAAATCACATTTCTGGTCACGGGCTCATCCTTAACAGTTCTGTGAAACACTGGGGGGATTAACGAAGCCAGACACAGCTGTTAAAAGTTTCCTTCCTGGAGAAATTTACCTGAGATTCATATATGTCTCTTTCCTAACTCTTAAAAACTGAACAAAACTATTAACAAAATAAAAATGAAAATCTGATTCATTTATGTTTCAGGCTAAAGATTTTATTCCATTTTTTTAATATCTGCAATTTCTTCATTAATATTTAATTTAGATTTGAGTAATGCACTCGGTTTTATTTGTGTGTGTTGCAGATATTTTTACCTGCTGAAATGCTTTGATTATTATTAGATATTCTATTCTAGCATTTTGTAGGAATGTCACTTCCATTTTCTACTCATTTTATCCCCATCCTCCCAGACTAGCCCAGAGAAGTTGTATGTGGAGATAGCTGACTAGGTTTTTCAGGCTAACTTGGTTTCTTATTCTTAGTATACCCTTATGGCTCACAGCCACGGCCAGGTTGCAGTCAAACTGAACATGTGGAAGCTGGTGGAGTGCAGGATGGGCTGTACCAAGGAGACATGGGCGAGTTCATGCTCTGCAGGTTCACAAAACTCACAAGAGAAAAAGAATTCTAACTATATGTTGTGTACGTCCTCAGTCATGTCTGACTCTTTGCAATCCCATGGACAGTGGCCCAGAAGGCTCTTCTGTCCATGGGGTTTCCCAGGGAAGAATACTGGAGTGAGTTGCCATTTCCTTCTCCAGGAGATCTTCCTGACCCAGGGATCGAACCCACATCTTCTATATCCCCTGCATTGGTAAGCAGATTCTTTACCATTGCACCACCCAGGAAGCCTAACAATGCATGGTAACAGATTTTAATTAAACAGTGTGGTGATCACATGCCAATAGTATATACAAAATATATTCCTTAATTAAAAAAAATAATTCAGGAAACCCAGTATCTTCAGAAAGCAGAGAGAAAGCAAAGAATCTACCCTCATATGATCTCAAACTCACCATCATATTAATCAGGTTGGGCCCTGAATAAATGACTTCTTCCCCTCCCCCACCCTGCCTCCAACCCCCACCCTCCCCCACCCCACCCCAGCAAACATTTCCAGAAATGCTAGTACTACCCTTCTGCCACCAGCTTATCAGGGGTTGAAAGTTGTGTGGCAGGAAAGTATCTTCATCTATGTGTCACCACAGTTGCCTTAGAAATTGCAAAAATTTAGAAATTCCCCCAGATTTGGATTCTGGGGGCTTTGGGTGCATCTGAAACAGACGAGGGGGGGTTAATATGTGTCCATTCCTCATGAGTTTCTGTTATAGCCTGTTCATAAATGATCTCATTTCATCTGCACAAAAGACCTGCAAAGCAGTTACTGTGAGTCTCATTTTACAGATTATGTAGTTGAGGTTCAGAAACGTGAAAAAAAATTATCCAGAATATCCCATTACAGCTACTAAGGTTATTAATAATGGTGCTCTCATGGGGTCAGGTTCCACCTCCCTGGAAAGCTATGCTTTTTTTTTTCTCTTCTAATTGCACTAAATTACTGTGAATTCTATTTTTTCTAAGAATATGTCCTGTATACAACAACAACAACAAAAAGGAAGGAGTATCACATGTTTCAAGGGAAAACAAAAACAAACAAACAAGACAGAGTGAAATCTCTCACCCCAGATCAGGAGGCTGCAAACTTTTTCTCTAAAGGGCTAGATAAATATTTTAGGCTTTGCAGAGTACGCGATCTCTGTGACACCTCTGAAACGCAGCCATGGTGGGATGAAAGCAGCAATAGACAAGAGGGAAACAAATGAAAGCACTTGAAAAACTCTAGTCCCAAAAACACTTTTTAAAAGCTTTATTTACAAAAGCAGGTGTGAATTTGAACCTCTCCTGGGGGATCCATACAGTCCTGAAGAACTGGGTTGCCCACAAAGACCTCTTTCCTCCCTGTCACTGTGCTATGCGGCCATGCAAAAGCATGGGAGATCACCTTTTTAGGTGGGTCAGGATATCTGATGTGATACATCTGATGAGAAGAGCCAACTCATCAGAAAAGTCCCTGATGCTGGGAAAGACTGAAGGCCAAAGGAGAAGAGGGCGTCAGAGGTTGAGATGGTTGAATAGCATCACTGACTCAAGGGACATGAACTTGGGCAAACTCTGGGAGGTAGTGAGGGACAGAGTGGCCTGTTGTGCTGCAGTGCATGGGGTCACAAAGAGTCGGACACGACTTAGTGACTCAACAACAGGATATCTGAAAGGTCTGATCTGTTTTGCACAAGTCAAAAGAAGCAAAACAGAATTTGCTTCTTCAGTTGTTCTATGTGCTCTTCATAGATGGCAAACATATTTTCCAAACTTAACGTGAATAATATTTTTTGAGTTTTTTGAGGAAAACAACTAAATCAAGAATGAACATAATGTTTTCTAGTTGATTTCAGTAGTACTTTACCCTAATCGGAAATTATGTGCATAACTGCAGGTAGTCAGAAGGTAAACTGCAGGTAATACCTTCATAGTATTTTGCCCCTGTCTTTTAGATAACTTTATTTTCCCTTATTCTTATTCTATTTTCAATTAAGCTTAACAAGGAAGAATAATTTGGGAGAAAAATAAAAATCATGAACTCTACTTTTTTATTTTCAATTTAGAAATACCATCTGTACAATGTTTTCACCCAGAACAAATACATTTTTAAAATAATTAATTAATCCTGAAAGGAAAGACAGTGGAACAATAAGTAACTATGATTGTGTGGCAAGTTGACATTTAAAAGATTTAAATTTAAAATTATATTTTTGAAAGGATATTATTTCTTTACTGTGTTAATTGAACTACTTCCAAGGAACAGCTCAAAGAAGAGTCAAATTAAGTTTATCAATGTTTTCTAAAATATCCATGAATGTTATTAACTCTCTTTCCTTGTAATAGGTACAACCACACTTACAACAGACATAAGCCAGCAACTATTCAATCTTGCTCTCTCTTAACAGATCAACAATGAATTAGGGCTCTTCTGCTGGCTCAGTTCAGTTCAGTTCAGTTGCTCAGTCGTGTCCGACTCTTTGCGACCCCATGAATCAGCACGCCAGGCCTCCCTGTCCATGACCATCTCCCGGAGTTCACTCAGACTCACGTCCATCGAGTCGGTCATGCCATCCAGTCATCTCATCTGCTGTTGCCCCCTTTTCCTTCTGCCCCCAATCCCTCCCAGCATCAGAGTCTTTTCCAATGAGTCAACTCTTCGCATGAGGTGGCCAAAGTACTGGAGTTTCAGCTTTAGCATCATTCCTTCCAAAGAAATCCCAGGGCTGATCTTCAGAATGGACTGGTTGGATCTCCTTGCAGTCCAAGGGACTCTCAAGAGTCTTCTCCAACACCACCATTCAAAAGCATCAATTCTTCGGTGCTCAGCCTTCTTCACAGTCCAACTCTCGCATCCATACATGACCACTGGAAAAACCATAGCCTTGACTAGACAGAACTTTGTTGGCAAAGTAATGTCTCTGCTTTTCAATATGCTATCTAGGTTGGTCATAACTTTCCTTCCAGGAGCAAGCATCTTATAATTTCATGGCTGCAGTCACCATCTGCAGTGATTTTGGAGCCCCCCAAAATAAAGTCTGACACTGTTTCCACTGTTTCCCCATCTATTTCCCATGAAGTGATGGGACCAAATGCCGTGATCTTAGTTTTCTGAATGTTGACCTTTAAGGCAACTTTTTCACTCTCCTCTCTCACTTTCATCAAGAGGCTTTTTAGTTCCCCTTCACTTTCTGCCATAAGGGTGGTGTCATCTGCATATCTGAGGTGACTGATATTTCTCCTGGAAATCTTGATTCTAGCTTGTGCTTCTTCCAGCCCAGTGTTTCTCATGATGTACTCTGCATATAAGTTAAATAAGCAGGGTGACAGTATACAACCTTGACATGTTCCTTTTCCTATTTGGAACCTCAGTGATAAAGAATCTGCCTGCCAGTGCAGGAGACCTGGGTTTAATTCCTGGGTTGGAAGATCCCCTGGAGAAGGAAATGGCAACCCACTCCAGCATTCTTGCCTGGGAAATCCTATGGACAGAGGAACCTGGTGGGCTACAGTGCATGGGGTCACAAAGAGTCAGACACAACTGAGCAACCTAAGAACAGAAATTCAGAAAATAAACAAGAATTACAAGTATACATTGATTTGATAACCCACTGCTGCTGCTGCTGCTGCTAAGTCGCTTCAGTCGTATCCAACTCTGTGTGAACCCAGAGACGGCAGCCCACGAGGCTCCCCTGTCCCTGGGATTCTCCAGGCAAGAACACTGGAGTGGGTTGCCATTTCCTTCTCCAATGCAGGAAAGTGAAAAGTGAAAGTGAAGTCGCTCAGTAGTGTCCCAACTCCTAGTGACCCCATGGACTGCAGCCCACCAGGCTCCTCCGTCCATGGGATTTGCCAGGCAAGAGTACTGGAGTGGGTTGCCATTGCCTTCTCCCAGCAGGAGACAATTCCATAAAATCTATTTGGAGATCATTCTTTTCACAAACCACAGTAAAAATTCTTCCAAAATTATATAAGTTACACAAGAAGAATGGATGGCCATATTTTCCATTTTCCTAGAAAATTTTTAGTGTTTGATAGGCCAGCCAACAGAGATATTTCATGGAGGATTTTGGCAAGGGTCTAATTAAGTTTTTCTGGGGCTATCAGTTGACTGTTCTGGATTTTCCCCATCATCATCATTAACTTTTTAAACTGATTTTTTTGTGTGATATTTTGTACACTTGCAAAGGAAATAATAAGCTCTCCATAGGTATGTCTTCCAATTTTACAAAGCATTTAAATTAACCAGCATATTTAGCTGTTGATCTACTAAAGAATTTCCTGTAGCTTTTATCACTTCAGTTTGGTTCAGTTGCTCAGTCACGTCCAGCTCTTTGTGACCCCATGAACCGCAGCACGCCAGGCCTCTCTGTCCATCACCAACTCCCAGAGTCCACCCAAACTCATGACCATTGAGTCAGTGATGCCATCCAACCATCTCATCCTCTGCTGTCCCCTTCTCCTCCTGCCCTCAATCTTTCCCAGCATCAGAGTCTTTTCAAATGAATCAGCTCTTCACATCAGGTGGCCAAAGTATTGGAGTTTCAGCTTCAACATCAGTCCTTCCAATGAACACCCAGGACTGATCTCCTTTAGGATGGACTGGTTGAATCACTTTTATAGTAATGTTTAAAATTTATGAATTTGTTTACTTTTTAAAGAGTCAAAAGAGGAGCTAAAAATAAAAACCTCTTTGATTCCTTAGCATCCCAAAGTCATGAATTATTCCAAAATTATCAGTGTATATGTTTAGCCTTACTACTTAACACATTAATATGCTTTACAGAGTGACACAAGTTTGGCTAAATTAAACAAAATATGCTTTTCATGAAGAACTGGACACTATAAGAAAGTATAGAATAGTTATTGTACATTTACTATTACTGCCTTTTTCATTTTTCTAGCAGTGGTGGTTTAGACACTAAGTCGTGTCTGACTCTTATGACCCCAAGGACTGTATAGCCTGCTAGTTTCCTCCGTCCATGTGATTTCCCAGGCAAGAATACTGGAGCGGGTTGCCATTTCCTTCTCCACATTTTTATAGTAAGCCCTGTCAGTAAATAATATTAATTTAGGATCGGGTAAAGGAAGCTTCAAAAGCTCTGTTTTGTGACTGAACACAAATTGAACAAACATAGTCATAACATTCTCTTTCATTGGATAAGATTAGTAAGATTGGTTGTTACACTAGTTATGTGAAAACAGTTAAACAGTTATATGAAAAAGAAAAAGTAGAAGTATTTCATAATGCTGAAACAAAACTACTAGAAAGAAGCAGGTTAAATGATTCTAGGAACTCTTATATGCTGATATTAGTTCATGATCCCACCATCCAGAGTGGGAAAAACCTTTTGTAGCTTTCACATGACTTATCACATCTAAAATTCTAATTTAATTAGTCTACTTTTAGCATCCATCTACATTGGCTAGAATAAAATTCAAAAGGGTAGGCTCTCCACCTATTTTGTGCAATAATTATTCTAAACACCTAGGGCAGTTATTTGGCAAAGAATAGTAAGAACATTCAATAAGAATAAACTTTTCTTTCTGAATCATAGTAGTAAAAGGATAAAGTTTAAGAATTTTAGAAATTAGATATTAACTAGGGTGGGACTATGGGAAGTATTATTCAATTATTTTAGCTGCTGCTTTATGTTCTTGTCCTCTATGAAAAGGTAATTTGATGATAGAGGTCTGAAACAGATTTCTCTATGGAGTAATAATTCTTTTTGTAATCTGCACATAGAAGAACAGTTAATATATCTGTAAAACTAAATAACTTGAAAGAACAACAGAAAGTACAACATACTATTTCCTCATATCTTAATTTTCAGTTTTTTAAGAAAGGATCATAAAACCTGTGTGGCTATTTTTGTATTTTCTGACACTTGTTTCTCTCTTTTTAGTGATGAATAGAATATTATGTGATAAAGATAAGTATCTTCTAAAGCCTCTGGTATCTCCAAACTGAACATCTTCATTTTGTAGAAAAAGTAAACCAGAGAGATTTCTTGAGTTATTTACTGTCATAGAGCTAATTAAAATACTAAATTTCTTTTAATCATAAATTATATCATTATATATAATTCAAATGTTCAAATATATACTATCATATATTCTATTGTAGTGTTTTAGTATGCAGCTTAATTTTAGAATTCAATATTATTCTTTTCTGTTGTAGCAGGCAATTTTAAAAAAATTTTCCTGTTAAAAATGAAAAAAATCTTTGCTACTTTTTGAGAAGGAGGCCAATTATATTTTTTCATTTTCCTTAGAACAAAATGTAGACTTCCTGTTGTTGAGGTTGAATTACATAACTATTTATTTAATAATGACATATAAGAAGCTCTTAGAACAAAAAGGAATAAACAATTGAGAAAAGTTTTCTCTAGGCTATGATTGCTGCTACTGCTAAGTCACTTCAGTCGTGTCTGACTCTGTGCAACCCCATAGACGGCAGCCCACCAGGCTCCCCCGTCCCTGGGATTCTCCAGGCAAGAACACTGGAGTGGGTTGCCATTTCCTTCTCCAAAGCATGAAAGTGAAAAGTGAAAGTGAAGTCGCTCAGTTGTGTCCGACTCCTAGTGACCCCATGGACTGCAGCCTACCAGGCTCCTCCGTCCATGGGGTTTGCCAGGCAAGAGTACTAGAGTGGGTTGATTAGATTTTTCTTATTCATATTTTATATATAGGATATGTATGACAATAGCACAAAGAAATGAAGAGTGAAATATGAATCAAGATCTGTTTTTGATGTTTACTGACTTATGTGTTTCTTTTGTTTAGGACTTAATATTTTAAGAAGATTAAAAAAAAAAGTCTGCTATAATTCCCAGTTTAACCATTAATGACTGTTTAGTAAATAAAGAAAATGACTAAAATCTTTCAAGTAAAAAAATTCACCAGTCTTGCTTCCTGAGTAATTTTTAATATCTTTTTCTTGGTTTAATTAAATTATTTGACATCAGACATTTAAAATATATTATGCTTTAAGAAGGACTCCCCTGGTGGCTCAGATGGTAAAGAATCTGTCTATAATGTGGGAGACCTGGGTTTGATTCCTGGTTTGGGAAGATCCCTGGAGGAGGGCATGGCAACCTACTCCAGTGTTCTTGCCTGGAGAATCCCCATGAACAGAGCACCTGGTGGGCTATAGTCCATGGGGTCACCAGAAGTCAGACACAACTGAATAACTAAGCACAGCACAGAGAAAAGTTTAGCAATTTTAAAAGAGAAAGAATAATCTTGTACTTTAAATGTAAGTTTATTTTCTCCTCTGCTATTCTGAGGTAGAATTCTTCTCCAGTAAATACATGTTTTATCACAGAATGTATTTAGAATTTGGATAACTTAAAGTGCATATGATACAATTTACTTCTTCCTCTTTTTCTTATTACCATGAAACTGAAAATTTTACTTCATAAAAGGAGAGATACTTTATACATTTTATAGTCTGCATTTCACAACTGCTCTCATAAATCGATCAAACATGAATTGCCTTTAAGTTATCTCCTGTTCTTAGCATGATTACACTAAATACATTAAAACAATGAATTCTCATATTAAATATGCAGACAGCTTGTAAGACCTTGATAGAAGACAATTTGGGGTTCCCTGATAGCTCAGTTGGTAAAGAATCCACCTGCAATGCAGGAGACCCTGGTTCGATCCCTGGGTTGGAAAGATCCCGTGGAGAAGGGAAAGGCTATCCACTCCAGTATTCTGGCTGGGAGAATTCCATGGACTTATTGTCCATGTGGTCATGAAGAGTCAAACACAACTGAGTGACTTCACTAGACTAGTGATGGAAAGAGTTGCCTTTGCCTCAACTGATTAATATTCAGGCTAATACTGCTTTGTATGTTTATACCAAGCTCCCTTGAGAACCCTGGTACCTTTCTGTGACCAGTGTTAGGGAACTGCAGCTGCTTCTTATTGAAACAAACTCAATTACAAAGTTTCATGGTATACAGCCTATGATTTTTAGAGTAAAAATATAATTTGTTAGCTTTAAATATTTTATTCTCAGGAGGCCTTAAAAATACTTCAGGAAAGATTACAGTTACTAGGAACTTCATTATTTGATACATATCTTTGGGAAAATAAACATTGATCCAGTTTCAAATAATAAATAATCGTTTGGGGGAAAGTTTGCCACATCCTTTTGGGAAAGCCTGCTTATAAGCCTTTAGAGGATAGACCCTCGTGATTCAAGCTTTTCACATTTTCTTGCCAACATACTTAGTCTTATATGCTTTATTTGACAGTGCTTCAATTCCCCATTTTATATCCTGAATTGTTTCCCAAAATACTGTTGTTACTCTTGTTGCTTTTCCCCAAGAGCTTAGAGGAAAAGCTTAAATGCCCTAGCAGCACATTTGGAATATGCAGGATAAGAACAGATTATATCATTGCTAACCTCTGTGCCCAATGTCTCTATACTACTTGTTTTTTTCTGTTCATACAGTAATAAAATCTTTCCCCATGACTTCCTAACTAATATAAGTTGATGCCCTCCAGTTTCAGTTTCCTGAAAAGTTATACTTACAAGGAAATCAACTCAGCTTTAAAGTTTGCAGGTTAGAAGGTTGAGGGTAACGGCGAAATTTAAAAAGCAACATGAATAACCAACTAATCCTCCAGGATCTAAAAAGCAAACCAATAAATCGCTGTTAAGATTCAGATGAAACAATTTCATCTTCAGACAACCGTTTAGAAACCTTCAAAATAGAGCCCCAAACTGCAGTCAGCTTCTAGACCAGGTTGTGAATTTGTCAAAGCCCAGTTTTAGTGCATTCTCATTGCCAGTGCTTCACAGCCCCCTTTCCCCAGCCCACTGTTCACAGACTAATCCCCAGTTGTCCAGAACTTTCCATGTGATATCCACCTCATTCTTTTTCTTTTTGGCCCAGTGCCATGAGCTAATGTTTCCAGAATTTATCACATCAGGATTTATCAGGCCCGTGTTTTGTTCTCTCAGGATCTTTTCATGATAAATTAGCAAGTCGTACTGGGAAATTCATCTACACTGAGCTGTAAAGGGAAAGCAATTTCATTATGTCCTGTGGCTAGCAGATAAAATATTTGTAGTTTAAAGGGTATTATGAGATTCACAATACCTTAAACTAGTAGTCTTCAAATATTTATCTTTTTAAAATGATCATCATCTAGTGATCAAACCGTGTTTTCAAATAAAATTTTCTATAAAATAGGTACAAGTGAAAACACTCCCATTCAAGTAGGGGATAGGACAGGGATACTCCATTTTCTCCTCTTTCCTGCTCTCTGAGTGGCCTCAGAGCATCTCTGAGGAATTTCTGCCGTTCCACAAACACAGCCTGCAAATGATCCTATTAATGCAGGGGGATAACTGCTTGTAAGAATGTCAGGTACATGTCTAGCACTTTGAAATCAGTGGTTTTTAACAGGACTGATTCTGCTCGCCATGGGGACTTTGGAAAATATCTGAACACAGTTGTCATAACTGGGAGAGGAAGGAAGCAGGTGCTACCGGCATCTAGTGGGCAGCAGACAGGACGTTGTTAAACATCCTACAATGTTCCAGCCTAAAATGTCACAATAGTACTGAGATTGAGAACGCCTGCTCACAGAGAGTAGGGCACCAGAAGCTGCTGGGAGTTGGGGGAGGAAACAGGGACTATAGGGGAGGAGGGAAGACTGATTCCAGTTCCTGGAATCAGAGACTTACCTAATGAGCAACCTAGGCTTGCTCAGGGTTGGGGAAGGTAGAGAAGGCAGAAACTTTGCAAAATTGTGGGATTTAAAACTTGGTTATATTTTCAGGGTAACTTGCATTTGACAGCAGCTAGATCCAAACAAAAAGGCTTAGCACTTAGCTAGCAAAAATATTAAATAGAAATTTACTATGTGACTAATAACCACCATGAGTTGCCTCATGAACTCCAAAGTTGAGGGCTTCCTGCCTGTGGTGCAGGAGGAACCGGCTGCGTCTGGAGGTGACCCTGGTCCACTCAGTCTCCAGGGAGCAGAGCTGAGCCAGGTGCATGAACAGGGCTTCCTGGGGTCCAGCGCCCCCCACCTTTCTTCCTCCGGTGTAATGTCTACTGCATCTGCTCCTGAGCCGTGAGAATGGGAAAAGGTTCTCCGGGGAAAATCCCATCCTCCTTCAACCATCCTGTGCAGAAGGCAGGTGCCTCTGTGTCCCACATCCTCACACCAAGGAAACGCTCTCTCATCTAGACGCCTCCCGCCGGGGCCCATCCTGACCTCTGACCTGGTCACTACCCCGTGTTGTTCCTCAAAAAGAGATCACTTAGAATATTTAAAAGATAAATAAAATATTTCATTACAAGTGTTAACCCGGTTAAGCGCGCTTTTGCTCGCTTCCCATCTCCTGAATAGGCTTCATTTAAAGGCCCCAGAGGCACCAAGTGACAGTTTTACGCGGGTCATCAGTTCGAAAGCTCTGGAGAGTCTAAGAGAAAACATACAGTGAGTCCCCCACCCCACCCCCGCCGTCATTATATAGAAAAGAGACAGAAAGGAAATCCTCCTCACCCGGGGGCCCCTTTTGTGTTGTTCCTGCCAACGCAGCAGCCCTCCCGCTATATAGACCGCGCGCCAGCCGCACCGCACTGAACTCCATCCCCGCGTCCAGCAGCCATGGGGAAGGTGAGCCCCGCGCCGGCGGGAGGGGCCCGCAGCCCGGCTGGAGGCCAGGCCTCTGAGCCTCTCCTTCCCTTCCTTGCAGATCACCTTCTACGAGGACCGGGGCTTCCAGGGCCGCCACTATGAGTGCAGCAGCGACCACTCCAACCTGCAGCCTTACCTGGGCCGCTGCAACTCCATCCGCGTGGACAGCGGCTGCTGGATGATCTATGAGCAGCCCAACTTCCAGGGCCCCCAGTACTTCCTGCGGAGGGGCGACTACCCCGACTACCAGCAGTGGATGGGCCTCAGCGACTCGGTCCGCTCCTGCCGCCTCATCCCCCACGTGAGTCCGGTCCCCCTGGGCCTGCCGTGGCCTCGGGTCAGCTGTGGTCAGGCTGTAGGATGGTGGCCTTCCTTTGCTGGTCCTAACCGGATTCTCTTTTCCTTTTTAATCTCTCTTAATTGAGAATGCAATGCTCTTAATTGAGATTGCATTTTCCTTTGCTAATATAAACTCACCTCTACTGGGGAAAAGTGGCATGGGATCTGTTCAGAGTGTCTGTGTGCCACAGGTGATGAACTCCTCACACTCAGGTGGTACTTGGGCTAGTCCCTGGGCTATTTGTCTCTTTCCTCACCTGTAAAATGGGGCTACTAGGGCGGCTAATTCATAGAGCTGTGATGAGGCGGATAGGAGATTGCCTGGTACCTGGCAAGCCACCCTTCCCCCTCCAGAGATTGACTACTTTGAACATCCAGGGTCGCTCAAGTCCTGCTTTTTGATTCGTCAAAACAACTAACCAGCAATGTGATTCCAGTAGCCCCTGCAAAGCCATTGCTATCCAAATAAAGCCCAAACAGCCCGGAATTCCACAGTTAGGGATGCTGTAATTTGACTGTGACCCAGTCCTGTGGAAAATGTACCGCTTTGGGTAAGTTTGAAAGCCCCTCAGAGGGTTTAATGCCTTGATAGGACCCAGACTGGCATTAGGAGCCTGGAAATCTCAGCTTCCACCTTCCAGTGCTGACTCTTCTGATTACAGCCTGAAAGCTCTAGTCATTAGTTTCTCATAAAAGAAGACAACATGGTGTGTGTCAGGCGGTTGTGAAGATCAGATTAGGCAACGGACATGTGAACCCTTTGCAAACCATGGGAGATGCCTTATTAGCAGTTTTTATGCCTCAGAATGAATTGCTTATGAGGACCTTTGCTAAGGAGGGTTTGATGGTGGAAGAAGGAAAACTGAATATGTACATGCCAGGAAGAAACAAGCAGATAAAAGCACAAGTGCTTAGAAGAGACAGACAGGATTCACCCAGGACTAACAGCAGCCTCCCTTCCATTTTCCTAAAGGTCTATAACCTATCCATCTAGGCAGGAATTATTTTGACAGATCACACATTAGAGCTGAGAAATGAAACTTAACTGTTAACAATGGCTCTTGCTTTTCAGGACTTCAGAATAGCAGGACTCAAAGCAGAAAGGCAGAAATTAGATGTCTGGGCTGAATAGTCATCATTCTGTGCCTTACTTACTCTGGGGAAAGGAATTCTGCTTCCTCTCTCCCCAGCCTCTTCCAATGCTACTGAGATCCAAAATAATGCCTTTTGCAAGGGATATATTTGCTTTTTTACTTTAACATCTAATTATTTTATATCCTCCAAGGGGACTCCAGACCACCAGAAATCTATCAAGGAAAGAACAAAAAATTATATATAAAAACTGTTACTTAAGAGTAGTACTATGTAGGCACTAAATATGGTTCATGTAGTTTGTGGCCCTGGAAATCTCTAGGGAGAACCATGCATATCTTGATCTATGTGAATAGCACTCCCTTCAGTTCTGCAGTTTGCATTCTACCCTGTGGCACACAGTGGCTCTGGTGTTGCCTGTCTTTTAAACTTGTCATCTCTGATGTAAACAAGATTTTGTAGATGCCCATTCCCCCAGGGCTGTGAGTGATTAGTGGCTAAGGACTAGGTTCTCTGACTTCTCCCATGTGCCGATTGCTGAACCCACAGACTGGTTCCCACCGGCTGAGGATCTATGAGCGAGAGGACTACCGAGGCCAGATGGTGGAAATCACAGAGGACTGCTCCTCACTCCACGACCGCTTCCACTTCAGTGAGATCCACTCCTTCAATGTGCTGGAGGGCTGGTGGGTCCTCTACGAGATGCCCAACTACCGGGGGCGGCAGTACCTGCTGCGGCCGGGGGATTACAGGCGCTACCACGACTGGGGGGCTACAAGTGCCCGAGTAGGCTCCTTGAGGAGGGCTGTGGATTTCTATTGAAATATTTTTACTCTACCCTTTTCTCCACATGAAAGTTAATAAAATATTTCTTGTGTGCTTGATGCAATAATGCGTTTCTCTCTTCCTTTCAAGCTCCTTGAAAGGGCTCAACAAAAAGAAAGCTGGGAATGATGCAAATTTTCTTACAAGTATCAGCGGGAAAGGTGATGCAGAGTTGCAGTAAAGAGGACAGGCTCAGGACAGAATGCCTGGTGCCACAACCACTAAAGAGCTTTAGTTGATCAACAAGTTGCTCAACATTTCTGTGCCTCAGTTTCCTAATTTGCAAAACTTGGTGTAATGATACTCTTCATTTCTTAAGTTTGTGGGGTGGACTAAATAAGTTCTTATTTTAAAATCCTTGACACATTTCAGCTTTGCATATAGTAGTTTTTAGGAAACTTCTGCAAGCTTGCTGGTGAAACATCTGGTCATCTTCTTAGTACTCTTTCCTTAGTAGAACTCCCTTTTGGAGACCACAAGTAAGATGGCTATGTGCAATTGCATCAGAGGAAGACAGAGTTAGATAGAGATAGATGTGTCTAACACATCTTTGGTATAAATATATGTGACTACCAGAATAGTTTAATTAATATATATGTATCCAGAGCACAAGGATAAGAACTAAGCGCTACCTAATGAACAGCCCAACAGTCTCTTCCAAACCTTTTTCTACTTAGGCGGGATACAAAACATTCAGATAGTGTGCACTGATAAAAATAAGCACAGAGGGACAGAAGTAAAGGCACAAGGCACATGATCAGGAAAATTACTTGCAACCATGCAAAGTTCTTGAATCTACCATTGGCTAGGCTGATATTGTCCCCATACTTGGATCAATTTTCATTACCTCTTGCTCATGAATCAGCATTTGATAATAATCATAGCACTAAGGATGAAACAGGGGGACTGATCATTTAATTGAATTCAAAATTTCTTTGCAGGAAGATAAAGTTTATCAAATGTAATCTATGTAGGTATTCTATTATCTACTGAATTTTCTTCAGTTGAAAATACTAGACTTCTTGATTTCAGATGCTGACACATAATTGAGAAAAAAAAAAAATTACTTCCCAGCTTAAGGGTTTGACTTAATTTTGAAAATGGCAACCTCTTATTGAAATAAGTTCTTGGTGAGTTGAGTGGCCATGATTAGCAAAGAACTACTGCAAATCATTTTTTTACTTGAAAATATCTAGCAGTTAAGAAATAAGTTGTTCCCGAAATCCTAAATATAGTAGTCAAATTATGTAACAGTTTACTTTCCTAACACACATGCACATTACAAGATATTTGAAGAAGCTCTAAGGATATTCAGATCTGTGCTAAGACAGTAGTCACTATCATATGACTCTATTTGGCTAGACTTCATCTGGCTAAGTCCAGATTTCAAAGACTTAGTAGGGAAATAAGAATGCAAAATATCTGAATATTTTTCCAATTCATTTAATGTTGAAATGATAATATTTTGGATATATTAGATTTAATAAAATCTGTTATTAAAGTTGATTTTACTTGTTTGATTTAACTGTTTCAGAAAAGTTACATTTATGCCTCTTACTATAATTCTGTTGATCAGACTTTCAGGCTAAAAAGATGAGTTGTAATTTGTTTTCAGATACAACTCAACCTGAAACTTGAGTTACATGAAAACCTCACAGTTAGGAGATGGCAGAGAACATGGTTAAGCTTTACATAGTCATTGAATATCCACTGCCTTATGAGGAGATACACAATGAAATTATAATATCCACCTATCACTGACTGAGGGAGTGGGAGAGTGGGCCCTCATTTTGTCTTATCATAGGTTTGTTCCATTAACTACATTGAATTGAAGTTTCAGCAACAAATGAGAATGATCCTACCTTCTACAGATAAAAGTCCCCTCTTTCCACAGCTAATTTTCCTTCCTTTCCCTCTCCCTGTCCAGGATGGCCCTTCAATTATAGCATTTTCTTTCTGGAAGCTGCCATGGTTGCCTCCCTAAAGTTTTTCAAACACTGTTGACAATGTTATAGATTTTATAAAGAGCTTGAAAAATAACTGGCTAAAAATAATCATCTTTGACCCTTTAACTACTCTGGCCAAATCAATGCATTAACCATTGTGGAGCAAGATCGCATGCTACTATTTAGGAGAACAACCAGTTTTTTAAGAGTTATAATGATGAGAAAAAGACAGCCAACTGCTAAAGAGATTTTAAAAATGGTAAGTACATGGAAAGTGAGAAAGAATAGTTGAACATTCTAGAAGCCACGTCATCCAGTACTGGAATATCAAGAGGAATTAGAGCTGAATAGAGGTGGTACAAGGCTGTGGTCCATGTGATTGGTTTGATTAGTTTTCTGTGACTGTGGTTTTCATTCTGTCTGCCCTCTGATGGAGAAGGATAGAGCTTATGGAAGCTTCCTGATGGGAGAGACTGACTGTGGGGGAAATTGGGTCTTGTTCTGATGGGCGGGACCATGCTCAGTAAATCTTTAACCCAATTTTCTGTTGATGGGTGGGGTTGGGTTCCCTCCCTGTTGTTTGACCTGAGACCTGGGCTGCAGCATGCCTCCCCTGATTCAGTGGCATTCTTTGGAAGATACCATGGCTGTGTTCATAATCCCTATGGTCTTTGTGTGCATGATCTCCAAGTGGGCGCCTCCTCCGACCATCAGAATAATTATCTGAATAATAATATTTGGAACCAGAGTCTCCATTTTAGGAAATAAAGTTAACTTTTGTTAAAAATGACTGAGAAGAGCCATATTCCCTAGGGACATATGCTAGCCTCCCGGCAAGGTAAGAAAGTGCAGATAATCTGTTGCTTTCTCTTCTCATTACTTCATGAGGTGTTCTTTGAATTGAAGTTCTAAGGAAACTATGGTTTCTTGAAACTATTCCATCTCCAGAAGCTGAAAAGGCATTAGTGCTTGAATTTGGAAGACAGTATCAGTTTGTCTTGGAATTGTTGGGCCATGCTGGATAAATGCGGAGAAGGCAATGGCACCCCACTCCAGTACTCCTGCCTGGAAAATCCCATGGATGGAGGAGCCTGGTGGGCTGCAGTCCATGGGGTCGCTAGGAGTTGGACATGACTGAGAGACTTCACTTTCACTTTTCACTTTCATGCATTGGAGAAGGAAATGGAAACCCACTCCAGTGTTCTTGCCAGGAGAATCCCAGGGATGGGGGAGCCTGGTGGGCCGCCGTCTATGGGGTCGCACAGAGTCGGACACGACTGAAGTGACTTAGCAGCAGCAACAGCTGGATAAATGACGGCACAAGATTCCACAGCAGAGGTGATGTCTCCTTCTTCACCTACTTCCCCTGTACTTTGGCCAGTTTGGACACTTTGTTTTTGGTTTTCTTTCGGGAAAGAAAACAACCTTGACCATGAGGCCCCAGACTCTCATAGAGTTGGATACAACTGAGTGACTGAACTGAACTGAACTGAAGAGGTGGTACAATTCTGTTTTTTAAAAGGTTATATATTGTGCATAGAATTCAGATTGCAAATGTTCAGCAAGAGGACACCAGTTCTCATTCATACACAGGAGGTTTGTTTTTTTTTTACCATCTATTTGTTTACTCTACTTTTTCAATAATTGGAAAAAATCAGATAAGGTGGAGTTTAATTTATTAATCCCTGAAATTTAAAGAATGTATATATGGTCCTGGAGGAAGGGTAAGAAAACAAGAGGGATCCTAGGTTTTTCCTTCCTTATTAATGGTCCTGATGAGAGGATAAAAGGCAGGAAGGCTAGAGATCTTCAAATGGAAGAAATAGGCTGCAAGTGTCAGACATTTTTTATCTCTCTCATAAGCAGCAGGAAGAAACAAACTACAAGTGTCAGATTTTTTCCCCTTTTCTATACAAATTTAAAAGGAGGTTTCTCTTAAAATTCTGTGTTTCCATGACGACATCTGGTTCCACCTGAACTTAACTTTTCTCAAATCTTGAACTAACCAACGCATTTTTCTTATGGAAATGTTTTTCTTAAGCTATGTTACTGAACTATGTATTTACCCCAGACTCTTTCTTCAAGTCCTTTGCCTAAGACTCAGAACCTATGTTTTACTCATGCAAATATTCTAAGCTACATTTCCTTTATCTAATTAGCAGCCTGCTAGTAGCTTATACCACTTCCTGCTAAAGACTAGCAGGGGAGCACTCTTTTCTGCCCCCTTTTGATATCTATGTCAGAAGCTTTCTCTAACTCTTTTATACTTTACTAAAACTTTATTACACAAATGCTCTGAGTGATCAAGCCTCATCACTGGTCCCGGATTGAATCCCTTTCCTCTGGAGGCCAAGAATCCCGTCATCTTTCATGGTTCAGCAACAACCTTTCACTGACACATCCACAGGCTTTTTCTAGGTATAAAGAATAAATTCTTCCTCCAAATATGTGTGTGTTTAGGTATGGGATAACAATTTTGCATTTTATTTATGTTGTTGCTGCTGTTCAGTTGCTAAGTCATGTCTGACTCTTTGCAACCCCACAGACTGTAGCATGCTAGGCTTCTCCGTCCATTGTCTCCCAGAGTTTGCTCAAACTCATGTCCATTGAGTTGGTGATGCTATCTAACTATCTCATCCTCTGCCACTGCCTTTTTCCTTTGCCTTTAATCTTTCCCAGCATCAGGGTCTTTTCCAGTGAGTCAGCTCTTCCCAATAGGTAGCCAAAGTATTGGCACATCAGCTTCAACATCAACCCTTTCAATGAATGTTCAGGGTTAATTTCCTTTAGGATGGACTGGTTGGATACCCTTGTTGTCCAAGCGACTCTCAAGAGTCTTCTCTAGCACCACAATTCAAAAGCATCAATTCTTTGGCACATAGCCTTCTTTATGGTCCAACACTCACATCAGGACACGACTACTGGAAAAACCATAGCTTTGACTATATGGACCTTTGTTGGCAAAGTGATGTCTCTGCTTTTTAATATGCTGTCTAGGTTTGTAATGTGTGACTTCCCTGGTGGTCAGATGGTAAAGTATTTGCCCACAATGCGGGAGACCCAGGTTTGATCCTTGGGTTGGGAAGATCCTCTGGAGAAGGAAATGGCAGCCCACTCCAGTACTCTTGCCTGGAAAAATGGAGGAGCATGGATGGAGGAGCATGGTAGGCTATAGTCCATGGGTTGCAAAGAGTCGGACACGACTGAGCAACTGAACTGAACTGAACTGGAACTTGCCTGGCACCTCTGGGTGTGTCATTTAGCTTGCAGATTGAGGATCAAGGTTTAGTTGAATTTGACTAGTCATCTTAGGCCCATTTGATTTTAATCAGTTTATGTTATGTCCTTGGGCTATGTCATTCTTTCAAAAGTTGTGCCCTTCCCCCTTCCCTCCTGTTTCTTGCTCTTTTCCTGAGCCCCATCTGGGCCCACAATGTTGCCTCTACAATCTTCAGGGGGACAACCAGAAAATAGCTGGTTCTTGGGAGGGAAATACTGTATAATACCCAATCCCCCTAGATATTCAGGCCTTCATCTTCCGCAATTCCTACAACTTGTGCAACAACAGCATTTCTCAGTGAACCCGCTAGGGCAGATGACAGGCACACAATGCCTGCTAGAAGTCCATCTATTGGTGGCATCCTTTCAAGGGCAATTGGGCTTCCAGGGATAATGTTTGCCACTTTGGGAGTTAGCCCTGCAGGCTATTTGTGCCCAAACCCTTGCTACCTTTCTCCTAAAGTTACAAACATACCTACCCCTGGATCAAGTCTCCACTCTACTTTTATGGAACATCTGGTCTGTTGCCTCTTCTCAATTTGTTCTTAAGCCACTTACTAATTCCTGCAACCAGGACCCTGCCCTCTTATAGGCAACATTGTTCCACCTCACTTATTATTAAAATACTCTTAAGGCCCCTAACAGGACCAGATAACCCACTCCTTTGTCATTACTTCAGTTATTACCTAGGGCATGACAATAGAGTGGATCTATGACAATGAAATGTTTACCACTGGAGACATCCTAAGCTGCTCTTATGAAAGACTAGGGGAGGAAATCAGTGACTTACCTTCCCTCAGAGCGATAAGAGGATAAGGCTTATGTCTATTTCCAGGTTCCCAGTCTCAGGGCATAGACTTGAATTACTTTAAATCATGGTATCTATTCCCATCTGCAGTGGACAAACCAGCAATAAGTTAAGATTACAACCTCTTATTCCTACCCAGTACATTGGGGACACCCAACTCCAGCCTGGGGATCCCAGAGAGTCAACCTGCCTTGACCTGCCCAGGGATCTGGTCCTCAGAAGGTTGTCACACCTGAATCTGTTCAGGGATCCACCAGTCCAGGGGTCCCAGGAGGTCAACATGCCTCAACCTGTCCAGGGACCCAATTCTCAGGAGGCCAACCTGCCTCAATCTGCCC
This sequence comes from Capricornis sumatraensis, assembly GCF_032405125.1. Taxonomy (NCBI): domain Eukaryota; kingdom Metazoa; phylum Chordata; class Mammalia; order Artiodactyla; family Bovidae; genus Capricornis; species Capricornis sumatraensis. Next base: position 141,580,686 of record NC_091071.1, read on the forward strand.
AGGGATTTGATCTCCAGGAGGCTGTCATGCTGCAGCCTGCCTGGGGACCTGCACGCTGACCCAGGGACTCCTGGATCTCAGATTGCAAGAGTACTGGCTAGAATAAGCTTCAGAACGACTCACCCCTAAGTCCACCCATGGAATTAGAAAGAAGCCCATTAGTGGTGGGACTGCACCCGGTCTCAGCAATAACTCAGGAGTCCAGTGGAAAGTCTGAAAGAGGCCCTCCAAAAGTTCACCAATCTGGACTTACACTCTTACGAGGGACAGGTGATTTTAAAGGACAAATCTCTGCCCCAGTGTGCATCAGACATCAGGATAAAGCTACAACAGCTACAGCAGCAGGATCCTGATGCCTCTTTTGATAAGATGGTCCAGACAGCCACCAATATCTTTTATAACAGAGAACAGGAGATGGAAGCCAAGGCCCAGGAAAGGGAGAAAAGGAAAGAGACAAGGCATGCCCAGATGCTGGGTGCCCTCCAGGGAAGCCCTATGGCAAACCCCGAGTCCTTAAAAGACAAGGCACAAGGCAAATGCCTAATCTGTAGACAGGTGGGACATTAGGCCAAAAAGGGTCCAAAATGTGACAAGTCTCCTAAAATGGCTTGCTACAAATGCCATCAATTAGGACATTGGGCAGCACTCTACCCTCAGTACCCAAGAGCCTCAAGGTCAAGCACCAAGCCTTCCCTCAGGGTGGTTCAACAGGACTGAAGCAGCCTGTTCCAGCCAGCCTGCCTGTCACAGATAACCATCATGAGGCTGGAGCCAAGGGTGTCACTGGATGTGGTAGATAGGTCCAAGAATTTCTCGGTTGACACAGGGGGTACCTACTCTGTCCTGACCTCCTACTTTGGAGACTTCTCCTCCCAAACCTGTGCTATTTTGGGTGCTACAGGAAAACAATTACAAAAATATTCACCCAAGCACTTCTTTGTTACTGGGATGGACAAATATTTTCCCACCAGTTTTTGGTCATCCCTGAGTGTCCTACTCCCTTATTGGGAAGAATCTTTCCCTACCTTCAAAATCTTACAGCTATTCCACTCCTGATAGAAGACACTTTAAAACTCTCTTGGGGCAAACTATTTTCACCAGCTACCAAGTGAAACAACTCCTGAATGGGAGAGACCACTTATGGATGTCTGATGAAAGGATCCTCAGATATCAAGTAGTGCTGATGGAAAATCCAGGCCTGACTATATCCCCTTGTGAAGTTCTTAACCCAGCTACCCTCCTGCCTACTCCTGAGGGCTCTCTCCCCTTTCACTCTTGCCTAGAAACCTTAGACCACTGGACAAAACCCCAAGAGGGGTTGTCAAAAGATCCTCTGACCAATCCTGAGGAAATCTGGTACATTGATGGAAGCAGCTTTGTCTTGGATGGAAAAAAGAAGAGCTGGATAATGCAATAGTATCCAATGTTGAGACCATGGAGGCTAAACCTTTGCCGCCAGGTACTTCAGTCCAAGTAGCTGAGCTCATAGCCCTGATTTAGCTTTAGAGCAGGGAGAAGGGAAAAGAGTGGCCATTTACACTGACTCCAAGTATGCCTTTCTGTGCTACTTGCACTTGCTGCTATTTGGAAAGAAAGAGGCCACTCGACCATCCGAGGGTCCCCAGTCTAATATGGTGATAAAATCCTAGGCTCTTGGAGGCAGTCCATCTGCCCACTGAAGTTTCAGTCTTCCACTGTAAAGGACACCAAAAAGGGGGCACAGAAGTGGTGCAAGGAAACGAAGCAGCCAATCAGGCAGCTAAGAGAGCAGCATTACAGAACCACGACCTAATAGGGGTGGCCACCCTACTTCCACAGACTAATTTGCCAGAAACTCCTGCATATTCTGAAGGTGAGACTCTTAAAGATAAGAGTGAGGGCTTTTAAGAAGATCATATGGGGTGGGTCCAAAAGGAGGGACTCCTTTTTCTTCCTGAGAATCTCCAATGGAAGTTAGTTAACTCCTTATATGCCATCACTCCCTTAGCGGAGAAGGCCCTCCAAAGATTACTAGAAAGATCCTTCAGAGGAACAGGCCTTGAAACAACTATAAGGCAAGTGGTCTCCTCTTGTCCCACTTGCCAGTTAAACAACCCCCATGGAGCTCGAAGTCCCCAGCTGGCCCTGGCCATCCAATGGCATGGGACCCACCCAGGAGAGGACTGGCAGATGGACTTCACCCACATTCTAGTTTCTCAAGGGTATAAATACCTACTAGTCATGATACATATATTCACAGGATGGATTGAAGGCTTTCCCACTCAGACAGAGAAGGCTGAGGAGGTGGTAAAAGAACTGCCCCGTGAGATTATTCCAATATTTGGTCTGCCCAGGTCATTACAAAGTGACAGTGGGACATCATTTACTTCTAAGGTCACCCAAGGGGTCTCTAAAGCACTGAGCATTACTTATTATCTCTGATGTGCCTGGAGGTCTCATCTTCAGGAAAAGTAGAAAGAGCCAACCAATTCTTAAAATTAGCGATAAAATAGATAACCCAGGAGATCTCCCTGGGATGGAAGGCGGCTTTACCAATAAATAGCTCTCCTTTGCACCCATACTGCCCCTAAGGAACAGCTTGGTCTTAGTCCTTATGAGATGCTATATGGGAGGCCTTTTGTTATGTCAATGGCCCCTTCCTAGACCCAGAGGCTCAGACCCTCTGGTCTTATACCATGGCCATTGGGCAATTCCAACAAGATATATCTTGTGGGATGTCAACCAGGACCCAAAATATTCTAAAGAGCCACCACTATATGCTCCAGGGACTCAAGTCCTAATTAAAGTCTGGAAAGATGGGTCCCCAAAGGCTCAACTCCAGCCCACATAGAAGGGCCCCTACCCTGTAATACTTTCTACCCCATAAGTCAGCCAAGGTACTAGGACACGACTCCTGGATTCACTACTCATGAGTCAAGCCCTGGAAGAAAACAGAAGAGGACACTCAATACGCCTGTGAGCCCCTGGGAAATCTCAGATACCTATCAGAACTACAAATGAGTGCCATTCTAATGAACACCCCCAAAATTAAGTTTCTGGGGATAGGATTTCTCAGGACAGCTCTAAAGAGCCAACACAACTTGGCAGGGGTTGTACTCCAAGATAGACAGGAAATAGATCTCCTGATCCCTTAGCAAGGAGGGACTTGAGCCATCTTGAATGAGACATGTTGTTTCCGGATAAATATCCCCAGTTATGTTAAAAAAAAAAGTCTCACAGTCCTCAAGAAAAACACTCTAGATCCTACAGGACCTCAAAGAACAGGCTTGAGAGTTCTTGGGGGGGATCCTTCTCCTGAAAATGGGGAATTTGGAGTTGACTAATGCCCCTACTAATCCTTGTTATCACCATATTGATGCTGCTTATGATTGCTCCATTTATTATCAATTGTATAACCCATTTTGTCTCTGCCCAGGTCAACAGGCTACAACATGCAGTGCCAGTTTAACAAGGATATATAAAATTATAGCTGACCATGGAAAATATCACTCACCTTTAGATGGACACGACTAAAAGGACTCCGAGCCTTGAGACTAGCAAGAGGCGGAGGTCCAATGCCCCTCACTGTTCCAGTCAACTGGAAGTAGCCAGAGATAACTTGACCCCCCTATTCCCAAAGAATTGGGCCTCCAAGGGGGGAAGGTTATGTAGTTTGAATAGGAAAAAGGAGTCCAAAACGGTGGTGGCTAAAAGACAAAGAAAGGAAAAGCCCACGAAAATAGAACAAAGGAAGATCCAAGGACCGGAGTGAGGACCTCAGGTAAAACAAACAGCCCTCTTGGCCAGCCCAGTTTACACAGGGCAGGCTCAGGGGGAGGAGAAAAAACATATAAAAGGAGGAACCAAAATTGAGCCGGGGGCTTCTCTTCTCTTCCGTCTTTTGGGTCAACCCGCCCTCACTCCTTGAGGATGTATTTTCCTTTGCTTTCTAAATAAAACTGAGCTGAAACATGGAACTATAACACTGATCTATCCATTGCTTCAAAGTTTTGCTGCAGCAATACAGAACCGAGGAAATTACAAGCTCCCCTGACAAAATATTCCCTTGATATCTCCAGTTTTCTTGAAGAGATTTTCAGTCTTCCCATTCTATTATTTTCTTCTATTTCTTTGCATTGTTCACTTGACATCCTTGTCTCTCCTTGCTATTCTCTGGAACTGCATTCAGTTGGGATATATTTTCCTTTCTTTGTCTTCCACTTCTCTTCTTTTCTCAGCTATTTGTAATGCCTCCTCAGACAACCACTTTGCCTTCTTGCATTTCTTTCATTAGGGAAGGTTTTGGTCACCGCCTCATGCACAATGTTAAGAACCTCTTTCCATAGTTCTTTAGGCACTCTACAAGATCTAATCCCTTGAATCTATTTTGTCACCTCCTCCATATCATCATAAGGGATTTGAATTATAATCATCTCAGTTATAGATGAATTCAAAGGGAGAGATTTTCCCTTCAAGATGCAAGCCTTAATATTTTGCAGAAACACATGAAAATATTTGTCAAATAGCTGGATGAGAGTAACATTTTATGGAATTCTAAAACTAAAACCTAGAGAATTTGGATAATGATGAAATATTTATTAACATGTGCAACAGAAAACCTGAAAATGCTGTTCTCTGTGAACAGAATGCTAGTAGATCAAAGGCAAAGAAAAAGACATACCAAAAAGGGAAACTTTTTTGTTTGTTTCAAATCATATGCTACCTTTCAAAACTCAATTCAAGTACTTTTTTTTGTTGTTGTTTTTAACAAGATGAGGCCAACAGAAAGTTTCCAGGATGTTTGTTCTGACACGCAGGTTTTTTTTACCCTGCCACATTTGTAGCCATAGAGAAAGATACTGTCAGGCTGACTTATTGAAGGAGTTCTCCACAGTCAAGCAAAATAAAATTTTGATAAAAGACTAAATAATGAAGTGATAAATTGTTTATGGCACTTGAAAGGTAAAGAGTTACTTTTGCAAGAGTTATATGTATTGATTGGCTTTATGAAAAATCTTTGCCCTAGACAGCAGAGGAGCTGTGTGTCATACTTAATAATTAAAAGGAAAAAGAAACACTGAAAGATTTAATAATCACTCAACCTGACAAATAGTGTGCATTTCACACAAGAGGTTCAGTAGTGATACATATGTATGGATTATGTGCACTCACATGCTTTTGTCAGATGTTAGCCAAATCAATTATAATATCAAATTAGAGAAGGGAAGGGGAGCATGCAGAAAGAGTGGATTTGTCAGCAAGGTTCAGAGTTTACTTAATATTTTATAATTTATATATCAACTTTGTGAAAAATGATAACAGTGAAATATTTTCCAAACTATATTTTCAGAAACTCTCAGGCTACAGGCAATGTCCTCAGAACAGCGATTAGTGAAGGAGAGGATATCACACATTCTCAATTAATTGAAAATCCATGCCGTGGAACACCATCTTTGGTAGTACAGTGGCTAAGACTCTGTGCTTCCAATGCAGGGGGCTAGGTTTGGTCCCTGGTCAGGAAACTAGATCTCATGTGCTGTGGGTAAGAGTTCACAGGCAGAAGTGAAGATCAAAGATCCCACGTGCCCCAACTAAGAACGACCTGGCACAGCCAAATAAATAAACAATTTTTTAAAAAAGAAAGGAAAAGCTATGCCTTTCTCATGTCCTTTTTCTTTGAGTGAGTGAGTGAAGTTGCTCAGTTGTGTCCGACTCTTTGTGACCCCATGGACTGTAGCCTATCAAGCTCCTCCGTCCACGGGATTTTCCAGGCAAGAGTGCTGGAGTGGATTGCCATTTCCTTCTCCAGGGGATCTTCCCGACCCAGGAATCAAACCCGGGTCTCCAGCATTGCAGGCAGACGCTTTACCATCTGAGCCATAATTGGGTGCATATTCTTTGTATTTGTTAAAACTGGTATTCCCAATTACTAACAGCTCAGTTCCTGTAAGAATACTTCCGTGTTAGTTTGCTTCTACAGGCACAGACCTGTAGCTTTGGGCATATCATCAAATCTTTCAAAATCGATTTATTTATTTATTATTTACTTTGTCAGTTAAATGGAGTGAGATATTTTATTAATTGGTAGTCTCCTTGCACAGTGCCAAGACTGGGTGTTCAGTAACTATGCATGTCTTTTCCTTTCCTCATAGAAACTGATTGCTCTGTCTACCTAGTGATTCATGATGGGATAGTGCTATTTTGAAAGCATTAGGAAAATCATGGATTTCAGAACCTTCCCCTTGCTCATCAGTCATTTGAGGATATTGAGAAAAGTGAGACAAAGCATCTAGCTGAGCTGCTAGCATGTAATATCATAAATGCTAGTTTGATTTTCTTTCTTTTCTTAATTTAAAGGGACTGTTTTTGAGACAATAATTGACTACATTAGATTTAAGAAATATAACAATCTGATCTTTCCATTATTGGATTGGTTTTACCTAAATGAGTAAATGCAATTTGTTGTTGCTTAGTTGCTAAGTCGTGTGTGACTCTTCTGTGACCCCATAGACTATAACCAGGCTCCTCTGTACTAGAGTGGGTTGCCATTTCCTACTTCAGGGGATCTTCCCAACCCAGGGATTGAACCTGTGTCTCCTGAGATTCCTGCATTGGCAGGAGGATTCTTTATCACTGAGCCACCAGGGAAGCCCCATAACAAAATTTACTTGTTAATAAATAACAACTTAATTTTGTCATCTCTAACTAACAAAATAATTTTTTAAAGTGACTTAGAAAATCTTGGTTCTCTGAATTCCACTTTGTCTCTATTACATATTGATAAGATTACAGCCAATCTCTTCCTATTTTAACTCTGTGAGTAAATTATTTCAGCCTATAAAATATTGTCAAAATACAGTCAGGGTTTATCACCCATTCATAAAGCTTCACTTGTCCTGGTCCTGGTCTTCTTTTCTTAGAAAGGAAGCTGATCAATGGAAAAAGGGAGGGAGCCAGGAAGCGGATGTTGACATCTGAACTGAAATCTGCTCTGATCTGAGAAATGAACTTCTGGATGTTTTGTCTTCTTTGCTGCAAATGCTGTTTACAAATTGCCAGTCAATGCACTGTGATGCACAAAACCTAGTGCGAAATGGAAATTTCTCTTTTAGGAACCAGGAAATAAGTTCTGAATAAAAGAATACTCATTCAGTGAAAGGAGATGGTTATTCTCTCTGGGCATCAGAGTTGACTGGATGCAGAGAAACTGGAAATTTATTCAGAAGTTTCTGGAACTCTAAAGAACAACAAAAAATCACTGAACATCATCAAGATTCTCAAATTCTATCCAATATGGAAACCAGATGAGTAGTGGTTGCTTTGAATAGTTTTTAAAACTGAAATCTGATGGTTTCTAGAGTGGTACTCCTGAGAGACCATATTTTATTCAGGCAGGTTTTATGCATATTGTCAGCCAAGTGTTAAAAGAAGAAACATCATTGTCACAAGAATAATTTGTCTCTGTATTCCTCATCAATTGCTGTCTCTTCCTTTCTGAATATGGTTGTGTCCTGACCATTGATGGCTAAATATCCTCTGTCTATTATCTCTTTTCTTCTTTCAAAATACAAATCCTGTTCAAGTCTTCAACCTTCTCTATGTGCTCTATGACTCCCAGGAAAGGTGATCCCATCTCCAGCTCAAAAGTGATTACTAGTCCTGGACCAGCTGTGAGAATCCTACCTGCCTGTCCAATAACAGATTTCAGCTTTCAACCAGACAGATCACAGCACTCTCCTGGAGACTGATAGGAGATGAAAGTTGACATATGACCCAAATCGGTCCAAACATACTAAAATAAATGTTGAGTAAATGTAACTTTATTTTTGGAATAGTTTTTTCTTTGTCCTTCTGGGTCATTCAAGTTGCTGTTTTTGCTACCTTCAAACTTCATGGGTAGGATAATAGTACTTGAAAAGTCCAGAAACGATCCCATCTTAAGAAAGCCAATTCATGGAGACAGGCAGAGCCAAGGAAACTGCAGAGAAGCAGGAGTCCTATTTTAACTATACTTGGAGACTGCTTTCTCAGAACTTCCTACTATTCTACATACTAAATATTGTTTAAGCTAATTAGAGAGGGAATTTCTATTACATGGTGTCCAAGGCATTGTATCTGAAGGGGAAAAACTGATCCTATCTTAAGCTCCTGAGAAGGCCCTCCTGAGTTTAATTACACTTTTACAAATTACATTTTACAATTATATTTTTCCAAATCCGAGACACTAGATAGATCATGTTCGACCCATGATGGTCAAAGATCTTCAGATCCACAAACTCAAAATTTGGGGAAACTGAACTTTCTTTCAATTCCTCACTGGATAAGAATGAACCAAGATAATGTATCAGGCTCTGGTGTGTACAGTAAACCAATGATCCCCCACCTTTTTAAATGCCATTTTAGATCAGATTTTCTGTTCCTTGCAACTGAAAGCATTTACATGAAAGTTAACCCTCTAGAACATATGAGTTTTGGTATATGTCTCACTGAGTTTTCACTTTTTGAGTCTGTGATTGACAGTCTAATGACATCAGTCACTTTTCAAAAAGTCTGAAGGATTTGGAAGGGCCAGAAACCCATTTTTTAAAAAAAAAATAAATAAATCTTCAATCAGGAAATTAAACCAATGTGAAGAAATGGAAGACATATCTTTTCCCTTTCAAAACTTACAGCCAATAGAGAACCTCTCCTGAGTTCCTTCCTTTTCCTTCCTTTACTCCATTCCAGTAGAGACTGTAGCAGATTGGTTTCCGTGAGGCCCTGTGTTTTCCAAGCAGCCACGAGAAATCGAGAGAAAGTAAGAGATCATCTGATCATAATAGCTGTGCTGTGTCTTCACTTGTCTCAGGCCAAGCACAGTCCATATTCCAGAGTAGAAAAATGGCAAAAGTTCATACCTGCAAAAGTTTTATTTGTATAATAACATGCTTCACATTTTTTAAAAACAGTTAAACACTGATATTAATGCTAGATTTTTCAAATAGTCCTGCTGGGAGATTATTTGCATTTTTATTGTTCAGAAGTAGTTCTGGAATTACATTTTTTTGAAACCCTGCTATAACATTTGGCATATTCTTTTGATAACTGTCCATGAAAACAGATTTTGTATTCAATGTAGAAATGACATTCATCAACATCGATGACTGAGAGGGACAAATTAGGTGAGTGATTAAACTGGGCAATATGGTTTTTAATCAAAAAAGAATTAACTGATGTCAATTAAAAGAAAAACCTATATGTTCAAGAAAATGCAAAATATTTCCCCTCCAATTTGAATAAGACCAAATCTTCAGAAAAATTCTTTAAAGTTTAATAAATCAACAGAAATTCTTCTGGAAGAATACTAGACCTCTAGGAGAAATGCATTCTTATGGTTACGGAAAGGGCTTCCCAGGTGGGGCTAGTGGTAAAGAACTTGCCTGCCAATGCAGCAAACATACACCAGAGGCAGGTTTGGTCCCTGGGTCAGGAAGATCCTCTGGAGGAGGGCACAGCAAACCACTCCAGTATCCTTGCCTGAAGAATTCCATGGACAGAAGAGCCTGGTGGGTTACAGTCCATGGGGTAAAGATCGGATACAACTGGAGCCTCTTGACATGAACACATGCATGGTTATGAAAGTTCTTTTCTCTTTAAGAATATTCTTTAAAAGTGAAAATATTCCTGTTTGGGAGTGTTGGAGAATAAACTAATAATCAAAAATAATTTGGCGAAAAAAGTGGGAAGTGGAAGAGATAGGATTAAGTATATGATTGTTGAAAGGAAAGGCGAGATATCTACCTGAAAAAATTCTCTATCTACTCTGAAAACTTGCCTAGGTCTTACCTATAGGGCAGGAAGAAAATAGCTACTATGTGCGACCTCCACATAACGAAAATCCATTGCAGGTAATGGGAACAGGTGCAACCATCAGTTCAGTTCAGTTCAGCCGCTCAGACGTGTCTGACTGTGACCCCATGAACTGCAGCACGCCAGGCCTCCCTGTCCATCACCAATTCCCTGATTTCACTCAAACTCACGTCCATTGAGTCGGTGATGCCATCCAGCCATCTCATCCTCTGTCATTCCCTTCTCCTCCTGCCCCTAATCCCTCCCAGCATCAGAGTCTTTTCCAATGAGTCAACGCTTTGCATGAGGTGCCCAAAGTACTGGAGTTTCAGCTTTAGCATCATTCCTTCCAAAGAAATCCCAGGGTTGATCTCCTTCAGAATGGACTGGTTGGATCTCCTTGCAGACCAAGGGATTCTCAAGAGTCTTCTCCAACACCACAGTTCAAAAGCATCAATTCTTCAGTGCTCAGCTTTCTTCACAGTCCAACTCTCACATCCATACATGATCACTGGAAAAAACATAGCCTTGACTAGATGGACCTTAGTTGGCAAAGCAATGTCTCTGCTTTTGAATATGCTATCTAGGTTGGTCATAACTTTCCTTCCAAGGAGTAAGCGTCTTTTAATTTCATGGCTGCAAACACCACCTGTAGTGATTGTGGAGCCCAAAAAATTAAATCTGACACTGTTTCTACTGTTTCCCCATCTATTTCCCATGAAGTGATGGGAACAGATGCCATGATCTTCGTTTTCTGAATGTTGAGCTTTAAGCCAACTTTTTCACTCTCCATTTCCACTTTCATCAACAGGCTTTTTAGCTCCTCTTCACTTTCTGCCATAAGGGTGGTGTCATCTGCATATCTGAGGTGATTGATATTTCTCCTGGCAATCTTGATTCCAGCTTGTGCTTCTTTCAGTTCAGCGTTTCTCATGATATACTTTGCATAGAAGTTAAATAAGCAAGGTGACAATATACAGCCTTGACATACTCCTTTTCCTATTTGGAACCAGTCTGTTGTTGCATGTCCAGTTCTAACTGCTGCTTCCCGACCTGCATATAGGTTTCTCAAGAGGCAGATTAGGTGGTCTGGTATTCCCATCTCATTCAGAATTTTCCACAGTTGATTGTGATCCACACAGTCAAAGGCTTTGGCATAGTCAATGAAGCAGAAATAGATGTTTTTCTGGAACTCTATTGCTTTTTCCATGATCCAGCGGATGTTGGCAATTTGATCTCTGGTTTCTCTGCCTTTTCTAAAACCAGCTTGAACATCAGGGAGTTCACGGTTCACGTATTGCTGAAGTCTGGCTTGGAGAATTTTGAGCATTACTTTACTAGCATGTGAGATGAGTGTAATTGTGCAGTAGTTTGAGCATTCTTTAACACACCACAGGGAGTTTTAGGCTTCATTCTCAACGATACTGCTCATTTTCTGTGGCATAAAGGGAAAAAAATCGACTTTTTTCTTTAAAAGATAAAGAATTTTAAGTACATTTGACACATCTCACAGCATTTTATATCAAAGATTTGCCATGTCTGTTTCTGAAAGGGATTAGGATGACTTAGATATGAAAACATACCAGAAAGAGGCATTTAAGCCTAAAACAAACCAGATCCCATTTCAAATAAACAACATGAACTTTAGGTGAATAGATCTAAAGCATTTTTGGGCAGTGAAGTAATTGTCTCCAGGCTCTGAAGCATCTACCACAAATATGAAGAATACAATGGGCTGTATAGCTTTCATTTTCTGACAATATAAAGTGGGTTCATTCATCTCTAGATAAACATTTTTGCTCAGATTGATGTATGTGCTCATTCACTCAATCATGCAACTCCATGGCATGTAGCCTGCCAGGCTCCTCTGTCCTTAGGATTTCCCAGGAAAGAATACTGGAGTGGGTTGCCATTTCCTTCTCCAGGGGATCTTCCCGACCCAGGTATCAAATATGCATCTTTGGCTTAGACTGAAACCCCAGCTTACATTTAGCATGAAAATCCTTGTTTACAAATGGAGGGGCTTTCTTCTGGAAAATGTATAGTCAGGAGAATGTGGTTATCTAGGAGCAAGTAGATACTTTTCTTCATCAAGTAAAACCAACTGTGCCAGGAATAACAGGACTTGGACACTTGGAAAAAACTGGAGAAGGGAATGGCAAGCCACTTCAGTATTCTTCCCTTGAGAACCCCATGAACAGTATGAAAAGGCAAAATGATAGGATGCCAAAAGAGGAACTCCCCAGGTCATTAGGTGCCCAATATGCTACTGGAAATCAGTGGAGAAATAACTCCAGAAAGAATGAAGGGATGGAGCCAAACCAAAAACAATACCCAGTTGTGGGTGTGACTGGTGATAGAAGCAAGGTCCGATGTTGTAAAGAGCAAAATTGCACAGGAACCTGGAATGTCAGGTCCATGAATCAAGGCAAATTGGAAGCGGTCAAACAAGAGATGGCAAGGGTGAACGTCGATATTCTAGGAATCAGTGAACTAAAATAGACTGGAATGGGTGAATTTAACTCAGATTATATTTACTACTGCGGGCAGGAATCCCTCAGAAGAAATGGAGTAGCCATCATGGTCAACAAAAGAGTCCAAAATGCAGTACTTGGATGCAGTCTCAAAAACGACAGAATGACCTCTGTTCGTCTCCAAGGCAAACCATATAATATCACAGTTATCCAAGTCTATGCCCCAACCAGTAACACTGAAGAAACTGAAGTTGAACGGTTTTATGAAGACCTACAAGACCTTTTAGAACTAACACCCAAAAGAGATGTCCTTTTCATTATAGGGGACTGGAATGCAAAAGTAGGAAGTCAAGAAACACCTGGAGTAACAGGCAAATTTGGCCTTGGAATGCGGACTGAAGCAGGGAAAAGACTAATAGAGTTTTGTCAAAAGAATGCACAGGTCATAGCAAACACCCTCTTCCAACAACACAAGAGAAGACTCTACACATGGACATCAGCAGATGGTCAACACTGAAATCAGATTGATTATATTCTTTGCAGCCAAAGATGGAGAAGCTCTATACAGTCAACAAAAACAAGACCGGGAGCTGACTGTGGCTCTGATCATGAACTCCTTATTGCCAAATTCAGACTTAAATTAAAGAAAGTAGGGAAAACCGCTAGACCATTCAGGTATGACCTAAATCATATCCCTTATGATTATACTATTCCACTATATTATATATAGTGGAAGTGAGAAATAGATTTAAGGGTCTAGATCTGATAGATAGAGTGCCTGATGAACTATGGAATGAGGTTTGTGACATTGTACAGGAGACAGGGATCAAGACCATCCCCATGGAAAAGAAATGCAAAAAAGCAAAATGGCTGTTTGGGGAGGCCTTACAAATAGCTGTGAACAGAAGAGAGGTGAAAAGTAAAGGAGAAAAGGAAAGATATAAGCATCTGAATGCAGAGTTCCAAGGAATAGCAAAAAGAGATAAGAAAGCCTTCTTCAACGATCAATGCAAAGAAATAGAGGAAAACAACAGAATGGGAAAGACTAGAGATCTCTTCAAGAAAATTAGAGATACCAAGGGAACATTTCATGCAAAGATGGACTCGATAAAGGACAGAAATGGTATGGACCTAACAGAAGCAGAAGATATTAAAGAGATGGCAAGAATACACGGAAGAACTGTACAAAAAAGATCTTCACGACCCAGATAATCATGATGATGTGATCACTAATCTAGAGCCAGACACCTTGGAATGTAAAGTCAAGTGGGCCTTAGAAAGCATCACTATGAACAAAGCTAGTGGAGGTGACGAAATTCCAGTGGAGCTGTTTCAAATCCTGAAAGATGATGCTGCGAAAGTGCTGCACTCAATATGCCAACAAATTTGGAAAACTCAGCAGTGGCCACAGGACTGGAAAAGGTCAGTTTTCATTCCAATTCCAAAGAAAGGCAATGCCAAAGAATGTTCAAACTACCACATAATTGCACTCACCTCACATGCTAGTAAAGTAATGCTCAAAATTCTCCAAGCCAGGCTTCAGCAATACGTGAACTGTGAACTTCCTGATGTTCAAGCTGGTTTTAGAAAAGGCAGAGGAACCAGAGATCAAATTGCCAACATCCACTGGATCATGGAAAAAGCAAGAGAGTTCCAGAAAAACATCTATTTCTGCTTCATTGACTATGCCAAAGCCTTTGACTGTGTGGATCACAATAAACTGTGGAAAATCCTGAATGAGATGGGAATACCAGACCACCTAACCTGCCTCTTGAGAAATCTGTATGCAGGTCGGGAAGCAGCAGTTAGAACTGGACATGCAACAACAGACTGGTTCCAAATAGGAAAAGGAGTACGTCAAGGCTGTATATTGTCACCCTGCTTATTTAACTTATATGCAGAGTATATCATGAGAAACGCTGGACTGGAAGAAGCACAAGCTGGAATCAAGATTGCCAGGAGAAATATCAATCACCTCAGATATGCAGATGACACCACCCTTATGGCAGAAAGTGAAGAGGAGCTAAAAAGCCTGTTGACAAAAGTGGAAATGGAGAGTAAAAAAGTTGGCTTAAAGCTCAACATTCAGAAAACGAAGATCATGGCATCTGTTCCCATCACTTCATGGGAAATAGATGGGGAAACAGTAGAAACAGTGTCAGACTTAAATTTTTTGGGCTCCAAAATCACTGCAGATGGTGACTGCAGCCCTGAAATTACAAGACGCTTACTCCTTGGAAGAAAAGTTATGACCAACCTAGATAGTATATTCAAAAGCAGAGACATTACTTTGCCGTCTAATGTCCATCTAGTCAAGGCTATGGTTTTTCCTGTGGTCATGTATGGATGTGAGATTTGGACTGTGAAGAAGGCTGAGCGCCCAAGAATTGATGCTTTTGAACTGTGGTATTAGAGAAGACTCTTGAGAGTCCCTTGGACTGCAAGGAGATCCAACCAGTCCATTCTGAAGGAGACCAACCCTGGGATTTCTTTGGAAGGAATGATGCTAAAGCTGAAGCTCCAGTACTTTGGCCACCTCATGCGAAGAGTTGACTCATTCAAAAAGACTCTGATTCTGGGCAGGATATGGGGCAGGAGGAGAAGGGAATGACCGAGGATGAGATGGCTGGATGGCATCATGGACTCGATGGACATGAGTCTGAGTGAATCCCGGGAAATGGTGATGGACAGGGAGGCCTGGCGTGCTGCGATTCATGGGATCGCCAAGAGTCGGACATGACTGAGCGACTGAACTGAACTGATTACAATTCAAAAATTAAAAGAAACAGAACTGAGTTTAAAATGAGTGAAAAGGGACTTCCCTGGTGTTAGTCCATGTGCCAATGCAGGGAACACAAGTTTGATCCTTGGTCCAGAAAAATCTCACATGCCACAGAGCAACTAAGCCCATGCGCCACAACCACTGAGCCTGTGCTCTAGAGCTCACATCCATGGCCCAACTACTGAGCCCACATACCTGCAACTACTGAAGGCCGCACGCCTAGAGCCCTGTGCTCCACAACAAGGAGAGCCACCACAATGAGAAGTCTGTGCACAGCAAGAAAGAGTAGCCCCACTCACTGCAACCAGAGAAAGCCCACACAAACGAAGACACAGTGCAACCAAAAATAAATAAATAAATGAAATAAAAATAAAATTAGTGCAATGATCTGAATAGGTATTTCTCCAAAGGAAATGTAAAAGAAGCTCAACATTATCAGCCATCAGAGAAATGCAAACCAAAAGCCCCATGAAAGAACACTTCACACTCACTGCTGCTACTGCTGCTGCTGCTGCTGCCACTGCTGCTGCTGCTACTAAGTTGCTTCTGTCGTGTCCGACTCTGTGTGACCCCATAGATGGCAGCCCACCAGGCTCCGCTGTCCCTGGGATTCTCCAGGCAAGAATACTGGAGTGGGTCGTCATTTCCTTCTCCAATGCGTGAAAATGAAAAGTGAAAGTGAAGTCGCTCAGTTGTGTCCGACTAGTAGCGACCCCATGGACTGCAGCCTACCAGGCTCCTCCACCCATGAGATTTTCTAGGCAAGAGTACTGGAGTGGGGTGCCATTGCCTTCTCCTTCACACTCACTAGTGTGGTTAAAAAATAAAATAAACAGATAAAACAAGTGTTGGGCAGGATGTGGAGAAATTGGAAGTCTCATACATGACCAATGGAAAGGTAGACACATAGTACAGTACAAGAAAACAATCTGGCAGTTCCTCTAATAGTTAAAGTTACATTTACCATGCTACCCAGTAATTCCAATTACCCAAGAGAAATGAAAACATATGTTCACATAAAAGCTTTCAAATGTCCATAGCAGCATTATTTATAATAACCTAAGATGGAAACAACCCCAAAATATCCATCTACTGATGAATGGGTAGAAAAAATATGATATATAATGAACCGTGAAATTCCAGATGTTCAAGCTGGTTTTAGAAAAGGCAGAGGAACCAGAGATCAAATTGCCAACACCCACTGGATCATGGAAAAAGCAAGAGAGTTCCAGAAAAACATCTATTTCTGCTTTATTGACTATGCCAAAGCCTTTGACTGTGTGGATCACAATAAACTGTGGAATATTCTGAAAGAGATGGGAATACCAGAGCACCTGAACTGCCTCTTGAGAAACCTATATGCAGGTCAAGAAGCAACAGTTAGAACCGGACATGGAACAACAGACTGGTTCCAAATACGAAAAGGAGTACATCAAAGCTGCGTATTGTCACCCTGCTTATTTAACTTATATGCAGAGTACATCATGAGAAACGCTGGACTGGAACAAACACAAGCTGGAATCAAGATTGCCAGGAGAAATATCAATAACCTCAGATATGCAGATGATACCACCCTGATGGCAGAAAGTGAAGAGGAGCTAAAAAGCCTCTTGTTGAAAGTGAAAGAGGAGAGTGAAAAAGTTGGCTTAAAGCTCAACATTCAGAAAACGAAGATCATGGCATCGGGTCCCATAAATTCATGGGAAATAGATGGGGAAACAGTGGAAACAGTGTCAGACTTTATTTTGGGGGGCTCCAAAATCACTGCAGATGGTGATTGCAGCCCTGAAATTAAAAGACGCTTACTCCTTGGAAGGAAAGTTATGACCAACCTAGATAGCATATTGAAAAGCAGAGACATTACTTTGCCGTCTAAGGTCCGTCTAGTCAAGGCTATGGTTTTTCCTGTGGTGATGTATGGATGTGAGAGTTGGACTGTGAAGAAAACTGAGTGCCGAAGAATTGATGCCTTTGAACTGTGGTGTTGGAGAAGACTCTTGAGAATCCCTTGGACTGCAAGGAGATCCAACCAGTCCATTCTGAAGGAGATCAGCCCTGGGATTTCTTTGGAGGGAATGATGCTAAAGCTGAAACTCCAGTACTTTGGCCATCTCATGTGAACAGCTGACTCACTGGAAAAGACTTTGATGCTGGGAGGGATTGGGGACAGGAGGAGAAGGGGACGACAGAGGATGAAATGGCTGGATGGCATCTCTGACTCGATGGACGTTAGTCTGAGTGAACTTCGGGAGTTGGTGAAGGACAGGGAGGCCTGGTGTCCTGCGATTCATAGGGTCGCAAAGAGTCAGACACGACTGAGCGACTGAACTGAACTGAAGATGGAAACAACCCAAATATCCATCTACTGATGAATGGGTAGAAAAAATATGATATATTCATACAATGAAATACTGTTCAACAATGAAATAACTGATGTGGGACAACATGGATGAATATTTTGTTAAACAAAGAAAGAAAAATCACAAGGATCATATATTATATGATTCAATTAATAGGAAATTTCCAGAATAGACAAAGACAGAAAGTACTGACGGTTGCCTAGGGGTCAGTGAATTACTGAGTTATGTACATAGACAAAGGCTTCAGGGTATACATCTCAGAATGCTATAAACAAAATAACCTTAGAATTTTAAAAACCAATTTTCCCTTCCTACACATAACTTTCTTAATTTCCTGCTCTGCAGTAGAATTTTATATTTGATTCTTTAGCAGTGAAGTTGATAAAAAGATAAATTTTTTGAACAAGTGGATAAGCATAAGGTATAAGTGGTTTTTACAATGTCCTACATGATCAGTAACAGATGTGCAAAAAGAATCCTGGTTTTCTGATTTTCAACCTAAATTTGGTCTCTTAGCAACATAACCCTTCAAGTTTCTGGTTCCAAATACTTAAGCCCAGAAAATAGAATTGTTTTAAAAAGCAAGGAAATATAGTCATATGGATGTCTGCTAAGTCACTTCAGTCGTGTTCGACTCTGTGCAACCCCATAGACGGCAGCCCACCAGGCTCCCCCATCCCTGGGATTCTCCAGGCAAGAACACTGGAGGGGGTTGCCATTGCCTTCTCCAATGCATGAAAGTGAAAAGTGAAAGTGAAGTCACTCAGTCATGTCTGACTCTTTGCCACCCCATGGACTGCAGCCTTCCAGGCTCCTCCATCCATGGGATTTTCCAGGCAAGAGTACTGGAGTGGGGTGCCATTGCCTTATTAGAATAAAAATGTATGTAATTTGACTCCAGACCTTTAGAAAATACAGTACAAATAGGTCAGAACTCATTCAAGCCAAAGTTAAATAGAATCATTTCTTACCTCAAATTGTGATTTTTAAAAGGGACTTTTTTGTTGTTGTTATTCCTTGCAAGAGTGATTTCTTAGGGAAAAGACACAATCTGTTGATTGACAATCAGTTTTTTTTTCCCCTGACCTCTCATTCACTGATTTTAAAACTATATTTAGAGCTCAGTATATGGTTGGGATGAAGAAATACTTGTGGAAAATAGGAGGACAGGAAGAACAGAATGCTCCAAAACAAACTAGGAGGAGCTGAAGGTTGAAGAGAGCTTTTTGGCAACTCAAACCCTCATTTCAATCAGCTCTGTCCTTTTTAATAGCTCAAATGAAGTCTTTAATGTCATCTCTGTTCTGCAGAGAAAATACAGAGCTCCCTAGCTGAAATGGACAAAGAAAGGCAGATACAGTCCTAAAAATTTTGTTTGGTCTTCTAAACCTTTTATTAAAATTATGTTTATTTGTTTATTTATTGGTGTGTATATATATATATATTCTACTTTCTATCCATTTACAAATATATATATTTTTAAATTCATCTATTTTTAATTGAAGGATAATTGCTTTACAGTATTGTGTTGATCTCTGCTGTATATCAACATGTATCAGCCAAATGTATACACATGTCCCCTCCCTCTTAAAGCTCCCTCCCATCTCCCACCCCATCCCATTCCTCTAGGTTGTCAGAGAGCACTGGTTTTGAGCTCCCTGCATCATACAGCAAATCTCCCTGCATCATACTGGCTATCTATTTTGCATATGGTAATGTACATGTTTCCAAGCTCCTCTCTCCATTCAGCTCACCCTGCCTTCACTCACTGTGTCCACAAGTCTGTTCCCTATGTCTGCATCTCCATTGCTGCCCTGCAAATACCTCCAGACCTTTAACTTCTCATTTTTTTGTATTCCTGTTGACATTTCTATTATCCTCCCCTTAGGGCTCTGAGCCATGTTTCAGACGTTTGGTCTCTGGTACCTAGATGAGTTCCTTCTTATAGTAGAGACTCAAAAATGTGGCTGAAGGTGTTGGTCTTTGTTTCAGTGGATAGCGGGGTTTTATTCCCCTGCTTTTATACTGTCAGCACCTAAAAATCCCAACTGTTTGTGACCTGCCTTTGTCTTCCTCCTGTCTCTTCACAAAATGAATTATATTTCTAGGAATGAGCCCATGTCTAGTTTGGGACCATGCTTTGGTTTTTCTGAAAATCAACTTGAAAAGTGTAGAGGCTGCTTTGCAGCTGACAGGATGGAACAGAAAGATCAGCCGGGAAACAGAAAGGGTGATCACTAAGACTTCAGAAGAAAACGCCAAGCTTTTCTAAAATCAAAAACAAACTGTGTTTTTTTAAATGTTGTCTCAGTTGGCTGTGTCTTTGTTGTACACTCAATTCACAATTTGGCTGATTAACCACGTAAAGGTAAGTATTGCTGGCCTCTGGTGACTGGAATTAAAAGAAGCCAGGTATGGCCTCTTCACAACCCCACGTATACCATGCAGAAAGGAGCTAAACTTTGGCTAAACATAAAAGCGTATTGGCAAGTAGGCAAGGAGAAAAAAACACAAACAGAGGGGTCAATAACTGAATCAGAGAGTGCACACCGCAAAACTGTTCACAGCAGCAGTCTTTGGACAATGTAACTATTTGTGGCAGACAATTTGGTCATGTACCTCCATTATTGATTCTCCCTTCTTAAAATTTGATTCTTATTTTCTTGTTGTTTTCCTAGTATCTGCTTTTTGGAGATTCACAATTTTACTTCAGTTTTGGGAAGTGGAGTATAAATAAATTTAACAGGGGGCACTATGTGAGGTGCCAGGCTGAGACAAACTGCTCCTTTAAAAATAATGCTGTGCCCACTTAAGCCTCACCCAGTGCTCTGATAAATTTTTGAGTGATTTCACTCACTGTTACTACCTAAAATACCTTTCCCTTTTTAGACTGCCAAAGCATGCCATTCTCTCCTTCACAACCTGTTTTTCAGTTTATATCCCTCATCCTTCCTGTTACTCAAAATTTTAAAACGATCAAAATCAACAACTCTTGTGTTACGTTTGATTATTCTTCTTTTACTCTTCTATATGTAACTAACCTTTTGGCTTTTTCTTCAGTGTATATCAAGTAACAACATCGTTTCTCATTAGCTCTGATACTTACACACAAGACCCAGCCTACTACCATTATTCCTTGCCTGGATTACCACAATAGTTTCATAATAAGGTTCTCTGCTTCCACCTTTTCCTTCTACAGTCTATTTACACAGCAGCTAGCATGATCCTTTTTAACATAAGTCATATGATACTACTTTCCTGCTAAAACTCTGGCGAAATGTCTCCATAAAATCAAAGTAAAAGCTTAAGTCCTTAATATGACCACAAGTCTCTGCATAACCCAACTCTGTTATCTCTCTGACCTCCTTATCTACAATTCCCCTGTTATATTACTCTGAAACACACAGAGGAAGTCAGTACGCCCTTACTCTAAAGCTTTCTCTCTAGCCATAACTGTCTCTGGTAAATTATTCTCCAGATTACTTGACTAGCAATTTCATAACCTTCAGATCTACTCAGTTAACCACTTTCTGAGCATCCCAGTTAATTCTGCAATCTGCATTTTATACTCCAACTCACTTGCTCCAGTCGCCATTACTCTACTTCTTTTTTTAACCAATAGAAATTCCCTCCCTCTAACATATACTAAATTATTTATTGTAGCCTGTCTTCATGCACTAACATTAAGCTCATTGTATATTGAATTAAAATACATATAATTTTATAGTTTTATATGTATAAAAATTTTTAATATAATTTTTGTATATCAATTAAAATACATGAACTTTTGTTTTGTTCATTGATGATTCCCTTGTCCATTAAACAGTGCCTAGTACATGAAAAATAAATCAATGAGTCTATTCATGTTAAGATACTCAGTCACTTAAATGGAGACTTGAGTTTTACTAGTTTAGTCAGTTTTGTAAGAATATGTGTTCTTCATGGAACTACATGGATAGCAGCATGTTGGGTGTTGACATGTATATTTATCACCCTCATTACCTCAACTTAAATAGAATGTCTAATAAAGATTCATTTATGGACCAATGAGTTTTTAAAGAACAATACCTCACTCATGACAACTGTTTGTCATTTGCTTCACCAAATCCTCATGTAGAACAAGAGAGACAGAGATGATTAAGCTCCATGATTCATCAATTTTTTCATGACCTGCTAATAGATTCTTTTCACTGTTTCTATTCTGCAAGTCATTTTCCTTTTTATAGTTTCTCCATATCTCTCTTCTTTTTCCTATAATAAAGCTTCAATAAAAATGATTTAAAAAATCCAAAAAAAATTAAGATAGTTATAAATTTTTTTCTTATGATGAGACCATTTAAGATCTGTTCTCTTAGTAACTTTGAAATATATAATACAGTATTATTGACTACAGTCACTATGCTGTATGTTACATCCCCATGATCTATTTACTTTATAACTGGAAGTTTATAACTTGATTTGGGAGATGTTGAGTTCAAGACATATATCAAATGTCTAAGTGGAGATGTTAAATAATCAATTCTTTCCAAGAATCTAGGGGTCAGGAGGAAAATTTATGTGACTATGAAAGAGAAGATATCCTGGACTACTTCCTTGTTTTATCCATGGCATAGAGGAAAGGAGATGAGAGGAAGCTTGCAAAGGAGACTGAAAAAGAGTGGACAGGGGTGTCGGGGGAGAAAAGGGATGAGGACCAGCTGGGGGTGTTATCATGAAAGCCAGATGAAGGAAGTATTTCAGGACCATGTCAAACATAACCAACATAACCATATGTTATGTTGGAAATGCCTAAATTATATGACGATACCATGGGCCCTATTAAAACCCATTACCATTGGAAAAGTTAAGAACACTGTTAAATATACACTTGCTTGCCGATTTGTAGCACTTCTTGTACTTCTTGGATTTTTTAAAATGTTTTGTTTAGTACTTTACTGATAGAAGCTGAGGAGATACAAATATAATGATGCATGGTCCCTACTGAGATCTGCAGCCTGATGAGCATCTCATGGTTTTTTTCCATCCTTTGATTTTTCTCCATCTTACTACTTTGTAATTTGTGTGAGAAGAGAGTGAGGCAGAAGGAGAGAAAACAGCACTCCTGGCAGGGCTACCATGCTGTAAGTGCCCTAGTCCTACCCAGAGAACAATCTGCCCAGAGAACATTCAGTGACTTTTTATTGACCAGTTCAGTCAAGAAAATTCCAGTAGAGCTGGATAATACAGTAAAGTTCTAGGGATGAAATGTCAGATACTTTCAGCATTCTAGTTTTGGAAAAGGCAAATATTCATTATAGTTGAAAATCAAATTTGTAGCACAAGGATTAGAAAGAGACTAAAATACTAAATTCTAATATTGCAAAGAGTTATTTTTCAAAACAATTGGGATTCAATATTAGGTGATTTTTTTTTTTTAGATTTTTAATTAAACCTTAATTTGGACATGACATTTTGATAGATTTAGACAATTTTCAGCCTTCCCACAGAGGTTTGTCATTTTCCTCTTCTGACAATGAGTTCTTCCCACACAGGGAATCTCAGCTTAAAGAGCCTCAGTTTAACAAATATCATTAATAACACACAGCCTTCAACTTCATGTTTAAATGCATTTAAAAGAATTATTAATGACTTTGAAATAATGAAAGAAGTGGAAAGAAATTACTTTTCATTATGAAGAAGAGAATCAAAATATTTCAGACAAGTCTTTGGGAAAAGTGAAACAAGGAGAAAGATGTGGGGGAGGAAAGGAAGGGTGAAGAGGAAAAAGAGACATATCCAGAGCTTTTAATGACTTTTATAGGATCTCTGTGCAGGATACCCCCATTTCCATGCTACTCCTCTTTTTCAACAACAGAAATAAATAAATTTCTGATACCCTACACATTTCACAAAGAGCCATTTCCCTAGCCATCAGGTTTTAAGCTACTCCTAAGTTATAGGGATAGTGATAATGTGCAGTCTCAAAAGCGATAAATGAAATGCATAAAAGGGCAGATTTGGTAGATATTAATAGATCGATTGTAAAATTTAAAAACAAGTCAAAGCAACAACAAAGGCACACATGTATTTTTAATTTGTTATTTATCTTAAATAGGTATAAATATTGAGTGAAATCATAACATAGAGAACATTATTTTGTTTTTTTTAATTTATTTTTATTGAAGTATAGTTGATTTATAATATTGTGTTGATATGCTTATATGTAGGACTTCCCTGTAGCTCAAATGGTAAAGAACCTGCCTTCAATGCAGGAGACCAGGGTTCAATTCCTGGGTGGGGAAGAACCTCTGGAGAAAGGAATGGCAATCCACTCCAGTAATCCTGCCTGTACAATCCCATGGACAGAGAAGCCTGGCAGGCTATAATCCATGGGGTCACAAAGAGTTGGACATGACTAAGTGACTAACACACAAACACATGCTTGTATGTATTACTAACCAGGAAAATAAATCATAATAAGATATCATTGCTTATATAACAAATAGGTTAAAATGTTAAGTCTTGTTGTAACAAATCTTTGTGAAAATAAGAACCAATAGTGCCCTGACACAAGGATAGATGGAGTGTAAATTATAGAACCACTTTGTAGACAGTTTAGCATTAGTAATATTAATGAAACCCTACCTATCACTTCTTCTGCTACTAATACATATGCCCCATGTACAGAATAGTTTATTGTACTCCCAACCTGGAAATATTCCTACCTGGAATAATTCCTCTTGATACACAGTGACTTCCTGATATTTTCAACTAAGTCTCATAAGTAAGAGTTACATTTAAAGAATATTTTCTCAGTACTCACCACTGCTCTCAGACTGATTCAGAAAAGGCAAGAAAGAGGTGGGAGAGTTGCCGACCACTTTTTAGAAAGTTTGCATCGTGTCTGAGAGAGCCACATGAAGAGTTGGACAATAGGATGCCTTTAGACTCTTATCGAAGACTGTCAGGACTTATAGGAGTGATGCTGAAGCCAAAACTCCAATCCTTTGGCCACCTGATGTGAAGAGCTGACTCATTTGAAAAGACCCTGATGCTGGGAAAGATTGAGGGCAGGAGGAGAAGGGGACGATGACAGAGGATGAGATGGCTGGATAGCATCATTGACTCAATGGACATGAGTTTGGTAAACTCCAGGAGTTGGTGATGGACAGGGAAGCCTGGCGTGCTGTGGTTTATGGGGTTCCAAAGAGTCAGACACGACTGAGCGACTGAACTGAACTGAGGAGACTGTCATGCTGTAACAGGAGACTGTTACAGCTATTCTACAAACAGGGTAAGGAAGAAGTTCACATCAGGGATGGTATAGACTAGGGACAGAAAGAACCATAGTCTTTGATGACTGTATTAGCCCATTTCTATGAATGAACTCCTGTGTGTGTGTGTTAGTTGACTCAGTCGTGCCTGACTCTGTGACCTCATGAACTATAGCCCGCCAGGCTCCTCTGTCCACGGAATTCTCCAGGAAAATACTGGAGTGGGTTGCCAGTCCCTTCTCCAGGGGATCTTCGTGACCCAGGGATCAAAACTGGGTCTCCTGCATTACAGGTGGATTCTTTACCATATGAGCCACCAGGGAAGTCCAAGTTTACCCTACTGCTTGATGTATTGATTTCTTCAGCCATATTGGATCAAGGTTTGTTACTTTGGGTGAAACTATCCAAACTGCTACAGGAAGCAAGTGTATCAATGCCAGTGTTGTTCATATGCATAACTTTCTCCTTATTTTGTTTCAATATATCTAATGAAAATATCAAGGTAAACTCTTCAGGCAAGATCCATACACAGCCCATACAATAATATAATGTATTTAAAAGCATCATAACATAATCCTGAAACTCCAATACTTTGGCCACCTCATGCGAAGAGTTGACTCACTGGAAAAGACCCTGATGCTGGGAGGGATTGGGGGCAGGAGGAGAAGGGGACGACAGAGGATGAGATGGCTGGATGGCATCACTGACTTGATGGACGTGAGTCTGAGTGAACTCTGGGGGTTGGTGATGGACAGGGAGGCCTGGCGTGCTGCAGTTCACGGGGTCGCAAAGAGTCGGACACGACTGAGCGACTGAACTAAACTGAACTGAACTGAATATAGTCCTCTAACTATTTGTAATCCTAACAAGAAATTTTAGAAATCTTCCTATTGTTATTCTTGAAGGCATAAATCACAGGACTTCCTAGCAATGTCCTCCTATGTATGTGACCATGCTAGGCTAAAATATATCTTGCCTTTCATTTTTCTGAAAAGGAAATTTTAACATTTCAAAACAATTTTTTTTAGTTTTTATACAAATAATCCGGGTTTTACTAGAGAAAAATTACAAATTATATACAACTAAAAAACTATCCAAATATAGTCAGTCTTTACATTTTGTTTTTATATGTTTTCTGAAATTTTAAGAACTATGAACACAGACTCTTACAAAAACTGGGCTAATTAATGCATGTTGACCTGAAATATCCTTTTAAATTCCCCATTGTACTAGCAAAACTGTTCCAACCGCATAATTCATCTATCTGATTTATCTGGAACTATGTAGAAAATGTCTTTGGATAATTTCAATAAGTACTCATTGTAGAGGGAGTAAACCACTGACCCGAAAACATGGTCAAGTTCTTTTCAGTTATAGTAGCCACCTCAAAAGTCAGTGCTGAAGAAGTTTTGAATTAGAATAACAGGGGACAACTGATTTGACAATCTTTAAAGAAAATAATTCTGGAAATACCATCCATTACTCAAACCAGAAAGTCATGAGCCATGTTCTGAAAACATGCATTATGTTTATGTTTTTCTCTTTCATTTTGTCAGTTTTTGGCTGAAAGATACAGAAAGGTCTTCATTTTTCTTATGCATGTTATAGGATATTAGTTTTGCCTTTATCCTTTTCTTTCCCATGTAGTAGTGAAAACCTACTTAATGAGCTCTGCCATTAAGTGCTGCCAGAAAGTACCAGTAATTTCACTGTCTTGACATCAGAGCTATAAAAATTAATCTATTTGGAGAGTTACTATGGAAACACGCAGATGCTGCCTTTGTCTACCAAAGACCATAAATTCTGTTCTCACACATATCCTATGAAAAGCCCTAGAGGTTAGTGGGCTAGAAGAAAGCTATTAAACCTCAGGGAATGGAAAATATCTGTACATATTTTATTGGAGTGGTTTGGACTCAGTGTAGTTTGTTTGCCTGGAAAGCACCTGCCTTGCATGCATAAAACACAGAATTAACGGTGTTTAAATTGCTCTCAAATTCTTTCTCATTGCAAAGTTCATCCTGGTTCTCAGTTTATGGTCCTTTAATGTCATCAGTCTGCAAGGTCTCCTTATTTTACTTATTCTTTTTTATTTTTGTTTCTCAATGCCATCCAACTCTACCCACCTACCATAGGTAGGTAGACATGACATCTGCTTTAGGATATAGTTTTAATGTGATCTAATGCCACCACACCACTCTGCAGGTGGGCTGCAGAGTTTACACGTTCACCCAAACTGAATCTCTTCCAGTATCCAACCTCCAAATTTGACTTTTGATTATAAGTATGTTTCTGATTATATTTTGATTATAAGTATGTTTGATTATATATGTGCTCGCTTAGTAATCCTTCTGTGAGTTCTCTTTTCATTTGCTCTGATTTTGCACTACTCATCCTGCAGACACCCTGGGTCCTTCTGTTACCCCAGGGCCCTCTGAGTAGTGAACTTTTAAAACTTTCTCCTCTTTGAGCATCACTGCCATGATCTAGATTTTCTCTGCCTCTTCTCCTCCAACAGAAATGTGACTCTGTCCATAGTCTTATTTCCCTTAGAGAAAAATGGCAAAATAATGTAATGGATTAGTCCATGAAAATGAAAAGAGTTAGTTTCTCAGGTGTGTCTGACGCATGCAGCCACATTGACTGTAGCCCGCCTGGCTCCTCTGTCCATGGAATTCTCCAGGCAAGAATACTGGAGTGGATAGCGTTCCCTTCTCCTGGGGATCTTCCCAACCCTGGGGTTGAACCCAGATCTCCTGCATTGCAGGTAGATTCTTTACTGTCTGAGCCACCAGGGAAGCTCTGGATTAGTCCACGCTGGCATTTTAAAGAACTTCAGTTTCTCTGATGACCCTCTTGACTGCTTGCAGGAGGTGAACACTATCATCTCAGATTGGTTGCTAGTCAATACAAACCAACTACCTATAGATTCATAGGCAGCTTTTGGCTTTTTTGTTTGTTTTTCTTGGGAACAAATTTCATTGCTTCTTTTCTTTTTCTTGGTTCTTCAATAATTTTTTATGAGTATTTATTCTCGAGAATATTTAATTTGTCAATCCTCCTTTTTTTTTTTTTTCCACCTTGTCTACTTAGTCTCTAACCAGCATGCATTAAGCATTGTATCTCAACTGGCCTATAGGTCACTTTTGTCCATTTTCAACCAACACCAACAATTTGTAATAAATCCCCAAAGCTGGCAACTTATACATTTCATGTATTCGGTATGTATTCCTGTGTTTTAGAGGACCATCCATTATCTTTCTCATCACTTAAACTCAACGTGTCCTGGTGCATTGGTGGTATAGCGGTGAGCGTAGAAGCCTTCCAACATGTGCTGGTTATTTTCTCAGTTTTACTTTTTATCTAATACATTGCTAAATCTGCATTCCTCTTTCTTACTCCATCTCTCAAATATCTCCCTTCCTCTTCAAATCACTGAAGTCCTGATAACCTGGATTTCTTGGCTAGGATGATTTCTATATCCTTCTCTCTAGTCTTTTCTCCA
Source organism: Capricornis sumatraensis (assembly GCF_032405125.1). Lineage (NCBI taxonomy): Eukaryota > Metazoa > Chordata > Mammalia > Artiodactyla > Bovidae > Capricornis > Capricornis sumatraensis. Next base: position 141,608,867 of record NC_091071.1, read on the forward strand.
ACAGTTTCTTATTTTCTTCTTTTTAGAAATAAGAGATGTGAGTGAGAAGAAAACATATTGAATTGAAAATAAGAAATGGATTCAGCATCCTATTTTACATTATCTAGTTGACAAGTCTAGAGAACACTATTTGACGTGGTTTATTTATCCCTATGTATGAAAACTGCATGCAGAAAAAGAAAGTCTATAAGAATTACACTTCTACAATACGTTTCTATTGGGAATATACCTTCCATTTTTCTGATCACATCACTATCTTCTAATCCTATAGAAGCTCAACAAAAGCACAGAACCACTGGCAGGGGTCCAGTTTGGATGTTTGCAGTTGCATACTCGCCCCATCTCTTTCTTCTTGGCCACTGAGGCTCCTTCCTCCCCACAGAGACTGGGAGACAGGGATGCTGTCACATTTCAAAGAGAAGGCTTCCAGGTCTTTGAGAAAGGAAGTCCTGGGTTGTAAAACTGGCAAGAAATTTTAAAAAAAGATTTATATCTCAAAAGGCTTCCCAGGTGGCACAGTGGTAAAGAATCCACCTACCAATGCAGGAGATGCAAGAGACACGGGTTTGATCCTTGAGTCCAGAAGCTCTAATGGAGGAAGGAATGGTAAACCACTCCCTCCAAGTATTCTTGCCTGGAGACTCCCATGGACAGAGGAGCCTGGAGGGCTACAGTCTATGGGGTCGCAAAGAGTCAGACACGACTGAGCACGCACACACATACACACACATACCCTCAAAGGGGCAAAGAAAGAATAATACATTTCCTAGAGTAAATGCTCTTAGGAAAGGAAGTTCAGGCAGGAAGAAGTCTAAAGTTAAGCTGAAGGGAATTTTTAAGGCAGCCCTGGTCAGTTCATTTCATTCGTGGCAGCCTTCATGAATAAATATCCATGCAGTTAAAGGCACTGGATGTTCCCAATGGACATTACCTTAGCTTTAATTGTAATATTCTCCCAATTCATTTGTCAGGCATTCCCTAGAATGAGCTCATTTCCCCCCTGAATCATAACTACTTGGGTACCTCCTGGACTAGTCCAGACACCAGGAGGATACTCACTGCATTAAAATTCAATTCAATCCAATCAGAGGAAAACAGTATTAACTGCACTGCAAAAAAACATGTCAAGTCATTATTGCTAAGCAATAATGCTCAGCATTATTCTAAATAGAAAATTGTCTACTCTCTCCTTTAATGAATTTCTAAATACCCACAGAGGCTCTTCTCCAAATAAAATTTGACTTTGTGCATGATGTGTGTGTTAGTTGCTCAGTCGTGTCTGACTCTTTGTGACCCTATGGACTGTAGCCCACCAGGCTCCTCTGTCCATGGAATTCTCCAGGCAAGAATACTGGCGTGGATTGCCATTTCCTTCTCCAGAGGAATCTTCCCAACCCAAGAAACTAATATGGGTCTCCTGCATTTCAGGCAGACTCTTTACCATCTGAGTCATCAGGGAAGTTCCATTGCATGATACCAGTACCTAAAAACTAGTTTAAAATGGAACAAGGGGACACATGGTGTGAAAGGCTCACAGTTGTACAAGTATAGAGTGAAACAGTGAAATAGTGAACACAGTAACTTGTTGTACCAGGCTTTAAATATAAGCATTGGTCACTGCCTGTCTACTCATTCATTGAGACAGACCTTTCTGCTGACATCACAGCTGACAGTGTCTGCTGGGACACTGACTTGGTGTGTGTCTACATACATTGCACAACCACCCACATCTTGGCAGCCCAGTCTTCTGAAAAGGTACAGCTGCCTGATGAGATGACTCAGGAGTGTACCAACTGAAAACAGCCTGGCTTGGGCTGGCAGGTTGCTCTGTGTTCAAGGACAAAGCCAAGAAAGCAAAGGACTCAAAAAATGTTTGTTAAAAAACAGTGGTACCTCGGCCTTCCCTGGTGGCTCAATGGTAAAGAATCCGCCGACCAAAGCAGTAGACATGGGTTCAATCCCTTGTTCTGGAGGATCCCACATGTCATGGGGCGACTGAGCCCATGTGTCACAACTGTTGAGCCTGTGCTTTTGGAAACCACAACTAATGAGCCCAATCACTGAAGCTCGAGCATTCTAGAACCCATGCTCTGCAACAAGAGAAGCCACCACAGTGAGAAGTCTGAGCACCAGAATGGAGTAGCCCCCGCTCACTGCAACTAGAGAAAAGCCTGCACAGCAATGAAGATCCAGCACAGCCAAAACTAAGTAAATAGTTTTTATGGGCCAAAGAACTAAACAGACATGTCTCCAAAGACACACGGATGGCTAACAAACACATGAAAAGATGCTCAACATCACTCATTATCAGAGAAATGCAAATCAAAACCACAATGAGGTACCACTTCACACCAGTCAGAATGGCTGCGATCCAAAAGTCTACAAGCAATAAATGCTGGAGAAGGTGTGGAGAAAAGGGAACCCTCCTACACTGTTGGTGGGAATGCAAACTAGTACAGCCACTATGGAGAATAGTGTGGAGATTCCTTAAAAAACTGGAAATAGCACTGCCATACGACCCAGCAATCCCACTGCCGGGCATACACACCAAGGAAACCAGAACTGAAAGAGACACGGGTACCCTAATGTTCATCGCAGCACTGTTTATAATAGCCAGGACATGGAAGCAACCTAGATGTCCATCAGCAGATGAATGGATAAGAAAGCTGTGGTACATATACACAATGGAGTATTACTCAGCCATTAAAAAGAATACATTTGAATCAGTTCTAATGAGATGGATGAAACTGGAGCCTATTATACAGAGTGAAGTAAGCCAGAAAGAAAAACACCAATACAGTATACTAACACATATATATGGAATTTAGAAAGATGGTAATGATAACCCTGTATGAGACAGCAAAAGAGACACAGATGTATAGAATAGTCTTTTGGACTCTGTGGGAGAGGGAGAGGGTGGGATGATTTGGGAGAATGGCATTGAAACATGTATAATATCATATATGAAACGAATCACCAGTCCAGGTTCAATGCATGATACTGGATGCTTGGGGCTGGTGCACTGAGACAACCCAGAGGGATGGTACAGGGATGAGGAACACGTGTATACCTGTGGTGGATTCATGTTGATGTATGGAAAAACCAATACAAAAAAAAAAAGAAAAGAAAATGAAAAAAATAATAATAGATGTCACTAACTGATGTGTTAAAAAAAATACACTGAGTCAGGTGTGATACTGTAAATAGGATGATAGATTTTAAAAAATGAACTGTAAATGAATGGAACTTATATGCCAAATAAACAATAAATACAGAAAAAAAGTAGTGCCTCAAAACTCACTATTCCCCAAACATATGACATAGTCTTCTGACATCATGTCTTTCCAAATTCACACTTGTTTAACCAGTAATACTGTGAATTTCTCTTACTGTTCTGCTATTTTTCCATCTGACAAATCTCAACAGTCAATTTCGCTCAAGAATCATCACTCCTATAAAACCTCTTTGATGTCTCATGAGGCTGAATCAATCTTCACTTCCATATTCCCAGAGCACTTTATATATGCATCTCTCCTGGCACTTACCTCATTTACTTCAACGCTCTGATTGGTGAAAGATGAATGCGGCATGTCTCCAGCTCTGAAAAAACCCACAATCTAGCAGAAGAGACAGAAAACCAATTACCATTGTCAGTCTAAACCTGGATAAACCTGCCTGATCATTGTTCCAGGTATTCCCTGGTCGGGTTTCTTAAATAGTCTTTGCCTTCCAGCTTTTTAAATTCCTCCAAACTGGGGTAAACTATTTCTGAATTGTTGTAGTTATTTAGGAAATAATTTTATTTTTCAAAATAGAATTTTAATCCTAGAGCAAATTATACGATTTTTTTCTAAGCATAATAGAAACAAAAAGTTAGCTTTTTTGTCATTAAAATAAAGTAGAGCAACTATATTTTGTTGACAAAGCCCTCTCACACTCAAGACTCACCTGTGATTCACTCGTGACTTACCTACATAAAAGGTGGAGTTTATAACAAATAATTTTCACACTTTCAGCCTAAAACCACAATTATTGTCCCAAGAATTTATAGGAATACCTCTTTTAGGACATAAAAGAGACTTATTCCCCTAACTTTTGGTAGTATTGATGGCTAACAGCTCACAGCTGAGTCTCTGCTCCTGGAAATTATTCTCAGCTGAAGAGTGTCCCCCAGACCAAGCCCAAGGAAGGCTAGCTTGCAGGGGAAATCTAGTGTTCAGTAATGGGTTGATGTGAGGGTACAGAGACCAAAGTCCTCGCCAGCTTAACACAATTCTGCAAGGCCATCCCAGCTCTAGGGCTCCTGGTGGGATTGGCTGAGGCCCTGGTTACAACTGGATCATGGTTCCGTCTCTGCCCGTCTGCTTCCTTTACTTTCCATGGGAATGTTGATCTCAAGAGCATTCACCCCCCAATAAACTTCCAGCAGTCAAATCCCCATCCTCATGCCAGTTTCCAGGGAAGCTGGCTAGCAACACGGAACACCCTGGGAAAAATATATAATATGATCACCAGAATTGCCCAGGGCTGGGGTTCTTCCCCTGGCAGGTGTGTTCAGCAGCCCTCTGACTGCAACTTGGGTCTCTGACAGATGAAGAGAAATCAGAGGGACCTGAAGTTGTCTCTTAAGGCTGACCAGACTCTTTGCCCAATAAGCCTCTTACTTACCCGTGCTATATAACATGATAGAATAAATCCTGAACCCAGGCCAGAAGAGAGGGAGAAACAACAGTACCCAACCTAGAACAATAATAACAAACTGCCTAATGGGACAAAGCAGTAAACCTGCCTTCTCTGAAACGTAATCTAAATATATTTTCCATTATCTTTTTCTTACATTGAGATATCCATTTGAAATTGCACCATCTTTGTCACAAAGAGATCATAGATTCTTAGCTAACAATAGTATCTAAATTAATATATGTGAAATTTTGTAAAATTGGAGACTTTCTGTCACTTATGCTTGTATACTTTGGTATTTAAAATGGTTCATCCTCAACTCTGACATTTATGAATTTACCAACTGATTTCAAGGCCTGATCTTGTTTCTCTATCACTCAGAACTATTTGGATCATCCGTCACAAGCCTTGTTTGTTTATCTATATAAAATAACTTTAAAATATTATTCAAATTGTATTAGAATGTAAATATGCTTTAAAAAGTAATATGTGATGCTACTAAACCTATATAAATGACTTTTTTGCCAGCCATGAATTACCCTTCACTTCAGGTAGGATTCTTCAGTACAGGCAGTAATGGACTATTTTAAGGAATAGAATTATAGACAGATATAGTTATAATTCATTAATTCAAATAATTATTGTCATTGTTGGAGGAATATAGTAGAGTCCAGATTCTGGGTTAGAATACAGCTATGTCTGTATCTTCATTTACCAAATCCAGTGGAAGCAGATACCATTGAGTCTCATTCTTGGAGAATTAAATAAAGAGACAGGTGGTTTTGACTGGTCACAAAATTATGCAAGAGAGCTGGTTAAATGATTTCCTTTCTTCTGCCCTAGAGTTATGAGAGAAACTAACCTTAATGGGTTAAAAAAATTACCAAAACTTTATTATACACTCTTCCTTGAAAAAAAAGCTACCAGTTATTCCTGGATACTATTCTCCTAACCTAGTTTGAAAAATACAAATATGCTTAAAAATACCAATATGTTTTGTAACCCTTCATTTGTTGTTTAACCTGGAGGAAAATTAGGAGAGCGTAAATTAAAAAAAATGTTTCTAATGAGAGAACACCATCCAGGTGTCAAGCGATTTGAATTGCATTCCTAGGTCTTACCTGGATAAATGACTCCAGAAAATTTCTTATCTTCTCTGAATATCTAGCCCTTACTTAAAAAATGAAAATAAATTAAAATATAAATATTTGGGGTTCTTTTTGGTTTGAAAAGCTTATGAATATTATTCAATATATTATTCAATATAACTACAAGAGGCTGATCTATATACATATATGGCCATATTAAATATGTTAACAAAAAGACCTCAAGATTTTTACTATGTAATTACATAACTTCACCCACACTCTATCCTCTTGTTATGATTTATTTTTCTCTACATACATCTGACATATTAAATATTTGTGTTTAATTTGTATGCCCCACCTCCTAAAAAAGTAAGCCCATGAAAGCAAGAAGTTTATTTCATTCACTGCTGAATGTCTCAGTTTAAAATAAGGTTTATCGCAGAGACATTTATTCAACAATAAACACATGCTCAATGAAATGAGTAGGTTAATGCATGAATTAATGAATAAATTGAGGCTTTGAGGAAGCAGAAAAGAAGGGAGGATGGAAGGAAGAAAGGGGAGAGATGGAAGGAGGAGGGAGAGAGGAAGGAAGGAAGGAATTCACTCTTTACCTTACTGATGCCAACTCCTATTACTCACCTGCACACTCTTTATACACCGGTCACCCTGGCCTCCTTTCTCTTCCTCAGACGTGTTAGGCATAAAGTTCCCATATTAGAACTTCCTGGAGTGGATTGGTTTACACATGCTTATGCCCAGTGTCTTCAGTCATGTTTGACTCTTTGCGACCCCAGAGCCCACCAGGCTGCTCTGTCCACAGGATTATCCCGACAAGAATATGGAATAGGTTGCTATTTCCTCCTCTAGGGGATATTTCTGACCCAGGAATCGAACCCACGTCTCCTGTTTGGCAGGCAGATTCTTTACCACTGAGCCACCTGGGAAGCCTGGATTGATTTGTAGCAACACATAACTAATAAACCCTGTCTGATATATTCTTCCTCCAGATATCAATATGGCTGTTTCATCCTCTTCAAGTTTTTGCTCACATGTCACCTTCTCAATAGGACCCACCCTGACCACCATATTTAAAATTGTAACCATCCACATTGTCTGGCTCTCTGGATATGTTTACTTAAACTCTAACATTTCTTAACATTTTTTTCCTCTGAGACAATATTAATACTGTATGATTTACTTATCATTTTTCTTGGTTATAGCATTCTCCTCATATACAACAACCAAAATGTAAGTCCATAAAACCACATATCTCAATTGAATGTATTCACAATAACTTGTTAAATAAATATTTTTGAAGTTAAATGGAGATAAATTCAAAATGAGTTAGAAACACTATCACCCAATCTGGCCTCAGGTTTTAAGCTAAAATAAATAACACAGAGTTGATAAACAGTAATTATGTTTAAAATATTAATTTACACTTTTGAAGAATTTCCACAAATATATAAAAGCCTTTATTTTATCTTCCCTAATTAAATCCCTTCAGTTGGCAATGGTAAAAGAGAAAGAGAACTTATAAGACAATTATCAGGGATAAAGTATAGTGGAGTTTTGTTTATTCTAAATGAAATTTTTTATGGTTAGAAGTCATTGGTACAAAGAACAATAAAATGATTTTTATAGTTTTACTAAGGTGGTTAATACATTTTTATAATGTATTGGCTAAACTCTTATTAACAAAAATAAAGATTTGCAATAGGTAATGTGTTGTAAAGTTCACACTGTATAAATATGAATATACAAGCACATTGAGGATTCTCTATATAATTGTGTTCTCTATACTTTTGTTTCTGTCTACCTGTTTAACTCAGCCTTGTGTAGGTAACCTAACTTGTTAGTCTTTTTTAAGGTACCGTTAAGTGTCTCATTTAGTTACATATGCACAAACAGATATGTATTATTTTTAATCATATTTTAGAAAAGATAAAATATATACTCACTTACAAGGTACCTTCTTCATTTCACAGCATATTCTTGACTTTTTTTCCTCTCTATCATACATAGAGACCTCCAATGCCCAGGATCTCATTAGGTGGATGGATGAGAGTTTAACTAATGAGTCCTCTATAACAAAATACTTTCTCAAGCCAAATTAAAACAGACATTTTTAAGTGACTAAGTCTGACTACCATACATTTAAGATACAGAAATTATAGACATCTCATTATGTAACATTTCTTAAGGTCACACACAGATATCTATTTTTCACATTACACAAGAACAGAAAGAAAACTTATTAATCAAAAGGTATTGTTCTTGCAGAAGATGTATTACTCTCTGCTGGAAGAACTCTCTGCCATAAGGAAGGTGATATATTGAATGACTATAAATCAAACAATAATTCACAAGCTACAAAATCTATTGGATTTCTCAGTGTTGACATTTTGAAATTCTCCGAGAAATCTTTTTCCTCGTGGGAAATACAAAATGTTTTTAAATTGTTTTAATGATAGTCATCATTCTGATGATATCTCTAAAAATAGTGAGATTCAATTACATAATTCTAACACCGTAAAACAGTTGTTCTTGGGAGTAAATCAAAATCAGTTTTGTCTTAAAACTTTTGAAATTGAACATTTGACCATATATGGACATTTTTAGTATAAGGAAAACAACTGAGCATTTAGATACTATTTAGAGAAATGCTATTGATTCTGGTTTTTCATTAAATCTTCAGATGTCCTTGCTTTGCTCTCAGTATTGAATTTATCAACATAGCCCTTGAACTGCCCTCCATTTAGGACTCTCCTTTTGGTACAATTACAAGATTTCATTCTACCTTTCTTCCCTGGCCCACTACACCTGGATATCAGAGTAGGGAATCAAAAACATTTATCCTCATAGAGCCCTCACCAGCTGCATTGCTAGGTACTATTATTTTAATTTTCAAATAAAGAAAATGAACTTAATATAATGACTATGAAGTTGAAGAGCTGCACTCAGATTGACTCCAGGAATAATGTCCTTCCTTTAAACTGACAGACTACTCTTGTATGATATGAATACAGCATGATAGAGGAGGAACAAAATGAACTTGGGTTTGGAAAGATTTAGATATAAAACCCATAAACGTACAATTTGGATGATGTTGGCAATTAATTTATCCGAGCTTTCCCCACTTATACCCTGCACCATAACATGAGGACAATACTTTCCATGTAGCAGTTATTATACAGGGCATGTCTAGTCCAGTTGGCTCAATTTTTATTACCATTATCTTTATCATTATTTGCTATAGGGCATCCCAGGTGGGGCTAGTGGTAAAGAACTCACCTGCCAATGCAGGAGACATAAGATATGCAGGCTCAATTCCTGAGTTGGGAAGATCCCCTGGAGGAGGGTATGGCAATCCATTCCAGTATTCTTGCCTGGCGAATCCCATGGACAGAGAAGCCTGGCAGGCTATGGTCTATAGGGTCACAAAGAGTTGGATATAACTGAAGAAACTTAGCACACACACAAGATAACATAAAGCTCTGTATATCAAAGTGTTATAAAATAACGTACATGTTTATTATAACTCATATGTTATGTGAATCCAGTTGTCACTTTTAAAAACTCAGTTCTTATGTATGAAACAATCCCATTTACCATCGCATGAAAAAGAAAAAAATACCTAGGAAAAATCTATCTAAGCAAGCAAAAGACCTGTACTCTGAAGACTAAAGCAGTGATGAAAAAAATTGAAGATGACACAAACAGATGGAAAGATATACCATGTTCTTGGATTGGAAGAATCAATGTTGTCAACATGTCTATACTACCCAAGGCAATCACAGATTCAATGCAATCCCTATCAAATTACCAACATCATTTTTCACAGAACTAGAACAAAAAAATTTACAAATTTGTATTGAAACACCAAAGACTCCAAATAGCCAAAGAAATCCTGAGGAGAAAAATGGAGCTGGAGTAATCAAACTCCTTGACTTCAGACTATAATATAAATCTACAGTAAACAAAACAGTATGGTACTGCCACAAAAACAGAAAGATAGATCCATGGAACAAGAGCATGGGTGGCTGCGACAGCACACAGAGCGAGGCCGAGAGGAGCTATCCCACGTCCGAGGTCAGGGGCAGAAGCCGGGAGGAGCTACCCCGCATCCAAGGTCAGGGGTGGCAGCTGAGAGGAGCTACGTGGTGTCTGAGGTCAGGGGCAGTGGCCAAGAGTGCCAGGCTGTGACAGTGCAGGAGCAGCCGAGAGGAACTACCCCCGCCCAAGGCTAGGGGAGGTGGCTGGGAGGAGCGACCCCACGTCCAAAGAGTGGTGGCTGCGAGGGCGCCGGAGGGCCTAGAGGAGCTATTCCAAGTTCAAGGTCGGGAGGGGCAGCAGTGAGGAGATACCCCTTGTCCAAGGTACGGAGCAACAGCTGCGCTTTGCTGGAGCAGCCGTGAAGAGATACCCCGCGTCCAAGGTAAGAGAAACCCAAGTAAGACGGTAGGTGTTGCAAGAGGGCGTCAGAGGGCAGACACACTGAAACCACAATCACAGAAAATTAGTCAATCTAATCACACTAGGACCACAGCCTTGTCTAACTCAATGAAACTAAGCCATGCCCTGTAGGGCCACCCAAGACAGGCGGGCATGGTGGAGAGTCTGACACAATGTGGTCCACTGGAGGAGGGAATGGCAAACCACTTCAGTATTCTTGCCTTGAGAACCCATGAACAGTATGAAAAGGCAAAATGATAGGATACTGAAAGAGGAATTCTTCAGGTCAGTAGGTGCCCAATATGCTACTGGAGATCAGTGGAGAAATAACTCCAGAAAGAATGAAGGGATGGAGCCAAAGCAAAAACAATACCCAGTTGTGGATGTGACTGGTGATAAAAGCAAGGTCCGATGCTGTAAAGAGCAATATTGCACAGGAACCTGGAATGTCAGGTCCATGAATCAAAGCAAATTGGAAGTGGTCAAACAAGAGATGGCAAGGGTGAACGTCGACATCCTAGGAATCAGCGAACTACGATGGACTGAAATGGGTGAATTTAACTCAGATGACCATTATATCTACTACTGTGGGCGGGAATCCCTTAGAAGAAATGGAGTAGCCATCATGGTGTACAAAAGAGTCCAAAATGCAGTACTTGGATGCAATCTCAAAAATGACAGAATGATCTCTGTTCATTTCCAAGGCAAACCGTTCAATATCACAGTAATCCAAGTCTATGCCCCAACCAGTAACGCTGAAGAAGCTGAATTTGAACGGTTCTATGAAGACCTACAAGACCTTTTAGAACCAACACCCAAAAAAGATGTCCTTCTCATTATAAGGGACTGGAATGCAAAAGTAGGAAGTCAAGAAACACCTGGAGTAACAGGCAAATTTAGCCTTGGAATATGGAATGAAGCAGGACAAAGACTAATATAGTTTTGCCAAGAGAACGCACTGATCATAGCAAACACCCTCTTCCAACAACACAAGAGAAGACTCTACACATGGACATCACCATATGGTCAACACCGAAATCAGATTGATTATATTCTTTGCAGCCAAAGATGGAGAAGCTCTATACAGTCAACAAAAACAAGACTGGGAGCTGACTGTGGCTCAGATCATGAACTCCTTATTGCCAAATTCAGACTTAAATTGAAGAAAGTAGGGAAAACCACTAGACCATTCAGGTATGACCTAAATCAAATCCCTTATGATTATACAGTGGAAGTGAGAAATAGATTTAAGGGTCTAGATCTGATAGATAGAGTGCTTGATGAACTATGGACTGAGGTTCATGACACTGTACAGGAGACAGGGATCAAGACCATCCCCATGGAAAAGAAATGCAAAAAAGCAAAATGGCTGTCTGAGGCAGCCTTACAAATAGCTGTGAAAAGAAGAGAATTGAAAAGCAAAGGAGAAAAGGAAAGATGTAAACTTCTGAATGCAGAGTTCCAAAGAATAGCAAGAAGAGATAAGAAAGACTTCCTCAGTGATCAATGCAAAGAAATAGAGGAAAACAACAGAATGGGAAAGACTAGAGATCTCTTCAAGAAAATTAGAGATACCAAGGGAATATTTCATGCAAAGATGGGCTCGATAAAGGACAGAAATGTTGTGGACCTAACAGAAGCAGAAGATAATGAGAAAAGGTGGCAAGAATACACAGAAAAACTGTACAAAAAAGATCTTCACAACCTAGGTAATCAGGATGGTGTGATCACTCACCTAGAGCCAGACATCCTGGAATGTGAAGTCAAGTGGGCCTTAGGAAGCATCACTACGAACAAAGCTAGTGGAGGTGATGGAATTCCAGTGGAGCTATTTCATATCCTGAAAGATGATGCTGTGAAAGTGCTACACTCAATATGCCAGCAAATTTGGAAAACTCAGCAGTGGCCACAGGACTGGGAAAGGTCAGTTTTCATTCCAATCCCAAAGAAAGGCTATGCCAAAGAATGCTCAAACTACCACAGAATTGCACTTATCTCACACACTAGTAAAGTAATGCTCAAAATTCTCCAAAACAGGCTTCAGCAATATGTGAACCGTGAACTTCCAGATGTTCAAGCTGGTTTTAGAAAAGGCAGAGGAACCAGAGATCAAATTGCCAACATCCGCTGGATCATGGGAAAAGCAAGAGAGTTCCAGAAAAACATCTATTTCTGCTTTATTGACTATGCCAAAGCCTTTGACTGTGTGGATCACAATCAACTGTGGAAAATTCTGAAAGAGATGGGAATACCAGACCACCTGACCTGCCTCTTGAGAAACCTATATGCAGGTCAGGAAGCAACAGTTAGAACTGGACATGGAACAACAGACTGGTTCCAAATAGGAAAAGGAGTACATCAAGGCTGTATATTGTCACCCTGCTTATTTAACTTATATGCAGAGTACATCATGAGAAACACTGGGCTGCAAGAAGCACAAGCTGGAATCAAGATTACTGGGAGAAATATCAGTAACCTCATATATGCAGATGACACCACCCTTATAGCAGAAAGTGAAGAGACACTAAAAAGCCTGTTGATGAAAGTGAAAGTGGAGAGTGAAAAAGTTGGCTTAAAGCTCAACATTCAGAAAACAAAGATCATGACATCTGGTCCCATCACTTCCTGGGAAATAGATGGGGAAACAGTGGTAACAGTGTCAGACTTTATTTTGGGGGGTTCCAAAATCACTGCAGATGGTGACTGCAGCCATGAAATTAAAGGACACTTACTCCTTGGAAGAAAAGTTATGACCAACCTAGTTAGCATATTGAAAGCAGAGACATTACTTTGCCAACAAAGGTCCACCTAGTCAAGGCTGTGGTTTTTCCACTGGTCTCATATGGATGTGAGAGTTGGACTGTGAAAAAGGCTGAGCGCCGAAGAATTAATGCTTTTGAACTGTGGTGTTGGAGTAGACTCTTGAGAGTCCCTTGGACTGCAAGGAGATCCAACCTATCCATTCTGAAGGAGTACATCCTTGGGATTTCTTTGGAGGGAATGATGCTAAGGCTGAAGCTCCAGTACTTTGGCCACCTCATGCAAAGAATTGACTCATCAGAAAAGACTCTGATGCTGGGAAGGATTGGGAGCAGGAGGAGAAGGGGACGACAGAGGATGAAATGGCTGGATGGCATCACTGACTCGATGGCCGTGAGTCTGAGTGAACTCCGGGAGTTGGTGATGGACAGGGAGGCCTGGCGTGCTGCGATTCATGGGGTTGCATACAGTCTGAGTCGACTGAGTGACTGAACTGAATTGAACAGGATAGAAAGCCCAGAAATAAACCCATGCACTTATGGTCAATTAAGCTATGACAAAAGAGGTAAGAATATACAAGGGAGAAGAGAGTCTTTTCAACAAGTGATTCTGGGAAAACTAGACATCTACATATGTAAAAATTAAATTAGAACACTCTCTAACACCATATGGGCTTCCCTGGTTGCTCAGATGGTAAAGCATCTGACTCCAATGTTGGAGATCCAGGCTCAATCCCTGGGTTGGGAAGATCCCCTGGAGAGGCAAATGGCAACCCACTCTAATATTCTTGCCTGGAGAATTCCATGGACAGAGGAGCCTGGCGGGCTATGGTCTTTAGGGCTGCAAAGAGTTGGACATGTCTGAGCAGCTAACACTACACTAATACCATACACAAAACTAAACTCAAATGGATCAAAGACCCATATGTAAGACTGAATACAATAACGCTCCTAGAGGAAAACATATACAGAACACTGCTTGACATAAATCACAGTAGCTTTTTGGATCCACCTCCTAGAGTAATGGAAGTGAATACAAAAATAAACAGGACCTTATTAAACTTAAAAGCTCTACACAGCAAAGGAAACCATAAACAAAACTAAAAGACAACCCTTAGAATCTGGGAAAATATTTGCAAATGAAACTACTGACGAGAATTTAATCTCCAAAATATAAAAATAGTTCATGCAGCTCTATGTCAAACAAACAAACTAATCAAAAATTGGGCAGAAGATCTAAATAGACATTTCTCCAAAGAAAACATACAGATGACCAAAAAACACATGAAAAGATTCTCAATATCACTAATCAGATAAATGCAAATCAAAACTACAATAGGTATCATCTCCCAATGGTCAGAATGGTCATCATTAAAAAGTCTGCAAACAGTAAATGATGGAGAGGTTGTGGAGAAAAGAGAAACCCTTTACATTGTTGGTGGGAATGTAAATCAGTACAACTACTATGAAGATAAGTAAAGAGGATCCTTAAAAAACTAAAAATAGAGCTACCATATGATCCAGCAATCCTACTCCTAGGCATATATCCAGAGAAAAACATACTTCAAAATGATACATGCACCCCAATGGTCATTGTAGCAGTATTTACAACTGAAGCAACCTAAACGTCCATTGATAGAGGAATGGCTAAAGAAGATGTGTTACATACATACAATGGAGTGTTACTCAGCCATAAAAAAAGAATGAAATAATGCCATTTGCAGCAACATGGATGGATCTAGAGATTATCGTACTGAGTGAAGGAAGTCAGACATAGAAAGACAAATATCATATGGTAGCACTCATATGTGGAATCTTATTTTTGTTAAGAATGATACAGATGAACTTTTTTTACAAAACAGAAATAGGCTCACACATTTAAAAAGCTTATGGTTACCGAAGGGAAAAGATAGAGGAAGGAAGAAATAAATCAGGACCTTGGGATTAATACACATACATGACTATATATAAAATAGGTCAACTATTTATAGGACTAGATATAGGACCTACTGCATAGCACAGGGAACTCTTCTCAATATTCTGCAATAGCCTATATTGGTAAAGAATCTGAAAAAGTATGACTATGTTTATACATAACTGAATCACTTTCCTGTATACCTGAAACTAATACAACATTGTAAATCAGCTATATTCCCAAAAAATTTACAAAATTTTAAAAATAATGAAAATTTAAAAATACAAAGGAAGGAAAAAGAAGCAGTTTTATGAACTTGTGAAATTTTGCAGGTGGTATACATAATGAACCTATAGAATATCTACTAGTCTACATGAAACTTCTTTGTGAAGGATTTTATATATTTCTCTGATAATTCAGAACATGAATCTAGGTTGTGATTTTTAATGGTTTCAAAGGACTAAATGTAATGTGATACCTAGTGTATTTAAGACCTGGACCACTGAGAAATTAGAGTTAATTTGATTTCAAAACTGTATGTGACACATATGAACTATGGAATTAATAAAGTATAAGTATAGTGAAAGAAAGGAAATGATTTTTAATCATGAGGCAAAAGCTCAGCTAACAAGAAGAAAAATTTACCACAGACTCTCTATGAGCCTATAGTATTTTTTCTAATTGTTTTATTTCTATAAAGAATAGTCAGTGTGTGCAGCCCTAGCATTGTACTGTGGATTTATTTCTTCTCCCTGAAGTATTTGGGGGGGTGGGGTAAGGGGGAAAAGCAGAGGGCAGAGGTATTTCTTTGTCCTTTTAGATGTTTGCTTTAAAAGTAATGTTGTTCTTGTTATTTAACTTCTTTTCATTGTTGAGGTCTCTACCTGGAGATCACTTTCTCTCAGAAACCTTCCTAGACTCTTCTGAAAGAGCCCTCTTACAGCTGCTACAGACTTTCCCAACCAGAGTATTGCTACTATTTTAATCGCTACCAGCGCTCCTAAGGCTTTGGCTTCTATTTCCATATTACATTCATTAATTGAGGATGTTTTATGTGCCAATATTGAGTTAAACATTTTATTTGTCAGTTAATTAAATCATTTTAAAATTCCTACATGAAAAAGATGCAATGTTATTCTCCTTTTACTTTAGGAAAGGAAGGTTAACTCAGGTTAAGCCATTGGCGTAAGTTGGCCCAGCTAGAAGACAGCAAAGTCAGAATTTGAATCCAGGTTAACATAGTTTAGCCATTTTCCTGTATCTTCCCTCTCATAAAAATAGTGTCTCCTCTCTGCTAGCTAGGAAGCTCTGAATGCAAGAGGGTCTGTGTCTGTATTTGTTAACATTAAACTTCTCATACTTAAGAGAAGCCATGGCGCTTGGTAACACACAATACATAACTGTTGACTGGGTGTGTGTAAAAATATACGGACATCATTTGAAAACTTTAGGGGAAAACTGATAACTCAAAAACCGGACTCAAATTAAATAAAGGCTCTAGAAGCTAACAGAAAAGTAATACTGTTGTGAAGTAGGTAGCTACTTAATCATACTATTACTTAAGGTAATGCACAAAGTAACTACACTGGCAAATTACATTGCCTTTTCATTGCTTATGTTTGACTATAACAGCAAATCTTTCAGATCTGATTGATGTTCTACTTTCTTCTTTTTTTTTCATTAAATCTATAACATGAAAAATGAACATTTCAGTGTTCATTCATCATTGACCCCCTAAAGAGAAACAGACAACTGGGCACTCTTCCCAGTGTCCATGATAAGCCAATTAAAAACTTTCTCTAGGCATCCTGCAGACAGGATGTGTGTGGAGTAAGATATGTGTGAGAAAGATATGTGTGGAGTAGGCACAGGACAATCTGCCAGACTTATCATGAATAGCGGGAGACATTCTATCAAGGTTTTCTTTTCCATTTATATATAAAACAACCAGATCTTACTAATTAGTAATTCCCTGACCAACTCAGTATTTATCTAGAACTTGAAGTTTACAAAATGCTTTCCGAGATGGAGTTTCACTAGCAACATGAAGACTCACAATCTTAGTTACAAGGTAAGAACATTATCCTCACTACACTCTAACCAAGCCTGAGAATATACTACAGCTAATAAATGGAAGAGAAATCATGTCTCCTAATCATTCTCAGCTTGTATTAACACAAAGCTTAAAAGTAATCAATAAACAATATCATTCCAAAACTATAGCCAAACAGATCACAATGACTCAATCAATAAACATTGCAAAGCCTTCTACTACTGAACATAGTACTTTTGACACAAAATAGGAGTTTTGTATTGAAAGGCACGTTTACTACTGCCCATATGGAACTCCTGGTTTTGTTGACAAGATGTTTTCACATTCAGTGTTTCAGAAGAGACAGATAATATGTACAAAAATTGTATGAAACAATCTAGAGATTTAATGTCATAGGAATTTAATAGGAAACAAGATTATGTACTAGAATATTATATTTTAGATATATTTTAGATAATACAGCATTTAAAAGTCACAGTTTTCCCTTCTGAACACCACAAATTCAGGTATTTCATGTGTAATTTTATTTTGTGAACAGAGAAAAAATTTTCTACCAGATAATTCCACATGTATAGTAAATGTACTGCCATAAATTCACATCTTAACAAAAATATGAATTGTTAAAGAAGGCATGATAGGCAATAAAGTATTTTTTACTTTAAAAAGTGAATGAAGACCAAGTAGTAAAGATCAAAAGGATAGAAACAGTAATGAGGAGACTGACAATTAATGTAAGAAAAACTCTTCAATGTACAATGGGAAGAATATAAACGTGTATTCTTGATTCCTGAACCTGCTAAAATAGCTAAGAGATGAGGGCCTGTCAGTGCTATTACAAAGTCAGTATGATTGCACTGGCAGAATCTGTCCAATATAAGTATCTTGGAACTCTGGAGTGAGCTGAAATCTTGCAACTTTCAAAGAGGCAGCTCAATAGCAATGAGTAGGCAGAATGCTAACTTCTTGATTTTTAAACACCATTATGTATTTAAAAATAAACATGGATCCTTGGAAAAATTGATTCTAGGTCTTTACCAAAAAAACTACAAAATAACCCAGAATTTTTTTTCACCAAAAAGCAAGAATATGTTCAAAGAAAGATGGCAACATATTAAAAGGAGAGAAAACTCAGCTTGAAAGAATCCTCACTGGCCAAACTAGTAACAGTCTGATCATCAAAGGAGAACAGCTTGACTAACATAGTACTGAATTCAAAACAAAATTACCTAACCAGACCTCAAACCCTGCAAGTCTTTTCTGACATTCTCTTTCTGAGATGCCCCATGGTGCTCTATGGTTTGTAGTCTATCACATCACATTGAGGCTAAAAAACCTTGACAGTGAAAACTAGAAATAAATAGTAGCACAAAAAAAGCATAGGTGAAAGAAATCTTTTGTTCATTTATAAGCTTCAACATTTTACATTTTATTGTATCAAAAAGTTAAGTATACTTTTAGCTATAAAGTGTTTTGTAAACAATAGACCTTACAAATTCAAAATTGCTGTTATGACACAAACCGTGAGAAAGGAAAACACAAAATGAAACTGCTTGTCTTTTTGAGGTCAGGGTCTTCAACATAAATACTTATATTCCCCATAACGTGTACTTACTTAAGGTAGAAATTGGGTTTTTTTTGATAGATAATAAACTGAAACTCCAATACTTTGGCCACCTCATGCGAAGAGTTGACTTATTGGAAAAGACCCTGATGCTGGGAGGGATTGGAGGCAGGAGAAGGTGACGACAGAGGATGAGATGGCTGGATAGCATCACTGACTCAATGCACATGAGTTTGTGTGAACTCCGGGGGTTGGTGATGGACAGGGAGGCCTGGCGTGCTGCGATTCATGGGGTCGCAAAGAGTCAGACACGACTGAGTGACTAAACTGAACTGAAACTAGAATCCTTGGGCATTCTGACTTCTGACAAAATCTGTGTATGAAATATTCTTGTTTGATGCTTGGCAGTAAAGAAGTGACTGCATGATATCCTCAGGATGAACACTCTCATGTCATGTATGCACACTGCTGTCACTTCTAACAGCAGGGCAATTGGGTTGGTTATTATGATAGTAGTAAAATATCATTTTTAATAAAAATGGAGAAATAAGGCCAAATCTTTTTATGTACAGAAATTTATGAAGATGAAAGAGAAAAAAGAACCAGGAGTCAAATTTCCTTATTTACGTGAAGATAATGAGTCAGGGACAGGGGATAATCAGAATGCAAATGAAGAAAAAGAAAATATAAACCTTTAGTATTCACCTTTGTTTTTATATTCATCATGTTTTATAATAAAGAGAAATGTAAAAACGTTCAATTTCAATATTTGTCTTTAATTCAGCAAAGACAACTCAGGTAAGATACATTTTCATTCTGCAAGAGTGTAATTTATTTTTCATCCAAATTTATTAAGTTTGGCAAAATCAGTAAGTAAAATAGCTTCACTTATCAACACAGTGTAACATAATTCTGAGAACTTATTTAGTCAGATAAAACTTAAAATTTTAACTATTTTGGTCCACATGAGTAACAAAGAAAAGACCTTCTAGCAACTTCTCTAGGGAAACAAATATATTGCATGATTGCAAGAAATGAAACTATATTCATTATGAATTACTCAAAGATTTCTACAAAACATCTATAATATTAATGATCATTATGTATCTTATGGGATTTCAGTAAGAGGAATTCAGAATCAAAAAATTTTTTAAACTGCATAGAAAAGAAAGAGATTATGCATTTTATCATGGATGATACAATTTGTTTTAATTACTTAAATGCTATCAACTATTCACTCAATAGTTACAGAGTGACTTAGTTACAGAGGTAAGAACAAAACCCTCAAAAGACAAAGAAAGGTCATAAGTAGTACAGGGAAACACTGAAGTCAAGCATGGTGACAAATGGAGCACTGTTTCATTATTATCAATTCACCTGTGTTCTCTCTTAAACCTCTTTGGGGTAAAGGCCACATCTTAATCACTGGACATTCACAGTCTATATATTGCTCCAGTATCTCAGTTTCTATTGTCTCTGTGACCCCATGGACTGTAGCCTGCCAGGTTCCTCTGTCCATAGAATTCACCAGGCAAGAATACTGGAATGGGTAGCCATTTCCTACCTCAGGGGATCTTCCCAACCCAGGGATCGAACCCATGTTTCCTGCATTGGTGTCAGTCCCAGTGAGCCTCTAGCAAAGTCCTCAGTATCTCAGTAAAATATGTTATTTTGAAAATGTAAGATCTAAGGAAAAATAATTTTAAGTGAGAGAATCTTTTATCCATGTTTACCTACATTTCAGACAAAATTCTACTGGTACATCAGCAAAGGCTACAGAGTTCACTCTTTCTACAAAGATAGCAAATCTCTCTCCATGGGCACTATGGCAGAAGGTAGACAGGCAAGACAAGGTTATGGCCGCCAAGTATTTAACAGGAATGATACATTTGCAAGCATCTATGATACAAGTAAGTATGTAACAACTTCCGTCTGTGGTCCCAAAAGCCATAGGCCTACAAACAGAATGCCATGACTAATATTACTAATCTGCTGCATAATGGTATGATCTGATGTACTTGGAACTGATTTAGTAGATATTTTTTAGCCTGCAGATAAAGTACCAAAGGATTTTGCAAGCATTGTTTTCTCTTGAGATTTCTTTAGGCTTTCAGATAGCTCCAGGCCATGTTTTTCAATGTAAAAAAAATGCACTGAAGTTTTGTGCACATGACAACCAAAGGCTTTAAGAACTTTCATCTTGCAGATATTTCTCATCCAGAAAATGAACTTCCAGAAAGTGTAATGAGACTAGGAGTTGCATTCTGAAACTCATGTTTATCTTTCTAAGGCTAGAAACCACATTCTCTTTTACTATAGACGGAAAAATAGGGATGCACATATACATCTCAAGGCCGCTCAGTTGACCCAAATACATGGTAAATACATAAAAAATCCTCTCTTTTATAGGAAACAGAGTCAATCCAACCACATTAGTAATATAAGTGACTGATTTGTACTTTATCAAAAATGTCTGACTTGTTGGCTAACTGTCAAGTTGAATTGTATATTGACTTTTATAACTTTAGTCATACAGATGTCATCCAACATTTGATGAGCATCTACTAGGTGTCAGTCCCAGTGAACAAGTATGAAGAATCAGTTTTACCTTCAGCCCAAAATCTGGAGTGGTGATGGTGCAGTTAGTTGCCAAGTCATGTCCAATTCTTATGAGCCCATGGATTGTGGCCCACCAGGCTCCTCTGTCCATGGGATTTCCCAGATAAGAATACTGCAGTGGGTTGCCATCTCCTTCTCCAGGGTATATTCCTGACCAGGGATTGAACCCTCGTCTCTTGCACGGCAGGAAGATTCTTTACCACTAAACCACCGGGTAAACCCAAAATCTGGAGTTCAGTTCAGTTCAGTTGCTCAGTCGTGTCCGACTCTTTGCAACCCCATGAATCGCACCATGCCGGGCCTCCCTGTCCATCACCAACTCCCAGAGTTCACTCAGACTCACGGCCATGGAGTCAGTGATGCCATCCAGCCATCTCATCCTCGGTCGTCCCCTTCTCCTCCTGCCCCCAATCCCTCCCAGCATCAGAGTCTTTTCCAATGAGTCAACTCTTCGCATGAGGTGGCCAAAGCACTGGAGTTTCAGCTTCAGCATCATTCCTTCCAAAGAAATCCCAGGGTTGATCTCCTTCAGAATGCACTGGTTGGATCTCCTTGCAGTCCAAGGGACTCTCAAGAGTCTTCTCCAACACCACAGTTCAAACTCATCAATTCTTCAGCGCTCAGCCTTCTTCACAGTCCAACTCTCACATCCATACATGACCGCAGGAAAAACCATAGCCTTGACTAGACGGACCTTAGTCGGCAAAGTAATGTCTCTGCTTTTGAATATACTATCTAAGTTGGTCATAACTTTCCTTCCAAGGAGCAAGCGTCTTTTAATTTCATGGCTGCAGTCACCATCGGCAGTGATTTTGGAGCACCCCCCCAAAAAAAGTCTGACACTGTTTCCACTGTTTCCCCATCTATTTCCCAGGAAGTGATGGGACCCAATGCCATGATCTTCATTTTCTGAATGTTGAGCTTTAGGCCAACTTTTTCACTCTCCACTTTCACTTTCATCAAGAGGCTCTGTAGTAATAAAGTAAAAATAAAAATTAAAAAAAAAAGAGGCTCTGTAGTTCTTCTTCACTTTCTGCCATAAGGGTGGTGTCATCTGCATATATGAGGTTACTGATATTTCTCCCAGGAATCTTGATTCCAGCCTGTGTTTCTTCCAGTCCAGCGTTTCTCATGATGTACTCTGCATAGAAGTTAAATAAAGCAGGGTGACAATATACAGCCTTGATGTACTCCTTTTCCTATTTGGAACCAGTCTGTTGTTCCATGTCCAGTTCTAACAGTTGCTTCCTGACCTGCATACAGATTTCTCAAGAGGCAGGTCAGGTGGTCTGGTATTCCCATCTCCTTCAGAATTTTCCACAGTTTATTGTGATCCACACAGTCAAAGGCTTTGGCATAGTCAATAAAGCAGAAATAGATGTTTTTTTGGAACTGTCTTGCTTTTTCCATGATCCAGCGGATGTTGGCAATTTGATCTCTGGTTCCTCTGCCTTTTCGAAAACCAGCTTGAACATCAGGAACTTCACGGTTCACATATTGCTAAGCCTGGCTTGGAGAATTTTGAGCATTACTTTATTAGCATGTGAGATGAGTGCAATTGTGCGGTAGTTTGAGCATTCTTTGGCATTGCTTTTCTTTGGGATTGGAATGAAAACTGACCTTTTCCAGTCCTGTGGCCACTGCTGAGTTTTCCAAACTTGCTGGCATATTGAGTGCAGCACTTTCACAGCATCATCTTTTAGGATTTGAAACAGCTCCACTGGAATTCCATCACCTCCACTACTTTGTTCATAGCAATGCTTTCCAAGGCCCACTTGACTTCACATTCCAGGATGTCTGGCTCTACATGAGTGATCACACCATCATGATTATCTGGGTCGTGAAGATCTTTTTTGTACAGTTCTTCTGTGTATTCTTGCCACCTCTTCTTAATATCTTCTGCTTCTGTTAGGTCCAGACCATTTCTCTACTTTATCGAGCCTATCTTTGCATGAAATGTTCCCTTGGTATCTCTAATTTTCTTGATGAGATCTCTAGTCTTTCCCATTTTGTTCTTTCCCTCTATTTCTTTGCATTGATCACTGAAGAAGGCTTTCTTATCTCTTCTTGCTATTCTCTGAAACTCTGCATTCAGATGCTTATATCTTTCCTTTTCTCCTTTGCTTTTCGCCTCTCTTCTTTTCACCGCTATTTGTAAGGCCTCCCCAGACAGCCATTTTGCTTTTTTGCATTTCTTTTCCATGGGGATGGTCTTGATCCCTGTCTCCTGTACAATGTCAAAATCTGGAGTAGGGTGTCAATATAACTTATTGTGTGAGGTGTTAGTCACCTGGTCACTATTTCCATTCACTCAAAATAAATTGTGCTGTAATTTTAAATGAAATTTTGAAAATTTTAAATTCAAATTTATATCTTTTGGAATAATTCAATACTTTTCTTACATTTAGTCAAGTCATCAAGCTTATAAATTATGTTATACTCTCCAAAAACTTAAGCAATATACCTGGAGAGATTTCTTTTTTTTTTAACCAACAAATATTGGATGCCTCATCAATACTAGTGCAGGAACAAGAGAATCTACAATGGTTATAAAAATTAGTACATAAAACAGCGATGGAATGGTGGTAATTAATGATGTGTAACACTTTCTATATGATTACTATATATCAATCACTGATGAGGGTAAATGTTTTCATTGGGTTGTTTCATGTAATCCTTGCAACATTCCAATAAAATTTTCTCTTGCTATTATCACTTTATAGAATAAGAACTGAGTTTTCAAGATGCTAAATAACACACTGCTATACTAATTCACAGCTGGTCTATACCTTAAATTCAATTATCAGATATCATAGGCTATAATTGGCCATTGTGTTTGCTGTATTTCTTCTTCTGAAAAACAATTTTCTTTTTATGGGACTCTTATACCCCATCAGCCATCAGTATAATTGTTAAGAGCAAAACTTAGCCTGCTCTGAATATCAGTTAAAAGAAAAGAGCAGCATTTTTTAATATTCAGAAGAAATGCTTTACCAGAAACACACAACTATTGCTTTCATTTGTCTTTATCCATGTGGATTCTATCACCTGTACTTGGCTTTAGAACACAATTACTTATTTAAAAACAAGATTAAAAATGATTAGAAACTTAAATTTCAAATGGGGTTAAGAGGATAATGTTTTTCTACAAGATGAAGTACATTCTCCTTTAAAAATGTGTTTGAGTCCAAAAGTCCGTTCTAAACATCTGTGTCTCTTTTGCTGTCTCGCATACAGAGTTATCATTACCATCTTTCTAAATTCCACATATATGTGTTAGTATACTGTATTGGTGTTTTTCCTTCTGGCTCTGTATAATAGGCTCCAGTTTCATCCACCTCATGAGAACTGATTCAAATGTATTCTTTTTAATGGCTGAGTAATACTCCATTGTGTATATATACCACAGCTTTCTTATCTATTCATCTGCTGATGGACATCTAGGTTGTTTCCATGTCCTGGCTATTATAAACAGTGCTGTGATGAACATTAAATCGCCAGTCTATGTTCGATACAGGAGACAGGAGGCTTGGGGCTGGTACCTGGGGATGATCCAGAGAGATGATATGGGGTGGGAGGTGGGAGGGGGGTTCAGGATTGGGAACCCAAGTTCACCCGTGGCTGATTCATGTCAATGTATGGCAAAACCAATACAGTATTATAAAGCAAAATCAAGTAAAATTAAAAACTAAAAAAATTAAAATTGAAAAAAAGAATTAAAAAAAATGTATTTGAGCATCTATCACAGGTGATACAAAACTGTTTCTAATCTACCATGAATCTAATAGAATTTCAGTCTGCATGTTTCTCCAAAAGAACGAATTTGGTTAATCAGACTTTTCTTACTAAGCTCTTCTTAAATAAATTTATTTACATATGGAGTTTCAGCTCTCACTGAATTAAGACCTTAAATCTGCACTATGAATCCAGTTCTCTTTCTGAAACTCTATAACGAAGTATTCAACCAGCTTAGACTTCTTCAAGGAGGCTACACAAACATCTTATCTAAAATTGAACATAGTTTTTCTCTTCATTCATCTTCATTTCACTCTTTCCTAAATTGCTATATCTTATCTTAACATTAATAATCACTATTTAATGCACATTAAACATTTGTTACACACTAGCAGAAGAAAGTGAATGACTTTCTCTTGGACCTTTAAAATAGTATGTCCAATTAACTTTGAGCCTGTTTAAATTGGCAGCATTAACTATGTATACACTGTCTTTCAAAAATACTATCATACATGTACTAATAAAAATAGCAACTAAATATTGAATATTCAAATGGGATAATATCTTCAGATAAGTAAGTGAAATATCAGAACAACCATAACTCAAAATTGAGCCTGAGAATTGTGGAGTTGAAGAAAGATTGGTCTAATGACAATGTTTGAAAAATTAAGAAACTGAAGGTCAAAAAAGTGTTATGTGTAAATATCAATTTCATTTAGTGTTTAGAGTTTTTGAAGCATCAAATACTTGGTCCCCTCTTATGTATCACCATAAATCACCATTTTATATGATTCTCATAAATTCTCATCAGTTTAAAGTTACTTTGAAAATAACAATTTTTGGAAAATATTTGGAAAAATAACAATTTTCCACTATAGTTTGGTTTTTTAAAACTAGATGCTAATTGTGATTATAAATACAAATATCATACATATAATCCTTCAGTGATTTTTCTCTTTGCTCAACAAAACAGCAACTCTCCATTACCTTAAAAAAAGGAAATTGGAACACTTCTGCTGGAGAACATACATTGTTATAGTTCATTTGTACCGTTTATAAGCAAGAAATGTTTTTCAGTATTTTTATCCTAGTAACCCATGAGATGGGGTTTAAGGACCTGTTTTTGTACCAGTGTCATGCAAATTTAGTACCAAAGTCTTTAAAGATAGATAGATTCCTGGGCACTCATATTCCTCCTACTAAGTCAGTGGCAATATTCAGGGTAAATTATGAGATCAATTTACATTCAACATGCGTTACTCATTTAGTTAGCTATAGCATGCAACGGAAGTGGCTCGACTTTAGAATCAGTCTGTTTTATACCTCCGAACACACTGGTTAAAGTTAAAGAACTTAGAGTTGCTTTTCTTTAGTAGGAATAACTTATTTTGATTGACAAGAAGTTTAAAGGGGAATTGTATTGGGGAATAACTGGACTTTGATCTAGTCATCTGAAAGCCAGTGTACTGTATTATTTCACGAATCAATAATGAAACATGCGCCTTAAACTTTCATCAGACGGTCTCAGCGCGCCCCCTACCATACAGAGGTTAAAATAAAAAGTGACTAAAAGCTGAGTGTAAATCTTAAACTTACTTGGTTCAGTAGATCTACAGATGAATGGTCATTTTCATATCGCAGAGGTACCACTGTGAAATAATCCACGCATTGTCTAAACTGATATATATAGCTACTTTATGAAACCAAAACTCTTCACTACCGTCGCTAACAATTCTTCCCTCCCTTTGTGTGTTACTGCATGGATGTGTTAGCGTGAGTGCCGGCTCGCGCCTTGTCTACCGTCTCCCTAATGCGGAGTCCTGGCGGGAGGCTCAGAGGAACTGGGGGGCCAGGGGCTCGTACCTGGATTCCAGCCAAGCCTGGACCAGCCCGAGGAAGGAAGGGGAACGCTCTCCACGGAACCCCAGGGAAAAACCATACTCGTAAGGCGAGCAAGCAAGTTTGTGAGCTGGAGCGCCGCGAGCGCCGCCAGCTGGAAGGTGAGGTTTGGGGATCATCGCCGGGAGTGCCTGGCGCCAGGCTGCCTGCGTCCCACACCCACTAGGATGTCAGTCCTGCAGCGTGTCCGCACTTCCGGGTACAGCCATTGACAACCTGCGGGCTTTGACTTCGGCAGCTACAAGAGGGGCTGGGAGATGCTCCCGCTCTTCCTCGGAGTCGCTGCCATGCAGCTCAGGGGGAGCCAAGAACAGCGCATCCAGGGCACTGCGCCTGCCATCTCCAGCCCACACCGTCTCTGCTTCCCTCCTCTCTGTCCCAGCTCCACCCGACCTGTCTCTAGGGCTACCCTGGCTCCTCCCAGAGTGTCTGAATGTTCCCTCTGTGTAGATGCCTGCTGACCACCAGCCTCCAAGAACCTGGACAGTGTGGTTGAAGGAGGGGACCCCGACCTCTGAGATCTAATGCCTGATGATCTGAGGTGGAGCTGATGTAATAATAATTATAAAAATAAAATTCTCAATAATGTAAAGCATTTGAATCATCCCCACACTATCCCACCTCCTTCATCCATGGAAAAATTGTCTTCCAGGAAACCAGTCCCTGGTGCCAAAAAGGTTGAGGACGGCTGGACAGGTTTCTGGGGCCAGGGGAGTTCTCCAGCTGTGGCTCTGGGCTCAAGTGTTAACAGTTCTACAATTCTCTGATTATCCCCTTCTGGAAGCATGTTAGCATTGCCCTTCCCTGGTGGCTCAGATGGTAAAGAATCTGCCTGCTAAGGCAGGAGATTTGGGTTTGATCCCTGGGTCAAGAAGATCCCCTGGAAAAGGAAATGGCTACCCACTCCAGTATTCTTGACTGGAGAATCCCATGGACAGAGGAACCTGGTGGGTTACAGTCCATGGGATCACAGAGTTAGATGTGACTCTAATACTTTCACTTTTATTTTCACTTCAATATTTATAGTGAAATGCTGTCAACTTGTGGCCTAAAATACTGAACTTGGGCATAGATAAGTTTTAATCTCATATCTATTAAAGAAGTACTTTGTGTTTACATGTTAGTCACTCAGTTGTGTCTGACTCTTTGCGACCCCACAGACTGCAGGCTGCCAGACTCCTCTGTCCATTGCCTTCTCCAGGCAAGAATACTGGAGTGGAACCTGGGTCTTCTGCATTGTAGGCAGATTCTTTACCGTCTGAGCCAGGAAGCAGTTTAGCTAGTTATGAAAAGGTAAGTTTTTATTATGGTGGCTGATGCTCCAGATATTTAATGAAATTTAAGAACAAAAGCTATTTCCCTTATTGTAGCATTTCACTGTGTCATCCTTACTCAAATTTTATTTATCCTTCTTTTCTGAAGTAAGTTGTGCAAAATGTTAGAGACACTTAATAAAATTGTGTAGTGGATATATGCAAATCATATGAATTGTCCCCCATTTGTCACACTATTAAAAGAAATAGAAGATTACTTAATGATCTTCTATGTTTTGTTTTTTACCAATGCTCATGGGACATCTACATGCAAAAAAATAAATAAATCTAGATATTGACTTTAGGCCTCTCAAAAATTTCTTCAAAAAGGATTACTAAATAAGACATAAAACACAACACTATAAAACACATAGTAAATAACAATAGAGAAAATCGAGATGTCTTTGGCTTTGGCAATGATCTTGTAGATGTAACATCAAAGATATAATCCAATAAAGAAGGAATTGATAAATTGGACTTCATTAAAATTAAAAATTTTATTCTATGAAAGATAAAGTCCAGAGAATGAAAAGACAAGTCACTGACTTGGAGAAAATTTTGCAATAGATACAGACACATCTGATAGAAGACTGTTATTTAGAATATACAAAACCTGTTAAAACTCAACAATAAGAAAACAACACAACTGAGAAAATGAGCCAGAGAATTTAACATATTCCCACCAAATAAGATATACACACGGGAAAATAAGTATATGAAAAGATACTCCACGTCATGTCACCAAGGAAATACTAATTAAAACAGTGAGATACCAGTACACACCTAACAGAGTGGCCAAAATCCAAAATATTGACAACACCAAAAGCTGGTGGTGACACAGCAACAGAAATTCTCATTCATTGTTAGTGGGGTACAAAATAGTGCAACCATTTTAGAAGATAAGTGTGCAGTTTCTTATGAAACCAAACATACTTTTATCAAGTGATCCAGCAATCACACTTTTTAGTATTAACCCAGAGGAGCTGTAAATTTATGTACACACAAAAACTTGCACACAAATATTTATAACAACTTTATTCATAAAGTCAAAACTTGGAAGCAACAAAAATGTCCTTCAGTAGGTGAATGGGCAAACTGTGGCATATTTAAATAATGGAATAGTATTCAGGACTAAAGTGAAATGAGCTATCAAGCCAGGGATAGATAAGGACAAAACAAACATGTATATTACTAAGTGAAAGCAGCCAATCTGAAAAGGCTGTTATTCTATAACTCTAATATGTAGCATGTTGGAAAAGCTAAAACTGTGAGGACAGTAAAACATATCAGTGATTTCCAGGGTTAGGGAGGGGGTGTGTGAATAATAGGTGGAGAACAGAGGATTTTTAGGGCAGTGAAACTCTTGTGTATGATATTATAATGGTGGATACATGCCATTATAAATTTGTCCAAACCAGTAGAATATACAACATCAGGAATGAACCCTACTATAAAATGTGAATTTGGGATGATAATTATATGCCAGTGTAGATTCATCAGTTGTAATAACTGTCCCATTCTGGTGGGGTATGTTGATAATGGAAGAGGCTATGCCTGTTTGGAGTATGGTGAAACTTCTGTACCTTCCACTCAAATTTACTGTAAACCTAAAAATTCTCTTTTTTTAAAAAGTCTGTTTTAAAAGATATTTTATCAAGAGTAACACATATCAAAGTCCCTAGGATTGGTGTAACTATTGATTTCTTTTCTTTTGAGAAATGTATTTTTTCTATTTTTTAAAACATTGCTATAGGAAAAGACTGCTTTTCATATGTTACAAGAAACAAAGGTTTAATGAATGAATCAAATTTTCCTTTACTATGGTCCAAATATATAATGTCCATTTATACATTTAGAGGGGCTTCCCAGGTGGCTCATTGGGTGAGGAATCTGCCTGCAATGCAGGAGACACAGGAGACGTTGGTTTAATCCCTGGATTAGGAAGATCCCCTGGAGGAGGGTGTGGTAACCCACTCCAGAATTCTTGCCTGGAGAATCCCATAGACAGAGGAGTCTAGCAGGCTACAGTCCATGGGGTCAAAAAGAGTCCAGCACGACTAAAGTGACTTAACATGCGGGCACACACAGAAGAAGTCAAGGCAGCACATTGGGACAGTGATTTAAGAATGAATCAGAAGATAAAGGCTATCACAGACACGTAGGCATATCTACATGGAAGAGTCAGATATTATAACCGGAATCAGTTTCCTATGAATCTATGTGTTTTGATCTTCAACAAATTATGCTTTCCAGTTATTGGCTAGTTCTGAATTATAGGCTGTCAAAATGTTATCTGATTGGAACAATCAAATGGAACAATGTCCCTCCTCAGAAAAAGAATAGTTACTGCTAGGTCATTATAGGAACCATTAAGATTCATTTTGCCTAGGAGATTATTGATAAAAAAATTCTCAGCATTTATTTGGCATGTAATTTATTTATGATAAATAAAACAAACACAATTTTAGATTTGTAAAATTGATACAGAAAATAGAATGTGACCTCTTTTCAGACAAAGACTTCTTTAAAAATGTGGTGCTTCAGAACGCAGTCTGATGTTTATACTTAAAGTGAATATACATCAATTCCCTACAGAAAGCAATTTCATCTTTCTTGTCCTGAGAAAGCATTGTTATTATTTTAGTAGTATTTTTAGTCCCATCATCACATCTTATTAAATATTCAAGGCGATTACTTCATAGAAGACTACCAAGTATCATAGAAAGACGGCCACAAAGCCAAACACATTTCAAGTTTAAAGAAAGGCAAACAGTTTATACATCAACACTTCAGTTCAGTGTCATTCAGTCGTGTCCGACTCTTTGGGACCCCATGGACCACAGCCTGCCAGGCTTTCTTGTCCATCACCAGTTCCAGGAGCTTACTCAAACTCATGTCCATTGAGTCAGAGATGCCATCCAACCATCTCATTCTCTGTCGTCCCCTTCTCCTTCCTTCAATCTTTCCCAGCATCAGGGCCTTTTCCAATGATTCAGTTCTTATCAGGTGACTAAAATATTAGAGTTTCAGCTTTCGCATCAATCCTTCCAATGAATATTCAGGACCAATTTCCTTTCGGATGGACTCTGAAGAGTCTTCTCCAACACCACAGTTCGAAAACATTAATACCTTGGCACTCAGTGTTCTTTATAGTCCAGCTCTCACATCCATACATGACTACTGGAAAAACCATAGCTTTGGTGGACAAAATAATCTCTCTGCTTTTTAATATGCTGTCTAGGTTGGTCACAGCTTTTCTTCCAAGGAGTAAGCATCTTAATTTCATAACTGCAGTCACCATCTTCAGTGATTTTGGAGCCCAGAAAAATAAAGTCTATCACTGTTTCCATTGTTTTCCCATCTATTTGCCGTGAAGTGATGGGACTAGATGTCATGATCTTGGTATTCTGGATGTTGAGTTTTAAGCCAACTTTTTCAATCTCCTCTTCCACTTTCATCAAGAGGCTCTTTAGTTCGTCTTCACTTTCTGCTATAAGGGTGGTGTCATCTGCATATCTGATGTTATTGATGTTTCTCCCGGCAATCTTGATTCCAGCTTGTGCTTCATCCAGCCCAGTGTTTCTCATAATGTACTCTGCATATAAGTTAAATAAGCAAGATGACAATATACAGCCTTGACATACTTCTTTCCCTATTAAGAACCAGTCTGTTGTTCCATGTTCAGTTCTAACTGTTGCTTCTTGACCTGCATACAGATTTCTCAGGAGGCAGGTCAGGTGGTCTGGTATTCCCATCTCTTGAAGAATTTTCCACAGTTTGTTGTGATCCACACAGTCAAAGGCTTTGGTGAAGTTGATAAAGCAGAAGTAGATGTTTTTTCGGAACTCTTGTGCCTTTTCAATGATCCAATGGATGTTGGCAATTTGATCTCTGGTTCCTCTGCCTTTTCTAAATCCAACTTGAACATCTGGAAATTCATGATTCATGTACTGTTGAAGCCTGGCTTGGAGAATTTTAAGCATTACCTTGCTAGAGTGTGAGATGAGTTCAATCGTGTGGTAGTTTGTGCATTCTTTGGCATTGCCCCTCTTTGGGATTGGAATGAAAACAGACCTTTTCCAGTCCTGTGGCCACTAATGAGTTTTCCAATTTTGCTGGCATATTGAGTGCAGCACTTTAACAGCATCATCTTTTAGGAGTTGATATAGCTTAACTGGAATTCCATCACTTCCACTAGCTTTGTTCGTAGTGATACTTGATAAGGCCCACTTGACTTTGCATTCCAGGATGTCTGGCTCTAGGTGAGTGATCATACCATCTGGTTATCTGGGTCATGAAGATCTTCTGTGTATTCTTGCCACCTCTTCTTAATGTCTTCTGCTTCTGTTAGGTCCATAACATTTCTGTCCTTTATTGAGCCCATCTTTGCATGAAATGTTTCTTTGGTATCTCTAATTTTCTTGAAGAGATCTCCAGTCTTTCCCCATTCTATTATTTTCCTCTATTTCTTTGCATTGATTGCTAAGGAAGGCTTTCTTATCTCTCCTTGCTATTCTTTCAAGCTTTAAATTCAAATGGGTATCTTTCCTTTTGTCATTTGCCCTTTGCATCTTTCCTTTTCTCAGCTATTTGTAAGGCCTCCTCAGACAACCATCTTACCTTTTTACATTACTTTTTCTTGGGAATGGTCTTGATCCCTGCCTCCTATACAGTGTCACAAACTTCTGTCCATAGTTCTTCAAGCACTCTGTCTATCAGATCTAATCCCTGAATCTATTTCTCACTTTCACTGTATAATCATAAGGGATTTGATTTAGGTCATACCTGAATGGTCTAGTGGTTTTCCCTACTTTCTTCAATTTAAGTCTGATTTTGGCAGTAAGGAGTTCATGATCTGAGCCACAGTTAGCTCCCAGTCTTGTTTTGCTGACTGTATAGAGCTTCTCCATCTTTGCCTGCAAAAAATAAAATCAATCTGATTTTGGTATTGACCATGTGGTGATGTCCATGTGTAGAGTCTTCCCTTGTGTTGTTGGAAGAGGGTGTTTGCTGTGACCAGTGTGTTTTTTCGGCAAAACTCTTATCAGCATTTGCCCTGCTTCATTCTGTACTCCAAGGCGAAATTTTCCTGTTATTCCAGGTATCTCTTGACTTCCTACTTTTGCATTCCAATCCGCTATAATGAAAAGAACATCTTTTGGGTGTTAGTTCTAGAAGGTCTTGTAGGCCTTCATAGAACCGTTCAACATCAGCTTCTTCAGCATTACTGATTGGGGTATAAACTTGGATTACTGTGATATTGAATGGCTTGCCTTGGAAATGAACAGAGATCATTCTGTCATTTTTGAGATTGTATCCAAGTACATCCAAGTATACATCAACAAAACTACTTCAGAAGGTGAAATTTTATTCTGTGTAATTCTTTGGCCAATTTCCTATGATGGATTTTCTTATTGATCACTGTTATACACTCAAATGCACCGAGATATGAAAGTGCTTATCTTAAAAAGGAAAAGATAAATACCAAGAAGAAAAAGGAATTGTATAGACATCAATTGTGAGACATGATATGCTATCAATAAAACCAAAATATTTTTCTTATCATTTTTATTTACCTAGTAATTTTTCTTTGATGTAAAAACAGAGGTAACATAAGGAGTGGACTCTTTGCAATAATAATAGATCCCTTTTTGTTTACATTTATTCAATATTTCAGCCCAAATATATAATAACACTTGAGATAGTTTGAAAAAACTGTATTACATTTGTAGTGCTTCTGAATTCTCATGAACTTGCTGTAGACAGTTAAATCTCTGTCATTCCACAACTTTATCATCTCAGGATGATGAATGTTCTTAGGTTTCCTCCTGTTCTACTCCAGTGTGAACATTTTAGTAATGCGGTAAGGTACTGTGTGGATCACAATAAACTGTGGAAAATTCTTCAAGAGATGGAATACCAGACCACCTAACCTGCCTCTTGAGAAATCTGTATGCAGGTCAGGAAGCAACAGTTAGAACTGGACATGGAACAACAGACTGGTTCCAAATAGGAAAAGGAGTACGTCAAGGCTGTATATTGTCACCCTGCTTATTTAACTTATATGCAGAGTACATCATGAGAAATGCTGGGCTGGAAGAAGCACAAGCTGGAATCAAGATTGCCAGGAGAAATATCAATAACTTCAGATATGCAGATGACACCACCCTTATGGCAGAAAATGAAGAGGAACTAAAAAGCCTGCTGATGAAAGTGAAAGAGGAGAGTGAAAAAGTTGGCTTAAAGCTCAACATTCAGAAAACGAAGATCATGGCATCTGGTCCCATCACTTCATGGGAAATAGATGGGGAAATAGTGGACACAATGTTCGACTTTATTTTTCTGGGCTCCCAAATCACTGCAGATGGTGACCGCAGCCATGAAATTAAAAGACGCTTACTCCTTGGAAGAAAAGTTATGATTGACCTAGATAGTATATTCAAAAGCAGAGACATTACTTTGCCAACTAAGGTCCATCTAGTCAAGGCTATGGTTTTTCCTGTGGTCATGTATGGATGTGAGAGTTGGACTGTGAAGAAGGCTGAGTGCCGAAGAATTGATGCTTTTGAACTGTGGTGTTGGAGAAGACTCTTGAGAGTCTCTTGGACTGCAAGGAAGTCCAACCAGTCCATTCTGAAGGAGATCAACTCTGGGATTTCTTTGGAAGGAATGATGCTAAAGCTGAAACTCCAGTACTTTGGCCACCTCATGCGAAGAGTTGACTCATTGGAAAAGACTCTGATGCTGGAAGGGTTTGGGGGCAGGAGGGGAAGGGGATGACAGAGGATGAGATGGCTGGATGGCATCACAGACTCGATGGACGTGAGTCTGAGTGAACTCCGGGAGTTGGTGATGGACAAGGAGGCCTGGTGTGCTGCGATTCATGGGGTCGCAAAGAGTTGGACATGACTGAGCGACTGAAAACTGAACTGAATGACATGATTATTTATACTTGAGGTAGCTTATCTGATAATATTAAGAATTGTACTTTGACTTATGACCTAAGCATAGTCACTTTACTCCAATCCCAATTATTTACAGTTTAATAAGTACATGTCATAAGAGCAAGAATGAATACATAGCCATTACTGCACATGCAATAAGTTAAACATGACATTTGCTTTGGAAAATGTTTATGAAAATTAATTTTCAGTTTAAGTAGCTGGCATAATTTTCTGGATGCTCCAGAAAACTTACCCTTAATCATATGTCCAGCTTATGAAGATTTTTTTTCTCTAATCATAATCTGGATATCATAAATCTCCAGAAAAAGTAGACATTTGATTCTGATAAAAGGCCAGTATTTTTACCTGTAATTGGAGGTGGAATATGCTTCATATCTTGAGAGATGACAGTATTTCAGAATAAATATCTTGAGTGTTATAAAGAATTTTAAAATAATTCTTTAATTCTTATGTATATAGAATTTCAGTAGACAAAATAGCAATCTGTCAGTGCAGCAGGCAATGTATTTTGTTTGATGTCAAGTTCCAACTTTCAATAACTGCTGGACAGAATCCAAAAAGCATTGTTGAGAACATATATTGAATATGCTGTAGGCTTTGCAAATATTTAAAAGGAAGTAGAAACATTTTTAATATTATTGGAATAAACAAAAATGTCCCCTGGTAAATGTTCTCTATATGTGAGGTATTATTTTTTACTGAGTAAATATCTGAAAACAACTTGAGTCAATAAAAAGAATAGTGAAGCAGTCAGGATTATAGCTATGCATAGTATTTCCAGGATTTTAATCTAACTAAATATACTACTTCATATACTCAGGACTTAAAAGAAAGAAGGATGAGCTTAAGAAAATGGCAGTAATGCTTTATTGACTGTCTTCTCACTTTCCTGAATTTAAAATTTTTCTCATTGCTTTTATGAAATTCTTGACTTTAGAGTGCTCCTTACTCTACAGTGAAAATGCCAGCATATTTCTAATCTTAATATATTTTTAAGGTTTTTATTTTTCATTTTGCTTTTACCTAATAAAACAGGTATGTAACAGACCTGGGTGTGTGAATTATAGCCATATTTGCAAGATGCTTTGAAATCCAGAGTGGTATAAGTTAGGGAAAGTATACATATTTTCAAAATTCCCATGTTAACCAGGTCTATCTAAATTGAATTTATAAGCAAACTAAAACAAATTAAAGCATCTATCTAGCATTCTTTGTCAAAAATAGATCTAGATTCTTCTAGGACTCAAGTAAATCTTAGATACTGAAGAACGTTAGCTTTGTGTAGGAGACAAAATGCATCTGCATAATTGAATGGATTCATCTATTTTATTTTGAATTTTTCTTCCTATGTGCACAGAGAAAGTGATTTTCTCAAGCCCCTGCGTTGCCCTCAGGACACTAAACAGAGTAGGTGATTACATTCTACATTCAATACATTAAAGGCATTTTCCAGGAAAGAAGATGAGGACAGGAGTATATGGTACAGGGAACATAAGAAAGGGAATAAAATGCACACAAGAGAATGCATATTTATTAAATTTTACAGAGTTAAGGCATTCTGCTAACTAGTATTAGCTACAGAAACTGCACACTGGATCACTGAGAATAGCCACAATACACATAGATGATTCAGATGATGATTTTCTTTTATTACTTCTTTTACTTAACTGTCTGAGTGGGTTGAAAAGTCAGTCCTAAAACAACAATTAAAACTTAGAGGCGCTTTCAAAACCACTTTGCATATTTATGTGTTTCTGCTCAGTCATTCTGTGGCAACAGAAAATTTTAACTGCATATATGCTGAAGGTTTGCAAAAGTATTTAATCTTCAGTTAGGCAGAGACCATGGAGAAAATGACATATTTGTCTACCTTAAGTTTATTTAAATTGCCAAGAAAGAATTCTTTAAAAATATACTTTAATTTGAATAAAAACTATTTTAATTTAGATCCTAAAATCCCTTCTTGAGATTTCCTTTTTAGTTTTCTTTGTAATATTTTTTAAAAGATGTGTGGTCATAAAGAAACCTGATATTTCAATCAATAGCGTTCCACACTACTCATATGATTTTGGCAAAAACATACAATCATTGATGACTATACACCATTAGAAATAGTATAAAGCTAAATGTTAATAGTTTGGGGTGAGATTGGCTTGATGTTAAGAATGTGTGCTACAAAGACAGGAATATAGATCAGTAGAACAAAATAGAAAGCCCAGAGATAAATCCATGCACCTATGGACACCTTATCTTTGACAAAGGAGCCAAGAATATACAATGGAGAAAAAACAATCTCTTTAACAAGTGGTGCTGGGAAAACTGGTCAACCACTTGTAAAAGAATGAATGTTAGAACACTTTCTAACACCATACACAAAAATAAACTCAAAATGGATTAAAGATCTAAGTGTAAGAACAGAAACTATAAAACTCCTAGAGGAAAACATAGGCAAAACACTCTCTGATATAAATCACAGCAGGATCCTCTATGACCCACCTCCCAGAGTAATGGCAATAAAAGCAAAACTAAACAAATGGGACCTAATTAAACTTAAGAGATTTTGCACAACGAAGGAAACTATAAGGAAGGTGAAAAGACAGCCTTCAGAATGGGAGAAAATAATAGCAAACAAAGCAACTGACAAAGAATTAATCGCAAAAATATACAAGCAACTCCTGCAGCTCAATTCCAGCAAAATAAGCGACCCAATCAAAAAATGGGCCAAAGAACCAAGCATTCATTTCTCCAAAGAAGACATATAGTTGGCTAACAAACACATGAAAAGATGCTCAACATCACTCATTATCAGAGAAATGTAAACTAAAACCACAATGAGGTACCATCTCACGCTGGTCAGAATGGCTGCTATCCAAAAGTCTACAAACAATAAATGCTGGAGAGGGTGCGAAGAAAAGGGAACCCTCTTACACTGTTGGTGGGAATGCAAACTAGTACAGCCACTATGGAAAACAGTGTGAAGATTCCTTAAACAACTGGAAATAGAACTGCCATACGACCCAACAATCCCACTGCTGGGCATACACATCGAGGAAACCAGAATTGAAAGAGACACATGTACCCCAGTGTTCATCACAGCACTGTTTACAATAGGCAGGACATGGAAGCAACCTAGATGCCCATTGGCAGACGAATGGATAAGAAAGCTGTGGTACATTAGCCATTAAAAAGAATGCATTTGAATCAGTTCTAATGAGGTGGATGAAACTGGATCCTATTATACAGAGTGAAGTAAGTCTGAAAGAAATACACCAAAACAGTGTACTAACGCATATATATGGAATTTGGAAAGATGGTAACAATGACCCTATATGCGAGACAGCAAAAGAGACACAGATGTAAAAAACAGGCTTTTGGACTCTGTGGGAGAAGGCGAAGGTGGGATGATTTGAGAGGGTAGCGTTGAAACATGTATATTATCATATGTGAAGCGGATCGCCAATCCAGGTTCGATGCATGAGACAGGGTGCTCAGGGCTGGTGCACTGGGATGACCCTGGGGGATGGGATGGTGAGGGATGTGGGAGGGGGATTCTGGATGGGGAATACATGTGCGCCCGTGGCTGATTCATGTCGATGTATGGCAAGAACCACCACAAGATTGTAAAGTATTAGCCTCCAATTAAAACAAATAATTTTTTTAAAAAGAGTGTGTGCTATAGTAGTAGGATTATCATTTATTTCATTTTTATCAGTGCATAAACATTGTTCGAGAATTTTCTAACAAGGATTGAGGAATACCAGGGTCACCCGATAGAGATTTATTACCTGAATGCCAGAAAGTAAGGAAACTCAGAAACTGTTCTGAACCTTTGAAGCATTGGAAGACTGTAACTATTCAAGACCCAATTGTGAGTTAGATGAACCAAAGGAAGTTCTGCAGTTCTGGGCATCTTATCCCTCAGAAGCCAGCTCACCCTTACTCTCCACTCTAGTGACAGTACCCTACTTACAGACCAGGTCCTTGTCAGATCCTCCCTCAATATCCTGCAGTATACTTATAGTTCTTACTTCTACCACCCTCTCTACAACTCAAAATATCCCAAGAAACAGGATTGAAATAGATTTTTCAATCACTATGCAACACAGAGCATTATTATTGGATAAGAGTCATGTCATAGGTTTCTGTGCTCTGGTACATCTAGCGATGCAGCTAATAATCAGAGTCATTTGTGAACAACATGCAGGTAACAAGCATATATAAGTTCACGAGGACATTCATTCAGTTGAGTCTGGTAGGCAAAGATGGTGGCAACTCCAGGAGTGTGGCTCAGGTTGGCTTGCTCCCAGGTACGTGGTCTGTCCTGAAGATGGTGGCGAGTGTGTGTGTCACTACAACTGGTGATGCCACAGAACATGGACCCTCATCACCTATTCTTGCAGACTGAATTGAAGGTCTCTCTTAATTATAGTATCTATTCTGATTTGTAGCATTTCATGTAACTTCAGTTTTAAGGAGGAAGTGGTGGTTGGATTTTTCAAAATTATTTCATCTAATAAATAGATAAAAAAATATTTTTTATTTTCATAAGGAAAACGTTTCAGACATAAGTATTTAACCTTGTTACAGTTCTTATACTATAACTGAGTGAAATCTTTGGTTTGACTTTATTATCCCTATAAACAGAACAACAAATTAATTTATTGTGTTTTGCTAATATTTAGAAGAAGATATTTCTTTATTCAGACAAAGGGCTTGCCTATTGTTACAAAGATAAATATCATTTATTACCAGCATGGGAAACAGTGAAATTGAATTTGAAACAAATTCAAACTAAATTTGAAACTCATATATACTACTTTCCATTTTTTCATAAATTAATTTTTTCGAACAGTTTTAGGTTCACAGCAAAAATAAGCAGAAAGTACAGAGATGTTCCATATATTCTTGCTCCCTCACATACACAGACTCTCCCATTATCAATATCCTCCCCTCAACCTCTGGAGAGGTATATTTTTTACAAATGATGAACCTACATTGAAACATGATTATCATCCATAAGCTCTACCTTACATTAATGAGCTCTAGTGTAAATGATAGATTATAGATGATAATGATGTTTCAATGTAGGTTCATCAGTTGTAAAATATATACTTCTCCAGTGGGGATACTGATTTACATTAGGATTCAATATTGGTGTGGTATGGGCTTCCTACATGGTGCAGGTGATAAAGAATCTGCCTGCCAAAGCAGAAGACAGTAAGAGACCTGGGTTCTATCCCTGAGTCAAGAAGATCCCCTGGAGGAGGGCATGGCAACACACTCCAGTATTACTGCCTGGAGAATCCCATGGACAGAGGAGCCTGGTGGGCTACAATCTATGGGGTTGCAAGGAGTCAGACATGACTTAGCATGCACACATGCATTGGTGTTGTACATTCTATGGGTTTCAACAAGTATCTGACATATATCCACCATGAGAGCATCACAAAGAGCATTTTAACTGCCTTAAAGATCCAAGAATACACGGAAGAACTGTACAAAAAAGATCTTCATGACCCAGATAATCATGAGGATGTGATCACTAATCTAGAGCCAGACATCTTGGAATGTGAAGTCAAGTGGGCCTTATGAAGTCTCACTATGAACAAAGCTAGTGGAGGTGATGGAATTCCAGTGGAGCTGTTTCAAATCCTAAAAGATGATGCTGCAAAAGTGCTGCACTCAATATGCCAGCAAGTTTGGAAAACTCAGCAGTGGCCACAGGACTGGAAAAGGTCAGTTTTCATTTCAATCTCAAAGAAAGGCAATGCAAAAAAATGCTCAAACTACCGCACAATTGCACTCATCTCACATGCTAATAAAGTAATGCTCAAAATTCTCCAAGCCAGACTTCAGCAATACGTGAACCGTGAAGTTCCTGATGTTCAAGCTGGTTTTCGAAAAGGCAGAGGAACCAGAGATCAAATTGCCAACATCCGCTGGATTATGGAAAAAGCAAGAGAGTTCCAGAAAAACATCTGTTTCTGCTTTATTGACTATGCCAAAGCCTTTGACTGTGTGGATCACAATAAACTGTGGAGAATTCTGAAAGAGATGGGAATACCAGACCACCTGACCTGCCTCTTGAGAAATCTGTATGCAGGTCAGGAAGCAACTGTTAGAACTGGACATGGAACAACAGACTGTTTCCAAATAGGAAAAGGAGTACGTCAAGGCTGTATATTGTCACCCTGCTTATTTAACTTATATGCAGAGTACATCATGAGAAATCCTGGACTGGAAGAAGCACAAGCTGGAATCAAGATTGCCAGGAGAAATATCAATAACCTCAGATATGCAGATGACACCACCCTTATGGCAGAAAATGAAGAGGAACTAAAAAGCCTCTTGATGAAAGTGAAAGTGGAGAGTGAAAAAGTTGGCTTAAAGCTCAACACTCAGAAAACGAAGACCATGGCATCTGGTCCCATCACTTCATGGGAAATAGATGGGGAAACAGTAGAAACAGTTGTCAGACTTTGTTTTTTGGGGCTCCCAAATCACTGCAGATGGTGACTGCAGCCATAAAATTAAAAGACACTTACTCCTTGGAAGAAAAGTTATGACCGACCTAGATAGTATATTCAAAAGCAGAGACATTACTTTGCCGACTAAGGTCCGTCTAGTCAAGGCTATGGTTTTTCCTGTGGTCATGTATGGATGTGAGAGTTGGACTGTGAAGAAGGCTGAGCGCTGAAGAATTGATGAGTTTGAACTGTGGTGTTGGAGAAGACTCTTGAGAGTCCCTTGGACTGCAAGGAGATCCAACCAGTCCATTCTGAAGGAGATCAACCCTGGGATTTCTTTGGAAGGAATGATGCTAAAGCTGAAACTCCAGTACTTTGGCCACCTCATGCGAAGAGTTGACTCATTGGAAAAGACTCTGATGCTGGGAGGGACTGGGGGCAGGAGGAGAAGGGGACGACCCAGGATGAGATGGCTGGATGGCATCATGGACTCGATGGACATGAGTCTGAGTGAACTCCGGGAGTTGGTGATGGACAGGGAGGCCTGGCGTGCTGTGATTCATGGGGTCACAAAGAGTCGGACACGACTG
Source organism: Capricornis sumatraensis (assembly GCF_032405125.1). Taxonomy (NCBI): domain Eukaryota; kingdom Metazoa; phylum Chordata; class Mammalia; order Artiodactyla; family Bovidae; genus Capricornis; species Capricornis sumatraensis. Next base: position 141,650,969 of record NC_091071.1, read on the forward strand.
AGTGACTGAACTGAACTGAACTGAAAGATCCTCTGTGGTCTGTCTATTCATATCTCCTTTCCACTGAAACCCAGCAATCACTAGTTTTTTCTTACTGTCTCCGTACTTTTGTGTCTTTCAGAATGTCATTGGAATCATACAGTAGGTAGCCTTTCACTAGAAGTACATTTAAATTAAATACATCTGAATTTATTTCATTCATTTTTATTGGATGATATTGGTGAAGATGATGATAATGACAATTCTACAGTAGGATGCTGTGCAGTGTTATATAAAGAATATTGAATAGAATTTTTTTGTGTTGTTACTATAATTTTTTACACAATTCCTAAATAATAAATGTCATAAATAATATCCAAGCAGGACACAACATGAACCCAAGGGAAATCTCACTGTTTTCTAAAGACACAGAAAAACTTACTTGCTCAGCTCTTTCAAAAACACAGAAAGCCTGTCATGCAACCTGACATTACATCACATAACAGCTTTGATATCTGATTACTAGAAATATTTAGTGATATTTATGCAAACTGATCAACCAATAATCTACAGTATCTATCTGATTAAAAACACAATACATTTTCTTTCTTTACATCATTGTTGTTTTGTAACTCCAAAAGCAAAAATTATCACCCTCATGCTATAATTACAACAACCAGAATATTTTCCTACTAATGCTGTTGATTGCTTTAGGCTTATGCTTCAGTCTACTTACATTTCCTTCTTTCCTATAACAATGATTTATTTTTATAGAGAATAAGACATGTCATTTAAACAAATCCTATGTGGAGAAATGAAGAGATATATATGAAATGTCTTAGAATAACAGAATTTTAGGTACGAGGTGAGGGGACAATGGTAAGTGCTATTATCTGTGACAAGTTAGTTCTATGAAGCTTGAACTCTCCCAATTTTTATTACCAGAAGTTATAAGAACAATGCCTAAATGTCTGGCCTTCAGCTGCTATAAAAAATTTGACAAGATAAAACTCTAAAATCTCAGATTCCTTTCTATTTGTATGTCAAGGCTATAATACTATATAAAGTTCCTCACCATGCCATTCATCAAATAGCTTCATGATGAGAAATCCTCATGATAACAAGGACTTAAGAAAAATGGAAACAATGTACAGACATCCTCTATTGTAGATATAGGAATCTGATGCTGAAAAGGAGGCTTAACTTGAGAATCTTTCATTTTTACTAACAATAGAAATTGCTGTCTCAGTTTGGAATTCTTGGACTCTTTTGTTTCAAACACTTGAGTAATTGAAGCAGAATGGTATAAACAGCCAGTCACTTTGTGACAAATGTGAAGCAGTGACAATACTTTAACACTTCTTAAAATCATGTGGAGTTACTGTGATCTCCATAAGTACAAAAGGAACCTTGACCCTTCTACTTTGTTCTCTACATTGATTCTCAGATATGACTGGGAAGTTTTTACAAAACAGAGATTCCTGGACCTCCATCTGTGGGCTTCCCTGAAAGCTCAGTCGGTAAAGAATCCTCCTGCAATGCAGGAGACCCCGGTTCGATTCCTGGGTCAGGAAGATCCGCTGGAGAAGGGACAGGCTACCCACTGCAGTATTCTTGGGCTTCGCTTGTGGCTCAGCTGGTAAAGAATCTGCCTGCAATGCAGGAGACCTTGGTTTGATCCCTGAGTTGGGAAGATCCCCAGGAGAAGGGAACAGCTACCCACTCCAGTATTCTGGCCTGGAGAATTCCATCGACTATATAGTCCATGGGGTCACAAACAGTAGGACACAAGTGAAAATTCAAAATTTGTTGTTTGAGATATAGAAATATCTATACATGTTTTTAATTTTCATGTAATATTTTCATGAGGTTAGCACATTAGCAAGAAGAATGAATGGACTTCAGATATAAATTGATTTTTTAACCTAGAAATTAAATCTATCTCTTTCTGGAGACTTGCATTCATTTCAGGTAGCTATGTTAGCTTTCTCATTTCTCTTCTCTTCTGAGCTTTCTCTTAATTATTTCTGTGTGACCATTTCCAACCTGGAAACTCTTCTTAATAGAAAAGATGGAAAGATCAATCAACTCATGTATTTTTGTCTATTCAAAAATGTCTATCAAGCAGCACCTGTGTTCCAGGCACTCATGTGCTGGGGTAAATGGGTAAAGAATATTAAATAAGTACATTTTCAAATCCACAAACCACAATTGTGTTACATGCTACATGGGAAAAGGCAACAAGCACTATGCCAGTTAAAAGAGACAAAGAATGCTTTCTCTACCATTATAACAAATCTTCTCCACTAAGATGTAAGGTAGATTTGTGTTATACATTTTAATTTTTATCTAAACTAAATAATTCCGATTAGCCTGTGTTTATTTAAGATTAGACTCCCTGAAATGACAAGTTTTACTTGGTAAAGTAATCTGCAGTTAATTGAGCCAAACACTAATGATTTTAAGATTCATCATACATGGTTTTATTATCTTATCCTTTATTATAAAAGGTAGGTTTGGCATTATTAGTCATTTGGAATTTGTTATTAAGGTTTAGGATGTTAGTGGTTAAAATACAGTAACAGGGCATAAATATAAATGAATCTGCAACTAATTAGTTTTAGGATTTATAGTAGTGTCAAATTTGTAGACCAGTGCTTTCCTAGTTTTTCTTTAAAAATTCTATAATCTTTTCCCTTCACTCATAGGCCTACAATCTTACTATGATATAAAGATTGCTTTAATGGTTAACTTAAAAGATATAAGAAGTACAAATATGTTTTCTCATGTAAAGTTTATAGTTTAAACTACTAACAACAGATCTAACTTCTCAAACAAATGTTAAAGAGAATTGTTTTTCCAGAAATTTTTACCTGGAAGGAAATACAACTTAACATATTATGCTTGGGTACTAAGTCACTTCAGTCCTGTCCAACTCTTTGCAACTCCATGGACTGTAGCCCACCAGGCTCTTCTGCCCATGGGAGTCTCCAGACAAGAATACTGGAATGAATTGCCATTCCGTCTTCCAGGGGATGTTTCCAACCCAGGAATCAATCCCATCTCTCTTACGTCTCCTGCATTGGCAGGCAGGTTCTTTACCACTAGTGCCACCTGGAAAGCTAACATATCATACTCTTATTCAATAAAAAGTCACAAAAGAAAGGAGAGTAATGCAAAAACTGATAATAAGTTTTGAGTGAATTTGGGGTAAAGAGTGACATTTTAATAAGATATCTTAGGATATCCCACATTCAAATCCAAGCTGTTTTAGTCATTTAGAATAACTTGAAAAGGGAAATCAAGGCTAAAAATATTATTCCATTTCTCATTACATTTACTGTAGCATAAAAAGTAATAACACAGAAATTAGAGCCCAATTGTCTCAGTTTAAATTTTGGCTCCATCTATTCTAGCTGTGTGACCTTGGACTAGTTACTTCTCTGTGCCTCAGTTCTCTCTGCTCTAAAATGGGCACTAGATAGTATCTACTCCCATATACTTGTGAGAATTGAATGAGCACATACACACAATAGAGCATCCATCTGTACAGAAGTAGCATCCAATAAATGTAACTTGTAATTATTGTTGTCCCTAGTATTATTTTCTCTAGTTCAAAAAATGGCTGGGAAGATTTGACTTTTTTGTAAAAACAGCTTTTGTTAGCTGTCATTTAATGGGCTAAGGGCATTTTAAAAATTTAGCTATTATATATTGCTTATGTAACTTTTCTTTGTTATCTTTGTATTTTATGAACACAATCATAAATGTTTATTACCTTACTTCCATTTCATAGTAATTGGAGAAATTAATTTCTCAAAGTGCCTTAATTTCTCCAAGTGTTTTGGAACTCTCTTAAATGTCCTTAAAATTATTGAGAAAAAACAAACCAGAGTAGACTAAACCCAAACATCTTTTGAGTGTCACTGTACAACTGTATCCATGGTTTGAAGTTTAAGGCATATAAAGTCCATGCTGAACGTATAACTTACCTATACTTGCCACATCTCACATTAGCACTCGTGTCACAGTGAAAGCAAGACCTCTGTCTTCAACCAGAAATTTCACCAGGATATGCCATTAGTCATAAAATGTAAGCAAGGGTCAGATATTTCAATATAGCTATCAACCCACTGAAGAAACAATACAAATGCATGTTCCATAAGTCCATGGAACTAAACATACAATGAGCATTAACTCCTTTCCTATTTCATTTTCAACATACAAGAAATTAATCGAATTTTAAGGACATTTAAATAATCATATTTTGAAATATTTTCCAATTAAATTTATTCATGTTGATTATTAAGAACACTTAAAAGTGCATACACAAATGAAAGAAAAGCAAAAATCATCTACATGCTCACAACCCAGAGATAAAGTTATCTGCTCACCCAATACTCACTCCCTTGCCTCCCCAAGCCCAGGTATTTGGTCACACAATATAACCCCACTCCCTGGCTACCAGTAATTAAAGCAGGAGTCAGTTAGGCTGATCTTGGTTAATCATAGTCCCTTCAGCAGGAATTTATATGTGAAGGTAAGAAATTTCAGAGCATTTGCTATATCCATCTTTTTTCCAAAAAGACTTAATAAAACATTTTTAATGTTTAAAATGTTTCTCTCTTTTATTAAAAATTCTTACTTCTTATGAATTGAGTCAGGTATATTCATTACTCATGGACATTCAAGTTCTCCACAGATATAGTCACAATTTTGTAATTGTTGATTTTGCTATGTCTCTTAATTTGAGCTCATAATTAATAAGCAATTTTCAAGGTAAATTTCTCATGTGTTATGTATTAGTTTAATTGTAGTAGGACATTTTTCTCAAACCTCTGTGAAACATAGCTTTGGCTTCGTCTGTCACAGAGTTCAAGCATCTAAGAATCCCCCACCCCTTTTGCTAAATGATCTCAGCTGAAATGCCAAGCTATTCAATTTTTCCATAAAAGATATCACATGATGTTCATAAATATCCAAAGTTATAAGTGAGTACCTAAAAATTTTGGTTAACACTAAACATCTAGATATTTAGAAATATTTGGAAGAATACACATTTTCAAATTATTATACAGACACTTTCTGTCCTTCTTCCATTATTCAATCTATTTCCCTTTAGAGAATTAAAACTTTTCTTGACTAAATTTGTGAGGTTTGGAAAAGAAAGTAACTTTGCTTGGCTTAGACCTCTTGGGGGCCAGCTGCTCCAAGAGCATGTGGCCTCTAACCTGCTTCACATTCTACCAAACAATTTCAGCTGGAGAAGTTCCAAGTGTTTCTTCATCACCAGACCTGAAGGCCAGTCATTCTCTGTCCAGGCTAGTGGGTCTACTAGGTATGTGGTAATATAATAATTGCCACCATGATTTTCTGGTAAATTTGCTCTGCAGTTGAGTTTTGGATGAGATTTCTCAAACCACAACTGTGAAGGAAGTGTTAGGGCCTGGAAGGTGGCCACAGACCCAAGTCAAATCCAATTTGTCTAAAGAGTTTGTGGGTCAGATGGTAAAGAATCTACCTTCAATGCATGAGATCCAAGCTCAATCCCTGGGTTGGAAAGATCCCCCTGGAGAAGGGAAAGGCTACCTACTCTGGTATTCTTACCTGGAGAGTTCCATGAACAGAGGAGCCTGGCAGGCTATAGTACATGGGGTCACAAAGAATTGGACATGACTGAGTGACTAACATTTTCACTTTCAAAGAGTTTTTGGTTATCTCAAAACACAAAGAAGAAATAATGCCATTATCATATCTACAAACTCCAACATATATATTTGTAGCTAAGCAGTCTTGTCTCATATAACTACTTTTAAAGAATGCATCGTTCTACTGAAATTATTTACTTTAAAAACTTCAAATCTCTTGTGTAATGCCATTACACTTTAGAACAGGATGAACTGTCAAGATACAGTTCATAGACTATCATGTCATTTAATGTTAACCAACAAAAGAGAAGACTCTACACATGGACATCACCAGATGGTCCACACTGAATTCAGATTTATTATATTCTTTGCAGCCAAAGATGGAGAAGCTGTATACAGTCAGCAAAAACAAGACGGGGAGCTGACTGTGGCTCAGATCATGAACTTCTAACTGCCAAATTCAGACTTAAATTGAAAAAAGTGGGGAAAACCACTAGACCATCCAGGTATGAACCTAAATCAAATCCCTTATGATTATTCAGTGGAAGTGAGAAATAGATTTAAGGGGCTAGACCTGATAGACAGAGTGCCTGATGAACTATGGACAAAGGTTTGTGACACTGTACAGGAGACAGTGATCAAGACCATCCAAAGAAAAAGAAATGTAACAAAGCAAAACGGCTGTCTGAGGAGGCCTTACAAATAGCTGTGAAAAGAAGAGAAGTGAAAAGCAAAGGAGAAAAGGAAAGATATACCCATTTGAATGCAGAGTTTCAGAGAATAGCAAGGAGAGATAAGAAAGCCTTCCTCAGTGATCAATGAAAAGAAATAGAGGAAAACAACAGAATAGGAAAGACTAGAGATCTCTTCAAGAAAATTAAAGATACCAAAGGAATATTTCATGCAAAGATGGGCTCAATAAAGGACTGAAATGGTAGGGACCTAACAGAAGCAGAAGATAATGAGAAAAGGTGGCAAGAATACACAGAAGAACTGTACAAAAAAGATCTTCACGACCCAGATAATCACAATGGTGTGATCACTCACCTAGAGCCAGACATCCTAGAATGTGAAGTCAAGTGGGCCTTAGGAAGCCTCACTATGAACAAAGCTAGTGGAGGTGATGGAATTCCAGTTGAGCTATTTCAAATCCTGAAAGATGATGCTGTGAAAGTGCTGCACTCAATATGCCAGCAAATTTGGAAAACTCAGCAGTGGCCACAGGACTGGAAAAGGTCAGTTTTCATTCCAATCCCAAAGAAAGGCAATGCCAAAGAATGCTCAGACTACCACACAATTGCACTCATCTCACACGCTAGTAAAGTAATGCTCAAAATTCTCCAAGCCAGGCTTTAGTAATACGTGAACAGTGAACTTCCAAATGTTCAAGCTGGTTTTAGAAAAGGCAGAGAGAGGAACCAGAGATCAAATTGCCAACATCTGCTGGATCATCAAAAAAGCAAGAGAGTTCCAGATAAACATCTATTTCTGTTTTATTGACTATGCCAAAGCCTTTGACTGTGTGGATCATAATAAACTGTGGAAAATTCTGAAAGAGATGGGAATACCAGACCACCTGACCTGCCTCTTGAGAAATCTGTATGCAGGTCAGGAAGCAACAGTTAGAACTGGACATGGAACAACAGACTGGTTTCAAATAGGAAAAGGAGTACGTCAAGGCTGTATATTGTCACCCTGCTTATTTAACTTACATGCAGAGCACATCATGAGAAACGCTGGGCTGGATGAAGCACAAGTTGGAATCAAGATTGCTGGGAGAAATATCAATAACCTCAGATATGCAGATGACACCACCCTTATGGCAGAAAGTGAAGAGGAACTAAAAAGCCTCTTGATGAAAGTGGAGAGTGAAAAAGTTGGCTTAAAGCTCAACATTCAGAAAACGAAAATCATGGCATCTGGTCCCATCACTTCTTGGCAAATAGATGGGGAAACAGTGGAAACAGAGTTAGACTTTGTTTTTTGGGGCTCCAAAATCACTGCAGATGGTGACTGCAGCCATGAAGTTAAAAGACGCTTACTCCTTGGAAGGAAAGTTATGATCAACCTAGACAGCATATTAAAAAGCAGAGACATTACTTTGTCAACTAAGGTCCATCTAGTCAAGGCTCTGGTTTTTCCAGTAGTCATGTATGGATGTGAGAGTTGGACTATAAAGAAAGCTGAGCACAGAATTGATGCTTTTGAACTGTGGTGTTGGAGAAGACTCTTGAGAATCCCTTGGACTGCAAGAAGATCCAACCGGTCCAGCCTAAAGGAAATCAGTCCTGGGTGTTCATTGTAAGGACTGATGTTGGAGCTGAAGCTCCAATATTTTGTCCACCTGATGGGATGAGCTGACTCATTCGAAAAGACCCTGGTGTTGGGAAAGATTGAGGGCAGGAGGAGAAGGGGACGACAGAGGATGAGATGGTTGGATGGCATCACTGACTCAATGGACATGAATTTGGGTAAACTCTGGGAGTTGGTGATGGACAGGAAGCCCTGGAGTGCTGCAGTTCCGGGGTTCGCAGGGTGTCGGACATGACTGAGCAACTGAACTGAACATTTCTAAATAAATGTGCTTCTTAGAGTTTTCTTTCCTGGTGAAAATTGCTTAGATTTCACATGCACAAAAATACAAGGTTCACATTAGAATATGAAATATCTTAAAATTTTGAAAGAGGAGCATATTCTAAGCCATTTATGATGAAAGGATCAGAAATAGATACAGATATAGTTTTCCCACTTCTATGATTCATAATATAGCTAATTTACCTCATTTAATTGATTATTTTTTAAACTTATCTGACCATTAAATATGCCAGCTCTCACTGTTTATAAACAAAAAACTAACAGCCCTTGAACTCATATTTTAGTGACTATCTCTGGAAAATACTTGGTGAATTGAGTGTGTATAAGGATAGTATATTTGTTTACAGAATTTCTATATAGATTGAAAGATCTGAAGTAGTTTTGTTAGAAGTAAAAGAACCATTTAAAGCTGTAAGCCATCTAGTTTTCTTTGTTCACTTTAAGGAAACATACTACTTTGACAGAAGCTTAAAAAGATTTTATACAGCTATGAATCTAACTTTTTCCCACAATAATTTTAGGTTCACTTTTTCTAACAGTAATTGATCACTCTCCTAGGGAGGTGGTGAAGTGAGCTAGCCAGAAGGAGCATAGCAGGCCACTTCACACTGGGCTGAGTTATGTCTTGGTTCACTGGGTTTGGGGGGGAGTTATTACTTGTTAAAATTTTTTCTCCTTTTTTTCACGAGAACCTTGTCATTTTAAAATGTGGTATTTTATTCAAATATTGTCAGACAGGAAAAAGCACAATACTAAAAAACATGAAAAATATTCACTGAAATCAATTTGCTTTTAAAGACTGTTAGCTGAAGGAGCAATTGGAAATTATTTTTGAAAGCCTTTTGGTTAGCTCTTTTGAATTTACAAATAGAGATTATATTCAACTTTCTATCACAGCTTTGATCCACAATGGACTATTAAAAAATCCTAATGATTAAGCAATGTCCATTGCAAAGATGACATAAAAGGAAGAAATATTTTATTCACAGTAAAAGTTTAAAACATTCATGCCATAGTAATTAGTTTACCATGAGTCTAAAATTACACATAAATATAAAACACTTACATGTCATGAGCTATATATATCTTTCAGACTATTTCACATTTCAGACTTCATAGGTATGTCCACGATGTAATATATCCTTTAAAATAAATGACAAGTAATTTTCAACTTTACTTGAATCACTTGGTCATTTATTCTTTATACTAGATATAAAGTAGGAACAGCATGATAGGGTAAGGAACACAAATTTGTAAACCATGCAGAAAAATTTATAGCACATTGTTGAATAAAGAAACCAGAAATCAGAAACAGCAACAGAAAGCATATGTGAAGACATGGTGTGTGTGTGTGTATGTATGGGTGACTGAAATGATGATACATATTTTTTTAGGAAAAAAGTATAAATATGGACACTGAAAAATCACAAATTTTACACAAGATTATTGTGTTTAGTCAGATTTTGAAATGTAAAACCAGAGGCTTAAAAGTAATTGCAGAGATTTTAACCTCACTACATTCATAACAAAGACAGTGGCATTTTAGACCCCTTATTTTATCCTGAATACTGGAATTAAGATTGCCAGGAGAAATATCAATAACCTCAGATATGCAGATGATACCACCCTTATGGCAAAAAGTGAAGAGGAACTGAAGAGCCTCTTGATGAAAGTGAAAGAAGAGAGTGAAAAACCTGGCTTAAAACTCAACATTCAGAACACTAAGATTATGATATCGGGTCCCATCACTTCATGGCAAGTAGACGGGGAAACAATGGAAACAGTGACAGACTTTATTTTCTTGGGCTCCAAAATCACTGCAGACAATGACTACAGCCACAAAATTTAAAAAATGCTTGTTCCTTGGAAGAAAAGCTATGACCAACCTAGACAGCCTATTGAAAAGCAGAGACATCACTTTGCCAACAAAGGTCTGTCTAGTCAAAGGTATGGTTTTTCAAGTAGTCATGTATGGGTGTGAGAGTTGGACCATAAAGAAAGCTGAGCACTGAAGAATTGATGCTTTTGAACTGTGGTGTTGGAGAAGACTCTTGAAAGTCCCTTGGACTGTAAGGAGATCAAACCAGTCAATCCTAAAGGAAATCAACTCTGAATATTCATTGGAAGGACTGATGCTGAAGCTGAAACTCCAATACTTTGACCACCTGCTGTGAAGAACTGACTCCTTAGAAATGACCCTGATGCTGGGAAAGATTGAAGGCAGGAGGAGAAGGGGATGACAGAGAATGAGATGTTTGGATGGCATCTCCAATTCAACAGACATGAGTTTGGGTAAACTCTGGGAGTTGGTGATGGACAGGGAAGCCTGGCATGCTGCAAATTCATTGGATTGCAAAGAGTTGGACATGACTGAGTGACTGAACTGAACTGAAATGCATTAAAAAATGGCTACAATAATGATAGAAGAAAAAGACCAGGGGAACTTATCAAGATTTTTTCTGAGTATAAAATAAACTATTTTATATTAATATTTTAATTTTCCCATATTTATTTTATTCACTTCAGGCAAAAATACATAAGTTTAAAACTATCAACATATATAGAGCCTTTTCAAAATAGCTCCTTGTAGTTAAACATGTCAAAAGATTTTTGAGTTTTTTGGGGGCAGTAATTAAGTGAGAGCACAGGTTGATTAACAGAGCTATAAGTAGAAAGAAAGTAGTTGTGATTATTAGAAGCATGTGTTAAATATGAATGACCTAATGGGTCCTAATAAATCTACATACCAAGGCTAAAGATTTTCTACTAATTAGAAAATAATAAAATTAATTCAATAAAATATATAAAGTGTGAAAATGATCTTTCAGAATTGTTTTGAAAATATTTAATTGACAGAGGAAATGTAAAGAGAGGCATGCTGAAGAATTGGCTTCAATGGTCTCACAAAAATAGGCTGCAAACATATCTTGGCTCTAAAATCACTGCAGAAGGTGACTGCAGTCATGAAATTAAAGACGCTTGCTCCTTGAAAGGAAGGCTATGACAACTCTAGATAGCATATTAAAAAGCAAAGACATCATTTTGCCGACAAAGTCAGAATTATGGTTTTTCCAGTAGTCATGTACGGATGTGAGAGATGGACATAAGGAAGGGTGAATACTGGAGAATTGATGCTTTTGAACTTTGTTGCTGGAGGAGACTCTTAAGAGTCCCTTGGACTGCATGGAGATCAAACCAGTCAATCCTAAAGGAAATCAATCCTAAATACTCATTGGAGAGAGAGATGTTAAGCTGAAACACCAGTATTTTGACCACCTGATGCAAAGAGCCAACTCTTTGGAAAAGACCCTGATATTGGGAAAGACTGAAAGCAAAAGGAGAAGAGATCAACAGAGGATGAGATGGCTAGATAGCATCACCAACTCAACGGACATGAATTTGAGCAAACTCCAGGAGGTAGTGAAAGACAGGGAAGCCTGGCATTTTGCAGTCCATGGGGCACAGAATCAACACAACTTAGCGACTGAGCACCAACATATCTTGATTCTTTTGAGATACTCTATATAAATGAGTAAAGACAAGAGTTTTTATTTGAACAGAAGTGGTATCATCCAGCACAGGAATACAACAAATACAACCTTCATAAAAGCAGAGTGGAGGGTCTTAATAATGGGATACCACATTTTGACAGAGGAATGGTTAGGAAGTCCCAACCAAACTAATGCAACTTCAAAAGCTATCTTTTCTACTTCAACGTGTCTCCATTGTCCAAAAAGAGAAAACAACAGCAACAATAAAACCTATCAAGCTTGTGCGTTGACACATGGGCAGAATTTCATTTGGTTTATTGTCTTGCTCAAACAATCCAATCATCACATCTTTTACCCTGATAAAACAAATGCTTTTAGCTTTAATATAATTTGCTACTGTGGTTAAGAGAGACTTCAGTGACACTGAAGTTGCATTTCAGTTTTAGGGTCTTTTTCCTTCTCAATAGCAATGGAGGGATAATAATTTGATCTCAGTCAAAATAACTCATTTTTGTCAAATTACTATAATAAAGAATTTATGAAAGGTAACAGAATGACAACCTTGGGAGAGTGAGGTTTTTAACTCAATAAATGTGGGCAGTTGTGTTTTTACTGCTTTGTATTTTATGCTTCTATTTTTCTTGTTTAGTATATCCTTTGGAGCACTAGTCTCATTGAAAGCTCAGGAAGCAGACAGAATATGAATGCTGTTTGTCAAATAAAACATTGTCTACTCTTAATGAGGACAAGCGTTTATGTACTGATCTCCATGCTTTGAGCACAGGACTCAAAGTTTCTGGTTCAGATTCACTGATGTGGATGAACAAAACAGAGTTACACTGGATAGTCTCTGGAGTACCTCATTCAAATTATTCTTATCCTCAGCTTTGTTTAAATGGTAACATTCAGCACTTTCAAAAGAGAAAAACAGTGTAGGAACTGCATTGGAGTGTGTGGACAAGGAAATCATTCAAGTGACACCAGTTCACTTCCCCCTTTTTTCACCCCCAACTGAATAATGGTGTGAGAAGCTAATATACACTGTAATTTCCTTGGTTTGTACATGGCCCTATGTTTACCCATGGACTTTATTTTGAGGTAAAATTTTTAAATAGGTAATTTAGTTAAAGGAGCTTCCCTGATGGCTCAGTGGTAAAGAATCCGCCGGCCAATGCAGGAGACAAGGGTTTGATCCCTGGGTCCAGACGATCCCCTAGAGAAGAAAGTGGCAATCTACTCCAGTATTCTTGCCTGCAAAATCCCGTGGACAGAGGATCCTGGGAGGCTACAGTACAGGGGGTCATAAAGTCAGACATGACTAAAGTTATTTAGCATGCAAGCACACACACACTCTGTTTTTTGATTCAAAACTGGGCAACCTGGACTGATAATAGGACAACCAGAGTAAATCATATAATTATGAAAAATCTGTGCCATGCTGTCATGGTTTAGAGAGGGTTATGAAGATTACAGATATGTAAGGGCAAGAGCAAAGTATTCAATAAAACATCCAGGCCAATATGAAAGCTATTAGCTATGACAACATTCCCATCCCAAAGAAAGGCAATGCCAAAGAATGTTCAAACTACCACACAGTTGCACTCATCTCACCTGCTAGCAAAGTAATGCTCAAAATTCTCCAAGCCAGGCTTCAACAGTACGTGAACCGTGAACTTCCAGATGTTCAAGCTGGATTTAGAAAAGGCAGAGGAACCAGAGATCAAATTGCCAACATCTGCTGGATCATCGGAAAAGCAAGAGAGTTCCAGAAAAACATCTATTTCTGCTTTATTGATTATGCCAAAGCCTTTGACAGTGTAGATCACAACAAACTATGGAAAATTCTGAAAGAGATGGGAATACCAGACCATCTTATCTGCCTCCTGAGAAATCTGTATGCAGGTCAAGAAGCAACCATTAGAACCAGACATGGAACAACAGACTAGCTCCAAATCAGGAAAGGAGTACATCAAGGCTGTATATTGTCACCCTGCTTTATTTAACTTATATGCAGAGTACATCATGTGAAATGCCGGGCTGGATGAAGCACACACTGGAATCAAGATTGCCAGGAAAAATATCAATAACCTCAGATATGCAGATGATACCACTCTTATGGTAGAAAGTGAAGAGGAACTAAAGATCCTCTTGATGAAAGTGGAAGAGATGAGTGAAAAAGCTGGCTTAAAACTCAACACTCAAAAAACAAAGATCATGGCATCCAGTCCCATCACTTTATGGCAAATAGATGGGGAAATAATGGAAAGAGTGACAGGCTTTATGTTTAGGATCTCCAAAATCACTGCAGATGGTGACTGCACCCATGACATTAAAAGATGCTTGCTCCTTGGAAGAAAAGCTATGACCAACCTAGACAGCATATTCAAAAGCAGAGACATTACTTTGCCAACAAAGGTCCATCTAGTCAAAGCTATGGTTTTTCCAGTAGTCATGTATGAATGTGAGAGTTGGAGTATAGAGAAAGCTGAGCATCGAAGAATTGATGCTTTTGGACTGTGATGTTGGAGAAAACTCTTTTTTTTAATTTTTATTTTTTATTTTACTTTATAATACTGTATTGGTTTTGCCATACATTAACTCTTGAGAGTCCCCTGGACTTCAAGATCAAACCAGTTAATCCTAAAGGAAATCGACTCTGAATAGCCATTGGAAGGACTGATGCTGAAGCTGAAACTCCAATACTTTGACCACCTGATGTGAAGAACTGACTCCTTAGAAATGACCCTAATGCTGGGAAAGATTGAAGGCAGAAGAAGGGGATGACAGAGGATGAGATGTTTGGATGGCATCACTGACTCAATGAACATGAGTCTGAGCAAGCTCCAGGAGTTGGTGACAGACAGGGAAGCCTGGTGCGCTACAGTTCATGTGGTCGCAAAGAGTCTGACATGACTGAGTGACTGAACTGAATGGGATCATGTTTCAGAAATAGACTGTGCCACTATTACACAAATTCAAAAATAAGATCCAGATCTCAGACCAATGTACGGACATAAGCAAGTTCAGATTTCACAAGGGAAGCAAAAAAAAAAAAAAAGGACATACATCATAGCCTTATACATTCAATTTCTAGGGCCAATTAGAAGGGGTTCAAAGAAACTAAGTCTAAGTACATGGTTTAGATAGTGATATGTGTAAAAAATATGAATGTAGTTTGAACCACACACTAGCCTCATCCTTTCATGCTTGGGACATGCATCTCAAGATTCAGCATAGATGCAAATGGCTTTTAAGTTTCAATTCCAGGGAGTGAAAGTTGCTCAGTCATGTCTGACTCTTTGCAATCCCATGGACTATACAGTCCTTGGAATTCTCCAGGCCAAAATACTGGAGTGAGTAGCTGTTTCCTTCTCCAGGAGATCTTCCCAACCCAGGGATCAAATCCAGGTCTCCCATATTGCAGGTGGATTCTTTACCAGCTGAGCCACCAGGGAAGCCCCAATTCCAGGGAAGAAACAGACCAATTTTGACAATTTTCTTAGGAGAGTAAATGACAGCTGGCTGATGATGATGCCTCCAAGACTACAACAGCCTTCTAAAGGCCCCTGTGGTGACAAGAGAGGGTTGAAAAGCTGGGATTAACTAGTTAGGTGAGCAAAGAGTAATGTCTGTTAATGCATGTTCAATGGGTTTGTATGTTCAAAATCCAATATTTATTGAATTTTGTCAAAAGGTTCTTCTGCATTGAGATGATTATGAGATTTTTTTATACTTCAGTTTGTTGATGTGGTGTATCACACTGACTGACTTGCAGATATTGAAAAATCCCTGTACCCTAAGGATAAATCCAACTTGATCATGGTGCGTGATCCTTTTAATGTACTGTTAGATTCAGATTGCTAGTATTCTGCTGAAGATTCAATGTCTATGTTCATCAGTGATATTGACCTGCAATGTTCTCTCTTTTTGTGTGGTATCTTTGGTTCTGGTATCAGGGTGATGGTGGCCTCATAGAATGAGTTTGGGAGTATTTCTTCCTCTGCACTTTTCTGGAATAGTATGAGAAGGGTGGGTGTTAGCTCTTCTCTAAATGTTTGATAGAATTCACCTGTGAAGCCATCTGGTCCTGGACTTTCGTTTGTTGGGAGTTTTTTTTTAATCAGTTTCAATTTCAGTACTTGTAACTGATCAGTTCATATTTTCTATTTCTTTCTGGTTAAGAGATTGTACCTTTCTAAGAATTTGTCCATTTCTTCCTTGTTGTCCATTTTATTGGCATATAGTTGCTTGTAGTAGTCTATGATCCTTTGATGATCTTTTGTATTTCTGTGGTGTCCATTGTAACTTTGACTTCTTCATTTCTAATTTTATTAATTTGAACCCTCTCCTGATTTTTCTTTATGAGCCTGGCTAAAGGTTTATCAATTTTGTTTATCTTCTCAGAAAACTAGCTTTTAGTTTAATTGATCTTTTCTATTGTTTTCTTCATTTCTGTTCCACTTATTTCTGCTCTGATCTTTAAGATTTTTTTCCTTCCACTAATTGGGTTTTGTTTGTTTTTCTTTCTCTAGTTGCTTTATGTGTTAAGGTTAGGCTGTTTATTTGAGATTTTCTTAATTTCCTGAGATAAGATTGTATTGCTATTGTGAAGTCAGTCGTGTCCGACTCTTTGCGATCATGGACTGTAGCCCACCAGGTTTCTCTGTCCATGAGATTTTCCAGGCAAGAGTACTGGAGTGGGGTGCCAGTTCCTTCTCCAGGGGGTCTTCCTGACCCAGGGATCAAACCCAGGTCTCCCGCATCGCAGGCAGACGCTTTACCCTCTGAGCCACTTTATGTGTTAAGGTTAGGCTGTTTATCTGAGATTTCCCTAATTTCCTGAGATAAGATTGTATTGCTATTAGCTTCCCTCTTAGACCTGCTTTTGCTACACACCATAGGCTTTGAATCATCATGCTTTCATTTTCACTTGTCTGTAGGTATTTTTTTTTAATTTCCTCTTTGATTTCTTCTGTGATACATCAGTTGTTTAGTAGCATATTGTTGGCAGGTTTCCCTGGTAGCTCGGTTGGTAAAAAATCAGCCTGCAATGCAGGAGATAACGATTCCTGGGTTGGGAAGATCCCCCTGGAGGAGGGCATGGCAACTGAATCCAGTATACTTGCCTGGAGAATCCCTATGGACAAAGAAGCCTGGAGGGCTGCAGTCCATGGGATCACAAAGAGTTGGACATGACTGAGTGACTAAGCACAGCACCCAGCATATTGTTTAGCCTTCAAGTATTTGTTTCTTATAGTTTCTTTTCTTGTTTATTTTTAATCTCATAATGTGTGGTCAGAAAAAATGCTTGAGATGCTTTCAATTTTCTTAAATTTATTGAGGCTCTCTTTGTGGCCCAGAATGTGATCAATCTCCAAAAAACCAGTGCAATCTTGAGAAAGAAAAATGGAGTGTGAGGAATCAGGCTCCTCAACTTCAAACTATTGCTATAAAGTTACATTCACTAAAACCGAATGGTAGTGTTGCAGGAAGGCGGACCCCTTCCAGGGCCCGAATCTGGGCTCTTGTCTAACACTCGGAAATGAGTTGTCCAAGGAGACACATCTGCTGACAAAGCAAGAGATTTTATTGGGAAAGGGCATCTGGGTGGAGAGCAGTAGGGTAAGGGAACCCAGGAGAACTGCTCTGCCGTGTGACTCGCAATGTTGGGTTTTATGGTGATGGGATTAGTTTCTGGGTGGTCTTTGACCAATCATTCTGATTCAGAGTCTTTCCTGGTGGCGCACGCATCGCTCAGCCAAGATGGATGCTAGCGAGAGGGATTCTGGGAAGTGGACGGACACACCGTGTCTCCTTTAGACCTTTCCCAAACTCTTCCGGTTGGTGGTGACTTACTAGTTCTGTGTTCCTTATCAGGATCTCCTGTCATAAAACAACTCATGAAAATGGTTACTACGGTACCTGGCCAGGGTGGGCAGCTTCAATCAGTGTGCTTCCCCTAACAGTAGTAGCACAAAAACAGACATATAGGTCAATGGAACAGGATATAAAGCCCAGAAATAAACAAACACACCTACAGTCAATTAATTTATAACAAAGGACACAAGACTATACAATGGAGAAAAAGTCTCTTCAATAAATGAAGCTGGGAAAACTGGACAGTTATACATAAACGGATGAAATTATAATATTCTTTAGCATTCTATATAAAAATAAACTTAAAAATGGATTAAAAGCCTAAATTTAAGACTGGATACTATAAAAGTCTTAATAGGAATACACAGAAAACACTCCTTGACATAAATCTCAGCAATGTCTTTTTTGAGCCATCTCCTAGAATAACGGAAATAAAAACAATAATAAAACAAATGAGTCCTAACTAAACTCAGTATCTTTTGCACAGCAAAGGAAATCATAAATAAAACAAAAGACAACTCATAGAATGTGACAAAACATTTGCAAACAATGCAACTGACAAGGGATTAGTCTCCAAAATTTACAAAAAGCACACATGGCTTAATATCATCAAAACAAACAAACCAATCAAAAAATAGGCAGAAGACCTAAATAGACACCTCTCCAAAGAAGACATACGGATGGACAAGAGTCATGTGAAAAGATGTTCAACATCACTAATTAGCGTTGTTTAGTCGCTCAGTCTTGTTTGATTCTTTGAAACCCCATGGACTGAAGCACATCAGGCTTCTCTATCCTTCACCATCTCCTAGAGCTTGCCCAAACTCATGTCCATTGAGTCAGTGATGCCATCCAACAATTTTGTCCTCTGTCGTCCCCTTCTCTTTTTGCCTTCAATCTTTCCCAGCATCAGAGTCTTTTCCAATGACTCATCTCTTTGTGTCAGGTGGCCAAAGAATCGGAGCTTCAGCTTCAGCAACGGTTCTTCCAATGAATATTCAGGATTGATTTCCTTTAGGATGGACTGGTTGGATCTCCTTGCAGTCCAAGGGACTCTGAAGAGTCTTCTCCAACACCACAGTTGGAGAAATCAATTATTTGGTGCTTGGCCTTCTTTATGGTCCAGCTTTCACATCCATACATGACTATTGGAAGAACCATAGTTTTGAATAGACGGACCTTTGTGGGCAAAGTAATGTCTCTGCTTTTTAATATGCTGTCTAGTTTGGTCATAGGTTTTCTTCCAAGAAGCAAGGGTCTTTTAATTTTGTGGCTGCAGTCCCCATCTGCAGTGATTTTGGAGCCCAAGAAAATAAAGTCTGTCACTGTTTCTACTGTTTCCCCATCTATTTGCCATGAAGTGTTGGGACCAGATGCCATGATCTTTGTTTTTTGAATGCTGAGTTTTAAACCAGCTTTTTCAGTCTCCTCTTTCTCTTTCATGAAGAGGCTCTTTAGTTTCTCTTCACTGTCTGCTGTAAGTGTGGTGTCATCTACATATCTGAGGTTACTGATATTTCTCCCAGCAAGCTTGATTCCAGCTTGTGCTTCATCCAGCCTAGCATTTCTCAGGATGTACTCTGCATAAGTTAAACAAGCAGGGTGACAATATATAGCCCTTGATGTACTTCTTTCCCTGTTTGGAACCAGTCTGTTGTTCCATGTCCAGTTTTAACTGTTACTTCTTGACCTGCATACAGATATCTCAGGATGCTGGCAAGGTGGTCTGGTATTCCCATCTCTTGAAGAATTTGCTGTGATCCACACAGTCAAAAGCTTTAACGTAGTCAATGAAGCAGAAGTAGATGTTTTTCCCTGAAATTCTCTTGCTTTTTCTATGATCCAACAGATGCTGGCAATTTGATTTCTGGTTGCTCTGCCTTTTCTAAATCCAACCTTTATGTCTGGAAGTTCACAGTTCACATACAGTTGAAGCCTAGCTTGGAGAATTTTGAGCATTACTTTGCTAGCATGTGAGATGAGTGCAATTATGCGGTAGTTTGAACATTCTTTGGCATTGCCTTTCTTTGGGATCAGAATGAAAACTGACCTTTTCCAGTCCTGTGGCCAGTGCCAAGTTTTCCAAATTTGCTGGCATATTGAGTGCAGTACTAATTATTAGAGAAATACAAATCAAAACTACACAAAGGTATTATCTCACACAGGTCCACCAGGGAAGCCCAACAGGTCAGAATGGCCATCATCAAAGAGTCTACAAACAATAAATTCTGGAGAGTATGTGGAGTAAAGTGAATCCTCCTACACTGTTTGTGGGAATATAATTTGGTCAAAAGCAGAGACATTACTTTGCCGACTAAGGTCCGTCTAGTAAAAGTCCGTCTATGGTTTTTCCTGTGGTCATGTATGGATGTGAGAGTTGCACTGTGAAGAAGGCTGAGCACCGAAGAATTGATTCTTTTGAACTGTGGTGTTGGAGAAGACTCTTGAGAGTCCCTTGGACTGCAAGGAGATCCAACCAGTCCATTCTAAAGGAGATCAGCCCTGGGATGTCTTTGGAAGGAATGATGCTAAAGCTGAAACTCCAGTACTTTGGCCACCTCGTGCGAAGAGTTGACTCATTGGAAAAGACTTTGATGCTGGGAGGGATTTGGGGCAGGAGGAGAAGGGGATGACAGAGGATGAGATGGCTGGATGGCATCACGGACTCGCTGGACGTGAGTCTGAGTGAACTCCGGGAGTTGGTGATGGGCAAGGAGGCCTGGCGTGCTGCGATTCATGGGGTCGCAAAGAAACGGACACTACTGAGCGACTGAACTGAACTGAACTGAACAGCCACTATGAAGAACAGATTGAAGGTTCCGTAAAAAACTAAAACTAGAGCTACCATGTGATCTAGCAATTCCACTCCTGGGCATATAACTGGAGAATGACATAGTTCAAAAGGTTATATGCAACCCAGTGTGCATTTCAATGCTGTTAAAATAGCCAAGATATGGAAGCTATAAATGTCCATTAATAGATGAATGGATAAAGAAGATATGGTACATATACACAATGGACTATTACTTAGTCATTAAAAGAGTGAAATAATGTCTTTTACAGGGGCTTCCCTAGTGGCTCAGTTAGTAAAGAATCAGTTTGTAATGCAGGAGAGTGCCTGCAATGTAGGAGATGTGGGTTCGATTCCTGGGTTGACAAGATCCCTTGGAGAAGGAAAATGGCCTCCTGCTCCAGTATTCTTGCCTGGGAAATCCCATGGACAGAGAAGCCTGGCAGGCTACAGTCCATGGGTTCACAAGAGTTGGACATGACTTAGTGACTAAACCACCAATGTCACTTGCAGCATTTGCATGGATGGACCTGGATATTATCATACTAAGTGAATTAAATCAGACAGAGGAAGACAAATGTCATGTGATATCATGTATATGTGGGATTAAAAAAAATGATATAAAGGAACTCATTTACAAAACAGAAACAGACTCACAGACTTAGAGAATGAATTTATGGTGACCAGGCATGGAAGATGAGGGTAGGAATACATTGGGAGTTTGGGATTGACATGCACACACTTTTATATTTAAAATAAATAGCAGTGACCTAGTACTCAATAGCCTGTAATTATTTAAATAGGAAATTAATTTGAAAAAGAATAGATACATGTCATGTATGGATGTGAGAGTTGGACTATAAAGAAAGCTGAGTGCTGAAGAATTGATGCTTTTCAACTGTGCTGTTGGAGAAGAGTCTTGAGAGTCCCTTGGACTGCAAGGAGATCCAACCAGTCCATCCTAAAAGAGATCAGTCCTGAATATTCATTGGAAGGACTGATGTTGAATCTGAAACTCCAATACTTTGGCCACCTGATGCCAAAAGCTGACTCATTGAAAAGATCTTGATGCTGGGAAAGATTGAGGGCAGGAGGAGAAGGGGACGACAGAGGATGAGATGGTAGGATGGCATCACTGACTCGATGGACATGGGTTTGGGTGGACTCCAGGAGTTGGCGATGGACAGGGAGGCCTGGCATGATGCGGTTCATGGGGTCACAAAGAGTCAGACACGACTGAGTGACTAAACTGAACTGAACTGAACTGAACTGATACAGTTAAGTGGTTCACCTGGCTGTATACCTAAAACTAACACAACAATGTTAATTGACTATACTTAAATAAAATAAAGATTACAAAAAGAGTAATATCTGTGTCCAAATTTATCAACCTCTAGAGCCTATTTCCATTCACTTTGTCAATGCAGGAGGATGACAGAATTTAGGAGGATCATAATTAGGAGTACATATTTGCTTGAATTCCCAACTTCTATCTGCAAATTTCTAAGGCAAATATGAAAAAGAAAAGAGTAATTGTAACAGATAACAGGATCTAGAATTCTGTTAGAGAAATGTCTCATTTTGCTGTCTCAATTTAGTTTCATAAAAGTGATGACAGATGACCAATTCCCTCAATGAGTTCATGATGTCATCAAGTTTTAAACAAGAATAAGTTAAAAAATTATTTGTTTCAAGAAGTTATTTCATATCTAATAGATTTATCACTTTGTAGAAGCCTTAGCAGATACCATTTCAATATTACACTAAAAAAACAAGCTTACATATGTCCTACATCCTTTCAATGAACTGAATACCTGAAATAACATCTTATAATTTTTCCCAAATTATAGTTAAATGATGATGAAAATAATCAAATGGTTATTTAAAGATAGTACATTTTTAAAACCTCTCAATGCCTAGGTAAATTTAATACTTACTCAAAGTAAGATAAATTGTTGTGATACAATGCTATTCAATCTGCTAAGACTAGATTAAAATTTTTCTTTTGAAGGGCAGTCAGGTAAACTAACTTTGCATTGTCCTCTGATGTTAAATCCTCAATTTATGTCTTTAGGATCTATATCTCACTTCTTCTTATGTGGTAAAATTATTTGGCTGAACAAAAAGAATATATCTCACAATTTAAAAATCAGCATCATCTTTTCTTTGCAATTTTGGCTGTTAAATGATTCCCATCATTACCTAAATACAAAACTAAAGAAAGAGGCAATTATATTTTTAAAATATCAGTTAAATCTATTTCTTTAAATTGGACTCTTTTCATCTGAATTGATTTCTCAAGAGAAAAACTATCAAATTCTTCTTTTTCTATGAAAAGACTAAATCATCTGGATTTTATCATGTATTCACAAATCCAAAATATCTGAAAGTGCAGATATCACACTGTGATTGGTGAAAGAAGGCAGAATACTTGGCTTGTGACATGAAGCAGTGCAGACATGTGTGATGACTCCTGTGGTGCAGGATCAAACGTGTTCAGACATGGTACCACATGAACATAGGAATGCCATGGCCATTTGTTCCTTTCTTGTCCCAGTGATTTATTTGCAGGTCACTGGAACATATATCAGTGGCTAAAAATAGGTAGGCATATTTCTTCAGTGACATTGCTTTCCACTATTTGTTGTATTAACCATCTGTCTCCTAATATCATTCAAACTCACACTTATCTATGTAAAGGACCATGATGTCATAATGGTAAACAGGACCTCCCCAGAAATACTTGCTGTCACCATCAGCAACACCTGAATCCCTTATAAGAATCTGTTAGCAGCTTGTTGGCTTATAAGAGAAATGTACAGATCTTTCTTAAGAGTAAGTTCACAAATATTAGTTTACCTTAAGAAAAGTCTTACTAGAATTACTAGTCTTACAGAATTACTAGATTTCTTCAACTTTCACAATTGCCAAAAATAAAATTTTAAGTATATTGATTAGCTTAATTTTAAGACTTCCTAAAGTGTTAGCATGAGGCCTCTTATCACTCATCTTCTGTCAGCTAATCACCTCAACAATCTATCTCTGGTTACCTGTGTAGGGACATAGGTTCTGTGCAGTATTTGTAACTCCTTCCAATTCTTATTACTGCATATTGCAATTATTTAATATGAGACTAGTTGAATGATGTCTGTCATAACAAAGAATTGTTAGAGAAAAAAATGCTGTCTTTTGCCACCTTCAGTTTACTACTATTCAATATCAAACAACACTTAAATCTTCCATAAAAGGGTGTAAGTAATAGTTTATGTCAACCAGAATAATTCAAACTGCTAAGAGGAACAGAAATTAGGATGATTTGGCAAAGCATGAAAAGCAAATGAGAACCAGAAATTCTCAAGAAGCAGAGTTTAGAAAAGGTTATAAAGAGATAGGGAAGTCAGAATATGATACTAGTATTGTGGTTTTGAAAATGTTTTCAAAGATAACCTAATTTTAGCTCACTGAACAACAGTATTTTGATTCAATTAGATAGCTTGGTAAATAGGAAAAACCTGTAGCTGAAAGTCCTCCAGGTAATTATGAAAATTGTTAAGTGTGTTTGAGACATTCACGTGTCCAAAAACAAAGCCAAATTTTAGTTTCTCATGTCAAGTTAATATCAAGTAGACTAGAAGTGA
Source organism: Capricornis sumatraensis (assembly GCF_032405125.1). Lineage (NCBI taxonomy): Eukaryota > Metazoa > Chordata > Mammalia > Artiodactyla > Bovidae > Capricornis > Capricornis sumatraensis. The sequence continues at coordinate 141,674,988 of NC_091071.1, forward strand.
AAATACATATATACTTAACTATTAAGACACTAACATATGTGGTTGAGAAAGATTTTTCAATTAGGATGTGTGACTTAGCTTCCCAATGTTAAGAGTCAAAGAAGGGAAAAACTAGATTCCTGTATTTAGTTCTGAGATTATTCTTTAATTCTACAGATACATCTTGGGTATCAGTAAAGTTCCCAATAGTGTAAAACATGACTCAAGCTCTCTCTTCTCAAAGGGTCCACAACCTAATGGTGAGAGTAACACACAGGCGGTCAATGAGGTATAGATGTAGAGAATGAACTTGTGGACATGGGGTGGGGGCAGAAAGAGAGCCAGGGACAAACTGAGAAAGAAGCATTGACATGTATACACTACAATGTGTAACAGTGAATAGCCAGTGGGACGCTGCTGTATAGCACAGAGAGCAAACAGTGTAGGGCTCTGTGATGACCAAGAGGGGTGGAAAGGGATGGTGAAAGGGAAGCTCAAGAGGGAGGGGATATATGTATACATATGGCTGACTCACAGTGTTATACAGCAGAAACTAATACAACATTTATTAATAAAGCAATATCCTCCAATTAAAAAAATAATAGAGTAACTAACAGGAAGTGAAACAGAGAGGCAAAGTGTTTACCTCTGTGTGGGGCTGTTGATGGTGGTGGCTTAGTTGCTAAGTAGTGTCCAACTCTTGTGACCCCGTGGACTGTAGCCTGCCAAGCTCCTTTGTCCATGGGATTCTCCAGGCAAGAATACTGGAGTGGGTTGCCATTTCCTTCTCCATGGGATCTTCCCAACCCAGGAATCGAACCCAGGTCTCCTGCATTGAAGGCAGATTCTTTACCATGTGGGACTGTTAGAGGTTTCACAAAAATAATCTGCTAATTTTTATGAGAAGATTTACATGATGGGAATCTTGAGGTATGCTTCAGAGTGTGTTCCTACAAAGAGAACAACCAGAGCCTGGGTTAAGTAGCAGAGAACGAAGTATTCACAAGACATCTCATTGCTTTCAGTTTAGAACAACCCAGTTCAGAGCGGTCTTTATCTCTTTCTCTCATACAGTACCACTTAGAATTACTTGCTTTATTAGCCTTATGAGTAAACATTGAGCTGTTAAAGAATGATCAAAGTAAGACTGTTTATAGAGACCAAGGGACATTGAGGTATCCTAATGATCTGAGACAATAATACAGTTTCAATGTGATGGACTTTTAAATGGGAGTCTGTATGTATCTTAGAAAACAATTAGGTCTCAAATTCTGAGATTCAAAAAATTACTTAGTCAACACTTTAATGTTGTGATCTTGCTCTTAGATTATTTAGAATTCAATTTTTTGTGTGTACTGAAACCACCCCATGGTAGCAAGTTAGCTATGTTCTAATAATTCCTGAGATTATTACAGTACTATTTCTCAGCAGATAATGCACCGAAGTGTTTATTTTCCAGGCCAAGAATATTTAAGCTGCAATAGTGTACACCATTCAGATGGTGTTTCAGATTATTGTAATGCCATTAAAATAAATTCTAAGAATATACCTACTTGTAAAATTCTAATTAGTGTGATTACTATGGAATTGGAAATTATTCCTTTAAAAAATATAAGAACTTATTTTGGAAAATAATCAATGGTAGAATAAGAAACTGCCAAAGAAGCCATTCAGTATGATAAAATACCATTCCCTTGTATTCTGCTGAATACGTTATTTTTCAGGTTCAAAGATAGCACATTAAAGATTACTTTGCAGATTTTTTCTAAGGAAAGCATGATATAAATAAGTCCAAATCAACAAAAGAGGAGGAAAAAATCTAAGAAATATAGACAAATGAGCCAAATTAGAACCATTAAGAACTGATTTGGAGTTTAGTTAGAATTATATTAGCCCTAAGTTTCTGTCCTGAAGTTTTGAATAGTAATAAAGAATAAATCAAGAATGAAAAACAGAAGTATTTTTTAATAAAGTAACTATCAGTTATTTTAGAAACAGTAAATACCAACAAATTATTTGCAGATGTATATCAGTAAGCTGCTTCCACAGAAATACACGTATCAGACAACCCCAAAACTCAGCAGTGTATGACAGGAAGAATTTATTTCTCTTTGATCTGGCAAGTTCTGGGCATTCAGCTGTTTCCAGAGAAGATCGAGAGAGACTGGATTTAGATTATAGGTTTGTGTCTACTCCACATGCCTTTTGTTCTCTGGAAACCCACAGGCTGCCCATGATATGCCTTTCTCTTGGCAATGAGAGAAATGCAAGAAACCAAGCATCAAGGGGTTTAACTCTGTTTTACTTTGTGCCAGAGGACACACTACATCCTGGTGTTAAGAGCACATATGATGACTCTGGCTAGATTCAAATCCCAATTCCCCACTTACTCTTTGGCCTTGCTAAGAAACTTCAAAAGGGGATAGCTTATAAAATGTAGGTACATTCCTCTCATGCTTTAAATAACTATGTATGTACTTGGAACACTTTGTCATTATTACTATACTCTGAGAGTAGGTTCTGTAGGAATCTCCAGAATGTCATATCTTATTCTCTAAGTTCCACAGATTGTAAGCTCTTTGGGTAATGGTTTCTTTCTTTCCTCCATGTGGTTACAGAAAAGAGATAGCTGACCAGTTGACTGATGGTGTTAGGAGGTATAAGGGCAGCTAGAAGACAGAAAAGTTGTTGCAACTTTGAAGTTAATGAGACCTCCATGAAAGCCAACCTCCAACTCTAAGTCAGTATTGACCTGAAAAATTACACTCACAACATGAAGGATGACACATTGCCCGAGATGCTATGGCCCCAGAGTGTCCACAAGACAGAACAAAAGAAAAAGTATTTTCTTTAAATGGATGACATTGGTTAAAAACTCAAATGGCCAGTATAAATCTTTCATAACTCATGCAAAATCCAAAGAAAGTGCATTTCTCACTGACTCTGAGTAATAGTAGCTTAGAGATAAAAATCAGCATTTGAATGATACCCATAAGTATGGATGTGCTTCCCAGGTGGTGCTGTGTGTGCTTAGTAATTCAGTCATGTCCCACTCTTTGCTACCCAAGGACTGTCCATGGAATTGCAGGCAGATTCTTAACCATCTGAGCCAAAGAACTGATGCTTTTGAACTGTGGTGCTGGAGAAGACTCTTGAGAGTCCCTTGCACTGCAAGGAGATCCAACCAGTCCATTCTGAAGGAGATCAGTCCTTGGTATTCTTTGGAAGGAATGATGCTAAAGCTGAAACTCCAGTACTTTGGCCACCTCATGCGAAGAGTTGACTCATTGGAAAAGACTCATGCTGGGAGGGGTTGGGGGCAGGAGGAGAAGGGGACGACAGAGGATGAGATGGCTGGATGGCATCACTGACTCGATGGACGTGAGTCTGAGTGAACTCCGGGAGTTGGTGATGGACAGGGAGGCCTGGCATGCTGCGATTCACGGGGGTGGCAAAGAGTCGGACATGACTGAGCGACTGAACTGAACTGAACTGAACTGAGCTACCAGGGAGGGAAGCCCTCCAGGTGGCGCTAGTGGTAAAGAATCTGCCTGCCAACACAGGAGACCCAGAGATGTGGGTTTGATCCCTGGATTGGGAAGATCCCCTGGAATAGGAAATGGCAACACACTCTAGTATTCTTGCCTGGAAAATCCCATAGACAGAGGAGCCTTGCAGGCTACAGTCAGTCCATGGGTCCCAAAGAGTAGGACAAAACGTCGAGATTGAGCATGTATGTATGCTTTTGTGCTATTAATATATTTATTATCTGGCCCTTTCAGAAAGTTTACCAACCTGTGATTTAAACAGTGGGATTGGGCATAGGTTAATTTCTTTGTTAATTAGATCAGTTAACTATGTTTTTTCTCAAATAGTTTTTGAAAAAATAGATGCAACCTAACAGTCTAGTGGGCCTTAGGAAGCATCACTATAAACAAAGCTAGTGGAGGTGATGGAATTCCAGTGGAGCTATTTCAAATCCTGGAAGATGATGCTGTGAAAGTGCTGCACTCAATATGCCAGCAAATTTGGAAAACTCAGCAGTGGCCACAGGACTGGAAAAGGTCAGTTTTCATCCCAATCCCAAAGAAAGGCAATGCCAAAGAATGCTCAAACTACCACACAATTGAACTCATCTCACACCCTAGCAAAGTAATGCTCAAAATTCTCCAAGCCAGGCTTCAGCAATATGTGAACTGTGAATTTCCAGATGTTGCAGCTGGTTTTAGAAAAGGCAGAGGACCCAGAGGTCAAATTGCCAACATCCACTGGATCATCAAAAAAGCAAGAGAGTTCCAGAAAAACATCTATTTCTGCTTTATTGACTATGCCAAAGCCTTTGACTGTATAGATCACAATAAACTGTGGAAAATTCTGAAAGAGATGGGAATACCAGATCACCTGACCTGCTGAGAAATCTGTATTCAGGTCAGGAAGCAACAGTTAGAACTGGACATGCAACAGCAGACTGGTTTCAAATAGTGAAAGGAGTACATCAAGGCTGTATATTGTCACCCTGCTTATTTAACTTCTATGCAGAGCACATCATGAGAAACACTGGGCTGGATGAAGCACAAGCTGGAATCAAGATTGCTGGGAGAAATATCAATAACCTCAGATATGCAGATGACACCACCCTTATGGCAGAAAGTGAAGAGGAACTAAAGAGCCTCTTCATGAAAGTGAAAAACAAGAGTGAAAAAGTTGGCTTAAAGCTCAACATTCAGATAACGAAGATCATGGCATCCGGTCCCATCACTTCATGGCAAATAGATGGGAAAACAGTAAAAACAGTTGCTGACTTTATTTTTGGGGACTCCAAAATCACTGCAGATGGTGACTGCAGTTACGAAATTAAAACATGCTTACTCCTTGGAAGGAAAATTATGACCAACCTAGCCAGTATATTAAAAAGCAGAGACATTACTTTGCCAACAAAGGTCCATGTAGTCAAGGCTATGGTTTTCCCGGTAGTCACGTATGGATGTGAGAGTTGGACTATAAAGAATGCTGCAAGCTGAAGAATTGATGCTTTTGAACTGTGGTGTTGGAGAAGACTCTTGAGAGTCTCTTGGACTCAACGAGATCCAACCAGGCCATCCTAAAGGAGATCAGTGCTGGGTGTTCACTGGAAGGACTGATGCTAAAGCTGAAACTCCAATACTTTGGCCACCTGATGTGAAGAGCTGACCCATTTGAAAAGACCCTGATGCTGGGAAAGATTGAGGGCAGGAGGAGAAGGGGATAACAGATGATAAGATGGTTGGATGGCATCACTGACTCAATGGACATGAGTTTGGGTAACTCTGGGAGTTGGTGATGGACAGGGAGGCTTTGCGTGCTCCAGGCCATGGGGTCACAAAGAGTCGTACATGACTGAGCGACTGAACTGAACTGAATAGATGAAATAAAGAGATGATTAGTGCCAAGCTTTATGAAATAAGAAATTTGAATATTTGTATAGTAACATAGCACCATCTTGTGGAATATTACAGAAACTGTCAGAAAATTTTATTGAACTACTGTTGTTAAGAACGTAGCATGGTTTGGTCTAACTTCTAAATTTTACTGAAAATAATGTGTAAAAAAAAAGCCCAATGTTTTGAATAAAAAGAATTTATAAAAGTTAGAGAATATCTTACTCAAATGATTATTTTCTGGATAAGGAAACTGGTCTTCCATAATCAAATAACTTAGTATACTTCCATAGTAAGTTTAATAGTGGGTTTTTAGAATTTGTCTATGAAAAATGAAGGTGCATTTATATATATGATCATGCATGTTTAATATATGCAGTTACATATTTCAGTAATAGTTTTTTTAATCAATTCAGGAAATTTAAATAGAACTTTTTAGTTATAAGAATTTTAGATTTACAGAAAAATTGCAAAGATAGAAAGCAGAGCTAATTTTCATAGACAAAAATATAAAATTACTTACATGGATACCAAAATTGTAGAGATGAAGTTATTTGGGTTATTATGTTCAGTTCTGCACATGTAGGTCAGGAGAAACAGAAAAACTGCAACGTGTTAAGAATAAATTGCAAATAGGTAGATGAGATCATGTGATTCAGCAAACCATTTCACCCAAGAAGCTGTGGAGGGAACTGGTGCTAGTAATTGTGGAGAAAACATGGTATCAGGTCAGGAAGTGAGGCTTTACGTGTCTCAATGGCTGCTCTGGGAAACGTGAGTTATGCTTCATTTCATGCAACTGTTAAGGTAAGAATGAGTTCTGATTGACCAAAGGTATAGGAAGACAGTTCTGTTTCATGGCAAATCCCATCATTCTAACTGAAAACAGAATGAGCAATCTGATGAGTAATGAGTTTTCTGTCATAAGGGACACCCATTCAGAAAAATCAGACTCTCCTTGAGAGTTTGGTATGGCAGGGGATACTGTTCAATAGAAAGTTAAGAGATGAAATTTGCTCCTGAAACCACTATTATATATTTGAATTTTTATATTTGTGGTAGAGAAATATAAGGGATATAGGTGATTCCAAAACCACGACCAGCTAAGGGTGCTCATTTAAAGGTTAAATGTATTCTGATGTATCTTGTTAGATAGACAGATGCCACTGTGTCTATCTGTGTGTCTCACTGACCAGGAAGGGCAGACAGGAGGAAATCTGTGGGACATTCTGGAATTTTTGAACATGCTCACACCTGATGAGGATGTTCTGGACTCCGCTGGTGGAAAATGCTGGTCAGTGTTTCTCTAAGAAACCAAGGAGACCAGAGCAACTATTCCAAGAACATCCCTTGCCTTCTCATTGACATTTCCTGAGTTGAGATACTATAAAATGTGGAACTTCATAAAATCCAATGCTGAAGACAGTCATTAACATCATAGGATGACTTTGTATCATAACCATAAGAGCAAAGATTTCATCCTAGTAGGCAAATTTGATTTTTAGTGCGTTCAGTCTACTGTTTTAAATCCAAGTGTGCTGAGACCCATTTTCATGTCTACCACCCCTCACAGGACTACCTCAGATGCTCAGTTATATGCTTTGCAGACTGTGATTCTGCATACCAGGCCTTTGCCCACTGCCATGTGCATGCCCTCATCACTCTGCTTGGGCTTGGACACACAAGGTCATGCTGCCCCACAGTGGGGACGCCATTCACACTGAGTCCTCAGGTTCAGATGCTCCACACTGGGTGTGCAGGGTCACCCTGCTCAGCCCATCATGACTTCCATACTGTGCCTTCTTCCTCCCATATGTATTTCTTCCTCCCCTTGAGTGGGCTGACTCCCCACATCAGATCTCTTCCCTGCCCGGATTCTCTCCTAACTCTCCTACGATACCGCTAGCTGAGGGCCCTCTGAGTTCAGCTTCCTTTTGTCTTTGTTCAGGCTCTGCACCAAGTTGCCCTTCAAGGCAGATGGCCTTGTATTCTTTAGTCTCTCTTTCTTTCTCTCTCTCCATCTCTCTCTGTCTGTCTGTCTCCCTTTCCTCCCTACATTTCTCTGCCCTGTCTAAAGCTTTAGGACTAAATTGCTCTGGAAAAATATTTAGGAATGAAAAGAAAGGGAAGAGAAAGGAAGGGGAAGAAAAAGCACACAACTGGTTTGGTTCCACAATGCAAACAGCAACAATGACAGACTCAAGTGGAAATGAAGTGTTGTAAAGGCACGTTTATATATAGAGGTTATTTATATACAAATTGAGTGTTTGTAAATTGGAAGACAAACGATCAATGTATTCCACTGAAAACTCTCCCAAATTAACTAAGACAATGCTGTCAGAAAGAATAATGTATCCAGGAAAAAACATCAGAAAGGATATTGTAACCTGAGTCCACAGGTCTCTATAAATAAACCTTATCAGTCAAATCTTCAAAGTTAACTTTTAGCATATAAATGCATGTACACCCATGGTGGAGTCATGTCAATGTATGGCGAAACCAATACAGTATTGTAAAGTAAAATAAAGTAAAAATAAAAATTTTTTTAAAAAAGAGGAAAAAAACAAAAAAAATAAATGGTATGCACTCTCAGAGCAAAATATACCTTTTCCTAATATGAGAAACTATATATTTTGAGTAAAATAGAAAAATAATATTCAATAAAGCATTTATCACTGAAGTTTCTAAGCCAATGAAAGTTTACATATGACTTCTCAATCCCATTCTTATTTCCGTTCAGTGGTAAAACATGTCCATTTCCCATCTTTAGCATATGTCCACCTCTCATCTTTAGTACAATCAATTGACTATTTACACTTCATCAAAACCCTAGGCAACACTGTTTGCTATTTCTCTGATGGAACTGCATCTCTCATACTAAAACTCACGTTTGATTAGGTATGCATTTTGGAGAAAGCTGTTTTTAATGCTCCATCCACTTTCCTGATGTCACTCACCTGAAAAATGAATTCAAGAAAGGTGTTGTGAGTAATTTTTAGTATTATCCATTAAGTTTTACTGTACTTTTTATACTGAAGAACTTAAAATTAAGAACTAACTTAATGACAGCTGTCAGAATGTGTACTTCTCTGAAAGCTTCACTGTTAGCATTTTTTCCTATTTGCACTTTTTATTGCTTTGTGAAAGCCTGCCTAGTTTGTCAAATAACTTAAATTTAAGTATTTTTGTAAATTGCTTAAGTATAAGTTGTATTCTGTAACTTTTAAAAGGTATATAACTGTTAAATAAAGGGAAATAAAAATACTTTAAATTCTCTGGAAAAAATTAAAATATAAGGCAAATAGCACCATCTACTGATAAATCCACTTATTTATAAGACAGCTTAATTTTATTTCAATGAAAATTAAAAACAAAAATGACACGAAATATGATTCTATTTATTCTGTGGCCACTCCAAAGATTTTAATTCCTAGTCTGTCATTGATAGTTGTTATTGATATAATGCAAAAGAAAATAAGATCCATTTTATTAGAAACAGGTTTCAGTGTGCCAGCTACCAGCTTATTGCCTCTCAGTTCCAAATCCATTCCATTCTTGATTGTACGGCTCGTGGAGCTGAATCTTAAAATCGTTTCTCTTTCCAGCCGTCTAGATGGTAAGCTTTGCCAGTAGAGTCATCCTGAGGGACACAGCAGGGTAGGAAGGACCGTCTCTTATCATTCCCCTGTGCTTTTCTTTTTTTTTTCCTTTCTTGCTTCTACAGCATTCAGCTGACAAGTGGGACTCACAGCTGAACTTACTCCCAGTGAGCTTCCATGACACATCCATGGACTTCTTCCCAGAAAGTTCTGCAGGCAGCACAAGCAACTTCTCAGCAAGTTCAGCAACACCCTCCCTGGGTGACTGCCAACAAGAGGAAAAGATGGGCTCTCTTGAAACGTACACAGAATTCTTACTAAAATAGACTCTATCCTGAGCCTTAAATAAACTCTCAGTATATTGGAAACAAATGAAATCATGCAAAACTATTTTCTCTGACCAAAGTGGAATTGAATCACAAATTAACAAAGGAGAGCTATCTGCAAAATTCCCAAATGTCTAGAAAAGAAATAATATTTCCAAATAACCAGACATCAAAGAAGTTAAAAGAAAAAATTTAAATATTTTGAGCTGAATGAGAATAAAATACAACATATTAAAAATTTGTGAAATATCATCAAGGCTGCCAGTAATTGGTTGTACATCTATTTGAGACAGTCATTTAAACGTTCAATGTCTTCATTTACCTGACCACAGTTAGCTGGCTGAGTTGGGCCTCTTCCAACTTTGAGTACTTATGAATTTATGATATGAGAAAGCATTAAATCTGAAAATACAACCTCAATAAAACTTTATAGGTCAGAGTGTTAGAGAAAAATTATGACAGATTTAGAATTTTAATTTCCTTATGAAGTATCAACTGACATGGAGTTTTAGTCTAGGCTTGCCATTTTTACTTCATTCCTGAAAACCTAAAGCGCATAGTGTTGGCAGACTAACAAAACACTCATTGTCATATAGCCTCAGGTGCATTAGTGAAGTAAGACACTCTGTAATGTCCTCTGTAATTCTACAGCTGAAAAAAATGTCCAAACGTACAGAAATAAGTGCCCTTGTTACCTCTTGTTAGAAATAAAAAATTATGATTTTGTATTTGTAAATTATATTTTATTTTCTTTTGGGTAAAATAGTTCAAACTCACATTTCAAGTTTTGAAAAATAAAAACAGCAACCTAGAGTTCTTATTGCATGCACATAAAGTTGTTTCAGTCGTGTCCAACTCTGCAACCCTATGGACTGCAGCCTGCCTGGCTCTTCTGTCCTTGGAATTCTCCACGCATGAATATTGGAGTGGGTTGCCATGCCCTCCTCCAGGGGATCTTCCTGACCCATGGATTGAGCCCACATCTCTTATGTCTCCTGCACTGGCAGACAGGTTCTTTACTACTAGCACCACCTGGGAAGCTCAGAGTTACCACTAGCTCTAGCTAAAACTGAGCTGTAATATGATAAAATAAAATATTGCAAAATAAATTATTCATAAAAAGAGTTTAAAAGATAACTATATTTTTCCAGATAAGACTCTCTGGTTGGAAAAGAAAAACTGCACTTTTATAAGCTTGGTCTGATATTTTGAAATTTGCTTAGTAAAAAGCCTCCAAGCTCTTGTCTGCTCTGTCACTGAAGAGGGTGAAAAGCTTAAAGTACAGCAAGTACAGGGTAAGAGTCAGGGCAACTAAAAATAAAATGCCTCATTAAGCCTTTATTGACTTAAATTAGCTAAAGGTGCCAGGTGCACCAAGTCCTAAGCAAGGTGAAGGTGAGGTGAACTCGCTCAGTCGTGTCTGACTCTTTGCAACCCAGGGATCGAACCCGGGTCTCCCGCATTGGAGGCAGATGCTTTAACCTCTGAGTCACCAGGGAAGTCCTAAGCAAAACCAGTCATTATATACCCTTAAAATCAGATGTTATCAGATAAGAAGTAAAAAATCACTCCAGCTAGAATTGTCACTCATTCTAGACCAATACTAACAATTACATAATTTTAGAAAATTAATTTATTTTACCTTGCTTCGTAAACACTGATTTGTAAAATAAAGACTTCTAGTCCTAAAGTCCCTTGGTCTGATGACAATAGGCATTTTCTTTCTTTTAAAGTTTCTTCTTACATCATCTCTTGCTTAAGCATTATGTGGCTTCTGCTATGATTTAATAACCATTTTATTTGTTTATCACTCCTCCCATCTGAAATCCCAGTAAAATGATGGTAAATCTAGGATTTCTCAGCCTCCAAAACTGTGAGAAATAAATTTCTGTTTATAAGCCACCCAGTCTATGGTATTTTGTTATAGCAGCACAAATAGACTAAGATAATTAAATTATTTAATAATTCCAAATATATACACAGATCCTGTTTTTGAGTACTGTAGAAAGACATTTAATCTAAGTTTACTTTCAAAAAAACAAAAACATTTTAATTGAATATCTAAATATCATAACCTGACCTAAACATCATACCCTAAGGTACCACACTATAAGTAGGGGTGCACATTTGTGGCATAAAGTTACAGAAAAATTTAAGCAACTGAAGAAAACCAAACCTATTTAACAGAAGAGAAATATCATATCCCATTCCAGTATAAATGGTGCCAAAATTATAGTATCCAGACCTCTAAGAATAATGTTTAATTTTGATCATTCAAATGGGCCCATGCTGTTCATTTAACTCAGTTTCAGTTCAGTTCAGTCGCTCAGTTGTGTTCGACTCTTTGCGACCCCATGAATCGCAGCATGCCAGGCCTCCCTGTCCATCACCAACTCCCGGAGTTCACTCAGACTCACGGCCATCGAGTCAGTGATGCCATCCAGCCATCTCATCCTCGGTCGTCCCCTTCTCCTCCTCCTGCCCCCAATTCCTCCCAGCATCAGAGTCTTTTCCAATGAGTCACCTCTTCGCATGAGGTGGCCAAAGTACTGGAGTTTCAGCTTTAGCATCATTCCCTCCAAAGAAATCCCAGAGTTGATCTCCTTCAGAATGGACTGGTTGGATCTCCTTGCAGTCCAAGGGACTCTCAAGAGTCTTCTCCAACACCACACTTCAAAAGCATCAATTCTTTGGTGCTCAGTCTTCTTCACAGTCCAACTCTCACATCCATACATGACCACAGGAAAAACCATAGCCTTGACTAGACGGACCTTAGTCGGCAAAGTAATGTCTCTGCTTTTGAATATACTATCTAGGTTGGTCATAACTTTTCTTCCAAGGAGTAAGCGTCTTTTAATTTTATGGCTGCAGTCACCATCTGCAGTGATTTTGGAGCCCCAAAAAATAAAGTCTGACACTGTTTCCACTGTTTCCCCATCTATTTCCCATGAAGTGTTGGGACCGGACGCCATGATCTTCGTTTTCTGAATGTTGAGCTTTAAGCCAACTTTTTCACTCTCCTCTTTCACTTTCATCAAGAGGCTTTTTAGTTCCTCTTCAGTTTCTGCCATAAGGGTGGTGTCATCTGCATATCTGAGGTTATTGATATTTCTCCCGGCAATCTTGATTCCAGCTTGTGCTTCTTCCAGTCCAGCGTTTCTCATGATATACTCTGCATATAAGTTAAATAAGCAGGGTGACAATATGCATCCTTGACGTACTCCTTTTCCTATTTGGAACCAGTGTGTTGTTGCATGTCCAGTTCTAACTGTTGCTTCCTGACCTGCATACAGATTTCTCAAGAGGCAGGTCAGGTGGTCTGGTATTCCCATCTCTCTCAGAATTTTCCAAAGTTTAGCTGAGTGTAAATGACCTAGCTGAGAAATAATGACCTGATTAGTATCAATCCTTATAACAATGCCTTAATTTAAATATCACTTTATAAAAACATGCCAAGATGGAATATACGATAAAGCACATAGATAACTAGAACCAGATTTCCCAAGATGGATTTGGGTCCAACACTTATAAACTGTGTCAACTTTGGCAATTTATTAAAATGTTTTCTACCTTGCTTTCCTCTTTTGAAAGATGAGGAAAATAGTCCCTTTGTTTAAAGATTGTTGTGAGAGTCAAGTTGTTATATGTGAAGAACTTATAACCATGTCCAGCATGATAAGTCTTAGGTGTTTTTACATGAATTTCTTATTTAGCCTAAAAAACAAAACAAAAACCTTAGCAGAATTTGTTGTTTAGTCGCTCAGTCATGTTTGACTCTTTGTGAGCCCATGGACTGTAGCCTGAGAGGCTCCTCTGTCCATGGTATTTCCCAGCAAAGAATGTTGGAGTGGGCTGATATTTCCTTCTCCAGGGGATCTTCCCGACCTAGGGATCGAATGCATGTCTCGCGTCTCCTGCGCTGACAGGCAGATTCTTTGCCACTAAGCCACCTGGGAAGGCTCTTAGTGGCATTAGGATGCTGTTATTCTCCATACATAGAGAAGAGGACAAAACTAGAGCTTGTTTCTTTACCAAGAGTCAGGGAGTTGCAAATTAGTCCATGTCCGAAAACTGTCAAGAAAAAGGTTGTAAATAAATCTAACCAACAGCTTAAGTTTGACCCTGAGCAAAGACTGCAAGCTTAGGTTTCTAATTAAGAAAAAAATATGCATAACATTGACCTTACATGGCTTTTTTTTATTGTGCTTGAAACGTGTTTATATCGTGTCCGTTTTTCAATTTTTTATACAAAATGTATTTACTGAGACATATTTTCATTGAAGACTATGTAGAGCCTTTGTCCACGATGCCTGCTTTCTTCCACAACCCTCAGCAGTTCCATACTCACCCTAGCTTGCTCTGTTCTCACATAAAATTGTAAGACTTAATTGATAGAGTGATAATTCTTTCAGAGGTCCTGTACGCCATGTGGTTTACATAAAATATTTGTCTTACAATAAACCAATTAGGAAGAAATTAACTTCGTTGCACAGATAAGAACTCCGAGGCTCAGAGATGTTCAATAATACGTTGAAAGTTGTGAGGCAGTGAAGGAGAAAGTGAGGTTCTGACTGCTGTGTCCTCATTACAGAGAGCGTTCTTTGCAAGATGAAACAGCCTCTCAAACACTTTAAATTTTAAAGAAAAATCTACTCTCGCCATCACCAAGTCTGTTTCTCTACTCCCCCTTTAAGAAATAATCATCCTGAATTAACTGAACAATGTAAAAAGTTGTTATATGAGTGTTGCATTACAGTTACATAACACCTATATGCAGAAAAAAGTTAAAAAACAACCGAAGGGCATTAGGAAAACATGTTCTTTGACATTTCCAATTCACCCTATGTCCACTGCCATGCAAACAGCCCAGGGTAGCCTGCTGAAGGCTGAGACATGTCATTGGCATCTCCTTGGCTAATAGCTATTCAAGAACAGCCATAGAAAGCCACTAGACGAGGCAATTTGCCTCAAGGCTTCCGTTGCAAACACTTTAGGACTGTAGAGCATATATTTGTCCTGCAGAGGGCACCAGTGACCCAGACAGCAGAATTCAGTGCCTCTCATAAGACAGCCTTGGGAGGAAAAACTCCCCTTACCCCATGTACTGGCTGTGGACTGCGGGGGGGGTCACTGAATGCCAGTGCTACCATTTCCTCTCCTGGAGATCTGAGTATCATTTAAGACTTTCATGGCAGAGTTTTCACATTTTTATCAAATATTTGATAATCATCTATTTTGATATATGATGAAAAGTGAAAGTGAAGTCACTAAGTCGTATCCAACTCTGTGATCTCATGGACTGTAGCCTACCAGGTTCCTCCCTCCATGAGATTTTCCAGGCAAGAGTACTGGAGTGGGTTGCCATTTCCTTTGCCAGAGGATATTCCCGACACGGGGATCCAATCTGGGTCTCCTGCATTGTAGGCAGATGAGCCACCATCTGAGCCACCAGATAGATATATTTATATATCATATATTTGCATACTGTAGTTACATTGAAAACTCTGCAAACTGTTTAGATCATTATTTTTATTTTTAAATCAACATTTTTAGAACATTGGGATGCACTTCAAGTTCTAAAACCATTCAATCCCCAATATTATAATACAAAAATGTTAATAGTGAAACTTCCTTACTTTACCCTTCCCGAAAGACCTAGCTGATCTAGTAGAAACCCCAATTCACATACTTAAATACTGTTAAATCGCTTTTTGTAAATATATTTCTTCCTTATTAAGCTAACATCCTTTTATTCACTCAGGTTGTTTCCTAGGAAGGGAATATTAAACATAAGAGCAAAGCTGATGAAGTGTATGCTCTTTGGCATCAAACTGACCTGGGTCTAAATTCTACTTCTGCCACTTAGTAGCTGTGTAACCTTGAGAAGTCACATTACATCTATGAGCCTCAATTCTTTCATCTGTAAGGAAAATAAGGATACTTGCTTCACATAACATTGTGAGAATCAAATTACATAATGCACAGAAATGCTTAGCACACTGTTGAGTGTGGTTATATAACTGATTAGCCAGATCATATTGATTTGTAACTAGCATGGTAGTAATATTCGTGTGGTGCTTGTGGCAGGGAGGACAAAAACTTTGATATGTGTCACTGACTCTAATATATGAACTATTCAATATATTATATGGTTTTTAGCAAAATCTTTGACCCCAAAATTCGCTTTCAAAGAAGAAAATATTTTTAGGGCAAGGGCAGAGTGTAGTTATTTACATATCTATTTGCAAGTAAAATATAACATCCAAAATACTAGAAAAATTTATTCTCTTGGAAGTTTTGCAAGATTAATCCTTATAATTTGGACATTTGATTAATAATTGAATACATTTATAATTTGATAAATGATTTAGTTTATAAAAATAATTCATTAATTAAATATAACTGTATCTGAAGTTTTGTCTGAATTATGAAACGGTGTGAATTACCAAACTTTCACCAAGTTTGGAACAATCTATTATTAAAATAATGGCTTCCCAGGTGGCACTAGTGGTAAAGAACCTGCCAGCCAGTGCAGGAGATAAAAGAGATGAGGGTTCAATACCTGGGTTGGGAAGAGCCCCTGGAAGAGAGCATGGCAATCCACTCCGATATACTTGCCTGGAGAATCCCATTGACAGGAGCCTGATGGGCTACAGTCCATAGGGTCACAAAGAGTTTGACACAACTGAAATAAATTAGCACACATTATTAAAATAAGAATGTTAAGTAGGGACTTATAAGCTTGAGTTCAATCCAACGATCATGAACTGAGCAAAATAAAGAAATTTTATAATCATCAATTAGAGCAAACCACATTAACTACCTGTCAATAGCATTTATGCATCAAATTACAGACCATTAAAATAAAAACTGCAAAAATTGTAAATGGGATTAGATACAAACAAAATAGTCGGGAACAACCTCATCTCTGTGAGCTCAGCACAAAGCGAGATCTAAAACAGAGAATCCAAATTTAAAAAATGACTGAGCAGGTCTCACAGATAGGTATCATAAACTGAAAATTAATTGATGCATTTTATTTTTCTATAATTATCCATGACATTTCTAAATACTGTTTTCAAGATAAATTTCTTGCTTTATTGACTATGCCAAAGGCTTTGACTGTGTGTATCACAAGAAACTGTGGAAAATTCTGAAAGAGATGGGAATACCAGACCACCTGACCTGCCTCTTGAGAAATCTGTATGCAGGTCAGGAAGCAACAGTTAGAACTGGACATGCAACAACACACTGGTTCCAAATAGGAAAAGGAGTACGTCAAGGCTGTATATTGTCACCCTGCTTATTTAACTTATATGCAAAGCACATCATGAGAAACGCTGGACTGGAAGAAACACAAGCTGGAATCAAGATTGCCGGGAGAAATATCAATAACCTCAGATACGCAGATGACACCACCCTTATGGCAGAAAGTGAAGAGGAGCTAAAAAGCCTCTTTATGAAAGTAAAAGAGGAGAGCGAAAAAGTTGGCTTAAAGCTCAACATTCAGAAAACGAAGATCATGGCATCCGGTCCCATCACTTCATGGGAAATAGATGGGGAAACAGTAGAAACAGTGTCCGACTTTATTTTTTGGGGCTGCAAAATCACTGCAGATGGTGACCACAGCCATGAAATTAAATGATGCTTACTCCTTGGAAGAAAAGTTATGACCAACCTAGATAGCATATTCAAAAGCAGAGACATTACTTTGCCGACTAAGGTCCGTCTAGTCAAGGCTATGGTTTTTCCTGTGGTCATGTATGGATGTGAGAGTTGGACTGTGAAGAAAGCTGAGCACCAAAGAATTGATGCTTTTGAACTGTGGTGTTGGAGAAGACTCTTGAGAGTCTCTTGGACTGCAAGGAGATCCAACCAGTCCATTCTGAAGGAGATCAATCCTGGGATTTCTTTGGAGGGAATGATGCTAAAGCTGAAGCTCCAGTACTTTGGCCACCTCATGCGAAGAGTTGACTTACTGGAAAAGACTCTGATGCTGGGAGGGATTTGGGGCAGGAGGAGAAGGGGACGACCGAGGATGAGATGGCTGGATGGCATCACTGACTCGATGGACGTGAGTCTGAGTGAACTCCGGGAGTTGGTGATGGACAGGGAGGCCTGGCATGCTGTGATTCATGGGGTCGCAAAGAGTCGGACACGACTGAGTGACTGAAATTAACTGAACTGAACTGAAATGTTAACTTCACTATTATGTTATTGTTGATAGTAATATTAACAAAAATATAAATAACAGGAATAAAATTTGCAATTAACATACAACACCTATAAGAAAAATTTTTCAAGTAGTTGAGGGGCATAAGGAAGACTTATTCTTTGAAACTTTCAGTCCTCTCTGTGACCACTACCACATAAACGGTGCTGGCTGGCCTACTAATGATGAGAGACGTCCCTATCATCACGCCAGCTAACACCAATGACCAGACACAGGAATGAAGGTATTCTAGGCAATCCAGCCCCAGGCAACCTGCCAGCTGACCCCAGAATAGTCATGTGGTTGATGCATTAAAATGACAGACATTTGCTGTGTTAAACCATTAAATTTTTGATTGGTTTCTTACACAGCAAAGTCTAACTGATACAAGACTTAGGCAAGAACAAAGACAAGCTCACACTCTTTCTTCTGACATGACCTCTTTTGGGCATAGAAGAAACACACAGCTTTGCCCTGCTGAACTTCTGAGTGTAGCACAATTCTGAAGCCACAACAATCTCCCTTCTATCAGCCCCAGAAAGGCAGCCTAGGACTTGCCCTTGGAGTTTTCTCAAGCACGAATCAGATGGCCATAGGAAGGGAATGTATTGAGTTGGCCAAAAAGTGCATTTGGACTTTTCCATACCATTTTAACAGAAAAAAAAGAACTTTCTGGCCAACCCAATATTAAGCTCTCCAAGTTCTTTTCTCGCATCCCCTTGATTTGCCTGAAAAAAAAAAAAAAAGAAAAGGAAAAGCACTTTGCTTTTTGCAGTTTGGAAAAACAATAGAACACCAACACCCTTTTCAAAAATTCTATTTGAATTTCTTCTCTATTTTCTTAGCCTATCCAAGATCTATTAGAGGTAAGTAACCTACCAATGATGGAAACCAATATTCTGATACAACCTTTTTTACATCTCATGTCTCACTGTGGGTTGTGCACCTGTCATTATATTGCCTCAGCCAAAACTGGGTCTAAAATAGCTCCATTATAACATCCTTTATCATGATTTGATAGAATCTTTGCAGAGAGGAGAACTTTGCCATTTTATTCAAAATGAAGATGCTCTAAAGAGAAATGATGATGTGTTATATCTTATTTAATCTGGCTATTGTTCGTTGTGCTTCTCCGTTCAAACTCCTACTGCTAAACCCACAAGTGCTCCATAATCCTAAACCCACTGTTTCATTTCAGTCCTCCTATCACTCAACTTCTCAGGAGTATTAAACGCAGTAGAAATAGTTGGCACAGTTGGTTTGCAGGACACAATATGATCCTGATTTTCTTCCTACTTTGTGAGCTAATTTTGCTCAACTTTGTTGCATTTACTACCTCCTTCTGATCTCTAAATGTCGGAGTTCTCTAGGTCTTTATCTCCTCACTGTCATTAAACTCATACAGTAACATGACTTTAAATACCATCCATACACTAGTGATTTTCACATTTATATGCCCCACTCTGTCCTCCTCTTCTGACTTCCATAATTAATTGTCTACTTGATATCTCTACTTGGATATCTCATAGTTATTTCACAAATAATATGTCAAACACAACTTGATCCCCTTCTATAAATCTATTCTTCACTTTTTCTTTGATATTTCAGTAAATAATACTGTCATCAGTTGCTCAAGCTAAAACCTTTGACATCATCTGTGAGTCTCCCTTTTCTCTCTTCCCCATCATTTCATAACAAAATTCTACTTTCAAACTAGCCAAATACAACTACTTCTTACCAATTTCCTTCCTACTACCTTAGTCCAAGTCACTATATCTCACACTCAGATGATTGGGTAGTGAGGGTAGTAACTCCTAAAAACATACCAAGTCATTTCCCTGCTGAAAATCTTCCAATAATTTTTCTTAACATATAGGGAAAAAACCACAAGTCTTTCTACAGCCTTTTGGACCATATGTAATCTGGTCAACCTATTCAATTCCATCTGTTGCTTATTCCCATTTGCTCACTCTTCAAGTCACAGTGGCCCTTTCTGGTTCCAGAACATATCAAACCTGTGCCTGAGTGAGGATTTGCATTTGCTGTCCCATCTGTCTGGAACTCTTTTAAAATTAATTTTTATTAGATTATAGTTGCTTTACAATGTTCTGTTAGTTTCCACTGTACAGCAAAATGAATCAGCCATACATATACATATATCCACTCTTTTTTAGATTTCCTTCCCATTTAGGTTATCACAGTGCATTAAGTAGAGTTCCTTGTGCTATTCAGTATGTTCTCTTTAGTTGTCTATTTTACACATAGTGTCAATCAGTCAGTTAGTTCAGTCGCTCAGTTGTGTCTGACTCTGTGACACCATGGAATGCAGCATGCCAGGCTTCTCTCTCCATCACCAAATCCCAGAGCTTGTTCAAACTCATGTCCATCAAGTCAGTGACGCCATCCAACCATCTCATCCTCTGTCATCCCCTTCTCCTCCTGCCTTCAGTCTTTCCCAGCATCAGGGTCTTTCCCAATGAGTCAGTTCTCCTCACCAGGTGTCCAAAGTATTGGCATTTCAGCTTTAACATCAGGACTTCCAATTAATATTCAGGACTGATTTCTTTTAGGATGGACTGGTTGGATCTCCTTACAGTCCAAGGGACTCTCAAGAGTCTTATCCAACACCACAGTTCAAAAGCATCAATTCTTCAGCGCTCAGCTTTCTTTATAGTCCAAATCTTACATCCATACATGACTACTGAAAAAACCATAGCTTTCAATAGATGGACTTTTATTGACGAAGTGATGTCTCTGCTTTTTAATATGCTGTCTAGGGTGGTCATAGCTTTTCTTCCAAGGAGCAAACGTTTTTTAATTTTGTGGCTGCAGTCATCGTCTGCAGTGATTTTGGAGTGCGAGAAACTAAAGTGTGTCACTGTTTCCATTGTTTCCCCGTCTACTTGCCATGAAATGATGGGACTGTATGCCATGATCTTCTTTTTGAATGCTGAGTTTTAAGCCAGGCTTTTCACTCCCCTCTTTCACTTTCATGAAGAGGCTCTTTAGTTTTCCTTCACTTTCTACCATAAGGGTGGTGTCTTTTGCATATCTGATGTTATTGATATTTCTCCCAGCAATCTTGATATTATTAATATCAAATTATTGATATTTCTTCTGGCAATAGTATCAATAGTATATATGTATTAATCTCAATCTTCCAATTTCTCATATTCCCCTCCACCCCCATGGAATCCACACATTTGTTCTCTATATCTGTGTCTCTATTTCTAATTTGCAAATAAGATCATCTATACTATTTTTCTAGATTCCACATATGTGTGTTAATATATGATGTTTGTTTTTCTCTTTCTGACTTATTTCACTCTGTATGACAATCTCTTAGTCCATTCAAGTCTCTACTAATGACCCAGTTTCATTCCTTTTATGGCTGAGTAATAGTCCATTGTAGGAGAAGGCGATGGCACCCCACTCCAGTACCCTTGCCTGGAAAATCCCATGGATGGAGCAGCCTGGTAGGCTGCAACCCATGGGGTTGCAAAGAGTTGGACATAACTGAGTGACCTCACTTTCACTTTTCACTTTCATGCATTGGAGAAGCAAATGGCAACCCACTCCAGTATTCTTGTCTGAAGAATCCCAGGGATGGGGGAGCCTGGTGGGCTGCCATCTATGGGGTCGCACAGAGTCGGACACTACTGAAGAGACTTAGCAGCAGCAGCAGTGCCACATATATACATCTTAAATGAAATAACATTTTGGCCCATAGGCAAAAATTCAAACACCATAAATAAAGTCAAAAGAAAATAATCAAGCTGTGAAAACAAAAGGTTGCATACATGTGATGCACATAAAGCTAATTAACTAACAATATAAAATGTGTAGGTCAATAGCATATAGGTCAATAAGAAAAATATACATGTAAAAAAATAAAATCAGGACATGAATAAGCAATTTATAAGATGAGAAGTACAAATATCCAGTAAACTTTTGAAGAGGTGAAGGGGCTATAGGCATTTCACAAGCATTACCTCAAGCAATCCTTGAAATAACCCAGTATGGTATGTTTCATTATGATGGTCACCACATAGATAAAAAAATAAATCTAAGATGAAGAGATGTTAAGCAATTTGCCAAAGACCAGAATACTAGGTTCAGATGTATATATTATGATATTGAAAAATTCTAATTTTATCTCTATGTGGTAAAGATAGGGAAATCATTTTGTAGAGTGTGACTCCGTTCATGACAATAGCACATTAAAGCTATGATGCCCATAGCGGCACGAATGTACAAATGTACAGGAAAAGTGTCTGGAAGGGTAAAGACAAAACTGATTGACGTGGTTTCCTCTGGGGATAAAATCTATAGTGGCTGGAAGAGTCACCAGGTTTTAACTTATTAGTTTTCATGAGTAATTGATTTTTTAACAATGATAAAATACTTATACATTACTTTTACAGCAAGGAGAGATAAGAAAGCCTTCCTCAGTGATCAATGCAAAGAAATAGAGGAAAACAATAGAATGGGAAAGACTAGAGATTTCTTCAAGATAAAAATACCAGGGATATTTATTGTGCAAAGATGGGCACAATAAAGAACAGAAATGGTATGAACCTAACAGAAGCAGAAGATAAGAAGAGGTGATAAGAATACACAGAAGAACAATACAGAAAAGATCTTCATGACCCAGGTAATCACGATGCTGTGATCACTCACCTAGAGTCAGACATCCTGGAATGCAAAGTCAAGTGGGCCTTATCAAGTATTACTACAAACAAAGCTAGCGGAGGTGATGGAATTTTAGCTGAGCTACTTCAAATCCTAAAAGATGATGCTGTGAAACTGCTGCACTCAATATACCAGCAAATCTGGAAAACTCAGTAGTGGCCACAGGACGAAAAAGGTCTGTATTCATTCCAATCCCAAAGAAAGGCAATGCCAAAGAATGTTCAAGCTACTGAACAATTGCACTCATCTCACACGCACTAGCAAAGTGATGCTCAAAATTCTCCAAACCAGGTTTCAACAGTACGTGAACTGTGAAATTCCAAATGTTCAATCTGGACTTAGAAAAGGCAGAGGAACCAGAGATCAAATTGCTAACATCCGTTCAGTTCAGTTCAGTTCAGTCGCTCAGTCGTGTCCAACTCTTTGCTACCCCATGAATCGCAGCACATCAGGCCTCCCTGTCCATCATCAACTCCCGGAGTTCACTGAGACTCACGTCCATCAAGTCCGTGATGCCATCCAGCCATCTCATCCTCTGTTGTCTCCTTCTCCTCCTGCCCTCAATCCCTCCCAGCATCAAAGTCTTTTCCAACGAGTCAACTCTTCGCATGAGGTGGCCAAAGTACTGGAGTTTCAGCTTTAGCATCATTCCTTTCAAAGAAATCCCAGGGTTGATCTCCTTCAGAATGGACTGGTTGGATCTCCTTGCAGTCCAAGGGACCCTCAAGAGTCTTCTCCAACACCACAGTTCAAAAGCATCAATTCTTTGGTGCTCAGCTTTCTTCACAGTCCAACTCTCACATCCATACATGACCACAGGAAA
Organism: Capricornis sumatraensis; assembly: GCF_032405125.1. NCBI lineage: Eukaryota > Metazoa > Chordata > Mammalia > Artiodactyla > Bovidae > Capricornis > Capricornis sumatraensis. The sequence continues at coordinate 141,698,036 of NC_091071.1, forward strand.
AACCATAGCCCTAACTAGACGGACCTTAGTCAGCAAAGTAATGTCTCTGCTTTTGAATATACTGTCTAGGTTGGTCATAACTTTTCTTCCAAGGAGTAAGCGTCTTTTAATTTCATGGCTGCAGTAACCATCTGCAGTGATTTTGGAGCCCCCCAAAATAAAGTTTGATGCTGTTTCCACTGTTTCCCCATCTATTTCCCATGAAGTGATGGGACCAGATGCCATGATCTTCGTTTTCTGAATGTTGAGCTTTAAGCCAGCTTTTTTACTGTCCTCTTTCACTTTCATCAAGAGGCTTTTTAGTTCCTCTTCAGTTTCTGCCATAAGGGTGGTGTCATCTGCATATCTGAGGTTAGTTAGATCATAGTAAAAGCAAGAGGGTTCTAGAAAAACATCTACTTCTGCCTTATTGACTACGCCAAAGCCCTTGACTGTGTGGATCACAATAAACTGTGGAAAATTCTGAAAGAGTTGGGAATACCAGACCACCTGACCTGCCTCCTGAGAAATCTTATGCAGTTCAAGAAGCAACAGTTGGAACTGGATGTGGAATAACAGACTGGTTCCAAATTGGGAAAGGAGTACGTCAAGGCTATATATTGTCACCCTGCTTATTTAACTTTTATACAGAGTACATCATGCTAAATGACAGGCTGGATGAAGCACAAGCTGTAATCAAGATTTCTGGGAGAAATATCAGTAACCTCAGATATCCAGATGACACCACCCTTACGGCAGAAAGTGAAGAACCAAACAGCCTCTTGGTGAAAATGAAAGGGGAGAGTGAAAAAGTTGGCTTAAAACTCAACATTCAAAAAATGAAGATCATGGCATCCAGTCCCATCACTTCATGGCAAATATATAGGGAAACAGTGGAAACAGTGAGAGACTTTATTTTGGGGGAGCTCCAAAATCACTGCAGATGGTGACTGCAGCCATGAAATTAAATGGCACTTGCTCCTTTGAAGAAAAGCTATGATCAACCTAAACAGCATATTAAAAAGCAAAAACATTACTTTGCCAACAAAGGTCTGTCTAGTCAATGCTATGGTTTTTCAAGTAGTCATGTCTGGATGTAAGAGTTGGACTATAAAGAAAACTGAGCACCAAAGAATTGATGCTTTTGAACTGTGGTGTTGGAGAAGACTCTTGAGAGTATCTTGGACAGGAAGGATATCCAACCAGTCTATCCTAAAGGAAATCAGTCCTGAATATTCATTGAAAGGACTGATGTTGAAGCTGAAACTCCAATACTTTGGCCTCCTGATGCGAGGAACTAACCCCTTTGAAAGACCCTGATGCTGGGAAAGATTGAAGGAGGGAGAAGAAGAGCATGACAGAGGATGAGATGGTTGGATGGCATCACCAACTCGATGGACATGAGTTTGAGTAAGCTCTGGGAGTTGGTGATGGACAGGGAAGCCTGGTGTGCTGCAGTCCATGGGGTCACAAAGAGTCAAACTGGACAGAGTGACTGAACTGAACTGAACTTTTATAACTTAACAATTCCTAGTTAAAACATAAAAATTACTTTTGAGGGAGAGTAAAACGAATCTTGCTGTCTTTAAAAATTAATCTTTAATTCTCCATTCTATGTAGGGTACAAAGACAAAGCCTAAGGGGGCTATGCATGAGAGACTTCTGTTTCCACATCATATTAATTTGCCTCTCTCCTTTTTGTTTAGGAAAAAAAATGTTTGATGAATATACAGACTACATTCAGATCTTAATAACTGATGCCACAAAATATAGAGTTGGCTAAAAATTTCATTCAGGTTTTTTTCTATAAGATGTCCCCAATGAAATTTTTGGCCAGTCCAATACACAGTGAAAACTGACATGTGGAATTGAATAGGTCAGTGTCACATGTCAGGAAATAACTATTCGACATGCTCATCCACAAGGTCCATCTTAATTCATTGCCATCAGAAGTTAAATGGGAAGCTAACATCCAATGTCTGTCCTCTAGGAAATGCATAAGGTGTTAATACAAATACTCCCCTGCTGTTTCTCCTGAAAGAGGAACTACTCAGGAAAAAGAAATTGAGGTCTAGAGAATTCTCTGCATCTTGATCAGTACTCTTAGAAGAGTCCTCTCTACAGTCTCATAGCAAAATTTACTCATAAGTTGTAACCCAGATGAACTGCTCTATACCTGGGCATCAGGGCACTGGAAAGGATGAGAAATCTTATTTTTATCTGCTTATACTTACAGAAAGAAACTTTAGAAGAATACATTAAATATTGATATTAGTGGTTCTCTGTGGGAATGGGAGGTGGGGACCACGCCAATTATAGCAGAAATGTGAGACATTTTATGAATCATATAAATATACATATTCAGAAATATTTTAACTATAAATAATGCACCAAAGAAAACTATGTTGGATATAATGATGCTTGATGATGGATTCTGAGGCCGATAAAACAGCAGAGTTGGAGATCCTTTTGCCTCTGAGCCACCTCATTGGAAAAGACCCTGATGCTGGGAAAGATTGAAGGCAGGAGGAGAATGAGGAGACACACAGAAATTTGAGATGGTTGGATGGCATCACCAACTCAATAGACAAGCGTTTGAGCAAACTCCAGGAGATGGAGGAGGACAGTGAAGCCTGGCTTGCTGCAGACCATGGCATCTCAAACAGTTGGACAACTTAGCAACTAAACAACAAAGCTTTGGTTAAAAAAAAAAAAAATGCTTGCTGGGTCAGTTCACGTGATTTGCCTACAGTTTATAGACTTTATTGTTTTCGTAGGTAGAATCCAGGATCAGGATCTTCTTTAAAACATCCCATTAATTATCTATTAAAAGGTTGACAGTTCTAAGAGACAGTCTCTTCTGATGCAGAATCACTATTATCATATCCATTTCTCCTAATTAGCTCTTTGCTCTGTCATGTTTCTCCTGGGATGAAGTGAAACATAAAACTATCCTATCTTCAGACTTAAAAAATTACAAATGAGCTTGCTATATTCCTTAAAATTTCTAAACATATTTCCTTTTTAACACTGGAAGATTGGGTTCCTCAACTCTGGGAAACGAATTGAATTGAGGTATTCCTGAACTTTCCTGTCCTGCCTCAGCTCCAAGAGAGAAGACTTGAGGGTTTTTTAGAGTTCATCAATTATTGTGCTAGACTGAATTTCCCAGAAGCTGATCTTACAAAGAGGAAAAGAGATTCTATGCACAAATATTCAGGAAGTGCCCCCCAACTAATCCTGCAAGGGAACCCTGAAGTATGGGGTACTCTGCAGAGCTGTCCCTAGCAGGGATGAGGGAACTGAAATTTAATATTCCCATAGGGGAGTGCTGGGCCACATAAACTAGGCCTAGGGCAGTGGGCTGAAAGAAAGCCTTAGGTCTGGCCATTGAAAACATTCTGAAAGCCAAGGAGTGAAATGTGTTGGGGGAAGTAGGCAGGGAAGGAAAGTACAGAAACGTACTAATGGATTAGGGGTTGGGAATGCAGTGCCAACATTATCTTACATGATTATTCAACAGATCTTAATCCTAGACTCAGAATGTATTTACATATAATCCTTGTATTATATAATACTGGGGGACAGAATACATATTTAGTAGTTTTGTATGTTCATGTGAATTTAGACATTTTATTTCCCCACATAAGGAGTGTGATAGCTATTTATGTGAACACTTTATGCTCTTACATCCTGGGATTCAGATATAAATTTTAAATGCAGTAAGAGTAGCTTTCTAATCCTAAATTTCTGATGCAGCAGTCAGTCTCTTTTCATGCAGATCTAAAATTAAAAATTTTATTTCAAGGTTTATTTTGGGTGTGTATCCAAACCATTAGTTACCCCAAATCCTTTTAGAAAATAGATGAACTACAAGACATTTAAACAACTAGAAAATCATATTTAAATGCATGTATTTAAATGCTTTTTATCCTGCATTCTCCATTGCTATCCAATATTCGATATTAGACATCAACTCGGCAAAGTAACCCTGAACCATACTTATATTACAAAATAATTCTAGCACACCTCAAAAGTGACAGTACAAGAGTAGTTCTAAGGAAATCCAGGTGTGAGAGTTTGGGTAGGAGCAACAGCATCCACCAATGGACTGGTCAAGTACAAACAACACTGGAGTACGCAGCAGCTAGAGGCAATAAATGTTTCCGTTGTTTTCTATGCAATACATATCAGAAATGTAGCAAATAACATTTTCCTCAAGCCCTCAGGCTCCTAACTAAAAGCTCATTTCCTCTGTTTGAACCGTGGAAGGTCTGCAGGCTTATCCCAACTTGGCAGTCCTCAGATAGAAGCCTGACTCAACAACCAGCTTCCTACTGTCTCTTTCTTTAAACTTTATCAGTGTAGGGAACCAGTGGCTCTTCATATGAGTGTGATAATTACCCATAACAAACGACTCTCAGAGTTATTTGATGACAAAAACAACAGCAACACTATGGCAAGAAGGAAATAATGTCTCAACAGCCTTACCATGAAATGTAAACGTGTTAATGGCAAAAGCATTTCTGGGTTTTAGTCTTGTACTTTTTGACTTATATTCATATTTAATTAACTGAGCACCTTCTAAGCCTATTAACATATTTAATCCTGGAAGCATCCCTGAGAGATAGATATAATTTTCCTCATTTTATACTAATAGATCATTGAAGCTCTGGGATAATAATAGCTTGTGCAAGATAACAGTACGAAATTGAAGTTATTTATAAAAGATGTATATTAGATGTGCTATTTAGACCACCCAGGATCTCAAGAAATAAAAATCCCAGATTATCCATAATTGTATATGTTTATTGCAAGGATGAAGGTGCCTGGGGTGGGAGCAGTAATCAGTTTATGCAACACATCAACTAGGGTTCAGTTATCCAAATTTCATGATAGAGATGAGTCTTCATAAATACACAGAAAATGTGTTTGAGAATTCTCAAGACAGAAATTCTGGCCACTCAAACCACCATTTTCCAAAGGGGAGAGTCAGCTTGGGGTGGCTTGGATATCATTCAGTGTGCTCTAGTTCTATTAGGCAGTTTTAGCCAACTGTCTTGGTGGGATCAGAAACCTACTGTCCTTATACTCAAGCAACAGGGCCCTCTCCGCTGAGCCACTCTATTCAGAGAGCTCTGCATATCATGCGTGCTAAGTCCCTCAGTTGTGTCCCACTCTTTGCGACTCCATGGACTGTAGCCCACAGGGTACTCTGTCCATGGGATTCTCTAGACACGAATACTGGAGTGGATTGCCATTCCTTTCTCCATGCTCTTGCAAACTAATAAGTATACTGAAGAACACAAGGATGTGTTCTTGGGGCAGACAGCCTGTAACCTGGGTGTCCTCCCTTTCGATAAACACCTTTCAAGCTCAGGAAAATAAAGCTTCTCAACATCTCTGCTCTATGCTATCAAAAGAAAAACATACAGACAAATATTATCAAAATTTAGAGGTTTTACCATGCTATGTTGGAAAAAGAGTATGGGAGATATTTGAGTAGTTTCAGCCCTTAAGTAATTGAAAAGACTAAGTAATGTGGCAATATTCTTCTCAGATACCACGTTTTTGATTCTTAAGTTATTAAATATTGTTTCCCATGAACAATGATAGTCCATTTTATTGCTTCCTTTTATATCACAATTTGTAGAAATTTACAAATCAGTATTTTCAACAGTTGCAAAAGGCTACTGAATAATATTTGTGATATTAAATAACAATATATATATACATAATAAGACAGAGAGACATGAGGAGTCATATTGTTTTATTCATTGGCAACTGGGAAGATACTGAACACTAGAACTCTAGATAATTATTTTCTTTATAAAATATTTTAAAATGTACTTAAAATTTTTTAATCAACTTGAAAATCTCAGATTCATCAGAGTAATGCTGTTTCAATTTATGATTTCAACTAATTTGGAGATAATGCTATGTGGCCTTTCATTTGTTTTCTTGATGCAAAATGCCAATAGTTAGGAACCAGCCTACTCTGGGGTCAGGCAACAGTCAAGATAAAATTGGATATGACCAGTTCAGTGCCTAGGGCTTCCCTGGTGGCCCAGTGGTAAAGAATCCACCTGCGATGCACAGACACAGTTTCAGTTTCTGGGTTGGGAAGATCCCCTGGAGGAGGAAATGGCAACCTACTCCAGTACTCTTGCCTGAAAAATCCCATGAACAGAGGAGCCTGGTGGGCTACAGTCCATGGGGTCACGAGAGTCAGACACGACTTAGCGACTAAACCACCATCATAGTGCAGTGACTGGTTACTCCCTGCTTGGTAGCAATGGCTGCTAAGATGGGGAAGGACCAGGATGGGTCAATTTCTTCCAAAAACAGCAGTGTATGTGGCAAATGCTAAGGATATTTGGACTTTTCTTTCAGTTCATCTGCAACATAATAATACCTGATGGAAGATATTTTTGAAGCTTTAAATCAGAGATCAGCTCTCTTTCTGGGACAGGAAACTTTTTATTTCCTCACTAGCAACAGAGGAAGTGAGTCTAGGATCTGCCACAGAGATAAGTACTGGATCACAAGAGTGAATCATCACTCTTCCCTATAATTCTAGAGTGAATGACAGGGTGTGGATGCTTATCCAGACTCCAGTAACAGTCCAGAAACAACTGAGAAGAGAGGTGACCTGAAGGCCATTTGGACAATATCCTTCCATGACCAATAGTCTTTTAGACTCTCCTTTTGAAAGGAAAGCATAGAAAGAGATGGAGGACTTCCCTGGTGGCTCAGTGGTAAAAACATCCGCCTGCCAATGCGAGAGATGCAGGTTTAATCCCTGATCCAGGAAAATCCCACACACCGTGGAGCAAGTAAGTCTGTGTGCCACAATCATAGAGCCTGAGCCTGGGAGCCACAACTACTGAGCCCAGGCGCCACGACTATTGAAGCCTTTGTGCCCTAAGGCCTGTGTTCTGCAACAAGAGAACGCCACCACAGTGAAAAGCCGGTGCACTGCAACTAGAGAGTAGCCCCTGCTGTCCGCAACTAGAGAAAAGCCCAGGCGGCATTGAAGACCCAGCACAGACAAGAATAAATAAACATATATATCAGATCAGTTCAGTTCAGTCGCTCAGTTGTGTTTGACTCTTTGCGACCCCATGAACTGCAGCACGCCAGGCCTCCCTGTCCATCACCAACTCCCGGAGTTCACTCAGACTCACGGCCATCGAGTCCGTGATGCCATCCAGCCATCTCATCCTCTGTTATCCCCTTTTCCTCCTGCCCCCATTCCCTCCCAATGAGGGAGTCTTTTCCAATGAGTCAACTCTTTGCATGAGGTGGCCAAAGTACTGGAGTTTCAGCTTTAGCATCATTCCTTCTAAAGAAATCCCAGGGCTGATCTCCTTCAGAATGGACTGGTTGGATCTCCTTGCAGTCCAAGGTCCTCTCAAGAGTCTTCTCCAACACCACAGTTCAAAAGCATCAATTCTTTGGCGCTTAAATATATATATATATATATTTGGGTTTTTTTTTACCTAAGAGATGGAGAGATTAATCATTAAACCATTATTAGTTAGACATATCCCTTAGCTAACATGAATTATGCAGGGAAATTCAGGGTTGTAAAAATGATTGGAATCATAGCAATAATTAAAGCTACCAGTTATTAAGCCTCAAATATGTGTCAGAGACTCAACAAACATTAATTAACACAGAAAACATGTGATGAATGCATTAATATGCATTACTAAGATAAGAAAACTGTGATTAAGTAAAGTGGAGTCAGTTATCCAGAGTTCCACAAAGTAACTAACTGTGAGCCAAGAACCCCAAGTTTGTCTGACTCCCAAACTCAGGAAAACATTGACCTTTTGCTAAAGCCTGTTGCCTGCTTTGCCAAAGAGAGAATCTGTAGGGAAGGAGATACACAAAGAAAAGTACAACTTAGGGTAATGTAAAAACCATCTAAGATAGTGCTTTTTAAACTTGATGCACATAGGAAGAATCCATAGCTTATGTTAAATACTATTTCTGCTTCAGTAGATCTTGGTATAATCCAGTATTCTGCATTTTTTTAAGTTTCCAATAATGAGCATCTGGTCCAACTCCATTATTAATAATAATGCAGATGAATAAAGTGAGGTGCAGACAAGTTGGGTGACTGGTTCCAAGCCAAGCAATTTTTTCAATGTAGACAGATTGCTCTGGTACTCTTTCTAATTCTCTGAACAAGTTGTTCAAAATGGGCACATCCCCATTGCTAGAGCATTTCAGTCTACCCACATTATCTGTTTAGTATAAATGCTGTTCGCACATCCCTGCAACCTTGTGCTATTATATATACCCATAATCTGACATTCCCATTTCTCCCTTCCTATCTGCTATCATATTAAAGATTGCCCTACTTTATGAAGTAAATAGATTGCTAGAAATTACATGAAAACTGATTTTTTTTGTTAAATCATAATTTAAATGCTTTGAAAAATCTTTTTTTTTTGAGTAGAGAATAATGCATTCTACCAAATATAAAAATTTTTAGAAAATCTCAAAAGTTGGGATTTTGCTTACTATAATTCTTAAATTGGAAAAATGCTAGAAAATTAATAGACTTTAAAAACAAACTTAACTTATTCTAGATTCCAATTTGATGACATGGCACAGAACCATTAATGATTAATTACATTAATAATTTGAATATGTAAGATTATGTTATCTCCATTCAGATATATCGTCTTACACAAAGGACAGCAACCCAAATCTATTTTCCATTTCTTAAAGCTCATTATCTCAATTTGGGGAAAACTTTTTTCTGATCAAAGCATTGTGAGTAGATTTCTCTAGAACCTACTGCAGTGCAGCCTATTCTTGGCAAAAGGAAAAGTAATTCATTTTGTGATTTCATAAATCCTTTAAAAATAGTGTCAAAAATGAAAGTGATGTTTCATAATTGAATTTCTTATTAGAGATGGGGCATCCAATGGAGTAAACACGTACAAAATGGAATAAATTCCTCAGGCAAACTGATATTTATTTATCTAAGAGTCACTCTAATTAGGAGCAAAGTATTGCTCTTGAACAGAATTTGACCTATTATCACCAGGAGCAATGATGTTTATATACACTATTTTTAGGCAAATCACATATTACACTTACTTGAGTCATTTTTGGGGAGGTTTTGAACTGACTGTGTTTTAAAATCAGGTCTGTTTCTTTTGCCTTCCTCTGTACAGTTGCCAGCTCATAAGTAGCTTTTTTATGCCAACCTTAATCAGACACAATCACAGCAACCCCAGCAATGGGATAATGTTCTTCACAGCACACTGCAGCTATCTAGCCTCATTCCATTCTGCTTCTCTCCCTGCTCCTCCCCTCCTCCTGCTGTCTGCTTTTACATAATTTCACTTCCTTGTCCTTTCACTAAAGGATTAATCTGAGAATTAAATATGATTAAATTTTACAGAGTTTATTGTGATTACTATCAGAAAAAAATAATGTCAGCTATTTTCCCCTCTCCTTCACCTTACCCTCCTCCCCCACATGCACAAAATTATTCACTTTAACATTTCTGTTGCTGCTGCTTCAGTCATTTCCAACTCTGTGCGACCCCATAGATGGCAGCCCACCAGGCTCCCCCGTCCCTGGGATTCTCCAGGCAAGAACACTGGAGTGGGTTGCCATTTCCTTCTCCAATGCATGAAAGTGAAAAGTGAAAGTGAAGTCGTTCAGTCGTGTCCAACTCTTCGCGATCCCATGGACTGCAGCCTACCAGGCTCCTCCGTCCATGGGATTTTCCAGGCAAGAGTACTGGAGTGGGGTGCCATTGCCTTCTCTGTTAAAATTTCTAGACTGCAATAAATCATTGGGAAAATCAACACATCACTAGATCCTAGTCAACCTGGATCACTAACTATCTCTTCACATAGCACACAATTGTACATCTCTCTACCTAAGCCTGGGTCCATACTGTCCCCACTAATTAAGATGTATTCAATCCAAGGCCTGTTAAAATGCTACTCTTCCTCCAAGCATCTTCCCTGATGGGTCAGATGGTAAAGAATCTGTCTGCAGTGCAAGAAACTTGGGTTTTATCCCTGGGTCAGGAAGGATCCCCTGAAGACAGGAATCGCTACCCACTACAGTACTCTCGCCTGGAGAATTCCATGGACAGAGGAGCATGGTGGGCAACAGTCCATGGGTTGCAAACAGTCCAACATTACTGAGTGACTAACATTCACTTTCTTTAAGACCCAGCCAAATGCCACCCTCTTGCATCTATTTCTGCTTTGTACCTGGTCTGCCTGGCTTTACTCCCCTAAAAAACTAGGCACCTTGAAGTCAGAGCTAATGTCTCTACATAGGGACTATATTAGTGTCTCATTTGTGATGGAACTCACTACTAGTTTGACAGAGATCAGAGGATAGCAAATATCAATGATGCCATATAGAATCAGTGCTGTAAAAAACACACAGCTTTCTTGGAATGCCACCATGGATGGTACCCAGCCAGTCTCCTGGGTACTCACAACAGGTGTTGAAAAAATTATTGAATCAATTGATCCATGTCGAAGACTTTATAACAGAGAGTCTCAAAGGGTGGTATTCAGATTCTGAAAATAGAACCAACAGAAGCTCTGGTTTAAAATGGAAATTGCTGAACCCCATCTGAGATTTTCTGAATCAGTATCTTTAGAGATATCATCCAGTAATAAGGATTTTTTTTTTAACAACCACTCCACTTGGATCTTAAGCATACAGGTCTTTGAGAATCACTGATTTAGAGGAAGGACATTTCACCTTATTTACAACCAAGGGCATTAAAGGGCTGAAGGGAAAGAAACAGCTAGCAAAAATAAACATTATACTAAATGCAACCTCAGACTATATCTGACTGAGTCTGATCTAAGGTGGATTTCTCAAAGATAGAGAGAAGTGTAAAAGAGAATCTAAAATCCCTTCAAGCTAAACGTTTCCCTAATTTTTGTCACAGTTTGAGAACCACAATTTTCATTTATGAAATTGAAAATGGTTTGATTTTGAAAAACTGATCAACATGCCAAACTACAGAAAAGGTGGAGAAGCAGTTTGGCAAGATGATTCAAAATTAACCTCTTGTTTCTGTATTAAATAATATTCTGCCATTTCCCACACATTCTTCTCTTTTCTAACCTATCTTCCTTATTTTCTTTTAACCTGAGCAGCGTGTGATCTATGTAGAGTCTGCTGAATTGATATCTGGGGCGTTAGCTTTTCCTTAAGAGGAAGTTCTTAAAACGGCAAAAATTCAGTTTTGCTATAGGCTATGGTCATCCCTGGAAGCTGTATGACCAATGGTCATATAATGACTGTTTTCTTTTTTCCAGTCAGTTTGCATTAATTGCATCTCTTCCAGTGAGTAAATGAAGGCAAACAGATTTGACAAGAGATTTTTCAATAGTTTCTGGGTTATAGTTAGTGTTTTCCTGAAAATTGACTAGTTTTTTTTTCTCCTATTTTTCTTTACAAACATTTATATCTGAGAACTGAATCTCCCCACCATCTTACAGGGCTTCCTATACAGGAGACATAAGAGATGCTGTTTCGATCCCTAGGTGGGGAAGATCCCCTGGAGAAGGAAATGGCAACCCATTCCAGTATTCTTGCCTGGAGAATCCCATGGACAGAGGAGCTGGTGGACTACCGTCCAGAGGGTCACAAAGAGTCAGATACAACTGAAGTGACCTAGCACACATGAACGCATCCTTTTACAGCTTTAGGTATTGCCACTGGACTTGCTTTGGTGAATGGACAGGGAGTAAAGGAGTGAGTCATTTCTGGGGAACAGCACTTCTCTGCTAGTGGTTGAAGCTGCTGGGGCAATTGTGAGTGCACGTGTTAGTACAAAGGTGCCTCTCGTGAGAGAGAAGATCCAGGAACTTGTTTTAAGATTGTGTAGCTTTGTTTTCAGCTTCTTTCAGTAGTTGCCAGTTTCTCCTCAAACACTTGCTCTTAATTATCGGGTTAGACTGACCTAGAAAACTGAGGAAGACGTTGTAAAAACCTTCTTCCTGCTTCACAGAGGTCTCCAGGATGAAATGCTACCTGAGGTTATCTCATGCCATTCATCCTATTCTTTCCGGGCTTCAGTCTCCTGGGTATTTTCATTCAGTGTTCTCACGTACAGGTGCCTAATCTCTTAGGGATTTCTCAAGGTCAAGGTACCTCATTAATCTGTTGTACAGGTCTGCAACTAGCATAATTTAGCTAGCAAAACAGTTTCACTTTCTAAAATTACAGAAACACAGATTATTTCGCCAGAAATGGGAGGAAAATTGGTTTCTTGCTCCTGTATCTAGTACATTTCTCAATCCTGTAACTTTAGTTACCTCTGAGAAAAAGTGAACCTTAGTCCCTCAAAATATTCCAAGCAACATGTTTAAAAAACTAAAATCAATCTCAGAATTAGACTAATACAGCACGAGTGTTTTGTTATTATTTTCTTATATATTGATATAGTAAATGTATACAAAATATTTACAACTTTATGTAAATTCAACTATCAGTATTCATATATAAGTTGTCTCCCACTCAGTATTTCTACCATGAGATTCATCCAGGAGATTACATACAACTGTCAATAATTAATTCTCCATCACTTCATCCCACTGCATATTCCAATGATTTATATATATATATATATATATATATATAAAACAGTATTGATCAACATTTGGTGCAATTGTAGGTGATGTTTATGTGAAGAGTCCTCTGCATGTATTTTCAAATCAAAGTTGATTCCAATGAGCCATACAAGTAGGTGCTATTGAACTCAGTCTCAAAAATCTGGTTTGGTTGTGGTAAGACACTGCAGAAGCAATTTGGTGCAGAATATTTTAGGGAGGCACACTGTGTCTGAGAGCCCTGAGTGTCTCCATAAATTATCATAGTACATGGAGATAATTTGGGATGAGGAGATAGGAAGATGACTTCAGCATTCACCACAGAACAAAACTGAACCGCATCCTTAGAACTGGAAGCAACTGAGGAAGTAGTGTTCATGCAAGGATGACTCAGCCCAGATGTAGAAATAATGAGAAGCAAAGCCTTTTCCTGAAACAGCTGAATTACAGCCTGAAGGAGGGAATAAGTGGTGAATAAGAACCTTGACGAAGAAGGTGAAAGATACTCCCTGTGTTAGGTAGAAAGCACTAGCCAAGCATAAGGAAAGGCAACAAGGCATGAATCAGAAGCATTTAAGAATTATAAATAATGTTTTTCTTTCAAGGGAGAAAGGTATAACATGACAGATAGTAACTGGCACTCATAACAATAACTTCTGTCTAAAATCATTGCACTGTTCTTCAGAGCACCTTGAAATGTTTATGTGCAAAAAATTGGCAGTAGGAGTTAAATAACTAAGGCAAATGGAAGGACAGGAATTGAAAATCTGGAAGGGAGACAGAGAACTCAAGGAGACTCAGAGCGGTGTGGGAGGAGAAAGGAGACAGGGTCATTGGCGTATGAGAGCAAGGAAAAGCATCTTTGGAAAACAGAACAGTAAATAAGCATTTTTAGGTTGCATGCTGTCGAGTCTTCCCTCACTCCCCATACAGTCTTCATAAAGGTCTATATTGCCCTTGTAGCTGTCATATGGATCTTTAAGACAGAACCTAAGGATTAAACAAGAACAGCAAAATGGATTGTTAGGGCTTCCCTGGTGGCTCAGTGGTAGAGCCCTCCTGCCAATGCAGGAGAGTAGCAGAGCAGGTTCTTCCCTGGGTGGGGAAGATCCTGGAGAAGGAAATGGCAATCCACTTCAGTATTCTTGCCTGGGAAAGAATACTGAAGAGGGTTATGGAGACAGAGGAGCCTAGCAGGCTACAGTCCATGGTGTCTCAAAAGAGTCAGACATGACTTAGCAACTGAACAACAACTAGGATTCTTAAGGTATACGTGTAAGTTCATCTGCTACAATCACACAGCAAATGAGGATGGAGGAAGTACAAAGGCCCATGAAAGAGTAAATTCCTGGAATCCAGAGATTAGGGATTCCTTAGGCCATGGAATTGAAGTTTTATGGCACTCCTATCTAGATTTCCTTGGGCAGGAATGATCCAGCTAGCATCTTGATATATTAAATGATATAGAAGTATCAGTCAAAATTTTAGCTACATTAGAGGTTGCATGCATTCTTTCTCATTGTTAAAAAAACCAAGCAGAAACTTGTAAATAAGTAAATTAGTAAAAAATGAAAGTCTCTAGTGAAATCTTCACCATTTTTTCCTCATCTCAGTATTATCCCCAGAAGTATTCACTGCTAATTATTTGATGGATTTCCTTATGGAAGATTTTCTTTTCATTAGCATTCCTATATTCTGCAGATTTTTTCATATCTATATAAAGTTCTATTTTTTCCAATAGTATGATTTCACAATAGATTACAAATGTGAAATTTCTATATTTTCTGTATTAGGAGGTTGTCTGAGTTTTCAGAGGGATGGTGATCCTAAATTGGACTCATGGCTCTCTCCAAGGGATGAGAAACACTCTTTCCATATTCTGAATAGAACACGTTTTGTCAATGCCACTTAATGGAATATTGCCACAGTGTAAGTCTTTACTAATAAAATGATTGGCAGCACGGGTGAAAAGAGGGAACATTTTGCCCCTTCTCCAACTTGGGTGGAATCCTATTTTTAAGAGTGACTCTGGATAGAGTGGTGTGCCTCCTGATCCCTCTTGAGGCTGCAATCTATATTCTGAGAAAATTAATTAGGGAATTTCATTACTTCCCGTTTGCAGCTAGGAATATCTTAAGGGAGAATGATTCCTTCATTGACATTTCAGAATTGCTTAACCAAATCATTTATCATTCTGCCTATAATTTCCTTTTTATGTATGTTTTCCCAGCATCAGAGTCTTTTCCATTGAGTCAGCTATTCACATCGGGTAGCCAACATATTGGAGCTTAAGCTTTAGCATCAGTCCTTCAAATGAATATTCAGGGTTGCTTTCCTTTAGGATTGACTGATTTGACATCCTTGCTGCTCAAGGGACTCTCAAGAGTCCTCTCCAGCATCACAATTTGAAAGGAAATGATACTCAATGCATAAATTATTCTGGGTCTTGATATTCATTTTAGAAAAAAGATATGTTTGAGTCCTACCTCACACTAAGTGCATGTGTGCTGTCGCTTTAGTCATGCCCAGCTGTTTTGTGACCCCATGGACTGTATCCCACCAGGCTCCTCTGACTATGGGATTCTCCAGGCAAGAATACTGGAGTGGTGGAATGGTTGCCATTTCCTCCTCCAAGGTATCTTCTTGAAACAGGGGTTGAACCCGTGTCTGTTGTACTTCCTGCATTGTCAGGAAGGTTCTTTACCACTAGTGCCACCCGGGAAGCCCACCTCACACTATACATGATATAAATTCCAAGTAATAAAAGTTTAAATGTAGAAAACTAAAAGAAATTTAATAATAATAACTGGCATATCATGCATAATTTGGGTGGGATATCAACAAATGCCTGTATGCAGGTCAAGAACCAATTCTGAGAACCAGACATGAAACAATGGACTGGTTCAAAATTGGGAGAGGAGTAGGTTAAGGCTGCATATTGTCACCTTGCTTATAACTTCTATGCAGAGTACATCATGTGAAATGCCAGGCTGGACAAAGCTCAAGTTGGAATAAAGATTGCTGGGAAAAATATCAATAACCTCAGATATGCAGATAACACTACCCTTATGGCAGAAAGCAGAGAAGAACTAAAGAGCCTCTTGATAAAAGTGAAAGAGGAGAGTGAAAAATCTGGCTTAAAACTCAGCATTCAAAAAATCAAGATCATGACGTCTGGACCCATCACTTCATGGCAAATAGATGGGGAAACAATGGAAACACTGACAAACTTTCTTTTCTTGGGCCCCCAAATCACTGTACACATGGACCACAGCCTTGTCTAATTCAATGAAACTATGAACTATGCCTGCAGTGCAGGAGACCCGAGTTCAATCCCTGGGTTGGGAAGATCGCCTGGAGAAGGAAATGGCAACCCACTCCAGTGTCCTTGCCTGGAAAATCTCATGGACAGAGGAGCCTGGTGGGCTGCAGTCCATGGGGTCACAGAGAGTTGGGCACAATTGAGTGACTAACACTTACTTATCAGCTATGCCATGTAGGGCCACCCAAGACTGAGGGTCATGGTGGAGAGTTCTGACAAAAAGTGGTCCACTGGAGAAGGGAATGGCAAACCACTTCAATGGTTTAATTCTTGCCTTAAGAACCCCATGAACAGTATGAAAAGGCAAAAAGATAGGACACTGAAAGATGAACTTCCCAGGTCAGTAGGTGCCCAACATGCTACTGGAGATCAGTGGAAAATAACTCCAGAAAGAATGAATAGACGGAGCTGAAGCAAAAACAACACACAGTTGTGGATGTGACTGGTAATGGAAGTAAAGTCTAAAGCTGTAAAAAACATTATTGCATAAGAACCTGGAATGTGAGGTCCATGAATCAAGGTAAACTGGAAGTGGTCAAACAGATGGCAAGAGTGAACACTGACATTTTAGGATTCAGCGAACTAAAATGGACCGGAATGGTGAATTTAATTCAGATGACCATTGTATCTACACTGTGGGCAAGAATCTTTTAGATGAAATGAAGTAGCCCTCATAGTCAACAAAGAGTCCTAAATGCACTAGTTAGGTGCACTCTCAAAAATGACAGACTGATCTCTGTTCGTTTCTAAGGTGAGTCATTCAATATCACACTAATCCAAGTCTATGCCCCAAACAATAATGTTGAAGAAGCTGAAGTGGAATGTTTCTATATAGACCTACAAGACCTTCTAGAACTAACACCCAAAGAAGATGTATTTTTCATCACAAGGGACTGGAATGCAAAGTAGGAAGTCAAGAGATACCTGGAGTAACAGGCAAATTTGGCCTTGGAGGACAAGATGAAGCAGGATAAAGGCTAACAGAATTCAGCCAAGAGAATGCACTGGTCATAGCAAACACCCTCTTCCAAAAACACAAGAGAAGACTCTACAGATGGACATTACCAGACGGTCAATACTGAAATCAGATTGATTATATTCTTTGCAGCCAAAGATGGAAAAGATCTATACAGTAAGCAAAAACAGGACTGGAAGCTGACTATGGCTCAGATCTTGAATTCCTTATTGCCAAATCCAGACTTAAACTGAAGAAAGTAGGGAAAACCACCAGACCATTCAGGTATGATCTAAATCAAATCCCTTATGTTTACACAGTGGAAGTGACAATAGACTCAAGGGATTCGATCTGATAGAGTGCCTGAGGAACTACGGACAGAGGTTTGTGACATTGTACAAGAGGCAGTGATCAACACCATTGCCAAGAGAAAAAATGCAAAAAAGCAAAATGGTTGTCTGAGGAAGCCTTACAAATAGCTGAGAAAAGAAGAGAAGCAAAAGGCAAAGTACAAAAAGGCAGATATTCTCATGTGAATACAGAGTTCCAAAGAATAGCAAGATGAGATTAGAAAGCCTTCTTCAGTCATCAATGCAAAGAAATAGAGGAAAACAATAGAAGGGAAAGATCAGAGATGTCTTCAAGAAAATTAGAGATACCAAGAGAACATTTCATGCAAAGATGGGCACAATAAAGGACAGAAATGGTATGGACATAACAGAAGCAGAGATATTAAGAAGAGGTGACAAGAATACACAGAAAAACTATACAAAAATGATCTTAATGACCCAGATAACCATGATGGTGTGAACACTCACCCAGAGTCAGATATCCTGGAATGCGAAGTCAAATGGGCCTTAGGAAGCATCACTACAAACAAAACTAGTGGAGGTGATGGAATTCCACTTGAGTTATTTCAAATCCTAAAAGATGATGTCATGAAAGTGCTGCATGCAATATGCCAGCAAATCTGGAAACCTCAACAGTGGCCAGAGCATTCTAAAATGTCACTTTTCATCCCAGTCCCCAAAAAAGGCAATGCCAAGAATGTTCAAAAACCACACAATTGCACTCATCTCACATGCTAGCAAAGTAATGCTCAAAATTCTCCAAGCCAGGCTTCAACAGAACATGAACTGTGAAATTCCACATGTTCAAGCTGGATTTAGAAAAGGCAGAGGAATCAGAGATCAAATTGCCAACATTCGTTGGAACATCAAAAAAGCAAAAGAATACCAGAAAAACATTTACTTCTGCTTTATTAATTATGCCAAAACCCTTGACTGTGTAGATCACAACAAACTGGAAAATTCAAGAGATGGGAATACCAGATCACCTGACCTGCCTCCTGAGAAATCTGTATGTAGGTCAAGAAGCAACAGTTAGAACCGGACATGAACAACAGACTGATTCCAAATTGCGAAAGGAGTACGTCAAGGCTGTATACTCTCACCTTGCTTATTTAACTTATATGCAGAGTACATCACGTGAAGTGCCAGCTAGATGAAGCACAAGCTGGAATCAAGATTGCCGGGATAAATATCAATAACCTCTGATACGAAGATAACACCACCCTTATGGCATAAAGCAAAGGAGAAATAAAGAGCATCTTAATGAAAGTGAAAGAGGAGACTGAAAAGCTGGCTTAAAACTCAACATTTAATAAATGAAGATCATAGCTCCATCACTTCATGGCAAATAGATAAGAAACAATGGAAATAGTGAAAGACTTTATTTTTTTTGAGTTCCAAAATCACTGCAGATGGTGACTGCAGCCATGAAATTAAAAGACCTTGCTCCTTGGAAGAAAAACTGACCAACTTAGACAGCATGTTAGAAAGCAGAGACATTACCTTGCTGACAAAGGTCCATCTAGTCAAAGCTATGGTTTTTCCAGTAGTGAGTATGGATGTGAGAGCTAGACTATAAAGAAAGCTAAGTGCCAAAAAGTTGATGCTTTTGAACAGTGGTGTTGGAGAAAACTCTTGAGAGTCCCTTGGACAGCAAGGAGATCCAACCTGTCAATCCTAAAGGAAATCAGTCCTGAACATTCATTGGAAGGACTGATGCTGAAGCTGAAACTCCAATACTCTGGCCACCTGATGCGAAGAGCCAATTCATTGGAAAAGACCTGATGCTGGGAAAGATTGAAGGAAGAAGGATAAGAGGATGACAGAGGATGAGATGGTTGGATAGCATCACCAAGTCAATGAAAATGAGTTTGAGCAAACTCCAGGAGATAGTGAAGGATAGGGTATCCTGGCATGCTGTAATCCATGGAGTCACAAAGAGTTAGACACTACTGAGTGACTGAACAACAACAATCAACGACAGAATCTAACTCTTGTAAAAAACTTGGTATTATCTATCAAGATATTCAATATACAATTCTATAGCAAGATTTTACTCCTAAGAATCCTACAAAACTAAAATACAAATTGCAAAGATTTATACATAGAAGCATTTATGACAGCCTGATTTGCTATAGAAAACAAATCAGCCTATGGAACTGACAATAGGTATCATGGAATAAAGTATGGAATGTCCCATAACGAGTTATTCTGCAGCATTGTTAAAGAATAGACATATCTTGCTACTGGAGATCAGCAGAGAAATAACTTCAGAAAGAATGAATAGACAGAGCCTTAAGCAAAAAAAAAAACTCAGTTGTGGATGTGACTTGTGATGGAAGTAAAGTCCAATGCTGTAAAGAGTAGTATTGCACAGGAACCTGGAATGTCAGGTCCATGAATCAAGGCAAATTGGAAATAGTCGAACAGGAGATAGCAAGAGTGAATGTTGACATTTGAGGAATCAGCGAACTAAAATGGACTGGAATGGGTGAATTTAACTCAGATGACTATTATATTTACTACTGTGGGCAAGAATGCCTTAGAAGAAAATGAGTAGCCATCACAGTCAACAAAAGAGTCCAAAATGCAGTACTTGGATGCAATCTCTAGAATGACTGAATGATCTCTGTTCATTTCCAAGGCAAGCCATTCATTATCACAGTAACCCACGTCTATACCCCAACCAGTAATGCTGAAGAACCTGAAGTTGAATGGTTCTATGAAGATCTACAAGACCTTCTAAAACTAACACCCAAAGAAGATGTCCTTTTCATCACTAAGGACTGGAATGCAATAGTAGGAAGTCAAGAGATACTTGGAGTAACAGGCAAATTTTTCCATGGAGTACAAGATGAAGCAGGGCAAAGACTAATAGAGTTGTGCCAAGAAAACACACTGGTCATTCAAACACCCTCTCCAACAACACAAGAGAAGACTACACATGAACATCACCTGATGGTCAATACTGAAATCAGACTGATTATATTCTTTGCAGCCAAAGATGGAAAATTTCTATAAACTCAGCAAAAACAAGACTGGGAGCTGACTGTGGATCAGATCATGAATTCCTTATTGCCAAATTTAGACTTAAATTGAAGAAAGTAGGGAAAACCATTAGATAACTCAGGTCAAATCCCTTACAATATTACAGTGGGAGTGACAAATGGATTCAAGAGATTAGTTCTGATAGACAGAGTGCCTGAGGAACTGTGGATGGAGGTTCATGACATTGTACAGGAGGCAGTGATCAAGACCATCCTCAAGAGAAAAAAATGCAAAAAGGCAAAATGGTTGTCTGAGGAAGCCTTACAAATAGCTGAGAAAAGGAGAGAAGCTAAAGGCAAAGGAAAAAAGGAAAGATATACCCATTTGAATGCAGGGTTCCAAAGAATAGCAAGGAGAGTTAAGAAAGCCTTCTTCAGTGATCAATGCAAAGTAATAGAGGAAAACAATAGAAGGGAAAGATCAGAGGTGTCTTCAAGAAAATTAGAGATACCAAGGGAACATTTCATGCAAAGATGGGCACAATAAAGGACAGAAATGGTATGGACATAACAGAAGCAGAAGATATTAGGAAGAGGTGACAAGAAGAACTATACAAAAAATATCTTCATGACCTAGATAATCACGATGGTGTGATCACTCATCTAGAGCCAGATATCCTGGAATGTGAAGTCAAGTGGGCCTTAGGAAGCATCACTATGAACAAAGCTAGGGGAGGTGATGGAATTCCAGTTGAGCTACTTCAAATCCTAAAAGATGATGCTGTGAAAGTGCTGCACGCAATACGCCAGCAAATCTGGAAAACTCAGCAGTGGCCACAGGACTGGGGAAGATCAGTTTTCATTCCAATCCCAGAGAAAGGCAATCTCAAAGAATGTTCAAAGTACTGCACAATTGCACTCATCTCACACACTAGCAAAGTGGTGCTCAAAATTCCCCAAACCAGGCTTCAACAGTACATGAACTGTGAACTTCCAAATGTCCAAGCTGGATTTAGAAAAGGCAGAGGAACCAGAGATCAAATTGCCAACATCCGTTCAGTTCAGTTCAGTTGCTCAGTCGTCTCTGACTCTTTGCGATCCCATGAATTGCAGCACGCCAGGCCTCCTTGTCCATCACTAACTCCCGGAGTTCACTCAAACTCATGTCCATCGAGTCAGTGATGCCCTCCAGCCATCTCATCCTCTGTCATCCCCTTCTTCTCCTGCCCCTAATCCCTCCCAGCATCAGAGTCTTTTCCAATGAGTCAACTCTTCTCATGAGGTGGCCAAAGTATTGGAGTTTCAGTTTTAGCATCAGTCCTTCCAATGAACACCCAGAACTGATCTCCTTTAGGATGGACTGGTTGGATCTCCTTGCAGCCCAAGGGACTCTCAAGAGTCTTCTCCAACACCACAGTTCAAAAGCATCAATTCTTCAGTGCTCAGCTTTCTTCACAGTCCAACTCTCACATCCATACATGACCACTGGAAAAACCATAGCCTTGACTAGATGGACCTTTGTTGGGAAAGTGATGAAAGGTTGTTGTTGAATCACGACGCCGGGATTCTTGGCCCCGGAGGAGAAGAATTCAATTCGGGGCCAGAGACAAGGCTTGATCGCTCAGAGCTTTTGTGTAATAAAGTTTTATTAAAGTATAAAGGAGATAGAGAAAGCTTCTGACATAGGCATCAGAACGGGGTAGAAAGAGTACCCAATTGTTAGTATTAGCAATGAGTTTATATACTCTCCAATGAATCCAAAGAATGTCTGGAGGTTGTAAAGACCTCACCAAACCTACTCCCATAATTTACATTTTAAGATAACAGAATTAGCCAGAAGGTTTAATCCAGAGGCTGTCCTCAGGCAGAATACATTGTTGTTCTATAATCCTAAGGAATGTAGAGAAGGAGAAAAGTTTGTCCTTTCTTCCTCCTTGAGAATTCCAGACCCCTCTCTCCTTGGGGACCCCTAGACTTCTTATCAACCTGCCTAGGAAATGACTCTCTCAGTGATGTCTCTGCTTTTTAATATGCTATCTAGGTTGGTCATATCTTTCCTTTCAAGGAGAAAGTGTCTTTTAATTTCATGGCTGCAATCACCATCTGCAGTGATTTTTGGAGCCCAAAAAAATAGATCATAGTAAAAGCAAGAGAGTTCTGGGAAAACATCTACTTCTGCCTTATTGACTAAGCCAAAGCCCTTGACTGTGTGGATCACAATAAATTGTGGAAAATTCTTCAAGAGATGGGAATACCAGACCACCTGACCTGCCTCCTGAGAAATCTGTATGCAGGTCAAGAGGCAATAGTTAGAATTGGACATGGAACAACAGACTGGTTCCATATTGGGAAAGGAGTATGTCAAGGCTGTATATTATCGCCCTGCTTATTTAACTTATATGCAGAGTACATCATGAGAAATGCTGGGCTGGGTGAAGCACAAGCTAGAATCAAGATTGCCGGGAGAAATATCAATAACCTCAGATATGCACTGACACCACACTTAATGGCAGAACACGAAGAAGAACTAAAGAGCCTCTTGATGAAAGTGAAAGTGGAGAGTGAAAAAGTTGGCTTAAAACTCAGCATTCAAAAAACTAAGATCATGGCAGTGGGTCCACCACTTCATGGAAAATAGATGGGTAAACATTGGAAAGTGTGGCAGACTATTTGCGGGGTGAGGGGGAGGGCTCCAAAATCACTGCAGATGGTGACTGCAGCCATGAAATTAAAAGACACTTGCTCCTTGGAAGAAAAGTTGTGACCAACCTAGACAGTATATTTAAAAAGAGAGACCATTACTTTACCAACAAAGGTCTGTCTAGTCAAGCTATGCTTTTTCCAGTAGTGATGTATGGATGTGAGATTTGGAGTATAAAGCATGCTTAGAGCCAAAGAATTGATGCTTTTGAACTGTGGTGTTGGAGAAGATTCTTGAGAGTTCCTTGTACTGCAAGGAGATCCAACCAGTCCATCCAAAGGAAGTCAGTCCTGAATATTCATTGGAAGGATTGATGCTGAGGCAGAAACTACTATCTTTTGGCCATCTGATGCAAAGAACCGACTCATTAGAAAATACCCTCTGCTGGGAAGATAAGGGGACAGCAGAGGATAAGATGATTGGATGGCATCACTGACCCAATGGACATGAGTTTGAGTAAACTCCAGGAGTTGGTGATAGACAGGGAGGCCTGGTGTTCAGTCCATGGGGTCACAAAGAGTTGGACACAACTGAGCAACTGAAGTGAACTGAGACATATGTCTATGTAATAAGCTTGATAATTACACATGACTTAGTCCATTTAATGTCTTTAGGAATGTAAAATGTTGAGATTGTTCACATACACTAAAATCTTGAAAGATATCCAACAATGATCATCCTTGAGGGGGAGACTGGTGAGAAGGGAATGAAGCTTGATAACATTTTATTCTGTAATGGGATTTATTTCAATGAACATGAATGTTTTCATAATTTTAAAAGTAATAAAATTTGAAAAATAGAAACAGCCTCTTTCAAGGCAATGTAAATATTTTTTCTGCTTCTATTGAAGCAGAAAATTTTTTTCTCTGGAGGATCTTAGATATAGATTCACTGCAAGTGTTTAAGATTCTCCATGGGACTTTTTTTCTGGGAAGATAAACACATCAGTCCAGTGCAGGTAGAAGCTATTGTTCAGAACACTGTTGCCAAGTCTGCTCAAATTTAGAGTCTCCATCTCAACTCACACATTCATTTATCCGGGGCAACAAATATGCCTGTGTTTTCATAGGTTAAACTATATCATTCCTTAAAAATATATGTATTTGTCATGATTTTTTATGTGTAAACAATCAGAAGCAATACATTTTCCTCATTTTGTTTCATTTTTTTGAACTCCATTTTAACCCACATTTGGGTTTATGAAACAAAAAGTTTTGGTATAAGCAGGAGAAATGAACCTAGATCTACAAAACATATATTGGCTATATGTGTATATGTGTCCGACTGTGCAACCCCATGGGCTGTAGCCTGCCAGGCTCCTCTGTCCATGGAATTCTCCAGGCAAGAACACTGAGATGGGTAGCGATTCCCTTCTCCAGGGGATCTTCCCAACCTAGGGACTGAACCTGAGTCTCCTGCATTGCAGGCAGATTCTTTACCATCTGAGCCACCATAAAAGCTCTATATTGGCTATAAAATAAGTAAATAGTCATTGCTGGAAGAATTACACATTTAGATATCTTCTTATAAAGCAATAGTCAACTGCATTAGAGAACCAACTCAAGAAAAGTAAACTTACTAGCAGAGAAAACAGAATTTTGTTTTGACATTGAGAAATCTGACAGTTAAACCTGACAATTAACACAGAACAGATTAGAGTATTTCTGAAATAAGGAGGTTGATTTGCCTGATTCACTTTAGGTCATTTACATGTATTTGTCTAAAGCTTCTGGCTGGCTCTAAGAAAAGCTGTTTATATTCCAACAATGTGAAAGTCAAGTTAAGGAAAAAATAATCTGTATTTTCAGCTAAATAAGAAATGCAAATAATTTTACTTTGAAATTATATTAACAATCTCAATGGTGCCCAAGTCATTAAAATCATGTTATGAAAAGCAATATGTACCGCTGATACTAAAGCTGCTTATTTGCCAATGACCCAAAGTAAGTTAACTGAATGTTTACACTGAAAAAAACTTAATAAACTTTGTGATGCTAAACAAGGAAACGATAGAAAATAATGTGAAAAAATCATGTTGTTACTAGTTAGAAAACTAAATACTTGTGTCTGTTTACCGTAATGTTTTCTAGCAAAATCTCCCCCAGAATATATTGATATTAAAATGATCATGGTTTGAGGCAACAATGACATCTTAGGCAGAGCAACATCCTTTTCCTTGCATGTCACTAATTTGATGCTGATTTTACTGAAACTTAAAACTTTACTATTGACTCCCATTCACATACTTCAAAAATGTTAGTCAGGTCCCTTCCAATTTCAGCTCTGTATTATAATTCTGTGTGTATATAAATAGGATGTCTTTCTAATCTTTATATTCTTCCAATTCATAGCCCAATACATTAACCAGAATGCCTCATTAATAAGTGCTTTATGAACAAATGACTGACAACTAGTGCATAAGTTCACTGAAGATGTTCCATTATCTTAACTATAACACAATAACGCACTTTTTATTTTTCAGTACCCAGCAATTGAATGTTCTTGCCCCCACAGAAACCTAAGCTTTTGGTTATTGTGACATGTTAGTGAAAATAAAAGTGTTACATCTCTTCCTCTAGGAAGGCAGTAAATTTTGCCTCAATTCAGTTATAGACTAACCTGATGTTTTTAAAAATGTACTTTTTGACAGTCTATAGAGTTGTACTAACACATATAAAACTAACCTCAGAAAGTTTTTTTTTTGTCATTGCTGTTCGTTTTTCCCTCAAAAAGCTTTTATGGCGGGGGGCGGGGAGGTGGGCGGCGGTGGAGGCGGAGGTGAAGTGGTTATGACCTTGCCATTCAATGCAGGGGTGATGGTTCGATCCCTGGTTGGGGAGCTAAGATCCCACATCTTCAGGGGCCAAAACCCCCAAAGAATATAAAACAGAAACAATATTGTAATAAATTCAAGACTTTAAAAATGATACACATTAAAAAAAAAGATTTTATGGACATTTAAGGGAAATCAGTGTCCGACTATCTAATGCTCTTTTTTTTTCTAACATTACATTATGAAAATTTCCCAACTACCAGAAATTATACTAACCATTTTGGCTAAATAACATTTTTTAGGCAAATTTAATTCCTTTTTAAATGTTACCTATTTGAACACTGTCAAGTGCTAATGCTAAAGCACAAAGTTAGCCATTTCAAAGGCAGTTATTAATTTTCCATAATTCTAAATTATTATATTCAGGGTACTATTTACTTCCTGATTCTCCAAAATGTGATTTCTCCACATTTCTTGGATGTTTAATAAAAGAATATGAAATATGCATTTATATCATTTACATCTGACAATTATGTAGCAAAAAACTTCCTAATTATAAATTCAAAATAAAGACAGACAAAAATTTCTCCTGTATCTCTGTAATGATTTTACATGCAAAACATCGTGGGAATCAACAAGCTATTCTGAACACATTAATCAGAACAGATTACCACTGGAAGAATAAAATTTGTTATCATGAAAGTAGATGTTATATCTTCCCCCTGGAGAGAAATCATGATTTAATATTTACATTTTAGTCCTTGCTAGATCTTCATCCTTGTTTCAGAGTAATGGCAATATTCTTGTTCTTACCCTCACATCCCCTGACTCCTCTTCCTTTAGAGGCATCTTGGCCAAATCTTTTCTTCTGAAATAGAAGGATGAAAGAGCTCTCATTAGCTCTTATGACAGATTATGTTGGATCTTCCCTCTGATAATAAACAGTTAACTCAAAGAATAGATCAAATAGAGGGAATTTTAGGTACCATTCTACAAGTTTCTAAAACATAGATATGTGTATAAGTGAATAGGTCCTTTTCAGGAAAGATTATGTCAAAACCATGAACTTGTGACTAGGAAAAGATAATATTGAACAATTATTATTTACCAGCATATTCACAGGCACTTGCTAAGATTTAGCATGTGGTTGTGGTGGTGGTGGTTTAGTTGCTCAGTCATGTCCGGCTCTTGTGACCCCATGGACTGTAGCCTGCCAGGTTCCTCTGTCCATGGGATTCTCCAGGCAAGAATACTGGAGTGGGTTGCCATGCCCTCCTCCAGGGGATCTTCCCCACCCAGGAATCGAATCTGGGTCTCCTGCATTGCGGGCAGATTCTTTACTGACTGAGCTACAAGGGAAGCCCAATTAGCATGTACCTACTACTCAGTAACATCAACAAACATCTTCTGAGAATTTATCATGCGAGACACCTGTAAAAAGAAATAAAGACCTATTTTCTATTCTCAAAAAGCTCACAACTTAAAGAGGAAAATAGACAAAAGTAGATTAAAGTGCAAAATTGTATGTCATAATTGCAAGTCAACTTATTGGATTGATAATAACTAGTGGGCAATAATAATAGCAAATATATATCTAATGTTTGTTATGTACCAGGAATCTAGTCACAATAAAGGACATTAATACTATTATACTCTCCATCTTACAAATGATAAAAGTGAGGCAAAGAGGTCAGTAATTGTTTCAAAGCTCCAGAGCTAGTGTGCCACAGAGCTGTGATTGGCAGTGAGCTATGGGCAGAAAGGAGACTAACACAACTTGGTAATAGTGTTTTGATTTGATGCTGTGGTTATGAAGACAAAATAAAGAGTCATACAAAGCACTCTACTCTAAATGCTAAGTCTATTTCTCACAGAGGTATATGTTAGCAATCTGAAAATTATTTTATACGTGTATTGAAACTCAACAAATAAGTAAGTATACTGTAAATGTTGAGAGTTCCTCACTGTCAGAGAATACTACTCAGCAACGTAAGATTATAAATATGCACAAGGGGCTTGTTAGAATGCATCCTGTGAGAGTGGCTTAGAATTGGAATATTTGTAAGAATTGGGCTTCCCTGGTGGCTCAGACAGTAAAGAATCTGTCTGCAGTGCAGGAGATCTGAGTTCAATCCTTGAGTCAGGAAGATCCCCTGGAGAAGGGAATGGCTACCCACTCCAGTATTTTTGCCTGGAGAATTCCATCAACAGAGGAGCCTGGTGGGCTAACATAAGAATTCATCTTATTTTAAGGTATATATTTTGATGCATGTTGTATGTGTTGTGCGCTCAGTGGTGTCTGACTCTTTGCGACCCTCTGGACTGTAGCCCGCCAGGCTCCTCTGTCCATGGAATTTTCCAGGCAAGATACTGGAGTGGGTTACCATTTCCTGCTCCAAGGCATCTTCCCAACCCAGGAATCAAATCTGCATTTCTTATATCTTCTGCATTGGCAGGTGGATTCTTTACCACTGTGCCACCTTGGAAGCTCAAAAAGAGGATAGTGGCTTTGTTGTGGAGAAATCTGAGAGGCACCACCTGAACTGATGATCAAGATTAACATCACCAGTCATCACACATATTGATAGCATTCAACTCTGATACAATACACTAAAAAAGGACAGCTCTTCTGTGGTTTTCTTCCTCAAAATTCATATTCTCAGTCTAATCATTATGAAACATCAAATGAACTCAACTGAGAGACATTCCATAAAACACCTGACCACTACTCTTCAAAAGTGTCAAGGTCATAAAAGTCAAGGAAAGATTGAGAAACTATTGTAGGTTGGAGGAAACAATGGAGACATGACAACTAATAAATACAGTGCACCATCCTGGGTTGAGCTCTGGACACAAGAAGGACATAGTATAAAAACCAGGGAACTTTGAACAAAGTCTATAGTTTCATTAGTAGCCTTGCACCAAGATTTAATTGCTAGTTTTGATTATTTTACCACTGTTATGTGTGATGGTAACACTAGGGAAATTAGAGTGAAGAGTAAATGAAAACTCTTAATACTATTTCAATTCTTCTGTAAGCCTAACATTTTTTGCAAGAGTTAAAATGAAACCCAGCAACAAATACAAAATGTGCTCACACAAATGTACAAAGCAGCAACACTCTTAATTGTATTTTTTAAAAAACAAAACAAAACTAGAAACAACCCTAACATCCATGAACAGTTGAGTGAATAAATATGTTGTGACATTTATACAATGGAATATTACTCACCTTTGGGGGGAAAAAAAAACTATAGCATGGATCATCGTCAAAAAATTTATGCTAAGCAAATGAGACACATCAAAAACTAACTACTGAATAATTCTATTACTATGAAATCTATGAAAATTTAGAATAAAAAAAACCCTAATCTATAATGATAGAAAGCACAGAAGTCATTGCCTGGAGTTTGTGGTGGTGAAAATAAAATACCGACTGAAAAGAGAGATAATGTAATTTTGGTGGATGATGAAAATACAGTTTGATCAAGGTGGGCTCCATGGATAATTGCATTGTTCAAAACTTATCAAACCTTGCACTTAAAATGGGTTCATTTTGTTGCGGCACATGGGTAAAGAATCTGCCTGCCAACACAGGAGATGCAGGACAGGAGGGTTCGATCCCTGGGTCGGGAAGAACCACTGGAGTACAAAATGGTAAGCCACTCCAGTATTCTTGCTTGGGAAATTCCAAGGACAGAGGATCCTGGGGGGCTGCAGTCCATGGGGGTCACAAACAGTCAGGCATGACTGGGCATGCACACATAAATCGTATCTCAATAAAATTGATTGAAAACTAAGAAAAAATAATCACCAAAAGATTTAATTTACATGCTTTGTTATTTTGGCATGGTGGCATAACCTGGCCATGATTTCTGGTGTATGAATGGATTTCAGTGCCCACATTTTCATATTTCTCATTGCTCCAGAATTTTTTTCTGTGGAAACATCCTCTGCCAGCCCTGTGCTGAGATAGAAGAGCCGTCTCTCCAGACAACTGCTCTGATTGGCTTCTTAAGTTTCACTGAAAACTTTGATTCTTCTCCTCAATCTGGGACATTATCAAAGCCTATGTATCTGTCCTGAGATAGCAATATAAAATATTGCCTTTCAGTTCAGTTCAGTTGCTCAGTCGTGATCGACTCTTTGCGACCCCATGAATCGCAGCACACCAGGCCTCCCTGTCCATCACCAACTCCCGGAGTTCACTCAGACTCACGTCCATCGAGTTGGTGATGCCATCCAACCATCTCATCCTCGGTCGTCCCCTTCTCCTCCTGCCCCAAATCCCCCCCAGCATCAGGGTCTTTTCCAATGAGTCAACTCTTCGCATGAGGTGGCCAAAGTACTGGAGTTTCAGCTTCAGCATCATTCCCTCCAAAGAAATCCCAGGGCTGATCTCCTTCAGAATGGACTGATTGGATCTCCTTGCAGTCCAAGGGACTTTCAAGAGTCTTCTCCAACACCACAGTTCAAAAGCATCAATTCTTTGGCGCTCAGCCTTCTTCACAGTCCAACTCTCACATCTATACATGACTACTGGCAAAACCATAGCCTTGACTAGACGGACCTTAGTCGGCAAAGTAATGTCTCTGCTTTTGAATATACTGTCTAGGTTGGTCATAACTTTTCTTCCAAGGAGTAAGCGTCTTTTAATTTCATGGCTGCAGTCACCATCTGCAGTGATTTTGGAGCCCAAAAAAATAAAGTCTGACACTGTTTCCACTGTTTCCCCATCTATTTCCCATCCCTGGAGCACCATGTTGCTAATTCTCATTAAAATTGTGACCTTTTTTTTTTTTTTGGATCTTTGTTGCTGCGTACCTTCTTTCTCTAGTTTGGGTCAGCAGGGGCTACTTTCTAGTTGCAGTGTGCAGTTTTTCATCATGGTGGCTTCTCAGTGCAGAGCACATCCTTTAGGCGAGAGGGCTCAATAGTTGTGGAGCAAGGGCTTAGTTGCTCCTTGGCATATGGGATCTTTCTGGACCAGGGACTGAACCCCTGTTCTCTGCAATGGCAGGTGGATTCTTAACCACTGACCTGTCAGGGAAGTCCCTAGATTTTCTTTGAATATATCATACTTTGGCATGACTATCAGCTTGAGTTGAGAAAACTATTAGGGAAAATATAAAACTCAATATTGTATCTACTAATTTATTCAACTTTTAAAAACTTGATTTCATGTGAAGAGTTGACTCATTGGAAAAGACTCTGATGCTGGGAGGGATTGGGGGCAGGAGGAGAAGGGGACGACAGAGGATGAGATGGCTGGATGGTATCACTGACTCGATGGACGTGAGTCTGAGTGAACTCCTGGAGTTGGTGATGGACAGGGAGGCCTGGCATGCTGCGATTCATGGGGTCGCAAAGAGTCGAACATGACTGAGCGACTGAACTGAACTGAACATTGAGGAATCTGTGAGAAATCCAAGTGGCTATGTAATGCAGCCAGTGGAGTTTCTAAGTCTCAGGTAGTGAATTGTTTTAATTGAGAGATGGTAGCCAATATATTGAACAACCTGTGAGTTGTTGAACAACCTGTGAACAACAACAACCAACTCACAGACACTAGTCCACCAGGAGGGACACCCCTGGAGTGCTGGAGCAGTTATGAAGTATCCTTTCTTTGCCAAATTTCATCCCTGGTTGCTGGATGTTGTGGACAAGCAAGGAATACAGAGGGATGGAGAAAAGGCATTCAAAGCAATGGCTATTTTATCAGTCAGTAAGTAGGACACGACTGAAGCGACTTAGCAGCAGCAGCAGCAAGGAAGTACTTCAGCATTTCAATAACCAGGATGGCCATGCTAATAATGCATACTCACTGAATAGCAATCCTGAATGGAGTTGAACATATTTATTAGTGTACCAGCTAATAGCTTATTTATGAAGACCACTGGGAGAAATTTCTTTCAGAATGATATAA
This sequence comes from Capricornis sumatraensis, assembly GCF_032405125.1. NCBI lineage: Eukaryota > Metazoa > Chordata > Mammalia > Artiodactyla > Bovidae > Capricornis > Capricornis sumatraensis. Next base: position 141,729,652 of record NC_091071.1, read on the forward strand.
AGCTATATCATTCTTAAGCATCTGGCTTTTTAAAAATGTATCCCAAGGACATTCTGAATCTCAAAAATCTCTTTTTGTCTCTGGCCACTTGGAAGCATAGAACTGTATTTGCAGCCAAATTTAACTATGCTATTAAATAATTTAAAAGAAGATACCTTGTATTTCTGCATTTGGCAGTGCTTTATTTTTGTTCTAATTTCTTACTTTTGAGGATTCTTATAAACCTATTTGTATAATATTCTGTACATTTCTTAGGGAAATTTTTAACTTTAATATATTTTCAATTAAATACACATATTATACACACAAAAGGGATGGGTTAACTTTATCTGAGTTGGTGAAAAGAATGATATCTGAACTGGGAATTAAAAGACAACGGTGTTTACTTAGTACACACAGGAACAAGGACATTCCAGAGAGAAGTCACTGTATGTTTAAAGACATAAATTTGTAACAGCATGACATGCTGTTGAACTTCAAGTAGTTCATTTTTAATTAGAACAAGTGGATGGAGTGAGGAGAGGTTTGCAGAGGCCAACTCACAAAACAAAAACAATGAGCATGACTCCTGCACCTACTGGCTATGGGCACATGGGCAAGTTATTTAACTACTCTGTGTCAGTTTCCCCATCTGTAAAATGGGGATAAAAATAGTACCTACATCATGGATGATTTTAAGGATTAAATGAGTTAATGCTTGGATTCACCTAAAACAGTATTTGACTGTTATATATATATATATATATAAACTCTTATATGTATATATATATATATACATAAGTTCTTATACGTATATAAGAGTTTGCCCTTTTTGTTACATATAGTCTATTAGGGTAGGTCTGATGAGACACAAACTTAATTCCTCCTATGGTGAGATGAAAACTTAACTCTTCTAACTCCAAGCTCAGTGCTCTTTCCATCCCACCACTGACTTATTAGGAACCAAAAGAGAGGTGCAAGGAAAAGACCATACAAAAGAGGACAATAACCACTCCAGCATTCTTGCCTGGGAAACCCCGGGGACAAAGGAGCCTGGCAGGCTACAGTCCATGGATTCTCAAAGAGTCGGACACCACTTAATGACTATACAACAACAGCAAAATCTCAAACACTACTTTCATCCCTTTGTGATTTTCCTGAGGGCTAGTGCCTGCCTCGGGAGTCTGTGGCTTTCAATATTTGATAAAGCTACATGCAGCCCTTGCATATCTAAGAGAAAGGAATATCTCAATCTATCATGTAAAACACTATTTCTCAAGATGAGACAAGGTTATGTATTTGAAACATTTAACAAGAACATTATGGTTCTTCTTGTTGCCTACAGTAAAATTCAAATTTTCAAATGGTTTTAGATTCTAATCATAGTAAAGTAGTTCTAATTCTAGACAACAGCAGCATTCTCTGTTCCCTCTCAGGGAAACCTGGCATCACAAGCCGGTTAGATTTTTCCCTATCTGATTGGAGCTTTGTCAGTAATTCTCATCTCTTACACCTGTCTGTAAGAGGCAACGCCACTTCAGGTCATTGACTCATGGCAATGGAATGAAACTAACAATTGGGAATGAAACTAGAAGTCTTACTGACAACAATGGCATCGTAGGCTCATGAACCAGAGCTATGGCTTCACGTTGATAACAAGTCGTGGCTAGGATATTTTCCCTGCAATTAAATTCCTGAGACACTTCTTTCTTGAATCAGATCAAAACTCACATTTTAAAGCAGGTATTTCTGAACTTCCTCCAGCCTCACCTGTGAGTATATTAAAAACATTAGAGCTGCAACCTGGCCAGGGTGAAAATGCAGGGGCGAGGGTAGAAAGGAAGTTTGAGAAGAGAGGACATATGTTATGGTAAGGCAGAAACCAATATAACATTGTAAAGCAATTATTCTCCAATTAAATAAGTAAAAGAAGATATTGTATAAAAGGAAAAATAAAAACATTAGAGCTGTATATTCCAGACAAGTGTTGCAACTCTTATAGGGTGTGTTTTTAAACAGTGAAACATCAATTATCTTATTCTATTGTGAAGACAAAGCAACTATAGAATAAAACAAGATATATGGACCTAACAATTGCCCTTAAGAAAGGAAACAGTTCTGCTGTTAATAAACACAAGCATTTGGCAGAGAAGACTGCTAATCCTTCTTTGATCTCCAGACATAGTCATGTAACAAATGCAGCCATAAACAATCTAACGCCATCCCTTTTTTGTGTGCTTGTTTGTTTCAAAGTCTGGGCAGGACACTTCACTGCTCTGTATTCCTCTTCTTTATACACCATGAAGACGATAAAGAAATGTATTACTATCTGAAACTAATTAACTTTTAATTGATCTGAATGGTGATAAAATGCTCTATAATAATGACAAGTACAATATAAATTATGGACAAAAAGTAGTCATCTGGCAGACTGCATTACTGTGGAAGCATTTATGATCTTTCTCAAACATTCTGCAAAAGTGTAAATCAATATGGAGGGTGCTAGACAATAGAATGGGTGGAGATGGTTTTCATTCAGAATAAGTGAGAGCCACAAAAGTCTAGGGAGATGGTTCAAAGGTCAAAGTGCTTTCACAGGAACTCACATACACATGAATTAGCATCCTGACATTTAGCATCTACCCATTCAATTCTACTCACCTGAAACTGCTCCTGTACATACTTTGTCAAACTCATAAGTCTATAAGTCACTGGGTGTGAGAGAGTCTTAGGGTTCATAGACCCTGATAATTATGACAATTACACAATTGTCAATTACAATTGAATTAAACTTTATAGCAAATGTCACATTAAAAGTGGTAAGCACACATTGTTACGGAAACATAAATAATGCATAGTGTCTGCCGTTAGTAAGCATTTAAGAGAAATGTATGTATTCAATGAATGAAAAGTTCTGAACAAGGATTCACGGAATATGGACTTAGGTGTTTGCAACTTAGGCATGGTAACTACATATTCAAATCATTATATAAATCAATGGAAATATACTTGTAAAAGGAGAGTCATTCCTATGAAAACTAAGTTGAATCTTTGGAAAGACTCCATAAATGTATATCCATCAAAAATCTTTATCAATTCAGATATATCAAGACAACTAAAAATTTAAAGGGAAAATCATAAAATATGTCAAAGAAATTTGTACTTTAATGTCTTCACAAGTATCTTTACATTCTCCTTCCTCTTTAAGTAAAATAAATCTAGAAACTGTATATGATATATGATGAATTTTATTTTATCTTAAACTTTTTATTTCATATTGGAGTATAGCAGATTAACAACATTGTGATAGTTTAAGGTGGACAGCAAGAGGACTCAGCCATACATATACACATAAGGTATCCATTCTCCCCCAAACTACCGTCCTGTATGATGAATTTTAGATGTGCATTAGGCAAGAAGCTGAAATTCAAAGCACAGAATCCAGAATAAAGGAAAAGACCTGACATAATATAAGCATATTGACCAATTGAAATTAATTTTAGAGCTACCTAAATAAAAATAAACCTAATATGTATTATTTTTAAGCTTCCTCAATGAAATAAGTTTTTTCAACTACCCAACCAATCATTGAACCTGATGTCAGAAAACAGGACTTTATTTCAAATATACATGAAAGAACTTTACAGATCTTTAAGCTTTATAGAAATTTTTCTTATATGCACCCTTGTGTGTTTTTTTACCAATAATCTACAAAGTCAATCAATAGAGATTCCCCTGAGCACCAGTGAACTGACAGGCATGTGCTTGGTTATGAAGCCAAAAGGATGCACACTGTGACTTGAAAGGAGAACAAAATGCCAACAATCATAAATTGGAAATGGAATCCAAAGAGCCTTCCTTAACCTTAAATTCAGTGGCTTTACCAGGAATAACTAGCTAACTAACTAACTCTTCTCTCACTCACTCTCTCCACTCACTCTGTGTGTACGTGTGTGTATAATATTTAGATATATGATATGTATATCATGATTCTGTACACCTATACCATATATAAGACCCCTGTGGCTCAGACAGTAAAAAATCCTCCTGCAATGCAGAAGACTGGGGTGCGATCCTGGAGTTGGCAAGATCCCCTGGAGTAGGAAATGACAACCCACTCCATTATTGTTGCCTGGAGAATTAAATGGACAAAGGAGCCTGGTGGCCTACAGTCCATGAGGTTGCAGAGTCAGACACCACTAAGCAGTTAACACTATACCATATATACTTGTGCACCCATGGTACCTACATAACATATACATGCCTATAAATACACCATTACAAATCTATCTACAAAACAGTGAACAATCCACTTCCCCTTAATCTTATTCTTTTAAACTCAATTTCCAGCCAATAATGTGATGTTTCAGAACCAAAATTACTTGAAAAAGAACTTCACACCTAGGTTGAGCCTTTTTAGATTTTTTTCCTGTGGCACTGTGTTCTCAAACTTTACTTCTGACATTTAAAAAGCCTTGCTGCTAATCTTAAATCATAGAACTTAACACATAAACAATATAGCCTACATTTTATAAACACTTTGAGTCTATTCATTAATCTATATAATATCCTTGCAAAGTGAATGATTATAATTTTCACAGGTTTTTTTCCCCCCCATGACAAAACCGAGACTTGCTTAAATAAAGCATCAGATAAAAAAGGACATTTATGAAACTTAATTCAACACGTAACTCAATTTAATTCAACACCAGATGGTCAATACTGAAATCAGATTCATTATATTCTTTGCAGCCAAAGATGGAGAAGCTCTATACAGCCAGCAAAAATAAGACTAGCAGCTGACTGTGGCTCAGATCATAAACTCCTTATAGCCAAATTCAGACTTAAACTGAAGGAAGTAGGGAAAACCACTAGACCATTCAGGTATGACCTATATCAAATCCCTTAAGATTATACAGAGAAAGTGAGAAATAAATTCAAGGGATTACATCTGATTGTCTATCAATCAGCCTGAAGAACTATGGATGGAGGTTTGTGACATTGTGCAGGAAGCAGTGATCAAGACCATCCCCAAGAAAGAGAAATGCAAAAAGGCAAAATTGTTGTCTGACGAGGCCATACAAATAGCTGAGAAAAGAAGAGAGATGAAAGGCAAAGGAGAAAAGGAAAGATATGCCCATTTGAATGCAGAGTTCCAAAGAATAGGAAGGAGAGATAAGAAAGCCTTCCTCAGCGATCAATGCAAAGAAGTAGAGAAAAACAATAGAATGGGAAAGCCTAGAGATCTCTTCAAGAAAATTAGAGATACCAAGGGAACATTTCATGCAAAGATGAACACTTGGTATGGACCTAACAGAAGCAGAAGATATTAAGAAGAGGTGGTAAGAATACACAGAAGAACTGTACAAAACAGACCTTCATGACCTATATAACCACGATGGTGTGACCACTCACCTAGAGCCAGACATCCTGGAATGTGAAGTCAAGTGGGCCTTAGGAAGCATCACTATGAACAAAGTTAGAGGAGGTGATGGAAGTCCAGTTGAGCTATTTCAAATCTTAAAAGATGATGCTGTGAAGTGCTGCACTCAATATGCCAGCAAGTCTGGAAAACTCAGCAGTGACCACAGGACTGGAAAATGTCAGTTTTCACTCCAATCCCAAAGAATGGCAATGCCAAAAAATGTTCAAACTACCACACAATTGCACTCATCTCACACGCTAGCAAAGTGATGCTTAAGATTCTCCAAGCCAGACTTCAACAGTATGTGAACTGTGAACTTCCAGATGTTCAAGCTGGATTTAGAAAAGGCAGAGGAACCAGAGATCAAATTGCCAATATCCACTGGATCATGGAAAAAGCAAGAGAGTTCCAGAAAAACATCTATTTCTGCTTTATTGATTACACCAAAGCCTTTGACTGAGTGGATTAAAAAAAAAAAAAAACTGGAAAACTCTAAAAGAGATGGGAATACCAGACCACCTGACCTGCCTCCTGAAATATCTGCATGCAGGTCAAGAAGCATCAGTTAGAACTGGCATGAAACAACAGATTGGTTTCAAATAGTGAAAGGAGTACATCAAGGCTGTATATTGTCACCCTGCTCATTTAACTTATATGCAGAGTACATCATGTGAAATGCTGGGCTGGATAAAGCACAAGCTGGTATCAAGATTGCCTGGAGAAGTACAAATAACCTCAGATATGCATATGACACCACACTTATGGCATAAAGTGAAGAGGAACTAAAGAGTTTCTTGATGAGTGTGAAAAAGTTGGCTTAAAACTCAACATTCAGAAAACTAAGATCATGGCATCTGGCCCCATCAGTTCATGGCAAATAGATGTGGAAACAATGGAAACAGTGAGAGACTTTATTTTGGGGGCTCCAAAATCACTGGAGATGGTGATTCTGCCATGAAATTAAAAGATGCTTGCTCTTTAGAAGAAAAGCTATGACCAACCTAGACATCTTGCTAAAAAGCAGAGACATTACTTTACCAACAAAGGTCCATCTAGTCAAAGCTATGGTTTTTCCAGTGGTCATGTATGGATATGAGAGTTGGGCTATAAAGAAAGCTGAGCACTGAAGAATTGATGCTTTTGAACTGTGGTGCTGGAGAAGACTCTTGGACTTCTTGGACTTCTGGTTGGACTGCAAGGAGATCCAACCAGTCCACCCTAAAAAAATCAGTCCTGAATATTCAATGGGAGGACTAATGTTGAAGCTGAAACTCCAATACTTTGGCCACCTGATGTGAAGAACTGAGTCATTGGAAAATACCCTGATGCTGAGAAAGAATGAAGGCAGGAAGAAAAGGGGATGACAGAGGATGAGATGGTTGCATAGCATCACCGATGCAAGGGACATGAATTTGAGTATGCTCCTGGAATTGGTGATGGATAGGGAAGCCTGGCATGCTGCAGTCCATGGGGTCTCAAAGAGTCGGACATGACCGAGGGACTGAACTGACTGAATTCAACATCATTATTTACAGAAGGAGAATGACATAGGAAAGATGAAATGATAGTTCAATAATATCTACAGGGCCCTTATTATGTGCCTTACAAGTGAAGGAGAAAAAGCAATTATTTCTGTCCTTAATTTGATACAATGCAGTGTGATGTATGTGAAGAGAGATTTGTTCAAACCACAGTTGAAATACAGGGGTAGGAACAACTTTCTGTTGTTTGTTGTGGGTGGGTAGGAGTGGTAGAAAATTTGTTCCTAAAATAACTTTAATGGAGTATCTTGAAGAATAGGATCTCCACTTAGTAGACAAAGAGAAGGACATTCTTACGAGAGAAACATTACATATCAATGCACAGAACTCCTTTTTCGTCCAAATAAAAACATAGCAGTGCAGTAGGTCTGAATGAACCCCGAGGTTTGAATAGGAAATTGCAGAATATGATGAATAATCTTTATCCCATCTATGGAATTTTAATCTCCTTTGGACCTCCTGGAGCTACTGCATTCTAGAAAACTTTCTCTATAAGTAAGCATTGCTCAGTTCATTAATTTGAACAATAAGGAGAATGAATTGAAGGGAAGGAAGACCAGGATTAAGTTGTTGGACTGAGAATGAAAAGATGGTGGCAGTTTCCATTCTTATTTTAGAAGCAGAATTAATAACACTCAATGCCTTTAAATATAATTGATGACTTTCGTTCACTAGTGGCTTCCGAAAGTGTGCTTAGCTTTTCCACACCAAGTCATTCATAGGTTAATTGGGGGACAAGGTAGGATAAAGTAGTAGATAACCCAGCTCACTGGATTGCTGCATTACCAAACGGGCTAAGTATAGATTGAAAAATCACACAACTCAGTGTTTTATCTGAAGATATTCTCATTTAAAGTGACAGCAGTGTTCACCTCTTAACTTGAGGTCTGTTGTTGTTGTTAAGTCACTCAGTCACAACTGACATTTTGTGACCCCATGGACTGCAGCACACAAGGCTTCCCTGTCCTTCACTATCTCCAAGAGCTTGCTCAAACTCATGTCCATTGAGTCAGTTATTTTATCCAACCATCTCGTCCTCTCTCATCCCCTTCTCTTCCTGCCTTCTATCTTTCCCAGCATTATCTTTCCCTAACTTGAAGTCTACGATTAAGTCAAATTCACACAATCAATATCTACTTCTCTCCTAAATTAAACCCAGATCAAGACTGACTGACCTATAGATCTTCAGAGGGAACTTGTCCAGACAGCATTTGGGTTCTCATTTCTGCCTTACTTGAGAGAGAAGAAAAAAATGTGAGACATAATAAAGCGCATTTAATTGCCCTTAATTCTGTAGTTCCATAAAAGTATCTAGAGAGGCCAGCTATTTACTCCATAATTGTCCAAAAAACCTTTCCATTTTTGTTTTAAATGAACACTTCTTGTTCTGAGGGACAGAAACTTGGAGACTAATATATAATTTTCATTTTATCTTTTCATATAAAATAAAGAAAATAGGAGATAGTTAACAAATAAGTTACAAAATAATGAAAACTGGAATGTTTTTTAAAAAACTATGCTTCTGATATTCAAGCATATATGCACACAAAATGGCAATCCTCTAAGTCTTATCGATAAATGTTAGGCTTGGACAAAGAGATACCCACTGGTATTAATGGAATCATGTTCAAACTTTATGAATCTTATGGGAGGCTATTGACACATAAATTAGCCAAGCAATTTTGAAAAAGTCTATTAGTAATACTAGTATATTAAAAATCCATTATGGCTTGAGGTTTGATGTAGAGATGTATTTACACAATCAGTCAAATTGCCAACATCCATTGGATCACAGACAAAGCAAGAGAATTCCATTAAAACATCTATTTCTGCTTTACTGACTATGCCACAGCCTTTGACTGTGTGGATCACAACAAGCTGTGAAAAATTCTGAAAGAGATGGAAATACTAGACCACCTGACCTGCCTCTTGAGAAACCTGTATGCAGGTCAGGAAGCAACAGATAGAATTGGACATGGAACAATGGACTCATTACAAATTGGGGAAGGAGTACATCAAGGTTGTATATTGTCACCCTGCTTATTTAACATATATGCAGAGTACATCATGCAAAATGCTGTACTGGATGAAGCAAAAGCTGGAATCAAGCTTGCCTGGGGAAATACCAATAACCTCAGATATGCAGATGACACCACCCTTATGGCAGAAAGTGAAGAGGAACCAAAGAGCCTCTTGATGAAAGTGAAAGAGGAGAATGAAAAAGCTGGCTTAAAACTCAACACTCAAAAAATGAAGATCATGGCAACCAGTCCCATCACTTCATGACAAATAGATGGGGAAACAATGGAAACAGTGACAGATTTTATTTTCTTGGGTTCAAAAATCACTGCAGATGATGACTGCAGCCATGAAATTAAAAGATGCTTGCTCCTTGGAAAAAAAGCTATGACCAACCTAAACAGGATATTAAAGAGCAGAGACATTACTTTGTGACAAAGGTCTGTCTAGTCAAAGCTATGGTTTTTGCAGTAGTCATATATGGATGTGAGAGTTGGACTATAAAGAAAACTGAGTGCTGAAGAACTGATGCTTTTGAACTGTGGTGTTGGAAAAGACTCTTGAGAGTCCCTTGGACTGCAAGGAGATCCAACCAGTCCATCCTACGGGAGATCAGTCTTGAATTTTCATTGGAAAGACTGATGCTGAATCTCCAATACTTTGGCCACCTGATGGGATGAAATGACTCATTAGAAAAGACCCTGATGCTGGGGAAGACTGAAGGCAGGAGGAGAAGAGGACAAGAGAAGATTAGATGGTTGGACGGCATCGCCGATGTGATGGACATGAGTTTGAGTAAGCTCCGCGAGTTGGTGATGGACAGGGAAGCCTGGAGTGCTGCTGTCCATGGGGTCACAAAGAGTCAGACAGGACTGAGCAACTGAACTGAATTGAATGTTTACCAAGCCATTGTTTTCAATGATAACAGAAAGAGGGATGACTGACTAGCATCGTAGGTGTCTTCAACACATGTCACATGTCTTAAAGGGGCCCTTCATATTTCCCCTAGAGTTCTCCATGGGGAAAACCTATGATCATTTTCTAGTTTGATGTCTAAGAAAATTTCCCTCCTAGCGAAACTCTACACAAGGTTCCCATGATAAGAATCGAAACAAGATTTTTCAGCCGTCCAGGAGACTCTGCAGTGCAACGCCATAGGCAGTCTGTCTAGATGGCTCACTGGTGTCAGGTGCAGGGAAGCTATTGCGTACGTACCTCAAGTCTGGCATATTCTTCACCTTCTTATGCATGAGCTTAGGCATATGATTGAACCCAGCTGTGTCTCAGTTTCTCCTGTGTAAAAAGTGTGAGAATTATAATTACTTTCCTCTCAGGTATGTTATGACACTAATTAATGCCTCAGAACTCTGTGACTAAAAATCATTCCGCGCAGATGTTAATGACTGTTATTCAAAGAACAGTCATAAGGCCAACTGCAGTAGAAGAAGGGGGTTGGCAGGTTTTCAGTTTCCTTAATGAAGGCCAAATAGCAGTTAGTAGGAAAAAGATTAAAGAGAAATAAAACAATTAACAAAGGACTTAAGATGAAGGCATTGTATTAGCAGACCTCAAGCAACCAGGCATCTACTGAAAATGAATGTGGGATGCATATTCCACAACTGAAAATCACTGGAACTTTTAATGGTCTATGACAATAGTTGGGCCACCTGATGCTAAGAACTGACTCATTAGAAAAGACCTTGATGCTGGGAGAGAATGAAGGCAGGAGGAAAAAAGGACGACAGAGAATGAGATGGTTGGATGGCATCACTGACAGGAAGGACGTGAATTTGAACAAGCTCCAGGAGTTCATGATGGACAGGGAGGCCTGGCGTGCTGCAGCCGTGAGGTTGCAAAGAGTCAGACATGACTGACTGACTGAACTGAACTGATGGCAATAGTTCATGACAGAGAATGTTTTTAACTATACTTGAATACTAGTGGTACAAATAAATTTTGAGGGATTCTGCTATATGCTATATAATCAAAATGACTAATTTACTTAAAAGTCACCATGTGATTCCACCTGTCACTGTCCTTTTATAATGTTTAGTAGAGTACAGCCATGAAGTTAAAAGACATTTGCTCCTTGGAAAAAAAGCTATGACCAACCTAGACTGCATAATAAAAAGAAAATACATTACTTTGCTGACAAAGGTCTGTATAGTCAGATATGGTTTTTCCAGTAGTCATATATGGTTGTGAGCTGGACCATAAAGAAGGCTGAGCATTGAAAAATTAATGCTTTTGAACTGTGGTATTGGAGAAGACTCTTGAGAGTCTCTTGGACTGCAAGGGGATCCAACCAGTCCATCTTAAGGGAAATCAGTCCTAAATATTCATTGGAAGGACTGATACTGAAGCTCAAACTCCAACACTTTGGCCGCCTGATGGGAAGAACTGACTCATTAGGAAAGACCCTGATGCTGGGAAAGATTGAAGTCAAAAGGAGAAGGAGATGACAGAGGATGAGATGGTTGGATGGCATCACTGACTCGATGGACATGAGTTTGAACAAGCTCCAGGGGATGGAGAGGGACAGGAAAGCCTGGCATGCTGCAGTCCATGAGGTCACAAGGAGTTGGACACGACTGAGTGACTGAACAACAACAAGTAGTTCAAGATGTGAAAATTAATAAATCCTTAGGGATTGCAGAAGGGACAATGGTTAAATGAGAGAATTCTAGAATCTCCCTCATCTGTTATTTTGTAATTGAGAAAGATAAGGTTTTTGTCTTGATGTTTGAAAGGCTGTGTTTAAAGATACCAGTTATTTTTTTTGTGATTTCTGTAACTGTATCCTCCAGGCTTCTGCCCACGGTTCACTATCTAAACCAGATGTTTTATTCCATTTGTTTTCAATGAGGAAACTGAGGTGCAGAGAAATTAAATAACATCCTAAGATAATTTAGCAAAATAAGATGCCTTTGGCTTCCAGTCTAGGGATCTTCCATTTATACTCGTGGCTTCCTCTGATATCATCATTATTTAAGTGTCTAAAGAGGCTCTATGAAACATGAGTGTGCCACTTCCCAAGGGACCCTGCCCTAGATTACAAGAATACACCTAGACACACTCATGCTCCATTTGCTAAGTAGTAGAAGTAGTAGCCGACTTGAATGGCACTAAACAACAGTAGCAGACAGATAAGAAAAGAGGCTACAATATTCGCTGTCACCAAATCACCATGGTGAGGAAAACCATGTGCTTGCCCATTTTAACAACCATAATTTTGGATAATCTATTATGCATCATCCCTACTAAGTCTAGGAATGACATGACAGTCAAGAGAGACTAAATCTTTTCTTGAAGAATTTAACCATCCCCGAGGAAGACAGTCATGAAAAAAAAAAAAGTACCCAAACAAACACCTAATTTCAAGGAAGAGTAAAATGAATGTAAATATTTACTTACTATAATACCAAGTATGTACAAAACAGATGCAATTTTTTAAACAGTTGTATTGTTTTTAATGCAAAAATATCTAATTTCAATCAACGATCTATGTGTGTATGTGCTCAGACATGTCTGACTCTTTGCGACCCCGTGGTCTGTAGCCTGCCAGGTTCCTCTGTCTATGGGCTTATCCAGACAAGAACAGTGGAGTGGGTTGCCATTTCCTCCTCCAGGGAATCTTCTGACCCAGGGATTGAACCTGATGTCTGCTGCATTGGCAGGCAGATTCTTTACCACTAGCGCCACCTTGGAAGCCTTAATTGTATGAGAAGAGGAGTCAAATACCACCAACCCCCATAATTGAGGAGGGTGGACTGGCGAGGAAAAATACACCTCTCCTACACCTTTGTCCAAATCTCTTCTCTCTGATGCTCTTTCACTCTCACACCCTTTGGCTCCACCTCACCAATGGAGAGACAAACCAGTTCTTCTAGCTCTTACAGGCTCTTCACCCAAAGGCTTTATTCTGACACCTTTCCAGGTGTCCATTGAAATAGCAGCCTCCTGTTTCTCCACTCCTCCCATACTCCCCCTTCCTCTGTGGGTGCATCCATGCATGTTTTTTTTTTTTTTTTTTTAATGTTCATGTGTCAGGAGTGGAGGAGTGAGAAAGGCAATAAAACTCATTGTTCCCTTTTTCAGTGTACTGCCACAGGTAAGCACTTCACAGCTCACCCACTTCCATGTAATTTCTATTGCCTCACTGCAGATAAAGAAGCTTCTATAGATACCCAAGACAGGTGCACAATGAGTTCCTGATGAAACTTTTTCTGCTTGACTTTGTAAATAGATTTGACAACAGTTTCCAGGAAATTGTGCCTGATGTTTCAAGGCTAGACCTGGCTGTTAAGCATGCTGAGTCATAGTCACTGAGTCAGAGAGTCTCACGCTGTAAGGGAATTTTTCTAAGGTTAGCCAGCCTCCTTGCTTTGGGATAAGGAAAGCAGCAGGGTTTCCTAGCAAATGATCCTGAAAGGGTAGGAAAGCTCTCCCCACTTTCCTCCTTTTATATTTTTTCAATATTTCCCCTTTTTAAGAGGTTATATTATATACTTGCTTTTTCTTCAAGGTCTTATTATTGTCTCACCAGTCAAATACAATTCTGAACTCAACTACCTGGGAACTAAAAGCTTATAGCTCAGATTATTTTTTCTAATAAATATAATTATGGAAGGAAGGAAGAGGTCTGACATAAATAGTTTAATTAAGCTTTTGTAGGATCAGAATAAAGACATAGCTAAATGCTCTGAGACTAAGGTCACAGACTTCAATATTGCAAAAGTAAAATATTAGCCATAGAACCATATTATTCTTTTCCCTTAATCCTTAGATGTTAAAAAATGACCAAGAGTCTACCAATTTGTTAGAAATAGTGGCCTACTTAAGACAAATTCAAACACTGTTAGGACCCATAAGTTCCAAATTAATTGAAATCTACAAAACAAGGTGACCTGACTTTTAGTTTTAGAAGAGGCCATCTATCAAGAGTTGAACATAATATATCCATGTAGTTTAGGGCTCACAATTGAATTAAAATACATATTAAACAGAAAAATTAGTTATCCTTTCTTCAGTAGCAAATATCCAAGCTAAAATCACTACATTAATACTAGTCATACTTCAGAAACTCAGGGATCTCTTGCAATAAGTCTGCAGTCTTCATAAACTGATCTCAGTGGGGAAAGGCCCAAAGAATTTGTGGCTTGGTGAAAACCACAGAGAACACTAGAAATCAATAAAAATACTTAGGCCCTCAATCACATTACATTCATACATTTCTCAATATGCGATGCCAAGGTAATGTTTTAAATTACATCTTTTAGAAAAATAATGCCACTTGCAGCAAATGGATGGACCTAGATAATGTCATACTGCATGAAGTCAGACAGAGAAAGAGATATATTATATGATATCCTCTATATCTAGGTGAGGGTGGGATGATTTGAGAGAATAGCATTGAAACATGAATATTATCATACGTGAAATAGATCGCCAGTCCAGGTTTGATGTATGAGACAGGGTGCTCAGGACTGGTGCACTGGGATGACACTGAGGGATGGGATGGGGAGGGAGGTGGAGGGAGGGTCAGGATGGGGAACACATGTACACCCATGGCTGATTCATGTGAATGTATCACAAAAACCACCACAATACTGTAAAGTAATTAGCCTCCAATTAAAATTTTAAAAGAAAGAAAAAAGAAAGAAATGATTTAAATGAACTTATTTACAAAAGAGAAACAGACTCACAGACTTAGAGGACGAACATATGAACTTACCGTTATGGGGGCAGGGGGAGAATGGGCAGAAGGGATAGTTAGAGAGTTTGGGATCGACATGTACACTGTTATATTAAAAATGGAAAACCAGCAAGGTCCTACACTATAGCATGGGGAACTCTGCTCACTGTTATGTCGCAGCCTGGATGGGAGAGGAGCTGGGGGGAGAATGGATACATGTATATGTATGGTTGAGTCCCTTCGCTGTCCATTAGAAATTATCACAACATTGTTAATTGGCTATACTCCAATAAAAAATAAAAAAATTTTTAAACATTAAATAAATTAAATCTTTTTTTGCTTTCTATTATTGAACAGAAGTAAAACTTGATTACATTCCTATAATATGACATTAAGAAAAGTGTACATACTTGTCATTTTTTCTTTAGTAGTGTAAAAAGTTTTCCTCACAAAAGCATTACTGAATGAGTGTTGACATATATAGGGTAAAATTATTTCTACTACCTTTACTTCCAAGTTTTTCATCAAAATTCCATAATTCAACTCCATTTCAATTCTATATGAAGATGGTGAAAGGTTTTATGAATGCTATAAAATGATTTTTATATATTTATGCTGGCTCCTAAAAGACCTATAAAACATTTTCTTTCCCCAAATATAATGTATTTGAGGCAGAGACTAAAGATAGATTGCATTTTAAAAATATGCATTACCTCTTCCTTCCTTCCCCAGTTCCTTTTTATCCATTTGAACAAGAAGGCATGTAGAGAACAATAGAAAGTTCTGTACTGTTAAAGGAGTAAATGAGTAACATTCAAAATCAGTGATAAAATAACAGTTGCCCTAAGAGACAGAAGTAAGGAAATATTGGTGGCTCAGCTCTCCTATCCAGAAAGCATATTCCTGGGACCTGATGAAGAATTTAAGGAGTTTCAGGCAAGGTATCTGGATCCACCAAATCTTCCCCATCACCTACCTAAGCTAATACAAATCCCTTATGCTGGATCCTGAGACATTTTGAGGACGTAGTCTTCTATTAAAGTGCACAAAGCTGAGTAAGAGTGGGGAGGAGTAAATAAAGGTGCAGGTAGATGAGATAGAGACAGCTCTGTGAGTGTGAAAGAGGGCGTGAAAGGGAAAGCAAGTAAGCAATAAAGCCATTCTCCAACATCTAGAAGCCCCCCTGTGCATGCTGTGCACTGGGTGTGATATCTTGAATTATTAGACCTGATTTTTTTTTCTTTTCCTTATATCCACCTTCTGTTCTACATGCCATTGAAGTTCCTTCTACTAAAGCCAGAGTGTCCTTTCCTACCATTGATTAAGTCATGACTATCCCAAAGAATACTAGCAGACAGGACTCAAATATGCTTGCACATTCTATTGCCTTTCTGCAACAGCTGTGGGTAGAGCATAATCGAGACAGCACACAGGTCCACGAAAGATTGAAGAGCCAGGTGAATCAGAGGTGGATTCAATCCCTGTTTTGCAGCCAAACCTGGACTAGCCAAATCCCTGCAGGCCTGCAAATGCACAAGCAAGATTTGAACAACTGTCCCTTTAAGCCACTGAGAATTCAAGTGCTTTGTTTTGAGGTCTCATTGCAGCAATAGACAACAGATACATTGACTGAGGTTCTGGGAAGAAGGAAACAAGACACAACCCTTGCTATCAAGGGATTTACAATGTAGTTGATGGTACATTAGTAAACAGAAAATAAATTGCTGTCAAGGATACTACAAGACATCTAACTTGATCTTGGGGACTCAGGTGCCCTAGATGGAGTGACATCTAAGCTTGGAACTGAAGGATGAATAAGAATGAGCAAACTAAGAGGGATGGAGGAGAGTTGTGATTTGACAGAGCACCACGAATCTAGAAAATGTGCAAAGATGTGCAAAGACCTGGGAATGTGAGAGAACACAAGATTTTAAAGGAATTGTGAGCAAAAAGAACATGGACTTTGAGGTAGAGAACAACAGTCACATGGCTCTAATCAAAGACTGTACTGTGTAAGAAGGATAGCAAGAATGGGTGTGAGGTTTTCGTACAGTTACAGCACAATGATTACCAGGCTGCAAGTCACAAGACCAGAGTTCACATAATTCCTTTTCTAGCTCTTTTTCCTTGAATATGTCACATCTGAGACTCTCTGATTCGGTTGTGACTCAAAACTAATCACATCCACTTTGAAGTGTTGGGAATAGTTTTCATAAATTAGATCTCCTGGAGGAGGGCATGGCAACCCACTCCAGTATTCTTGTCTGGAGAATCCCATGGACAGAGGAGCCTGGAGGGCTACAGTTCATAGTGTTGCAAAGAGTCAGACATGACAGAAGCAACTTAGGAGATGCAACTCATGTAGGTGCTATTATTATGTCTGCTAATAACAATATCCTTCTGTCATGCTCCTTGTTGAGAAAGATAAAAATAATGACTAAAATGGTAAAAGGTGGCATGTGAATTTCTATTTTTCAAATTTTAGTATTTTAAAAGTAATTTTAAGAGTGTCTATAGAGATATACAGGGTTTTAATTTTTTTAAGTTAGAGAATATTCTCAGTACTCATGTTATTCTCCCAACCAAAACATTTCTCTCTCCCCTCCAAACATAAATGCAATGC
Source organism: Capricornis sumatraensis (assembly GCF_032405125.1). Taxonomy (NCBI): domain Eukaryota; kingdom Metazoa; phylum Chordata; class Mammalia; order Artiodactyla; family Bovidae; genus Capricornis; species Capricornis sumatraensis. Next base: position 141,746,934 of record NC_091071.1, read on the forward strand.
TGGATTCTGTGTTAGTAATTCTCTCACTCTTCTTTATAATTGTATCCTTCCTTAAACGATCTACTGTTTAGCTTTGGATATTTTACTTTCTTACTGCATTTATGCTATATGACTTGCTTCTCCACTCAACATTAGGTTGTGAGAATCATCTATGCTCATGTGTGTAGGGGATTCTGTAAAGTCTTCAGCACTTTTGCTATCATGCCCAGAGAACCAGGAACATTCTTCACTGTTCTGCTGCACCTGTGCAAGGATGCCTCGAGACTGTCTTCCAAAGAGTGCAATTGCTGTGTCATGTGCGTGCGTGCATGCTTAGTCCCTCAATCGTGTCCGACTCTTCGCAATCCCATGGACTGTAGACCCCTCTGGCTCCTCTGCCCATGGGCTTATCCTGAGAAGAATATTGGGAAATATGTGTTAGTCGCTCAGTCGTGTCTGACTCTTTAGGACCCCATGGACCGTAGCCCGCCAGGCTCCTCTGTCCATGGAATTCTCCAGGCCAGAATACTGGAGTAAGTGGCCATTCCCTACTCCAGGGGATCTTCCTGACCCAGGGGTTGAACTCAGGTCTCCTGCACTGGCAGGCAGATTCTTTACCACTGAGCCACCTGGGAAGCCTTAGACTATGTATATTTTTAAAACAAAGTGTGTTAAAATTTTTCCAGAAATGTTACCACCAGCAGTGCCTATTAATTCACCCAGGTTCCTTCCTTGTTCGCATTTGCTATTGTGCATTTCAAAATTTTGCAAGTCATCTTAGACCCATCTCCTTTCTTTCTGTCCTTCCTTCTTTCCTTCCTTCTCCCCCATCTTCCCTCATGTAATTTCTTCTTTATCCTCCATCACTGACCTGGAGAAGAGATAATCATGGCTAAAATTTTCTGGAGAGTGGGGGCAGGGGGTGGGGAGCTTGAGATGCTTTGCAGGCTAAAACAGGCTTTGCTACTTCAAATTCTGTGACAACACTGATCTCAGCTTGGCAATCCTTATGGTATTTTTCTCCAGACTGCTTTAGCATCATTGCTGGCAGAATGACATTTAAAAGGTGAACTCCTGAATCAGAGTTAATGGTCAATGTCAAATGCTCTAGAAGCAAAGCTGCTGTTTTGGAAATCTGTACCAGCTATGTTCTGCACCAGCTAGATGCACAAATAGATGAAATCATTCACTAAGGACTGCAATCGCTGACTCCACTGTTTCCATGGCAACGTATCCCAGGCAAGGCATTCCAAAGACTCTTTATTTAAGAAATATCAAATAGCCCCAGGGAGTCACTAGTCATGTCAGACCACCATATCCACAATAGCAAAGATTATCCCTTGCCCAGCAGAAGGGGATAATCCTTTCCCAATTTCATGACTTTCTGACACTTCTTAAGAGGAATAAAATCCCATCCCAAAGCATTTCTTTTCATTTTGCTTTCTTGGGGCTAATAGAATATTCAGGATGCAAAGCAGAAGGAAATAGGGGTTGGAAAATGGATTCTCTCTGCTTCCAGTGGTTCTATTTATGTAAGCTGTCTGGAAATATTCAACAGAAGGATTCCGGAGGCCTAGTTTTTAATCACTCCTGCTTACTGCTTGATATTAATGTTTGAGTGTTGGGTTTCTCTTTTTTAAAATGACAGAATTGAACTGGAGTACTTCAAAGTAGCTTCAAGTTATCAACTGAAAAATATGTTGTGTGTTATCTGTCATGTAAGACTTCTGTATAAACTTATTCCTCCCTCAGAAAATGATCAATAATAAGAGCAAGGCCGAAGTTCTAAGAACCTGGTCAGTATTGCACCACAATATTTTTGTGCGTTGTATAGTATTTTCACTTTGAAACAAGCAAAAAATATGTATTATTTTTTATTCTGTACAGACCTCTTTGTCAGGATTTAGAAGGATCCATTTTTATAATTCATCATGGTGCAAAATGGAGCTCTTTTCAGTGCTAATCACTACATATTCATCATTTCCTTCAACAAATGTTAGAAAGGTGGAGTGCCCTGGCATATGTACTAATTTTATGAGCAGGGAAAAAAAGAAAGTGCTATTTGTTCAGTTGTGTCCGATTCTTTGCGACCCCATGGACGGTCCTCTGTCCATGGAATCCTCCAGGCAAGAATACTGGAGTGGGTAGTCATTCCCTTCTCCAGGAATTTTCCTGACCCAGGAATCGAAACCTGGTCTCCTGCATTGCAGGTGGATTTTTACCCCCTGAGCCACCAGGGATGACATACAATCCAAACTTCTGTGCTTACTCACATCAGTGACTTTTGTTTAGGGCCTCACTAGCCATTTGAGGAGGTGTCGCCCAGTTAGGATAGGCCTCTAGGAGTGGACAACCTTATTTGCGTTCCTGGATCAGTCCCTTTCTGGCTCTTTCATTGCAGGCACCTTCCATATCCTCTTGGATCTCAGTTTCCACATACATAAAATAGGAATAAAGGTGGTAAATCCACCACAGAGTTAGAAGAAATAAATAGGTCAATACTTTTAAGTACTTAACAGTTCCTGGCATATCATAAGCACTCAATAAATATTAGCTATTATTACTTTATCATTTCAGAAGCATTCCTTAGGGTACCATTCAGTGCACTCAAGTGCTCATTTAATTGATAGCAGTGTAGCTGCCCACATATTCATTTGCCTCCAAAGTAAGCAGTTCACTGGTTAATTGCCTAATGCACTTTAGCATAAAAATAACAAAAGTCAATCATGAAGCATTACTATTATCATTTTAGAAACTACTGGGGAAACAAATGCATATAATGAATGTGGAAATTTTATTAAATTTAATTCTTTGAAATTATTAGCAAGCTATTGTTGATATTTATATTGCTTAATATTCAAGAAGCAGTAAAAAATAAGACATTCTTATGTTTTCTTTAAAGAAACTTATTTTTCAGCCAATGCAGAGCCAGTTTCTGTTTTATCTCACTGTCATTCAGACTCAAGATTTTTTTCCATTTCAGCGTGCAAGCGAATTTCAATTTTATAGGAACTTCTGATACCCTTATTTTCTTCCTTTTTTTTCCTCCCTCATTTCCTCTTTCTGATCCCTCTCTTCAAAAGTCTCTGTGTACTAAGACTAATTAAAATGGTTCAAAAATGACTTCAGCAATAAGTTCTAGGAACCCAAAGGAGAACTATATTCCATAAAACCATTAACCACAGCAATATTTGTATTTGTATTTAATCATTTTATTATCTGTTTAGTTTTAATACTTGATCATTTTATAGATAGATCAAAGGTGATATTTTGTTTAACAATAAATTTTCTGTGCAAAAGTATTTTTAAGTTTTTGAAAGTGAATCATCAGTATCATCTTTTTTGGTGTATATGTAATAGATTGCTTTTAAAACCATCCCATCTGTAGTTTTCCATCACCAATAAGGGTGCACTCAGGCCAACTGCAGCAGGAATGCAGTGAGATATTTGGAAGGATTTCTATGTTGTGGCTGGCAAACCCTGGGGTGCTTTACTAAGGGAGAAAGCTCTTTCTCTGAAGTTTTTAGGAACAGAATGAGTAACTTGTCTGGGAATAATGCCATCTTGAAATCTGAAGGACAAGCTGGAATTTCCAGATCATTTAATATAGTTCTATCTTATCACTTGCTTATCAAAATTTCAATGCATTCATTGATAGCCCGCCTCCTACAAAACACTGAAATAATCAACATGTGGCTTGCTTGCCTTTCTCTGCAGTGCAATGTTACTCATAATGTTACCTGAATCCTTACCAGGCAACTGGTGATGTATCTCCCAAAGCCTATGAACCATACACCATGGGAAAAATTAAGTGAATTAGCATCATCCTACATAGACTTCTTTAGTACATAAACACTTATATAGTTACACTGAATTCTCACAAAACAACTCTGAGGAAGACATTCTTCCCATTTTGCAATAGGGGGATAAACCAGCTTATTCAAGGCAAACCAGCTGACTCCAGATCTGTTTCTCCTGCCAAGAAACTAAGTTTTTCTATATTGTCCAATAACTCCCAAAATTAACTACAAAGGATGGCCAACTGGGATTTACAGAGACCACTGCAAAACAGGCAGGGAAACTGTTTTAGAGCTGGGGGAGAGGCAGAGCTTTTCTCAGCACTCCTCACAATGTGGTGAACAGCCAGCTTCAGAGTCTGACTGTGTCTAAGCCCAGGATTTCAGATTTCTCTGAAGCATAATAGTCTCCCCTAATCCATGGGGTATACTTTCCAAGACCCCCAGTGGATGCCTGAAACTGCAGAATATACAGAACCCTATATGTACAGTTGACCCTTGAATTCAGAGATCTGGGGCACCAACCCCTGTAGCTGGGCAGGCTCCTCTGTCCATGGGATTCTCCAGGCAAGAATACTGGAGTGGGTTGCCATTTCCTCCTCCAGGGGATTGTCCTGACCCAAGGATCGAACCCTAGTCTCCTGCATTTCCTTCATTGGCAGGCGGATTCTTTACTGCTGAGCCATCGGGAAAACCCATTACCATCTACTACTGCAGTATACATTTATTGAAAAAAACAAACAAACATGTATAGGTGGATGCATGCAATTCACAGCCATGCTATTCAAGGGTCAACTATACTATGCTTTTTCCTATACATATATACATTTATATTTTAATTTAAAAATTAGGCACAGTAAGAGATTGACAACAATAATAAAAAATAGAATAATTATAGCAATATATTGTAGTAAAAGTTATGTGAATGAGGTCTCTCTTTCTCAAAATATCTTATTGTACAAGTTTGACAACTTTTCCATCTTAACAATGCACTCATCATGCATTGCTGCTATAACTTTTGTAGCTTGAGGTGAAACAGCAAAAATAGTAAAAATTTCTTTTTTCCTTCTTCACAATTTTACAACTAGAAGATTCATTCTTATTGTAGGCCTCAGCAACCTCAGCATCTGATTTTTTTCTCTTCTTATTAAGTCAGGAACTTTTACCTTTTCACTTAAAGGAAGCACTTTACAACTCCTCTTGGGCATGTCTGAATTGCCAGAATCACTAATGCTGTGCATTGGGTCCATTACTAGGTAAAATAAATGTTAACTGAACACAATTAAAAGACGCTTACTCCTTGGAAGAAAAGTTATGACCAACCTAGATAGCATATTCAAAAGCAGAGACATTACTTTGCCAACTAAGGTCCGTCTAGTCAAGGCTATGGCTTTTCCTGTGGTCATGTATGGATGTGAGAGTTGGACTGTGAAGAAGGCTGAGAGCCGAAGAATTGATGCTTTTGAACTGTGGTGTTGGAGAAGACTCTTGAGAGTCCCTTGGCTAGCAAGGAGATCCAACCAGTCCATTCTGAAGGAAATCAATCCTGGGATTTCTTTGGAAGGAATGATGCTAAAGCTGAAACTCCAATACTTTGGCCACCTCATGCGAAGAGTTGACTCATTGGAAAAGACTGTGATGCTGGGAGGGATTGAGGGCAGGAGGAGAAGGGGACGACCAAGGATGAGATGGCTGGATGGCATCATGGACTCGATGGACGTGAGTCTGAGTGAACTCCGGGAGTTGGTGATGGACAGGGAGGCCTGGTGTGCTGTGATTCATGGGATCGCAAAGAGTTGGACATGACTGAGTGACTGAACTGAACTGAACACAAATATGACAGGTGACAGATGAGAGGTCTGCTAAGTGACTAATGGGGGGGCTACCTTGGAAATCAGTCCTGAATATTCATTGGAAGGACTGATGTTGAAGCTGAAACTTCAATACTTTGGCCACTTGATGCAAAGAGCTCACTCATTTGAAAAGACCCTAATGCTGGGAAAGACTGAAGGTGGGAGGAGAAGGGGATGACAGAGGATGAGATGGTTGAATAGCATCACCGATTCAATGGGCATGAGTTTGAGTAAATTCTGGGAGTTGCTGATGGACATAGGAGAAGGCAATGGCAACCCACAGTTTAAAATTATGAACCGTTTATTTAATGAATTTTCCATTTAATATTTTCAGACCGTGGTTGACCATGAGTAACTGAAATCATGGAAAGCAAAAGCATGGGTAAGGGAGGACTATTACAATGGTATTAATCCTTAGGCATTTCACTTGCAAGGCAGTCTGAATCTTGTAGAAAAACTGTGGCTATTCTTACATTAGTAAGTTACTCTCCCTCCACTCCATCATTTTGCTCATGACCAGAATAGATCATTTCTTAAGTCTCATCACTCATTTTCTCCACCTATTATTATGCAAGTACTTAATATTTGTGGCAGAACAAGAAGAGTAGTACTCTTCTACTTAGACCTCATAATTACTTTGAAATTTCTGCCTCAGCATCTTTACTAGCACTTGTAAAGAAATGTAAATACTTTAACGTTACAAAAGGGAATGACTGGAGTGTTGAATCATACATGTATGTTTGCCTGATGATTCAAAAACTATTAATCTGGAATGAAACTCTTTATCATTATGTTTCAATATGTACTTGGACAAATTCACTGTTAAAAATATTAGCATTTGTTAAAGAAACATTTTTGCTTAGAATTTAAATTAATACATACATTAAATTACATACATTTAAAATAGTTCAAATATGTAGTCAATGTTTATTAAATAATTTGTTATTAATATTTATTTATTTAATATCAGTACTACATGATGTCATGTATACTGAGTGTTTTGCTGACAGTCTGACATAGAGTAATGGTAAAATAAAAGTTATTATTGTTTTTGTAAGTCTAAAGACCATAATCCTATATACTCTTATTTTGTTAACTTTTACATTTTTCTTCTCATGGTAGTTTGATCCATTACTATTTTTTAAAAGACTCTGCAATAGTAAAACAATTGAAGCTAAAATATATACAGGTTATATTGCAGTATTGTTAAGACATGCTTATTATCCATTTCACTCTCAGATCTTACCTATTTCAACTCTTTTGTAGACTCTTCATATTAATCTTAGTTTTCTTTAACATTAAAAAAGCTATTTATTAGTTTTGCCATACATCAACATGAATCCTCCACAGGTGTACACGTGTTCCATGTTGATGTACGGCAAAATCAATACAATATTATAAAGTAAATAGCCTCCAATTTCCAAAAGAACATGGAGATGAATAGATTGAGTACAATCTTTTGCTTAATCTGTTCAAGAATCACCCCCAAAAATGATTTTTAAAAAATAATTCTGATTATAATTGTGTATGTGTCACCATAATTAGGTTATGTTCTATTGGAGGAGCAAAGATGTTATTTTAGTAATTTGTACATTCATTTACTCATTTAACACTTATACATTATAAATATCAGGAGCTGGCCTCCAACCGCATTGGAATCCATTCATTTATCTCCATTTTCTCCACTATCACAAGGGACCTATTCATCATCATCTCTTGCGTGAACTCTCACAACAGCCTGTTAAGTTTCCTCCCACCCACAAGAGAGCTCTGGGTTAATTTATGACTATCTTCAGCAGGAGATATGTTCATAGGATGCTGATTCATTAATTTCCTCATCCATCTTTCTTGGAAAAGATCAGTTTGTTAATTTTTCTGGATATAGATATTAAAGTATATACAGATATTTATATATGGAAAGAGAGAGGAGAGAGAGTGACAGACAGAAACACTAGGGGGCAAGAATTAAGGAAAAGAAGGACCACTAAAGTTATTTGAATGACTAAAACATTTAGCCACACTGAAGGAAGAATTATAATACAAATCTAGCTTATTTCTATTCACGTTTATAAGAAAAGATCTCAATTAAACACTACATATTTATTTAGTCATGTCTGACTCTTTGCAACCCCATAGACTATATTATAGTTCATGGAATTCTTCAGGCCAGAATACTGGAGTGGGTAGCTGTTCCCTTCTCCAGGGTATCTTCCCAACCCAGGGATTAAACCCAGGTCTCCCACGTTGCAAGCAGATTCTTTACCAGCTGAGCCACCAGGGAAGCCCAATAAAAATATCACTGACCCTTAAAAATTGGTTAGAGTGTACCTATAAAATGTACTTGAAGGATAATTACAGAGAATTTTGTAAAGAAAGAGTGGTTATTGAATCCAATTATGGTCAAGAGAAAATAACACTAGAGGAGGTATTTTACTTTGTTTGCTTTAAAGCAGAAAGTGTACTTGATGTACCTCCAAAGAGGTGTCTAATTGGTTGTTAGGAAATGGGGGACATAGTCAATAAGAGTGATAAATATTTATAGTATTGAACAGAAATGGAGTGGAAAACTACATTCATGGCACTGAGCCCTTTGACCATATTACAAAGAATATTTGTTTTGAAAAGAATTTTAAAACATCATGACTTCAAAGAAAAATAGTTAGGGGAAGTATTTTACATTTACATGTCAATTTCTATGAAATAGTATCTTTTGTATTTTCTCATATTTTTATTTCAGCATGCATTATTTTATTATATAGTAATTTGTATAATATGTGGGAATATAAAATATAAATAATTAAAATAAAAATAAATACCCATTTTATTGCTTTTTATTGCATGTAGTTAATCTTATATAGCATAAATATTTTCCCCTCCATTACAAATTCAAGACAGACTATGGGTCAAGACCCTGAACTCTGAAGTCAGAAATTCTGGAATTAAATTCTGCTACTTACTATTTGTGTGCTTTTGCTTACTCAACTTCTTGAAGATTTAACTGCCTTGTACAAATAATGGGATGATAAAAGTAACACCTATCTCATAGCACTGATGTACAAACTAATTAGATTGCATGTAAAGAACTTAGGAGCCTAGCACATACTAATGCTTATCAAATTATTTTTATCATCTTAATGACTGCATATTTATCTCATTATCATGCAATACTCAAATTTATTTTACCAATTCACCTCCAACACTGCTTCCAAATTTTGTCATTATTACCAAAGCTACAATGAACATTCCTATCACAAAATATAATTTTTATTTTTTATGTACTCCTGGTATAGATGGAATTGCTGGTCAAAAGGCATACCCATTTGGAGAGCTTTTTAGTCACTTATATTTGGTTCAGGAACAAAAAAAAAAAAGACAAAAAAGATACCTCAGTTGGAAAAATATATTAATATATGCCTGATAAAATTTTAACTACACACTGAAAATAGGAGTAAGGGGGGAAAAAAAAAAGATTCATGACATTATGCCCTTAGCTGAGGTAAGTTCAATCAAAAGAAACAATGTAGACTACATGTAGGTGACTGGGATAAAACTTACAAAAGCCATCCATAATAGGTTAAAGGCTAAGCATTTCAGAACATTCCAGCCTTGGGATAGCAGCCTGAAATAGTTAATCCTGGCACCAATTCCTTCAGGAGAACATTGACAGGCATTATCCTATGAAGAGAGAAGAAAATCAAAATATAAAACATGTCAGTACCAAAGGAATGCTGAAATCCTGTTAAGTCTACACACAGAGCACAAATAATATTTTCATTTGTAAATGGAAGGAAAAAATAATACAGATTAGGATACATTCATTTAGAGGGCTGATAAAATTCAAAACAATGGATCAATCGGCTTCTGAAAAAATAATGTAAATCCAAAATAAAATGAAATTGAATAGGATTTCAGCTATGTGTAACCCAATAAGAGAAGAGATGGGCTGGAGGCTTAGTGAAGAAGTGTGGAAAGTCAGTAGCCAGGCAAGAGTCATGGGATTGGGCATATGTCCTCTCCATTCACATACACTCCTCCATGTTACAATGTGTCTACTCCATAACTGTGAAGTAATGTTGCCATGGGAAGCTCCAAGGTCCCCTGAAGTTAGAATTACAACTATAGAGAACTCTTATTCTTGAAGCAGAACAGTACATGAAATCACCTATGCAAAGCTTGCAACATAATGCATGATTGATTCCTTTTGTTCTAGATTTGTATGAAAACTGTAAAATTTTCAACACAAGAGAAACTAAAAACAAACTCATGAAAAACCACTACAACAAAAGATGTATTTCTATATTCTTAATTTTAGATACTGTATACAGTTTCTCTCTCTAGATAAAAGATATTGAAATACTAACACTCAATAAAGCTAGTTTCTAGAGCTATAGAAACAGTAATGAAAAACAAGAATTTCAGGGTTCACTGAACTAGTGCATGGAGGGTAAGAAAATAGGTTAAAATACTACCTAGGTTTTTGTCTCTAAGATGGAATTAGAAAATCAACTGTAAGTGGATGTGGGCTAAACATTCTCAAAATAGAGGCCTCAAATAATCCCATGAAGCTAGGAGGCCTTATTCATTCAAAGCTACTTCCTATTAAACTCTTATATAAAATTTCAATAAATCCTTCCAACCATTCTATGAGACTACTACTTTCCTACTTTAGATGAGAGTTTGTGTATCTTGTCCAACATCACACAGCCTTTAAAAGGCAGAACCCAGATTCAAACTTAGCAATTTTTCTGTGACTTCAAAGCCTGTTACTGAAAACATGAAATTTAAAAAAGCTTGCTCCTTGGAAGGAAAGCTATAACAAACCTAGACAGCATATTAAAAAGCAGAGACATCACTTTGCCCACAAAGATGCATATAGAAAAAAACTATGGTTTTTCCAGTAATCATGTACGGATGTGAGAGTTAGACCATAAAGAAGGCTGAGTGCTGAAGAATGGATGCTTTTGAATTGTGGTGCTGGAGAAGACTTTTGAGAGTCCCTTGGAAGGCAAGGGGATCAAACCAGTCAATCCTAAAGGAAATTAACCCTGAGTATTCATTGGAAGGACTGATGCTGAAGCTGAAGCTCCAATACTTTGGCCACCTGATGCCAAGAGCTGACTCATTGGAAAAGATCCTGATGCTGAGAAAGATGGAGGGTAAGTGGAGAAGACGGCGACAGAGAATGAGATGGTTGGATGGTATCACTGACTCCATATACATGAATTTTAGCAAATTCTGGGAGATAGTGAGGGACAGGAAAGCCTGGTGTGCTGCAGTTCATGGAATTACAAAGAGTTGGACATGAGTTAGCAACTGAACAACAACAACAACTGAAAACACTCTACTATATAACTTTTGGTTAGAGACATAGCTCATTTCCAAGGTGGAGCAGACTTATAAAACCTGGCTGTCTGTTTAAACGTCAGATTTGTATCTGGGATCAAAATAGATTATATATAACGTTGATATAGGAATATCAGGCATCACTCTCATTTACCAAACTTCCAGTTCAACTGTAAATTGTAAAGCTTAATAACTCAGCCAATAAATTGTAGGAGAGATTTACCTACCTATAGCTCAAATAGAACTGATCTCTGTTTCATTTTAAAAATTAATTAATTAATGCCATTAAAAGACTGAGATATAGAATAGGCATGAGAACGGGGATGATTAAAATGGAGGATATGAAAACAACAATACGGACTAGGTGAAGACATTTCAAGGATTAATGATTAGAAAGAAAAAGTGAAATGTGATGAGTGGGAGTAAAAATAGGATACTGAGAAATGTTAAGACCATGTGGTTGCCAAGGAGACACCAAATCGTGCTGTGGATGACCTAGCTAAGAGAAATATTCATCACAGAGAAAATAAATGGTTTTGAGAGAGATATAAAGACAATCATATTCTAAAGCAGCATATGGGGAAATAAGACATACTAGAACATTTGGTTTTTGAATGCCTGGTAACAAAGAAATGTTCGGGAAAAAATAGCAATAGATTTAAGAATGCCAAGGTTGGAGAATTGTCTGTATAAAGGAAGAAATACCAGAGAACAATAAATGCATTTTCAGTAAAGGGCACTGGAGGATAATTATCTACCAGAGAATAAAGAGCGACTTTGCTGGTGTCACTGAGCATCAATAACCAGAAAAACAACCTTTGTGCTAACTTGCCCATAACAAAATTACTCAGAGTCCTGAATCACTTTCTGATTTGCAATACTAGATTTGTAAAATCAATTTATTTATCAGTTCAGTTCAGTCACTCAGTCGTGTCCGACTCTTTGTGACCCCATGGATCACAGCACACCAGGCCTCCCTGTCCATCACCAACTCCCGGAGTTCACTCAGACTCACGTCCATCGAGTCAGTGATGCCACCAACCATCTCATCCTCTGTCGTCCCCTTCTCCTCTTGCCCTCAATTCTCCCAGCATCAAAGTCTTTTCCAATGAGTCAACTCTTCGCATGAGGTGGCCAAAGTCCTGGAGCTTCAGCTTTAGCATCATTCCTTCCAAAGAAATCCCAGGGTTGATCTCCTTGAGAATGGACTGGTTGGATCTCCTTGCTGTCCAAGGGACCCTCAAGAGTCTTCTCCAACACCACAGCTCAAAAGCATCAGTTCTTTGGCGCTCAGCCTTCCTCACAGTCCAACTCTCACATCCATACATGACTACTGGAAAAACCATAACCTTGACTAGACGGATCTTAGTTGGCAAAGTAATGTCTCTGCTTTTGAATATGCTATCTAGGTTGGTCATAACTTTCCTTCCAAGGAGTAAGCGTCTTTTAATTTCATGGCTGCAATCACCTACCTATCATTTAATACATTCTGCACTGTCGGCCACCAGGTGACTGCTGATGCTGTACTTATAAAACAACATGCAATCACTAACATTACTATCACTATAGTTAGGAGAAGATATGAACAAAGCACAGTGCAAAAAAAATGCATTTTCCTATTAAAAACCGAACTATTTGGTTTATCTCTACCTATTACATGGCACTGAGCTCAATGCCTTGTATATACTACTTGGTTATGAATCCCACTGAACAAAGCATTAATACAAACTATTCACAATGATAAAGTGGGAGTACTTTTAGAATGAGAAATTGGGAACAGTTGGAATTTTATATATATATATATACACAAACTAACGTTTATATTTTCTCAAATTTTTAGAACTTTCGTTGATAAAACAATTTTTAATGGAGCAAATTTAAAAAAAAATGGTGAAACTACTTGAGTTTGAGAATATCATTGATGGTATCCTCTACACACAATTTCTCACTAACTTCTGTCAACATAAGAAAGAATTGCTCTTTGATTTACTTGACTCTGCTGCTGCTGCTAAGTCACTTCAGTCGTGTCCGACTCTGTGTGACCCCATAGACGGAACCCACCAGGCTCCCCCGTCCCTGGGATTCTCCAGGCAAGAACACTGGAGTCTATTACTTGGTAAATAAAGAAGAACGTGTACATGCTTACATACTGGGCTGGCCAAAACGTTTATTTGCATTTTTCTGTAAGGCCTTACAGAGTGCGTGCTCCAAAAGAGCATCCTGTACTTCTCAGAAAGAATTGTTAAAAAAAAAACCCCAAAACAAAAAAACCCAACAGATTTTAAAGAAATACATGGAAATTCAACTGATTCAAAAAAAAAGAGAGAGAAATTTCTACTTAGGAAAGATACCATTGTGTTTAAAGGGAAAAAAATTTATTGCCTATAATATCCAATTTATTCTTGACAATTGCAAACGTTCATATTTCTTTCCCACATACCATTTTCAGATTTTCCTCACTCATGAAATCAATGAGCTTAATCTCAAAAAGCATATTTCAAAGAAACTGACCATCAAAATGGATCATTCACCTATTTCATTAGCTCAGTTTGGAGCAATATCAGTAATACTATTCTGAATTTCTATAAAAACTTTTCTTTAAGGATAAAGTTTAAGGAACTGTTTAATAAATAGTGATATCAACCATATAAGTTTTAAAATGCAGCTTGGTCAAGATTTCAAATGTTGGCCTGGATTTTAGTTTGATCTAAATAATAAAAACTACTCCATGGTAAAATATGAATATATTCTATTTGACTTAAAATAAAAATGAATTTCTTGAGATAACTTGCCAGGTATTCTGGATTCTTCATGTGAAAAGAGCTAAAATAAAACAAACAACATTCAAATATTTTGATTCATTATTCAAGGGACTAGTCTTGTGTTATACCTTATGCTTTAATTTGAGGAATATCTTTAAATGTGCAATATATTTTAGGTGATAGCTTAGTTAACTACTTGTTTTTTTCTCTTTCCCCTAGTAATTTCACAATACAATGGCAACAGACTGGTCAGGGCACTGCATATGACTAGGAGGCTTCTGGTACTCTTCAATTCATGTCAAATTACATTTCTCTCTGCATTTTCAATCCTATTAATTAAAAATACAAAGACTTATTCAAAGTGTCACAACAGTCACTGCAAAATTACTTGGCCTCGAGATATCTGAAGACCTTGTCTTATGACCTTGTCGAGTACAACAATTTTTGAAAAATGACACTCTAATTGGAAATACTTTCCTTAATTATATTGGCTACTTTCAGTATGAGGTCATCATTTAAACATGTGTTGGTGTTTTGAGTGAGGAGTGTGTGTGTATGGTTAGGTGGACTTGCAAGGATGAGAACCTGAGAAGTCAGGGTGAAAGTGAAAGTGTTAGTCACTCAATTGTGTCTGACACTTTGTGATCCCATGAACTATAGCCCATCAGGCTCCTTTATGCATGGAATTCTTCAAGCAAGAGTACTGGAGTAGGTTGCTACTTCCTTCTTCAGGGAATCTTCCTGACTCAGCGATCTAACCAGGGTCTTCTGTACTGCAGACAAATTCTTTACCATCAGAGCTACCAGGGAAGCCTAAGAAGCCAGGAAGACGGTATAAATGATCTATAATGTGTTAGAAAAACAGTATTTTTATTTATAATTTCTTGCATTCTCAAGTATTGTCCATATTACTTTTGTATAAGCAAAATAGGCATAAAATAAGGATAGGCAGCTGTTGCAGTGCTGAAGTCTTTTCTCTGAAGAATTGGAGGTTGGTTGAAATATCACATTGTCCAAACTCTGAGCGTACTCAGTAGCAATCATCATAACCCAGGCCTGGTTTAAAGTACAGCATCAAAGTACCGTTGTTTGTTGATGGAAAAATACAAGGCCTCTGAATTATCCCCATTGGTCTTGGGGTAAACTGACTTGTGTGTCAGAAGCAGTTCAACTCTGTGCCTTTTCCAGCACAACTGTACTCAGATTATGACTTCCTTTCCAAAGGTAAGAACAGCTCCAAGGTACTGCTGATCAGTTTTCTTAGTTGGTTTCTAAGCACCTGACAAAACATGGAAGGGCCACCTGGCTTCTCTTGGCAGCTAGAGTGTATGGTATCTTGTGCTATAATATTCATCATATACATCCTCATAGCGTTGTCACTTCACAAGAATAAATACTTTCATTTTATGTTGACTAGGACATTGCCCTGGCGGCTCAGATGGTAAAGCGTCTGCCTACAATGTGGGAAACCTGGGTTCAATCCCTGGGTCAGAAAGATCTCCTGGAGAAGGAAATGGCAACCCACTCCAGTATTCTTGCCTGGAAAATCCCATGGACAGAGCAGTCTGGTAGGCTATAGTCCATGGGGTCACAAAGAGTTGGACATGACTGAGTGACTTCACTCAGGACACTGCCCTGCAAAGCTGGAGGTGCAGCCAAAATATCTTTGATCAGTGAGAGAATATCATTCCGGTAGAATAGGAAGAAAGTGCTATTTTGTACAAGACAATTATACTCTGTAGCAATGTGTATTATCAAATGGCCTCTTTTGAAATGCTGAGTTGTACAGAGCATTGAGGAGAACTAAATCATAATGACTCATCTTTGGAGAACAACTTGCTTACATATTAGAATTTAATCAATTTGGATATAATAAATTTGCACAGCATTTATTTCGGCCTCATTCTACTACCATACACTGCAGATGCTAGAACGCCAAAACCTATATATGCCCCATGCTCTTGCAGAGAGGGTTCTGGAAATCATGTGTACTACTTTCTGCCATTTAGAGAGAAATATGTGAAAGTAGCACCAAATGAATATTGATGATATAAAATAACAAAAATAATAAGGTATTTTACAGTTTAAAATATTCAGAGAAATAAAATATATGACAATTGTACATGAGTCAGGAGGGGATGTAAGTGAAATTAACGTGTTTTAAGTTTCTTGCTTTTCTAGGAAGTAGTAAGAGGATGTACGCAGGTTGTAATCACTAGCATACTCACAAGCAGGCCAATAAAAGAATGTACAACTAGCTATCTAATAGAGGTATTTTGAAATAAAAAACAGTTGATTAATCCAGGTAAAGGAGAGAAAGAAAAAAACATAAAGCACTTGGACAAATATAAAACAATAAGATGGTAGATTAAAACCTCAAGGTAAAATGAATTATAGTAAATGGAAACAGACAAAACAGATCAAAATTGCCAGACTGGAAAAAGAACAAAACTCAATTCAATGTTGCATAAATTGCTTATGACTTAAAAGAAAATAAAAGGGACCAAAAGGAAAGATAACGGAAAACGGATACATCATGTGAACACCAGGGAAAAGAAAGTCGATAAAGGCACTCTAAATGATGTTTTAAGACATCACCACAAAAAAAGACGAATATTTTGTAATTATAAAATAGCCAAATCAACCAAGGACATATGATCATTTTGAATGTGTTTAGTACAACCTCACAGAGAAGGCAATGGCACCCCACTCCAGTACTCTTGCCTGGAAAATCCCATACATGAAGGAGCCTGGTAGGCTGCAGTTCCTGGGGTCGCTAAGAGTCAGACACTACTGAGTGACTTCACTTTGACTTTTCACTTTCATGCATTGGAGAAGGAAATGGCAACCCTCTCCAGTGTTCTTGCCTGGAGATTCCCAAGGACAGTGGAGCCTGGTGGGCTGCCGTCTATGGGGTCGCACAGAGTCGGACACGACTGAAGCAACTTAGCAGCAGTAGCAGCAGCAGTATAAACTCAAAGAGTAAAGCAAAAATTGGTAGAATGAAAAGAAGAATTAGATAATCACAGTAAGAGACTTCAACTCATAGCCTTCAGAAATTAATCAAAGAGGCTAACAAAAAATCAGTAGGAAATAAAAATTTTAAAATACAAATTAAAAGTTGATCTAGTACATATAGATATAGAACATGACTTAAAAAACTGAAGGCTCAGTTCAGTTCAGTTCAGTCGCT
Organism: Capricornis sumatraensis; assembly: GCF_032405125.1. NCBI lineage: Eukaryota > Metazoa > Chordata > Mammalia > Artiodactyla > Bovidae > Capricornis > Capricornis sumatraensis. Next base: position 141,763,861 of record NC_091071.1, read on the forward strand.
CAGTCGTGTCCGACTCTTTGCGACCCCATGAATCGCAGCACGCCAGGTCTCCCTGTCCATCACCAACTCCCGGAGTTCACTCAAACTCACGTCCATCGAGTCCATGATGCCATCCAACCATCTCATCCTTGGTCGTCCCCTTCTCCTCCTGCCCCCAATCTCTCCCAGCATCAGAGTCTTTTCTAATGAGTCAGTTCTTCGCATGAGGTGGCCAAAGTACTAGAGCTTCAGCTTTAGCATCATTCCTTCCAAAGAAATCCCAGGGCTGATCTCCTTCAGAATGGACTGGTTGGATCTCCTTGCAGTCCAAGGAACCCTCAAGAGTCATCTCCAACACCACAGTTCAAACGCATCAATTCTTCGGCGTTCAGCCTTCTTCACAGTCCAACTCTCACATCCATACATGACCACAGGAAAAACCATAGCCTTGACTAGACGGACATTTTTAAGTGTAAATGGGATATTTGGCAAAATGAAAGAGTTTAGCCTCAGATCAGATTAGAGAAAATTTTTTTAAGCTAGAATAATAACAAAATTATAATGTAGAAAAACTAAAATGTTTAGAAAGGAAATAATACTCTACTAAATAACCTATGGATCAAGAAGGAAATCACAATAAAAAAAAATTAAGACTAAGTGATAATTAAAATGGCATATTTGTGAGATGGATATAAAGCCATACTTTTAGAGAAAGTTATTGTCTTAAATGCATATATTAGAAAAGACTCTTATATAAGGAAGAAAGGAGAATTCCATATAAAACTCAAGGAAGACAGTACAAAGTAAGTAAGAAAAATGATTTAAAAAATCAGTATGATAGCAAAAAATTATTTTCTATTTCAACAAAGACAAAAGTTGGCTTTTCAAAGTGACTTTAGAAATGGTAGAGCCTTGCTCCTTGGTATATAACCAAGCTAAATGTCTATCAACAGTGAAGAGATAAAGAATTGTGGTTTATACATACAATGGAACTACTCAGTCATCAAAAATGAAACACTGCCATTTGCAAAAACATGGATGGACTTAGAGGGTACTCTGCTAAAGTGAAATAAGCCAGACAGAGAAAGACAAATACTTTATGATATCACTTATATGTGGAATCTAAAAAATAAAAGGAACTAGTGAATACAACAACAAAAAAAGCAAATTAATAGATACGGAGAACAAAGTAGTGACTATCATTGGGGAGAGGCAAGAGAGGAGGGGCAATATAGGAGTTGAGGTTTAAGAGGTATAAACTATTATGTATAAAATAAGCTATAAGTATATACTGTATAATACAAGGAATATAGCCAATATTTTATATGAACTATTAATAGATTATAATCTTAAAAACAGTAAATCACTATATTGTAAAGCTGTAACTTACATAATACTGTACATCAACTATACTTCAAAAAAAATAAGATGACAACCAGCCCAGAGAAGCAATATTCATTAATGTTATGGGAGGTATTTGTCATCAAGTGTAAATTACAAACTATCACCATTATTGCTTTTTAGAGTTAATAAAGAACTGTTTTCCCTTTTCTTTAATACTAAGATTATAGCAGCTGGATAAAAAAGAAGAATAGTTCTTTGGCCTATGTACAGTCAAGAAATCAAGAAGATAATTTGGTGTTCTCTGTTTACCTAGATAGAAGGACACACATGATCTGGAGTATACTGACCAAAACTCTGCCCTGCTGAAGCCTGTAATAGAATAATTTGGGTTTGTATTTTGCTCTGTGCACACCTCAGGAGTTCCAAGAAGGCAGCCAAGCCCTTAATATCACACAGGGTACAAGAGTGAAAGCCATCTGAATTCTACAGCTCTTCTGAGAGTTGACTGAGATCTGACTCTCGTCAATGCCTGCACACACTGAAGAGGAATGGCCATGAGGCCTGGAAGCAGATGGGATAGCTGGAGTGCCTTTTAGGGCAACAAAGGGAAAGAGGAAAAGTTCTTGATATTAGAAAGAGGTCAAGATTTAGAAGGTTCACTGAGATACAGAATCTGGCAAGACAAGGGGTGTCTGTACAGTGCACCCAGAGAGGCTGGATGCTTTGCCCCTAGTCCTCTTAGAGATTTGTGAACACCAAGCATGGACTAGAAGTGGTGGAGAAGCAGAGTCTAAAAGGGCCAAACTAGCTGGATAATGGCCTTCTCCATATATTCCAGTAAGATCTAGTGATCCATAACTAGAGCTATGATCCTCACTTGCTTTGGCACCATTTAAGATCCCAAACATTTGCACAACGCTTGGGACAGGAGGGCTTCCTTGGTGGCTCAGCTGGTAAAGAATCTGCCTGCAATGCAGGAGACCTGGGTTTGATCAATAGGTTGGAAAGATCCCCTGGAGAAGGGAACAGATACCCACTCTAGTATTCTGGCCTGGAGAATTCCATGGACTGTATAGTCCATGGGGTTGCAAAGAGTCAGACACGACTGAGCAACTTTCACTTTCAACTTGAGACAGGAGAGCAAAAAAGGTACAAATTACCAATATTATAAATGAAAATTACATGTAAAATAAAATACCATAAACAATATCAATAAATCTGCAAATTTAGAAAGCAAGACAACAATCTGGAGAAACACAACATATTAAAAACACATCTAAGTAGAAATAAAAATCTAAATACATTTAATAAATTTAATTTATAATTGAACAACTTGCCACAAAGAAAACATTAGGCCAAGGTGGCATCCTAGAATACTCTCCTAATCATGTTTGATAAAGAATACCAAACCTAAACAAATAGGTTTGGTATGCAAAATTTTCATCCAAAGATTAAAAGAAGGGAATTTTCCAAAATTATTTTATAGGGTTAAATGTCTCATAAATATAGATGTTGAACAATGAATATGAAACATGAATATAAAGTATTAACAACCCAAGTCCATCAACATAGAACAAAGATGATAACATCATAACCCAGTTGAATTTATTTTAGGAATTCAGGATTGGTATAATAATAAAAAATAAACAAATCTTCTGATAATATTAGCATAAAAAAAAGAAAATTTATAGGATTATCTCAATAGATGCTGTGACAGATAGAATAATGTTCCTTCTTCTGAGGATGTCCACACCCCATCTTCAAAATCTATGAATATGTTATTTACATGACTTCTGGTCCCATCACTTCATGGCAAATAGATAGAGAAACAATGGAAACAGTGATAGACTTTATTTCCTTGGGCTCCAAAATCACTGCAGATGGTGACTGCTGCCATGAAATTAAGAGATGATTGCTCCTTGGAAGAAAAGCTATGACCAACCTAGATGCATATTAAAAAGCAGAGACATTACCTTGCCGACAAAGGCCCATCTAGTCAAGGCTATGGTTTTTCCAGTAGTCATGTATGGTTGTGAGAGCTGGGCTATAAAGAAAGCTGAGCGCTGAAGAACTGATGCTTTTGAACTGTGGTGTTGGAGAAGACTCTTGAGAGTCCCTTGGACTGCAAGATCAAACCAATCAACCCTACAGGAAATCAGTCCTGAATATTCATTGGAAGGACTGATGCTGAAGCTGAAGCTTTAATATTTTGGCTACCTGATGTGAAGAACTGGCTCATTGGAAATGATCCCTTTGCTAGGAAAGATTGAAGGCAGGAGAAGGCAATGGACAGATGATGAGATGGTTGGATGGCATCACTGACTTGATGGACATGAGTTTGAGTAAGCTCCTGGAGTTGGTGATCGACAGGAAAGCCTGGTGTGCTGCAGTCCATAGCATCGCAAAGAGTAGGCCATGACTGATCGACTGAACATATATATAATATACAAATTATATATTATATATACATATTACATGTATTTACATATTATTTTACATATTTATGGGTTTCCCTTGTAATTCAGATGGTAAAGAATCTGCCTGCAGTGCAAGAGACTGGGGTTTGATCCCTGGGTTAAGGAGATCCCCTAGAGAAGGGAATGGCTATCCACTCCAGAATTCCATGGAAAGAGGAGCCTTGCAGGCTATGGGGTCCATGGGGTTGTAAAGAGTCAAACACTAATGGCCGACTAACATTTTCACTTTTACTTTCCCCTGAGGATGTATATACTCAGTCTTCAAAACCTATGAATATGTTACTTTATATGGCAAGAAAAATTTGCAGATATGATTAGGTTAAGGATCTTGAGATGGACAGATTAACCTGACATACCATGTGGGTGCATTCTAGTAACATTTCCTTAAAAGTGAAAACCTCTCCCAGCTGTGGTCCAGGAGATACAATCTGAGAAAGACTGAACCCCCACCTCCACCTGCCTCCACCCATACTGGCTTTAAAGATTGAGGAAGGAGGCAGAAAAATGCAACAGCATCTAGAAGCTGGAAATATTCCTCAGCTTACAACCAGTAAAAAAAAAATATATATATATATATATATATATATATATATATATATATGGTTCAGTTCAGTTCAGTTGCTCAGTTGTGTCCGACTCTGCGACCCCATGAATTGAAGCATGCCAGGCCTCCCTGTCCATCACCAACTCCCGGAGTTCACCCAAACTCATGTCCATCGAGTCGGTGATGCTATCCAGCCATCTCATCCTCTGTCGTCCCCTTCTTCTTCTGCCCCCAATCCCTCCCAGCATCAGAGTCTTTTCCAATGAGTCAACTCCTCGCATGAGGTGGCCAAAGTATTGGAGTTTCAGCTTTAGCATCAGTCTTTCTAAAGAACATCCAGGACTGATCTCCTTTAGAATGGACTGGTTGGATCTCTTTGCAGTCCAAGGGACTCTCAAGAGTCTTCTCCAACACCACACTTCAAAAGCATCAATTCTTCGGCGCTCAGCTTTCTTCACAGTCCAACTCTCACATCCACACATGACCACTGGAAAAATTATAGCCTTGACTAGACGGACCTTTGTTGGCAAAGTAATGTCTCTGCTTTTGAATATGCTATCTAGGTTGGTCATAATATGGGGACCTTGGTTATTTAACCACAAGGAACTGAGTGCTGCCAGTTTCTAAAATGAGCAAGAAAACTGATTCTCCTCTACAACCTCTAGTAATGGAGGCAGGTCTGTGGACACTCTGATTTTAATCCTGACTCATGCCAGGCTTCTGATCTACAAAAGTGTAAAATACTGTATTTTTCTTAAGCTACTAAATTTCTGGCACTTTGTTATGGCAGCAAAAGAAAATTAATACAAAGATATAAAAAGCTTTTGATAGATTTCAATACCCATTCATAACTTTTAATATTATTTGCAAAATAATAAGTAGTTTTTTTAATCTGATGGAGAATGTCTACAAAAAAACACATTTATATAAATATCATACTTAACAGTAAAATATTGAAAGTATTCTCCCTGGGATAAGGGAATAGACACATTTATATAATACCACGACATATCCAACAGTTTTCTAGAGGTCCTAACCAGTAACAAAGCTGAGCAAAAGAAATAGAATTTATAAAGATGGGAAACAAAGACTAAAACAGATAAAATGATTGCGAATGCCAAATTCTAAAAGAATCCAAGGGAGATAATTAGAATTAAAAATTTAATTTTTTACATTATTCATTTTACTGGGTACAAGGCTACATAAAAATTAATTAAATTTTTATATATCAGCAACAAAATATTAGAAAACTATTTTTTAAATGATGCCATTTATGAGAGGATAACATTAATACATACAAATTATCCTGTGCAAGATATACAATAACTCTTCACATAAAACTATAAAAAATTATTGAAATGTATCAAATAAGGCCTAGTTCAAGTTGCTGATTTTTCCTAGTGTTTTATACATTAAATGAAACATATAATTTATTATACTAATTCTAAATTGTATAAGAATATGTACAAGCTCAAGGGTAAAAAATACAATTTTAAAGAATCATGTTGAGAATGTACTCTATAAATTATCAAAACAACATAAAGCTATAGTAATTATGATAGTGTATTCTTCTCACAAGAACATTTAAATAGACCAATAGAATAAAATAGAGAATACAGAAACAAATATTAGATCCTTGAATTATAATAAAGTGATACTCAGCTCAGTTCAGTTGCTCAGTTGTGTCTGACTCTTTGAGACCCCATGGACTGCAGCATGTCAGGCCTCCCTGTTCATCACCAACTCCCGAAGTTTACCCAAACTCATGTCTATTGTGTTGGTGATGCCATCCAATCATCTCATCCTCTGTCGTCCCCTTCTCCTCCCACCTTCAATCTTTCCCAGCATCAGGGTCTTTTCAAATGAGTCAGCTCTTCGCATCAGGTGGCCAAACACTGGAGTTTCAGCTTCAGCATCAGTCCTTCCAATGAATATAACTCAGATCATTTGAAAAGGGAGAGTGTTTTCAATAAATGGTGCTGAGTGAATAGGAAATTCATGGTTTAAAAGAAAAGCTTTCCTATCATACCATCAACATTAATTTCAGTTATAAGGTACATCTACATATAGAAAGTGAAAGTGTTAGTCACTTGGTTGTTTCCAGTTCTTCCTGACCCCATGGACTGTAGCCCGCCAGCTCCTCTGTCCATGGGATTCTCCAGGCAAGAATACTGGAGTAGGTTGCCATGCCCTTTTCCAGGGGATCTTCCCAATCCAGGGATGGAACTCAGGTCTCCTGCATTGCAGGCAGATTCTTTTACCATCTGAGCCACCAGGGAAGCCCACATCTACATACGAAACCTAATCAAAAGGTTTCTGGAAATTAACATGGAAAAATGTCTTACAACTGTATGTTGGGGACAGCCAGGCTAAAGAATATCCTCAGAATATGCTCTCTGACTACAGTGCAAATAAATTAGAAATCAATACATTATCTAGGATACTAAACAATACAATATATTGAATTTAAATGACAATTATAAACACAAAAGAAATCAGAAAATACTTTAATCTTAAAGATAATTAAAATGCAACATAAAAATGTTAAGATACAACTAAAGCAATAGTTAGGATTTTAATTTATTATATTAGAAATAAATGTCTAGTATAAATGTCTTATATAAATAAATGTCCAGTATTTAATGACAATGAAGATGGAAACGGCAATCCACTCCATTATTCTTGCCTGGGAAATCCAGAGGACAGAGGAACCTGGTGAGCTACAATTCGTGGGGTTGCAGAGTCAGACAGGACTTGGCAACTAAACAATAACAATATAATGACAAATCAGGATTTATGACAGGATTCTGCATCTGTGCAACATAAAATTTTACATAATTTATTATACATTTAGAATAATGGGTAATGGTGGGAAAAACAATATTTTCATTGCAAAATGATAAAAACTTACAGCAAAGTAGTGATGGGAATTTCTTCAATGTTATAAAAGACAAATATAAAAAGTTATAGCTAACATGATAGACAAAGTTTAACATCTGCATATCATACCCCTAAGATTAGAAAAAAAAAAATCCAAGGACTCTCTTTCATCAGTTCTGTTTAACATTGTACTGGAGGAGCTAGTCATTGCAGCAAGAGAAGAAAAAAAATAGGCATAGCGTTAAGAAAATAGTTGTCATTGCAGACATCATCATGTACATAGAAAACACTACTAAATGTACCAAAGAGCTTCTTGAACTTATAAGGGAGTTTAGAAAATTCATAGAATGCAAGATGACTCCAAAAAATTAAATATATGTTTATGTATAAAAATGTATACTTAGAAATTAAAATAAATTAAAATTAAATTATAAAACATACCATTCACAATAGTTTTAAGAAACATAAGTAATTCAGAAATAAATTTAAAGACATATATGTGAAACCTGTCTTCAAAACCAACAAAACATTGCAGATATTCAATGAAACAGCTTAACAAACTTGAAAAAGTACACATTATAAGAAGTATGCTATCAGACTACTACTATGGCATTAAACTAGAAATTTATAAGAGAAAGATTACTCAAAAATATTTGGAAAATGTCCAAATATTTGTATATTAAACAACAGACCAAAATAACTCATGGGTCAAAGAAAAGCCTTGGGAGAAATTTAAAAATATTTTGAAGTAAATGAAAATGAAAATACAACCTTTCAAAATTTATGGAAAATAGTAAAAGAGGTGCTTAGAGGAAAACTTACAGCATTAAATGCATATATTAATAATAAGGTTATTATTAATAATAAAAACCAGTTCATAAATCAATGAAAACAAAATACTTGAGAAAATCAACAAAGTCAAAAGTTGGTTCTTTGAAAAAATCGATATAATTGATAAATTTCTAGCCATAAGAATCAAGAAAAAGAGAGAATATATAAATTATTAATATTAGAAATGAAAAAGGTACCATCACTATGGATCCCACAGACATTAAAAGGAAATAAAGAAATATTATTAACAATTCTATGCTCACATATTGATAAAGATGAAATGCACCAATTCTTCAAAAGACACAACATATCAAAACCCACAGAAAAGAGAAACAGACAACCTGAATAGTCCTGTATCTAATTAACAACCTCCCAAAACATATCAACAGGTTCAAAAGGCTTCACTGGTGAATTCTATCAAATATTTAAAAAAAGATACCAATTTTGTTCAATCTGTTCCACTAAACAGTAGCAGAGGGAACACTTCCTAAATCATTATATAAAGTTAGCATAACCTCTAATACAAGAAACTTTTAATACAAGAATTACAGCCAATACCTTTCATGAACACAAATGCAAAATTCTTCAGTAAAATCTTAGGAAATTAAATCCACAATGTATAAAAATAATTATACACCATGACCAAGTGGAATTTACTCCAGCTATGGAATATTGTTAATGGATCAATCAATTTCACCTATCACATCAAGAGGATAAAAAGAAAGGTGATATGATCTTAGTTGCGGGAAAATCATTTGAAAAATCAACCCCCCATTCATGATTAAAGCTCTCAGCACACTAAGAGAGGAAACTCCTCAATTTGATAATGAACATCTATGAACAATCTAACAGCTAATATTATATTTATTGGTGGGAAATTTGGTGCTTTTCCTCTGAGACTGAGAACAAGGTAACATTGTGCTCTTACCTCTCCTGTTCAACATCATACTGGAAGGCAATAAGACAACAAAAGCAAATAAAACGTCCACAGGTTGAGAAGGCAGAAATAAAACTCTTTGTTTGCAAGTGACATGATTGTACATGTAGAAAACTCCAAAAAATGGACTAAGAAATTTGCCTGAAACTAGTAAGAGATTATAACTAGGATGCAGGATACATGGTTAATATGTAAAAGTCAGTTTCTTTCTTATACACAGCAATGAGCAATTTACATTTGAAATTAAAAACACAGCATTTACATTAGTGCCAAGAAAATAAAATACTTAGGTATAAATCTAATAAATTATGTATTATGAGTAGATTCAACATGGTCATGATATAGTTCTTATCAACTTGATCTGCAGATTCTATGCAATCACAATCAAAATCCTAGCAAGTTACTTTGTGGATATGGAAAAAGTTAATCAAATTTTGTTATGAACAGGAAAGAGACCCAGGATAGCCAATGTATGTTTGAAGAACAAACTTGGAGGACTTACACTATCTGACATCAAGACTTAGAAAACTAGTATTCAAGGCAGGGTAATAGTGGTAAAGGAGCAGACAAATAGACCAATGGAACAGAAAAGAGTCCAAAAGGACTCACACAAATATATTCAATTGACTTTTGATGAAGACGTAAAGGCAATCCAATGCAGAAAATACGATCTTCAACAAATGGTGCTAAAACAACTGGATATTCACATGCAGAAAAAAATGGATCTAGACAGAGACCTTGCATGCTTTACAATAATTTACTCAAAATGAATCATAAAGTGAATATTTGTGTTCCTCCAAAATTCATATGCTAAAACCTAATACCCAATGAGATAGTATTGGGAGGTGGGGTTTGGGGTGGTGCTTAGGTCATGTAGGTGAAGTCGTCAAGAATAGGATTGATACTTTTGTACAAGAGGCCCTAGAAAGCTCCCTTGCTCCTTTCACCACGCGAAAACACCATAAGAAGGTGTTATTCATGAGGAAATGGGCTCTCCCCAGACACAATCTGCTGGCACCAAGCTCTTGAACTTTTCAGCTTCCAGAACTGAGAAACAAGTGTTGTTTATAAGTCACTCACTTTATGATATTTTTATTACGGCAGCCTTAATGGACTAAGAATTAAACGAAAAACACGAAGTTATTAAACCGTAAAGATAATGCAAGAGGAAATCCTAGTAAACTTGAGTCTGGCAATCCCTTTTTAAATACAGCACTAAACGCATGATTCATGAAAGAAAAATTGATAAGTTGGACTTCATTAAAATTAAAAAGCTTTGCTCTGTGGAACACACACCCTGCTAACCAAAAGTAGAACATTTCATTGGTAAGCAGAATGACATAAAATGAAGAAGCAACTGCCTTAGGACCCAGCTTGCTAATATATGCACAGATCCTCACAGACAAGAGTTTAAAGCCATGGGGGCTTGATGGAATTTGGTGGTGCCATTCTCACTGCTCCAATGTGGCTGCAAAACAAATACTGAATGCTATTTTGTCTTTTTTTTTTTTTTTTTTTGGTAAAAGCAAAAATCCTCCTTGGATTTCTTTCAGTTAGTGAAAAATATACTAATGCAGATCAATAAAAGAGAAGTGGCATGCAGCAAAGTTTTAGAAAGCAGGGGAATCCCTGTATTGGGAAGTTTGTACTTCCTATTCAGTTTTTTGAAATGTAAAACTGTTTTGAGAAATAAAAATCTATTAATAATAATCTTTTAAAAAACCCAAGAAGACAAATTGAGACCTATACCATGTTCATGGATTAGAACAATCAGTGGTAATAAGACGGCAATAATGCCAAAAACTGACCTATAAATTGAACACAATTCCAATTAAAAAACCGTATTATTTTTATAGCAATGGATAAGGCACCAAAACTTATGGAAAAATGCAAAGTACTAGATGATTCAAGAGAATTTTGAAAAAGAAGATTGTAAGACTTGGCAATACATGACTTCAAGACTAACTGTAAAACTAGAGTCATCAAAACAATATTTTGGCTTATAGACAATGACACTAGGGAGAACTGTGTTCAGCACCAGAACACAATATCTTTTTACTTTGAACTCAGAGTTGATGCGGATGCAGGGGAGTTCTACCAGAAGTGAAGGAAGGTAGAAGGAGCACCACTACCTACCTTGGGATGTTTTTCTTGCACAGAACTAATAGGAACTGAGAAATAATAATAGAAGTAATAGAGGATTGATGACATACTCTCAGTGAACATCTGCAGCTTTGTGCTAGGTCATGAATGTCAACTTCTAACGCTCTAGTAGGATTCTTACTCCTTCTTTCCATCCATATCATTTAATAATCCCCTAAGACCTCCTTGACTCATTGGAAAAGACCCTGATGCTGGGAGGGATTGGGGGCAGGAGGAGAACGGGATGACAGAGGATGAGATGGCTGGATGGCATCACCGACTCATTGGACATGAGTTTGAATGAACTCCGGGAGTTGGAGATGGACAGGGAGGCCTGGCTTGCTACAATTCATGGGGTCGCAAAGAGTCGGACACGACTGAGCGACTGAACTGAACTGACTGAAGACCTCCTTATTCTCAATCGGGCCAGTTTCTGAGGAGGAGTCCCAACTCCTCCAAACTCCTTGTTACTTGTTTGCCCTGACACTTCCAACCTCACTGTGAGCATTGGGACATGGAATGAAGCTGGACAGAGGGAAGCAATACACAGAACATGGGGTGTGATTTTCGAGACCAGCATTTCAGATTTTGCTTGGTTTTGGTTTCTAATCTTTACAGTGTCTCATCATTAGGTCTCTTTTTCAACCTGAAAATTGAGGAACTTGGGCCAAATGCCTAAGAAATCAACCCCAAGGTTCTACGGTTTTATGATTCTATGGATAATTTAAGTGACAAAACCAAATTATAACTACTGTTGAAACTGCACAGATCACACCCCACTATCTTGGTAACCTTCTTAGCACTCCATGTAGAAGCCAGAAACAATTGTAAATTGCATCTTACCTCTCTTACTTACAATGAAAAGCTGTTCTATGATTATGAAGATTCCATGGTAAAGAATTATGTTTTCTCAGTTGGTAATATTTCTTTCAAAAGTATTTAAGAGGTAATTCTTTTAAATGGTGACATTTCAAGGTCAACGTTTTCTGTGCTAATTCATTATTCTTGTATCATTCTTCATATTCTTCACAGACTCTTATTCATTATCTAATTATATCCTCATATTAAAAATGCCAGAGGCATAGGGCTAACTAACATTTTTAAATCCTTATTTGACACAGTCATACATGAGATTTATACTAAGTGAATTGACCCTGGAACTTGCATTTGGCTATTTAGAATGTACTGTTGTTGAAGGCAAGTATTTTTTTTGGGGGGGGGGAGGGAGGGGAGTTCTGTTTTATTCACTGATGTTTCCACAGTGCCTAAAACAGTGCCTGACTCACAGCAAACTTAATACATATTTGTAGAAGGAATAAACGAATGAACAAATCTGATTAGTGATCGAACGGGGGTCTAATAATTCTCTAAACCCTCAACCCTTGTTCCTTTAGTACTGACAGGAGTTATTCTTTGTCCTCATGCTTCCCCCCAATTTTCCTATCTATTCTGGACGCAACTGTCTTGAGGTATGTGGAGGCAAGGCCAGGGAGCTCTCTTCACTGAGGGGTAACGGGAACTCCCACCGTCACAGTGATAGAGACGGGAAAAGAGAGGCCTCTATGCGGGACTCCTCTTTGAGAGACTAAAGCTGACGCCACCTCCCCCGCCTCCTCGCCCCTGCCACTCCGAGTTCACCAAGGATATCAGAAAAGGGTCCAAATGGGTCCCTCCGTCCCAAAGGTGCTGGTCTCACTCTGCTTCTGGTGGCGGAGAAGGCAGGGAATCTTTAAAAGGGGCCCCCACAGTCCCAAGCCCGAAGTGGCTGGGGTTTGGCCTGCGCTCTGAGGCCGCTACCCTCGCGGTCCCCGCCGGACGGCGGGCCGACAGCTGCGGAAGGCGGGGCGGCCGCGCTCCCCTCCAGGACATTGTGGCGGTGCCCGCGTCAGCCCCGCCTCCGCCGCCGCCCGGGCCGCCGTTCGGGCGGGGCTTGTGGGGGGCGGGGGGCGGGGCCTGCGGAGGGCGGGGTGGCCGCGGGGAGCCGGCGGCCAGGGCGGCGCTCAGACTGGGCCGGGAGCTCCGGCTGCGCGGGCTCTCGGCGGCCGCAGCGACAGCATCCTCCACCGCCTCCTCTCTTTCTTTTCTTCCCCTCCGCTTCTTTCTTTTCTTTCTCCTTCTCCTTCTTCTTTTCCTGCCCTGTCCCACCCCCACCCACCCCCCTGCTCCTTCTCCAGAGGACCTTAGGTCCTCAAGTCCCTGAGCGGTGGCAGCGGCGACTGCGGGTGCATCGTTTCCGCGCCCAGGTAAGAGAGCCGTTCCCCACCTCTGATTCAGTATAAACGTGCTTCTCCCTTCTGCCTCGCGCACCGCGTGGAGGGAGGAGAAGGAGCCCAGGGAAGGAACGGGGATGAGAAGGGATTTGTCCCATCCCGTGTCTTGGGAGCAGGCACAGGTTGGTCGAACTGTCTCCCACCTGGCGGCAGCTTCAGGCCCGGCCTCTCTAGGTGTAACTACTACGCAGCAGGGGACCAGGGCTGTACCTGGGCTCTGGATTTGGAGAAGGGTGTGTGACCTTGGTAGGTACCGCTTTGAAGCGCACGGGAACTTACATCGGGTTAGGATACTTGTCTTTAAAGCTAATATTACCTGAGCTGGGGAAAGATAGACTGAATTATACTGGGGTAAAAGAGAATTTCGAAGTAGAGGTTTTTTGTTTAGGTTTTCTTTTGTTTTTGGTCCATCGAACTGCAGAGAACTGCACACTGACGGATGAGTAAGTTAAAGAAACCTTGTCAATTCGAAATCATTTCCCTGTAATTTTCCCAGACACAGCTGGAAGAGAAAGATTGACGAATGTTTATAGTTTTAGGAAAATGAAAAATTAATGTCTGGTCTCGATGGAGGGCGGGATACGAAATAATGAGTCTGGATGAGCTTGAACGTCTACATAGTCTTTCTTTTTAAGAGATGGGAGTGGGAGGCAGCATCTACAGTCCACCAGTTTTTTTCTTTTTCTTCTTAAAAGGCTTTTTGGGAGCTGCAGTGTTTGGTGTCTTCCTTCTCCAACTTTGTCTTTTGTTTAAGGATGAAAATTTAAAGAAAGAGTGTTTGAGAGGAGCCAGGAGTGGGGATGTGTGTGTTTGGGTGTGTGTAGGGAGGAGGGGATAGTAAAATGGATGGGGTCAGAAAAAAACATCCTTGAAAACTGGAAATGGATGTTAATACTGCCTGGCATCAGGGTTTGGGGATTTTGTCAGAAAATTAAAAAGCTTTCATTAGCTACAAGCCCGTTTGTAACAGTTGCTGGGTGCCATCAGCTGGAAGCCCTTAGCATAATGATTCCAGGACATAGACCCTTTATTACTGACTCAGTGTGAAGGGTTTTTGTTTAAATGCACACACAAGCATGCACAGGCGTATGGTGGTACACACCACAAACACACACACACATAAACACATTCGCACTTATAAATATATACCTAATTTTGCCAAAGAGAGTAGTGCTTAAAAGACGAGTCTTAAAATGTTTATCCTTGAAGGTTTGGGGATTATGGTGTGAATCAAATTTGTACTGCAGAACAAATAAATATATGTTGTTGGGTAGTATATAAGTTTGGATGTGAGGCAAAGGGATTAATGAATATCGGTAAGGTATTAAATGTCAAAAATATGATTTATTTTGAAATGATTGGTCTGGGAGAGGAAATGACTGCTAACTGAAATTGAGGTTTGCAGCCGCAGTGAGGCGATGGAGAACAAAGCCTTTTATGTGAGCCATGTTATGCAAAATGTCCCATGCTTGAGCGGCAGGTACCAGCCCAGTATAACGCATGGCTCTGTAACCCTGTCATTTCACTGTGGGCAATTATAATTTTTTTGGCAATAAAAACAGATTAAATAAATAAAAGCTCTTTAAAATTCCCAAGAGGAAGATTATAGCCTTTCACTTGAATGTGACACAAAACACCCATTTAGCTGGTCAGTTGCTACGTATTTTGGTAGAAATCTTTATGACTCTGTAAAAATATCATGGGCGTTTCAATCACCCCCTCTTCATGCACAGAAACATTTCCTTCCCAAGAAAAGGTAAAATGCATTTTTCTCTTTCAATAAAAAGTATTGTTATGTGTGTGTATTTTAAGGTTAATTTTCTGATAAATTTATCTGATTATCATACCTTTATATCTGGAATCCACAGTTTGCATTGAGCAGAGCTATTGTGCCATTAGGATCAGTGGTACGTGCTGTTTGCCTGTGCTTTATTTAATTTCAGTTTTTAGTATTTCATAATATGCTACAGTATTATTTAATTTCCTAAAGGTTTTTTTCCCCATAAGCAGAAAATTGCTTAACATACATCTGTAGATCTGAGCAATTAAAAATTGAGCTTCCTTAAAATTTTTTTTTATACATGAATGTCTATTTTCTCTGTTTTTCTCCTCTTTTCCCTCACCTCCATCAAATAACCTGTTTATCGTGACTCTATCTATGCTCCTTTAAGCTTCTAGTTCTGTCTAGATTGTGAAGAGCAGAGCAGCTTTCTCAGGAATTTTGAATTTAGGATGTGTTCATTCTCTGTAGCAACTCTCCTAGGATGACGTGTTTACAGCACCTTCTCAGGGAGGAGAAAGAGAAAGAATGTGCTGACAGAGCCTGACCCAGTGAAACTGGCACAGCCATTACCTCATCCTAGTAGCTACTTCAAACTCATTGAGAGAGCAAGCACCCTCTCAGTGGAAACCAAACACCAGCAGCACACCCTCCTAATGCCTTTCACTTCCCACAGCAGCCTTACTCTGTTAAGGTTAAAGGGATATTTCCTCTTTTACATATTTCTTTTCAAGGATCTTGAACTTGGTCATAAATATGCTGCCAGAAATGAAACCTGGCACAGCATCCCCTAAACCTGAAAGAATAATTTCATTCCTGTACCACTTTTGGCTTAAAATCAATTTGCAGATTTTCTAAACACATCAGAAGGGAAAAGGAAGAAGAATGCTTATTGGCATATATTTGCATGTTTTCTTATGATACACATTTTTTGGTAAAGTTTTACTAGCATCCAGATAGCAGACTGGATTGCTATGCTTTTGAAAAATGGGGTTGTGCTCTTGGACTTTAAAATGCAATAGTTATAACGTTTGCTTAGATGCATATGACCGTATGTACATCCTTAAAACATTCATTGATGTCCCCATAAGATTGAGCGTATGAAACCAACTTGGGGATTTTAGTATTCAAGTTGATCGCTTTGGTTTATGAATTCCTTTCAGTGCTTAATTTCCTCTTGACAGATTAAGATAAAGAATCTAAAATAACAGTTACAGTGGATAATAACACCACCCCCAGAACAATGTCATATTTCTTAATCCTAAAAGCAGTCATTTAGGTAAGTTATTAGTAATGCATTAGTGAATGTTACTAAAGATAATATTCTGAAACAATTATAAACTCTTATGTCTCTGGTATATCAGGTAAAGATGTCATTAAGCTCTTTGAGTCATGTCTGATTCTCTCAGATATGTCTGTCCTTTTGTACTTCAGTTCTTTCTACGCCTTTCTTAATTTGATCTGCTCAATCTAAACCTTCTTAAGTATGAGCAGTATTTCGATCATTTCACTGATTTTTTTCCTCTCCTTTCATTCTGTTCTTTGTAATCTCTTGTTTGAATGTTAGTCTTCTTCAGGCATTTTGTCTTCAATACTCTTATTACAAACAGCCTTTACTCTTCATTTAGGAGAGCATTTATTCCATCTTATTTATTTATTTGTTTTGTTAGTTCAGTTCAGTTGCTCAGTTGTGTCCGACTCTTTGAGACCCCATGGACCGCAGCACACCAGGCTTCCCTGTCCATCACCAACTCCTGGAGCTTGCTCAAACTCATGTCCATTGAGTCGGTGATGCCATCCAACCATCTCATCTTCTGTTGTCCCCTTCTCCTCCTGTCTTCAATCATTCCCAGCAACAGGGTCTTTTCCAGTGAATCAGTTCTTCGAGTCAGGTGGCCAAAGTATTGGAGTTTCAGCTTCAGCATCAGTTACGTATTTTGTTATGTGTCTATTATATTTCTACTGGATGCAGAATATCTTCCTGGAGAGTAAATGTAGAGACAAAAAAAGTACTACAGGGCTCCTGGCTCTAAGAAATCTTCAAATAAAGTTAGACAAATTTGTTTCTTTTGTAATGAGGAATAACTAAAAAAATAGCATTTAAATGAGCAGTTATTGTATTTCAGATATGGGACACAAGGGACTGCACATGGGGACAGTAGTGTCCCAAACCTCAAAGACAATTTTTTGTGTATCACTATGTAAATGTCCTAATGTAGACCCTGTATACCTAACCTCCTTTTTTCATATATATATTTTCTCTATATAATTATATATAGAAGGAGAAGGAAATGGCAACCTGCTTCAGTATTCTTGCCTGGGAAATCCAATGGACAGAGAATCCTGGGGGGCTACAATCCACTGCATCGCAAGAGTCAGACATGACTTACCCACTAAACAACAACATATATAATTGTATAAATATTTGTATATATATAAACTGGGGCTTCCCTGGTGGCTCAGTGTTAAAGAATCCGCCTGCCCAATGCAGGAGACACAGGTTCAATCCCTGGGTTGGGAAGATCCCCTGGAGAAGGAAATGGCAACCCACTCCAGTATTCTTGCCTGGAGAATTCCATGGACAGAGGAGCCTGTTATGTTAATAGGCCTTTTAGAGAAAATAATTGAGCTTCTAAGATCACAAAGCTGGACTTCTTTCTTGCTTTCTTTTTTTTCTTCCTTTCCTCTTCATCCATTTTCCTTTCTTCCTTTCTTCTTTCCTTCCTTTGCTCTTTGCTTTCAATTTGTATTGGCCAAAAAACAAAACAAAACAAAACACCAATTTTTAGAAAATAGAACCTGCCATTTTTATTGTAATTTATTTTCCATTATATCCATATTTCTCATTTAACATACACTTTAATGCCAACTTCTTCTCAGGGCTTCATCACTGTCTCGGTCCTTCCTTTGATCTTGACTTATGTATACTCTGGCCTTGAACAAACTTTTCCTTGTATACCAGTCTTTGATCCTGTTTCCTTTCTCTGGAAAGCCTTTCTGAATCAGGAAGAAAAGTTACTGCCTTGTGTCTTTCCATTATTTGTACACAAGCTGACCCAGATTCCCTTATCTTATAGACAGTTGCTTATCCCAGCTGTGTTCTTACCAGCCTTCTTCAAATGACTTGAAAAAGGTAAACGTGGTGTAGCTGTACAACCTACTGCTTTCAAATGAAAATTTTGATTAGCTAACTGTATTTTGTTATTTTATTCACCTGACATCAAATAAAATGGAAACTGAGTAGTAAAGTATCCGGGCTTTCCTGGTGTCTCAGAATCTGCCTGCCAGTACATGAGATGTGGATTTGATCCCTGAGTCAAGAAGAACCCCTGGAGGAGGAAATGGCAACCCACTCCAGTATTCTTGCTTGAGAGATCCCATGGACAGAGGAGCCTGGTGGGCTACAGTCCATGGGTTGCAAAGAGTCAGACACAACTTAGTGATAGAGCATGCACCCACAGTAAAGTCATTATCTGTCAGGCAGTCCACTGTCTTCATTTTATGCTAGTTAACTACACTGATGTTCCCTTATGTTGAACTGAATTAATTTAATTTTAAATAAAATATCCCTAGCTACATTGCTGTGTACAGCGTTATCATTAGCCATCTTGAATCCATCTCTCAGTGATCATAAAATATAGTGCTTGAATGTCCATTAGTATATTTCATTGCTTAACTATCTAGATCTCCTATATTTAAAGCAAACTTGTAAGTAAATATACAAACTTGCTCATTTAGTTTGAGATAGAATATTCATACTGATAGGACCTTTTATATTGCATTAAAGTATTAATGGGTTTATTGTTGCCCATGTTGTATTGTTATAACAGTTCCAACAACACTGTATTATCTTGCTAATGGACAACAGTGAAATTATATAATAAAATGGTATGAGAAAATGTTTCCTAGTTTTATTGACTAGGAAGCATCACAATGAAATAATTCTCAGCTTTGAAATTGTATTACTTTATTTGGGTATTGTGCCTCTCAAAGCTGTAATTTAGTCTTTCATTTAAACAGTGTTTTTGAACAAAACAGTATTTTAAACAATAAGCTGCCTATTTTTCTGGCGTTTATGAGACTACATTCCTTTGGCCCACTTTGAAAACAAAGAAGCAAAAGAAAAGTTTTTAGGATCAGTAGTGCATTCTTTTTATGTTAGTGTCATCTAGTATATAGCTAGGAGAAGATCTGATTCTATAATTTACTACACATACTTATTATATCATTTGAATGAAGAACTGCAATCTGTGGCATACAAATCTTTGCTATATGGAGTCATAATACCTGTAACAACCTATTAGTCCATGAAATTTGTTCACTTTGTGTTTTGCAAAGGGCTATCATAGTGATATTTGTGTTTGTATATGTAATAATCACAGGATTGTTGTTGTTCAGTACTAAGTCATGTCCAACTCTTTGCATCCATGGACTGCAGCACGCCAGACTTCCCTGTCCTTCACTGTCTCCTGGAGTTTGCTCAAACTCATGTCTATTGAGTTGGTGATGCCATCCAACCATCCCATCCTCTGTCGCCCCCTTCTCCTTCTGCTCTCAATCTTTCCTAGCATCAGGGTCTTTTCCAATGAGTTGGCTCTTCTCATCAGGTAGCCAAAGTATTGGATCTTCAGCTTCAGCATCAGTCCTTCCAATGACTATTCAGGACTGTTTTCCTTTAGGATTGACTGATTTGATCTCCTTGCAGACCAAGGGACTCTCAAGAGTCTTCTCCAGCACCACAGTTTGAAAGCATCAGTCTTCTTATGGTCCAGCTTTCACATTTGTATATGAAGAATTGATGCTGTTGGAGAAGACTCTTGAGAGTCCCTTGGACTGCAAGGAGATCCAACCAGTCCATTCTGAAGGAAGATCAGCCCTGGGATTTCTTTGGAAGGAATGATGCTGAAGCTGAAACTCCAGTACTTTGGCCACCTCATGCAAAGAGTTGACTCACTGCAAAAGACTCTGATGCTGGGAGGGATTGGGGACAGGAGGAGAAGGAGACGACCCAGGATGAGATGGCTGGATGGCATCACTGACTTGATAGACATGAGCCTGAGTGAACTCTGGGAGTTGGTGATGGACAGGGAGGCCTGGCGTGCTGTGATTCATGGGGTCGCAAAGAGTCGGACATGACTGAGCAACTGAACTGAACTGAACTGGAAAAACCATAGCTTTGACTATATGAACCTCTGTCATGAAAGTGATATCTCTGCTTTTTAATACACTATCTAGCTTTGTCATAGTTTTCCTTCCAAGGAGCAAGTGTCTTTTAATTTAATGCCTACAGTCACCATCTGCAGTGATTTTTGGAGCCCAAGAAAATAAACTCTGTCACTGCTTCCACTTTTTCCCCATCTGTTTGCCATGAGGTGA
Source organism: Capricornis sumatraensis (assembly GCF_032405125.1). Taxonomy (NCBI): domain Eukaryota; kingdom Metazoa; phylum Chordata; class Mammalia; order Artiodactyla; family Bovidae; genus Capricornis; species Capricornis sumatraensis. The sequence continues at coordinate 141,784,421 of NC_091071.1, forward strand.
TGGGATCGGATGCCTAATCTTATTTTTTGAATGTTGAGTTTAAACCAGCTTTTTCACTGTCCTCTTTTTACCCTCATTAAGAAACTCTTTAGTTCCTCTTTGTTTTCTGCCACTGGAGTGGTATCATCTGCATATTTGATATTTCTCTGGGAAATCTTGGTTCTGGGCTTGTGATTCATCCAGCCTGGCGTTTCACATGGAGCACTTTGTATATTGTCACCCTACTTATTTAACTAATATGCAGAGTACATCATGAGAAACGCTGGGCTGGAAGAAGCACAAGCTGGAATCAAGATTGCTGGGAGAAATATCAATAACCTCAGATATGAAGATGACACCACCCTTATGGCAGAAAGTGAAGAACTAAAGAGCCTCTTGATGAAAGTTAAAGAGGAGAGTGAAAAAGTTGGCTTAAGCTTAACATTCAGGAAACTAAGATCATGGCATCTGGTCCCATCACTTCATGGGAACTAGATGGGGAAACAGTGGAAACAGTGGCTGACTTTATTTTGGGGGCTCCAAAATCACTGCAGATGGTGATTGCAGCCATGAAATTAAAAGACGCTTACTCCTTTGAAGGAAAGTTATGACCAACCTAGACAGCATATTACAAAGCAGAGACATTACTTTGTCAACAAAGGTCTGTCTAGTCAAGGCTATGGTTTTTCCAGTAGTCAGGTATGGATGTGAGAGTTGAACTATAAGGAAAGCTGAGTGCAGAAGAATTGATGCTTTTGAACTGTGGTGTTGGAGAAGACTCTTGAGAATCCCTTGGACTGCAAGGAGATCCAACCAGTCCATCCTAAAGGAGATCAGTCCTGAGTGTTCACTGGAAGGACTGGTGTTGAAGCTGAAACTCCAATACTTTGGCTACCTCATATGAAGAGTTGACTCATTTGAAAAGACCCTGATGTTGGGAAAGATTGAAGGCAGGAGAAGGGGACGACAGAGGATGAGATGGTTGGATGGCATGACCAACTCAATGGACATGAGTTTGGGTGGACTCCAGGAGTTGGTGATGGACAGGGCGGCCTGGCATGCGGCAGTTCATGGGGTCGCAAAGAGTTGGATACAACTGAGTGACTGAACTGACTGACTGACTGACTCTGCATAGAAGTTAAATAAGCAGACAATATATAGCCTTGATGTACTCCTTTCCCAATTTAGAACCAGTTCATTGTCCCATGTCCAGTTCTAACTGTTGCTTCTTGACCTGCAAACAGGCTTCTCAGGAGACAGGTAAGATGGTCTGGTATTCCCATCTCTTTAAGAATTTTCCACAGTTTGTTGTGCCCACACAGTCAAAGGCTTTCAAGTAATCAATGAAGCAGAAGTAAGTGTTTTTCTGGGATTCTCTTGCTTTTTCTTTGATCCAAAGGATGTTGGCACTTTGATCTCTGGTTCCTCTGCCTTTTCTAAATCCAGCTTGTACATTTGGAAGTTCTCAGTTCATGTACTGCTGTTAGCCTTATATTAGTATTTATATATAGCATTTTTTCTTAGTTGAGATAAATTGTTATACAGTTGATTTATAAAAAATTGAAAATTGTACTTTGATGTTCACATGAGAATATTGATTTTAAATACACTTTTATAGGAAAAGCAATGGTATTTGTTTTCATTCATAAAATCAAATTAAACAAATTTCAAATAATTATTATATTTTTCTGTGTTGAGAGATAAGATCCAAATTCCATTGTCCATTATTGAATTGAAATGATAAAGCTAAATTTGGTGCTCAATATCAAAGCATCTCCATGTTGATCAAGTGTCCTAAATTGAAATACTGGTCACTTAAATTTATCTTTTAGGAATTGCATATGACATTGCTATTGCATGGAAAATGCAGATTTTCTTATTTTTAAAGAGGAGAAACCAGTATTGATGGAACTTTAGAAATTTTACTTCTGAGAAAGCACCAAGCGTCCTACTGGAAGCTACATCTCTTATGAAACCATGAAGTGGGTATGATCTAGGGTTTATTTAAATGGGTTTGGCCACTGCATCTCAAACTAAAGCTTGCCTCGTTCATAATTGTATGATGTAAACTATTATAGACTATTAATTTGTCTTTGGTGAAACTGACATTTTGTGGATTTTTTAAAAGTGCTTATCACTTTTAGACTCAGTCATAAGTTCCATGATTAGGGGGTGTGGTTTTACTTTATTTTGAATAGAACCATATTAAATGAAGGTGGTCCATATCAAAATTGTAATTTATTAAACTGTATACAATCTAGGAAGTCTCACTGCACCATTTCAGCCCTTTCTGAAAGACCTCCATCAGGTTTTGGGAGAAGAATCCTAATTTTTCTGTTAAAAAACTGATATTGATTTCTATTAAAAAACATATTGAGCAAACATATTTTTAATGAAATTCTTTCCTTTTGCTTAATATGTCTGTAGTCTATATAACAGAGTGACTTTTTGTAACTCTGTTAATTAGTGTCTTAGAAGGATTCTGTGCTTGTACAAATGGAAATATAAAGTGTATTTTTCTGTGCCTCTGCCCTGTAGCATCAGTTCTTAAGACTTGCGAAGTATGTATAAGTTAGGAGCAAATGGTGTGAACCTCTGATGTGCGTGTAAGGAAACTGGGACAGGGAGTGGTTAAATGACTTTCCTGAGATTCTGAGTGGTGGAGCCAGGCCTAAAATTGTTATTCAGGTCAGACTCAGCTCTTGGTAAGGAGTTGCCCGTGAAGAACCATCTCATTCTGACTCTTCTTCCAATTTAGTTTGTATTCCTGTTCTCTGACCTAAGGGTGGGGTGATCTGCCTGTCATACCTCCCCTACTTTGTGACTCAACTGTGATTTCACATGAATATAAAAGAAGGAGAGACTCAGCATTTTAAGGCCATTCCAACGAGCTCTGTGCCAGCTCCACTACTGAACGTGGTGAGACTAAACCTGGTCCAGGAAACACTGACCAGGCTGCTGCTCCAGGTTCATTCCTGTGGTTTGGATCTCTTAGGACAGACATGTAAACTCTCTGGGGATGTGTGCCCAAACTCAAGCTACTTGAAAAGCCAAGGAGCTTTTCTCTGAACTTGAACTATCCATACTGATGCCTCTAGATTGATGAAGTTTGTGTTTAAACTTGACTCTGTGTATAAGAGAAATCCAACAAAAATAGCCAGGTGGAAGCTTCTTTCTGACCTATAGCACTATGAAATTTTCTCAGAAATAGCTTTCCTTTTGTGTCTCCCCAGCTTTAACATTTTTAGCTAAAAGGAAGTGAGCTAGAAAGGCTGTGGCCTCTATGTCTGTGTCTGCTTCCCTCTTAACTTTCCTACTCTTGTATGTTTTGCTGTTTCTCTGCCTCTGGTGCTCCATGCCTCTTGTTTCTTTGCCTCATCCAAGGAGACAGCAAATTAAATAAGAATTAGGCATTTCCATCATTACTGTGTTCAGTAGAGCTTCACCTGTATCTACACTGCTTAGGCATCGTAGAGTCTGAAGTCGACAAATATTTGAAAAGCATGATGGGCAAATTGGAGGAAAGAAGTTGAGCAGAAACCATGCTTAGATATTTAAAGAGAAATATATTCCTAGTCAGTGAAAACTGAAACAATACCACTATTTAGGGAGTGAAGGAATTCTAATATCCTCCTTCTGTTAGAGAATGTTATATAGTATGTTCTAATTCTCTAAATGGACATATTTAATCATTAATCAAAATTGTAGTTACTGTTTTCTCATTGAATGGATGGAACAAAATTCCTTAAAATATTTTCCATGACCATTTGAGATAGAATGGGCTGTGCATATTAGCTTCTCCTGAATATCTTTATTTTGAGCTGTAAATCTAGAAAAAAACCATCTTATTTGCACATAAGTAATTCATACCTGTGAAAGCAAATCTTTTGAAATAAGATATACTGTCCTTTTCTTCTTAGATGTGATTTACTGAATTTGACCAGTCTGAAAATCTAAATGATCCATAAAGAGTTAATTATCATAGTAAATGATGTTCCTGGGAATAATTCATTTTTAACTTTTGTATTATGAATAATCTATACTTGCTATTTTACAGGCAACGCATATTTGTAAACTTGCTCATGCAAAGTTAGTATGTGTAACAGGGATATTATTAATCACTGTACTTGAAAAATTATAGCTTATTATTTTTTTAAATTGCCAAACTCTCTGAAATGTAAAAATTCTTGTATAGATATTCTTTTTTATGAAAAGAAACTTAGTGTTTATCTTGAAGATTTTTTTAAATTTCTAAATAGGAGAAAATTTTTTAAAAAAATTTCACAGTCACCAAATTTTAACATTTTTAAACGCTGCAGGACAAATAGATATTCTCTTTTTCTTCCATTTAAATATCAGTCTAGTGTGCCCAACGTATTTCAAATATCATGGTTCATAAATCATTTATTTAACAAATGGTTGTTGGATCCCAAACATGTAGCAGGAACTTTTCTTAATATGTAGGATATTGGGACAAACCATACAGATCCCTGCCTTCATGGAGCCTATATTCTATTAGTGGGAGACAGAAATTAACTTGTAAACAAATAAATGATTAAGCATTTCAGACATAAAAAATTACTGTAAGAAGTGGAAAACAAAAACATACGATAGAGCTTGTCTCAGATGGGATAGGCTGCTCTTGGAGACATGAATAATGGAAAGTAGCCAAGCAAACAAATATTTTGGGAAAAAGTTTTTAGGCAGAGGGAACAGAAGAAGCAACGGCATTAAGAGCAGGAAGAAACCTGGCATATTTGAGAAACAAATACAAAGACAGTGGCACTAGAGGCTCATGGCCATGGTAGAGGGTAGTGGGACAGGAAATCAGAGCAGAGGCAGATTTCGGGCCTCATGAGTTCTCTTGACCATGATAAAGGGTTTGACTTTTATTTCACTGGCAGTGCATTCTAATTTTTAAGGTAGTAGAAGCAATTCTTTTTGAGAATCTCATAAGAGTTTTCACAGATTAATTATGTCTTCTAAATCCCTGTAGATACATCTGTAACATTCACTGATGTCTTAAATAACAAGAGAAAAATAATTTAGAAAATTAGAAATCAATGGTAGAGACAAGATTAGACTTCCATTGATATAGTCTAATAAAATGTTCTAAACATAGGTAACCTAAACTGTGTCATTTTCTTGAGATACTGGAATATTACCTATATAAGTAATTTTAACCCTTGCAGCCATTTTGGAACTGAAATTAAGTTTTTTGGTTTTTTAAAAAATCTAAACAGAAAATTACAAATCCGTGTTTGAGAAAAGTAGTCACAAAAATCATTGCAGTTTCAATATGAGTGTGTTCTTTGACTATTTCTCCATAGCATCTTTAGTTATAAATAAGATCAAGTACCAAGCAACAACCAATATGGTATTAGAATTTATAAATGAATTAAATAACCTAATTACACATATTTTACTTCTTACAGGTAATGACCTAAATGCCCTGAAATTCAGTAAGTGAACTAATCCAATTTCGTGATGATCTTGAATTACCTTTGAGATTAATGATTAGTGTGTATCTTCATGTATATATTGCTTATGCTAAAATACCTAAATGTGCTTTTCAAATATTTCTAGAACAAGTGTAATGCTCTACTGAACTTAATATTAAACACAGTGTGCCAGACTTTTGATTGATTGTACTTTTGGCATATTTCAGGGCTGTTTACTTTTTTCCTAGACATTTTCTCAATAGAAAACAAAGCTATTAAATTTTTTGTTCTTTCATGTAATGTTATTTATAGGGCATTTTCAAAAATCACGTAATTTAGGAGAAAGTATTTTTATTTTGCAATGAAAAATTGAATTACTGTTGTTCTTAAAGCTTCTTTTCTTGACTTTCATTTTGTTTTGTTTCTAGGGTTAATTATGTAATGTAAATCGCTGTAACATGGAGCAGTTAGCCAGAATGATATTTCTATCTCCCAGACTAGCAGTTCCTCAAATTAAATACTAAATATATTAATAACAAACCAACAGATAATTCAAATATATATTAAGCTTTAATAGTGTTCTTGGAATCTTATTTAAGTGTAGGTCTTTTAATATTGAGATGTCACTAAATATCAAATATAAACTGTTACTTCAAAAAACTGATGAAAGCCTTTAATAAAAACAAGAAAGTGATTAATTTTCTTCTATATGTACAACCATGCTTATGCTGTGGAGTGTACAACATACAACATGTTGTTCACCTCTAGTTTAGAGTGTAAAATATACAGCATGTTGTTCTCCTCTAGTTTCCACTCACTAGAGATGGAAATGGCAACCCACTCCAGTGTTCTTGCCTGGAGAATCCCAGGGACGGGGGAGCCTGGTGGGCTGCTGTCTATGGGGTCGCACAGAGTCAGACATGACTGAAGTGACTTAGCAGAGACATAAGACATAAAACTAATATCAAAAAGAATATAATGCACAATAAGATAAATGCTAAAGAAGAGCGTGTCTGGTAAGTGCTATGTAAATTTAGAGGAGAGAAATATATCACCATGTGCAGAAGCTAAAGATTTTATGTGGGAAGTGAAGGATGTAGTGTGGGGCTGCTTATATGGCTGGGTTTAGAAAACACCCAGGTAGGATAATAGCAGAAGCAAAGACCCTGAGGTGACAAAGAGCACAGTAAACAATATTGTCTGCAATGGGAGATTTCTTTGGGGGAAGAATAGAATGGATAAGTGGTCTTGGATGTGTACAGGTCCTTAAATACTAGGCTTTACTGGGATTTTGGTATTATCATAAGGCCTTTGGAATCAGTGAAGGATTTTGACTTAGAGAGCAGAGTGAGGAATTCTACCTTTTAAGATTAGCAAGGTGAATTTGAGAGGACATAGTAGTAGGTTGAGAATTTTTACATATGGTGTAGCATAGATACACCAACCTATTTAGAGGGAGAGACTAAGGTGTGATTCTGTGCTAATTTCATTTAGTGAAATATACAAAATATTTCAAACATTAGCAAGAGGGTCAGATTAAAGAATATTAACTTAGTCATAGTAAAAAGATGGGCTCATATTTTCCTAAAGCAAATACAATTTGAATTTCTCATGCTAAAAAATCACATTTTATTGTATATATCAGATGTAAATGGAGACAGTCTGTAGAGAAGGATGTAAATGAAGCACACATATTTAACCTTAAGAATATCCATTTTATTATTTTAAATGACTGTTTTAAGGTGAAAATTGCTTTTCAGTACTCTGTGGGGTATATTTTTCATATCATAAAGCACATCAAAAACATGAGCACGAATACTGGAGTGGGTGGCCATTTTCCTCCTCTATGGAATCTTCCCAACCCAAGGATTGAACACGCATCTGCTGTGTCTCCTGCAATGCAGGATTATTCATCCACTGAGTCATCAGGGAAGCCTCTGAGAACAACCACTGTAGATTTTGTAACAAACAGAATAACCATGACTTTATATCTTGTGATAAAGTATAGCTTATTATGCGATAACTCTAATAAATTGATTCAGAAAGCTTTTTCTGGAAAGAGCATGAGGAAAAGATATTGAACAGCGATAGTTGCCTTTCCCAAGTTATGATGCTGCTCAGAGATTCTTAGACCTGCATATGCATAGAAGGTTATGCATGTGGAGAATCTGCTCCCATCAGTGAGCTGAGGAGCCCTGGTTTAGGCTGAGGCATGTGTGGAAAATGCTGCTGAAAAAACTGCTGTTGACTTAGACTGGCAGTTAGGCCATTTCTGAACTCAGGTCAAAGTCCCTCCAGAAGGAGTGAAAACTAACTTTTCAATGGCACAGTTCTCTAGTGGTCAAATTTACTATTGTGTACCATCATAAACTCTAGGTGTACATGTATCCACAGCACAGGATGTAGTTAAGATACAAGCAGTACTTCACATTTGGAAAAACTGTTATACAGTTAGTTGTAATATAACCTAATAATAGAATAAAAATGGACCCTAAATTGGAAAAATCTGTACAGCTGTAATAAAAATTTCATTTCGTTTTACACTTAAATATTAATTTACTGACTTTTATTTTGTCACCACTGAAGTTAATAAAATTGAAAAGTTAAACATTTGAAAGTATACACAGACATGATGATGACTCATCACTGAAGGGCTATAAAAGTTTCTTCTCCATTTCTGAGGTTAGAAAGGATAGAAGAGAGAACAGAGAGGGGAAGTATCTGCTGAGTACTTTGTGTAACTCCAGGCTTTACTTGCATTGTTATTTCTGAGAGCCGACATTGATGCTCTGTTTTGTTTGTCATTTAGGAGACTACACACACTTAATTTCTTAGTTTCACCACTACTTGTGATTGCTAAGGTCCACAATTATTAGTACTTAGAGTCCTTTGAGGGCTTCCCTGATGGCTCAGCGGGTAAAAAAAATGCGCCTGTACTTCAGGAGGCACGGGGAACATGAGTTCAATCCCTGGGTTGGGAAGATCTTCTGGAAAAAAGAAATGACAGTCCACTCTAGTATTCTTGCCTGGGAAATCCCGTGGACAGAGGAGCCTGGTGGGCTACAGTCCATGGGGTTGCAGAGTCAGACATGACTTAGCAATTAAACAACAACAATGAGAATGAGTGATGCAAATAATCAGAGCTGTTGGAAAGATGAGACTAAGACATTGCTTTAGGAAAAGATGGATATAACTCTACATACGTGGCAGATGTTTGCCCTTCTCAGACAGTGTGGATTTTAAAAGGAAAGACCAATGGCTTTTGAAAAAAATTATTTTATAATAGAAAGGCAAAAGGGATTTTATTCACTAATGTATATGATACTGTGCTTTATTTCTTGTATATTAAGTTTTAAAATAATCCATCAGACTTACTGTGGAGAAAACATTTCTCCTAAATCCTTTAAATTTCTTCTTAGTGCTAGATGATCTTCATATATCCATTTAAATTCTCTGAGAATGTGTTCCACTTCAAATATAAGTCCTTTGGAGGATATGATGCTTTGGAAAGGAAGGGAAGAAGAGGGCAGAATGCCCAAAGGATTTGTTGTACCATTTTTCAAAGCAGAGGCCAGCTGTTTGGGAACTAGAATTAAAATGTAAATTATCAAAGGGGAATAATGAGAGCCATTCTTTTCAGACAATGTCCAATGCAATCACAGTGAGAAAAGGGTTCAGGGAGGTTTTCTACTATGCACAAGTCACAAATGAATTGAAAGGCTAGGAGGGAAGTGATTTACAAGAAACTAAGTGGACACAACCCACAGATTGTCTAGGACTCTGGGTAGTTGAATTAATTGAGGAACAGTACTTCAGTGCTGCTGGGACTGAATCCAAATTACAAGATAACGGTGCACAGAACTGAGGAAGTCACTGCCTTAGTACCATAGCAGGACTATAAATTTAACTATAGTGCTGGCATGAGTTGCATTTCATGTGGTTTTATGAATCAAAATAGAGGTCTTTGAATACAAGGCAGTGCCACATGGAAACAAAATAGGAAGATTATGCATGAGCTTGGTCAAAATTTTTGTATTCACAGTAGAACAAAAATCTATGAGAGCTTTCAAATCCAAGGATTTTCACAGATAAATTAGTTCTTATTTGTATTAATATACAAATTTAAGTACTTTGAGGATAAGTCCAAAGGGCTACACATAACTCTTGTAGGTATATGTTCATTTGAACTTGGTCTAATCCTAGTATTTGGTGTCAATCAGACATCATAGATCTGTAATGAAGAAAACAACTATCAGTGAGAAAGGAAAACTATAAATATATTGATTGAGTTTCGTACAAACTATGCAAGTGAAAGAATAAAAGAACTTTTTAAAAGTTTGGGGCTTGGGGGGTCTTATACACATTTTTATAAAACATTCATCCATGATTTTGCCTTTTATATGACAATAAGGTTTATATAATAGCTAAGGACTAGGTCTCAGTTAGTGCTTGAAATAATAAGAGGTTTGATTAGCCAATAAATGTTTAAAATTATGGCCTCTTCCTCCTCCCCCCACCATCCCCTAAACACACACACACACATGCACACACACACAATATTTTATTTGGTTTGAATCCATCACTATTACTGGTCCATTAGTTCCATTTTTAAAGCTTAGCAAACACCTGTATTCTGCCAGCTCTCTATTTTGTATCTCCAGTTTGGGGCTTCTTTCTGAGAATCAGACTCCTATACCGCACTGCCTGCTGAGTGGCTCCACTTAGCATTCTGTAGGCACCTGAAACTCATCATGTTCGTAATGAAACTTATTTCAACATTCGTCCTACATTCTTTTTATAGTCTCTATTTTAGGTAATGGAACTATTCCAAGTCAGAAACCAAAAGTTATCCTAGACTCCTAATGTATTTCCTAAATATTAATTTCTTTCAAATTTTTCTTTTCGTCTCTACCCTCACTGAATTGATTGTCCATTTAGTTTATTGATTTTCTTGCCTCCAATCTTTTCACATTATATTCAGTCTTTAGAAGAATGAAAGTGATTTTTTTAAACTGTATATCTAGCCAGATCACTCTTCTGTTTAAAATCCTCCCTTCAGTGTATTTTTAACATAACTGTAAAGCTATGCAAATATATAAGCATGGTATCTTTTCCATCTATTTTCAGCCACCGCCTGCATTTTGGCCCTCTCAGAACTACCAGACTTACTATAGGTCTCCCCACAAATTACTTGCTCTATTCTTCCCATTATGTTCCCGCCCCGCCCCCACCCCCCAGCTCTGCCCCATGGGTATTTGTTTTCCAGACTTCCCAGGTGGTTCAGTGTAAAGAATCCACCTGACAATGACGGAAACACAGATTCAGTCCCTGAATTGGGAGGATCCCTGGAGAAGGAAATGGCAACCCACCCCAGTATTCTTGCCTGGGAAATCCCATGGACAGAGGAACTTGGCAGGCTATAGTCCACGGGGTCGCAAAAGAGTCAGACATGACTTAGTGACCAAACCCCAATTGCTTTTATCTTGCGAAACCAGATCAGCTTTTGTATTTCTCTCCTGCTGGATATTTATGCTTCTTGAGGAAAGGAACCGTCGTATTCATTGTCATAAATTCAATACCTAGCAGAGGGCCTGGCATGCACTATACACTTGATAATTATTTGTTGAACTGAATAATGCTGGTTTATGGTTCTGTTTACCTTTTGTTATTGATTGCTTTGATTAAATGGGTGCTTGTCTGCAACACTGAGTTTCCATCCATGGAGTTAACTTTGGTCAAATACTTCAGTATACTAAGTATTTTCCTCATTAATTTATGCTCTTAATTGCTTCTCCATCTACTCAGAGAGCAGTTACTTCATGTTTACACCCAAAATCTGAGTAAAATAAAGGCTTCTTCACCTTAGATTATTGCTTTCTTAGTGGGTTCTTGTGAAAGTTCTCTGTGATGGAGAACTTAATTGGCAATGATGTTAGCATTTCATAAGGTGAACAAGAATTCTAGTATGCTTGAAGTCTATATTGTTTTGCTTTGTTGCTGTTGCTCAGTTGCTTAGTCACGTCCAACTCCTTGCGACCCCATGGACTACACATGCCAGACTTCCCTGTCCTTTACTATCTCCTGGAGTTTGCTTAAACTCTTGTCCTTTGAGTTGGTGATGCCATCCAATCATCTCATTCTCTGTCTCCCTCTTCTCCTCCTTCCCTCAATAACCAGCATGGTCTTTTCCAGTGAGTCAGCTTTTTGCATCAGGTGGCCAAAGTATTGGAGCTTCAGCATCAGTCCTTCCAATGAATATTCAGGACTGATTTCCTTTAGGATATCTGGTTTGATCTCCTTACAGTCCAAGGGACTTTCAAGAGTCTTCTCCAGCACCACAATTCGAAAGCATCATTTCTTCGGCACTTAGCCTTCTTTATGGTCCAGCTCTCATATCCATTCATGACTACTGGAAAAAGCATAGCTTTGACTATATGGACTTTTATTGGCAAAAGTGATGTCTCTACTTTTTAATGTGCTGTCTAGGTTTGTCCTAGCTTTTCTTCCAAGAAGCAAGCTTCTTTTAATTTCATGGCTGCAGTCACCATCCACAGTGATTTTGGAGCCCAAGATTATTTTGTTTAGGTTAACTTAATTTAATGGTAAGCAGTGATTTACCAAGAAGATTAACCATTGAAACCAACAAACTGATTGGAAGTTTAGCATTATTGTCTCAAATCAGTGATGGAAATTAGGACCTCCAACTTTTACTTTTCTTGGGGACTAACATAGAAATTTGTATGACTTTTTCATTCAATATTTGTTTTTGCTGTAGGATTAATTATGATATTTAATCTCAGTAAGAAAATTTATAATTTATGCCTAAATAATATATAGTGAACATATGAATACTAATTAGTATGTTATAATTAAAAGACTTGCATTACACCTGCATCACACTGTCAGGTCAAGTATAAGTATACATTCCAGTTAAATCCAGCCAGTCAGTGTTATGTATAAGGAGACAGAGCTATTGGTCTAAAATTTGAACTTGAATTGGGTTGCTAATCTGAATTGAAATCTTTGTTAAATTTTTGGTTGCAGCTTAATAAAATTACTTTTAAGTAGTTAGAGGGAAAATGAAAATTAGGGTATAATTTAGATTCCATTACACTGACTTCTCCAGGGGTATGTGAGTTATTTATTTAACATGGAATTTAATTATAATGAATATTTTCAAACTGAGTTGTCTTTGAGATTGAGACTAGTTTGCTATTCAAATAGCCACTGAAGAAATGTGAAAAACACTAGGTTTCTGCATTAAATTTTTTAAATTGGAAGAAATTTTCAAATAGTGACTTTAAAAATTCTAAAACATTTTATAAAATGTCACACTTCAAAAAATATTTGGTTGTTACATTGTTAAAATCATAAATCAAGGAGCTGTGGGGGCTCCTCTGGTGATCCAGTGGTTAAGTGGTTAAGACTTCCTGCCTCTATCACGGTGGATATAGGTTTGATCCCTGGTTGGGGAACTAAGATCCCACAGTCCACTCAGCATGACCAAAATGTTGGGAAAAAAAGAAGAAACTGTGATGCTGGATGGATTACCAGCATTACTCTGAAGAAGACATGGTTTGTCACTTTAGTTTGCATGCAGCCTTGCTTGTGTCTGATTCTATAATCAGTAACTTCCCAAGAAGGATATGGCATATATCTGTATCATTCAGTTTTGGATTTATAATCTAAGAGAATTATTCTAGTATTCAGATACTAATCACATAGTATTTGGTTCAGTTAGGTTCAGTCGCTCAGTCGTGTCTGACTCTTCGTGACCCCACGAACCGCAGCATGCCAGGCCTCCCTGTCCATCACCAACTCCCGGAGTCCACCCAAATCCATGTCCATTGAGTCAGTGATGCCACTGAACCATCTCATCCTCTGTTGTTCCCTTCTCCTACTGCCCTCAATCTTTCCCAGCATCAGGATCTTTTCAAATGAGTCAGCTCTTCGCATCAGGTGGCCAAAGTATTGGAGTTTCAGTTTTAGCATCAGTCCTTCCAGTGAATATTCAGGACTGATTTCCTTTAGGATGGACTGGTTGGATGTCCTTGCAGTCCAAGGGACTCTCAAGAGTCTTCTCCAACACCACAGTTCAAAAGCATCAATTCTTCGGCATTCAGCTTTCTTTATAGTCCAACTCTCACATCCGTACATGACTATTGGAAAAACCATAACCTTGACTAGACAGACCTTTGTTGACAAAGTAATGTCTCTGCTTTTCAATATGGTGTCTAGATTGGTCATAACTTTCCTTCCAAGGAGTAAGTGTCTTTTAATTTCATGGCTGCAATCCCCATCTACAGTGATTTTGGAGCCCAGAAAAATAAAGTCAGCCACTGTTTCCCTATCTATTTGCCATGAAGTGGCCACAGGACTGGAAAAGGTCCGTTTTCATTCCAATTCCAAAGAAAGGCAGTGCCAAAGAATGCTCAAACTACCGCACATTTGCACTCATCTCACACACTAGTTAAGTATTTGGTTAGACACACTTTAAAATGATGGAGCCCAGACTGGTGCCCTGTGATGAGCTAGAGGGGTTGGGTGGGGGGAGGGGAGGGAGGCTCAGGAAAGAAGAGATAGATATATGTGTGTGTGTATAGTTATGACTGATTCAAGTTGTTGTATGGCAGAAACCCAACACAAAATTGCAAATCAATTTTTCATGAATTAAAAAACAAATAAAAATTTTAAAAAATGGTTCCCTCTTTAAGAAATTTCAGAAATCACTAATAAAGCACAGTCCTATTCTAGCACATCTAGTGGGCAATAAGAGCAACCAATATCATTATTGTCTTTTTGCTTGCTAGAGAGGGGTTTCTGTGTACACTAAAAGAAAAAAAAAAACCAACCAAACACTGTGGGATGCACAATGTAAATTTCTGTTTTGCCAAGAGTGATAGTGAACATACATGAAAGTAAAACCTACATCATAATCATTGTTCAGAATAGATTGACAAGAGTGTGGTTTCAGTGTTTGTGTTTTCTTAAAACCCCAAAGCTACATGACACTGGTTTTTCGGCAGAGAAATTGCAACACATTTAAAACATGTAGCCAAAAATATGGGTGGAGCCAAGAGAAAAGTTGGTACTCTTGTTTCTTATGCAAAAGCCCACATTGCTCAGAACATAAAATCCTACTTGACCCATAGATAGTCTGCTTTGAGAGTAAGATGTTATTTGTATGTGACATCTTAACTATGATGGCTTATAACAGATGATCAAGAAAATCGTGTTCTATCAACAGAACTAAACTTGGGAATGATAATCAGAAGTCAGAAGCATTGGCAAACCTTTCAGACACCCACGTCTTCCAAGAAAATTACTCATAATAGCAATTTTGCTTTGAGGTATTAGGCCGCGTGTTTTAGTAAAATGTGGGTATAAGCTCAACCAGAAAACAAAGCATTTCCTTTCTTTTTGTCTATAGACCATAAAACATACCATTAACTAAATGAACAAAAAGCCCTGTATTTTTTTGACAATCATAAACTAAGTATCTTTGTTTCCTACCTGTTACAGAATGCCATAACAGAATTAGTTTTACGTCATGAGATGCATCTCACAAGCATCACAAGATGCTGCACAAGCAAATGCTAAAAATTATTTGGATTTGAGGGGGTAGGTAAGTTTATAATGGCTCAGTTTAATTCCATACTGTGGTTATAAGCTTGATATGCTTTTAGAAAAAGTGAAATTATTTTAGAAAAGTGTCACTTTTCATATACTTTCTTGCAGTTCTATTCATTAACTAACAAACAGAAGTGAAGGAAACTTTAATAGACTGCTGAATGTGGTCTTGACAGACCATACCTAGTGTTCTTTAGATGTATATGGGCCTTTTGTCAACAGTTTGATTGTAGTTGCATCCAAGGGTCTGCCTGGGATTATTTTTCCTCCTTTGACTTAGCTTTAATGTTACAGTGTATATTTTATCTTTTTTATTGAAAAAGAAAAACCCCAAGAATAGCTTGGGTATACTTACCCACCCTGCCACCATCACCAATCTCAGTTTAAAAATTAAAAAAAAAAAAGCTTTATACATTAAATTATTTTGAAAATGTTGACTATTTAATGAACAAAAATGAAACACACTGTAAATTTACAGTGGTGGAATTTTTTGGTGTGTCTGTAGTTAACCTAGAACTATCTGGACATGAATGAGCCAAGGAAAGCAATTTTGTAGTAACAACAAAATTGTCTAAAATTATATTATTAAAATAGACAAGAGGAAAGGGAGATTCTAGCTGTCTTATCTTTCCACCCAAGTTTGAATAAATATACCTGATTTTTCTCAGATCATGGTAATCAGTTTCTTCTTTGTGGAACTAATAATCGAGAGAGTCAAAGAGTCTGCTTCCTCACACCTTACTATTTTATTTACTTATTTTATTTTTATTTTCCTTACTATTTTATTTAAGTGGAGTAAATTCTGCAGACTTTAAAGTCTGGCCTCCTATTGAAATTCAATTCATCCATGCCAGATTCAAATACAGAGAGCTGTACTCATTACCCAAGACTTCAAAAGTATGACACTGTCAATTGGAGAGCAGATATTTTCTTAGATCTTACCAGTCTAGGTAGTCTAGGTAGTTTAGGACTGTGTACATCCTTGAAAGCCAACAATTATTTTCTTTTGGCAGAACAGTAGCTTGCTTCTGCCCACGTCTCTTTCCTTTTCTAGAGCTAATATCTAGCTACATGACTGGAGGAATGCAGTGAAATACCACAGTAGCTGCCTGGCTTTTTCTCCCAGACCTGAGTTCTACATGGCTTGAGACTTTGGCCTTCCTGATATGTAGACTAAGACATGCTTTGTGTTCAGTCTTCTGAAGGATCAGTAGTTAGCCCATTACGCTAGCCCGTTGCACATTTCTGGAAAATGTGGGAGCCACTGCATACCACTGGTACTTATGCCTGTGGTTTATGAACTAGAAAAACATGAAGATGCCATACCTGAAGTGCACCTTCAAAATGTCATTATTAGAGTCCTACTACTAAGGACTTGAACCCACTTCCATTAGGTCCTCTTTGATTTAATGCCTGATTTTCGTAGGTGTTAGATAAGGAGCTACCCAAGTTCAGCACCTTGGCCTAACAGAGGCAACTGAGGACCAACTCTTAGGTTGTAAATGCCGTGAGACTTATTTGCCAGTATATCACCTAGCAAATTGGCTGGATCATAGTAGATGCATAACATAGATTTTCTTTTCTTTTTTTTTTTTTTTTTATTAAATTTTAAAATCTTTAATTCTTACATGTGTTAAATGAAAGAAGGAACAATAAGGTAAGAAAGCTGCTTCAGGTCCAACAGACACAAATATTTAGCAAGGGCAAGCTCCTTAAACCAGAACTACCTGGTGGCTTGGATGGTAAAGAATCTGCCTGCAGTGCGGGAGACCTGGGTTCAGTCCCTAGATTGAGAAGATCCCCTGGAAGAAGAGGATCTTCTTCTTGGAGAAGGAAATGGCAATCCACTGCAGTATTCTTGCCTGGAGAATCCCATGGACAAAGGAGTCTGCAGGCTCCATGGCCTTGGGGTCGCAAGAGTGGGACATGACTTAGCAACTCAACCACCACCACCAGCATGCACTAGCATAGCATGCTGGATGCTGGATTTGAAACTGAAAATTTTTTTGAAACCTGGAAGAGGGCATGGCAACCCACTCCAGTATTCTTGCCTGGAGAATCCCCATGGACAGAGGAGCCTGGAAGGCTACAGTCCATGGGGTTGCAAAGAGTCGAACATGACTGAACGAATAAGCACATGAGCTCCTTATCCCAGAACTACAGAAATGCTTTGAGAAGGACAGATTAAGAAATCCCGATGTTCAAAGAAGCCCTTCCTTCTCTCTATAACCTAAACCTGTGTTTTCATATCAAGTTCCACCTCTTCTATCAAGCTTTCCAACTTTCATAGTCTGTACCAGTGATCTCAAACTATTTTGGTAGTTTACCATATACTGAAACAGCAGTGAGCATATAACCTAATGCATACTGACTTTATGATATTTTTAAAAATTCCATAGATAGAACTGTTATATAATTATAAATATAAAAATAGAAATTAAAAAAGACTGAATTAAGCAGGAAATAAAGAGTAACTTTCTTTTGACAATCACAATTGCTTTATTAACATGTAAAAGGCAAATATGAGTAAATTTTGTTATTAATGAATTTGGATATAAATCTATATTATACATAATTACCTTGTTTCTAATTTCTTTGGCTGACTTCTTTTCAGTTTGGTATAGGCTTTAGTCTTGGTAACATGTGACATCTGATGTGTTAGATGTGTTGGGACAAGGTGAAGCTGGCAGTGCCAAGGACAGTTCAGTTCAGTCGCTCAATCATGTCCGACTCTTTGTGACCCCACGGACTGCAGCACACCAGGCTTGCCTGTCCATCACCAACTCCCAGAGCTTACCCAAACTCATGTCCATAGAGTTGGTGATGCCATCCAACCATCTCATCCTCTGTCGTCCCCTTCTCCTCCTGCCTTCAACCTTTCCCAGCATCAGAGTCTTTTCAAATGAGTCAGTTCTTTGCATCAGGTGGCCAAAGTATTTGAGTTTCAGCTTCAGCATCAGTCCTTGAAATGAATATTCAGGACTAATTTCCTTTAGAATGGACTGGTTGGATCTCCTTGCTGTCCAAGGGACTCTCAAAAGTCTTCTCCAACAGCACAGTTCAAAAGCATCAGTTCTTTGCTCTCAACTTTCTTCATAGTCCAACTCTCACATCCTTACATGACTACTGAAAAACCATAGATTTGACTTTATGGACCTTTGTTGGTAAAGTAATATCTCTGCTTTTTAATATGCTGTCTAGTTTGGTCATAGCTTTTCTTCCAAAGAGTAAGTGTCTTTTTATTTCATGGCTGCAATCAACATCTGCAGTGATTTTGGAGCCCAAGAAAATAAAGTCTGTCACTGTTTCCATTGTTTCCCCATCTATTTGCCATGAAGTGATGGGACCAGATGCCATGATCTTACTTTTCTGAATGCTGAGTTTTAAGCCAACTTTTTCAGTCTCCTCTTTCACTTTCATCAAAAGGCTCTTTAGTTCTTCTTCACTTTCTGCCATAAGGATGGTGTCAAGAGTCAGACATGACTGAGCGACTTCCCTTTCACTTTTCACTTTCACGCATTGGAGAAGGAAATGGCAGCCTACTCCAGTGTTCTTGCCTGGAGAATCCCAGGGACGGGGGAGCCTGGTGGGCTTCCGTCTATGGGGTCGCACAGAGTTGGACACAACTGAAGTGACTTAGCAGCAGCAGCAGCAGCATCTGTGTATCTGAGTTTATTGATATTTCTCCCGGCAATCTTGATTCAAGTTTGTGCTTCATTCAGCCTGGAATGAATGAATGAATACCAATGAATACATTGGTATTTGTCATGATGTACTCTCCATATAAGTTAAATAAGCAGGGTGACAATATACAGCGTTGACGTACTCCTTTCCAGATTTGGAACCAGTCTGTTGTTCCATGTCCCGTTCTAACTGTTGCTTCCTGACCTGCATATAGATTTCTCAGGAGGCAGGTAAGGTGGTCTGGTATTCTCATCTCTTGAAGAATTTTCCACAGTGTGTTGTGATCCACACAGTCAAATGCTTTGGCATAGTCAATTAAGCAGAAGTAGATGTTTTCCTGGAACTCTCTTACTTTTTTGATGATATAACAATGGATGTTGGCAAGTTTATTTCTGGTTCCTCTGCCTTTTCTAAAACCAGCTTGAACATCTGGAAGTTCATAGTTCACATATTGCTAAAGCCTGGCTTGGAGAATTTTGAGCAATAGTTTACTAGTGCGTGAGATGAGTGCAATTGTATAGTAGTTAGAGCATCCTTTGGCATTGCCTTTCTTTGGGTTTGGAATGAAAGCCGATCTTTTTCAGTCCTGTGGCCACTGCTGAGTTTTCCAAATTTGCTGGTATATTGAGTGCAGCACTTCCACAGCATCATCTTTTAGGATTTGATATAGCTCAACTTGACTTCCATCACCTCTGCCAGCTTTGTTCGTAGTGATGCTTCCTAAGGCCCACTTGACTTCACATTCCGTAATGTCTGGCTCTAGATGAGTGATCATACCATCATGTTTATCTGGGTCATGAAGATCTCTTTTGTATAGTTTTTCTGTGTGTTCTTGCCACCTCTTCTTAATATCTTGTACTTCTGTTAGGTCCATATCATTTCTGTCCTTTATTGAGCCTATCTTTGCAGGAAATGTTCCCTTGGTATCTCTAATTTTCTTGAAGACATCTCTAGTATTTCCCATTCTTTTGTTTTCCTCTATTTCTTTGCACTGATCACTGAGGAAGACTTTATGTATTCTTGCTATTCTTTGGAACTCTGCATTCAAATAGGTATATCTTTCATTTTCTCCTTTGCCTGTAGCTTCTCTTCTTTTCACAGCTATTTGTAAGGCTTCCTCAGACAACCATTTTGCCTTTTTGCATTTCTTTTTCTTGGGGCTGGTCTTGATCACTGCCTCCTGTACAATGTCTTGAACCTCTGTCCATAGTTCATCAGGTACTCTGTCTATCAGATCTAATCCCTGAGTCTGTCACTTCCACTATATAATTGTAAGGGATTTGAATTAGGTCATACCTGAATGGTCTGTGGTTTTCCCTACTTTCTTCTTTTTAAGCCTGAATTTGGCAGCAATGAGCCAAATTCATGCCATGATCTAAGCATGGCAGCCACTGCCAGCTCCCAGTCTCTTTTTGCTGACTGTGTGGAGCTTCTCCATCTTTGGCTGCAAAGAATATAATCCATCTGGGTTTGGTATTGACCATCTGGTGATGTACATGTGTAGAGTCTTCTACACATTAGTCTTCTCTTGTGTTGTTGGAAGAGGGTGTTTGCTATGACCAGTGCATTCTCTTGGCAAAATTCTTTTAGCCATTGACCTGCTTCGTTTTGTACTCCAAGGCCAAATTTGTCTGTTGCCATGTATCTCTTGACTTTGTACTTTTGCATTCTAGTCCCCTATAATGAAAAGGACATCTTTTTTGGGTGTTAGTTCTAGAAGGTCTTGTAGGTCTTCATTGAACTGTTCATTTCAGTTTCTTCAGCATTACTGGTTGGGGCATAGACTTGGCTTACTGTGATACTGAGTATTTTGCCTTGGAAACGAACAGAGATCATTCTGTCACTTTTGAGGTTGCATCCAAGTACTGCATTTCAGACTCTTGTTGACTGTGATGGTTACTCCATTTCTTCTAAGGGATTCTTGCCCACAGTAGTAGATATAATGGTCATCTGAGTTAAATTCACCCATTCTAGTCATAGAATATGGTGAAGTAGAAGGACATGCACTCATCTTCTCCTGCAAGAACTCCAAAATTACATCTCACTGCTGAACAACAATTGACAGGAGACTATTGGATCCCACTGAAAAAAGATAACCCACATCCAAAGGCAAAGGAGAAGCCCTAGCAAGATGGTAGGGGGAGCAAAATCACATTTAGAATCAAACTCCATATCTGCCAGAGATGCTCAGAGGGCTCAAAGAAACCTTGTGCACACTGGGACCCAGAGAACCCACAGAGCCTGAGCCAGGACTGTGTTTGAGTGTCTCTTGTGGAAGTACAGGTCAGCAGTGGACTGCTGCAGAGTCAGGGGCTCTGGGTGCAGTGGACTTGGGTATGGCATAAGCCCTCTTGGGGGAGGTCGCCATTAACCCCACCATAGAGCCACCAAAACTTACACAGGACTGGGGAAACAGACTCTTGGAGAGCACAAACAGAAGCTTGTGCACACCAGGACCCAGGAGAAAGGAGCAGTGACCCCAAAGAGACTGACCCAGACTTGCCCATGAGTGTCTAGGAGTCTCTGGCGGAGGCATGGGTTGGCAGAGGCGTGGGTTGGCGGTGGCCAGCTGCAGGGTTGGGGGCACTGAGTACAGCAGTGCCTGCATGAGACCTTTTGAAGGAGGTCTCCATTATCTTCATTACCTCCACCATAGTTTGGCTTCAGGTCAAACAACAGGGAGGGAACACAGCCTCACCCATCAACAGAAAATTGGATTAAAGAGTTACTGAGCTTGTCCCTGGAAAAGGCAATGGCACCCCACTCCAGTACTCTTGCCTGGGAAAGCCCATGGACGGAGGAGCCTGGTGGGCTGTAGTTCATGGGGTTGCACAGAGTCGGACACAACTGAAGTGACTTAGCACCAGCAGAGCATGTCCTTGCCCATTAGAACAAGACCCAGTTTCCCCCACAGTCAGTCTTTCCTATCAGGAAGCTTCCATAAGCCTTTTATCCTTCATCAGAGGGCAGACAGAAAGGAAACCACAATCACAGAAAACTAACCAATCTGATCACATGGACCACAGCCTTGTCTAACTCAGAGAAACAATGAGCCATGCCCTGTAGGGCCACCCAAGATGGAGGGGTCCTGGTGGAGAGTTCTGACAAAATGTGGTCCAATGGAGAAGGGAATGGAAAGCCACTTTAGTATTCTTGCCACAAAAACCCCATGAACAGTATGAAAAGGCAAAAAGATAGGACATTGAAAGATGAACTCCCCAGCTTGGTAGGTGCCCAGTATACTACTGGATATCAGTGGAGAAATAACTCCGGAAAGAATGAAGAGATGGAGCCAAAGGAAAAACAACACTCAATTTTGGATGTGACTGGTGATAGAAATAAAGGCCGATGCTGTGAAGAGCAGTATTGCATTGGAAGCTGGAATGTTGGGTCCATGAATCAAGGCAAATTAGAAGTGGTCAAACAGGAGATGGCAAGAGTGGCCATTGACATTTTAGGAATCAGAAAACTAAAATGGACTGGAATATGTGAATTTAACTCAGATGACCATTATATCTACTACTGTGGGGAAGACATGCCAACTTAAATATTTATAACAATTCATTTTTTTCCTCTTAGTAAAAAATGTGAATGGAGTTTCTAACATTTACTTCCTGTACTGCAATAGGGCCCATGTGTTTTTACTATATCACTTAGTACTTGAATATCTAAAACTTCTTATTATTTGCCTTTGCTCAAGTATATTTATATACTTACCCATCAGAATGTCTGTAAAGGACATGAAGGTCATATCTTATACTTGAGTATCCTATGTATCATCTGAAAACACCTGTAAATAATGTTCAAAAATTATTTGATTTAAGGACTATAGCTAATTGGAAAACCCTATTTTTTGATAATTTTTGATTCATTACAATCTAAAGACTCAGAATCTAATAGGAATTACCTTAATTACCTTAAAATGGGCAGTAGAGTAGATGGTATGAAAAAGCTATTTGAACTGTCTTGCAATCTGTGTACTACTATACTGGAGTGGGTTGCTGAGATCTCCTGGAGAAGGAAATGGCAATCCACTCCAGTATTCTTGCCTGGAAAATTCAGTGGACAGAGGAGCCTAGCAGGTACAGTCTATAGGGTCGTAAGAGTTGGACATGACCTAGTGACGTGACTACCACATACAGTAGTCAGATGTAATTACTAGAATTTCCAAGTTCTCTTATGAAAGAGTTTTCTTTTTTTTCCAAAGCTATTAGCAAGTTCGAATTTTACCTTTTATTTCTCCTGGCTGAGTAAGACCCTATCTGTCGGGAGCCAGCATGAGGAATTCTGCCCGTGACAAGGTCATGAGGAAGGAAGCTGACATACGCAAGGTCGTGATCAGACTTCAGGAGTTCCCCCTGGCATTTCCTGAGCATCCACCCCCCCCAAAAATAAGAATCTGCCTGCTTTTCCACTTTTCTGATATTCTCTGGAAAAAAGTCAACTCAGGGCTTTAGTCTTCTGCATTTGAAAGGGATGTTTCAGTTAAACCCCCTCTGATAGCTCTCTAGTTTGCCTAACAGGTTCCCCAGACCTCTTACAGCTTGTGAATTGCTTACAGCCCCCCAACCATGAGAGGCACAAAGCTTAAAAGCATCTGAAAGATACAGAGCCTTTTCTAAAGAGTTAAAAATTATATTGGTAGAGGGTTTTCACTGTTGACTCAATGACTGCTGCCAGGCCTCCATATTCTTTATCTTTTAGGCACCTGGGAGGATGTTAATCAATGTAAACGGGATATGGAAAAAGATATATAGTAGTTTTGATGTTAGCAACACTAGACTTTTGAGTTAATTACTTCTCTTTGTTATATATCACTGCACTCCTCTTGTGTCGTTGCTAGGTCATAATGTAACTTTATTTAGTGCTTTCTGAGAATGGCACCAGACTTTGGGAAGATCAACACAAATAAGTCTTCTGGTTGACAAACCCTTATCAGAAAAAAGGCTGTAAAATGTTAAT
Source organism: Capricornis sumatraensis (assembly GCF_032405125.1). Taxonomy (NCBI): domain Eukaryota; kingdom Metazoa; phylum Chordata; class Mammalia; order Artiodactyla; family Bovidae; genus Capricornis; species Capricornis sumatraensis. The sequence continues at coordinate 141,808,117 of NC_091071.1, forward strand.
TGGCCCTTTTGGCTGGAAGATGATGTAAATTACCTAAGACTTGTGTATACAACTAGCTATGCAGAGAGAAAAGCCTGGTTTTGGTAAGAGTCTGGACTGCTAACGCTGCATAACTTTGTGTTACCCATTGATCTCCATGTTTTTTCAAAAGTATAAAAGGCCTTCTGAACAATAGAGGACGGAGCCAGTTGCTGGACTGGTTTCCCCCATGTCTCTCTATCTTTTTCTCCCTTTCCCTCCCTCTGCTCTTTAATTTCAGGCTGAATTCCCATCTGGGGCGTGGAGGCTCGCCAAGTCTACTTACTTGCCCTGGCTGTTAAGACCCACGTAAAAGGGAGCCTAAGGTGAGGCTCCCTTAGATATTCAAGCGAGCGCCAGTGGCCCAACGTAGATGGTGCAGATTCCTTGTCTGGAATTTTATTGGTCTTCCACATAATCCAAGTTATTCAGCCTTCTTTCTCCACTTAATTTTCCTACTACATTATTTCTCCCTAATCTAATCTTATATTTATATATTAATAAATAAATGTTTTCCTCGTCAGCGCCATCCTCGCTTCGAATTCCCTGGATCCACTGGGGCTGGACCCCAGCACATATCCTTTGGACTGATAAACCAAGAGATGTAATCCAAATCCATATAATTTGAATCTGAACAACTGAGTTATTAATACTTACTGTCTGAAATTGCTGTTTATACCCTTTGATACTGAGGAGTCATTAAAATGAAGTTGGGCCGTGTTAGGAAGGAAAGAAGTTTTTTTTTTTTATTATAAAAGATTCCTCATTTATTCCTCACCTCCTGACTGCCTGCCTGGTTGCGGTCGGGGAGAGGGTCAAGGCGGGGAGTGAATATAACCCTCAGGACCTGCTTCATCCAGGCTCCTGTTGTCTCTGAGTTCTTGCTCTTCTTTAGTCACTAAGTTGTGTCCGACTCTTGGCCACCCCATGAACTGCCGCATGCCAGGCCCCTCTGTTTTCCACTATCTCCTGGAGTTAGCTTAAATTCACATATGTTGAATCAGTGATGCTATCTAATCACCTCATCCTCTGCTGCCCTCTTCTTCTTTGGCCTTCATTCTTTCCCAGCATTAGGGTCTTTTCCAGTAAATTAGCTCTTTGCCATCAGGTGACCACAGTATTGGAGCTTCAGTTTCACCCTCAGTCCTTCCAATGAATATTCAGGGTTGATTTCCTTTAGGATTGATGGTTTGATCTCTTTGCCATCCTAGGGATTCTTAAGAGTCTTCTCCAGCACCACAATTCAAGAGCATTAGTTCTTCGGTGCTTAGCCTTCATTATGGTCCAACTCTCACATTCATACACGACTACTGGAAAAACCATGCTGTCTGGCTTCTTTTGGGTTCAGCAGAAGGGAAGCAAGAATGGATGATCAGCGGATGGGAGAAGAAAAGGTTAGGTATTTATCTACTCTCTCCCTCTTCCCTCTGCTGCTGAGAATGCCTGTGTCTCCCTGGTGGATAGGGCAGGCCCCTATCCCTGGCTGTAGCTTTTATGGAGTCTGGTTATACTGTTCTTTCTCTTTGCTCCTATGTCCCAGGGATGAAAATAGCTTTGTACTTTTCTAGTTCCTAGTCGGCAACATCCCTTGTTGGTTTTGTTAACTTTATCCGCACCTCTAAAGAATCCCCTCCTCAAAATACCACTTTTCTGATTGGACCATGACAGATATCCATGCTAAACAAGGTTGGAGTGTTTAATACAGATCTGAAGAAAATTTGCTGCCGGGTATATGCAGGCACAGCTGCAGGAGGCTAAGAATAGCTCTGTTTGCAGCATCTTTTTTTTTCTCTTTAGAATCTTTTGCAGTTCTAAACTACTTTGGAGGGGTTCAGTAAGGACTTTATCATTCACTGCCAGTGTTTCTCTTGTAATCTGATTCTCTCTCTACTCGTTCAGAAGAGCCTGATAGTAGAAGTTACCCTTGTTACTTGACCACAATAGTATTTTAGAATTGATGAACTTTAAAGAAGCATACCTCCAGAGAAGGAAATGGCACCCCACTCCAGTACTCTTGCCTGGAGAATCCCATGGACGGAGGAGCCTGGTAGACTACAGTCCATGGGGTCTCGAAGAGTTGGACACGATTGAGTGACTTCACTTTCACTTTTCACTTGCATGCATTGGAGAAGGAATTGGCAACCCACTCCAGTGTTCTTGCCTGGAGAATCCCAGGGACGGGGGAGCCTGGTGGGCTTCTGTCTATGGGGTCGCACAGAGTCAGACACGACTAAAGCGACTTAGCAGCAGCAGTAGCAGCAGCAGCAAAGATGCATACCTCAGTCTTGCATTTATCGTTTCAACTTTCTCTAATTTTATATAGAAAATCTGTATTGATTGTAAGTGAAATTTTAGGCAACACCAAGTTGGTGTACTAATAATTAAGGACCCAGAGGAACATCTTGAAATCAAACAAGGTCTTTTTTCAAGTCTAGCTTTCAGAGTAACCCTGATCATGTCTTTGAGGTTAAGAGTAGGGAAGCGTGTGAGGTGAGAGTCTAGGTAGTTTTCTCCTCTAGAGATAGACCTGTGATCTCTAGAAGCTGACTGAGACAGGGGAGGGTTGACCTATATGCAAATAAGAAAGACCTATTTCTAGGAGCTATTTAGTTTCCCCAGCTTCTTCAAGGAGATAAAACCCGCTTTCATCTAGTCTCCTGGCAGGTCCTTCTCCTAGAAAGGCTTTCTATCCGAAACTCTCCTCTCCTTTTTTGAGCATAGATGAGTTTCTTTAATCTAAAGATCTCCTTATACATTTTGTATTTTCTCACACACCTAAGGGGGAAAAAAAAACCACCCTGTGGTATTTTAGTACCCTTTTATGATATTCTGGGGCGTGTCCCTAGGCATCCTATATTCTTCCTGCCTTTGATAATATTTCTTCTGACAAAGTATATCTTCAGAATGAAACTGTTAGTTGCAATAGAATAAAAACATTAAAAGATCTATCCACATTTTTACATTTTTGATAGCAGTATGTTTGGTCCTGCAATACACAGTCCCATCTGTCATAATGCTCCTCCATCCCTCCAGTTCCTAGGCTGTAGACACACCTTAGTACCAGCCAACAGTTCTCAATGTAAGTTGAAACATGGAGGGAGGCAGAAAGGTATGGTTTTAATATCTTACCTAAACTCCTTTGCTGAAGTCTTATAGCATTATTTTGCTTGATAGTCGAAGGGGATGCATGTAGTTGGTCACTATCCTCTCTACAAACATTGTTGATCTTTCATGTATATAAATAATAGTTACATCTCTCCATTTTCATTTTTACTATAAAATAAATTGAGAATATTTAGCCATAACCTTGATTTTTTCCTTCATGATTCTTATGTTCCAGTCCTACAGTTATTTTCTTTATCCATGTTTTCTCCTGCTCATCTATATTTTGAAGATAGAATAGCCCAAAAACGAATTCTGAGCTTATATAAAAACACATATTAGACAGAGTGAAAATGTGCCTTAAGGTCTTTGTGTTTTGTACTCTGTTATTACATCTCAAAATGACAGTATAATTGTAGAGATGTTATTATTTCTTTTGTAAACTATCTGAACCCCCGGATATTCTCTGCTTTAATGATGCATAATCAGCCATTATCTATCTTGTATTTATGCTTTTGTTTAAGAAATTAATGACAGACTGGCAATGATAGTTCTAATTTGGCACTTTTCTTGGCACATTCAGTCCTAAATTAGTCAGATTTCATATGTCAAAAAGATATTTTTTCCCCTTAAGAAATAAAATATGAATCTGAACATTCAATATAAAAATATTCAAAATTGAAATGTATAGCTTTAATAAACAACAATGTAACATAATAATTTAAGATGGCTGAAGAAGGTTAGGATTATATATAAATACCCATGACTATTACTGATTATGTTTGTTTTCCAAAAGAGTAAAACCTAAGTCATCCCAAACATATTTGTGCCCATCTTACACTGAAAGTCTTGCAGAGAAAGATTCCATACATTCTCTTAGTAACCAGATTTCTTATTTAGAATTATTTTTATAGAATAAGTTATTTTTCCAACCAAGGGCTCCCTGGTTCTGCATTTATTCAGATGCAATGTTATGTCAGGAAAAACAGTGTTTCTCAAATGAGTAACTGTTTTATTGTGGGCATTAGTGGCATACACAGATGGCACTAGATAGAGTCACCCTTCCATTGGAAACTTTTTTAAAAATAGCAAATTTTAATGCTATTAGTTCAGTCAATAGTGAGTGAAAAATCTCAATCCTAAAATCAGAGAAAAAGAATTTTATATTGTTCATGATCTGAGGCAGGAGTTTATTCATCTAAACTAATGTGTTAGAAAATCATCAGTATATCCACTGAGTGCTAAATATCTTATACATTTAATAGCATTAAATTATAATATCTTCTATTGTAATAAAACATAGTAATATGTAGTAGCATGTAATGGCTTCCCTGGTGGCTCAGTGGTAAAGAATCCACCTGGCAATGGCGGGAGACATGGGTTCAGCCTGTGAGTCGGAAAGATCCCCTGGAGAAGGGAATGGTAACCCACTCCAGTATTCTTTCTGGACAATCCCATGAACAGAGAAGCCTGGCAGGCTACAATCCATAGGATTGCAAAGAATCGGACATGACAGAGCATGCAGCAGTAGCATGTAATATGTAAATATGTGATAAGAGCTAATCTTTACATACTGTATAAGGTTTGAGCATGTGCCTTGCACTCTTTCCGGTGTGTATAATCACTTACTCCTTACAATAACCTCATTAAGTAGATACTGTTATTAACCTTCTCATACAAATGAGGAAACTAAGGTGAAGGAGATGTTAAGTACTTTGTCCAGAATCATACAGGTAGTTAGTAGTAAGGTGAAAATTTTATTCCATAATCCTAACAACGGGAATCAGCTTTCTTCTCTAAAATCAAATCATATTTGTTCTCTTTCTTGTGAGGTGATTTCAGATGTCCATTTGCTTGAAATATTTGAATTAGGTTACTTAGTAATATTTTTTCCATTTATTAAATTATTCTACAATTATGTCTGGTATCTAGTCCTTATCATCTATCACATTTTAAAGGTATGTTAAAATATAATGGATTAGCAAGTTATCTTATCTTTGGAACTGCTCAGCTCTGTTTGTAGTTATGTGAATGCAGGTCTGTATTCACGATAGCCAAAGCAAAGTGCAGATTTTGTTTACTCTTGTTCCATATTTACCATTTCTTGTAATGATCCTCAAATGGTTGAAATATAGATGCATCTTTAGGAAGATTTTCTGACTTCTGTAATATGTAAAGCATTAATAAAAATTGCTGCTTCAGATTTCTTTTTAATATATTTACAGCTGAATGACCCTGTCATTTAAATATTTTAAAGAAAAGTTGCAGTAATGTTTAGAAAATCAACTTAGAAATCCTAGGCTTGGGGAATGGTCATGATGATTCATGGAGAATAACTGGATTCTCATTCTTAGCTGTTAATCATTCACCTAGCTCTGAACTTGACTGACATCATCCTTGTGAGTACTACCACGCTTCTGCTGCTGCTGCTACTGTTGTTAGCCCTACAGCTACTAGCGCTACTACAGCATTGTTGTACAGTTGCTTAGGTGTCCTAAGTAGCAGGCATATTACTAAGCACTGTATCCACATTTCACTTCATTCTCACAGTGATTTTGTTAGGTTAGTTTACCCCAGTTTTATTGTCAAACTGGAGCATCTTTAATCTAAAGCAGCAATAAAATGAAGTGGCTGTCACCTAATCTCCTGAGTGTTTTGTCCCTCTCCTGCCACCGAGTCATCCTTACATGGAGTACTTACATGGCCTCTTTCATGTTGTGAGGCGCATTTGAGGGGCTAAATGGAGAATCTTCCCACTTTGACAGAGGGAGTTGAAATGGTTTATAACATCTTCCAGTGTAGTTTAGGAATTATATCCTCAGGCTGGGGGAATTGGTTCCCTGGCTCACTGAATTAAAGAATGGCATGCCTGAGAAGGACTTTATTTTACTAAAGGAAGTTAATCTTTGGAATAGAAAAATGGTCTCATTGCAGAACTTTTAGGAGAATAAAATTATTGTTCGTTTTCCCATTCCAGCACATGCACACATGCATATACATCCACACGTGGATCAGAGAAAACAGATGGGTCATTTTAATAAGAACCCTACCCACCAATAGGTGACCATCTTAATCAGAGTGCTTATTTAGCGCTCTGTTGTATAGAAGTGTACTCTACAATGCATTATTTCATTTAATCATTCAGTCTCTTTTAAAGTGGTAGTTATTATTTTCTTGATTTCACAGATGAGGACACTGAGTCTTAAAGAGAATGAATCTTGAAGACCATGAATGATTTGTTTATGACAGCTGCCCAGAACAGCATTTCCTTCGGTATTGCCGTATCTGTTCTATATTCACTGAGTCTTGTAAAATCTTAAATTACCCATTTTGGAAAGATACCTGGTAGCCAAATTATCTCCACTAGAGAGCAGTGAGCCAGTTAGCCGGAAATTACTGCACGTGTGCACAAGAGAATCCTGTGTCATCACCCAGTTTTGGAAGCAATAATGTCATAATGTAACAAGCTATTGTGGCCTCCAGTAATTCTTTCAGTTTATATTTTTTCTGAATGTGTGGGCTGCTGCTGCTGCTGCTGGTGGTAAGTCACTTCAGTTGTGTCTGACTCTGTGCGATGCCATGGACGGCAGCCCAGCAGGCTCCTCGGTCCCTGGGATTCTCCAGACAAGACTACTGGAGTGGGTTGCCATATCCTTCTCCAGTGCATGCATGCATGCAAAGTCGCTTCAGTCATGTCCAACTCTGTGCGACCCCTATGGACAGCAGCCCACCAGGCTCCTCCATCCACAGGATTCTCTAGGCAAGAATCCATTTCCTTCTCCAATGTGTGGGCTATTTAGTGTGTAATGGAAATAGTGCTGAATTCATGGCCAAAATAGGAAGGGTTCAGCTCCAGTTTTCCTACTTATGAGTTCTGTGACCTAAACATTTAACTTCTCTACAAGCATCAATTTCTTATCCATTAAAAAGAATGAGACTGTCTACTTTGTAAACTTCATAGGATCATTGAGAAGACCAAAGTCAGTACAGCACATGAAGGTTCTTTGAAAACCGCAGGATACCTGAGAAGTGTTCTGGGCATGAGGGATGGGGACAGGGGGAGGGTTAGGCCAGGATATGTCCTAAACATATAGAGACCTGAGTTTCCTTGCCATCTTTACCTTTCCTTCTTGAGTTAGGATGGTCCAAAGTGAGTTCAGAACCACATGCCACAATATTGCCACTATCCATTGCAATCATTTAAATGAGTTGCACCTGCAAAAGTCATCTTCATGGCATGTTTGTCTTTGATTTTGCTGTAACTGGCAAATCTGCCTTTTTGTTAAGTTAATAAAGGTCACACTGTGTAACCACTGTTGGTTATTAATGTGTCCTAAGCATCAGGATAATAATGCAAGCAAACAGGTAAAATTTTTCCCTCTGACAGAAGTCCTTGTTGTTAAGATGCCAAGAATCCCATTTAATAAAGTAGAATAATTATAAAGGGCTTGGCTTGACTCCCAGAACAGGAGGTTCCCCAGTGAGAATCCAGTTGTTAGCACTCTTCATCTCACTGTTTGGAGTCACGGAAGAATATACATTATCCAGAGAAAGCAACACAGAGGATCTGGAGGGAAATTATTTCCCCCACACAATTCAAAGACTGTAGAGTTATACCTCTATTAGATGATAGGATGTATTCAAACTATACCCTTTGTTGATTCAAACTTAAAAAAAAAAAAAGGTAGAAGTAAGAAGCAAAGGAAGCAGGGAGACAGAGATTAATACCAACCAAAATGGGCTTCCCCATTTGTGACTCAGTGGTCAAGAATCCATGTCAATGCAGGAGACCAGGGTTCAATCCCTGGGTCAGGAAGATCCCCTGGAGAGGGTCATGGCAACCACTCCAGTAATCTTGCCTGGGAAATCCCATGGACAGAGGAATCTGGTGGGCTGTAGTTTCTAGGGTCACAAAGGATCGAACACAACTTAGCAACTGAACAAGTGTGGTATTTCTTTGTTGTGTGTGCATGTGTGTGTGTACGTGTGCTTGTGCACATCTGCACATGGATGTGCATATTTTCCCCAGTAAGTTCTGAAACTATTTCTTTCTACATGGAATAGATGAGAGAAATCAGCCACCATAGTGTATGAATATTACTAATATATGACTAATTTTTTCCTCAGTGACAATTAGTAAGTATCAGGTTATACCTACTGATGTTTGAAAAGCAACATGGGTAATTTGACAAATTAAAAGCTTTGGGGTGTGATGCTGTTTCATAATAGAGATGTTGGTTTGCTCCAGAAAATCATTGCAGTGCCATAAATTGAGTGACTCAGGTGCATGTGATTTCAAGAAGAAAAAAATTTGTTAGAAACTGTGATCTGGGTAAACTGGGAAGGAATGATTTTCTTTTCTCTGTTTACTCTCTTTTTTCACCTTCTAAATAATTGAAAAGAGATTTCTTTGGTTGTGGGAAGTAGAATCATTTAAGTGGGCCATTATAAAGTAAAAAATTTAAAGATATAAACTAGTTTTACTAGAAAGTAAAAAGCAAAAAACTTATTATAATATTCCAGAAAACCTAATAATTAAAGAGGTGTTTTACTATTATAAGAAAATCATTAATAATAATTCAAAGTAAAAGTAAAGCTGTTGTTCAGAAGTCTGCTTCCAAAATTAACCTCAAGTGCCTACTTAAACTCAGTGAATTAAATTTAAAGGAAATTTACAATTTAGTTCCTCAGTTGCATTTTTTCAGGACTCCATATGGCTAGTGGCTACTGTATTAGTTCAGAAAGTTCCTCATTTTAGTAAACGTAAATATGTTTTTAAGATAATACTTAAATTTTCTATAGCACTTTTTCTCTCAGCTTCATTTTAAATTCTTCAGTTGAAGATCATCTTATCATGGTGATTTTCAGGAGTCCAGCCCCTTTAAATGAGGAGGAATGTGTATGTAATTATCTCTTTACTTGCCTGCTCATCTGTCAGCCCCAGGACAATGACACATGTGTGTGTGTGGGTGTGTCTGTACTGTGTTTTTTATCTTGCCTTCTCAGTATCTATCTCATACTGATTATCTGGTAAATGATGGAAAAAAAGGGAGATGGAAGAGATGGAAGAAAGGATGAAGAAAACTTTTTATACTGAGTCATTATACAGTCTTTCTATAAGTTGATTCTCATCAACTCAAACTTATTCTTCACTTAGTAATATGGCCCTTTAAAATTTGTTCTGATAAGTCATGGTATGTCTAATTTGTTTTATTTTATAGAAACTAATAAAACCCAACCTCCTACTATTTCTTAACTTTTATTGTCTCACAAAAAGTGTATATTTAGCAATGCATCCTCTTAGTGTTTATGATCCACTTCCAAGTAAGGTCTGACTTCCCTAGCTAGTAGATACTGGAAAACATTTTTCTTTTTCTGATTTCTCTCTGAGGAGAAAATAACTATTAATTTACTCTTTCCTTTTGGATTTTTAAAAGTTAAAAGCAAGACATGGTAGTTAATTAGTAAACATCATTATAACATACATAATATAGATCAATGAGGTATAATAATGACACATTTAAAGTAAAACAATCATGAAAATATATACACCAAAAGACCAATGCTCATATTTCAGATATCAGGAAACTGGAATCCAGAAAGACAAACTCAGTTGCACAGGATCAGAGAGAAAACAGGTTATATCAAACTTTGTTTAGTCGCTAAGTTGTGTCCAACTCTTTTGCGACCCCATGGACTATAGCTCGCCAGGCTTCTCTGTCCTTGGGATTTCCCAGGCAAGAATACTGGAGTGGGTTGCCATTTCTTTTTCCAAGGGATCTTCCTGTTTCCAGGGGATCTTCCTGACTCAGAGGTCAAACCTGTGTCTCCTGTGTGCGAGGCAGACTCTTTACTACTGAGCCACCTGGGAAGCCCATAAATCAAAGACTATAGGGAAAACCAGATGTAGATTTAGTCTCCAGTTATCCCATGGGTCACCTACTGCAACACCCATTTTTTAAACTGTTACTGAAAAATATAATTGAAATAATCCATGATAGTTTTGTAGTTCCTTTTCTTTCCTTATCTCTGTAGATTCCTCTTTATTGAAGCTTTGAAAAATTGTAAAATACTATTTGCCTAAGTCAAATAAGAAAATGCAGATTTAGTGAAATAAATAAAATTGTTAATGTAGGGATCACTTATTTCTGAACTATCTCCTGGTCCCCATATTTAGGGTTCTTTAAAAGGTTTCAGGCAGAAAAACATCTCCCTCATTCTGGAACACCCAATTCTCAGCATGATGAATGTTCCAGGTGCTCAAATCACAGTGTTGGGGAATGTTTAATGAGTGACTAGGGCAGATGGACTATACTCTTTTTTTATTGTGAACAGATCTGTTTACAATAGCAAGTCTGGAATTTTAGAGTATACTCCTTGCCATTTTAAATTTCATGAATGAATGAAGTGGCCTACTAAGATTAATCATTGCATTTCAGTACCAATATAGGACTAGCGTTTTTCTTGTTAATGTGCCTTTAATTTCTGATTTCTGAGGATTAAATGACATAGGTACTTCAAATGAAAATAATATAAATTTCATTAAATATTCATAACCATTTATTCCCCACCCTTGAATTAATGTGGTTAAAGTCCCTCCGTGTGTTACTTACAGTTATTTCCATGAAATAACTTAGGTTTATTTAAATTATGCTGTTTAAGGAAGAAAAATGATTGTGGACAGACTCTTTTTTGTAGTATTATCAGGCAATGCTTGTTGTTTGGGGGAGAGTTTGAGAAAGCTTGAAGGAAACTATTTCTGTTTTCCTAAAAGAATGAACTCGTAAAGAGAGGTATAACTCTGCAGACATTAAATTTTATACTGTTGGTTAATTTCAGTAGTGATTGATTTATTCTAATTCAGCATTCAATTGACTAGCCTACATTCAGTTACGTATCCTGTGTTTATCACTCATATTTTAATGATAAAAATGCCCAGATTAAAAAAAAACAGTTTATAGTAAAGATTAAAAAAACGTGGATTTTTTAAAACAGACTTGCTAATTACATAAAGTTGTTATGTACAACTAATAAAATTTTAAAAATACAAAGATATAAAATAAAATTGCCTGTATTATTCCCCTAACAACTGAAATAATTTTGTAATGTTCTTTTTAAAAAGTATTCTATTTTAAATTAATGTGTATGGCTGTGCCTATGTGTGTGTGTTTGTATACTAAAATACACAGATCATTATAATTGCGTGTATGAATAATTGTACACTATTCTATATGCCACCCCGTTTATCTCATGTCATAAATTGCTACATGAGTTTTATCATGAGTGGGCTCTAACCATTTTTTTGCCATTGGGCACTTTAGTTGTTTCCAAAGGTCATGGTTTAATATAATCATAGAGCTGGAAAGGGGGTTTAGAGAAGATTTATTTCAGTCCCTTTCCTTGTATGTTCTTTCCTGGTAGCTCAGATGGTATAGAATCTGCCTGTAATGCAGGAAGACCTGGGTTTGATCCCTGGGTTGGGAAGGTTCCCTGGAGAAGGGAATGGCTACTCCAGTATTCTTGCCTGGAAAATCCCGTGGACAGAGCCGCCTGGTGGGTTACAGTTCATGGGGTCCCAGAGTCGAGACAACTGAGCAGCTAACACTTTCTTGTATAATATGATTTTATAGTTAGGACTAGGGTCTAGAAAGGTTGACTTAGACATTTATTTCTTTAGAAAATAAATATGAGTTATGTAATTCCAGAAATACTTTTTTCTTTTAAAAAAAAATAGAAGTGAAAGAAAAATAAACTTAATCTTCAAGCCACATTCAAAATAGAATAAAAAATGTGGATGAGTAATCTATCATTGGGGTGACTAATATATCATTCGCTATAAATATTTTCTTCCCATTTTAAAGGCAAAATGCATCCATATAACAATTGTTATAGTCTCTATCACAGTAAGAGAGGGGCACACAAAATACGGCATTAATGAATTTCCAGTCTCTTTTCTTGAAGATATGTTAATTGCATGGCTATAAAGTGAGCACATGTTGAAAAGTAAACTTGGATTTTAAAATTCTTTCCATTCTAATACATTATTGCAAAGAACAATAATACTTTCCCCACTCTAGGATGTATACTTGGCCTTTAAGTTATATTTCATTTCCTTATATAGTATTGCCAGCACTATAATTTATGGCTGCCGCATCAGTCTAAATGATAGTTTTGTTGGTAAATGCCCTTAGGTTTAAGACACATGTCAGTTCTTGAGAGTTTTACTTTTTCTGTTCTAATGGTGTCCAGAGGTGGAATTTAGGGGGAAAAAAGTATATTAATAGGCTATGATTTATTTTCCAAGAGTAGTGTGATGGTGACACCAAGTCTGTTCAGTGATAAAGTCCTATGTTTTCTCATGTCTGTCCCAGTTGAGACAACTGGACAAGGAGTCTAAAGAATCAGAAACTTTGAACAAGCCGACTTATATAGAAGTCCCATAACACTTCTGAAGAAATAGTTTTTAGTCCAGAGAATACTATTAAAGCTTTGTGTTAAGTGTTCATCGAGTAAAATTTGAGAATAAAATCAGATTCTATCAGCTATTGGTGCCTGCCTTTGTGAACAATGAAATGGAATCTCTACCGTGCTTTCTCTCATCTGTCTCTATCTTTATCTCATCTCTCTCCTGGGTTCTTTACTAACATTTCTGGCCTCCAGTTTATGTTTCCCTTGAATGTTCCACTGGTACTTCAAACTCAGAACTTATCACTTCCTCCCAACCCTCTCTGTTTTGTCATGTTTGTTTTTGCACATAATGAGGTTGGTTCAGTACTTGATCCTTGGTGCTGAATAATCCATGCAATAGAATTGCTCATAGATTTGTGTCTTGTATCTCCAAGCAAGGTCATTGAGTGTTTAAGAAAACCAAAAAAGGGTTTTGTTTGTAGTACAGTGTTTTTTAAGCACACAAAGCCTTAGTTTCAATTGATTGGGAGTTTATCCCTTCAGCTCTCAACCTCACAGGTTTTATGGTTCTTGTGCCTTTGCGCAAACTATTCCGACAGATAATGACATGGTATTCTTGCCAAAGGGTTTTACGGATTGCATCCAATTATCCCAGGTAGATGTCTTTGATCTGAGTACATATTACCCTTACTTAGTAGGTGAGGAAACAGGAGACAGAGGCACAGGGCAGTCAAGCAATGTGGATGGGACTCGGAGCCAGTCTGACTCCTCTGGTGCCCGGGGCTGCCATGTGGGAACATTTCTCTGTTGCCCTGAACTTCCAGGATATGTTGCTTCTGAAGATTCTGGGATAATATCCAAGATGATATTATCAGGACCATGCTGTGAGCCCCAGACTGAACCAGATCGTGGAATTTGATTAATAAGAATCAGAGTTTTAGCGGCGATGTTGCATATCATCTTGTTCAATTACTTATGCATGAATTTTTCTATGATCTGAGCTCATTCAGTCTTTACTTGAATTCCTCCAGTGTTAGGGAACTTTCTAGCTCTTAAGTCAGCTCTCCACATTTTCCTCGTTGCTACAAAGAGCTTGTGAGAATCGGGCCCCAGCTCATGTTCTTATAGTTTTCACTCATTTGTGCAAGCTCTTCTCTTAAACTGTCCACAATACGTCTCACAGTCTTCCATAGGATGGTTGTACAAGGATGATCGCACAGACACCATGCCCCTTCTCTGAGTCCTCTTCCTTAGGATACATATCCTTAGTTCTCTCAAATGTTTCTAACATGGCCCAAAATTTTATATTTTATTTTTAAGATTTTATTTTTTGCTGGAATATAGTTGCTTTACAATGCTGTGTTAGTTTCTGCTGTACAATGAAGTGAATCAACTATATGTATACATATAGCCTCTCCCTTGTGGACCTCTCTGCCCGCCCTCCATCCCACCCCTCTAGGTCATCACAGAGCACTGAGCTCAACTCCTTGTGCTTTATAGCAGCTTTGCACTAGCTATTTTACCAGTAAGTGTACGCACAGTATACTTTTTCCAGTGGTGACTAATAGGCCTAGCTTCATTTCTTCTCTTGTCTTCTTAGGAAGAGAAGAAGCAGTGATATGCTACTTCCTCCCTTCACACTCAGTCAGCCAGTTTGTCTGTCCATCTCTTTTCTTTCTCTGTCTCCTCTCCTTCTTTTACACACACACACGCACAAACTTCAGTGCCTTGATTCCTGCTCAGAGAGAACTGCCTAAGCCAGTGTAGCTCACGCTCGCAGTCTAGTATTTTGGAAAGTAATTTGGGTTTCAGCTGCACACAGGAAGATGTGAATTCCAGCTTACTAGCTAACTCAGTGCACTTCTGTTTCTTCACCTGCAAAATGGAAAATTGAATTCTTTTCACAAGTGGTAACTATTAAATGAAATAGTGAATGTAAGAGTGCTTGACTCAATAATAAGTGCTCAAAAACTATGAATTTCCCTTCTACTGTGGGTCTGCATTCTCAAGAGCCCACCTACCAGTTTTATGATGGCTTGCTGCATCAAACACATATGTTTGCTTTCAGAACTTAGTCATTCCATATTTTTTTAATATAGCGAATCTTCAGTGTTCAAAATTAGTATAGCATGTTTGAATTTAAACACTTGTAATTGAAAGAAGTGAAATTCCAAACAATGCATTGGGTGAGGCGAATGCTGTGCACGAAGAGATGATCATTGGAAACCACTCGTCATGTAGATGAGCAATGCCCCTTGGCACTGTTTTAAAAGCAAAAGAAATAGATTTTACATATGGCAAAGTGCTTATGTATATTTATCCAGCCGGGCATATTATTAATGTGTCTTTAGCTGTTTGAGCTTGTGCTGTACTGTAATTACACATACTTTTTTTTCTTCACTCAGACTTCTGCCCTATTCACAAAAAGAAAATCATTAAAATTTTTTTCTTCAATAATTCCCTTTCCTCTTCCTGTGTTTTAAAAACAGATGATGCCACTGAACCACAGTGGGCAATATTAAAACCTAATCAGAAAGAGGTCCCAACTTCTTACCAGTACCTTCTCATCCTCACCCCCATCAACACCCTTGACTGTCTGTCTGCATCTTGGTTCCACTCACAATAAGCTTTCAACTTCAAGGTTAACAAGGGGGATCAAATGTGACCACACTACCTCTCTGGTTCATCTTTTCCCTAGACTAAGACACCTGGATTCCAAAAGTGAATACTGAAAGGGAATACCTTTCTGAGTGTCAAAACCACTTGCATGGGATCTTTCTCCTCTTATTCTATCTAATGAACACAAAGCCCTGCTTGAATAACCTTTTACCAGCTGATTTCCCTGCAACTGCTCTACCTGCCTTCCTCCATGTCCGCCATATTGGAGTAGACGTAATTTTGTAAAAACATGAATCTATCAGTTTCCATGTCCTGAATAAATGTCTTTAGTGGCTTCCCGTTTGTCTTCTGGCTTCTCATTTGTCCTGACCTAGGAATCAAGCCCACGTCCCTTGTGTCTCTTTCACTGCAGGTGCATTCTTTACCAGCATGATATCCCCAGTACCTAGCATAGTCTGGCATATGTTAGCATATTCTTATCTTTTATACATATTAATTTGCATAATATTAATTGATAATAGTTGAATAATTAGTAGTTATAGACAACTAATAAATAAAAGTAGAAGCTGCTACAGGAGGGGAGGGCTAGTAATTGCTTGTTGACCAATTGATCTACAATTGTAGGTAAATTTAGTAAAGGAAGTTAGTATCATGCGATTACTTACTAAAAGGTTTTTAAAGCACTGGGAGCATTGTATCCAAATATTTCAATAATTGGTATCATTCCCCTGCCTGCCCCCCACCCCCATCTAATAGCAAAATAAAGAGGGAAAAGAAAGGTCTTCTATAAGGAAGTCCAGTTTCCTCCATTGGATATATGTTATTATTACCTTGAAAATGTTGTCCATTCTTTGAGAATAAGGGTTTTTTACTTTTTAAAAATTCCAAATAAGGAAACATCTTAATGATAACCTTGAGAACATATAAACCTGGTCTCTTGCATTTTCTGATTTTAGAAAGTCCTAACAGAAACTCATACAAATGAACTATTTCATTTTCACAGCTACACTGAAGAGGGATAAGTCGAATTTTACAGTTAAAAGAATTTCAGAGTCAGCTGAGCTGCTGTTTACTCCCTTCCTCTTCTTCATTGTAAAGATTTTTCCATTAGGGTTAATATACTAGGTATGTTATGAAAAGCAGGCAAATGCGTATTATGCAGCTATTGATTTTTAATTTTCATTTGGAGCCCCTCTGGGATGTTACTAGTGATGCCCTCAGAGCAAATGTGTGTCTGGGCAGTCAGCCAGGGATTTACATCGGCAGCCAGGTTTATTAAGGAGAAAATGGGCCCCTTAGAATTATTGCAGGTATATAGCAGCAAGCTGAAAAGTACAGTCAGGCTTTCTGCTTCCTTTTGGCCAGAGTTCTAATAGGCGGAAACAGCCCTGAGTTTTGTTGGACTTGTAAAGTGACCCTCCTAAACCTCAGGGCTAAGTGAGTGTCAGGAAAAGTGAAAAGTTTCAGTCCACAGTTTTCATTTCCAAAAGATTGAAAGCAAAATCCATCAAATTACTGACAGAGGCATCAACCTTGGAGCATCTGTAGTGAAAGAAAAGTTAAACACTAATTACTAATGGCTGATTGCCCCCTGAATCAGGTTTGAGGGAGGATTGATAAAAGCATAGGATTGAATAACAGAAATGAAGGTTCAGACGATTCAGAAGAACGTTATTGCCATCGCTGAAATTGCTTTGTCATTGGTTTGTGTCTAAGAACAGACAACTCTGAATTTGGATAAAATAGTTACTGCACACTATTTGATATGGACTTCTCAAGTGGCTCAGTGGTAAAGAAATCTGCCTGCTAATGCAGGAGACACAGGTTTGATCCCTGGGGCAAGAAGATCCCCTGGAGGAGGAAATGGCAACCCATCCCAGTATTCTTGCCTGGGAAATCCCATGGACAGGGTAGGCTAGAGGCTACAGTCCATGGGATCGCCACGAGTTGGCCACGACTGAATGACTGAGAACGCACACACACAGTATTTGATAGAATTGAAGTATTGAGTTTGTAGGAAGTTTAGAGATCTAGGCTGGTCTTGTTTTATAGAAAAACAACAACAACAACAAAACTTGTGGATTGGTAATTGTCAAGCCAGTATGAGGGATTTCACGTGGTTTGGGTATATATTTGTGGTTTTTCTGCTCTTCTGATTCTCCGTGTATCAGCCTGAGAGCTTTGATGGCTGGGACTGTGATCTGAGTTCCAGGGCCAGGGTACTGCTCTCTGGCCTGCCTTGGGTCAGACCCTTCTCAAAGTCACAGAGCATTGTCCCTACCTCAGCCATTATTGGGCTTTCCACCCAGCATAGTGGTGTGTTTGTTCTGGTCTAACTCTACCACCTAATATCATTGCTGAAATTGAGTTTTGTTCATCTGTGAATTCTACATATTTTACACAGTAGTTGGTAGGCTGTGGTAGGACACAATAATTATTCTTTGCTGAGAAAATAAATGATAAAAAACTGATCTGTAGCTTTCTACTCAGTGACATTTAGATTTATCAACAAGTAAAAATGATTTTCCCCCTCATTTTTCTGAGTATTTTTATGGAGACTATTTAGTTGATGAAAATCAATTTGTTACAGAGCTAGGGACTTTAGGGTGAGGAGGCTAGATCAGGGCCTAGGACTAGAAGGCGCTCTAGTAATATATATATTTGAGGGTTTGGCATCAATTAAAAATGTTTTTATCAGGCGATCTATATAACTTTGTGAGTTATCATTCTGAAATGTTGAATTTTAATTTAAAAATTCATGCTTGGCAATAGTGACAGATATGAGATACAATTGTTATTGTCATTGTTTAGAAGTCGTGTCTGACTTTTATGACCCCATGAGCTGTAACCCACCAAGCTCCTCTGTCCATAAGGCAAGAATACTGGAGTATGCCATTTTCTTCATCCAAGGAATCTTCCCAACCTAAGGATTGAACCTGCATCTCCTGAGATACAATAGAACCTGCATCTCCATAAGATACAATAGAGATATATACATATAGTTTTCTACTTATTACATAGTTTTGGCCTATTAAATAAAAGGTTACAAAAATTCTTAATAGAGCCCTCTAAAGTGTGTCTGAGACTAGTTACTACAGAACTTAGATATGAAACAACTAGTAATAAATTAGAACCTATTGGAAAATAAAATTAAAATTTATAAATCATTAAATTATAAAGTACTCTTAAAATACCTTGGCAAACAATGACTGAACACATCTTTATGCCCTAGAATTTCATAGAATATATTGTTAAAAATAGTATTGCATATTTCCTCTTAAGATTTATAAATCCTAAGGGGAAAATACTAATATTTCCAGCTTACTGTATTTATTTACCCTAGGCAATCCTTGCATTACTGTTTTCTTTGGTTTCACCAGTTGATGGTCTACCCCTCCTTGCTTTATGCGCATTTTGCCATCCTGATTTGTGGTGATTTCTGACATTGAACCAATCCCGGGTCAAATTTAGAAATGAGTATTCATTACCTTAAATGCTCCCTACAGTGGTTAACCCAAGAAGAGCTTGAGATGTGGGCATTCCGCCAGGAGGTGAACCAAAGCAATTTTGGTTACAGCTGATTTGTGGTTTGTTCTTTGCAGATGTACTTCACTTTGATCTCAGTTTTAGGAAGTCATTGCAATTCAGTGGAGCCAAATGTGGTAAGTGCCTGAAGATAGTGACTTCAGTGCATATGTTTTATCAGCTGGATATCTTTTCTTAGCCAGAATGAAAATTATGAGTTCTTCACATAATTTATATGATAATAGAAAGGCAATTATATAGCTTTTAAAATGATTAATGATTGGCTCTTCCATTGGCCCGCAGACAATACATAATCTATAGGAAAAGGATTCTCAGTATTGGTATCTGACAGATGGTTTCCCAGTATATTCAGTATTCCTGCAATTGGAGATCAGTATTGTTATGAGGAAGGGTGAGGGAACTGTTTTTTGTATATATTGTTTCAAAGATATTCCAGATTGTATATGTTATTTATATATGTATTACAAATTATATTTGTTCTTACACAAATGTATAGTACTACAAAAAATTAAATTTGCATATGAATAACAAATAACAAGTTAACTAAGTCACAATAGGACAAAGGGGTGCTGCTTGCAGTTTGAAATAGGTGATTTTTCTGCTAAATAGAATTAAGTAATATTTTACTGCACAGTGAGTAAAATGCATGGATATTGTTACTTCAGGCTTACACATATTAATATGTGTAACTTTAACTCTAAAAATGAGTATAGAGAAACCACGTATCACTTTCTTAATTCAGACAACAGCACTTCTGAGTATAATTTAGCCATGTTTTATCCTTTCCCTCCCAACCAGGATGATCTCAAATATAATTTAAAAGAGAGACTTTTGCAAGTGATGACTTTTCACTTTGTTAGGCTTCTTTGAGTTTAAAGTGTTTTCTCTAGTAATTCTCTATGTGTATGGAGAGGAGTGAATTTTAGCTCTATTCCTTATCTTGATACAACAGGCTGGAAAATTGATTTATGGTTGTATATCCTTAAATGCAATCTATTATACTGAAGCAATTTGCTTATGTCATGAAGTTTTTATAAAGGAGATAACATCCTTTTATGCATTTATACACAAACACATATCATAGATAAATCACACAGTGAACATAAAACCATCTTCTAATCAGTTCTTGAAAATTCCTATTTGTAAGATTTTGTCTTTTATTTACTATAAAAAACATAAATTATGGGTGGAATTTTATTCTTATTCTTTTTGTTTAAACCACTGTATTCAACT
The DNA here is from genome assembly GCF_032405125.1 of Capricornis sumatraensis. NCBI lineage: Eukaryota > Metazoa > Chordata > Mammalia > Artiodactyla > Bovidae > Capricornis > Capricornis sumatraensis. Next base: position 141,828,043 of record NC_091071.1, read on the forward strand.
CACCTGAAAAGCCAAGTGTGCCCTTTCATTCCCATCCCTATGCAATTGTCCTGAGTGCACAATCCTTTATGAACATTAAGGAAAAAAAATTTGGTGGTAAATACTTAATAGATATATTTTTAACTAAGAATATATATATTAGGGAGAGCCTTACAAAACTTATAACCAGAAATTATGTCAATAGTGAAATTCAACTTAGAGGTCAAATCAATATTGCTATGTTCAAATGCGAGAAGGAAATGGCAACTCACTCTAGTATTCTTGCCTGGAGAATTCCTGTGGACAGAGGAACCTGGCAGGCTGCAGTCCATGGGTTCGCAAGAGTCAGACACAACTTGGTGACTGAACCACCACCACCACTGTGTTCAAATGGGAATAGCCACCTTTCTGGTTTTATGCATATTCATAAAAAGTTTTTGTGAACTATAGTTGTTAGCTTCTATCAGTTCTAAAATGAGAATCAATCTTTGTGTCTCTGCATTTTTCTGTTTTTTTTTTAACAAATTTTTACCTTAATGCTATACAGTCATCTCAACTGTGTTGAAAGATATATGTGTGTGTGTGTGTGTGTGTGTGTCCATACACATTAATTACAAGAGATATGAATAAGGTGAGTCTTGTATTCTAGAGCCTTCTATGAAGAGTCTCTAGCAACACTGTAAGAGAGAACTAATATGAAGTCAGGTAGTACATGTTGCGTATTTAGTAAACAAAGCTTTCTCTTTCTCTCAGACTAAAAGACACTTTCCATAGTAAAATAATTTTATACTTTAAGATGGAACTATATTTTCTTATAGTGAGAACTTCTTGTCTTAAGAAACACATTCTTTATCTTTCAAGATAGAGGAAAGAAGCAAACATTTAAAAACATCTTTTAAAAATTGTTGTGAATTTTAAGCTGAGACCTCCTTTAATGATATGATTGTGGATACTAATTTTGGAAATAAGAGGTATATCTATCTAAAAGAGTAGTGGTTAGTTAGAAACAAGATCCATTGACCTCAACATGAGATTGTCTCCCTTACTTTGGAATGAAGCATCTTAGTAAACAGATGCTAACCAAGAGCTTCATCCACAGAAGGAGGTAAAATAGCCAAACCTGCAGCGGTCTTCCCCACAATTGTTTTTTTTTTTTTTTCCTTCATTTTGCTATACTTATAATTCAGGCCATCATTTAGGAAATACATTACTGCTTACCACTAGCTATCTTGAAAGTGAAACGTACTATTCTGGTCAAAGCCCCATTTCCCTAATGGTGATTAAAACTGGGCAGAGAGCCCGATGTAATAAAAACAGTCTCAGAGCTTTTTCACTAACCTTCGTCTGGGAAAAGCAACATTGGAGGTTTTATTTCTTGAAAAATGCACAACATCCATATGATTAAATGCTCCTCAGTCTCTTTTCAGCCACAGGCTGCACATCCAGGCCTTAATTGTGCCAGCTGTTCTCTTAACCCATCACCTAAATATTGCTCTCGAATGTAATCTGTCTTGATAGAAAGCCTTTTAACTTTTCTGTTTTACAATTCATCTTTCTTATATGCCAAATGAAACATCTTCTTTCATTCGAGAAAAGTGAGCTCTTGGGAGGAAAAAAATAAAAACGAAGATTTTTTTTTTATTCTGTGTGTATTAAGGCAAATCCCTTTTCCTGTCTTAATTGAAATCAGTTAAGCGTTCACGAACTTCACCACAAAGACTGAATAAGCTATTTTTCTTTTTAAATGAGGCCAAGTCTTGTTGGCACCCGTGACGAAGACCATCCTGTGCAAGGGCAGGTTGCCAGCAGGTTTCACATTCAAGGCCAAAGTTTCACTGCGTTTGCTCAGCTTCTTCCATAGTCTGCAGTGAAGCCACGGTGAAGGCCAGGGGCGTGCCTCCTGCACTTATATTATTGTCTCTGCTTTTCAGTTGGTGGATTTGGAAACAAAGAAAGAGATCCATTCACTTTCTCTCTTGCAAAAAAAAAAAAAAAAGGAAGGGACTGGGAGATGCTGGGTGATACATAATAACCCAGGGCCAATTTTGCAACCACTTGTGAGGCTTAAACCATTTCAAAATTAAGAGTCATGTTAAAAAAACAAAAAAAGGATAACCTTAACTGCTAAATGTGAAGAAACCAAACTGTAATATCTAAATATGGCTCTATCTTTAAAAAACAATCAATTAAAATAAGAACAGAATAAAAATAAAACAAGGGTTTTTTTTCTTTTTGTTGGCTTAGCTACATACATGTGAGACTTACTATGCTTTAAACACTTTATAATTACACTTATTGGGGGAGAAAAGGGGATTAGGTGATTCTTTAAAATCCACAAAGCAAAGTGGATTTTAAACGGCTGTTTAAATTTGTTTCTGTCTCTGTATCTCCGTCTCTTCCCCTGCCTCTCATTTTTCCTTCTTTCCCTTCACTCTGACAGTTCTGACATTAAAAATATTTCTAGGTTAATTCTGTTGCATTAAGAAAGTACCTCTCAGGCCAAAGTTTTGTAAAGCCTGGTTTAGATAAGTGGGGAGAAAAAAAGGGAAAACAAACAAGAGATCATAATAAATATGTCATTATTGCTATAATTAGCTATAAGGGAAGGACACCAGTTATAGTAGTTAGGAACCCAGCTTCTGAAATCAAGCAGCTCATATTCAAATCCTGATCATGGCTCTTATATGTGACTTTTAATGCCTAATACCATCATTTTTAAAACATGGGTTAACACAATATTATCTACCTCTGAAGTTTATTAAAAGGCCCATGTGAATTAGTATATTTAAAATACTTAGAAGAGTGCCCAGCATAGAATACTCAGTAAGTATTAATGTATTTAGGTAACTAAAGGCAAATATTTAGTACTGCTAAGTCTTCAAAATGTTTCTGTATATTTGAAATACAGCTTATAAAACTTCTTTTGAGGAGATCCTGAAATATGAGCAGGATTTCGTACTTTCATACGGCTTTGTGGACACCCAGTACATCACAGCTACTTCGACTCTCCTGTTGCATAGCCCACTTTTCAAATGTATGTCAGTCAGGTACATGTAAATAATTTAGTTTCTGCTAGTGTTTGTCATACATTATTAAAATACCAACTTTCTGTTGGTGTCTTCAAATTGGTAACTTACAACGGCTGTCTTCAAATGATTATCAGGTCCTACATTTTTACTTTGCTGGTGTGTTTCCCATTTCTTCTCCAAATTTAATCTTCCAAGTATACATTTTTAAATTAGTGTCTTGGATATTTGTCTTAAATTTGAAGGAGTTGCCTATATTTTACTGGATATCTTCACTGTAACTGGATATGAAATTCAGTAAATTGAAAAGTCATTTCTCAGGTTTGAGAAAACTTTATAAAGAAGCATCTAGTATTTATCCAGTCACACAGTTTTTATCCCGTCACACAGTTTTATTGACTTGTCTTTACTTAAACAGTGTTCTTTACTGAGAAGTAATTAATAGAGTATTCTGGATAATGAATAAGATGAATATTAATCTCTGATGTTCTAGCACATACTGATTTATTTTCAAGTTACTAAAGTAATTATTTTCCTTGAAGTAGTTTGCAAAGGATACACATTTCTCATTTTTATAAGGCTCTATATTTAGTTAGAAATTAACAAAAGAAGGAATTCTGTGGGTTTTCATTGAAATTCTCATAAGAATCTGCTGAAATAATATTAATGCTATAGATAATTTATATAAAAGTTCATTACAGCAACTGTATTGACATTTACAGTACTCCATCAATGGTCAGTATACTTATAAGTCATGTTATGATTTGATTAATGTATAGGAACTGTGTCAATAAAGATATTATTTGGTCAGTTGTCTAGGACTAGACACTTAAGAGCTTAAAAAGCTCATGCTCAGGTGATATGGTAGTTAGATTTACTGTGCTATTTCCTACCTCAGACAATGCTGATTTCAGAGAGTTCTCTGAGCCAATGAATGATAGATATATGAATGAGTAATATGATCTTAGAGACAACAAATTATAGAAAAATACAGAGAGTTCTGGTATTTTAAATGCAGTATATCTGATTTCCAGCTTGAGATGGATGGAAAACAGCATAGCTTTTGCACTGTATAAAACACTATGTTGGTGCTCAATGTTGCATCACCAAAAAAAGGAAAAAAGAAAAGATGCGGCCAAATAAAGTTTTAGTTAATTAAATCTTTAAAGAAGACTGTCTAATTATAACCTCTCAGCCTCAGCAGGTATAATTGTTGAACATTACGACCTGTTCCAAATTATACATCAAAATACAATTGAGTTACTAGTAGGAAGCCCAAGTGATTTTTGTATGATTGAACTGATGAACTTTTATTACTGCTACTGTTTCCTCTGTTTTACTTCTATAAATCACATAAATTTAATTATGGTGTGACAGTTGAAGCTGCCTTTGACATTTTTCACAGTTTTTCTCACCATTCCCTAGTTAGTAATGTACATAACTGAAATAGCTGATAGACCTTTAGTGAAGTGTGCACATTGACTGAGTAGTTAATTAAAACTGAAAATCAATCAGTGATACAATCAGTGTATCAAATTTGATATAATCAATGTATCAAAAGGAAAGCATAATGATGTTCGGCCAAAATGAGAGACTTCCTTAGGAGAAGGAACTTGAGAATGTAATAATGTAGTCTTCTAGATCGGTAGACTTCACTTGGTACTATAGCTAATTGGCTTTATTAACTAGGACCTTTTATTCCATTTGGAGGTAAATTACTAGATTCTGGTTTACATGAGAAACAAGAAGGCTATTGTATACTTTTTGTTCTTACGCGTTTTACTGGGGTCGCACAGAGTTGGACACGACTGAAGTGACTTAGTAGCAGCAGCAGTGTTGAAATGCTGGCTGAGTCTATGGATACCTGGGAAAATATTCAAGTATGATTATAAGCTAGTGTTGCTTTACTTGTTGAAATCACAATTTTTACTTTAAAATGTAACTTGCAATTGAGATGTTCTAAAGCTTTTTTTTTTCTTAATACATACTTTTGTTATAGTCCATTGGCAGGTGCTGGCCAATCATGACCCTGCTTTATGTATCAGTCAAAACATATTATTTGAAGTTAAGTTAATTATAAGATTTGATATCAGTATTTAGCCTAGTCATCATTATATTTCATGTATAAAGAGCAAAAATCTTAAGTGAATTTAAAATAAAAATATTTGGAAGTTCTGCTGGTACATGGATGAAAGGATCGTGATGTTCTGATGAAATCATTACATTATTCTTGATCTTATTCTTGTTCTCACTGACTTGTGTCCTTGCTCTCTCTCTTCCTGTTGCTATGTTTTCCTATGTTAAGTGATTTGACCAAAATCTCAGACAGTAGTAGAATTACTGTTGATACCCCATCTATTCATAATAGTATTTGTAGTTCCATTGATCATGTGTTTTAGCTCATACTAAATTGTGACTCCATGAAGGTGGGGTACTTTGCAGGCCTTGTATCTCTTAGAGCATGTAACATCCAACACTGCACATGGAATATTTGCATAAGTGAATGTGTAAGATTATGCTGATAAAAAGAAAAGATAGTAATCATGGATAGTTCAGCTTTATATTAAATAAAATCATTAATGTCACCATCAGAAACCTGATGTCAGCTTAATTGACTTCAGTGTTACTACGTTTAGCCTATCAGAATCAACCTTATGAAAAACTAGGTCGACTCTTTGTAATTTGACATATGTGGCAGTGTATTATTAGTGAGGATAACTATCAGTCACAAGATGTAAGCCAGCTTGCACAAGCATGTTATGGAATGAAGGAAATTTATTTATGGCGCCTCTATGATATGCCAAACATTCTGATTAGCTCTGACATACATTATCTCATTTAATCCTCAAAGTACACTGGGAAATAGGTATGGTTATCACCATTCTAAAAATGAGGAAACTGAGATTCAGACATACTTAAGCACTAACTTCTAAGCAAATTGTAGGATTTAAGCACATAGCCTGGGAGAGCTGCCTTGAATTTGTGTTTGCTTCTAAAACATCTGCTTCTGCTTTATTGAGTATGCTAAAGTCTTTGTGTGGATCACAACAAACTGTGGAAAGTTCTTCAAGAGGTGGAAATACCAGACCATCTGACTGGCCTCCTGAGAAATCTATATGCAGGTCTAGAAGCAACAGTTAGAACAGGATATGAAACAACAGACTGGTTCCAAATTGGGAAAGGAGTATGTCAAGGCTGTATATTTTCGCCCTGCTTATTTAACTTATATGCAGAGTACATCATGAGAAACGCTGGGCTATATGAAGCAAAGCTGGAATCAAGATTGCCGGGAGAAATATCAATAACCTCAGATTGTCATCAATAAACAGATGATACCACCCTTATGGTAGAAAGCAAAGAGGAACAGAAGAGCCTCTTGATGGAAGTGAAAGAGGAGAGTGGAAAAGCTGGCTTAAAACTCAACATTCAGAAAACTAAGATCATGGCATCCAGTCCCATCACTTCATGGCAAATAGATGGGGAAACAATGGAAACAGTGAGAGACTTTATTTTGGGGGCTCTAAAATCACTGCAGATGGTCACTGAAGCCATGAAATTAAAATATACTTGCTCCTTGGAAAAAAAGCTATGACCAACCTATACAGCATATTAAAAAGCAGAGACATTACTATACCAACAAAGGTCCATCTACTCAAAGCTTTGGTTTTTCCAGTAGTCATGTATGGATGTGAGAGTTGGACTATAGAGAAAGTTAAGCGCTGAAGAATTGGTGCTTTTGAACTGTGGTGTTGGAGAAGACTCTTGAGAGTCCCCTGGACTACAAGGAGATCCAGCCAGCTAATCCTAAAGGAAATCAGTCCTGAATATTCATTGGAAGGAGTGATGCTGAAGCTGAAACTCTAATACTTTGGCCACCTGATGTGAAGAACTGATTCATTTGAAAAGACCCTGATGCTGGGAATGATTGAAAGCAAGATGAGAAGGGACAACAGAGGATGAGATGGTTAGATAGCATCACTTACTTGATGGACATGAGTCTGAGTAAGCTCCAGGAGTTAATGATGGACAGGGAAGCCTGGTGTGCTGCAGCCCATGGGGTCACAAAGAGTCAGACATGACTGAGTAACTGAACAGAGCTGAGAAGATTAAAACATATTTATAGTAATAAAATTTGAATACTAATAAATCACATGATAGTAATCTGATTAAAATGAAACCGTCTACTTTTTTAGAATCATAGCCAGTTTTTTAGGAAATATGACCACCTGAAACAGGTTGTAACTGTCTTATTATTGTGATTGTTATCTTGTTATTTCTACACTTACCTGTCAATTACGTAAGGAGTGGATTTAGTATCCTTATTTTAAAACTTAGAACCAGAAGAACAAAGTTGCATGTTAAGAAAGCAATGCATTTAGAAATAAAGTCATGAAGGTATCCTTCAGACTTAAAAATCTAAAATTATTCATATCACTCTAATGACTAAACATGATCCGTAATTCTTAGAATATTTTTCGTATTGCAGGACTTTTATACTGTAACAACAGAGGAAAATATTTTATAAAATATTTTGGAAAAGTAATTTATAAGAATCTATTAAAAGTATTTTCACTTATATTTTTATTGCTAGACATAACACATGTTCATTTTTATTAAAAACTTACAAATACAGAAAAGTGAGATAAATCTAAAAGAAGAAAAAAAATCCTAGTATTGAAAAGTGTACTGTGTTTTAATGTTGATATTTTAACTAGTACTGGTACCAAGATTCAATGGTATATTTACCCTTTGTTGAAGAACAATTGTTCTTGAAATTACTATATTTTGTTGGTACAGTCTACCTGTTATGGTTCCTGTCTATGTATAGGAAAAAATGCATTTTGAAAGTTGAGGCCAAAATGTCATAATTTGCCTCTCAATTTGCCTTCTGGCAATGCTAGACTTTATAGCAATCATTTGAAAAATTTTCAAGTCATATCAGTGTGCTTTGCCTTCAGAGAGCACACACAATTTACTTTTAATCATCCTTTCATCATGGGGAAGATTAAATACACTGCATGGAGCCTGGAAAGGTGGGTGACAGCTGGGAGAGATTTCCATAGAGGCCTCAAAGCCCTTCCAGAAGATTGATTGTGCAGTGTTTTCTGCCAGTTCCTTTAGCTTTACCCAGGTTATCATCCCATCAGGAAACTTGGTGCTGGACCTCATCATGTTGCTGACAATTTAGATGACCTCAGGACATTCCTTTAATCTTCTCAAGCTTCATTCTCATTTTCAAAAGTACAAGTAAGGACCCTTAGACACGCTAATCCATCTGAAGATATTATAAAGAAAAATTCATTTGTGTTTGTGAAAAAAAAAAGTTTTCACTCTTATGTTTTCCATTTGTATTGACTTAAATCAGTAAATGGACTTGCTCTGAGTGTAGCAGGAAGCATAGGCTGCCTTACAACAGTGAGCATTTACTGACATGTGGCCAGTGTTTTCATTTCATTACCAGGAAATCAAGGTAGTTTCTTTGATGCCTTATTACACTGAATCTTATCTTTCTCAGTAAGTTTGCTTGGGAATGAATTACTGCAAATAAGTACATACTTATTTTGTGTTTTTACTCTTCCTTTAGCAGCATGACTTTCTTGATTTGGGACTGGATAGAAAATAATGCCTTCTCAATTATTTAAACATCCCTTGTTGACTATTAGCAATAGTTAAAAAAATTTTGTGTGAAAGAACTTAAATCTTCTGGCTCTGTTTCCATAGCTCATTGAAACTGGCAGATGGGAACACAATAGCAACTGTGCAGCATGACTGCAACCCCAACACACACACAGCACAAGTTGATAATTGGGTTCCTCATTCCAGACAGGGAAGGGCCTGTTGACTTTCTCTAGTGCTGAGGAGTGTGTACAGTTACTCTGCTGTGGCGCTGGATCCATCAAGCACTGAGTGCTCTGAGAAGTGACAAGGTGACCCGCTGCAGAGGCTGGTGCCGGCTGCGTTCATGTGAGTCACAGGGGACAGCGTTTCGGTGTTGCCCGACTGCTGTCAAAGCTCATTTCCCTCTCTGTTAACTGGTTGAAGATGTGTGTGCCAAGAGGAATTTTATCAATCAGTGGTGTATTATAAACGATTTTGTCCCTGGTCCAAGCAAGAAGAGTTCATCAATTCTTTATGGATGGATTACAGATCCCACCTTCTGTAACTTTTTTTTCATTATGTTAAATGTTTGGAAATGAAGCACATGTTATTATTTGGAAGCATTTCATTATGTGAGGATATCAAACATTAGGTTATTTGTTTCCTTTGGTCTCTGGATTATTTACTTTCTTGCATGACATTTGACACTTTGGCAAGCTAGCAATTGAAAATAACCCATTACTAGAGATTACCTTTCATTGGGAAGTAGGTGTCATATTTGATAATGAGTCAGAGTCAACTGAATCTAGGTCAACACAGGATTAAGCAAAACTATATATGTGGAAAAACTAATGTTCTATACATACAAGATATTTGTTTTCATGTAGTACCAACACTATTAGTAAACCCCATACTAGTTCCCAAATTGTACTTTTTGTGCACTTTCAGAATTCAAATATATTTGTTATATTTATACTTTTCAACTTAAGGACAGTTGTAGGTCAGGCATCTGCCCATTGAAATATTTTCATCTGAAAAAGCATTAGGTGAGGGTCTAGCTTTCTTGCTGTGATTAATGGCATTTCAGCTTCTACCCCTTTCTTGCTTCTGAAATTGGGGATGGAGAAAGCTCCCACCACAATTCATTCACTTACCCCCTAGCGTGCTTTATTTTCCTCATAGAGGTCATCATTCTCGTATGTGTTTATATTCACTGGAGGAATCAACCTCTAAAAGGGCAGAAAACTTTCCATAACTTACTGCCAATCATTATTTTCCAGTCCTTAGAAAAGTGCCTGCCATGAAGCAGTTATTCAAAAATCGTTAGTTATCCTGGATGGGAGGGGAGTTTGGGGGAGAATGGATACATGTATATGTATGATTGTATTCCTTTGCTGTTCACCTGAAACTATCACAACATGGTTAGTTCAAAATACAAAATTAAAGTTTTTTTAAAAAATTAAAAAGTCATTAGTTAATAGAGTGTATAACTAATTCCCTAGTGTATTCCATTTGCTTGGGAACACATTCTTAAAATAAAATAATGAAGCTGTGTCTTGGATCACAGTCAGACCATAAAACATTCAAATTAGCTATGTAGTACTACTTCAGTTAGAGTAAGGATTAAGTAGACTGGATTAGGAATTTAACCACCATTTGTAATATTTTCCATATAGTTTAAAATAAATGGTTAACAGATTATAAGTCTAGGACCACCTGTATGTGAAGAGTAGGGAAAAGATGTGCAGTTAATTTAAGCTATTTTTATTCTACTGTATTGCTTTTTGGTCCACTTTATGTTGGAGAAAATTTGAAGCTCTAACCCTTAATTGGGACAGTTGAGGGATGACAGAGTCTGAAAAACTACTTAACATTTTACATGTGGTAACAGCAGATGTTTTTTACATGAATGTTTTTAGACTTATAGGAAATCCTAACTTTTGTTGTAGCTATATTTGTTCCAGAAATAGGATTTTCAATTGTAATATATAAATTCTGACCTCATTTTTGGTCCCTTATATATAGCATATAATGCAACAAGAATATTAAAATTGATGAAAATTTTCTTTATAATAAATAATGCTGAAGTCAATCCATTTATACCTCTTTTTGAGGGTTTGACATCTTTTATTAAATTAGTTAAATTATGCTGGAAAATTATTTATAACAACAATATCTACAGGAGTTAAATATACCTGAGTTCACCCTGGAGAAAGCTTTTGACTCAGAGAAGTGGGTCCAGAAATGTGTGGAATGCTCCAATTTGGCTTCTTAGTGGATATACTAGGGTTTTCAGGAAATTAGAGCTTTGGGGAACAGATTTATTTCATTGTTTAAGGATTGCCTTATAGTTGTTCATCCCTTTGAAATTCAGGTTTTACTGAGATGACAAAATGACTTTTTGATAATCTTAGGAGAATGTGTACTTTCTGAATTAGAAAAAATTCTAGATTATAGGATTAATCTTTGAAAAAAGAATCCTGATGTTAGACTTACTGTATATACCTCATGCTCAATGAGTGCTCACACGTATTTCACATCTTTTCAAATCTCAGCTGTAAATCCAAGTATTAATCAAAAGGTGCTCCATTAAAGATTTTGAACAAATAGTTGAAAGTGCATTCACTTTGCTATAAAACCATTTCAAAGGAAACCTTAGATTTTAAAGACTAATGATCTGAGCTAGCAGATGGGCTTTCTTGCAGAAAATAAACGTACTGGCTTTTGTCGATTCCATTTTCACTCATGTACTATCTCATTATCAAAATAAATATAGCATTATTCAGATGCATTTTGGCTCTCAATAAACCATACGTTTTACTGGTGTTTTTCATCATGAACCTTGAACATATCAACTTCTTAAACCATTTATATGCCTAACATCCATAACACAAATATTACAAGGAAGAAAAAAAAGGAAGGATCTGGGATAAAAATATATTAGACCCTTTTGCTGTAGACCTTTGAGGTAGTGTCAGCAGTAAGTTTTTTTTTTTTTTTTCTGAGTTTGGAATTCATTTTAGCTTAATTTTTATTTTATATTGGGATATAATTGATTTACAATTTTGTGCTACGTTCACATGTACAGCAAAGAGATTCAATTGTACATATGCAGCAAAAAGTTTCTTAATAAATACTGCATCTTCCAAAATTTTGTCCCACTAAAAATGCTTAGAACTGCAGGAGTCTGGGGTCTTTCTATTTCAAAATTTTGTCATTTGTTTTCTTACAGTGTTTTCAAAGCATTGCCTTTATTGTTTCTGCCTGAATTTGATTATGCCAGAATTCTGTAAGGAATTGCACAGACACATGAGTGTCTAAGGGCTTCCTTGGTTTGCACAGACACATGAGTATCTAAGGGCTTCCCTAGTGACTCAGGAGTGTAAAGAATCCACCTGCAATGCTAGAGACCTAGGTTCGATCCCTGGGTTGGGAAGATCCCCTGGAGAAAGGATAGGCTACCCACTCCAGTATTCTTGCCTGAAGAATTCCATGGACAGAGAAGCCTGGCAGTCTACAGTCCATGGGGTCACAAAGAGTTGGACATGACTGAATGACTTTCACATGAATGTCTAAACTTAAAAGCAAAAGGTGAAAAAAGCATATATAAATATACACAGGCCATATACCAGATATGTAAATATTTCACCTTATCTCTGACTAAAGTTGTCATTTTTGCCTTAATAGTATTTCTATAAAATTAATTAGCAATCTTAATCCATAGGTGATATTGTTGTTGTTTAATTGCTAAGTTGTATATGACTCTTTCTCCAGTCAAGAATACCAGAGTGGGTTGCCATTTCCTCCTCCAGGGGATCTTCCCAACCCAGGGATCAAACCCAGTCTCCTGCACTGGCAGGTGTATTCATTACCACTGAGCCACCCGGGAAAGTTCAATCCATAGGTACTATGGATTTAATCTTTATAAGCCTAGTTTCCTCTTGGAAATAATGATGTCTGCTTTATTTGTTCTTATGAGGATTAAATTAATAATGTTTGCGACATAGTTTGTACAATGTCTGGGTTATATTTAACAAGCATTGTCTCCTATTGTTGCTTTTGTATTAGAGATAGTACTGTAGTTTTCATAAAACAGACTCCGTAATTGAGCATTTAAAACTTCTTCAACTTAAACGGGTAGCTATTAATACTTCTAGTTGCTGACTTGCTGTGTTACCTTTTTTCCCCCACTGTGTTGTGACAGTAGATGGGTAGATACAAAATCCCAGCGTGGAACTGGTCCTCTTTACCCTTTAATCTCTACTTCCGAGCATTGTCACAGTAGCTACAGGGAACATGTCAGATTATGTGTTCAGAACATTCCATTAGGCATCATAGCTAGTGCTTCTCTTCTGACAATGTCATTTTATGTGAACGATACAAAGTCTAAAGGTGAAATTAGTTGGAGTGCTCATGACTCAGCCTCTTTTTTCCAGGAGTGACTCATTCTGCATTTATAGATCCCTGACTTTGTGCCATACACCACTCTAAGTGCTTGAGATACAAATGTGGATTTGCTGGGTCACTGACCCAGAGCAGCCCACAGCCTTGGCAGACAGGATGTAGCATTCATTGTAAACTATGAGCTTCCATACAGTCAGTGCTCTATTAATGTTATACCTGTCTATCAAGGAAAAGTGTGATTAAATATACAATAATGTGGGTTGGCTAGACAACCTAATTCTATAATTTGGAACATATATTTCTGACCCTATATTGATGTATTTTAGCCCAGTTATCTCTACAATATTCATTCCTTTTTGTTTTCTTTCAGTGTTTGGTAAGATTTCACTCTTCTGCATATCACATAAAATCTATCCTTTATGAATAAGTTAGTTGTCTGATGCATACCTTCCCTGATTATCCTGCCAGAAACTCACAATGTGTGTTAAAAAAAAAAACCTATCACCCTCTCCTCTTGCTCAGCAGCCTGATCTACCTTTAGCCTTTCCTGTTTCTAAGAATGACAATATCTTTATGGGGGTCTGTTTGTCTCTAACCCTCAGAATTCTCTTGGCTCTTTTTCTCTGTCACATGCCTTTTCATAGCCAACCAGTTCCTAAGCCCCATACGTTATTCAGTTCAGTTCAGTTCAGTTCAGTCGCTCAGTCGTGTCCTACTCTTTGCGACCCCATGAATCGCAGCATGCCAGGCATCCCTGTCCATCACCAACTCCCGGAGTTCACTCAGACTCACGTCCATCCAGTTGGTGATGCCATCCAGCCACCTCATTCTCTGTCGTCCCCTTCTCCTCCTGCTCCCAATCCCTCCCAGCATCAGGGTCTTTTCCTCTTTGCATGAGGTGGCTGAAGTATTGGAATTTCAGCTTTAGCATCAGTCCTTCCAGTGAACACCCAGGACTGATCGCCTTTAGGATGGACTGGTTGGACCTCCTTGCAGTCCAAGGGACTCTCAAGAGTCTTCTCCAACACCACAGTTCAAAAGTATCAATTCTTCAGCTCTCAGCTTTCTTCACAGTCCTCAATAGGTTATTACACACTACTTATACACGCTACTCTGGACTGAACGCAAAGTTCATGCGTTGAAGCCCTTAGCCATCAATGTGACTGTATTTAGGAATAAGGTTTTCAGAATATTCCCCTTCTTGGATCACAGCCTTGCATGGCAAAGGGGCTTGTGTAACTCAATGAAACTGTGAGCCATGCCATGCAAGGCCACCCAAGACGGACAGGTCATAGTCCAGGGTTCTGACAAAATGTGGTCTGCTGGAGGAGGCAATGGGAACTCACTCCAGTATTCTTGTCTGTTAGTGTTAAATAAGGTCACAGAGGTGGCTCCCTAATATGACAATGACTATGGGAGAAGAGAATGAGAGGGTAGCTAGCTATAAGCCTCTTACCAAAACCTGGTTGAACTGGCATCTTGATCTCAGACTTCCAGCCTCCAGAGTTTTGAGAAATATATTTCTATTATTTAAGTCACTCAGCAAATGGCATTTTGTTATATAGCCTGAGCAGTCTAAGATGCTTGCATCTGCAGTAGTTGGAGTCTTCTTCCTTCTTTGCATCAACACTTTCTTTACGCAAACTGATGCTTCATTACCCACCACTTAGACTTCTGAAGGAGATACCTAAATGGTTTACTCTTTAATATCTCCTCATCTCTGATCCAGTCTACACAGTGATGTCACTTAAATATTTTAATCATATAATTTTTGAATAGAAAACCTTCAGTGGTTCACTTTAGTGGAAAAAATTGAGTGAGTGAGTGATAGTCACTCAGTTGTTTCCAACTCTTTGTGACCCCATGGACTGTAGCTTACCAGGCTTCTTGGAATTCTCCAGGCAAGAATACTGGAGTGGGTTACCATTTCCTTCTCCAAGTGGGCAAAATTAAATATATTTAATTCTCTATTCTCCTCAGATTGTCATTCAAGATCGTTTCGGCCTATACAAACCCAACCTAGACTTTCACCCAATTGTTGCTGTTCTAGTGTATTATACTCCAGCTAGGTGAGGCCCCAGATACCCCTTGGTCTTTGCTTTTTTCATTTCTTTTTACTGCTAAGTCCTTCCTCTGAGTCCATTGTCTGAGTTGGTCTCATTTCCATTCTGTCTCCACCTATCACAATCCTTTGCCTCCTTCAAGGCTCAACTCAAATGCACCTCTGAATCGTTATCCTTATATAATAGGCTTTCATTTTTATCCTCCTTTGTTCTCCAGTGTCCCATAGCTCTTTGTTGATATTTCTTAGTGACAAAAGGTATATTGTGCTTTGTATCATTGCCTTTTGTCTTTTGATTTTTCATAACTACCTCTATCCCACTAGATTCTAACTAAGCTTTTAGATGGCAAAGAGCTTTTGATCTTTGAAATAATAACAATACTATTTTTAAACTGTCCTGTATTTTAAAATATAAGGATTGTACTTATTATTTAAAAATAAGCACTTAAATATATTTTATAAAATAGAATCGATTTTGAATTTTAATTTGCATACTGTAGTATTCCCTACATTTGTATGTTAAGTGAAGTTCAAGCAGTAACTTTTCTATGACTCAGGCAGTTATAGTTTCTTTTCATTGAGACTCTTGTGTAACTTTAAGAAGGGAGAAGTACAGAAAATGTGAAAGGTTTTTCAATTGAGAGTTGACCTTCGTAATCTAATAGCAAAAATATGTCTATTATTTTCAATTTTTATTCTTTGTGAGATGTAAACAGGAATACTGCTGGCTGATATCAAGTTTATAATTCAACCTGACCATCACAAAATGATGTATAATAGACCGATGTAAGATTTTTTCTCATTGGATATAGAGGAGAAAGAAAGATTTAGCAATTAATTCTCAAGATTAGTTTCTGACATGTTCTCTGCCTTTTTGTTGTGGAGAAAGAGACTCAGGATGAAGAAGTGGTGCTTTCAATATGCTGATAAGTTAAGCTGCCTAAAAGCAGATGCTGAATCCTATTGAAAAGAATTTCATTTGAGTTATGCTGAGGGCATTGTTTAGCAAAATACTACACAAAAAGTCTTGACCTCTGTGTGTGAAATGGCAGATGTTCACAGTGAGGATTGAGCCTTGGGGCAACATAAATCTTCACTATTCTGTGCCTGTTTGCTCGATAACTGGGTTGAGTGGGGAAATAAAAGGTTCAGAGAATTTTTTACAAAGCAGCTGCTCCAGGCACTGCAAATGGATGTGCTGCCCTTAAGATAAGAAAAGCAAACAAGCAAACAAAATTCCCCAGACAGTGTGAGTTCACCAGGTCAAAAATGAACACCTCTTCTCCCTCAGAACTTTTATATTACACATTTTCAATGCAAATCAGGTAGGTCATGGATGGGATTTTTTTCCTTATCTCTGCTAAAAGGGGAATTTTCAACCATTTCTTTACATTTGACAGCATCAGAAAAGCAGCATCAGAAAAGTATGACATGAAGCATCTTCATTCATTTAACAATCACTAATTGATATTCTTCTGTGTACTAAGCCAATGGGTTCAAATACAAAGTTAACATAATTGAAATAGTACTGATATCTTGAACAGAGTTTGTGTATCACATATGCTACACTGAAAAGAAAATAAACATTTTTGGAGACGGGGATGGGTTGATGGGACAGTGATGGGGGTAGGTCAGAATATCCTCCTAGTAACATCTGTTGTTTTTGTTCAGTAACTCAGTCGAGACTGACTCTTTGTGACCCCATGGACTGCAGCACGCCCGGCTTCCCCGTCCATCACCAACTCCTAGACCTTGCTCAAACTCATGTCCATTGAGTCAGTGATGCCATTCAGCCATCTTGTCCTTGTTGTCCCCTTCTCCTCCTGCCTTCAATCTTTCCTGGCATCAGGGTCTTTCCCAGTGAGTCAGCTCTTCCCATCAGGTGGCCATTATGGATCATATAAAGCAGCCAGGTTCGTTAATTATAAAGCCTGACTTTTGAAAAATTCTACAAGTCTCATTTAGTTTTTACTTTGACAGGATGGGCTTCCCTGGTGGCTCAGCTGGTAAAGAATCTGCCTGCAATGCAGGAGACCTGGGTTCTATCCCTGGGTTGGGAAGATCCCCTGGAGAAGGGAATGGCTACCCATTTCAGTAATCTGGCCTGGAGAATTCCATGGACTGTATAGTCCACGCGGTCGCAAAGAGTTGGACACGACTGAGTGACTTTCACTTTTGACAGTATATATTTGAATATATACTCTGTGGGTGAAGAATCTACCTGCAATGTGGGAGACACAGGAGATGAAGGCTTAATCCCTGGGTTGAGAAGATCTTCTGGAGGAGGAAATGACAACCCACTCCAGTATTCTTGTCTGGAGAATCCTATAGACAGAGGAGCCTGGTGGGCTACAGTCCAAAGGGTCACAAAGAGTCAGGCAAGACTGAGTGACTGAGCATGCACACATATATGTGAAAGTTTATGCAGAACAGATAAAATCCAATCTATTTGAGTTTAAAGATACCAGGATATCAATTTAGTATGCCAAAAACTCTTAGCAAGAAGCAGTTGTGATCAAATGGTAAGCTGAGACTTAAAATTGCACATAAATTAACATGTGGTTCTATGCAGTCATTCCTTGACTCCAAGCAACTAAGGGAACCACTTTTTCTTAGGGAGTAGTGACATATGCTCACTGTGGTTAACATGTATACATGTACAGTAGGCCACTCCTGGTTCTTTGTCTTTCACCCCCTGGTGTTTGTGTGTCCTATTTTAGCTACCTCTTGCATGCCTGGAAATGCACGTGAACATGCACACATAGTCACACATGACACGCAGTCACATATGTGCAGTGTGTTGAACCACTGTCCTTCCCAGTCTCCTAGTATTTTTCCTCTGATTTTAAGAAAATAATTTCTCTCTCTCCTTTTATGTCTCTCTCTTTACTAGTTTTTTCTAAAAAAATAAAATCTCTCATGATTTTTCTTTTCTTTAATTTTGTGGAGCGGAATTGAAACAAAGTGCTATGCTTAACAGAGAGTGTCCTAGACTTTCTCAGTTTATAACATTCTGAGTATCTTGGTAATTTTTTCATGGCACCCCTAAGCTGAAAGAAATACCTCACAGTTTTGTTTAATTGACATACAAATTATTTAGGTATTTACTTAGTCACCGTTTGAAAAAATAATGCATATAAATTGAAAGAAAAAAAACCTTTGTATTTTATACTTAGAAACTCACAGTTACTTAATAATGTGTGCTTGTTGGGTACTGACTAGCCTTCAAACCTAAGAGCCAGATTGGACAGTCATCCTCATTTCTTACTCCACATTGGTTTTAATGCAGTGTTAGTATTTGCCTTTATATTACAAACACTGTCAAAAACTGAACTTTGAAAAGCTATGGCATCATTGAATGGGATGGAAAGCTGAGTGCTGAAAAATTGATGCTTTTGAACTGTGGTGTTGGAGAAGACTCTTGAGAGTCCCTTGGACAGCAAGGAGCTCAAACCAGTCAATCCTAAAGGAAATCAGTGCTGAATATTCATTGGAAGGACAGATGCTGAAGCTGAAGCTCCAATACTTTGGCCACCTCATGCGTAGAGCTGACTCATTTGAAAAGACCCTGATGTGGGAAAGATTGAAGGCCGGAGGAGAAGGGGATGACAGAGGATGAGATGGTTGTACAGCATTACCGATTTGATGGACATTAATTTGAGCAAGCTCCGGGAGTTGGTGATGGACAGGGAAGCCTAGCGTGCTGCAGTCCATGGGGTTGCAAAGAGGCGGATACAACAGAGCGACTGAATTGAACTGAGCGAAGCTGAGTTCCTTCACTGTTCACCTAAAACTATCACATCGTTAACTGGCTATACCCCAATATAAAATAACAAGTTTTTAAAAAAAGAATTTCATTTTCAATCATTTTTTACTAGTACTTCTTTTATATTTTAAAATAAAATTGTGTATATTAAAGGTTTACAACATGATTTGATATACATATGCATAGTGAAATGATTACTACAGTCAAGCTAATTAACATATTATCTTGAATATATGAGTATTACTTTATACTATTGTTTTCATTAAATAATCATAATTTTAGGTTAATTATCTTTTGGACTTCACCTCTGAGTCTAATAATGAACCATTTCTAACAATACCATGTGGAACATATTCAAACTTCTAACCAGTTAATCACAAACACACTTCTGGAACCTAACGATTATTTTTTTTTAATTGGAGATTTATCCATGGATGATCCCTGCTGCAAGCCAAGAATCCCACTCTATCATTGGAGAGTCATTTTCTCTACTAAGTGTTTAAAATACAGGCTGACTTTTGGAACAGAAGTTGGGTTTGCTTTTTCCTTGGTTTACTTTCTCATTCCTTCCACTTGACAACACACTTCTCAGCATGATTTAGTGGCAAGATGAAGGTGTAAGAAAATAATGAGAAGATTGCTAGGTTGCCATTGGATTCGTCTTATTTGACTTTTGTTGCCTTTTAACAGATTGTCGTGTCGTTCAGTTGCTCAGTTGTGTCTGACTCTCTGCAATCCCATGGACTGAAGCAGTCAAACAGATTGTTGATCCTGCACTTTTAATCCGCAAACTGTCTGTGGATGTTAAATTAGATTAAGGATTGAATGTGTTAGTTTTATTATTTTTAGTTAAACATCTTTCAAGATAAGTGGTAGTACTTTCAGTACAGTTTGTTTAAAAAATATTTATGGTTGACATTTTAGATTATAAGCATAAGCATTGTTCTATTTTAAATAGAAACTGCTAAAAATAGAATAGGATATAATTTGCACATCTAATACATATTTTTAAATAAAATCTAGAAGATATATTGGTTTAAAGTTTCATAACTATGTAATGCCCTTGTAAATGGATGTGGATGTATTGTCAGCCAGTAAATTTTATGTGTGAGGATTCAAGTAACTTCATCCTCCCTTTTACTAAAGTAAAAGACTAAGTCATTCAATTGATTTAATTTATGGTATGTTATTCTGTTTATCTTTCAGATTTTATTCATCTGATCCAACCTGTCTTGTGACTGCTGGCTGGAATTAAGGTTGGTGATGTGTTTATATATTAAATTCTGAATAAACTGTGAAATAAAATAGAGGGTTGATGAGCCTTTGTAGAGTTGGGTCAGAGTACTTTTGCCGGTAGTGGTAAGAAAGTTGTAATGGTGAGAAATGGATACATTTCAGATTTGCAGACATGTTTTCCTGAAGTGTTTGTTTTCTTTGTTAGTATTTCTTTGATTATCAAGTTTCATTTCTTTTACCTGCCTTACTTGCAGAATTTTGATTAAAGAAAAAGATTCAATTTTAAGTCATTCATTTAATGAACATATCAAAAGTATGATTTCTTTGCAGCGCTGGCTAGTGTTTTAAAGAATGGTCAGCTTTCTGAGTTTGCAGGGAAATACTTTTGAATCCCACAGTTGGGTAGCCACCTTTCCTAAGCATGGTAGAGCTGAAAAATTGTTCATTAATTGCATATTTCAGTTAATTAGCAGAGTTTTAAGATGCCATTCTTTTGCTCTGTTTCCTTGTTAATTGGTTTTAGGGGAGACCAAAACTAGCTTAATGGAGTTTGGAATAATAACAGAGCCTTAGAGGGCACTGACATAAATAGGCTTAGAATTTCATTTATTCCCTCCTCTTTTCTTCTCTAAAACATGTATTCATAGTTAAAAAAAAAAAAAAAAACAACTCAGAATAAAATAACTGCTTTTGTTGCTAATAAAAGAGCAAAATGCCAGGTGTTGCTAAACTTTTTGTATGGGTTTTTGGTTAATTTAACAGAAAGAAAAACATTGGTTTTCCTTTGTTTTTATATTAATCAGGTATTTAGCCTTCAAATTGCAGTGTTTGGATGGCTCTAGTGGTAAAGAACCCTCCTGCCAACACAGGAGACATAAGAGACTTGGGTTCAGTTCCTGGGTTGGGAAGATCCCCTGGAGGAAGGCATGGCATTCCACTTCGTATTCTTTCCTAGAGAATCCCAGGGACAGAGGAGCCTGATGGGCTACAGTCCATAGGGTCTCACAGAGTTGGGCACAACTGAAGCACCTGGAAAATCCCATGGATGGAGGAGCCTGGTAGGCTGCAGTCCATGGGGTCGCTAAGAGTCGGACGCAACTGAGCGACTTCACTTTCACTTTTCATTTGCATGCATTGGAGAAGGAAATGGAGACCCACTCCAGTGTTTTTGCCTGGAGAATCCCAGGGACGGGGAGCCTGGTGGGCTGCCGTCTCTGGGGTCGCACAGAGTCAGACACGACTGAAGCGACTTAGCAGCAGCAGCAGAAGTGACTTAGCTCTCACATGCAACACATAGCAGGCACACAGTAAATATGTTAGCTTTTCTGGCCTCATTTTGACCTCATTCTTCCACCCCCAACACATCTGTCTCACATGCATGTGCACGTGTGTGTACACACATACACACACACACACACACACACAAACTATTATTATTTTTCCTTTTCATGTACAAATTGTGCTTTCTTATCCTTGAAATCTGGATAGACTGTAGCAAATAAGATACGTTGGAATCATGCCTACTGATAATTGGCAACTTAATACGGAGAAAAAGGGACATATGTATAAAAGTGAGAGTTAAATTTGTAACCTGCATTTGTTTCATTTCGTGTTCATATAATTTGGAGTTGAACTTATTGAGGACATTTAGGCTGGTTTCTTTCATATTCACTTCTAAGCATGTTCTATGTAAACTTGCACATGTTTAAACATGGAGTGCTTGTAAGACTTTTTTGGATTTTTTGCTACTCTTTCCCTGCTAGCTTCTACCCATCTGCCAGTAAAAAATAACAACTAGAATGAGATTTTTGCAAAGTAGAAATCTTTTAATCAGGAATATTTTCAGTGCACAAAGTTGAATAGGAAGTGTCATTTTTAAATTTTAATTAAAAGTAAATTGTATTTTGTTCTCTTCCTTTTGGATTTTTGTTTGTGGTTGGTATGATCAACATCACAACTTGAAATCTCATTTCATTTTGGCTACTCTTCAGAAAGGAACAAACTGAAAAGAAACATGTAAAAGGAAAAGAAATAAAAAAATTTTGTTAAATAGAAAAGTAAATAACTAGAAGAGTAATACACAAAAACTTTTAAAATCTAATCCTGTATTCATTTCCTGTATGGAGAATTTCTTTTGTGGGAGTTTGAACATAATTTAAATGTGTTTGGTCTAACTGTGAAAGTCAGGATGACTTACATACTCCAAAATAAATATATTGATTAAAATATACAGTGTTCATAGAAATGGAAGCATATTTAAATCTCTCATATTACAAAGTCTTCCTAATTGAATATATTGTATTGTTTCCCTTTCCAGCTGAGAATGAAAAGATATTTAAATTAAATTTGATAATTAATTATCTAAATTATGTTTTGGAAAAGAAGCTAGATGTAACAAAGCTTCTGAAGGATACATCAATTCACCAGAAACAACCAGATTTTCAACACAAACTATGATATATAATGAAAATTAGTATTCTTTTCTTAACTAGAGCTAGGTCCTTTTGCTTCAGGACAAAAGCAGTTTCCCTCATAGAAAAGCTTCTTTTTCTATAATAATGTTAACTGAGTAAAATGACTAGTATTGCTAGATAAAAGCAAGTGGATTCTTTACCAACTGAGCTATCAGGGAAGCTCAAAGTTATAGATAGCTATATTTAAAATGGAATATCAGAACTGTGCTTACACTTCTGCACAGTAAAGGAAACCATGAACAAAATGAAAAGGCAACCTCCTGGATGGGAGAAAATATTTGCAAATCATATGTCTTGTAAAGTGCAAATATCCGAAATATATATGAAACACATATAAATCAATAGCAAAAAACAAATACTCTGATTTAAAACCAGGAAGAGGATATGATAGACATTTTTCCAAAGCAGACATACAGATGACCAGCAGGTATATGAAAAGATGCTTAGTGTCACTAATCATCAGTTCAGTTCAGTGCATTCGCTCAGTTGTGTCCTTTGCGACCCCATGAAACACAGCACGCCAGGCATCCCTGTCCATCACCAACTCCCGGAGTCCACCCAAACCCATGTCGATTGAGTTGGTGATGCCATCCAGCCATCTCATCCTCTGTCGTCCCCTTCTCCTCCTGCCCTCAATCTTTCCCAGCATCAGAGTCTTTTCCAATGAGTCAGCTCTTCGCATCACGTGGCCAAAGTATTGGAGTTTCAGCTTCAACATCAGTCCTTCCAAAGAACACCCAGGGCTGATCTCCTTTAGAATGGACTGGTTGGATCTCCTTGCTCTCCAAGGGACTCTCAAAAGTCTTCTCCAACCCCACAGCTCCAAAGCATCAATTCTTCGGCGCTCAGCTTTCTTTATAGTCCAACTCTCACATCCATATATGACCACTGGAAAAACCATAGCCTTGACTAGACGGACCTTTGTTGGCAAGGTAATGTCTGCTTTTTCATATGCTGTCTAGGTTGGTGGTAACTTTCCTTCCAAGGAGTAAGTGTCTTTTAATTTCATTGCTGCAGTCACCATCTGCAGTGATTTTGGAGCCCAAAAAAATAAAGTCAGCCACTGTTTCCACTGTTTCCCCATCAATTTGCCGTGAAGTGACGGGACCAGATGCCATAACCTTTGTTTTCTGAATGTTGAGCTTTAAGCCCACTTTTTCACTCTCCTCTTTCACTTTCATCAAGAAGCTCTTCAGTTTTTCTTCACTTTCTGCCGTAAGGGTGGTATCATCTGCATATATGAGGTTATTGACATTTCTCCCGGCAATCTTGATTCCAGCTTGTGCTTCCTCCAGCCCAGCATTTCTCATGATGTACTCTGCATATAAGTTAAATAAGCAGGGTGACAATATACAGCCTTGACATACTCCTTTTCCTGTTTGGAACCAGTCTGTTGTTCCATGTCCAGTTCTCACTGTTGCTTCCTGACCTGCATATAGGTTTCTCAAGAGGCAGGCCAGGTGGTCTGGTATTCCCATCTCTTTCAGAATTTTCCAGTTTATTGTGATCCACACAATCAAAGGCTGTGGCTTAGTCAATAAAGCAGAAAGAGATGTTTTTCTGGAACTGTCTTGCTTTTTCGATGATCCAGCGGACATTGGCAATTTGATCTCTGGTTCCTCTGTCTTTTTAAAACCAGCTTGAACATCTGGATGTTCATGGTTCACATATTGCTGAAGCCTGGTTTGGAGAATTTTGAGCATTACTCTACTAGCATGTGAGATGCGTGCAATTGTGCTGTAGTTTGAGCATTCTTTGACATTGCCTTTCTTTGGAATTGGAATGAAAACTGACCTTTTCCAGTCCTATGGTAACTGCTGAGTTATCCATATTTGCTGGCATATTGAGTGCAGCACTTTCACAGCATCATCATCCTCAATTTAGTTCAGTTCAGTCGCTCAGTCGTGTCCAACTCTTTGCGACCCCATGAATCACAGCACGCCAGGCCTCCCTGTCTGTCACCAACTCCCAGAGTTCACTCAGATTCATGTCCATCGAGCAATGATGCCATCCAGCCATCTCATCCTCTTTTGTCCCCTTCTCCTCCTGCCCTCAGTCCCGCCCAGCATCAGAGTCTTTTCCAATGAGTCAGCTCTTCGCATGAGGTGGCCAAAGTACTGGAGCTTCAGCTTTAGCATCATTCCTTCCAAAGAAATCCCAGGGTTGATCTCCTTCAGAATGGACTGGTTGGATCTCCTTGCAGTCCAAGGGACCCTCAAGAGTCTTCTCCAACACCACAGTTCAAAAGCATCAATTCTTCGGCACTCAGCCTTCTTCACAGTCCAACTCTCACATCCATACATGACCACAGGAAAAACCATAGCCTTGACTAGACGGACCTTAGTCGGCAAAGTAATGTCTCTGCTTTTGAATATGCTATCTAGGTTGGTCATAACCAGGGGAATGCAAATCAAAACCACAGTGAAATATCACTTTATACTTGCTAAAATGATTATTATCAAAAAGACAAGTAATAACTGTTGGAGAGGAGGTGGAGAAAGGCAAATCTTTGTGCAGTGTTGGTGGGAATGTAAATTTGTGCAGGTACTATGGAAAACAGCATGGAGGTTCCTCAAAAATTTAAAAATAGAGCTGTCATATCATCTAGCAATTCCATTTCTGACTGTTTATTTGAGGAACGTGAAAGCACTAATTTAAAAAAAAATATGCACACCCATGTTCATCGCGGCCTTATTTACAATAGCCAAGATATGGAAACAGCCTAAATGTCCATCAGTGGATGAATGGATAAAGGTGATATAGAAGAGAGTCAAGATTTACAGTCTTCCAATTATAAAATAATTTGTAGGATGTAATGTACAGCATGGATACTACTGTTAATAATACTATATTGCACATTTGAAAGTTGCTAAAAGACTAGATCTTAAAAATTCTTACACTGAAAAAAAATATGTAACTGTATATGGTGATGAATGTTAACTAGTCTTATTGTGGTGAACATTTCACAATATATACAAATATCAAATCATGTTTTACACCTGAAACTAATATAATGTTGTATGTTGATTATACCTCAATAAAAAATTTCAAATGTCCATAAAGTATTTCATCAACTCTAAGATACACATTTTTATGTTAAGCTATGCAAAATCAAAAACTACCATAGTTAAATTATCAATTGTTTTTTCTTTCTAGGTGTTAAATAAAGTGTGTCTTATAGTGGGTTGTATCTTAAATTCTATGAAATATAGTATTACTGAATCTAGATTGAAAAAAATTAAATTTCAAGTTATTATAAAAGAGAATTAGTTAAGTTCGGAAACTATAAAGTCAAGCTTGATACTGATTTTTAAAAACACTTTACACCACACTTTTTACCATTTAAAACAAGGTGAGTTCATTTTTTGACTTTGTTTTCTTTTTTATTATACTGTGACCAGTATTTTGGTGTATTACGCTCTAGATTTTGACTTATTTATTTTCACAAAATTGAAGTTAAACTTTGTATCCAGTTACTCCTGATTTCTTGAAAATGCAGTTTTAATAACGTGTAATATTTTATCCTATTCCATAATTATTTTTACCATTTACTCATTGTTGAGCTTTCAGATTATTTTCAATATTTCATTATTTCTGCCCAGACCTGGATCTCTCTTATTCCTGTTTATCCCTCTGACTTGAATTTTTATGTCTTGTAGAAAAGTTGTCTGACTTTATTATTTTAACTTTAAAGCTAGAGTAAAACTAACTTAGACTTCTTTTAAGGATTAAATGAGATAATGCATACTTATGGACCTTAAATAGGGAAGATTTCAAGACATTTTAAAATTCTCTATCAAAGTTCTTTTCTTTTCATAGTTTTTACTTGAGTGAATACCTTCTGGTATTTCTCCCAAGATGGAATAAAACCAATGAAGATCATTAAATTATTGTCATAAAATATAAAATAGAAGAGGCCAAAATATAAATATTTTGGTTTTGGACTGATCAAAAAGTAATTTCTATATGCTCTGCTGAGTGGTATTGTCTCTTTTATTAAAGATACTGTTGAACTAAGCAGCATATTTTACAACTGAGCAGACTTTCACTTACAAAAACAGTGTATAAAATGCTAATATTTTCAGGATACCCTTGTGTTTTACTAGTAAGCTACAGTGGTTTGCTTTCCAGAGTCAAGACAAACAAGCCTTTTTCTGACCAGCTACATAGTCAGCCACCTCAAGAAGTTCTGTTTACCTTCTAACTTGCCTCATGATGGTTCACATGGTTACCATCCATAATGGTTGCATACCATATATGGTTCTTATAGCATTCACCCTTGTTTCTTTATGTTATATGTTATGATTATTTCCAGATATATCTTATCTTCCCTAGCAACTCAGAATCTGGGGTCTTCTTTCTGTGCCTTCTGTCCTGGTAGGACCTCGTAGGAGTGGACACCCTGAAAATGCTTATTGAATGAATTGTAAAGTATAGAAGCAAAAATAAACAATTTTATTACATATTTGTAAGCTACATATGTGTGTGTGTGTGTGTGTGTGTGTGTGTGTAGTTGTTATTTAGTTGCCAAGTTGTGTCTGACTCCTTTGCAACCCTGTGAACTGTAGCTCACCAGGCTCCTCTGTCCATAGGATTTCCCAGGCAAGAATACTGAAGTGGGTTGCCATTTCCTTCTCCAGGGGGTCTTCCTGACTCAGAGATGGAACTGGCATCTCCTTCATTGGTAGGTGGATTCCTTGCCACTTATATCCTTCCTTAAATGGGCATTTATATATTTACATGTGTGTAGATATGTTGTAATAATTATTACCTAGTGTATTCTTTCTCTTGGTGATAGAGAGTTGAGCAAAAAAGCAAGGACTTTAAACCCATCACACAAAAGACATTTGAAGCAGAAGTAATTACTTGGTTCAATTTCAGTTCAGTTCAGTTCAGTTACTCAGTCGTGTCCGGCTCTGCGACCCCATGAATCACAGCACGCCAGGCCTCCCTGTCCGTCACCAACTCCCAGAGTTCACTCAGATTCATGTCCATCGAGTCAGTGATGCCATCCAGCCATCTCATCCTCTGTCATCCCCTTCTCCTCCTGCCCCCAATCCCTCCCAGCATCAGAGTCCTTTCCAATGGGTCAACGCTTCACATGAGGTGGCCAAAGTACTGGAGTTTCAGCTTTAGCATCATTCCTTCCAAAGAACACCCAGGGCTGATCTCCTTCAGAATGGACTGGTTTGATCTCCTTGCAGTCCAAGGGACTCTCAAGAGTCCTCTCCAACACCACAGTTCCAAAGCATCAATTCTTCGGCTCTCAGCCTTCTTCATAGACCAACTCTCACATCCATACATGACCACAGGAAAAACCATAGCCTTGACTAGATGGACCTTGTAAAGGTATGAGAAGGGTGATTGCTTTGTCTTTCTACTTTATTCCTATATTGAGCATAATATAATATACTTATGGATGAAAACATATTTGGAATTCTAGTTATTATATTGATATGTGATAAAGTGAATTTGAGGTTCTGGAAAGATTTGTAGAATGCCTAATTATTTCTTTACCTTTTTAAGGAGAGATACAAAGCTGATGGACTGGAAAGGCCAGTTAGTCGTTGGAGAATTTGCTTTCTTTTGTGTAGCTTTCTGAAATCTGAAGCACCATAAGTACTTATTTTCTCCTTTTTTATTAAAAGTAATCCTTTCCTGTTACAAATGTGACAATCAACAAATAAGCTTCATGACATGATTTGGAATGGGAGAGATGGGGAGGAGAGGGGCTGGGGGTGAGAGGTAAACTTGCTGTCAACCTCTCAATCTCCTCATGTGAGCCAGTGAAATACTTCGGGAATATATTTTTCCAGAATTGTTCTTTTATTTTTTGACAGAGTCTTAACATACCGAGGAAATAGGTTTATTGATGCCCCAGAGGACAAATAGGAAAACACAACCCATTGGAAATATCTTAAATAACAAATAACAGATACATTTTTCCCACATGAGAAAACAAATATTCTAGCTGATTCTTTTTGTCTTAGCTAAATGTGAAAAGTGAAAGTGAAAGTGAAAGTGAAGTCGCTCAGCAGTGTCCAGCTTTTTGCGACCCCATAGACTGTAGCCTACCAGGCTCCTCTGTCTGTGGGATTTTCCAGGCAATGGTACTGATGTGGATTGCCATTTCCTTCTCCAGGGGATCTTCCCAACCCAGGGCTCAAACCCGGATCTCCCGAGTTGTAGACAGACGCTTTACCGTCTGAGCCACCAGGGAAGTAATGGCTACAAGAGACCCCTTAGATATGTTTTTATGCAAACCTCATACTTAGGAAATCAATCCTGTGGATTTAAGTCATGGGCCAGCTGATTTTTATTCTTTCCTGAATTCATCTGAATGAATGCCATTCCAAAAAATGGTACAGCTGATCTTTTTGCAGACCATTTATTTCTTTAAAGAATATCATGACTTTATATGGGCCTATCTTTTTAAGACAGTTTGGAGAATTTAAAAACATAAGAAGTACATTTGTAAGGAGTCCATTCATTTAGAAATCTTTTATTTCTTTTATGGCCTACTTACTGCAAAGTAAGAACTTTATGTTTTTAAAAACGGATATGCTTTTTTGTTCCTCAACTTCTATAAGTCTACATGAGACTTACTAAATTTCATCAGTTATTCATCCGAGGATAGAAAAATCATCATAGCAGAAAAAGGGATATACATATAATAGAAAAAGGGATAATACATATACATTAGATAGATACTTGGATATGCATGCTAATGTTGGATGGTTTTGCGAATGAACAGAGCAAGGGCTTTGCTTTTGGACATACTTTATGGGCCATTTCTATTAAAGCAGATAAAATTGTCTGCCTTTTCTGAGCTCATTCTGTCTAATTATTTAGCAATGTAAAAATGCTAGTTGGAAAATCATTTTGTGCTAATAAACCAAAGTGGATTTGGTTTCAGTCCGTATTATTCAATATCTTGTGACTGTCAGCTTATGTTGCTTTAGAGACTTTGTTTACTTTTCTTTCTACTATTTAAATTTATTTAAAATAGGTTTGAAGAGCTGAACAAAAATAAAATCCTTACTATATTATACACATACATCTGTGTCTATACTTGAATATCTACCTTCTCTCTCTCTTTCTCTCCTTTTTGCCCTCTCTTCTTTCTGTCTTCCAGTAAAAGTTGTATATTTTGTTGAATAAAGTTTATAATTCAAATATAGAGAAAGCTAACTTTTAGAATATAAATAAATATTTGAAACTTTAAGTACTATCATCCTCATTTTATGAATAAAGATAGTCACTAAATCAGACACAATTTTTATAATAGACTATTCCTCTGTGAAATGCTTTTTTTGTTGTTGTTGCTGTTTTTAGAAGCTAAGTCATGTCCAACTCTTTTGCGACCCCATGGACTGTAGCCCGTCAGGCTCCTCTGTCTGTGGGATTTCCCAGACAAGAATACTGAAGTGGGTTGCCATTTCCTTCTCCAGGGGATCTTCCCGACCCAGGGATTGGACCCACATCTCCTACATTGCAGGCAGATTCTTTGTGGCTGAGCCACCTTGGGGGAGGGGAATTCCTCTGTGAAATGTAATATTACTAGTTCTTAAAAATATCAAACTGTCTTCTGGAGGGATAAAAATAAGTAGAAAACTACCTATTTACCCCAATGTAAATATGGTGTATGTGTGTGTATACTATTCAGTAGGGCCTTTATTTATAAGATTCATATTTAGAATGATAAATGAGAGTGAACTTGATATCTTTTGCCTGAAAATATTTTACATATAGAGTGGAAAAACTTTTTCAGCCTTGTCCTTAAGTTTATTGTCACATGTTAGTGCCTTGCCAGAAGTAGCTCTCTAGGGACAAGAGGAAAGTTTTAGAATGAATTAGTCCACTTAAAAAAAAAAGAAAAAACAACACCTATACTGGCATCTTTAAGGGGTCCTTGCTGCTGCTAAGTCACTTCAGTCATGTCTGACTCTGTGTGAGCCCGTAGACGGCAGCCCACCAGGTTCCTCTGTCCCTGAGATTCTCCAGGCAATAATACTGGAGTGGGTTGCCATTTCCTTCTCCAGTGTATGAAAGTGAAAAGTGAAAGTGAAGTCACTCAGTCGTGTCTGACTCTTAGCGACCCCATGGACTGTAGCCCACCAGGCTCCTCCATCTATGGGATTTTCCAGGCAAGAGTACTAGAGTGGGGTGCCATTGCCTTCTCCATTAAGGGGTCCTTAGGCAGCTGTAAAGAATTATCAGTTCCATAAAGGAGACTAAATTAGACAAAAGGAATAGAAACCATGTATGTGTCCGTGGAGGGAAGGGGGGAGCTCATTTCTGAAATCATTAGGGAAAGTAACATAAGAATTCCCTTCTCTAATTGTGATTTGTTCTTTTTATTTCTAAGTTTTTTTTCATTGTTTAAGAATTTTAGGTAAATTTGGAAATATGGAAAAAGTAGGTCACTGAGTAAGATGTTTAACTTGGTTGGCAACATTATAGTCCCAACACTTTAAATTTCATCTCTTTTAGGGACTCAGAGATCTAACAGGCCATCTGGCATTAATATCACATAATAATAAAAATTGCCTTTGGGGGTTCTCTAACTCTTTTAACTATTTGGAAATGAAGATGAAAATCTCTTCTATTGGTAGGACATTTGAGGCATGTACAAGCCATGTAGGCTAGGTGAAATGAGTTTGTGAAATTGTACTTATATATTCAGCCTAGGATATCATATAAATGTTCCAGTGGAAAGTCATCAGCTTTTCTTCTATTTCCTACAGGTATTTCCTAACATTAAAAAAAAATCCATGTTACTTAATAATTACTGAAGTTACTTTAAAACATCTTACAGTGCTTAAATAATCATCCATCAACTATAAATATACCCCCCACCCACCTCACTGAGGAGTTACCTAAATAACAATTTCACTCTATCAAATGTAATTCTACTCATCTGCCATACCTGGAATTGCTCTTTTTTTTTTTTTTCTTTTATATTATAGGGGCTGAATTTTATTAATTTTCTGATTTTTTTAGAAATCAGAAATTTGTTAATGTTCTGATTTTTTAGAAATTAGAAATTTGTTAATTTTCTGATTTTCCTATGTCTGGGCAGTTTTTATAAACTTTCTTTTTGGTTACTACTAAGGTGCTCAGTGGCTTCCCTGGTGGCTCAGTGTTAAAGAATCTGCCTGTAATGCAGGAGACGGGAAGGAGATGTGGGTTTGATTCCTGGATTGGGAAGATTCCCTAGAGGAGGAAACGGCAACCCACTCCAGTATTCTTACCAGGAAAATCCGGTAAGACAGAAGAGGCTGCAGGCTACAGTACATGGGGTCGCAAAGAGTTGAATATGACTAAAGTGACTGAACACACACACACACACACACACACAGTGCTTAGTTGCAGAAGAACAAAGAGACCAACACACACACACACACACACACACACACACACACACAGTGCTTAGGTGCAGAAGAACAAAGAGACCAACTGGCAAAAGTTGTTTTAACTTTGTGTTTAGAAAATATAAAAGCTCTTTACCTTTACATGAATATAATATTTCTCTGTATAGTTATTCTTTGTGCACAAAAGAGCAGGAAAAAAAACCTCATGGTGGATTAGATTCCTGCTCATAGTTTAAAAAAATAGATATACATAAAAGTAGTTCAACAAATATTTTTTGAAAGAGAAAAATTAGAAGGTTGAGACAAGGGGAGATGGAAGAGGCAGAATCTTGGTCCAAAGTAAACTTGTCTTGCAACCTCTGTTCCAGGTCTAACCTTCCAGTCCTAGCCCCTTCTCTGTGCCTTGGCTTGGCTTCTGTAGACCCCTTATAGGATATGCGCTTTTTCTAACTCTCATATTCTACTGTATCTATTTAAATTGTTTACCTTTAAACCCAGCTGAACTTCCTTTTCTTATAAGGACCTTGTGAATCACAATGAAGTACATCTTTTCTGGATGTCTCTAGAAAGTTACATCTGTACTTCGTATTTGATTGCATTGCCATGTATTAGCTGCTATTTATGTGTATTCACGTTTTCCCTTCCCTTAACTTGACGACAAGCTACTGGAGAGCAAAGGAACCATTTTTAATACTTCTAAAGCACCCATAGAACGGAGGTCTCATATGAACTATAAGTGTATTCTCAATACTTGATTTAGTAATAATTGCTCTGATGCATTAGAACTGTATCTTCTCATGTGGGCTTACTTCACATATGCAAAGGTTTTACTATCAGAGTACTGGTAGCAACACATGGTTTAGAAGTACCATCATTGGTGAATTTCCATGGAACTATGAAACTGTCAGAAACAACCTGATTCCCCAAAGTCTAGATCATTAAAAGACAGAGTCATCGTCTGGGCTGTTTCACTTTTTTTTTTCTTTCCTTTTAGACATTTCTGTTTGGCTATCAGGCACTTATCTGTGACTAGAATTTATATATATATATATATTTATATATATAAAGTATATATATATAAACTATTCTATATATAACTATATATAGTTATATATAATTATATATATATTTTATATATCTTATATTTATATTATATATATTTATATATTTATATTTATATAAATTTAATATATATAATATATATTATATTTATATTTATATATAGTTATATATATAATTATATATATCTTATATTTATATTATTTATATATATAGTTATATATATAACTATATATAACTATATATATATAAACTATTCTTTTCCTTGGGTACAGTTCATCCTTCCCCCACCCCTCATCGTCTTCCCACCGTTAAAGTGGTATACTTCCATGTGGAGCACCTTATTAAGGACTCCTCCATCCAAGAAAATGGTACAGTTTGACTAGCTGAATGGGACATCATTTATGACAGTGTCAAAATGGTGAGATAAAGAGCTAGGTATCAAGAATAATATCAGTGTGGTCTTTATGAGGTAAATAATGAACTGGTAAAAAGTATCTCTGATCTAAGCATGACATAGAAGTATCGAAGATACTATGTTTAATCCGAAGAGAAAGCATTTACCTCCAAAAACTTTCTGAAAGAAAAAACAAATCAAATCACGTTTCAAACATTTTTATGCCTCCTCCTGGCATTTTGCCATACACTGTGATGACAAAACATTACATTTCTGAAAGTTTCCTACACTGCTTTGTTGAACAATGAAGTAATTGACTTTTGCATCTTCTTTGTATTTACAAAAGGAACCAAAAATGGTTCCTTTGCTCTCCAGTAGCTTGGAGAGCAAAGGGAAGCGAAAACGTGAATACACATAAATAGCAGCTAATACATGGCAATGCAATCAAATACGAAGTACAGATATAACTTTCTAGAGACATCCAGAAAAGATGTACTTCGTTGTGATTCACAAGGACCTTATAAGAAAAGGAAGTTCAGCTGGGTTTAAAGGTAAACAATTTAAATAGATACGGTGGAATGTGAAAGCTAGAAAAAGAAGGGCTTATCCTAAAAGGGGTCTACAGAAGCCAAGCCAAGGCACAGAGAAGGGGCTAGGTAGGACTGGAAGGTTAGACCTAGAACAGAGGTTGCAAGACAAGTTTACTTTGGACCAAGATTCTGCCTCTTCCATGGCCCCTTCTGTCTCAACCTTCCAATTTTTTTCTTTCAAAAAATATTTGTTGAACTACTTTTATGTATATCTATTTTTTTGAAAACTATGAGCAGGAATCTAATCCACCATGAGATTTTTTTTCCTGCTCTTTCTGTGCGCAAAGAATAATTACACAGAGAAATATTTATCTGAGGGTCTGTTCCAAGAGCTTCCATTAGTAAAATTATGTTTTATGTTATATTTTTTTTAGAAGGAAAAATAAACACCAATATCTTGACACATGAGAGCCAAATGTTCCAACTGACATTCATGCTATCTGGATTTGTTTTATTTTAGAATGAATATTACCAAGCTTGTTTGCAGTTAAAGGTAAATGAAAGTAATATTAAATATTTTATCTCTTTAATAAATTTCACTTGGGAAATTTGGAATTTCGCCATTTGAATTATTTGTTAAATTATCTGAAAGGCCTCTACTCCAGGGAGAAGGGTTAATTGGAATTGAAATTGTTGGGGAAATATAATTAAAAAACAAAAACCTCTCCCAACCCAGAAATCCTTTCCACAAAGTTAGTAGACAAAGAAAACAGTCCTGTTAATGAATAAGCATTAAATTAGAATGTGATGAGCATCCAGAGGCAATCCACTAAGAGAATGCAAAGGCCAAAAGAAATTTCAGCCTTCTAAATAGCCAAGCAAATACAACCTGTCGCATAGAACCTTTCAAGATAAATAATAACTAGTCCTCTAGTAAGAGGACTGAATTTACTTGGCAATTGGGGTGACCATCTGTGTTAGCTAATTGATTTTCTTCTACAGAGAGAGAGAGAGGCTTCTAGTACCTTTATAAGGGGAAGTAGTTTTACAACTTGGAGCAAGAAGCCAACCTAAATTAGGCTCTAATACTCTCCAGCAAGGGAGATAGAGGAGCTATTACCCCTTGAGGCTTGCATTTCAAAAAGATGTCTCCCAGGTCTTTGAAAAAACATTTCTGAATGTGAGCGTGGCCTGAGACTTAATTAGCCCATTATGAAGAATTACATGTGTTTGAAAAGGATAATGGAAGAAATTGTAAAAGAAAAATGAAAGGGGGAAGTCTCTAAGCTTATTTTCAACAGGGAGAATTAAGCCCCTTATTTTTAATTTGTATTTGCCCTTACGATGAATGTGGCTTCCCCAGTGTCTCAGATGGTAAAGAATCTGCCTGCAGTGCAGGAGACTCGGTTTGATCCCTGGGTAGGGAAAATCCCCTGGAGGAGGAAATGGCTAGCCCCTCCAGTATTCTTGCCTGGAAAATTCCATAAACAGATGAGCCTGGCGGGCTACAATCCATGGGGCTGCAGAGTCAGACACAACTGAGCAACTAACACTTTCACTTTATAATTAAAATATTGTTTCTTAAGAAAAGTATTTAGGGGATGGTTTTAGTTCTTCAAATATACTGCTGTGGTTTAGTCACTAAGTCATGTCCAACTTTTGCAACCCCATGGACTGCAGGCCTCCATGCTCCTCTGTCCATGGGATTTCCCAGGCAAAAATACTGGAGTGGGTTGCCATTGCCTTCTCCAGGGGATCTTCCCGACTCAGGAGTTGAACCAGAGTCTCCTGTGTCTCCTGCATTTGGCAGGTGGATTCTTCACCTACTGAGCCACCAGGGAAGCCGGGTGCACTGCAGTCCATGGGGTCGCAGAGTCAGACATGATTGTGCAACTGAACTGAACTGATACTCTAAAGAAAAAG
The DNA here is from genome assembly GCF_032405125.1 of Capricornis sumatraensis. Taxonomy (NCBI): domain Eukaryota; kingdom Metazoa; phylum Chordata; class Mammalia; order Artiodactyla; family Bovidae; genus Capricornis; species Capricornis sumatraensis. The sequence goes on from NC_091071.1 coordinate 141,863,871, forward strand.
TAGAACTCAAAGTAGAAAGATTTAAGTACAATCATTCCTCTTTCCTTGCACTCTGTAGTAGCCTGGTTGCTGGGTAGATGAGTGGGGTAGGACTGCCCAGATTTAGCTTTTATAAAGGAAGGTGGTGGGCCTCTGCAGAGAGCAGGATGGACAATTAAAAAAAAACAAAAAGCATAAACTACTCTTTTAAGTGTGTTTTAGATCAGCCATTCACAGCTTTCTGGTGCATTTAACTTTAGCTCCCCTCATCTAAAGGACCTCTGGTGCTCATTCAAATGCTAATATTTGGGCATCTGCTTTTTAATTTTTTTTTCCTAAGCAAGACAAGCTGGAGGTCATGTGACCCTAATTATAGCAATTATGAGCTTTCTGGGAGCAATCATTCAGGTTGCACCCAGAGTGAGCATCTGCTGATGATAAATGGATCAGGAGATTACTAAGGCCAGGCTTTCCTGTAAGACCTCCAGTGATTCATTTCTTAATATGAATAAGTATACAGAGCTAAAACCCATATGCTATAATAAGAGGGTACTTTTTCCATAGGGTTACTTTTTTCTTACAATTCATCTTTAAATTTAGTGAGAACAGTTTAAAACACATACTTTTGTATGTGTGAACATAATTAGCATTCTAAAGAAGGACATGGAGAAAACTCTAATAATGACTAATAATGAAGCATCAGCCTTCACCTACACGAATTTTATTTCTCTGTACAAAAAGAAAAGAATGTTGCCAGGGCTTAGTAATCTTTCCAGCTGAAGTCTTATTCTATATTATTTATTTTACTTGTAATTATAAGGGTGTGTATTTAAGGGAAAATTCTTTAGACAACCCAAGACCTTCTGAGAGTTATTCTTTAACGAGGCAAAACATTTTCCCTTTTGTAAGGCCCTTTACTTCTTGAGAAATTATAGTTTCACAGGATAGTTTTCAGCAGTATCATTTACTTTGCTCCCTTTTCAGACTCACAGTTTTAAATGTCATTGGGTTTGTTTTGAACCTGACCCATATCACACAGAAACATTTGAACACAATTGCTCTTGCTGATTGCATGTTGGAATATGTGACAGTATCTTGTCCATGCTGTCTGGATGCAATCACATTGATTAATGTCAGTGAGATGAAAGAGAATGCACGGCACCTTCTTTTGAAAATCGCTCATTATGCCAACCTGCCTCTAAAGTCGAGTTCAGAGCTTTTTTAAATTTTCTATTTTAATATTGAGTCAGGCTAACCTTTTTTCTAGCGTGTGTAAAGGGACACCTAGTAAATTAGTGATTCGTTAAACAAATGCTGTTGGGAGCACAACAGCGTGCCAGGAAGTGTGCTGGAAGGAAACATGGCCGACATAGTCTTGCCCTTTCTTCCTGAGGCGGTAACTTGAACAAGCTTTGGAGTGCACCTATGTGCTAACAGCACGTTTGTGTGATGTACCTAAACATAGCGTGCAGTTTGCTAAATGGTTTATTAGGGATTTTAGAATCAGTATCAACTGATGGCTTTTAAAAGCCTTTTCTGTGGCAGCACCTCTCAAGTGCCCTCCTTCTCTTTTTATCATTAGTAGGAAACCACATAATTAATTCTTCAGAAATAAAGCATGTCTGATTGGATCATGACCTTTTCCTCCCATCTTCATCTGTCTGTCTTTATGCTTCCTCCTTGCTTCTTATAAACTCTTAAATATTCTTTAAAAAAAAAAAAACAACCTGCTTCAGCTGTAATGATGGATGTTTCTTTTCTAACTTCTTAGAGAAAGAACAGGAAAGAGTTTGGCATGTTAGAACTCTGTCAGCTGGAACTTTGCCTTTTGTAAAGATAACATGAAAAGTACATTTATGATCCACTTTTGGGATCAATAGTTTACGCTTCATGTATTCCATTCTATAGTATATATTAATGGAGAAGCGTCACATGCAGAATTCAATAATTATTGTTTTCATAAGTACTAGCATCCCATGACATTATTATTTTTAATAAATAATAGATTATTTGATAATGCAGTTCAGTTGTTTGGCTTTACAAGACTTCATAAAGTCATAAATCATATAAAAATCATTTGACAGACCATATGTTTAGAGTTGGAGTTCAGAAAATGTTATCTTCATTGATGTAATTCAAATTGGGAAATTTTGTTGGGCTCATCTTGAGAGAAGCCACAAAATGGTGGTGAGCTGCTTCTTACACTAGATATAAAACCAGACTGCTCATTTCAGCATCATTTCTACAGTGCTCTGGTGCAAAGGATGGGACTTCTTTGTGTTTCACCAGCTGGATCTCACCTGTGATAGGAGAGAACATAATAAGAAAAGAGAATAACTTAGACATCAAGAGCTAATCAGAGCAGAAAGGTGTGGCTATATACTTCTGAATCAAGGAAGATGTCAAAGCATTATGCATATGCCCAGGGCAGAAATGATGGATTTTAGCATAAGACAGTATGTTGAGCTCCAAAAATAGGAAAAAGAGTGAACTAGAAATTTATACACGTGACTATGCATGCTGTATGCTAAATCCCTTTAGTTGTGTCCAACTCTTCTCAATCCGTTAGACTGTAGCCCACCAGGCTCCTCTGTCCATGGGATTCTCCAGGCAAGAATACTGGAGTGGGTTGCCATGCCCTCCTCCAGGACATCTTTCCAACCTAGGGTTCGAACCAGTGTCTCTAAGGTCTCCTGCATTGGCACTAGTGCCAATTTACCACTAGTGCCACCCAGGAAGCACAGGAGACTATAAATGATATGAAATCATGTCACTGAAGTAGGTTGATGAAGCTTAAATCTCAGATGGAAGAAAATATTGCCCACCAATTTATGTGATATTTCAGGAAATGTTTGTGGCAAATACTTTTCAAAATAACTTGAAATTGTTATGACTGTCATCGGTATTTTATGACTTGGAGTGACTGATTGGAGGTTTAGATCAACAGACAAAATAAGTTTCAAAATTATTAGTATGTGCAAGAGGGTTGCAGCTGTAGGTCTCTCCCAGAGAGAGTGTTATGGCCTGGGACCTCAATCCAAGAAATTGACATTAGTAGAGTCATTAATTAAAGTCTTTTTAAAAGTTCTTATGTGGAAGCTTTTTTTTTTTTTTTGTCTTTTTACCTTTGGTCATATGTTAAAATTTCCTCATTTGGAGAAAATAATGGTTGATGCTACCTTCTTAGAAATAAAATACTCTATTCAAACATATTGTGACTTATGGACAGAAAGTACAGATCAATAGATCAGTGTGGCATCAGCTTAGTGTAGCCCATAATTCTGGGCAATGAAACAAAAGTAGTCATGACTCTAATGAATTTACAGTTGTCTTTTCTTATTTATCTATGACTACCTGAATCTGCTCTTTAGATATGACCTATTAAGTTCTACGGCACTGCCTGGTAAGGCACAAATTAAATTCTGATGTTTGTATTCACCTTAAATCAGCTAACACCCATAAGTATTTCTGAGCCTCATCTCTTGTACCTCCTCTTCCTTTGTTCTCCATTTCTGCTGTAGGGATGCATGCTTAGTCATCATTTTCTCTGGGGAGTCTCTGCTCCACTGGGCTAGATGTTTTGGCTCTGTATGCCATTAACTCTTCAAATCTCATCTGTTGTGGCATTTAGGTTTATTCCCATTGCTTAATCAACTTTTGTTTTTCTTATTGGTTAGAGTCTAAGTTCTTTGAGGCAGAGACCATATATGCCTTAACATGTTTTTTCTTTCTGGAAGCTTGTACCCTGCCAGATACAATTCCCTGGTGGCTCAGCTGGTAAAGCGTCTGCTTACAATGCAGGATACCTGGGTTCCATCCCTGGGTTGGGAAGATCCCCTGGAGAAGGAAATGGCAGTCCACTCCTGTACTCTTGCCTGGAAAATCCCATGGACGGAGGAGCCTGGTAGGCTGCAGTCCTTGGGATCACAAAGACTCGGACATGACTGAGCGACTTCACTTTCACTTTAAATTTTAGTTACTCTCACTGTCACTTTAATTGCTATTGTTGGGTTGTTATTATTGCTGGTGCCTTGCGTTCCCTTCTCTATTGCTGTTGTGAGCATCTCTATTCTTACCATCCTGTCTGGGCTGCCATCAGCCTGGGCTTTCTGCATGTTGAAGGCTGAACCCACCTGGCAGATCCCCCACTCGCTCGCCTCTTGACCTGCAGAAGTCCCTTCTTGCTCCCCATTGGAAGCCCCTATAATACTTAACAGTCAATGAAACCACAATATACTTGTCCTTAAGGAGCTTGATTAATAAAAAGAAATCTCTTCAAACTGCATAAGAACAATCAGCAGACCTGTTCAGCTCCATTGGGTTTTTATTTATGTATTTTTTCCTTTATCAGGTGGTCTGAATGGATGATGGAAGTGCCCTAGATTTCCAGATTTGTCTTCTACAAATTCAGTGTTAAGCAGTTAGAGCTTTTCATATTTTTAAGCATAACTTTTATAAAACTCTATTTTGAAAAGCTATGACTAACTATGGATATACATAAAAAGAAAGTTAACGGAAATAAAAAGTCTCCTTCATATCTGTTTTTAAGGCTTCTTTCATTTAGAAAAACAAAAGCAATGCATTGCTTGCCTCACAACGACTTGTGCCAATGTTACTTCCTCCATGTGCTAAATATTCAACATTTAATTGGGCTTATTAAAAAAATTAATGTATCAAAAGCCTACATAATGCAGTGTGAGTAACTGTTGTTACACAGCTTATTTTAGCATCGTAGAAAGGTTGGCATGGAAACTTGGAGAAGACATTTTAGATACTCAATGCATAAAGATTTTCAATTGAACTTCCTGGTTATCTTATTTTTTCCTATTTAGAATCAATTTTAATGTTTGTTTCTATCTAACATTAGGAGTATAGTTTTTTTCAGGGGCAGAAGCAACTTCTTTAATTATTTAAAAGAAATATATTTTATTAGAAAACGATAAGGAGGTAGGCAGGGAGTCACTTTTAAGAGTTAAGCAGTTTAATTCATGGATAAAAATAGATTGTGGAATCATATGGATTCCAGTGCTGGTTCCAGCAGTTTCTGGCTATATGACCATTGCTATGTTAATAGTCTCAAAAAAGTGAGATTAAAACTGATTTAATAGCTGCAGTCCATGGGGTCACAAAGAGTTGGAAACAATCAACTGAGTGACTGAACTGAACTGAATAGTAATAATCAAAAGAAGTAAATGATGTCATATATGTAATGCACTTAACAGAGTGTCTTGCAGAAAGTATACTTTCATCAGCTTCATTTTTATATTTCTAAAATACAAAGAGAATGAGTAAAAAAAAAAATCCACAAAGTATTCTGATTTAGATTCCTTTTCATCAGCCAGGCTCTTCAATCCTAATGTCTTTTGCCTGAATATGGTGAAATGGTGGCTAAAATAGCACAAGACCTTCACTAATTTATATATAGTAAGTTTTTGTGGATTAAAACAAGGATGTGACTAAAGATCCATGTTAGTTTTTTTTTTTTTTTTTTCAATTCATTACCTGTCGTGTTTTTCTGTAACTGACTGGAGGTCTTTTACACCATGATAATTAGTGACTATCAACACACCTTGGCGTCTGGAAACCTGACTTCATTACTTGCCTCTTCTGCTAAGCAGTTTGGATAATGAATTTCAACTCTTGAGACCTAAGTTTTCTTGTGTATAAATCAAATGGAAATAAGTCATATGTTTTCTAACATAGTTTTTAGATATTGTGATTGTAACAACCCAGGATGTCAAGACAAGGTCTGAGTTTCTGGGCACCATTTTTTTCTTGACACCGCACTATAATTCAAGTATGATATTGGAAATTATATAAAGGTTATTTTCTATCTTTTACAGCTTTGAAATTTGCCATCTCTGTGGATATGGCCAGAGGCTGTCAGATGGTTTTGTAAATGATTTTTTTAAGTAAATTATTTACAATTTAAAAAAAAAAGCAAACTTAGAATCACAAACTATTTTGCAAGTTTGATAACACCGGTTTTCCAAAAACCTCTAGCATATAAATGGCAATTGTTTCTAAATCAATTTTGAGAGATACAGAGATCAGTTTTCCATATCCATATTTAGAAACGGCATTTCTTAGGCATAAAACAGTTAAAAAGCAATTGGTATGTTTTGTACCAAAATGGGGCTTCCCAGCTGGTGCCCTGGTAATAAAGAATTCACCTGCCAGTGCAGGAGATGCAAGAGACATGGGTTCGATCCCTCCGTGGTTCGATCCCCTTGAAGTAGGAAATGGCAACTCACTCCAGTATTCTTGTCTGGACAATTCCATGAACAGAGGAGCCTGGCAGCTGCAGTTCATGATGAGGTCGCAAAGAGTCGGACACGACTGAGTGACTGAATGCACACACACATACCAAAATAACCAGACAATATGAGTGAGCCATGATAAGAGAATAACCGGAAGGAGCAACTTTCATATTACAAAATTTGCCAGTGTGGAGATAACTGCTAACTCAAGGAAGGCTATTCTGTAGGCACTGACTGTTGCTGAGCTGAGTGGGGATTCAGCCAAAGCAAGTCTGTTACCGAATGCACTGACCCTTGAAATGAGTTAGGGATGAAAACGTTTATATCTTTAGAAAGAATATCATGGCATGATTATATAGACCTTATTCTTCAAAAGCTCTCACCCTGCTAATCAATGTTTCACTAAGATACCGGAAGAATCTCAAGGAGATTAAATTTAGAAATTGCACTAAATAAAAAGTCTATTGTCCTTTCAAAAAATAAATAAATAGTCACATGAAATTCTTTAAGACTACATATGTAGCTTTGTTCAAACTCCTAGTTTCTATGTTAATTTGTAATTTTTTTCAACCCAAGAAAGTCTGGGAAAAAAATCTTCACTATAGTAACTGATTAGTTCCATTTCCTGCAGCACTTCTTTTCTTGTGGTTGCTGGTTTTCAGCCAATTCTATTTTTGTGTTTATTTTCTCCATTACATTCCTTTTTTTCTGAGTAGAAGAATTTTTGTGTTTTTCATTTTGTCAAAATAGAATTCTTCTCATGTCATGTCATGATTTTGATATTTTCAAAGCTTAAAAAGCAATGCAGAGGAAATATGTCTATATAATTAAATGTACCACGGGCTTTTTAAAAAGATCTGATAATTCTGCAAGTATTTTCATCCATCAGTGGATCAGGAATGTCCAATTGCTTTTTTCCGTAAGTCTTCTGCTTTGGAGTATAGCAGTCAGCTTGATGTAGCTGAGGAAACTAGGAACTGACCTCATGTAAATGAAAAAAATTAAGAGATTAACAGTAATATACAAACAGCATATTTCACTGTGAGTGCTGAAGAGTTCTCAATGTGGAGGGAAACAGAATTCATATATATGCCCACATAAGGAGCACATGGGAAGAAGTGTTTGAGACTTTTCTCAGTCTTTGTTTTGGATTTTTTTCCTTTCCTTTTTTTCTTCCTTTTTCTGATATGGTCAGAACTAAATAGACTTAATTTGGATAAAATACATAAGCATTTGCATTTCGTGGTGGTGTAAGTATTTATATATTTAAAAAGGTAGGGCTCTGCCGGACAGGGAATCCTCATTCCTTCTGCCTTCTTTACTATAGGATGAAAAAAACCGAAACGTTACCTTAGAATTCATAGAATTTTCTTCCTAATTGAACCATCTGTGCTAGATGCTTTCAGAGATGTTGACTGACCTTAGTCCTATTTTCTGCCATCCTGAAAGTGAAAGAAGGAAGCGTTGCTGTAATTAGAACAACTAAATAAATAGTATTACTGTTTCCTGATTGTGATCGTTGTGTGCTAGAGGAATTTCATTTGAGACCTGAACTATGAAGTATGCAAGCCTATTTCCTAAGCCTGATCTTTCACAGCATATCTGTGGATGGGATATAGTTCAGAATCTGTAAACTGACTGACCACAAAACCAATAAATGCTTTCTCTTCTCTCCCAGACTTACTTGAACAAGATCTGTGAATGTATGAATACAGTAGACTTCTAAGTTAGAGGGCTCTCATGAACTCTACACCCTCTCTATCTGGAGTTCTTTGTACTAATCTTGGCATCTGGAGGATAAATAATTGCTAAGGTTACCAGTTGGAACTGTCTCAGATTCTTGCAGCAGCTCTTATGTCTGATATCTGGTGGGCACCCTTCCCACATCACCCGTGTGAAAAATGAACACTTAAATTCAACCTACCCTGCCCTGTTCTTCTCCATAGCATTTATATATTATAGATATATCTGATATGTTTTATATTGATTTGTATAATTACTTATTGTTTATTTTCCCTAGCCACAGTATTGAAGAAAGCAGAAGCATTTTCTGTTTTGATGGAACACTAATGAGTCCCTAACCCCCAGCTCAGTTTGTGGGCACATAATACATACTCAGTCAATATATAATATGTTGAAAGAACAAATCTAGTTGCTATCTTTGTTATGGACCATGGTTCTTGGCCTCCTTAATCAACAGAAATTGATCAAGAGTCAGACAAGAAATTCAGGCAAGGCTTTATCGGGACCCCTGCTACAGTGAGAACAAGTAACAGGTTCATTTGCTATCTTGCTATCTGAGCAGGATGGGATGAGCTGGTTCCTTAACTGGGGTGAGGGTAGGGGTATATCCAAGGGCTGGTGGGGTGGCTTAGGTGGTTTGCCCACCCCATAGGTGGTGGTGTGTTCAGGGGGCCACAGTACCCTGCTTTTCCTCCCAACTCTCTCCTTGTGTCCCTGGCTCTTCATGAGTTGGGAGTTGGGCTGTTTAGTCTCTTTGTATCTTGTGGTCTGGAATTTGCCTGAACTACCCATGCCTGCAGGCTTCCCACGTGGCACTAATGGTAAAGAATCTGCTTCCCAATGCAGGAGACGTAAGAGACTTGGGTTCAACCCCTGGTGGGGAAGATCCCATGGAGGAGGGGATGGCAACCCACTCCAGTTGCCATGAAGAATCCCATGAACAGAGGAGCCGGGCAGGCTACAGACCATGGGGTTGCAGAGACACGGACACAATTGAAGTGACTTAGCACGCACACATGCGTGCATGCAGTTTCTTTTAGTCCCTTATATTTACTTTTTATTTTGTTGCTCAAGGAGATGTTTGTCCAGGTGCAAGCAATGCAACACTACAACAAAAGGTCCCAGATCCCAGCCTGTCTTTCTTATCTTCATGCATTCACTGCTGTCCACTGGTCTTTGGTCTTCCATCACTCTGCCTCTCTCCTCATGCCGCTTCCCATAGTTCCTGCCTGGCTTTCTTCAATACAGTGAGTTTACATAATTTATTAGGGAACCATGTCTTCTAGATTTTTCTCAGGTGCTTAGTCTGACACCACTTGTGGCTGTGCCTTCCTGGAGGTGAAGATTGAGCTCCCTCTTTGATGTCCTTATGTTCTTCCTTAATGTAGGACAGCGGTTCTCAAGTGTGGCCCCTAGACCAGTGGCATCAGCACTACTTGAGAACTTACTGGAAATGCCCCAGATTTAGCGAGTCAGAAACATGTGGATTGCAGTGCAAAAATTGTTTTCTCATTACTCTCCTCCAAATGATTCTGATGCTAAAATTTGAGAATCAGTGATAGGACACATTCTGCATCCCTGACTTTGTTTTTAACTTTTCAAAAGCCTTGTAATTTCTCTGAGTTTATTTCTTCAGTGGACCCAGTAAGCACTTATTATACTAAAATTGCTGTCTGGGTTAATACAAGTGTTTAAATTTTATTTAGTAAATTGTGGGCATGTTGGACAGAATCTATTAAATTATGTACTTTTGAAGAATTTTGTAGTGTAGAAGCTATCATTTTTTTTTCCTAGAAAATATTTAAAATCAAGCTTCTAGAATACTCAGTTACAATCCTCAACCCCTTGTTATATGCCTGCCTCCTTCATCTTCATGGCACAAGTAATTTCATCCCCAGAACCTACTGGAGGTGAGCCATAGTTCTTCAGGAAAAACATTAAAAATAATCAATTGGGTCTAAGGCTAAAAAATACAATATTTTAGAATGAAATACTATACAGATACTATGTTTCCCCCTTGAAAAGTCCATGTAATTCTGTTTTACAGAATTACATAGAATTATAATTCTACTATAGAATTATGATAGAGTTAGGAATTAGGGTCCATCTTTTAATTTTTGTGTACTAGACCTTCTTTGATGTACAAAATAATAATACAATATTGCATTTATTTCCTAATTAAAATTATTTTTATCATTTATGAGGTCTTTTAGATGCCGTATTTCACTCTTGATTACAATTTGATTAACATATTGACAGTTCAGTCTTTTGCAGATTTGGCTTCCAGCCCCCAAGACCTTTCACTGTTGCTAAAAGAGGATCAGGTCTCTCCCTCGTGAAAACAATTGGAAGGATAGTGGAGCCCGTGTCTTCTTAGGACCTGCAGAAATACATACACATATTTCTCCTCAGTCATTTTTTAAAAACACTTTTAAAAGCAGAATCATATCTCCAGCCTCTCTTTCCAGGGAAGACCAAATTATGGTGTCTTAAGAATCTTTGTATCGGAATGAAGAGTAAGGAGGTACTGTTTGTCCTTCAAAATGGAATTTACCTGGTTTAGATGAAAACTCATGAGGGTTGGAGCAAAGAAAATGGGGTCGTAGATGAAGCAGCAGCAGCTGCTGGAGTGGGTAGTTGTTCCCTTCTCCAGGGAATCTTCCCAACCCAGGGAGCGAACCCAGGTCTCCTGCGGTACAGGCAGATTCTTTACCATCTGAACCACCAGGGAAGCCCAGATGAAGCAGCATCAGGTTTTAAAGGTGCAGCATTAGAGCAACAAGGGCATTGCATTTTGAAGGGAAATAAGCATGTTTGGGAAGAATGTTTAGAAGTCTATAGTTTTCAAGATTATATTTTAATTAGCAGAGTATTCAATCCAAATCGATGTGTAGTCAATGCATTGCATATTGACAAAACTGAGTAAGTACCTGTCTCAGCAAACAATTATGTGTGTGCTCTGATAAAGAGACAGTAATTGAGCTCATGGGATGAGGAACATTGCCTGGTGTGAGAAAGAAAAAAACATATTTCCTATGAAAATCATGGACATTACTGTTAAGTCCATTAAAGTAGCTTTTCCACAAAAAAATATGGGCCTGATAATTAGGAATGTTAGTAGGGTATCCAGTCTTACAATGACAAAGGGCCCTCTAAAATTCCTTCTTAATTGTTTTTAAAGCAGAACTGCATTTAAAATAAGGAAAAGGCAAGCAGATTCATCAGTCCCTAAAGGATATTAGCAAGATGAAAAATGCTTTAGAGAGAAGCAATAAATACTTTGAGTAAATGCGTATGTCACTAAGTACCTATAAGCTATTTATGTCTCATTTTAACTATCAACTTTAATTATACTCCTATCTATTTTAGACCCATCACTCACTCCTGGACAGCTGAAGTAATTTATTAGGATTACATATAGACTAACATTTTTTTCTTTTCCATTAGTAACTGTGGAAGAAAAACAAATCCAATAACTTTGTGAGTGTTGAGAGCAGAGTTTGTCTCAGGTATATTTAAATTTGACTAGATCCCTGAAAGAAGGATGAAAAAAACCTGAGGTAAAAGTAAATTTAAGTCAGTCCTAGTTTGGCATGTTCATCCATCATCACCAGATGCCTCTATATTTTTGACCTACCAGCCTCAATGTACAACTTTTATTTTATGTCCAAGATGGCTACTTCCACTGTCTCATCACACATACATCCTGTAGAGCAGGAAGAAGAAAGAGCAGCAAAAGGGATCCTGTCAATGGCCTAGGCACACCTCTTCTACTCAGTCCTACTGACCAGAACTTGGTTATTTGGTTGGCTTAAAGCTCAACATTCAGAAAATGAAAATCATGGCATCCGGTCCCATCACTTCACGGGAAATAGATGGGGAAACAGTGTCACTTTATTTTTTTGGGCTCCAAAATCACTGCAGATGATGATTGCAGCCGTGAAATTAAAAGACGCTTACTCCTTGGAAGAAAAGTTATGACCAACCTAGACAGTATATTCAAAAGCAGAGGCATTACTTTGCCGACTAAGGTCCGTCTAGTCAAGGCTATGGTTTTTCCTGTGGTGATGTATGGATGTGAGAGTTGGACTGTGAAGAAGGCTGAGAGCTGAAGAATTGCTGTTTTTGAACTGTGGTGTTGGAGAAGACTCTTGAGAGTCCCTTGGACTGCAAGGAGATCCAACTAGTCCATTCTGAAGGAGATCAGCCCTGGGTGTTCTTTGGAAGGAATGATGCTAAAGCTGAAACTCCAGTACTTTGGCCACCTCATGCGAAGAGTTGACTCACTGGAAAAGACTCTGATGCTGGGAGGGATTGGGGGCAGGAGAATAATGGGACGACCGAGGATGAGATGGCTGGATGGCATCACGGACTCGATGGACGTGAGTCTGAGTGAACTCCAGGAGATGGTGATAGACAGGGAGGCCTGGCGTGCTGCGATTCATGGGGTCGCAAAGAGTCGGACATGACTGAGCGACTGAACTGAACTGAACTGAACTGTGCTATCAAGGTGAAATGGACCTCTGATCAAAATAACCATGTGCCCAACTAGCATTCAAAGATTCTTTTGATAAAAGAGAAAGAAGAGAATGGATAATAGAAGACAGTTTGTAGCCTCTGCCTCACTCAAATTAGCTCTATTTACTTTGTTAATCAGTGGAGGAAGTACAGGTTATTAGAACTGCAATAAATGTTCACTGTTCAGTTGCATGAGTATAGGACAAATACAGGCAGGAAATTAAATATCTCCCCTAATTGTGTAATTTGAGATCTTAAAGTTGCCTGTTATTTATGAGGTTGAGTATTTTTCTCAGCTTGAATTAAATCATAAATCCTAGTAATTTGTGTTGAAGTCAAATATTTATGAAGTTCCATACAGCACGCTAGGTTCCTGATATATGCAAGCATATTTTTTCTTTATAACCATCTAATAATACAGGTATTTACCTTCTTTTGTAGTTGTTTCTCTTTCATAGAAACTTCTCAGTGTCACTGGCACTGATACCAAGCAAGGCCCTGTGGAGCTCCTGGGCACAAAGCCTTTCTGTATCCCCTATTTTTTTGATTACAGGAAATAGCCTTCATTCAGCCTCCATGGCCTCCCCTGAGTTCCAGTGAGCACATTCAAACAGTTGTCAATTAGGAAAAGGAGGGAGTGTTAGACAAGAAAGAAATAAAATCAAGAGAAATAACAGTGCAACCTTGGGGCAAGGTTCTGGTTCCCCATGAATACACACAACATTATTTTTTAGGTGTTTTGCAGATACCAAAACCCCCTCCAGATGGGAGAAGTTACTGATTAACATAGTATGCTGCCCATAAGCATGTAGACCTCTGACTGGTTCGAACCTGAAGTTTGATGATGCTGACTCCTACTCATCACCAGTCTATCAGAAGAACGTCCATGAGCTGATCAGACCCTCTTTGAACCACTGCCATAAAATTTCTCCCTATCCTCTCCAAGTGGGGACACAGTTTTGAGGGCATTAGCTTGTTGTGACCCCATTTTCCTCACAAAGCAATAAAGCTATTTTCTGTTTCTGTTTAGTCACTCAGTTGTGTCCAGCTGTTTGCAACCCTATGAACTGGAGCCCTCAAGGCTCCTCTGTCCATGAAATTTTCCAGGCAAGAATGCTGGAGTGGGTTGCCATTCCCTTCTCCGGGAGATCTTCCCAACCCAGGGATCTAACTGGTGTCTCTTGCGTCTCCTGCATTGACAGGCAGATTCTTTACCGATGAACCACTTTAGCCCACAACTCTGTTTCCGAGTTTAATTCTGTGTAAGGGTACAGAGGTCAGATTTGGCTTTAGCACTGCCTTTATTTCATCCAGCTTTCGATTCTACTTGTTAAGGATAGTGCCTGTAGGTCCTGACTGAAATGAGCGACACACGGCCTCTACTATTAATATTTTTGCTGATGCCATGAAATATATCTTTTAAAAATTTATAGACTATCCAAAGCCATATATATGTGTGTGTGTGTGTGTGTGTGTGTATATATATATATATATATATATATATATATATATATATATAGAGAGAGAGAGAGAGAGAGAGAGAGAGATATGTTTCAGTTCTGACCAAATCTAGGTAAATTGTATTGAGCAACTTAGGTGATATGATACTTAGGAAATTCCGAACAGCTTTTCTTCTTAAGAAAAACGAAGAAAGGAAAAAAGCAGATTACTAGAATAGAAAAGACAACTTCCTTCTCTTTGTTTTTCAGTTCTTACTGCACCTGAGTCTCCTTGTGTTGTGGGCTCATTTTGTCCATGTTCTGTGTCCCAAAACATCTGCTCTTCCCCTTTCAAAATGTTTTCCCCATCATTTTATAGCGTAGTTTTTAAAGTTTAAGAAAGCACTCAGCCACTGAATGCCGCAGTAAACAAAATGCAAACAGTACTCTCATGAGCTCAAAACAGACTTTCATGAAATGTCATAAAATAATTCAATGTGCATCTGCCACATTTATGCATATTAGCCTTGAGAATACCGAAACAGAAGTTGAGTAGAATTTGCTTTCAATACTCTTGAGATGTTTATTGTTTGAGTAATATGATTCATTTGTCAGTAGGGTTTAAATGATTTTTTAAATGCATTTGAAGTAAATGCTGATACTAATAATAAAATTTATAATATATGGATCACTGGTTAAAATTGTTCTTTATAATGCTAAATTTAAGTGAGTTTAACTAGCTAGGAACAGTTTTCGTTGTTAAACAACATCAGGTAGTCTTATGCAACCAATCTTAGGTTGCTCATGGAAGAGTCTTATTGAGAAAAAGTGACTTTAAACGATGTCCTTCCTTTTAAAAACATACGTGTTGATCATTTTCTTCCTTTGACTAATTGGAAAAAGGAGACCTTGGTATGACTTCAGCTTTTACATGACCTAGGTTTTACTTATTTCATGTAAACTCTTCATCCTCATCATCATTTTCTTATCAACATGCTTGATTTTTAATGAGTGCTAAATCCTTACCACAGCCTTCCCAGGTGGCTTAGTGGTAAAGAATCTACCTGCCAATGCAGGAATCCTAGGAGACCTGGGTTCGATCCCTGGGTCGGAAAGATGCCCTGGAGGAGGAAATGGCAACTCACTCCAGTATTCTTGCCTGGATAACCCCATGGACAGAGGAGCCTGGCATGCTACAGGCCACGGGGTCATAAAGAGTCGGGCACGACTGTGCAACTGAGCATGCAAGCAGGCGAACCCTGACCATGTGTTATTTCACTGAATCTTTCTAATGGCTCTAAGAACTAGATAATAAAATTATCCCCATTTTAAAGGCGATATTTAACAATTCCCTCATGTTCTCACACCGTATAACTAACTGTGGAGACTTAAGTGGAGACAGTCTGAAATTCAGAGACTGCCCATATGATACCCTTATACGCTAACTCACAGATTTTTAAATCTGGAACTGTCCATGTTTACATGACCTTGTTTTAGTGCTTTCTCACTAAATCTTCTCTTTCCATTTTTAGTGGCTTCTTGGAATTCGGAGTCACAAAATGATACCCTACACCCTATGTCTGCAGGCTTTTTGCATTTGTCATTTTGACCCAAATGGTTGATTGTTTTAGTTGACCAACAAACTTGATGACATTTTTACCAGTGAATCAAGTGGTAATTTTTAATGTACCTTAAAAACTAGGCTTACCTGCTCTTTGGTGAACTCATGAAATAGCTTTAATTTGCCCACATTTCACCTTTCCCTGGAGAAGGCAATGGCAACCCACTCCAGTACTCTTACCTGGAAAATCCCATGGACGTAGGAGCCTGGTAGGCTGCGGTCCATGGGGTCGCGAAGAGTCGGGACACAACTGAGCGACTTCACTTTCCCTTTTCACTTTCATGCATTGGAGAAGGAAATGGCGACCCACTCCAATGTTCTTTCTTGCCTGGAGAATCCCAGGGATGGCGGAGCCTGGTGGGCTGTCGTCTATGGGGTCGCACAGAGTTGAACACGAAGCAACTTAGCAGCAGCAGCACCCTTCCCTAGTGGCTCAGAAGGTAAAACAATCCTCCTGCAATGCAAAAGGCCTGGGTTCAATCCCTGGGTTGGTAGGGCCCCTGGAGGAGGGCATGGCAACCCACTCCAGTATTCTTGCCTGGAGAATTGCATGGACAGAGGAAGCTGGTGGGCTGCAGTCCATGGGACACGACCGAGTGACCAAGCACAGCACAGCACCCTTCCCCACAACCCACTTTCCCTTTCTTTTTCTCTCAAGGATTCTATATTGCACTCTGCTCAGTTCCCCCTTTCACCACTTCACAATTGAGTCTCATAAAATAAGACTTTACTGCTGCTAAGTTGCTTCAGTCATGTCCGACTCTGTGTGACCCCATAGACGGCAGCCCACCAGGCTCCCCCGTCCCTGGGATTCTCCAGGCAAGAACACTGGAGTGGGTTGCCATTTCCTTCTCCAATGCATGAAAGTGAAAAGGGAAAGTGAAGTCACTCAGTCATGTCCGACTCTTCGCGACCCCATGAACCGCAGCCTACCAGGCTCCTCTGTCCATGGGATTTTCCAGGCAAGAGTACTGGACTTTACTTACACACTATTTATTCTTTCCTCCTGTCCCCACCTCCCTCGTCAAGATACGTTTTAAATCTGGTTTCTGAATTGTTGTGTTTTCACTGTGGAAATTTTTGAAAGTACAGGACAGTGTAAAGAAACAGACACAAAGCCCCTAACTCTACCACCCAGATGTCTCTAACAGTATGCATTTTGGCAAATTTCCTTCCAGTCTTCCTTCGTTTGAAAAATTTCTAAGGCATGGGGACTTATTTAATATGATGCAGTCTTTTAAAACAAAGACTTGATTGTCAGAGCTTACTTCCAGTTCAGATTAGACACAAGTTTCTGGTGGTTCAGTGAGGAACTACATTGGTTTGTGTTAGGGACATTGATGTAGTGCCCCGTCTCCAAGGGGAGGCAGGAAGGTTGCTCACAGATCAAGATCATTTCTGAGAGAACTGGGATGATACAGGGTAAAGACAGCTGGTTCAGCTGAGAGAGGTGTTTTCTAGGAATTCTCTTAACACAAGGAGAGTGGAAACAGGGAGCTGCCCTACCTGGAGGAAATGGGAGCTCAGTGTTGGCAGAAGCAACCAGGGAATCTCAAGAGAGGAGGGCTCCGAAGGGCTTGCCAGCTGCCTGGCTGCCCCAAGGGCCTATGCAAATACCAAGATAACCTGCCAGAATGGGTGGAACCTCTACCCTAAAACAGACCAGCTTGATTATTTCTGAGCCCTGTAAGTAACTTTTGTTATTTTGAGATTAATACCAGCTAACACTTCTTGAGTATGTGTCCAACACTGGCTAGTCTATTTCCTGGTGTTATCTCATTTGCCTTTTAAAACAAGGCGATTACTGTTAGGATCTCCATTCACAAATAAAAGTCAGAGACCTTGAGAATTGATGGCTTTGCCCAAGGTTACTAGGATAGAGGAACAGGAGTTCCAACCCAGGGATTGTCCCACTCCAGAGCTCTTAGTTTTAACCATCACATGGTCTGGGATTTAATCTTCTGGGGAGGGGGTAATGGTGAGAGTCTAATCTACTAAAATAAATTGTGTGTGTGTGCATGCACACGCATGCATGTGCATGCTGACAGGAAATGGGTGGGTTTTCTGGATGTCCTCAAATAATTATATAAAGGTAATATTGGTTAGTCCTTCTAATTTATTTTATGTAAATGTGATCTATAAATACATCAGATATTCATACTGTATCCTGACTTTGATATATCTTGGGCTATTCATTCTGTCAAGAACTCTTTGTTTTTTGAGCTGAACTTTAATTTTATTCAGATAGAATGTAGAATTATTTAACAAGAATATTTTTCTCAAATACTACAAGAGTTGTAAGTCAGTATTTAAGTGAATTACCACTATCACATAGCAGTAGTGTCAAAGATAATCTGTAGTGACATTATGAAATATCCATGAGATTAAAGGATTTTGTATCCTGACTTACATATCATTGAATAAAATACTTACATATTCTCTTAGTTGGGGGGAATAAAATTCACATCTCATACATTTCACTCATTTAAATTATACCATTTAGTGACTTTTAGTTTATTCACAGATATGTGCAACTATTATCACAGTCACCTTTAGAAGATTTTTATCATGTCAAAAAAGAAATCTTCAACCCTTTAGCTGTTACCTCCTGAAACTGCCCCCACTAAATAACCATTAATCTACTTTCTGCCTCTACGGATATTTCCCTATTCTAGATTTTCATATGAATGGAATCATGTAATTTGTGGATTTTTTGTGACTGATTTCTTCCACTTAACATACTATTTTCTAAGTTCATCCGGTTTGTAACATCCACTCACTTGCTCTTTGTATTATTTTCTTTCCTAAGGGTTCTCATCCTTGATGATACTAAAATGTAAACCCTAATTATCCTTGAAAACTTCACCGGATATGCATAGCATTTCCAAGGAGTATTGCCGAATGCACATTCATGTGCCCAAAGCACAGTGAGGCCAAACAAATGGATACATCAAAGTTTGGAGCAGAGAAAGGTTTATTGCATGGCAAAGCAAGGAGAATGGGCAGCTGCGTTTGGTAGTTTTTATAGGCAAAACTTAGGGAGAGGTCTGCAGGGTGTGTAACCCTCCTCTGATTGGTTGGAGGTGAGGTAACTGGGTCGTGTTCAGAGAATCTCAATCATCAGCTTCCTAGTTCTAACTAGCCTGGGGTTCCCGGGCTTATGCTCAGCCTGAAGTTACCTCTTCCATCTGGGTGGGGACCTCCTTTCCAATAGAAGATCTCAGAGATACACTTCTATGTATCCCTTGAGAAGAAACCATGACCCTGCTTTACCTCTGCATTATTGTTTCTTGACTTCTTTGTTTCTGTGTTCCCTTTCTTCCCTAATTAGTAACTGTTTGAATCTGCCCTTTGGCACTCAGGGTAGGTTTAGTAGGCCGAAGCCTTTTCTCCTACAAACATGAAACAGGGGACGTGGAAGGCCCAGGAGGGCCCCACATGGTGTTTCTCAGTTTAAATCCCCTCTTTGATAGTCCTCAATCTTAAGGGGAACACGTGTTGGGCAAGAAAGGGAATTACATTTTAGATCGAGAGGTTAACCATAAACTCGGCAAGGGAACTCTGTTTTATTTGGAGGGACTGAGAGGGATGAGTTTGGAAGCACTTAGAATACTAAATTTTGCAGTGTTGTAGGCAGGTCTAGTGGAGAAGCCAATGGCACCCGACTCCAGTACTCTTGCCTGGAAAATCCCATGGACAGAGGAGCCCGGTAGGCTGCAGTCCATGGGGTCGTGAAGAGTCAGACACGACTGAGCAGCTTCACTTTCACTTTCACGCATTGGAGAAGGAAATGACAACCCACTCCAGTGTTCTTGCCTGGAGAATCCCAGGGACAGGGGAGCCTGGTGAGCTGCCGTCTATGGGGTCGCACAGAGTTGGACATGACTGAAGTGACTTAGCAGTAGCAGCAGCAGCAGCAAGGAGGGATGTCTGGTTCTTGGAGAGCTTCAGGTACACTCTGAACTACTTCAGAGATGGTCACTTCCTCCTCAACACCTTCCATTCATCATAAATACATTTTTCAGCCGTGTAATTTTGGTTCAGTGCAGTCTTCCTCTATAATCTTGTGAAGTATTTATTGCAGAGGAAAACTAATCAAAGGTTTTGAAATGGAGTAAAAAGAAAACTGTGAAGCAAACAATGAAAATGCAGAATGATTAATACCTTTGGGTGAGCTTTCTAGTTTTAACCTTCGCTAATAAAATTGCAAAGCCAGAGTAAAACTGCTAATAAATAATACATCACTCAGTCAGTCAGTTCAGTCGCTCAGTCATGTCCGACTCTGCGACTCCATGAATCGCAGCACGCCAGGCCTCCCTGTCCATCACCAACTCCTGGAGTTCACTCAGACTCACATCCATCGAGTCAGTGATGCCATCCAGCCATCTCATCCTCTGTTGTCCCCTTCTCCTCCTGCCCCCAATCCCTCCCAGCATCAGAGTCTTTTCCAATGAGTCAACTCTTTGCATGAGGTGGCCAAAGTACTGGAGGTTCAGCTTTAGCATCATTCCTTCCAAAGAACACCCAGGGCTGATCTCCTTTAGAATGGACTGGTTGGATCTCCTTGCAGTCCAAGGGACTCTCAAGAGTCTTCTCCAACACAACAGTTTCAAAGCATCAATTCTTCGGCTCTCAGCTTTCTTCACAGTCCAACTCTCACATCATACATGACCACTGGAAAAACCATAGCCTTGACTAGATGGACCTTTGTTGGCCAAGTAATGCCTCTGCTTTTGAATATGCTGTCTAGGTTGGTCATAACTTTCCTTCCAAGGAGTAGGCATCTTTTAATTTCATGGCTGCAATCACCATCTGCAGTGATTTTGGAGCCCAAAAAAATAAAGTCTGACACTGTTTCCACTGTTTCCCCATCTATTTCCCATGGAGTGATGGGACCGGACGCCATGATCTTCATTTTCTGAATGTTGAGCTTTAGGCCAGCCTTTTCACTCCTCTTTCACTCTGTATTACTTTTCAGATTTTCTCATTTGCACTGTGCTGTTTGTGTGCTGGATGCATTAGTATGTTGTATGTATAATATGTTTTATGTATTACTTTTTAGATATTCTCAGCTGTACCAAAATAAATAGATTTATTAATATAGAAGCTAGTATAATTTCAAATTTTACTCATTCTTTGTTCTTCATTGTCTTTTCTGTAAACTGACCTGTTACATAACATTAGCTGAAGTGGGATTAAATGTTTAGATCTTTGCTTCACTCGTTGAACCTTAGCAAATAGATATTTAGTAATATATTTGAGATGGCTAGATGGCATCACCAACTCAGTGGACAAGAGTTTGGGTGAACTCCAGGAGCTGGAGATGGACAGGGAGGCCTGGTGTGCTGCAATTCATGGGGTTGCAAAGAGTCGGACATGACTGAGCGACTGAACTGAACTGAACTGATATAACCTAAAATGAAGTTTATCATTGTTAGACATGTTTCATCAATTACATGAACAGAAAGATAATCACTCACTGACATGTTATGAGAATTAAAAGGGCTTACTTAATTATCATGACCTTGTAGTGTCATAGCTTTTATTTGAATTTTTAACAGAGAAAATACCCATGAATGTATTATAAAATGGAAGATGTCAAGATTTATATTTCTACTCTCCTTAAGATATTCTCTAACTTTTCTTCAAGTCAGTAATTACAGAAAGTGGTTACTGCATATTTCTGGTGTCCTCTGAGCTCACTGTCAGTGATAGATTTGGGGCCAAATCTACTATTCGGAAACCAACATGGCTTTTGTGTGGTTTAGGCAAGTAAACAAATGTCTGCTTTGAGTTTGTCAATAAGAAATTTGCACTATTCTCTCATTACAGATATAAAAAAGCAGATTTTTATTTTGAAATTCATATTTTAAATTTTGACATTTACTATTAAATGTAAATATAGATTATAATGTTAATTTAAATAATATTAACAAGTGAATTCTTTTCAGAACAAGGTAACAACAATTATGAGAATCAAAAGACCGTAGAAAAAGACAACCAATGAAATCTTTTATCCTAAAATTAAGTCTTCATACGGGGGTATTCTTTAGAGAAAGAGTTCTTTGGGAATAGTAAGATCACAAAATTGTTTCTGCATTTAATACTCAAATAAACATCTCAGTATAAAGGCCAATATGTTGTTTTCCTTAGATATTCAGAATTGAAAATATTTTTTCCTGCAGAAATATTAGCTAGTTTAAATGTCTAGTCCAGATATTTTGATTCATGTTAGTTCTCATTAGTGGCTGAATCATAAAGAAATGGAGATGAAAACAGAATTATTATAATTACACTCAACAGTTTGTTATGTACAGAATGGATTCATATATATTACAGAAACACTGTCCAATTAATGCTAAAGTTATTTACTGTGGTCTTTATACTTGGTACTCTGTAGGAACAGAAAAAATCCATAAATTTTAAGGTAACCTCCAAAGTGGTAACAATTTTGGACAGTTGTTAAGATTTAAATAAAAATTTAAGTTTTGGGTCTAGAATATCATCAGTTGCTAAAATGATATTGCTTTCTCTCTTAAACATCAGGATCACACAGAAAAGATATCATTTTAATCATTTTAGTATTTTGTTGCAAAGCCGTTATACAGGTATAGCCTTGAATTAAAAATTGATTAGGCTGTTAAAATGAACTTGATTCTTATAGAAGGAAACCACCAGTTATTTTTCCACAACTAACAATACAACAATGATGTTCTTTGTTAGCTTTTCTAACACATATTTACTTAGGAGTTGGTTAACTTCCTTCTTACTAGCAAACATTAGGGTAGTCAACAATAACTTAATTAAATCAATGGGATCTGTGTGTACTGGGAAAGAAATATCCACTTGTTTTTTCAGCATCTCCGTTACACAATGTGTTTTTATTAACAGCAAAGGCAGAGTAGAATAATATGGAAATTAGTATATGTTTTAACCCAGAGTATGCCAGTCATTTGCATTCATCTTTTCCAATGTATGCCTCATTTTTCCACAGTCAATTCATGACCAATTCTTTTTGTTCCCAAAGTCACATGCAAAGAAGAAGACGAGTATTCTTCTGCCTCTTTGCTCTAACTCACTGATTCATCAACTTTTTGGATAAAAAATTATTAAACATTAAGCACACTTCATTACTGCATACTGTTCTGCTGAGAAGGATTTGTTGAACTTGGCATGTGAGTCAATGATATAAAAGAGCAGAAATGTCAAAGTTGTGGTAGGACATTCACTAACTCTTTGTCTTAATGTTTGTCATCACAAAGGTCATAAATCCAAAATGTCAACCTACTTCACTGCCTTTTTCCCTCCTTCCTCCACATGTTACTTTCAACATGCAATTCATCTGTCTCATCATACCATAAATGGTATTATGAGTATTCCACAGGCACAATATTTATAGGCACAAATCCATAAATCAGAGTCCCCTCAGGAAAAATTCACCAACAGGTTTGTGTGTGAGACTCAGCCAGAGATGACCTGTATTCATGGTCAAAATATTCTACACTGATGTTCAAGTGAAGTGGATCGTTTGAATCCCCCAGACTGTGCCTTTGAGCAAGTTAATTAGTCTTGTGAGCCAGATACTGTTTTTCACCTGAAGATGAGAGATAAAATCATAAGCAGTGTGTTTGGTACAAGTGCCAGACACTAAATATGGCCTCTGTTATCATTTCAATGTCCATTGATGCCTCTATGAATAGCTGAAGGGAACAGAAATTAAGCTTATATTGGTCAGTATTGCACCTTTATGATAAAAATGCATTGAAGACTGCCAGAAGCAGGTGAAGGTAATAGGTAATATATCCAAGAATATTGAGAGAGTCCTCAGTAAGCACAGAGTTATTTCAGATCTGTAAAAGGACTTAGCTTAATTACACATTGATCAACAAATACTAATGGAATGACAACTGATTTTTCA
Organism: Capricornis sumatraensis; assembly: GCF_032405125.1. NCBI lineage: Eukaryota > Metazoa > Chordata > Mammalia > Artiodactyla > Bovidae > Capricornis > Capricornis sumatraensis. Next base: position 141,887,349 of record NC_091071.1, read on the forward strand.
ATACTGTGGTAGATATGATGGGGGCCACAGTACAGGCACATAAACAATGTCATTGCTCTCAATGCCCTTGAAATTCAAGAAGACAAAGTGAATATGCATACAGAAATCAAATACTGTGCACACACACACACACACATGCTTGCATAATTAGCTTCTAAAGTGCATTGTCTAGAAAATCATACAATTTATCTTTTATGAAGATTGGATGAGAGTTTTTGGTTCATTTAACCATTTAATCTAAATATAGTCTCAGTACAGAAACAACCAGTATTTTCTTTCTTCATTATGCTTCTATACACTTCTAGTTGCCTTGTTCATTTACCCATGAGCCTTCTCAGATATAAATGAATTCAAATTGTGTTGAAAATTTTATTGTTTCATTCCTTTTAGTGACTCAGTTTTAGTTAAACTTGGGGCTGCTTTAGAGTTCAGCTTTAAAATTTGGCATGGAGGATATGAGTTTCCCTTGGAAAAAAGTGGTTTCACTTAATCATCATTTTAATTCAGAATGTATTAGAGAATTTTTGAATAAATATTTTCTGTAATTTAAGAAACTTAATTAGGATAATGGATGCAATAGGCAGAAATCTGTGCTTTATAAAAGAAATGAAGTCTAAATTATTCATTATAACTACCATTTATTGACTGAAGTCTCTGAGCAGAAATTCTGTTGTACTTTTTTTTTTTTAACTGGAGGCTAATTACTTTACAATATTGTGGTGGGTTTTGCCATACATTGACATGAATCAGCCATGGGTGTACATGTGTTCCCCATCCTGACCCTCCCTCCTACGTCCCTTCCCATCCCATCCCTCAGGTCTGTTGTACTTTTATAGAGAGACTCTCATTTCTTCTTCTCTGTAATTCTTCAAAGTAGGGGTTGTAATTCCTCCATGAGACACTTTAAGGTCAGAGAGGTTAAACAACCTGCCCAAGAATATACAGTTTAAGTCATGAGGCCATGTTTCCTGTCTGTTTGCGTGATTCCAAAACCTGAGGTATTTTCACTTTACCCATCATTAGTTTCAGTTCAGTTCAGTCGCTCAGTCGTGTCCTACTCTTTGTGACCCTGTGGACTGTAGCACGCCAGGCCTCCCTGTCCATCACCAACTCCCAGAGCTTCCTCAAACTCATGTCCATCGAGTTGGTGATGCCATCCAACCATCTTATCCTCTCTCTCCCCTTCTCCTCCTGCCTTCAGTCTTTTCCAGCATCAGGGTCTTTTCCAGTGAGTCAGTTCTTCGCATCAGGTAATTCACTTTATTTAGTGTATCTTTTTACTTGTAAGTGAACCTGGAGCTCACAACATACCGCAGTTTGGTTTAGATGGATTGTTTTCCAATGTAATAATTTGGTATTTTTGCCATGGACTAAATCTCAGTGGCAAAAATCTGATTGGACTGAAATCTAATGTCTGTAAGTCATAGATATAACAAAATCTATTCAGTAAAAATAAACATACGATGTAATTATCATTTAATGAAATAAAATTGTGGCATGTCCCATTTGGTGGTAAGCATAAACATATAATGGGATATAGGATTCACAAATGTTCTTAGAATACAACTCTTCTCTGTACATAATCAATGCTACCTTAACTAACATACTGGATAAAATAACATTTGGAAAACATTTAAAACTCCTTTGCATCTGTTTGTCTATTTTAAATATTTCCCTTTTAAATGTTCTTTAGATGCCACTCATGTTTTAAAGATTTTCAGGGCAGTTTGCATGAGTGGGTGTTAAGCCAATTCAATCATGTTTGTGACTCTTTGTGACCCTATGGACTATAGCCCTCCAGGCTCCTCTGTCCATGGGATTCTCCAGAAAAGAATACTGGAGTGGGTTGACATTTCCTCCTCCAGGGGATCTTCCCAACCCGGGGACTGAACCTGTGTCTCCTGTATTTCAGGGAGATTCTTGAACCACAGGGCAAGTCCGTAAGGGCAGTATAGAACAATACATTTTCCCCCTCAATTCATCTCCTTGTAGAAAACAAATCACTGAACTCTTGGCTATAAAGCTGCATGAAAATGTGGTATCAGATTTTATTTTGTAGTTAGTTAAAAATAATGATTGTGTCATAAATATTTAAGTTATCCTTCTCTAAGAGCTTTCACCCTATTTGAATCTTTTTGTAACCTTCCTTTCCTTTATTGTTTCTTTTTCTTTTTTCTCTTCCTTCCTTCATTTCCTTTTTTCTCTCTCTCCCTCCCTCCCTCCCTCCTCTTTTTTTTTTCTTTTTTCCTCCACCGCAACAGTATCAAGATGATCTTTAAAATGACAAGAATAACAAAATGGCGATGAAAGGGATCTTTATGGCAGTGGGGAAGGAAAAGCAAGACTTTTTCACTTTGTCTATGGAGGGGAGGGCTGTATGGGATGATTTTATTCATAGAAACCTTTACAGTAATCATTGTTTTATGTCTGTCTTTTGAAGCTGGCTCCTTCTTCTGTCTTCTGTTGATGTTCTCTATGTCCCATATCACTATCAGACTAACAGAGAGGGTGGAACCCTGAGCAAGTCATTTATCTCTAAAGCCATAGTTCTTCTCTAAAAGGGGAATGAATTCTTCATCATAGATATTTTCTGAGAATTAAAAGAGATAACCTGTGTAAAGTACTAGCACCCAGTAAACACTGATGTATAATATATTAGCTATCATTTGCTTAGAAACTGTTGAATTTGTGGGAGAAGGTAGAGGAGTGAAAGCACAGTCATGGACTACTCACCCTAGATTCTTCATCCATTTTCAAAAGATATGCTTCCCAGGCGTCTCAGTGGTAAAGAATCCACCTGCCAAGCAGGAGATGTGCATTCAATCCCTGGGTCAGGAAGATCCCCGGAGAAGGAAACAGCAGCCCACTCCTGTATTCTTGTCTGGGAAATCCCATGGACAGAGGAGCCTGGTGGGCTGCAGTCCACCAGGAGTCAGACATGACTTAGTGACTAAACAACAACAACTCAACCATGTGATCTAATTCTCTGTGGTTAGCAAACTACCAATATTTGTATGGAAATAGTAGCAAATATTATATGTACATGAAAATACATTTGTAGCAAGTATTTGGTTTTTCAGGACTTGAATTGGCAGTATCCAGACTGCATCAGCCTTTTTATTTTTATTTTATTTGATACTTTTTTGCTGTGTGGCTTGCAGGATCTTAGTTCCCTGACCCAGAATTGGTACCTATGCCACCTGCAGCAGAAGTGCAGAGTCTTGACCACTGGACTGCCAGGGAAGTCCCTGCATCAACCTCTTTAAAATAAGAATATTCTTTTTCTGGCCATTTTACTGTTAATTAAACTGTTAGAACATGAGCAGTGGAAAGTTCAGATAAAGTAAAACCCAAGCTATTTTTGTCACTTTTTGAAGAAAAACACTGTTAATTTTTTAAGGGGGATTTCAGCTGTGGAATAATGGTAAGACTTCTTTTTTGGGTGGGTAGGGGCAATGTGGCAGTATTTCCATTTTTTTACACATTTAAGTTAGGTTATTTATACTCTACCAACTACTGAAGGTAGTTGTGAGTTTCTTGCAAATTATTGAACCTTAATTTACACTTCACTATCTGTCTGTCTTAATGATTTAATAGATTCTACCCTATAGAATCCTCCTGTAGAAGAAATCTACTTTTGGAAAGATAGCCACTTTTGTAAGTATTACCCAGAGCCCTAATATTGGGTCTCTAAATCAGAGATCTGGTAAAATATAAGAGCCAAGTAATGATTATTTTTTAATGCTGTTTTGTTTTTCTCTTATTTTCAAACTGTAGAGCATTGAATAAATATTAATCAGTTGTCCTAGTGACAACAGTATTATGGTAATGTTGCAGCTGAGAGTATTGTAACATTGTTAGTCAAGTCTCATGGCTAGTATTCTATTAACCTGAGAGTTTGTTTTCTATATAGTGAAGCATGGCTTTCTCCCACCAAAGTAAGCAATGATAAGAAAAATCAAATTAAAACTTATCTTATTGCCTGTTTATAGCACATAATTTGGTGCACATGTAATTTTTTTGGTTATAATTTGAACAACTAATTTAAAAAAATGTTAGGTGAAGTCCAGAATTTTTTGTAATATCAAAGCTGCATAGTTATGTTCTGTTAATTGTGGGTTGAATGTGAGAAAGTGAATGATATCAAATTAAATCCACATACAGCACTTGATGGCCACGTAGAACACTTTAATAGCAGACAGTGAAGAGAAACTAAAGAGCCTCTTGATGAAGGCGAAAGAGGAAAGTGAAAAAACTGGCTTAAAACGCAAGATTCAAAAAGAGAAGATCATGGCACCCGGTCCCATCACTTCGTGCAGATAGATGAGGAAAAAGTAGAACCAGTAACAGATTTCATTTTCTTTGTCTCCAAAATCACTGTGGATGGTGACTGCAGCCACAAAATTAAGACTCTTGCTCCTTGGAAGAAAAGCTATGACGAACCTAGACAGCATATTAAAAAGCAGAGACATCATTTTTCCCACAAGGAAAAATTGAGGGCAAGAGGAGAACAGAGCAAGACCTTCAGAGTTGGTTGACCTTCTCTTAAGAGTGCAGAAATACAAAATTTGAGTCTCAAAAAGCCATTCTTTGTTAAAAATGAGATGAAGAATATGATGTGCTATGCCTTCCCAAACAATATAGTTCTGTTATGTAGCAATTCTCCAAATAATCCAAATTTTAGAAGACTCAAATAACTAAAACTTTTTTTCACTTTTTGCTAATTTTGTCTTTGAGTAAAATAGGAAGATTGATGAAGTGTGAAATTATGGGTTTAAATAGTCATGTAACCAAGAAAATGCTTCAAGTGTGGAGCATACCTTGTATCTTTTCAGCCAATAATTTTGTTTTTATTTTAGATAGTATAAACTAGCGTAAATGCATCCTCTCTTTCTAAGATAGTCATGTTGGCTGGTGCCGGGGTTGTGTCGAGAGATATGCTCTCAGAATCATGACCCCCTGAGCAGAAGTAGCTTCGGAGAGATTGTATGGAAGGAGCTTCAGCTTTCCACTTCTCCCCATCTGATCTTCTCAGAAAACCACTCCCTGCACGAAGAAAACCAACAAATGATTCATTTGAATTAAAAAGAGTATGTTTGCCCTGCCAATTTAAAAGTCCCCAAACCACCTCCTCTACTTCTTAAGTTCCTATAACTTTGTAGTTATCACTACTTTCAAGGTAAATGAGTTCCAAATAGTCATTCAAGTGACAGCAATGCTTAAAATACCAGCATTATACAGGATGCTTGGGGCTGGTGCACTGAGACGACCCAGAGGGATGGTACAGGGAGGGAGGAGGGAGGGGGTTCAGGATGGGGAACATGTGTATACCTGTGGTGGATTCATGTTGATGTATGGCAAAACCAATACAGTATTGTAAAGTAATTAACCCCCAATTAAAATAAATAAATTTATATTTAAAAAAAATAAAGTGACAGTATTTTAGATATATTGGGTAAATAAAATATACTATGAAAATTAAAAAAAAAGAATACCAGCAAATTTTCCCTTCTTCAGGAGATCTTCTCAACTCAGGGATTGAACCCAGGTCTCTGGCATTGCAGGCGGATTCTTTACCAACTGAGCCACCAGGGAAGCTTAAAAGATCTAAAGAAGAAAAAAAAAATGATGTTTTTAATAAAAATAGCTATATTTCATATTAATATTGAATTGCATTACCTGGGTTTGTATTCCTGTTATATCACTTTGCTGTGTGTCTTTGAACATATTATCTAACCCCTCTGTGCCTGAGTTCCCTCTATCGTAAAAGAAAAATAAAACCACTGAGCTCATAGTGGTTGTATGAATAAGGATTGCATGGGAAATTCTATTATATCTCAGTAATTAAAAAATCCCTGTTACTTAGCACAGTGATGTTAAAATAAGGATTAATTGTTGCTGTAATTTCCATTATTGCTAGTATTAAATGTTTGTCATATTGCATATAAACAAATTTGTGACTGTGCTTGAAGGCTAGAATTCTTTCACATTTTTAATACTAGAATATAGTCAGTCTTTTTACCAAAAATGATATTCATTGTGCAACAATCTTCAATGGAAGAAAGGAAAGAAATAAGAGCACAAGGCTTCTCCTTTTCCCGTTTTTTCCCACTCAAACAATGAAGCTTTATATAGTGCTTTTCTCAATAAAGCACCAGAAATAAATTGACTGCTGTTTATCAGGACACAGAGTGTCCTGATTGCTTCAGTTCATCTAGTCATGTAAGTTATTCCACACTAAATTAAAATTTAGGATCCAAGCATCAGTACGAAAATATTTCCTGAGTAGATTAACCAAATGTACATTATTATAATAAAAACTTCTAAGGCAGTCCTACAAGGAACAAAGCACTTAGCTTTGGTGAGGAACATGTAGAGTTCCACAAACCTTGTATTTTTATCTAGGTTCAATGAACTTGTGCTCAGAGGGACAATTAAGATGATGACCTGTCATGAATAAGTTGCATTTTAAACTTTGTCCTCTTCCTGCTGTTCACCAGACCTTCTGTTTCCTTTCTATATTTTTTCTTTGCAAAACAAATAGCAGAACTTAGGCTCTTGGCTTGATTCACACATGAATTTATGAATCATTTGGCAAATCCAGGAAGAAGCTTTTTCAGATGTCATAAAAAAAGTATAAAATGTCATAAAAGTACAAAAATATGTTAGTCAAAAATGAAATCAATTGTTCAATGATACCGTTAGATATCCAGTGTCCTTGTATCTTTTTATATCTTTATATATTTTTTAGATGTTCACTTTTCTTAGTTCTGCTTTTTGCCTCACAGTCACAAGGTGGCTGCTACACCTTAAAGTATCATATTTATATTCCAGGCAGGAAAAAAGAATGGTAAAAAGGCATTCTCTGTCACAATATTTGTTTTAATAAAAGGCTGTTTCTAAGAATTTTTCTTCTGTATATTATTAGCCAGAACTGGGCCGTATCTTCAACCCAACCAATCACTGGCCAAGGGAATTGGCTATTGAGTAAACAATGGAGAATGTCTATAGTACCTTTCTTTAGTTAGTGAAAAAACCAGTTTTGCCCCTAAAACAGCCTTGTATAAGTCTCACAATTAGCTGTAGAGAAGTGTGTGTTAACGCTGGTGGCGTCTATGTTACCAAGCTCTACCGCTCCATTAATCAATCAGGTGTTCATTGAAATTCTCTCTCAGTTCAGTTCAGTCGCTCAGTCATGTCTGCCTCTGCGACCCCATGAATCGCAGCATGCCAGGCCTCCCTGTCCATCACCAACTCCTGGCATACACTCAGACTCGCGTCCATTGAGTCAGTGATGCCATCCAACCATCTCATCCTCTGTCATCCCCTTCTCCTCCTGCCCCCAATCCCTCCCAGCATCAGAGTCTTTTCCAATGAGTCAACTCTTTGCATGAGGTGGCCAAAGTACTGGAGTTTCAGCTTTAGCATCATTCCTTCCAAAGAAATCCCAGGGTTGATCTCCTTCAGAATTGACTGGTTGGATCTCCTTGCAGTCAAAGAGACTCTCAAAAATCTTCTCCAACACCACAGTTCAAAGGCATCAATTCTTTGGTGCTCAGCTTTCTTCACAGTCCAACTCTCACACCCATATATCACCACAGGAAAAACCATAGCCTTGACTAGATGGACTTTGTTGGCAAAGTAATATCTTTGCTTTTGAATATACTATCTAGGTTGGTCATAACTTTTCTTCCAAGGAGTAAGCGTCTTTTAATTTCATGGCTGCAGTCACCATCTGCAGTGATTTTGGAGCCCAAAATAATAAAGTCTGACACTGTTTCCACTGTTTCCCCACCTATTTCCTGTGAAGTGATGGGACCCGATGCCATGATCTTCATTTTCTGAATGTTGAGCATTAAGCCAGCTTTTTCACTCTCCACTTTCACTTTAATCAAGAGGCTTTTTAGTTCCTCTTCACTTTCTGCCATAAGGGTGCTGTCATCTCTGTATCTGAGGTTATTGATATTTCTCCCGGCAATCTTGATTCCAGCTTGTGCTTCTTCCAGCCCAGCGTTTCTCATGATGTACTCTGCATAGAAGTTAAATAAGCAAGGTGACAATATACAGCCTTGACGTACTCTTTCCTATTTGGAACCAGTCTGTTGTTCCAGGTCCAGTTCTAACTGTTGCTTCCTGACCTGCATACAGATTTCTCAAGAGGCAGGTCAGGTGGTCTGGTATTCCCAACTCTTTCAGAATTTTCCACAGTTTATTGTGATCCACACAGTGAAAGGCTTTGGCATAGTCAATAAAGCAGAAACAGATGTTTTTCTGGAACTCTCTTGCTTTTTCCATGATCCAGCGGATGTTGACAATTTGATCTCTGGTTCCTCTGCCTTTTCTAAAACCAGCTTGAACATCTGGAAGTTCATGGTTCACGTATTGCTGAAGCCTGGCTTGGAAAATTTTGAGCATTACTTTACTAGCATGTGAGATGAGTGCAATTGTGTGGTAGTTTGAGCATTCTTTGGCATTGCCTTTCTTTGGGATTGGAATGAAAACTGACCTTTTCCAGTCCTGTGGCCACTGCTAAGTTTTTTAAATTTGCTGGCATATTGAGTGCAGCACTTTCACAGCATCATCTTTCAGGATATGTGCCGAAATTCTCTCTAGAACTGTGTTATTATTCTTGGAAATCAATTCTAATTATTTTCAAGTGATAATTAGAAACATATAGTGTATATTATAGTATATCTGTGTACTGAATGTCTGAAAAAAATCTTTCGTGAAGAGATACTTCTATTTCTTAGACGTTTAAAGAAACTGATATAGATTTAAATCTGTCGGAAAACTTCTGAAGCATATTGTTTTCTTCTCTACAGCTACTGTATATTCTGTTGCTTGCTTATTTTCATTGGATGCTCTTTTTAGCTATATCAGGACGAGGCTGAATAGGCCAGCTGAGAGCTATTTTACAAGAAAATTTAGCAATCACTTTGTGATAATGGATATTGGTTTGTGGCACATCCGTTCCAGTTTCTGCCTTGTTAAATACTTTAGAAGCAGCTTCAGTTTACTTAGCTTCTCTTTCTGACCCTCTGGGAACTACAGGTTATACACGTTTTTGCGAGTGATAGTGGACAAAGCCAGGCTAATCTCAATTGCATATTTTACCCATTGACATTATGTAGAGAAGTCTACCTGGCTACTTTTTAATAACTTTTGATTCTCTGCTGCTTCAAATACTGGAGAAAAAAAAACAGTGATTCTTTATAACACAAAGTTCCTACATAATCTGTTTGTATATTATTCCACAATATTTTTAAAAGGGATTTTTTGATGGTTTAGAGAAAGGAAGCAAGCGTTTGGTTAATTTTGTCATTATCAATTCTGGTGGAAGCTATAGCAGTCAATTAGTCAAGTTTTATTTTACATCAGAAATACTTAAAACATGATAACTGTTGGAATAAGATACTTAATAAAACGCCAGATTTTAAAACAACACCCTTTGTCTCCCTCTTTTCCTCTGAGACTATCAAACTGTACTAAAAACATTAAAGCTGTTCACAGGATCTGTTTGATGGAAAAAGAAATGTGCAGGGAGTCCATATGTTTACGATTATAGCAATAAAATACATCCTTCTTTATAAAGTATATTAATTCTAAAATTCAGCAGTAGACTGTTATGAGTGCTTTATTAAAATATATTATTAGGGGGTGCTTCTTGGTGGTCCAGTGGTTTAAGACACAGGTTCAATCCCTGCTCCAGGAAAATCCCACATTCCTTGAGGCAACTAAGCCCCTGTGCCACAACTACTGAGCTTGTGCACCCTAGAGCCCTGCTCTACAATAAGAGAAGCGCTCCCCCCACCACTGCAACTAAAGAAAGCAAGCAAAGCGATGAGGACCCAGCATAGCCAAAAATAAATACATGAATAAATAATCTTTTTAAAAAATGTATTATTAGGTCTAATTAGAAAAGTTAATTGAAGGATTCAAAGAAATCAGAAGTTTATTACATATTCTTTCACAAAACTGTATGATCTCTCTGATACTAATTGCTGTATTTGATATTTTCTCTGAACCTGAAGCAATACTTCTGAATACTGATGCTGAATGTGAAACAGACTCCTGAAGTGTATTTCTTCATTTCTAAGCCAGAGTTAAGCAGACATCGCTAGAACCTTTAGGAAATGTTGCAAGATACAATTTCTAGATGATTAATAAATAATCAAGATTAGTTATTTCAGTTAACTAAAGGCTGTAACAGTTGCAACATTCAGAAGACCCAAGAATAGAACTGGTTTTGTCATGGATAAAATATTTCTGGAAACACTTCCTACCTGTCACAGTTCTCATAATGTACTTTTGCTTAATTTAATATAAGTAAGTAATGAAACTTCACAAAGTTTAGTCATCTTAATTCCCTCAAAATGAATGCTAGAGTGTATATATAATTTGCATCAGGGATTTTAATGTAGGTAGGCTCTGCTAGTTACATTGAGAAGGTTGCTATGATCCCTTCTCATATTTCTTCTTGTCGCATCCTCAGTTCAGTTTTGTTCTAAGCAAAACAATCAGAAGAAGATATATGATGCTGATGCTGTCCATTTTCAAACACCATAAAGGACATCCTGTAAAGGATTTCGTGTCATCATGCCACTAACTCTTATTAGCATAGGGAATAAAGGTTTGATTGGGTACAAAGTTAAAGGGCTAGAGAGAAAAACATACAATCCATCCTTTTTATTAATGGAAAATTGAGGCCTACAGAGAAGAAAAGCTTGCTTATTATTAGATAGAAACAGACTGTGATATGTTTATCTGTTAGAAAGCATCATCGAATAAGAAAATGTGTTGTCTTGGTGGTCCTCCTCTTTCTCAGTCTTTATTTTGGATCAACCACTCTTACTAGTTTCAACTATCAACTGTCATTTCATTCCTTTTAAAAGTAGCATACATAAAATAATGTATTTTTAAAACTCCTTTTATGTTGCATTATTAATTCTGGCAGCTGACTGTATTTACTCACTAAGGTGAATTTCATAATCATTCAAGTGTTTTAAATGTGCTTATCGTGTCCTTGCATAGAACCCAAAGAGCTCTAAAGTACCTGTTCTGCTTTAGAAAACATTTTGGTAATTTCATTATATGCAGAGTTAATGTAGGTGAAATGCATAATGATATTTATTTTCAAGATTTTGTATTCTGATGTAAGTAAGAATTTCCATTTTCAAGACTGGCTGTCTGGTAGAGGAAGCACTTATGTTTTGAGCAAGTTACAGGCGCTGAATAGCTCTCACTGTGGAAGTCATAAGTCATTTCCTTTTTAGGAAAACCAGAGTATGGTGTGACCAATTTAAGAAAGGAGGCTACCTTTATTTGGAGGGTATGATGTGCTTTTATTTTGTATACATCAAATTATTTATTTCACATATTGATCTTATTAAGTATTTATTGAGCCTAGGCTACTTAATTTCCTGAAGGGTTTACAACTAGCAAATAACAGAACTCAATTTTAAACTTAAGACTGCTTCCAAAGACATGCATCACTCAGTACACCATTACAGCCAGAAAGATTAAACGACTCAACGTGAATAAATAGACTTTTTGATTTAATAAATTATTTCTGTTATGGAATGATGGCACGTGAAGTTTCTGCCAGCAGAAAGATTGCATAAGTGTTTATTAAGAGCATGTATTCTAATTTTTTTCTGTGCTGTAAAAATTGTGGAGAGGAACTTTATAAATAAAAATGCTTATAATAAAATTAGGTTTAATTATAGACAGGCCTTAGCTCTTTTCACTGTTCCTAATTTACTGTAAAGTTGTCAATCCCTCCCCTGTTTTGAGCAAAATGGTCTTTCCAGCCACTTGGAACCTTTACTTATAACGACTTCCTGCCTTCATTCCATCTACTTCTATTTTTAACATTGGGATTTAGAGACAGACTTAGCACAGTGCCAGGAACATAATATATTTAAATAATGTAGAATTTGTGCTCTTAATAACATCAGAGTTTAAAGTATGCAATCTGATGGTTCTAACCCTTTTTGCAGTTGTATGTCAGTATCATTTCCTTTTCCTATATACTCTCTTCTTTTAAAAGTCCTATGTGTTATGCCTAAAACTTGCTTTCAGATCCTGACTTTTAACATTAACTAAAATTAAGATTACTTTCACTTGCACGATTTTTGAGAATCTAAAAAATACTATTTGAGAGAAAATACTATTTGTTTCACAAAACAGAATTAAAATATTAATAAAACGCATTTATTTTTAAGAGGTAGAGTGGTATAGTGAGAAAAGCCCTCTACTGGGAATAATGAAACACAGATCCTGCTTTTGCCTTCTCCAAAAATCAGATGCTTGAGTTTATGAATGTATGTATGGGAATAAAACAATCCCTAGGCCAGCACCTTTACAAGATTCTCATGGAGAATGTAGGAGATATGATGCAGAAAAATACTTGGTAAACAGTACATTGTGTCAGTGACTGTTGCTTTTATGAACACTACCACCTAAACTCGTGATGGCAGGAATTGGAGCAGCTGCTCAGTTGAAGTCTAACTGGTTATTTCAAGTAATTTTCCCCCTATTTTTGTGCCTCTCTTATTTTTGGACTGTCCCTACTACATTTAATTAATTGGCCCTCAGCCCAAACTGAGGTATTCGGGAATGTTACCACTGCCTAATGAAGTGTGAAAATTATGCCAAAAGGAGGAAGTATCTCAAACTTTTGAAAGTTAGCAGAGCTTCCCTGGTGGCTCAGTGGTAAAGAATCTGCCTGCCAATACATAAGATGAGGGTTTGATCTCTGAGTTAGGAAGATCTCCTGGAGAAGGAAATGGCAACTCACTCTGGTATGCTTGCCTGGGAAATCCCTTGGACAGAGGAGCCTGGTGTGCTACAGTCCATGGTGTCACAAAAGAGTTGGACAGTACTGCGCGCATGAGGGGTGAATACATATATATATATTCACACACAATTCAAAATGTATTTAATGTTTGCTTGATGAATTTTATGTAGACGGTCAAGACTGTTTGCTTTGGATGCCCCTGGTAAATGTTATCGAGGCACTGAACTACAGTGGCTACAGGACTGGAAAAGGTCAGTTTTCATTCCAATCCCAAAGAAAGGCAATGCCAAAGAATGCTCAAACTACCACACAATTGCACTCATCTCACATGCTAGTAAAGTAACGCTCAAAATTCTCCAAGCCAGGCTTCAGCAATACATGAACTGTGAACTTCCAGATGTTCAAGCTGGTTTTAGAAAAGGCAGAGGAACCAGAGATCAAATTGCCAACATCCGCTGGATCATGGAAAAAGCAAGAGAGTTCCAGAAAAACATTTATCTCTGCTTTATTGACTATGCCAAAGCCTTTCACTGTGTGGATCATAATAAACTGTGGAAAATTCTTCAAGAGATGGAATACCAGACCACCTGACCTGCCTGTTGAGAAACCTGTATGCAGGTCAGGAAGCAACAGTTAGAACTAGACATGGAACAACAGACTGGTTCCGAATAGGAAAAGGAATACGTCGAGGTTGTCCACCTTGCTTATTTAACTTATATGCAGAGTACATCATGAGAAACGCTGGGCTGGAAGAAGCACAAGCTGGAATCAAGATTGCTGGGAGAAATATCAATTACCTCAGATATGCAGATGACACCACCCTTATGGCAGAAAGTGAAGAGGAACTAAAAAGCCTCTTGATTAAAGTGAAAATGGAGAGTGAAAAAGTTGGCTTACAGCTCAACATTCAGAAAATGAAGATCATGGCATTGGGTCCCATCACTTCACAGGAAATAGGTGGGGAAACAGTGGAAACAGTGTCAGACTTTATTTTGGGGGCTCTAAAATCACTGCAGATGGTGACTGCAGCCATGAAATTAAAAGACGCTTGCTCCTTGGAAGGAAAGTTATGACCAACCTAGATAGCATGTTGAAAAGCAAGAGACATTACTTTGCCAACAAAGGTCTGCCTAGTCAAGGCTATGGTTTTTCCTGTGGTGATGTATGGATGTGAGAGTTGGACTGTGAAGAAGGCTGAGCACCAAAGAATTGATGCCTTTGAACTGTGGTGTTGGAGAAGACTCTTGAGAGTCCCTTGGACTGCAAGGAGATCCAACCAGTCCATTCTGAAGGAGATCAGCCCTGGGATTTCTTTGGAAGGAATGATGCTAAAGCTGAAACTCCAGTACTTTGGCCACCTCATGCGAAGAGTTGACTCATTGGAAAAGACTGTGATGCTGGGAGGGATTGGGGACAGGAGGAGAAGGGGACGACCGAGGATGAGATGGCTGGATGGCATCACGGACTCGATGGACGTGAGTCTGAGTGAACTCCGGGAGATGGTGATGGACAGGGAGGCCTGGCGTGCTGCGGTTCATGGGGTCTCAAAGAGTCGGACATGACTGAGCAACTGAACTGAACTCAACTGAACTGAACTACAAACGGATGCCAGTCTGTAGACATGCACACATGCACACATTTATTAGTTTATTTGCTTGTTTCTCTGCCTTGTTTCAGAAAGGATTCAGTGTTTCAGAAAGAATTGAAGGTTAACCTTTGAGTGAATAAATACAATCATATAGTCTTGATTCACAGGGCTTCTAACTAAATAACTAGAAAATAACTGATGATTTTTATAGGAGAGTGCTCACTGCCCAGTGCAATCATGATTATCCTTAATCTTATGATCTTATGTCTTATTTTGTTTGAATCTGTATTACTGCCTAGAACTCCAGGGATGTTCATTTGAGAGACAAGGATTTATTTCCCTTTATAAATGCATATATTCTGAGAAAGCTCATATGCTAGCAGATTTCCATTCAATTTAGTTATTGGTTTATTTGTTTCAAAAGTTGAAGTAGAATCTGATGTGGGGATGAGTTTCAATGGAGTCTGAAATGGAAACAATTTTGTATCCTGGAAAATTCTACGAGAGTGAAAAGATGTGATGAATGGGGCTGTTTATTGATGTCAAGGCTTATACTTGGGATGGAGATAATTGAGAACATAGAGTACTGCAGGAAAAGTTCTAATTTTCTGATAAAGATGACACTTACGTATAAATTTTCAATATAAAGGGATCACAACAGAAATTCGGCTTTAATTCTTCACTTTACAGTCCAGTTCTTTTGTTTGTCCATTCCATGTCTGTGAAGCCATTAGAGTGTTCCTGCATAGTGCTCCCGAAAAGTACTTTCATCTCAGTTTTGTACTGTGATTCAACCACATTATGAGTTAAATAAATTTCTGTGGGCTACCAGGAAACCCAAGTAATATCTAATATTTTTCATAAATGGGGGAATGCTGATATTCTACTCCTGTCCTTCATTCAGAATAAATTTAAAAATCTAGTTACATTCTTAACTTCTGTAGTTTGTAAAGCATGTTAGTCATAAGCAGAGAGGGTTTAGCAGCTGTGTTCTTATCCTATTAACAGTTTAGTTTGGGGAAAGATTTTCTGCTTTAGAATAAGTTGGGATTAGACCAGTGTTTTAAAGTATTCTTTCTTTTGATGATTTGCAATTCTGTTTATTGTTTGGGGGAGCAAGTTATTTTCTCTGCTTCCATTTCAATACTTACGAAATGGAGATAATATAGTACCTGTCTCCTGAATGTTTAAGTGTTATGTGAGCCGTGTAAAGTGCTGAACACAGTGTCTGAAATACAGTAAGGGCAACAATATTTCCCTCTACTGCTTAGAGAAAAACATAGGGACTAAAAAATAATGTCAGATCTTGGCCTGATGTGCTTTATACACACACACACACACACACACACACACACACACACACAGAAACATAATCTGGCTTATTAAAAAAAAAATAGAAACACACAGTAGAAGAAACAATCAACATGGAAAGAACCCTTTCCGTTAGCAATAACCCAGCATACAACCACTGTAGTCAGTGCTGGCATATTAAACCCAGAAATGTTTTAATCTACTCTCTAAAAATTCTAAAATGTGGCTGTATTGTAAACCACATCTAAAAAATGATACCTCTAATTGCTGATTTTCTTTTAATTGTTAAGCAATGCTAAAGAAAATAAAACAGGAATGTAATGTAATGTAAACTTGAATGAATGTGAACTTTAATTCTCGTCATTCTTCTAAGGGAAATACAAAGTTAGTCAATGTATTAGAATTGAAAAAAATTCCCGTGCCAGTTAAGTGATTATAGCAAGGTTACAAGATACAAGATTGACAAAAGTCAGTTGGACAAGTGGAATTTGAAACTAAAAACACAATACCATTTACGTTGCCATTCAAAAAAACAATGAAATAGATGTTCACCTAACAGAATGTGCACAAGATCTATATGAGGAAAACTACAAAACTCTGATCAAACATATCAAAGAAATAAATAAATGGAAAGATATTCCATATTCTTGAATAGGAAGACTGAATATTGTCAAGATGTCAGTTCTTTCCAAACTGAGCTATAAATTCAATATAATTCTGATCTAAATTCCAGCAAGTTACCTTGTGGATATTGACAAATTGATTCTATTCTAAAGTTTGTATGGAGAAGCAAAAAGCCCAGAATACCCAACACAATATTGAAGAAGACTAACAAAGTTGGAGACCTGACACTTCTCAGTTTTAAGAATTACTATAGAGTAACAGTAATTAAGACACCACTGTGGTTTTTGCAAAAGGATACATCAACAGATTAATCAGAACAGGATAAAAAGCCTGGAAATACACTCATAAATACCGTCACTGGCCTTTGACAGAGAAGCAAAGGCAATACAATGGAGCAAAGATAGTCTTTTCAACAAATGGTGCTGGAACAATTGGACAGCCACAAACAAAAAAAAGGAATCTGGATGCAGATCTTATACCTTTTATGAAAATGGCTAAATATATATCACAGACCTAAGTAAAAATACAAAATTATAAAATTCCTATTAGATATCATAGGAGAAAACCTAGATGATCTTGGGTATGGTGACCTTTCTTAGATATAAGACATGAATTGTAAAAGAAATAATGGATAAGCTGGATTTCATTAAAATTAAAACCTTCTATTCTAAAAATGAGAATGTTAAGAGAATGAGAAGATAAGTCATAGAGTTGGAGAAACTATTTGCAAAAGACACATCTGATAGAAGACTGGTATACAAAATATGCAAAGAACTCTTAAAATTCAATAATATGAAAACAAACAACCCAATTTAAAAATAGGCCAAGAACCTTAAGAGATACCTCATCAAAAAAAGATATACAGATGGTAAATAATTATTTTGAAAGATACTCTATATTTATGTCATTAGAGAAGTGAAAATTAGAGCAACAGTGAAATTTCCCTACACATGACTACACATCTGTTAGAATGGTCAGACTCTGAAACGCTGACAACACCAAATGCTGGTCAGGACATATGGAGCAACAGGAACTCTTATTCACTGCTGGTGTGAATGCAGAATGGTAGTCATTTTGGAAGGCAGTTTGGAGGTCTCTTACATAACTAAACATAATTCTACTAAATGATTCAGTAATCATGCTCCTTGGTATTAACCCTAAGAATTTGAAAATGTATGTTCACACCAACTTTGCATATGGGTGTTTATAGTAGCTTTTATTCATGATTACCAAAACTTGGAAGCAAACAAGATATTCTCCAGTAGGTAAATGAATAAACAAACTATGGTATACCCAGTCAATGGAATATTATTCAATGCTAGAAAGAAATGAGCTATCTAGTCATGAGATAACATAGAGAAAACTTCATCTAAAATACATATTACTAAGTGAATAAAGCCAATGTGAAAAGGTGACAGACTTTGTATGATCCTAACTTGATGACATTCTGGAAAGCTAGAAAATATGGAGACAGTTTAAAAAATCAATGATAGCCAGGGGTTGGTGGAGAGAACCAGAAACAGGAAGGAAGGCTGAATAGGTAGAGCCCAGAGGACTTTCAGAGCAGTGAAAATACTCTATATGCTGCTATATTAATAGATACATCTCATAATATAACTGTCCAAGCTTATAGAATGTACAACAGGAATAGTCAAACCATAATGTGAAGTATGGACTTTGGGTAATTACGATGCATCAGTGTAGTTCATCAGTTGTAACAGATGTACCGCTTTAGAGGGAAATGGGGAATATGGATACAAGGAAAGGCTATGCGTGTATGGAGGCTGGAAGTGTATAGGAAATATCAGTATCTTCCCCTCAATTTGCTGTAAACCTAAGACTGCTCTAAAACAATAAAATCTTAATTAAAAAATTAATGTGGTAAAGACATTAGTAATGCACCATAGCCTTTGAAAAATCACCTTCTCACATTCACTATTAATTCAAGATACATTCAATGAATTACTATTGAGGTTCATCTAAATTCTTAAATTCTATTACTTTTCGTTCTAATCATGAGATCAGGCAGCTTATGTCATCTTCTTGACTGTGTTGAAAGAATTAAGAAATTATAATAGTCTAGAATGTTATTCTGACGGGAGAATGTATCTGGTTAGAAGAGAAGACTGTTGTCTAGTTCTTCACAGATAGTATAAAGGTAAATAGCAGGAAAATTCTTTCTTTCTATTTAAACTGCCATATTCCAACAAAATATAGTCGTATACAAGAGTGAATCTGGCATGAACAGTCTTGTCCAGCATAGCTCCTATCAAATTCCAGTATCAAACATCACTGGGCGCTTCACTAATCTTCCAAGTGGGCTTACAATGCTAAAATTAGTCTGTAAAAATGAGTTTCTTGTTTTTGAATCTTTAGAATCTAGGCCTAGATCCAAAGGGGTCTGGGAGCTGAGGATGAGTCAAGTGGTCTTCAGTTTGGATTAGATCTGTTTTTATTTGTTGTTGTTTAGTGGGTCTGACGGTTTGCAACCCTATGGACTGCGGCAAGCCAAGCTTCCCTGTCCTTCACTATCTCCTGGAATTTGCTCAGACTCATGTCCATTGAGTTGATGATGCCATCCAACATTTCATCCTCTGTTTCCCGCTTCTCGTCCTGCCCTCAATCTTTCCCAACATCAGGGTCTTTCCAATGAGTAGTATAGATGCTTGAAGGGCACGAACAAAACTGTGCACTGGGACCTAGGGAAAGGAGCAGTGACCCCCACAAGAGACTGAGCCAGACCTGCCTGTGAGTGTTTGAGGGTCACCTGCATAGGCACGGGTCAGTAGTAGCCTGCTGCAGGGACCAAGGCCCTGGCAAAGGGGAGGTGTGGCATAATTGCTTGTAGAGGAGGTTGCCATTAGCCCCACCATAGAGCCACCAGGTAGGCGATCCGCAAACTGGAGAACAATTATACCAAAGAAGTACGCGTACTGTTGTGAATGTTCTAGGCCCGTGACAAATTTCCTGACCTGGGGATCCAACAAAGGGTCAGAAAATCCCCAGGAAATCTGACTTTGAAGTTCAGCAGGATTTGATTATAGAACTTCCACAGGACTGGAGAAACAGAGACTTGGAGAGCGCACACACACACAAAATCCTTGTGTATACCAGGATCCAGGAGAAAGGAGCAGTGACCCCACAATAGACTGAGCCAGACCTGCCTGTGAGTGTTTAGGAGTCTCTGGTGGAGTTGTGGGTTGACAGTGGCCTGCTCTGGGCTCAGAGGCATTGACAGCAGTAGTCCTGGGAGGCCCGGTGTGCTGGCATAAATCCTTTTGGAGGAGGTCACCGTTACTCCTACCACTGTCAGGCCAAACTACAGGAAGGGAAGAAAGCTCCACCCATAAGCAGAAAATTGGATTAAGGATTTACTAAGTGGCCTCCCCCACCAAAGCAAAACCCAGTTTTGCCCACAGCCAGTCCCTCCCATCAGGAAGCTTGCACAGGCCTCTTATCTGCATCCGTCAGAGGGCAGACAGAATGAAAACTACAATCACAGAAAACTAACCAAAATGATCGCATGAATCACAACTTTGTGTAACTTAATGAGCTACGAGCCATGTCACATAGGGCCACCCAAGATGGACGAGTCATAGTGGACAGTTCTGACAAAATGTGGTCCACTGGAGAAAGGAATGGCAAACCACTTCAGCATTCTTGCCTTGAGAAGCCCATGAACAGTATGAAAAGACAAAAAGGTGTAACATTGAATGGTGAGCCCATCAGGTTGGTAGGTGTCCAGCATGCTACTGGAGAAGAGCAGAGAAATAGCTCCAGAAAGAATGAAGAGGCTGAGCCAAAGTGGAAACGACTCCTGGTTATGGGTGTGTCAGGTTGGTGAAAGTTAAGTCCAATGCTGCTTTCATTAGGCAGGTGAAAATAAAAGATTCAAGATGAGCATAAGGGTCAGAGGAGCAGTGCAGGAGAGTAGAAAAAGGTCAGTGTTGTGGCCTCAGGACATGGAATTAGAATCCAGCTTATTCTGCCCTGTGCTTTCCTGGGTTCCTATGAGAAACTCTATTGAAGGACTGATGACATTGAACTCTCAATATTTTAACCCACCTTTCTTCCCCACTTTACTGTAAGCTTTTTACAACATAAACAGCATCTTTATCTTCTCAATGTCTTATTTTGAATAATTTTACAGCTTTAGAAAGGTTGAAAGAATAGCACAATAAATGTTCGTGTATTCTTCACTACATACTGGTGGTTAATGTGTTACCATATTAATGTTACCCTTCTCTTACAATATATTATCTGTATGCTCAGTTTTCTTCTCATCCATTTGAAAGTCGACATTATGATCCTTCACCTTAAAATATTCATTTTGTTTTCTTTAAACACCCAGACCTTCTCAGGTCCACAGCACCATTACCAGAAATAAGTTTATAATGTATTCAATAATATCATCTAATATGCAACCCATATTTAGATTTCCTGAATTGTTTCCAAAATGTCCCTTATTCTTTTTTTTTTTTTCTTTTAACTCAAGAATCAATCAGGGTGCCATGTTCCTATAGTCTCATTTAATCTAATGGAGAACTCCCACCTTTTATGTTTTTTTCATGACATTAATGTTTCTGGAAATTTCAGACCAGGGGTCTTGTAGAATATTCAACACGATGGAATTTTTTGTTAGTTTCCTCATGATTAGTTTCAGAGTATATTTTAGGGTAGGGAGGGGGAATAGGCAATCTTGGAACTTCCTGGCTCTCAGTTTTTTTTAAAAGCACCTTTCTCCCCCTGTGATGAAGAAGATGATACTTTGAGGTCACGGGAATATCTTTTCCTAGCAACCTTTAACCCGATAGTTTCAGCATAAATTCATGATTCTTGCCGGTGCTAATTGTTATATTGAAGGATGCTATGATAATTTGAATATGTATATATATGTGACTTCCCTGGTGGCTCAGATGGTAAAGCGTCATTCTACTCCTGTTAATTAGCATTCTTCCCTAAAGACTTTTCCACCACTCCCCTTCTCTAGGATTGTCTCTCTGTCTTGCCTCTCTCCCTCTCTCCATCTGTTCTGTCCCATCCTCTACTTCTGATAGAGTATCACTTTTGGCTAATATATTTTATTTGACAAGTTGCCTTATAATCTAGTGCCATCATTATTGTGTTTGATGCCTACATTGTCTCAAGTTTGGCCACTGAGAGCCCTTCCAAGAAAACGCTGTTGTCCTTCTGACAAACCCCATTAATCCTTCAGCACTTCCCTGTTTTATGGGACAACAAGATGTCCAGGGACTCTGAACTTTCCTTGCCCCAGACCTGGGGTTACCCCCTTTTTACCAAGAAGTTCTGGTTCCTTTTAGTGATGAGTGGTATTTAGAAATTAAGACTGAGATGTCATTGCTTAAGAGGTAAAAAAATGGTAATCGATGTGAGAGTACTTAGTTAACAATGTGAAGCACCACACTATCGTGACTGTTACTCATGCCATCAGACAAGTATTCAGTTATTTGGAGCAGTGCTCAATAGCAGCTCCAGTATGAGTCTCTTTGTGTTTAGAGGATAATTAGGAGACAGAGGACACATGGGAAGCAGGGGGGAGAAACATAGGCTAGCTTTGTCAGAATCAATGTGAGACCTTATCTTAAGGCTTTAAGATAGTAAATAGAACAGAAGAAAAGACTGTTGCCTGTATTCTCACCTTTTCTCAAAGGTGCTTTGTTATTTAATTCTTTAGATAGAGAAGTACAAAGCATTTTGTTTTGTGGATCAACTGTAATCTTTTTGAAAACTGAATCATTCACCTGAAAAATGATGAGACATAAATGTGTGATTTCTCCTGCTTTTTCCTTTTTTACATTTATTTAGGAGGTTCCAAAAGAACAGTGTTGTTTAAAGAATTATGAGATTTTTAAAAATCTGCAAATAGATAACTTCTTTTAGTTTCTCCAATGGATGTAGTACCTACATCACGTTTAAAGAGTTAGTGAACTGGCATCTTTGAGTTTCATTGTAGGTAAATAGATTGATGAGGGTTTTGCTTCCTGTGACTTTATTACAAATAAAGACCATGCCTGCTGCTGCTGCTGCTAAGTTGCTTCAGTCGTGTCCGACTCTGTGCGACCCCAGAGATGGCAGCCCATGCCTACTTGTCTATAATTTCATTTTAAAAATTCCAATGAGAAGTATCATTTGTTTTAATTTCCAGGCTTTCCTATTTGTGCTGCATCTCTTTATACTCTCAAATTAAAACATTTTAATAACAGTTTCCTATGAGATCATAGATTATGATCAATTGGACAGAAGACAGAGATGATAAACAGGTAATGCTTAGCATCTCATTAATTCCAGGGAAGGAATGCAAAATAGCCCAGATGTCTAGGAAACAGTAATTCTTTTCTTTGTAACTTTTCCAGGACTGTTCTTTTGACCATGGTGGTAAAGGGAGGCATGAGGATTGAGTAAGGAAGACTCACACAGAGACCCAATGGTTTTACAAGTTCTCTTTTCAGAGGAAGCGAGGCTAAAAATGGAGAACAGAGGAGATGTGATGGTATACTCTATGTTGGCATATCCTGTACTTCTGTATTTTTGGTTTTGCATAAAATTCAGATGAAGGGATGTTGAATGCCTGTGTGTTTGTTGGACAGCTGAACTTAGTGAGGAAAGTGATTGGGTTTACTAGTGCTTTCTTCGAACTGTTTCAAGAATTCCTTATTTCACAACAGGGAAAGGAATGGGTTACTCCTATCAAGAATTCAAAACGTATGCAGAAAAATTTAGGCTCGTGGCAAAACTGGTGCTGGATTGTCTGGTTCATGAAGTTTCTCAGTTTACTAGCAGTTTGTCCTTGAGGCAATCATCTAAACTTTTGTGTCTCAGCTTGCCCCCTTATAAAATGGAAGTAATAAAGACTTTCTTTATACAGCCTTATTAATATGTATAAAGTGCTCACTGTAGTGTAGGCAAATACTCGGGAAGATCTCCTGGAGAAGGAAATGGCAACCCACTCCAGTATTCTTGCCTGGAAAATCCCATGGATAGATGAACCCGGTAGGCTACAGTCCATGGGGTCGCAAAGAGTTGGACACGACTAAGCGACTTCACTTTCAACAGATATTAGCCATTACTATTATTATTTACATTTGCCTAAATCGACTGAACTGAACTGAAATAGAAATATTAAGAAAATAACATCACTTCTCATCAACACTGGAAAATTTTAAAACAATCCAGTCAACAAATGAATCAGATAATCTGCAAATACTGCTCCTTTGGAGGCTGTCTGAAGCCAGTTTAGGATTAAGGACCCCCACAGCCACCGCCTGCCATCCCCATTCCCAGAATAGTTCTCTAGCTCATAGTGGAATCTCTTAATCCCTCTCAAACCAAATCAGCAGTGGGCCTTGGACTCTCGAGCTCTCCAAGCTCTACAGACCATGTTCATATTAACATGCATGTGAGCATATCCTGGTGTGGGTGCCAACTGTGCTCCCCAGCTCCCTGACAGAAGTTTTGGCCTTTAATCAAGATAAAACTCTGAAAGCTAAAGCAGTGTTGCACTTTCATCTGACATAAACAGGTTTCTTATTCATCTTATAGTTGCTTTGCATTTGAAAGAGAAAGCATTTTTCTGTGGCTTTCAGTTTACAAGCATCAAGAGCAAAACTTCCAGTAGGTGACAGCAACAATGGTTATGACAACACTATGATTTTATGAGCAATATTTGTAGATTTTATTTAAAGTATATGTCATAAATCCAATCTTGGCATCCTCTTTGTATCTTCATTTGACTCTTAACAGTCAGTGTGAAATGGAAGCTTATCTTAAAATGTCTTTGATAAGAGCAATTTCTTTCTTCTGAGTGTTACCTGTTATTACTGATTGTATTAATAGCTAATAACGAAGGGAAAATAGGAAAGGAAACATGAATAAAAAATTAACAATAAAATCATGTTCTTTAAAAAGTGAATTTCTAATTTTGATATAATCTTTAATTACAGAAGATATTAGTGCTTCCCTGGTGGCTCAGTTTTAAAGAATCCGCCTTTCATGCAGGAGATGCGGGTTCAATCCCTGGGTCGGGAGGATCCCCCGGAGAAGAACAGGGCAACCCACTCCAGTATTCTTGCCTGAGAAATCCTATGGACAGAGGAGTCTCGTGGGCCACAGTCCGTGGAGTTACAAAGAGTTGGACATGACTTAGCAGCAACATGCTAAAAAGCAGCAACAACATTGTGATAATGCATTGTACTTGTTCCTAGCACAAATTCAAATGCATGCATAGTTTGACTCCTCCACCTCTTTTCTGGGACTCGCATTGGCTTCACTGGCATAAGAGACAAAATACCTTTGCATTTGGTGAAAACTAGCGTTTGTTTTTTTAGTCTTCTGTGGTCGGTATTTCTTCGTAACCTTTTGTCATTACTGCTTTTATTGCTGCTGGTGTTGTGGAACACAGGTGCAAAGAAACCTTTTGTCATTACTGCTTTTATTGCTGCTGGTGTTGTGGAACACAGGTGCAAAGAACTGAGTTCTTCATAGTCTTCGTTTCGGGGGGCACCTAATCATCAGAACATGAAAGTCCCCATTCTCGTTTCACATTATTTTAAACTTGCCCTTTTATCTCTGACCTCCACTTCTATTCTCTGCTCCCCATATACCCTCATTGCAATATGCTTGATGTTCCTCTGTCCTTGGTAGAGATGCTATTCTGTTTATGCCATTTCCGTTCAATACTGTCCTACATTACCGAGTTCACAGCTTCCATCAGCTGCACACAACTCCCAGCTCTCCACCAAACACTTTGACTTGTCCTTACCCATCACTGTAAGCACGTGTCTTCAACCTCCGGCATGGTAGACGCCACATTCATCTACTTCACACAGGTATGCACTTGACTAGTCCACATGTCGTTAGGCCTCAGGAATACTCTCTTCATTTTCTTTTGTCTGTTATTAAATCCAGACTTTAAAGATTATTTTTCATTGATGGTGTCCAATAAGCTGGCTGGATAATGTGTATTGAGAGCAATTGCAAACTCAATGGAAAATGTCTTTACTCTGTAGAGTGAACTGTATGTGAATTTCCTTTAATCAGCTGTTGCCAGGCATGGTTTATAAATTCTTAAAAATATCAGTCACAGGTAGTTATTCCTAAACCAAAGGATTTTTTTTCATATATTTGTCATACAACTTTGTGATTTTTCTCATTGGAGCCTTGAGCCGTTTATTTACTAAGTTACTTAGAATGTGTAACAGGAAGTTGTAAATCCATCCTTACTCATATACAAAGCATGTGTCCAATGCTAATGGGTATCATTTGTTAATGAAATATGCACTCGTTAAACAAAGGTTAGAACTGAGCATTGTCTTCTCCTATGATTTGCCTACGTGCAGTATCAGGGATTCTAGATCAAAATGCTATCTTTGAATCTCTTGTCTCTCTGAATGGATGTTAAAAAGAAAATTATTCTGAGCCAAGCTATTTTATGTGAGTAGTCAGTCATTTAAAGTAAAGAAGCATGCAGGCAGCCAGTCAATAGTGAGAAGATGCTCTTGGACTGTTTTTCACTCTCCCTCACTCAGAGACGGACTGCGGATCTCCAGACCATAGGCATACTGAAGGTGACATTCTCTGTTTCCAAGATAATCCCCACAACAGGATGCACTTAATTTATGCTGTTGATGAGACTGCACTAAACTGATTTGCATGTCATCAATACATGTAAATCCTGAGCAGAGGTCCAGCCATCCAAATTAGAATATTCCCTATCAAGGACTTGCTGTGTCCAGCAAATTCTGGAGTAATGCTGATTGCCTGTGGTTGGTGAATATTGATGCTGTTCAAGATTTATAAGGCTGCATTGGAGGGCACTTGAAACTTAAGATTTCCTTAGAACAATGTCCTTGTTTAAAACTACTCTTGTTCAGACCCAGCTGGGCATTCGGTAATGCCAGCCGTTGAATGAGATCTTTCAGGTGCCTCAGCCTGCCTCACCTGTCAGACTGGCTCACTGGTTTATAAATGAAACCCTGTTTACTTCTAAAGCTCTTGGTCCTCTAATCCTTCTTTACCTTTCTCCCATGTTCTTCCTTTTCCCCTTTTGATTTGAGTATCTTAACCCTCCTAACACACACCACTATTTTTCATTTACTTCTTTTCTATAGGTTATGTGTACAGCACTGAGTCCATCTTAGCATTTCTGTGCTATTTTATCAAGTTCATTTTTCCCTGCTCTTTTTTTTTTTCTGGTTTTTCCTTGTAAAATAAGTTTCTCTTTCATTGCACTTGCCTTCTAATGGAAAGTCCTGACTGCCAATTTTTCAAAGTTCCCCTTTGTGCATTCTGTGTGCATATAACATAGCTTTCACTTTCCCTTCTCTCATCAGCCAATCAATCATACATTTTATTGAGCAGCTCCAAATTAAAATATGAAACTAGAGAAAAGTATAATCAGTCTTTGCTATCTAGAGAAACTTGTCATTGAGGCACCTTCTGATTTTTCCTAATGTGGCATCTATGTGCCTACAGGCATTTCAGCAGAAGGTATCTGTAAGTTGGGTATTCTAGTCCCTTTTCTTTATTTCTTTAGTTCTGCTGGGTTCAAAATAAACAAATCTCATGCTTAGTACTACAGTGACCACAATAACTTCATGTTATTCTCCCGATCTTCAATTCCAATTTTTCCTGTCAACATCTACAAAATGAAATAACATTATTATTGTGCACCAATGCAAGAAAGAGTCTATTAGATATTACAGAGAGAAAATGGTGTAAAACCCATGGAATCTGCCTTCAACTAACTTGAAAGCGCAGGACTTTGGTAGAGGAAAGTTTGTTTACATAATTCCTTAAGTGTATTCCGCTTTTCTTGACAGCGCTCTCTCTGCCTTTGGGGTACAAGGAGAAGGAAGAGTTGGAAAGGAGTTCAGTTCAGTTCAGTTCAGTTCATTCGCTCAGTCATGTCTGACTCTTTGCAACCCATGAATCACGGCACGCCAGGCCTCCCTGTCCATCACCAACTCCCGGAGTTCACTCAAACTCACGTCCGAGTCGGTGATGTCATCCAGCCATCTCATCCTCTGTCGTCCCCTTCTCCTCCTGCCCCCAATCCCTCCCAGCATCAGAGTCTTTTCCAATGAGTCAACTCTGCACATGAGGTGGCTAGAGTATTGGAGTTTCAGCTTCAGCATCAGTCCTTCCATTGAACACGCAGGACTGATCTCCTTTAAGATGGACTGGTTGGATCTCCTTGCAGTCCAAGGGACCCTCAAGAGTCTTCTCCAACACCACAGTTCAAAGGCATCAATTCTTCGGCACTCAGCCCTCTTCACAGTACAACTCTCACATCCATACATGACCACAGGAAAAACCATAGCCTTGACTAGATGGACATTTGTTGGCAAAGTAATGTCTCTGCTTTCCAGTATGCTATCTAGGTTGGTCATGGCTGCAGTCACCATCTGCAGTGATTTTGGAGTCCAAAAAATGAAGTCTGAAACTGTTTCCACTGTTTCCCCATCTATTTCCCATGAAGTGATGGGACCAGTTGCCATGGTCTTCGTTTTCTGAATGTTGAGCTTTAAGCCAACTTTTTCACTCTGCTCTTTCACTTTCATTAAGAGGCTTTTTAGTTCCTCTTCACTTTCTGCCATAAGGGTGCTGTCATCTGCATATCTGAGGTTATGATATTTCTCCCAGCAATCTTGATTCCAGCTTGTGTTTCTTTCAGTCCAGTGTTTCTCATGATGTACTCTGCATATAAGTTAAATAAGCAGGGTGACAATATACAGCCTTGACGTACTCCTTTTCCTATTTGGAACCAGTTGGTTGTTCCATGTTCAGTTCTAACTGTTGCTTCCTGACCTGCATATAGGTTTCGCAAGAGGCAGGTCAGGTGGTCTGGTATTCCCATCTCTTTCAGAATTTTCCACAGTTTATTATGATCCACACAGTGAAAGGCTTTGGTATAGTCAGTAAAGCAGAAATAGATGTTTATCTGGAACTCTTTTGCTTTTTCCATGATCCAGCAGATGTTGGCAATTTGATCTCTGGTTCCTCTGCCTTTTCTAAAACCAGCTTGAACATCTGGAAGTTCATGGTTCACGTATTGCTGAAGCCTGGCTTGGAGAATTTTGAGCATTAGTTTACTAGTGTGTGAGATGAGTGCAATTGTGTGGTAGTTTGAGCATTCTTTGGCATTGCCTTTCTTTGGGATTGGATTGAACACTGACCTTTTCCAGTCCTGTGGCCACTGCTGAGTTTTCCAAATTTGCTGGCATATTGAGTGCAGCACTTTCACAGCACCATCTTTCAGGATTTGAAATAGCTCAACTGGAATTCCATCACCTCCACTAGCTTTGTTCGTAGTGATGCTTTCTAAGGCCCCCTTGACTTCACATTCCAGGATTTCTGGCTCTAGGTGAGTGATCACACCATTGTGATTATCTGGGTCATGAAGATCTTTTTTGTACAGTTCTTCTGTGTATTCTTGCCACCTCTTCTTAATATCTTCTGCTTCTGTTAGGTCCATACATATCTGTCCTTTATCGAGCCCATCTTTGCATGAAATGTTCCCTTGGTATCTCTAATTTTTTTGAAGAGATCTCTAGTCTTTCCCATTCTGTTGTTTTCCTCTATTTCTTTGCATTGATCACTGAGGAAGTCTTTTTAAAGGGGTAGGTAAAGCATAAAGACTGGGGAAGGAAAGAAAAAACAGTGTAAGAATGTGGCAGTTTAAGAAAACAGTTAGTGGCCTTAGGGATGTGAAAATTTATCTCAGACACATTTGTTGGCCCAGATATTCACTATGGCTACCTTTATAAAGAGCATATTGTCACACTCCACTTGAAAAATAAGTCACAGTAGATGAACAGTGTCTAGAAAAAATCTTGAGTTAATTCTCCCAGAATATTAAATATAATTAAATTTATTTATTTATTCATATATTCACTATTAGAAACAAAAGAGGAAGAAAGCCACAAAATTATGGGAAAAGGTAGTATATAAATATAATATTAATATAATTTCTAACACTGCCATCTAGAATCCTTTCCACATGAACTCTTTTTAGCGAACTTGATGGTACTGTCAAGAAAGAATATTCATTTTAGGTATTGATCATGTAGAATATTTTCTTTTAATTTAAAAGCTAATACATCTTTTATCTAGTATCTTTTATAGCTTAGAAATCTGATGATAAGAAAGAAACATAGAAGTGCCCCCACTGTCCATTCCAGTTCCCCTTTATTGTCACACAAGGGATTTGATATCCATCATTTATGTTCTTCAGAGAAGGTGATGTCACACCACACCAGTACTCTTTTGCCTGGAAAATCCCATGGATGGAGGAGCCTGGCAGGCTTCAGTCCATGGGGTCACTAAGAGTCAGATACAACTGAGCGACTTCACTTTCACTTTTCACTTTTGTGCATTGGAGAAGGCAATGGGAACCCACTCCAGTACTCTTGCCTGGAGAATCCCATGGATGGAGGAGCCTGGTAGGCTGCAGTCCACGGGGTCGCAAGGAGTCGGACACGACTGAGCGACTTCCCTTTCACTTTTCACTTTCATGCATTGGAGAAGGAAATGGCAACCCACTCCAGTGTTCTTGCCTGGAGAATCCCAGGGACGGGGGAGCCTGGTGGGCTGCTGTCTATGGGGTAGCACAGAGTCGGACACGACTGAAGTGACTTAGCAGCAACAGCATTTTGTTCTTTGGTTCCAATCAATAGGAGGATTTAGGACCTTAAAACACGTTTAGACATAACATTGAATGTATTCTAGATATTCAAAGTATGTGTAGTTCTGACAAGCTGTTTTATTTAAGCTGCTGGAAACTAAATAACCCTTATGTGTGCATGCTAAGTCTCTTCAGTCATCTCCAACTCCTTGTGACCCAATTGACTGTAGCCTGCCAGGCTCCTCTGTCCATGGGATTCTCCAGGCAAGAATACTGGAGTGGGTTGCCATGCCCTCCAGGGGATCTTCCCGACCCTAGAATTGAACCTGTGTCTCTTATGTCTCCTAAATTGGTAGGTGGGTTCTTTTTCACTAGCACCACCTCTGAAGCCCAATATCCCCAGTTAATACTCTCTTCCCATTTGTAATGTACCCCTGGTTAAAGGACTAGAGGAAAAGGAATGAGAGGTACTAACATTTCACATGTATATCTTGGTGGCAATCACCCAAGAGTATTCTCCCCTAGATAGCAGAGAAAATAAGAATGAATTTCATAAGTTTTCAGAATGTGAATTTTGGCTATTAACAAAGTAAATTTCTATAATTATACATTTGGAGAAATCATTTCACGTATGACATTGCATTTATTTACCATCACAGTAGACATTTTATAATTTGAACTGTAAATGCTCAACATTGCAGGAAAATGCTGTAGAAGCTTGCTGAATTCAAAGTGTTCAGAATAATCTAGTAATGTTAAGGTTAAAGAGTGCCTACCCATGAAATTAAAAGATGCTTGCTCCTTGGAAGAAAAGCTATGACCAACCTAGAAAGCATAAAAAGCAGAGACATTACTTTTCCAACAAAAGTCTGTCTAGTCAAAGCTATGGTTTTTCCAGTAGTCCTGTATGGTTGTGAGAGTTGGACTATAAAGAAAGCTGGGCACCAAAGAATTGATGTTTTTGAACTGTGGTGTTGGAGAAGACTCTTGAGAGTCCCTTGGACTAGAAGGAGATCCCAGTCCATCCTTAAGGAAATCAATCCTGAATATTCATTGGAAGGACTGATGCTGAAGCTGAAACTCCAGGCCTTTGCATCCAATCCAGATGCAAAGAACTGACTCATTTGAAAAGACTCTGATGCTGGGAAAGATTGAAGGTGAGAGGAGAAGGGGATGACAGAGGATGAGATGGTTGGATGGCATCACTGACTTTATGGATATGAGATTGAGTTAGCTCCGGGAGTTGGTGATGGACAAGGAAGCCTGGCATGCTGCAGTTCAGGTGGTTGCAAAGAGTCAGCCACAACTGAGCGACTCAACTGAACTGAACTGAATTCAAATGAATTAGTACTAGATTACCTCTCCGTTATTGCTAACTCTCCAGTTCTCCGAAGTTGCTGATTATTGAAGGAGTGACAAGATTTAGAATATTGAGGTAACGGTCTTCTAAGCTTGGAGAACAGTAAACAAAATAATTTCTTTTAGCAGTTTTTAAAAAGGAATAAGGATTTTTTATCTAATATCATGCAATGCAACATTTGATTTTGTGTCCTTATCAGTCTTCCATTAAACTCTAATGTTCCTGCTTGTGGAGACATTAGATAAAATGCAGGTTCATTTCATGCTTCCAGGAAGATCAGCCAAGAAATTCATAAGTCCTGAAGATGATTCTGCTTGACTGAATGTCAAGTGAAAATTTTATGAAGTGAGAACTTCTCAAAACTAATTCTCATAATTTTCTTTCATGGCTTGCCCATTTGTCTTGTAAATATGTTTCCCCACAGGCTGGTAGTATCTCCAGTAGTGAAAGAAAGCAGTTTGTATCAACTTTCAGGTGATTGGAAAGATGAAGAGAAATATGTAATGTAATTTCTAACTAGGGATTCACAGGCAAGCAAAAAAATGACTGGAATCCTCACAGGCTGGTAGTATCTCCAGTAGTGAAAGAAAGCAGTTTGTATCAACTTTCAGGTGATTGGAAAGATGAAGAGAAATATGTACTGTAATTTCTAACTAAGGATTCACAGGCAAGCAAGAAAAATGACTAGAATAATTTTTGTTAAAATACATAATAAATAGATAAACAGATAGCTAATTTTAAAAATCTAAAGTTAAAGGAGGGGCTTCCCTGGTGGCTCAGCGGTAAAGCATCTGCCTGCAATGCAGGAGACCTGGGTTCGATTCCTGGGTCAGGAAGATCCCCTGGAGAAGGAAACGGTAATTCACTCCAGCACTCTTGCCTGGAAAATCCCATGGATGGAGGAGCCTGATAGGCTACAGTTCATGTGGTCGCAAAGAGTCGGACACGACTGAGCGACTTCACTTCACTTCACTTCAAAGTTAAAGGAAAGATGTACTCAAAATGGCTATAAATGTGCCAGAGATGAAAAGCCTAAAAATTTATATTTGTTAACCAAGACATAAACCAAATAAAATACTTACATTATGAATTTAGTGATTTCTGAAACTGAATGTTCTCAGCTGATAAGCTCAGAATTCAGAATTTTTAGGAGGTAATTCCTGGTTTTTATGTGAGTTTTAGTGTTATAATTTTAATTATTTGTTCATATAGATATGAGTTCAATGAATATTTACTGTATACCAGTTACATACTAGGCCTAGTTCTAGGTACCTGGGATACATAGTGAACAAAACATGCAAAGAGTTTGCCTTCATGGAGCTTACAAGTGAATGAGAAGAGAGAGCAATAAAGAATAAAAATAAGTAAACTATATAGTATATTAGAAAATAAGTACTATGCAAGATAGGATAAAGAAGATAAAGAATGGGAATTTCAGGTTGCAGTATTAAATAGCATGGTTAGGTTAAGCCTCCTTGAGAAGTTAGTATTTGAGGATAGACTTGATGGAGGGAGTGGAATTATTTGGAAGAAACATGCCCACAGGAAGAATCTGACTGAAATAAACTTAATTTAAACAAGACATGCATTGTATAATATGGAATTGATATAATGTTCTTTGATGTAACCTTTAAGATTCACCATGGTATTTGATTATTTCTAACTTTGTCTAATAAAATGAGGGTAATGATTGGCCAAGACAGATATTTTATTATTATAATCTGTACTTCTAAAATAGGTTAATTGGAACAATATATTTAAAAACATACACAATAAACTCAAATTGTCAAACAGTGAAGTATTTTAAAAACACATGAGCATATATCTCACAAATGTGACACTGTACACTCTAATAATAGACCAAATAGATAGTGAATAAAATTATGATGTCTTCTTCAACTGTACGAATGTTTGTGTTCACACATATACATCATTTAACTATGAACTGATGGAATTTGAAATAATTCTGAAAATAAAAATTCTTGTTTCTAATGCTCTTTCATGCATACCTAGAACAATACATAGTCTGTTTTAAGTCTTAATATTTATCCTAGAAAAATGGAAAATTCTTAATTCTATGTTTAATTTTTCTCTCCATTTCTGACACCTTGGAAGTGTTAAGCTGAGTTACAAACTAATTAATTAAGAAGTTTAGGGACTGAATTTCTGCTCCACCACTTACCAGCTGTATGTTCTTAGAATGTAACTAAACCTAACTGGGCCTGTTTCCTCAGCTGTGAAAGGGAGATTCATAACTCTGAATTGCTGAATAAAATAATGTGTTCAAAGGGATTGGCACATTATTGGAATTTAATACTTTATATAAGAAGCATCTCATATGCTTTTTTAACTGGTCTGTATCAGAATAATTGCATATAAACAACTGAAGACCAGCCAGAGGCCGTATATAACATCAGGCATTATGGTATCAGTTCAGTTCAGTCGCTCAGCTGTGTCCAATTCTTGCAACCCCATGAATCACAGCAAGCCAGGCCTCCCTGTCCGTCACCAACTCCCGGAGTCCACCCAAACTCATGTCCATTGAGTTAGTGATGCCATCCAACCATCGCATCCTCTGTCATCCCCTTCTCTTCCTGCCCTCAATCTTTCCCAGCATCAGGGTTTTTTCAAATGAGTCAGCTCTTCACATGAGGTGGCCAAAGTATTGGAGTTTCAGCTTCAGCCTCAGTCCTTCCAATGAATATTCAGGACTGATTTCCTTTAGGCTGGACTGCTTTCCTTGCTTGTTGGTATCATGGTGATTATTTTTTGTTTTGGTATCATGGCAATTCAGAGATACAGCTTTGAAGAAACCCCAAAGTTAGTAGAAGGAAAGAAATCATAAAGACTGGAGCAGAAATAAATGAAAAAGAAATGAAGAACACTGTAGCAAAGAATAATAAAGCTAAAAGCTGGTTCTTTGTGAATATAAACAAAATAGATAAACCATTAGCCAGACACATTAAAAGAAAAAAGAAAAATCAACAAAATTAGAAATGAAAAAGGAAAAGTTCTGACACCGCAGAAATACAAAGGATCATAAGAGACTACTATAAGCAACTATACACCAATAAAATGGACAACCTGGAAGAAAAAGACAAGTTATCGGAAGAGTACAACATTCCAAGACTGAATCAGGATAAAACAGAAAATAGGAACAGACCAATCACAAGCACAGAGGAAGAGCTTCGTGGCACTGTGTGCAGGAAAATTTCTGGAACCATTGTAAAAGAGGTGCTCAGTAACATCCAACTCTTTGTGACCCCATGGACTATAGCCTGCCAGGCTCCTCTGTCTGTGGAATTCTCCAGGTAGGAATACTCGAGCAGGCTGCCATTTCCTTCTCCAAGGGATCGTCCCGACCCAGGGAATGAAGCCCCATCTCCTGCATCTCTTGCATTGGCAAGCAGATTCTTCGCCACTGAGCCACCTAGGAAGTCCCTGTAAAAGAGGACAGAATTTTAAATGGGCCAGAAAGGACTTGTAAGATCGGGATTGGAGAAAAAGAAGTAAGCTAGTAATTATGGTGAGAATCAATGAGCAAGGGATTTGTGTGAAAGGAACAGTTTTGGAAGCATCTTAACTGTGCATTCTTTTGTCATAATGGTGCAGTTTGGTGTGTGTTGCCACAGACATGTCATACTTTGACTTGTTGATATACTTCTAAGATAGAGATTTTGCTACACAGCTTTTCACTTCATTGTTTTTCACTTCACAGTTGCCTGTTAATTTATTAAAACCCTGTATAAAATATCTTCTCCCTTCTAAGTCATATATCCCCTTACAACTCATTTATCTAACAAATATAATCATCACATGCAGCCATGGTTGCATGTCACATGTTTAAAATCTATGCTCACCCCAAAACCCTTTTCCATAATGTTCACTAATAGGTCCTAAAATCTGTCATAAACAAAGAATTTCTAAACCAGTGGCACCATGATATTCCACTATTACCATGAAAAATAATTGCTAGTTCAGTGCATTAAGTCATAGTCTCATTACCCTTGAAAAACTATGTTGGCAATAAAAAGCTCTCCAGATGTTGAAAGCTATAATGATAGAACAGCTGAAACTCTGATACACTGCTGGTGGGCGTGTAAATTGATTTGAACACTTGTGAAGACAGTTTGGCAATATCTGGTAAAGTTGAATGTATGTCTACTTTATGACCCACTAATTCCGTTTCTAGGTGTATACCCAAGAGAACTAAATATATTTAGAATAACAAATTTAAGAGTAC
Source organism: Capricornis sumatraensis (assembly GCF_032405125.1). Taxonomy (NCBI): domain Eukaryota; kingdom Metazoa; phylum Chordata; class Mammalia; order Artiodactyla; family Bovidae; genus Capricornis; species Capricornis sumatraensis. The sequence continues at coordinate 141,922,916 of NC_091071.1, forward strand.
TAGGTAAAAGTATAATTATTATTTCTCTTACTAATTTTTAAAGTGCACATTATAGTAATTGTAGCCAATTTTCAGAAAGCCATTTCAAAGCGTTTTGGCCACAAAACAGTACTAATTTATTAATTTTTCTAATTTAAATAATCTAATGATTAAAATTTAGCATATTTAAGACCAATGGAAGTATGGTTTATCAAACAAGTTCTTTCTCAGCTGATATTTAAGAGCTGATAGTCCCATGCTAGGAACTTTGCAGAATCTAAAGAAAGTAGGAGACAAATCCCTTTTTTAAATAAATGTGTATCCTTTCATGGGTATTACTAAAAAGAAATTGATTCCATGGGAAAAAAATGATTTTTAGTACAAATAAAAGACTATATTCATAAGGAAGACTGAATATATAGAACAAGGAAGTCAATATAGAATCCAAAAGCTTCTCTTGTCCTTAAATACTCCAACTTAATAAATCATATTGTGATTTTCACACTTACTGTTTAAAAGATATTTTTTGAGTGCTAGATATTCCAGGCACTGTCTTAGTGTTGCTTTGGAGATCAGTGGCCCAAACATGTTTAGATGACTTCCATCATCACCTAGAGAGTGAGGCAGGTAATAATGAAAGTGAAATAAGTTAGTCACTCAGTCCTGTCCGACTCTTCAGCCCCATGGATTGTAGCACCCCAGGCTCTTCTGTCCATGGAATTCTCCAGGCAAGAATACAGGAGTGGGTAGCCATTCCCTTCTCCAGGAGATCTTCCCAACCCAGGGATTGAACCTGTGTCTCTTATATTACAGGTGGATTCTTTACTGTTTGAGCCACCAGGGAAGTCCCAGGTAATACATAGTAAACATAAAAAATACAACTTTATGGTATAATAGAAAGTGGTAAGTGCTATGGAAAAAGGGAAAAGTGGAGCAGAGGATGAAGGGCTGCGAAAGGGACAGGACTGCAGTTTTCATTATGGTAGTTAGAAAAGTCCTAGTTTGGAAAATGATATATGACCAAGAACTTCAAAGAAGTAAGAAGGAAATACCTCCATTATCCATTCCCAATGGGTTTAAAGGGTGATAGAGAAATACACAGACCCATATCTGTAAGGAACAAAACCGAGAGTCTTCCAGAAGAACCACAGGGGTAAGCTAAACCGAACTTGGGATTGGGGGATTCATAAAGATGAGGACCTGAGATAAAGCAGATAACCCAGGGGCAAAGATAGCATGTCTCATCAAAGTGAGAAAAAGAATTGTGTACTTAGATTTCCGTTTACTTCTGTGTTCCCCTCAATATAATTGAAGTTCTTGTGTAGGAAATGTTCTCTTTTTTCCCCATACCTAAATCCTATGAATGTGTGCCATTAAAATTGGTTAAATGAACCAGCAAATGGTGCTACATGACAGTTGAGCCTCATAAGCATAAATATAAAACATCATGCAAGTCTCTCAATTACCTGGTGTCTTAGTGTTATCAGAGTAGAACATACTTAACAGCAAGAATTATGTTTTACAACTTAGCATGAAAGAAATACGCTTGATTCCAGGAACCCGGCTATCAGAATATTACTGCGTTAACACTGGGTTTTTCAGAAACTTGCTTACAAGAATATTGGCTGCTTCTGGAAGCCTAGTCCATAAGATATTTAGGGTAATTCTGGAATCTTGATCTCCATGCACCTTGGCCTACAGGAATCCTGCATGAGTCTGAAACGTTGTTCTCTGATAGGATTCTCATGTAATTCTGAATGCTTGATCAAAAGAATCTCATGTGGTTTGGGAAGGTTGGTTTATTGGATTTTGTGATTCTGAATTTTGGCTTGTTAGAATTTTATGTGAATCTAGAATTTTGGGTTGAAGAAATCTCGCCTAATTCTATGACCTTGGCCAATGAGAATCTTACGTGATACAGAATCCTGGCATATATAATAGCACAGCATTTCAGAACTTTGGCCAGTAAGAACTCAGTCTGAGCATGTAAGGGCTTTCCAGTTGGCTCTAGTGGTAAAGAAGCTGCTTGCCAATGCAGGTTAGAGGTAACAGACACAGGTTCAGTCCCTGGGTTGGGAACATCCCCTGGGGTAGGGCATGGCAACCCACTCCAGTATTCTTGCCTGAAGAATCTTATGGACAAAGGAGCCTAGCAGGCTGCAGTCCATGGGATTGCACAGAGTCAGACAGGACTAAAGCGATTTAGCACGCACACACATGAGCGTATAACTGGTATGTAGCAACATGATGTGGTTTCAGAACTAGTTAGTTCAGAACTAACTTTAGTAGTTATGAAGTGTGATTGTGAAACCTTAAAAAAAAATAATTCTGTGTTACATATAGTGTTTATTTTATAAAAGACAAATTAAAGTAATACTTCCATTAACAAATGGTAAAAGTGAAAAGGAAAAGAATATCTCTACTCATTCTCATTGACTGAACCAAGTATCTACAAATATTAAATGATTCCCGAGGAGTATTAAATATTTTTGGAAGCTGAGCTGATTTTTAAACTGACCAAGACCATTATGTGTGCTTTATGAGAGCTTGATAAAATATGATTCATGTTTCAAGAAATGACAGCCTGGTGCATCGAAGTGAACAATAGAGGACAGCCTATTAAAACAAAATATTCGGTTTGAAAAAATAACCTTAATGTCAAAAATCACTGAGGAAAAAAATTGGCATGTCATAGAAAGATTATATTTAAAGGGACATTTTTTAAAAGAAAAAAATCCTAACCACTATGGAGGATTCACTGAAACCTGAAATCTCTTGTAATTATTACCTAAGGTAACCATATTTTTTTACTGTGATTAATTTCTTGTATAACTGACATGCTGAGGGCAGAGGGTAGTAGTGGTAGCAGCAGCTATACTTTAAACGTCAAAAAAAGCAACGTGACTCTACTTATCAAAGAGTTGAACACGATTTAGTGACTGAACAACAACAAATCAATGAGTTAACCTAACAGCAATGACTCATAAGAACTGAACATTGAAGGAATGTTTTAGAAAGGAAATAAAAGCAAGGTCAAAATCCTACTCAACATTTTTTTACCGAATATCTCAGAAAGATTTTAACAAATATTGCGCCCCCCAGTGGTTGTTTTGAGTATTTTTTTCTTTCTTTTTAAAACATTTCACGTGAGCTCTCAATTTTGCAGCTTCATTATTGGTAACCCCAGGAAGGTTCACATTGTCTATAACTAGGAGGAACCTTGGGAGGCTGATTCAATTCGATTGCCCAATTTCATGCTTGCAGAAAGAATGATGCCAGGGATGAGAGACTGCTTAGTATATGATGATGAAGTTCAGGCTCAACAAGATAGGTTCACAACAGGTCAGTCATCCTTTATTCATCTGATTGCCAGACTGGAAGTAAAAGAAAAGGAGTGACCTAATTACTCCAGATTCCCTAGACCTGGAGTACCAGTACAGCATAGCTATTAAGCAAAGCTGGTCTTTGGAATGATTGCAATGCATTGTTTTAAAGAGGAGGATCGCTGCTTTAGCAAATAAAAGAAGACTTACAAAATCACAGACAAAAGGATGTTTCTGGAATCTGTTTTGCTTGCAGACAGAATGGAAGGGAGCACAGAAAGAAAGTTACTTGGTGAGAGAAGAAAACTAGGAGACTAGGATGGTGTTTCTGTTGGATCTCCAGCCAGCTTTGTGACCTTGGTCAGATTCCTTGGGCCTCAGCTTTCTCACCTGTGAAACAAAGGGTGTGGACTAGGCTGAGTGGTGTCCATGAATCCGGGATAGTGTCAGAGGCAAGAAATACCAGGATCCATCTCATACAAAAGAACCAAACTTATGAAAGCAAAATTAGCTAGTGATCCAAAAATGGAGAAGAAAGGTGGCTGATATAGAATGCATATTCATCCTAACGCATTCAAAATCTAATATGAAAAACTGATAGAGACAGTTCTTTCCAGAAAGAAAAAAAATGAAACATATCTTTCTATCTCTGAATTTCCTCCACAGTAGCTTCTCCTTCCATCTCCTCTATCATCACCTTATTTTTTTTCCCTACTTTCTGTTTCCGGTAACCATGGTGATGCTCCCTCCCAGCAACCTTCTTTGCAGCCGGCCTTTTTGGTACACATGGAATTTTGCTCCATTCACTGATGCAGAGAGCTAGCAATGCTATAAAAATCTATTTATTAACATTTCCCCCCATCCCTTTTGTCCATGAAATAAATGCTGGGAATGATTTCATACTTAACCTCGCTACATAAGGGGCACTGTAAAACAGGGATATTCAACTGTTCATTTCAGTTGCTAACATAAAGGGGATACTGATTATGCCAGAGATTCAATTCCCTGTCTTGGTCCTGGGGGACTGTAAAGTCTCACTACTCAAGCTGGTTGCTACCTCTCTTTGCCTTTGTATGTGAAAGGAATAAAATAGATTGCCTCCAGAAATCACACATCAACCCTGGTTTCCTAATCCTCTTTGTTTTTGCTGCATTCTCCTTTGTAAGGAAACCATTGCCAAGGGCATAATTATCACAGTTACAAGCGGATCAAATTTTCCATAAGAAAATATACATGATTGTGTGCATTTCTGTAATGAACCTATTTATTTGGACTATAAATAAGCAGTATGTGATACTCAGTTTTAAAACTATCGTAATTATCTGCCAATGACAAAACACCAAAAATCTTTCTGATGTCATAAATGCAGATGATAAAAATTCTCATAAAATATCATTTAGTTATATCCAGTTTGTGGAGCCCAACTTATTTGTAATTCTCTATGCCAGCAATTGATTTCTCTGTTTAAGCACTGTGTGTGAGTGTGTGTGTGTGTGTGTGTGTGTGTGTGTGTGTGTGTGTGTGTGTCTGGCATTAACACAAAGGAGAACAGATGATGACATTCATAGGCTTATAGACTCGACTCCTGGGGACACACTTGGATGGATGCAATTAAGATGCCTGTCAGGCATTTGATACCAGAAGCCCCTGTGCAAACCGCTAAATCATACGCCAGGACTGCATCTTATTGTCAGTGAATGATGGCGGCACCGGGTGGCTTGTCATCATTCTCGAAAATTCTGAGGCTAGTGAGCTCTCTCTCCCTCTCCCACTCGCCTTATTTTCCTTTTCGCCACTGCGGGGACTTTTTCTAATTTGCAGCTTCCCTTTCCCGACACACACAGACAGGAGCTGGTGGCTTGCAGACTGCGTCTGTCTGGAGCTAGAGAGCCTGAGCCAGACCGCGGAGATCATGTTCCGGGACAAGGATTCTGCTGCAGTTCTCAAAGGCTAGACTGGGGTGGTATCGCTGCATAGGCGCTGGTAATGGTTTGGGTTTTTTTTTTACATTTTATTGTGCTCTCTTTTTAATTCTTTTTCTTTTTTTCAAAGGATCTGCTTTTTGTGATCTCAAAGTGAAATGCTTTTAAATTCCTTACTGAGCTTCCTAAAAAAATCAAGTACTGCGTTTTTTTGTGCTACAGATCTCAAGACGTAGATTTCTTATCTGGATATAAAGAATGCTTTTGCTTACTGGTGAGTTACAGGTTTTATATTTAGTTAATAAATCTATACATGAATTTTTTTTCTTTTGTTTTGGTAGATCCTTCAGATTGTTGTCTCTAATCGAGGAAACATTGATTGGAAACTACTCATTCAGAAAATTAAAAGGTACCACATGTTTTGTTTGGGTGTTTAAATGAGGGAAAATCAGGGAGGATTTAGAATGTTTTATTTAACCTCTCTATGTTTGGTATTTTATCCTTAAGCCTACGCTGATCATTGTCTATAGCATGTATGATTTGCCTTGCAGAGAATGCCATTATCCAAGGCTGTTTTGATTCTAAGATGTCTAAAGAATTGTGTTTTTTGTCTGTGTTGCAAGTTGTTAGCAAATATCAATATTTCTGGCTTTTGGGGGGATTTCTATCGTTGTAACAACTTTAAAAATGTCCAAAATTCTCTCCAAATAAAAAATTAAATAACTTTAATTTAAGAGAAATATGCCAAGTAATGATTTTATCTGAAGGAATCTTGGTATTAAGTGATATTTTTTAAATGGCTAAATGAAATGGCTTGCCCTTCCCAGGTGGAATGAGCGCTAGAGACTCCCAGGAATGACTCAGTATTGTTGGGTTTTGCGAATAAAATATTTTAACTTCTTCACTGATGATTTAGTCTTTAGTACTGCATTATTTTAAAGGCTGAGGTTGTTCATTATTGAAAGAACTGATTTTATATGTTTTATTTAGCATTGACAGCATAAGAAAGTAATCCTTCATCTTGTCATTAAAGCAGTTGAATCATTGATCCTGGGCCTTATGCCTTCCACTAAAAATATGAATTTTCAAATTCAGCATCAGGATATATATTGATTGGAGATACCAATTATGGGTATTACCTTTTTCTTAATTCTTTAAGATGAGCTTTGACTTGAACGTATATTCATGTTGATAAAACCAGTGTTTGTAATTTGCCTTTTAAAATATGGAAGACATTTTCTGCCTTGCTGAGAAGATCAATACATCTTTTAAATCTTTCCTTGGTATTCACATAGGATTTCTCCATAAGACTTACCAGTCCAAAATATTTTTTAAAGGAGGGTTCTTTTTTTTAATGTACTTAAAAATGGCTAATGTTTAACTAGTGATGTTGAAATACCAGAAGTATGCAAGTGTACACCTGTGACTGTGAATATTTGTGGCAGTTGAAGGAGATAAATGTCCTTGTTTAATTTTCTCTGCAGTGTGTAATTATGAGAACTTTATTAATTCCACAATCACTTATTAAGAGCCTTGCTGCTGTGGGTAGCTATTGTGGGAGAGAGGGAAGGGCAGATGCCACTGTCAACCCCTTCCAGAGTGTAGGCACCATCACAATATTTTTGCACAGAAGAATGAATTCATTAAAATAAATCAGTGTGTTCTACAAAAAGGATATTGCATTATTTCAGATAGTGAACAAAATCTAATAGACTTGTCTCAGAAATATATGAAATAGATTGCATTTTTTCCTCAGAAATTTCTCAGTGGAATCATGTACGAAATACCCAAACAGGACTGACTATTCCTCCTGGACATTGTAAAACCCTTAGGACCATTCTCTCTTTGTTGGTTTCAATCAGAGTGAGTGAAACCATCTCATATTTGGTGAAAAAAGAATCTATCTGGTATTTGCCCATCTAACTAAATATCTATAGTTTATATTTCAAGTGAGAATCTGTTTCCTGATCTTCAGACTCTTTTAGTTACTCACTGTATTAATTTTGAACTTTGGGGTATTTACGTGAATTAAAAAAGGTTGAAGCTACTATTTAGCCACTAAAAAAATGTATTCATTATATTGTCAATATGCATTAATCAGCTCTGTTTTGATTTTTATCTGTGTATTGGAGAGGTGATGTATTACCTCACAAATCCTCATAGATTCTTATATCTTCTAGAACCATTTTAAAATTCATCTTGGGGTATGTTGATAGATTTTGGGTAGTAAATCAAAGTTTATTCAAATAGTCTGTTACATTGTCAAATCAAAATAGAATTTGGCTACTGGACACTAAGAGAGTCAGGGACCTGTATCACGGTTTTTCTAATCAATATTGTCTTGATGTGAGTTAATTCCTTTGCTGATTTGTTTTTCACTCGTATCTTCAGCATGTAGAATAGTCCCTGAACCACAGCAGAAATTCAATAAATATTTATTTAATTATGCGATGGATAAATGACTCGTCAATATTTTCTCCCGTTACTTTTTTGTTCTCATTTTTCATGAGATAACAGACTGTAAAACAGACATTTTGTACTTTTTTTTTCAGTTACCCCTAAAATTAATCAAAATTCATTAAATAATTAATGCCAGGTAGAAAAGCAGGCAAACCATGTGTAAAAAATTTCTTCAGGCTATATGCAAAAGTATCTTATTTTTCTGGTTTAAGGTTAAGATGGAAAGAATTTTTGAAATGTCCCCTTTCACTTTCACCAGCTAGGGTGCTAAACTGCAGCCTGAGTTTTGCTTTATGGGTGCTTCCTAAATACTATTCCCAGGCTTGGCATTATTTACTGCTCTTCATGTCTTCAGCCAAAATTTTGCTGCCGCAGACGGAGGTTGAGGGGGGGATGCTCACTCTCTCTCTCAATGTAATACTAAGAATGATGTCATAATCTTCTTAAATGCTTGCTTGCTTATTAAGGACTACTAAGTATGACATCACTTTATATATATATGCTTACATACGTGTATATAATCTGTAAGGAAAATTCTAGAAACATAATAGCTTTAGGGAATGCTATATTTTCTTGTCACTTACTTTTATTAGTAAAACTATAATTTTTGTTATTAACTACGTGTTAGATAATATCGTAAGCCCTTAAGGTATGTTATTACATTTTAACTCTCCCTACAACTCTGGGAGTTGGGTATGGTCTCCATGTTATGAATGAACCGAGATTCCAATTGGGTAATCCACACAAGTCTGGCCCAAAGTCCTTCATATTAACCACAGAATACTTCATTTCTTTCTGGTAGATTTTTTGGCTCATAATCATTATTTTAATATTTTAGTATGCACACAAAATATATGTCCCTGAAATAAGGTTAAAAGAGTATCCTTATAGATTCTTGTTTTTATATATTAGGTAGGAGTGAATGCATCTTCAAGTACTTCACTGTAATGTTCAAACTCTGGTATATTTTCTATTTTTAATATATATTTTATACTTAACCTGAGGATTTTTATTCTTGGAGGATGTCAGATAAATTAGAGAATTTTGAAAGAAGTGCATAAAGCATCTCCTATGTCATTACAGTGAAGTCATATTACTGAATTGCATCATCTATATAAGAAAATCAGCCAGAAAAATTTAAGTACTAACTAGGATAAGTGATTCCATATCTTGCAAAGGCTCTTTTTAATTGAAATAATAGTAGAAGTTTCAAATGGCCAAAACAGGTAAACAAGCAGGGAACAGTGTGAAGATACCACACTCAACCTTAAATTACAGCTCAACCCAGAGAAATACCTGAGGACACTTATAATTACACAGATCTGCATTAGGGTGCTGTCCTCGGAATGTATGTAACAGAACACCTTTTGAGCTCAGTCGGGCGCAGCAGATTCAAACCAGAAAGTAGCATCCAGGCTCATTAGTACCATCGGAGACACAGGAATGATTTCTTAAGGGACTTTATTGCAGGGCAGGATTGCTAACAATTGAGCAGAGACACAACAGTAGGTGGGGCTTAGGGATGAACAGATGGATTCAAGGGAGAGATAATGCCTAGAGGAGCTCCAGAAAGAACAAACAAACTTAGCAAAGGGACCGCCGAAAGTGAACATGCAAGGAAAGCACAGATTGATCTCATCATATTCTAGAATGCAGGGCAGAAGAAGGGGAATCTTGGAAGAGAAGGATGGAAATGTACATGAGTACTGTTAGGTTGTACCATACGAAATGCCTAGTATTTTACTCGCTTTGGCTACAAAATAAAAATTTCATTCAGCTCAATCAAATACATTGAAAAATGACTGTAAGTGCCAAGTCGAGGAAATGTTTTCAGTATTCACTGAAAAGCTATGGACTGTGTTTTGAAAAAGAGACCACAGTGACCTGCACTATATTTTCAGAGGACTTACTTTATAGCTCTGTATATGACAGGGTTGTGTGTGAGAACATACTGAAGAAAGCATCACTTTGGAAGCTGTCATGGGATAATCCAGGAAAAAATAAAGGCTCCAAGAGAGTGTTGACAGTGGGCATTAAAAAAAGAGGTCATGAAAATGAGAGATGTTTCTGGGCTCAGATTCATACACTGAGAATAGCAAAGCCTGGATTGGTAGGAGTGAAAAGCAAAAGGATTCACAGTAACTCTACCATTTGAATTCGGCAGTCGGAAAAATAAGGGGAGAAAGGTAGGTAAGAGCTGTTTGCGGAAAGAGCTTTCCTTTTATTTTTATCGCATCCTAGTCTGTAACAGACAGTCTAGTACATAGTCGACAGCCTGTACATGCTGACTGAATGATGAGAGAGTGAATATGGAGAGCCCAGTTTAGGCCATGAAGGTGGAGGTGGGTGGACTGGTCCAGTAAATTGCAGGACATGTAGATCCAAAGCTGAGAAGATAAATCAGGGAAGTAGGATGTGAATGACATTGTCAGGAAAGATAAGAAGAGGGCCAGAGAGGAAACTCTTGACAGCATTCACATTTAGGATACAGAATGAGGGATCGAATGACAAAATTAAAGGAAGTTTGTTTTTAAGCAAAGAAAAAATACAGTTTTAAGTAATAAAAAACAAGGCTAAAGTGCAAATTCTTCAGAGAAACTGAAGAATGAAAATAAAAGACTGCTGAACTTACTATTTCAAGTTATGTTTTCTGTTATAAAAAGCAGTAAATCTGTATTTTCTAATTAGAAGAGTATAAGGAAGGAAATAGTAGCCATCCATAACTACACAAGCCAGAGATTATGGTTGACACTTTCCTAACCTTTTAGCTTATTTCTTTTCATCTGCTGTATTTACATTTACGTAATGACGTGAGTCTGAGTGAACTCCGAGAGTTCGTGATGGACAGGGAGGCCTGGCATGCTCCGATTCATGGGGTCGCAAAGAGCAACTGAGCGACTGAACTGAACTGAACTGAACTGAATGAGGATTAGAACAATACAGTTTGAAACCTGCATGTTTTCTCAGTCATCTCACCACATTTTTCCACCTGCATAATATTCTATCCCATAGACATTGAACACATTTATTCCCGATTGTTCTTAATTTTTCACTGTCATCGCAATTCTGCAGTAGGATACTTTGTATATCCCTCTTACAGGATATTTCAAGTGATTTCCAATGGATATTTCCTAACAGCAGAATCACTGTATTCTAAATTGTCAAATTCCTGGTCAGATATAATTTGCCAGTTTCAAAATTAGCCCCAGCTTTACTCCAAGAAAAGGAATCTAAAATTACATTAGCACCTGCCATGTGCCAGCCTCTGTGACAGGAACTTTAATTATCACAGTGACTCCAGTGTAGATTCTTAGATATCCACTTAGAAAATGAAGGGCCAGGGACTAAGGACAACCACCCAGGTTTAGCACCAATTTTGAATTGGGTCTGACTCAGACCAATCAAACTGTGGGGACAGAAGCAAGATCTGGAGAAGAGGATAAGTAAATAAGGATATGAAAGTAATAGAAAACATGCTTAAGAAGACCAGGGTTCAAAGGAAAGAGAATAGAATATATAAGGCACGGAGGCTGGTGACTTCCCCCTCCTCTTACTAACAGGGGAAGTCCTAAACTGAAAGGAGGGGGCAGATAGAGATAGCGGGGTGAGGTGGGGGGAGGGTGCTCTGTTTGGAAGCAGAAGAAGGACACATTTAAGGAGCAGGGTCTTAGTGGAAGGGAGACAGAGAGCGTAGACAAGGATATGGCCTTGGTAGGCAAAATTCATCTTCCCTACAGGTGAAAATGGAGCAGAAGAAAGTGAGAGTTTCTAGTGGTAAAGGGAAGATATGCGGACCTTACATATCATCCAGACTTTATCTCAGACGGGAGGAAAATTTACTTATTCATTCAGTGAATGTTTATTGAGCATCAATTTCATGCCCTTTTCCTGCCCTAATGGATGTTTCTTTCTAGACAGGGGAAATAATCAGTGGATAAGCAAAATTAAAGGATTACCGAGTCAGTCATATAGAGAATGGGTAATCAGGTATAAGAGTAGATACTGGGAGGTAAACTTCTCAAACTTTACAGCAGAGTCGAATCAACTGAGAATCTTATTAAAATAAAGATTCAAATCAGTGGGTCCAAGGAGGGGCCTGAGATTATATATTTTAACCAGCTCCCAGGTGATGTTGGGATTCCCAGGTGGCTCACCGGTAAAGAATCTGCTTACCAATGCAGGAGACATGAGTTTATTCCCTAGGTCAGGAAGAAGATCCCCTAGAGTAGGGCATGGCAACCCACTCCAGTATTCTTGCCTGGAGAATCCCATGGACAGAGGAGCCTAGTGGGCTACACTCCATGGGGTCTCAAAGGAATCAGACATGACTTAGTGACTAAACAACAGGTAATGTTGATGCTGCTGAACTGTGGACCATGCTTTGATTAGCAAGAGGTTAGATGGCAAATGTCCAGACACTCCCACCGCCCCCCAAAAACTTCGGAATAACTGGAGCTGTTATGAGCAAGTCAAATGTGAGTCCTTCTCTTTGTGCAGTAGCACTGCAAACTTACAAGCCTCTTTGATGATGTAAGAGAGATTTGTTCCTTTTAACTTCTAAACTTTTTCAATTTCAGCCAGTTACTTTATGAAAGATCCATTAAACCAGTCCTAATGAGCTACTGACATTTCCTTCTTTCTGCCCATGCTCAATGCTTATTATGCTGTATAATGAATTCTTGTGGCTCTGGTTTGGGGATGTGATTGCATATAACCCTGGGCTAGTTTCTTAATTCCAGTTCTGTTCCCTGCTTCATAATTTCTTTGGACTCTTAACCTCTTCTCTGCCTGAATGTTCAGCACCATCCTGGCCTGCTAAATTCTCTGATCTGTTAGCACTTCACATCCCTTATGTTCCTCTGTGCTGAGTAGCAAAGCTTCCCAATTTTCACATCCCATGTTCTTGCCACCCATACCCTAACAAATTTTGGAGGACTGTGCATAGTCACAGGAGGCTATTGAAGATAGTCTCTAATTTCAAGAATGCATATTTTTCCAACATAAGCATCTCCCTTTGGAGGACTGTTTTGGTTGGTGACAGCAACCTGCATTCCTCTGAAGGAGGGATGCACGTATTGGTAGACGATGTTTAGAGGGGCTGTGTTCACAAGAAGTCTTGACAGACTCCATCTTGAGGGATGTTATCTTTCAGCCTCCACTGCTAGGCTCTCAATGCTCCCTTATAGCTGCAAGAGCACAGGTGCCTTTACTTGTTTGATTCCTTGCACAGCACACTTTTCAGCTACGAAATAGTTAGACAGGTTTAGTCACTAAGTTGTGTCTGACTTGTGACTCTGTGGACTATAGACCGCCTGGCTCCTCTGTCCATGAGATTTCCCAGGCAAGAATACTGGAATGGGTTGCCATTTCATTCTCCAAAGGATCTTCCCAACCCAGGGTTGAACCCAGGTCTCCTGCATTGCAGGCAGACTCCAGCAACTGAACCACCAGGGAAGCCACATGAAATAATTAAGAAAATAACAAATCAAATAAATACAGCATTTCATTAAGAAAAAAAAAATCTTGAGTGCCTATTAAACATTTGTGATGTCCTCATACTTACTAGCATTTATCCTTTGCTAAAAAGGCTGTTTCTATCTCTAAGTAAGTCATGCCATGACCAGATCTTTAGACCTTGCCACTGTCATTCTGTAATTCAGTGCTTACTTTAACAGCCAAATAGGCAAGAGCAGTGCCATTAATGGTTTTAAATAGAAAATTCCAGTGAAATATAAAATTTGTTTTCATATGAACAGAAATCAACTTAGATAGAAAAATCTTTTCAAGGAGAAAACTTGGGGAAAATCCTTGAGGAAAGAGACCATGTCTTAAGACCTCTTATTGCTTCTTAGTCTTCCTTGCTGTCTACACAGAAAATGCCCTTAATAATATGTCAAATTGAAGCTAAGAAAGTGAGCATGTATGTGAAACTCAAGTCTTTCTGTAATGGACAGTGTTGGTCTTCTGTGCATAATCAAACTGGGGTGGTAAAATTCCAGGTTTAAATACTGTTTTTATGCTCTTTTGTCATCCATTCAGTTGATAAGAGTCTTGGGGTATACAGGATAATCTTTGGTGTTTCTGACACGAACTCTTCCTCTCCCACCACCACCCGCCTCCCAAGTCTGAATCAATCTTCAGTTTTTGTGGATTCCATTTGGATCTGCCTCAGATGGTTTGAATTAACCTTTCTTCAGATTCTCTCTGGTGTTAATGACTCTGGATTATGACCATTTAAACCAGCGGAAGTACATTGATCCATGTCTGGCAATTGTTAAAGCGAAGCTCCTTCATTTAACAGATTATGGCCAAAAGATACTTCTTTTCATTGTGTAGCAGCTTGGGAAATGATGTTTCTTTTCAGGAAGATCATATGTTTTATTTACAAGGTGAACATTAGCACTTAGTTTCCTTTAAAAATATTTTCCCTTTGCACTGTAGAATTTTCTCATGGAGAATAAGGTGCAACACACAGGCATTTAGGATTCCTCTCACAAAGTGCCTAAGAGCAACTGGCTAGCACAGTTTTGACCATAGCCGCAGATGAATTTGTGATATTCTAGAATCTTAAAATGCACAACTTCACTGCTGATACTTTAAATAATTGAGGACAGAAATTCCTAAAATGACTGACTTTCCAAGAATTTCACTGATACTCGAGGAAATGTGAGATCTAACAATGAAAAAATTTAAACAAACACTCATGGTCCTGACTAATTCATTTACTCTGGTCCACTGCTGTACTTTTCCACTATAAGATGGTAAATAGTCCAGTAAATCAAAGGGATATGATAATTAATATATATAGTATATAGCTTAATATGTGCTTGCATTTTTCTTTCTACTCCGTATGTTTTGCTCACAAAAAGACCCAGGATATAGACTTTGGATCATAAAATTGTTATATAATGTGACCAGCTAAGAAGTTGCATTTAGATCTTTTAAAAAATCTGTACCTCTTTTCAAATGACACAAAGCATTTTCCAATACACGGCATCCCCAAACTCACAACAGTCTTTGGGGTGAGAATATCAGGTCTTGTTATATTTATGGATTACAGATGAGAAAACTGAAGTTGGAAGAATGCAACGAGCTTCCCAAGTCAGTCCACTAAAAAAATAGTGAAGGTGGGATCTTACCTTTGTTCTGTCCCCAAAACCTTTACTTTCTACTGCTCTGTAACCGAAACAGAAAAATTAGTGGATTGTCCTAAACCTATACTCTTTTAATAATGCCCTGACTTGACTGCTAAAATAAAGAGCCCATTCCAAGTTAGTTGTGACCTCCACTCAGTGGATTGCCCTGCCCTGCCAAAAGACTCCTGCCCTTTAGAATCCTGGATGAGCTTGGCATGGAGCTCAGTAAATATTAGTTATTTACTGAGTACTATTTACTAGCTATTTACCAAGTATGTATTTAAATACTAGTTATTTATAAAAACAGTTATTACTGAAATGGTTTTAAACTTTTCAGTGTGAAAGGGAGATAAGTCTAAATATATCACAGAATATGTAATTTTATTTACTTAAAAAGCATGTGATAGAGGGATAGATGAATAAGAATTCATTGTTTAATTCTAAGTTTCACAGAATTTTAGTCAAGGGGTAGACAACTCAGCAAGAACCTAAGATCACAAAGAAAATGATTAAAGTTTCAGAAAATCACATCTATGTGATGTTTCAGGGTGTTTCAACTTAACCAGACACATCGCTTGAGCATCCAAGGTCTACACTGACTCCTCCACATCCCTCACTATCCTTGGCACACACTCTTCAATTTTTTAATTATTTATTTTTAATCATATGTTGATTTCCCAGAATTTTTTCCTCATTCTCTGATTGATGCCTTTCTGTAATTCGTTTTTGGAAGGAAGTTTATTTATGGAATATTCTTTTACATCTCTCTCAGAAAGATACCTATAAAATTCTCTTTTGTTCCCTGAATCATTTCTAGTTCTCCAGGAGTTACTTTTTAAAGTATTTTTCTTACTCATGGCACTGTTTTTTCTCAAATGTCTTGATTTGAAAGGTTTTTGTTTGTTTTAAATGAATGAAGAACTAGGCTGAGGATCTTGCTGCTGCTGCTGCTGCTGCTGCTGCTGCTAAGTCGCTTCAGTCGTGTCCGACTCTGTGTGACCCCATAGATGGCAGCCCGCCAGGCAAGAACACTGGAGTGGGTTGCCATTTCCTTCTCCAATGCATGAAAGTGAAAAGGGAAAGTGAAGTCGCTCAGTCGTGTCTGACTCTTCGCGACCCTATGGACTGCAGCCTACCAGGCTACTCTGCCCATGGGATTTCCCAGACAAGAGTACTGGAGTGGGTTGCCATTGCCTTCTCCCAGGCTGAGAATCTTAGGCAGCTAATTATAAGTTTCCTCTGCAGTTGTGCAGATCTGTATTCCCACTCACTGTGAAGGCTGACTGCAAGTTTTGGGCAAGTGAACAAGCGACAGACTCCCAGGAAGAGCATGGAGGTGGAACCAGTGAGTGAGCTGCTTAGGGTACCCACAGTTCCACAGTGGTGTTTCAGTTTTGCATGGATTTATGCATACCAGAACTGTTTGTAAGACTGTTCACCCGCTTTCATTAAAGACTAGTTTTTATTTTTACTGTTGGGGAGCAAAAGCATCTTCTGTCAGCTGAATATGTACTAGCAAAGGAGAAGAGAAAGGATCTCAATTGTTTCAATACATTTCTGCATGATATTGGTTTCACAGCCCCCTTAGACTCTATTTTCAGCTTCGAGTTTCAGGTTTCCTTGGGATAGACATGAATTTCTAGCAGCAGTTTCCCTGGTGTTTTTTCTCTTTCTATCTCAGCCTACCTGCTTTCTGACTTCTAGAATATTTCCAAATTCTTGTTAGAGTTATATTATTTTTCAACATTTTTACCATTGTAAAGGAGAAACGGGATGTGATAATTCTTCCCTCACTGATCATATTTAATTTTTCCTACTCTGAATTTTCACAACATCAGTATGTGTTTACATTGCACTTTTTTTTTTACACTAGTTACATTGTCCTGCATTTACTATTTACTAGCTAATAGAAATATTGTTTCCCTTTTGGGGGGCTTTTTTTCTATAAAATAAAGGTGCTGTTTGATTTTCAGGGTTCAGATGGAATGTATAACACATATCAAAAGCTATAAAGTGGAAAATAAATATAAACTATCTTTGTCATGGATCCAGAGTAACAAATAAATCCAACCTCCCTACCCAATAGAAATTGCAAGGTGATACCCAGTAGATACTAGAACTAAAATGCTATATGTAATTCAAAAGAACCAAAAATTATGTGTTAGTAGGAATATTAATACAAGCAATTTTTCATGGATATATTTTTTTACCTAATGGAAAGACAAAGATAAAAGCAGACCAAGAATGTAGTGGGTATAATACAGTTAAAACAAATGTAAGTTTAGGTTTAGCATAGAATATACAACTCAATGTTATATGATCATTTTGGTTGGTAAAATTAAGAATGTGAATATTTAGGTAATAATGAATATAATATAATACAGTTAATTAGCTGTCACAAAAATATTATTTCATATGGGTTCAGTTCATTGAAGATTTTCTTCTCTCTCAGAGAGGTTGGGACTTGAAGCTCTAAGAAAAGGAAAAAATTTTTAATAACAATAATAGTAGAGTGGCTTAATTATAAAAATTGAAAAAAATATTAAGACAAAATTAAATGTAGAAAGAAAGAGTCACAGCGATCTTTGACATCAACATACTAGGAACCATTTGTGGAAAATTGATAAAAGGGATATTTTTTCCTAAATTATTAATACTTAAGCCCAGCATCTTATCGATAAACTTTATTATTAGAAACAAACTGAGAACACATCAAACAGACAAAACATATAATAATGTGAAAGTATGCGGAGTGATGCATATAGGATGTGCTGTCTGACTGCTATTAATTCTCATTTTCTGCATGCAATTATTATTCAAAAGTTGAATGTCTGTAGAGGATAAGTCACCAGCCATAGTTAAACGTTAATGGATCCAGTGACATAATTTAAATTCAAGGTCTCATTCAAAGGAATGTGAATAAAATGCATTTGTTTGGGTTTTTATGGCCACTATTAAAAGTAAAGGAAATGAAACCATAAACAACTATGTTCAAATATTGGCATAGCTGAATCGGCTTTGTGGCAGTACAAAACCATAGTTATTGAAGGGGACGCTCTGTTTAACTTACCCAGCCCATCTAGATTGTAGTTGAGGTTAAAAAATGTACTTGGCAACTTTGGTAAAATGCAGAGTGCTATTTCAAAGTGAGTTCATTTTGATGTGGTTCAATTTTCTGTTATTTTAAAAGCCTGGTACAATTTACACATTTTATTTTTTTTTTCCTAAGCCATACATAAGACCTTAGCTCATAATTAATGTGACACAGATTACCTTTGCTGTCAATATCAATTATTTCTTTCTTTCTCAATAATAATAGAACCCCAACACTTTAGATCACACGGCCATTCAGAATAGGACCCTGAATTCCAGTCTTGTGTATATGTCTAACTATATGACTAATTTCTGGCCAGTGAGATATGAACAAAAGTCATTTGGGAAATAATTGCTTCAGAGGAAACAGTGCTCTTCATCACTCCTTCTTCCTTTCTGCTGGTGGGAATTCAGACCCAATGGCTAGACTTTCAGCAGCCATTTTGAAAATGAAATCATCTTGTCATGAATTTTCATTTCAGTTAAGCCACTGTTATTTGGAGTTTTCTCATTAGCTATAACCTACCATATTCATCATTTGTGTAACAACTTCACAGTCTTATATTTACTTTCAAAGGCTCTGAAATGTCATTTTAGCAAGTATTGTTGTCTATATAAATAATGTTTATATTAAAATCGTTAGCTAAAGTATAACGGTTCAGTCAGTTACTAAGTCCCATCAGTTCTACTTCCTAAACATTTTTCAAATCCGTCCATTTTTCTATGCCCGAAGACTATTAGGTAATCTCCCATCATCTCTGATCTTGACAACCGTGACAACTTCCTGCATCAACACTTGCTCTATACAAGTCATTATACACCTAGTAACTGGATGTATCTTATAACAATCAATATAATCATGATATGCCTGTATTTAAAACCATAGTGTTCATAAGAATAGAGTCAGCAGTCTATAAAGGCCATCCATGATCTGTCCTCTTCCTGATTCTCTAGCTGGTCCTGAGTTTGTTGCCATGGGGTTATTAAACACATTTTTTTTTTTTCTCTTGCCTGAAGCACTCATACCCTTCACTTCCCGTTTCTCTCTTGTTTCCTCTGCCCCTCTGCTTACTCAAGTCCTGCTCATTAGTTAGGTCTCAGATGTTATGATTTAGACTTAAGCCGTTCCCCAGCCTCTGGACTAATTCAGGCCTGAGTATTGCATACTCCCGTAACACTCAACATTTCTCCCGCTTATATTTATCCACTTGATGCATATCTGACCCACAAAACTAGAACCTCCATGAGTGTCTCTCCCATTCCAGAACCCACTGAAAGAACCAGGACAGAGTGTGTGCTCAGAGGACAATGTTAACTGACAGACTGACCCTTTATTTTCCTCCTTTTCCCTAAAAAGCTTAGCTAACTAACATGTGAACCAGAGTTTCACTTACCAAAACCCCATCCATTCTGAGTCATCCAAGCCATGTATGTGTGCTCTCCTTTTAATTATTTTTTTCTCCTCTTACCCCTTTTTTTTTAAAAGACTATTTTTTAAGAGCAGTTTTAGGTTTACAACAGGGGACTTCCCTGGTGGCTCAGACGGTTAAGTGTCTGCCTACAATGTGGGAGACCCGGGTTCAATCCCTGGGTTGGGAAGATCTTCTGGAGAAGGAAATGGCAACCCACTCCAGTATTTCTGCCTGGAGAATCCCATGAATGGAGGAGCCTGATAGGCTACAGTCCATGGGGTCACAAAGAGTAGGACACGACTGAGTGACTTCACTTTCACTTTAGGTTTACAACAAAATTGAAAGGGAGGTACAGAGCTTTCCTATATAGGTTCCCTCCTGCCCCCCCCCACACACAGTTCCCCCATTTTCAGCTTACTAAAAAGTAGTATGCTTTTTAGTAAGGGTGAATATTGACACACATAGTCACCCAAGGTCATCCTTTTCATCCTTAAGGTTCACTGTTGGTGTTGTGCATTCAATGAGTTTGATAAATATATAATGATATATATGTATCATTATAGTATCATACAGAGCATTGTCACAGGCCTAAAAAACCCTGTTCTCCATCTATTCATCTCCCCTTCCTACTAATAATTACTTTTCTTGAGATCATATACTAGACTTTAATTACAGTTATGTGTTTACAGAATTCTAAATTACTGTGTATGAACACATTATAGAAAATATGAAGCCTTAAAAAGTTTTTTTTTTAAATAATAACACCCTCTATTTAAAAAGCTATTTATTATAATTGCCTTCATCCCAACAGAGCAGAAATTTCTGGAGGCTATGGCTATTATTGCTTTTTGCAAGCAGAATGTCTGGCACATAAAAGGCATTTAACAAATGCTAGGTTATAATGCAGGGAAATAAATACAGACTTTGAAGTTAGATACCCTTGGGTTCAAATTCTGGATCCGGCCCTTATCAGCTATGAGAAACTGAGAACTCATCAAGCCTCAGTTGTATGCAACAGGAATAATAATAACAACCTCATTAGGATATTGTAGGAATTAATGAAGATAATTTACATAGCAGAAGCTCTGTAATTGCTCATATTTGATTATTATGACTTTCCAAGTTTATATTTCTCCACCCCTTTCTTAACAGACACAGCAGATTCTCAGTAGTTTATGTTGTTGATGCTGTGATATAAATTGGCTAAAGACAAAACCTAACACTAAATAAAAGATAAGATTTACAAAAGGAGCAAGATTTACTGTGTGCCTCTCCTCTGTTCTGCCTACCCCACCAACACAAAAAAAGATACTGTCAGGTGAAAAGCAGCAAGACAAAAAGTGGAATTATTTTAAACCACCCAAGGTCACCAGAAAAGCCTGTAAATTCTATACATTCTAAATTATACCACCTGAGGCACTCTGCTCTTAAGGAGAGAAGCTGGCTTGGGGAGATGTTAAGAGTTCCAGCTGTCTCCATTGAGGCTTATCTGCAATGCAGATTTTTCGGAGCCTTTCCTAGCTATTTCAGCCTCCAGACCTACCAGCTGCTCTCACTCCTCCCAGATGGCTTAATAGGATTTATCTGCTCTACAACCTGCTTCTGGGGTCATTCACCACCAGAACCAGTTCTGGATAGATTTTTTTCCCTCCGAATCTGCAACAAAATCCCATACCAGTCTCCAGAGTTACCAGGGTCCTTTATTGCCTGATTCTAAGAAAGGTGACTTATTGAGTAATTATTTTCCACTCTACCTCTGGCCTCATAGATGTGATCTTTACCAGGAGCTGTCTATCAGCCCCTGTTGCAGAATCAAAAGTGACACATCTCCTTGTGGGGCCGGTGGAACCAAGACAACATGGATGAGCTTGGAGGCTGGTGCCTGGAATTTGCAGGCTTTCCTAGGTGTTAGCTACGAGGGATTTTCTCATGGCTCAGTCGGTAGAGAACCTGCCTAAGGATTCAATGCAGGAGACCTGGGTTTGATTCCTGGGTTGAGAAGATCCCCTGGAGAAGGAAATGGCAACCCACTCCAGTATTCTTGCCTGTGAAATCCCATGGACAAAGGTGCCTGGTAGGCTGTAGTCCGTGAAGTCCCAAGAGTCAGACATGGCTTAGCAACTAAACCACCATCCCCTAGATGTTAGTAGGCTTCCCAGGTGTCACTAGTGGTAAAGAACCCACCTACTAATGCAGAAAAACAATAAGATTCATGGGTTCGACCCCTGTGGAGAAAGAAGTGGCAACCCACTCCAGCATTCTTGCCTGGAGAATTCCATGGACAGAGAAGCCTGATGGGATACAAGTCCCTGGGGTCGCAAAGAGTTGGAGAATACTGAGCAAGTAAGTGTTGGTTCTGCTGGGGCTGACCTGATTGCAAATGCTGCACTGTGGCTTCTCTCAGGGGTCCATCGGTTAAACCAGGATTGGGATTATGTAGCCCCTCCTGGAAGTTCAGGTTGTGCTTAATTTGCGTGCACAGATTCATGCTCAGTTTTTTTTTATGACTAGCAAGCATATTATTGAGAGACTAATAGTTCATGTCAGTTCAGGTTTATGCATCTGGGGGAACAGATTTCTCAACAGTAAGTTTCAATCATACTTGACTCAGAGTTGTTATGAGGCATAAAGGTCACATTGATTATGAAGTACCTTGCAAGATTATGACATAGTTCAGTTCAGTTGCTCAGTCATGTCCGACACTTTGCGACCCCATGGACTGCAACACGTTAGGCCTCCCTGTCCATCACCAACTCCCAGAGTTTACCCAAGTGCATGGCCATTGAGTTGGTGATGCATCCAACCATCTCATCCTCTGTCGTCCGCTTCTCCTACTGCCTTCAATCTTTCCCAGCATCAGGGTCTTTTCAAATCAGTCAACTCTTTGCATGAGGTGGCCAAAGGACTGGAGTTTCAGCTTTAGCATCAGTCCTTCCAATGAATATTCAGGACTGATTTCCTTTAGGATGGACTGGTTGGATCTCTTTGCAGTCCAAGGGACTCTCAAGAGTCTTCTCCAACAACATAGTTCAAAAGCATCAGTTCTTCAGCGCTTGGCTTTCTTTATAGTCCAACTCTCAGGTCCATACATGACCACTGGAAAAACCATAGCCTTGACTAGACGGACCTTTTTTGGCAAAGTAATGTCTCTGCTTTTTAATATGCTGTCTAGGTTGATCATAACTTTCCTTCCAGGGGGTAAGCGTCTATTAATTTTATGGCTGCAGTCACCGTTTGCAGTGATTTTGGAGCCCGAAAAAATAGAGTCTGCCACTGTTTCCACTGTTTCTCCATCTATTTGCCATGAAGTGATGGGACCGGATGTCAAATTTTAATTTTTAAAGACTTAGGCTTTGTATCTATAAATTAAAATTAGGTTAGAAAACAGACCTCCTACTTAATGATATTTCTACTGCATGTTCTTAGTTATGGTCAATAAATGGAAGCTGGTATTCCAGTTTTTTTACTTATATTTACAGTTAGTGACAAACACTAGTTATAGTTTGTCAATTAATCTGTTCCAGTTCTCCCTCTTGTTTTCTTTCTTTTATTTTTTGTCAAAATAATGTAGGATTTCATTTTTGGAACATTTTTCTAAAGAGTTATTCTTTGTTCTTTTTGGGTTTGACTCTGACTATGTTTCATGTCAGGAAAATAAATTTTTGAATCTAGAGGGGAAATGCTATTTATTTTCATGAGATACTTAATATTCCTTCACATGTAAAATATTGTTTTTTTAAAATGTGAATAAATATTTATTATTTACAAGGAGAATTTTATGGATTATATCCAAAATACAATGACCTTGTAAATTAATATGCTGTAGAGATTTGCTCCTGGGAGTTTAATTTTTTTATGTCTTTTCACCTGTTTGTTGCTAATGACTTACCAAGTATATAAATGCGAGAAACACTGATGTATTCTGGGTTTCATCAAGAATGGTTCTTAAGTTTCCTGCGAATCAGTTCTGGAAGGTTGAGTCTCCTTTGACACGAAATGTATTTTTCTGTTAAGACCTAGAAATAAGGAAGGATAAGGGATATTCAGCATCTTGGTCCTATAAATTTTAATTTTCAAAGATGCTTTTTATTTATAAACTAAAATTATTGTAAAACAGACTCTCTGCTTAATGGCATTTCAGGAAAGGGGTTGTTTACTTATGTGATGTGCATAAACTCTTCCAAGCTTTAAGGTTCAGCTTCATAAATTCCTCTATTCACAGACCCCTTTTGTGTGAAAAATCTCCAAAGCTAATTTACACAACATTTTGCTCAAGCATATAATGTTATTGTTGTTGTTCTAAACTACCAGTTGATCTTTTAATCTAATCTGAAAGAAAATTGCCTGATACATCTAAAGCTTCAGTTTTCAGCTCAAATGAGGCTCAACTATATATTTGCTTTTTATATTCTCCCCCAAAATGAAACAAATCAACTCTCAGTTAAAAAGAAAAAGTTGGCAGATTGCCTCTACAATTGAGGCTAAAAATGTCGTTGTCTTAAAAATGTTTATCTTCAAATTCATTTCAGTAGAATTAGTAAATATGCCAAGAGGCAGTAGGCTACCCATTCAGTGACAGACTAAATGCTGATGAAAACACTGCATTTTATTTCACATGCTCCTCTTCAACTGGCCCTGAGTCACCTTGGCCTCTCTGAGCTGTCAGAAGATTAGCTTGGCCTCCCTGAGCTGTCAGAAGATTGAACCTTTCCTAAGCTCACTGGATCAGAACCCCAGCACTTTGAAGAGCTTCTGCAAATAGGAAGATTAATACAGAAATAAATCCTAGACTTATTTTACTAGTATTGATAGTTAATATCTACTTCGATGAAAGTACGTATTTCCTGTGGCAGTCTCTTTTAATGAGCTAGAAGAACAGGAACCAGCTCTCCTGACAATTGAAAGAGACCAAGAAGACTCAGGTTATTTTAAGAACCAGGTCGACTCTGAGCATGCCCAAACTGGACTCTTTCTTACCAAACTCAGGTTCAGCTGCTCGCCACTCACAGACCAATTGGAGAAGCAACTGTCAGTAGAAAGTCAAAGTGTTTTAAAAAGGAAAGCTGGCATTCTGGGAAGAAGGTGGACTTGTGTCCAGAGACCAACTCTGAAGATTTTGCTCAACCACTGACAGTCTTTTTTTTTGAACTTTCTATTTTGTATTAGGGTATAGCCGATTAACAAACAATGTTGTGTAGTTTCAGGTGAACTGGAAAGGGCCTCAGCCACACATATACAGGTATCCATTCTCCCCCAAACTCCCCTCCCACCCTCAGCTATGACAGATTTTAAAGGAAAAAATCAGGAAGGGGAAGAATCTTAGTGAATCATGGAGGCAGGAGGTTGAGTTTTGCATCATTCTCCATTGTGTGCAAACGAGCTGACTCTCGAAATGCTATCTCACCCAAGTGATAAGCCTGCAGGAATCTTAAGAGGGCTGCTGGGGCTAGAGAGCAGATCATTCTTTAACTACTTAATTCTTCATTCCTAACTTCTTTTATCTCGAAGAAGAGTCGACAGGTTAGGCAAGGCATGGTGTACATTTAGGAAAGCATAAGTCAGGATTTAGTTTCAGTTGCCTAGTGGTCTCATTTCCTATAATTACATTTTTAAGATCAGAGAGGGGAAGAGATGGGTAAACAAGAAAGGGGCTGAAAGACTGCTTTCATCTCTACCCTATTAGGATTTTCATTAAAGTGAAGAGCTACTTATGGAGCTTGGTGCCAGTTCTCTGAAGTAAATATGGTTGTTGTTCAGTTCCTAAGTCATCTCCAACTTTTTGCAACCCCATGGACTGCAGCACACCAGGCTTCCCAGTCCTTGACTATCTCCTGGAGTTTGCTCAGATTCATGTTCATCGAGCCGGTGATGCCATCTAACCACCTCATCCTCTGTTGTCCCCTTCCCCTCCTGCCCTCAATCTTTCCCAGCATCAGGATCTTTTCCAACGAGTTGGCTCTTCACATTAGGTGGCCAAAGGATTGGAGCTTCTGCTTCAGTGTCAGTCCTTCCAATGAATATCAGGGTAGATTTCCTTTAGTATTGCCTTGTTTGATCTCTTTGCTCTCCAGGGGGTCTAAACAGTCTTCTGTAGCACCACAGTTGGAAAGCATCAATTCTTCACCTCTCAGCTTGCTTTACATAAGTACCTTTGTCAGCAAAGGTCTCTGCTTTGTAATACGCTGTAATAAACTGTCTAGGTTTGTCATAGCTTTTCTCCCAAGGAGCGTCTTTTAGTTTTTTGGCTGCAGTTACTGTCCACAGTGATTTTGGAGCCTAATAAAATAAAATCTGCCACTGTTTCCACTTTTTCCCCATCTATTTGCATTAAGCTATGGAACTGGATGCCATGATCTTAGTTTTTGAATGTTGAGTTTTAAGCTACGCTTTGCACTCTCATCTTTCACCCTTATCAAGAGACCCTTTATTTCCCCTTCACTTTCTACCATTACGGTGATTCAGTTCTGTTCAGTTGCTCAGTCGTGTCCGACTCTTTGTGACCCCATGGACTGCAGCATGCCTGGCCTCCCTGTCCATCACCAGCTCCCGGAGTTTACCCAAACTCATGGCCATTGAGTCGGTGACGCCATCCAACCATCTCATCTTCTGTCGTCCCCTTCTCCTCTTGCGCTCAATCTTTCCCAGCATCAAGGTCTTTTCAAATGAGTCAGCTCTTCACAACAGGTGGCTAAAGTATTGGAGTTTCAGCTTCAACTTCAGTTCTTCCAATGAACACCCAGGACTGATCTCCTTGTAGTCCAAGGGACTCTCAGGGTCTTCTCCAACACCACAGTTCAAAGGCATCAATTCTTTGGTGCTCAGCTTTCTTTATAGTTGAACTCTCATATCCATACCTGATTACTGGAAAAACCATAGCCTTGACTAGACAGACCTTTGTTGGCAAAGTAATGTCTCTGCTTTCTAATATGCTGTTTAGGTTGGTCATAACTTTTCTTCCAAGGAGTAAGCGCCTTTTTATTTCATGGCTGCAGTCACCACCTGCAGTAATTTTGAAGCCCAAAAAGATAAAATCTGCCAGAGTTTCCACTGTTTCTCCATCTATTTGCCATGAAGTGATGGGACCGGATGCCATAATCTTTGCTTTCTGAATGTTGAGCTTTAAGCCAACTTTTTCACTCTCCTCTTTCACTTTCACTAAGAGGCTCGTTAGTTCTTCTTCACTTTCTGCTGTAAGGGTGGTTGTCATCTGCATGTATGAGGTTATTGATATTTTTCCCGGCAATCTTGATTCCAGCTTGTGCTTCTTCCAGCCCAGTGTTTCTCATGATGTACCCTGCATATAAGTTAAATAAGCAGGGTGACAATACACAGCCTTGACGTCCTCCTTTTCCTATTTGGAACCAGTCTGTTGTTGCATGTCCACTTCTAACTGTTGCTTCCTGACCTGCATACAGGTTTCTCAAGAGGCAGGTCAGGTGGTCTGGTATTCCCATCTCTTTCAGAATTTTCCACAGTTTATTGTGATCCACACAGTGAAAGGCTTTGGCATAGTCAGTAAAGCAGAAATAGATGTTTTTTCTGGAACTCTGTTGCTTTTTCCATGATCCAGCAGATGTTGGTCATTTGATCTCTGGTTCCTCTGCCTTTTTGAAAACCAGCTTGAACATCTGGAAGTTCACAGTTCACGTATTGCTGAAGCCTGGCTTGGAGAATTTTGAGCATTACTTTACTAGCATGTGAGATGAGTGCAATTATGCAGTAATTTGAGCATTCTTTGGCATTGCCTTTCTTTGGGATTGGGTTGAACACTGACCTTTTCCAGTCCTGTGGCCACTGCTGAGTTTTCCAAATTTGCTGACATATTGAGTGCAGTACTTTGACAGCGTCATCTTTTAGAATTTGAAACAGCTCAACTGGAATTCCATCACCTCCTCTAGCTTTGTTCGTAGTGATGCTTTCTAAGGCCCACTTGACTTCACATTCCAGGATTTCTGGCTCTAGGCGAGTGAACACAGCATCGTGATTACCTGGGTCGTGAAGATCTTTTTTGTACAGTTCTTCTGTGTATTCTTGCCATCTCTTCTTAATGTCTTCTGTTTCTGTTAGGTCCATACCATTTCTGTCCTGTATTGAGCCCATCTTTGCATGAAATGTTCCCTTGGTATCTCTCATTTTCTTGAAGAGATCTCTAGTCTTTCCCATTCTATTGTTTTGCTCTATTTCTTTGCACTGATCACCAAGGAAGGCTTTCTTATCTCTCCGTGCTGTTCTTTGGAACTCTGCATTCAAATAGGTATATCTTTCCTTTTCTCCTTTGCTTTTGGCTTCTCTTATTGTTACAGCTATTTGTAAGGCTTCCTCAGACAGCCATTTTGCTTTTTTTGCATTTCTTTGTCTTGGGGATGGTCTTGCTCCCTGTCTCCTTTACAATGTCACTAACTTTTGTCCATAATTCATCAGGCACTCTCTATCAGATCTAGTTCCTTAAATCTATTTCTCACGTCCACTGTATAATTGTTAGGGATTTGATTTAGGTCATATGAATGGTCTAGTGGTTTTTACACTTTCTTTAATTTAAGTCTGAATTTGCCAATAAGGAGTTCATGATCTGAACCACAGTCAGCTCCCAGTCTTGTTTTTGCTGACTGTATAGACCTTCTCCATCTTTGGCTGCAAAGAATATAATCAATGTGATTTCAGTGTTGACCATCTGGTGATGTCCATGTGTAGAGTCTTCTCTTGTGTTGGAAGAGGGTGTTTGCTATGACCAGTGTGTTCCCTTGTCAGAACTCTATTAGCCTTTGCCCTGCTTCATCTTGTACTCCAAGGCCAAATTTGCCTGTTACTCCTGATGTTTCTTGACTTCCTACTGTTGCATTCTAGTCCCCTATAATGAAAAGTGCATCTTTTTTGTGTGTTAATTCTAGGTCTTGTAGGTCTTCACAGAACATTCAGCTTCAGCTTCTTCAGCATTACTGGTCAGGGCATAGACTTTATTAGGGTGGTATCATCTGCATATCTGAGGTTGTTGATATTTCTCTCTGCAATCTTGGTTCTAGCTTTTGAGTCATCCACCTGGGCATTTTTCATGATTTACTTTGCATATAAGTTAAAAAAGCAGGGTGCAAAACACAGCCTTGACATACTCTTTTCCCAATTTTGAACCAGTCCATTGTTACATATCTGGTTCTAACTGTTGTTTCTTGACCTGCATACAGTAAATATTACACATTGGAAATTTGCTACCAGATCTTCAAATAGCTTTGCAACATGCCCTGTTTTCTGGATATAGGAAGCAAAATGGCAAGAGATGCTTTGGTGACCACACAGTGCTGGCAGCCCCAGGAGGAAGGCTAATGACTCAGACTGACATCTCAGTTCAAAAGTCCGTAGCTTGAACTGAGACCATTTACAATAGAAACTGCTTAACCTTACAAATCAAAGAAAGGTAAGACATCCTTAACAAAGAGGACCACTCAGTATGCATAGTCATTCTTTCACTCAGCCCTACCAGGAGTCCAAACAGCTTCAAGCATGGGACAAAAATAGTTGAGTAGGATTACTTATTCAGATCTTGGCTTCAGAACTGATCTGAATAAGAAGTTTCTGGGCAGAATCAACACCTTTATTTATTTAAGCTATCGTACAATACGGAAGTACAATCTGGCATGGCTATTATCATTTTTTTCTGCTTAGCATGTTGCTCATGACAGATGCCCAAGGAGACTATGGCACTAATTGATAACAAAGAACTTGGTCATCTCCAGTGTGATTTCATAGTTATTGTCTCATTTGACTTCCCTGGTGGCTCAGATGGTAAAGTGTCTGTCTACAATGCGGGAGACCCAGGTTCGATCCCTGGGTTGGAAAGATCCCCTGGAGAAGGAAATGGCAATCCCCTCCAGGACTCTTGCCTGGAAAATCCCATGGACAGAGGAGCCTGGTAGTCTACAGCCCATGGGGTCGCAAAGAGTCGGACACGACTCAGCAACTTCACTTCACTTCATTTGATGTAGAAACTTATGGAAAGTGGGACTTAGCACAGACTGTTGACCTTGTATGTATAGAAAGGGGGAAGCAGGGCACAGTGAACATTCAAGGGCACATTTTCAAATCTTTTCTGCTTGATGGTGGGCAGCTTCTTTTGCTCCTTGTTAATAGCTAAGTGGGGAGAAGCATTACCCCCACTCTTTAATCCCTCTATAACCATTTCTCATCTCTTGTACCATCTTTTATTTGACCGCATAACAGAGGAGCCATACTTTTATACATTTTTAACAGAATCTCTCAATTTTTGAAATAAATACAATACTATAAGAGAAAACTTCTTGTTAATTACTGTCTCAATCTTTTTATCTGTGAAATAACCCACGATTGCTGCCACTGGTTTCAAAATTGATTCTAACAATCTTAGGGGTGTGTGTGCTCAGGTGGCAAAAAAAAAAAAAAAAAAGATTTGGAATGTTTGTATAATGCCAAGGTAAAACCACAGATGTCCTCCTTTTGCTGGAGAGAGAAGTGTGAAGTCGCCTGAGGGGACATGTTACACATTCCAGTGAGCTGAAGGTTCTGCCTTGCTGAGCTTTGGCAGGTCTCATGGTCTGCTGGAGGATTTTGTTTTGCATACTGTGTGCGTTCACTAGTCTGCAATAATTTAGCTCTGAGAACCACTGGATCTTTGCAGCATTAAGGAGAGGTACCGAAATGAGGCTACCGATCAGGGTAGGGACCAAGACAGATGCACAGACTTGCATTGTTAGGATTATTGCATTTGTTTAATCATAGCTTCAATTTAGTATTGTTAGCAGATACTGAGGTGTTCATTAAATCTGTGCCCAGTGCCCTTGAAATAAGAATGCTGTACAAATCCTTGTCTTAATCTGCCCTAATCCAGATGAGCTAATTTGGTAGTTTGACCGTTGAGTTAAGTAAAATGACTATCACACAGGAAGTTCAGTACCCTAGCTACATAATCATAAACGGTAGCAAAAAAGAATTTTGCTCCTATCTTATGAATCTTACCAACATTCATTTTAATGATATATTTATTCTGTGGTATGAACATCTGTAGTTAAAATATAATTGGAACTAAGAAAAGCAAGATCTTCAGTGTGACTATCTTGCTCTGTCTCAGAAGCTTTTTGTCAAGGATTTCCATAAAATTGTCTGATATTTTACTGGAGTAACTTATAATGGCATTCTGTTTTATGGAATCTTCTTATATTGTGCAGGCAGGCAAGCCTTTAACGCTTTGCACGCAAATCTTGTTTGCAGGGAGAATTCTGCTAGGTTCTTTTATTGCTTAAGCAAAAATAACAAATAATTATCCTGCTATAAAAGAAAATACTGATAATTATAGTTTGCTGAGCATGTTGTAGAAGGGGACAGGAAAGATAAAATGTTGGTGTCGGCAAATCCCAAAACAGAATACTTCTGCTACTGAAATAACTCCCACATTTAATGGCCTCCCTACAGAAATGCTAGGAACTTAAAGGGCTGTTGACAAGACTATAGGGTTATGGTATATTATGCACAACCAAAGAGGTGGAGATTTTAAACATAATGAGGGATTTCCCACTATATTTTAGTTAGTGCAGCAGAAATATACGAAGAGAGAATCCAAAAATGAATAAATAAGCTCTGAAAGAAGAAATATTTAGATAGAAGTAACCAAGCTGTTCTAGAAAAGTTTTTTTAATGCAGTTTTTTTCACCTGCTATTAATTAGTAGTTTTTTTCCACTAAACTATTTCAGTGATAATCCAGTATCTTAGTTTTGTATGACATTTAGACAGCATTTATTGAAATAGATTTATTTAAAATTAGATCTTTTGCATTAAACATGTAGAAGAGGCCCTCATTAACTGACAATAATTGGTATCAGAGTAGGGGACATTTAATATAACTCGTCTTCAAACACAGATCAAATTTCATTAAAAGCATAGTAAAAAAAAGTGTGAGACAAGTTTTAATTTGAAAATGTAAAATTAGATGTTACAAGTTTACTATCATTCTTTATAGAAATTTTTATAATTATAACAATATGCAGATTCTTAAAAAAACAAATGAATTAAATGTTTTTTGTTGTTGTTAAGAATCATTTCACCACAAATATTAGAAAACAGTTCATCCTTCACGTTCCATTTGACCTTTACAGTGTCTCCTTAAAAAGAGATGTTTTTGTAAAAAGTTCAAGAGCTTAATCAATTTTTCTTAGTTTCTTTATTGTAATATACAAATAATTATCTGCTAAAGTGAGTATTATGTCCTCATCCTTGTGAATTTTCTTTTCTTCCCTGAGAAATTGATCTAATCATACCAGGTCTTCATTTTTTCCATAGTTTGTCTGTTACTTGACCATTTCTCTAACATCACCTTCATGCTCTTCAAGAAATCCTGCATCTTTGCAAGACTTGGAATTTCAACTTGCAGTTGATGGTATTACTTTCAGGTTGCACTGTCATATATTAACACCTTAGACAGTCATCTGGGGATCAACTAAAGAACAAGACTTTGACCTTCTAAGAAGGGATAGAAGCTAGTGTTAACCAGAGAACAGATGGCTGTTCTCGGGCATACTCGTTTTATCAGTGTTCAGTTCATTAGTCCGTGACCAGTGTTCATGCTATGATGAGAGAATCGAATTGAAAAGAAATTTTCCAAATTGGGAAAATGGTCTTCCTAATGTAAAATCATATATCAAGCCTTTTCTTTAATAAAATATCCATTTGCTTAATACCATAACAGAGGGCCATTAGTAGTAAGTTGCTCAGTCTTTCTGATTTCTGATTCTTTTGGAAAACTTGTTTGAAAACTGTTTCTAAATACACGCCCAAGGGTTAAAAAAAAAAAAAAATACAGAAATATACAGAGTTGCCTGGTATGACTACACCTATTTAGTATTCAGGCACAGAAAAAGGGCAGGTTTCCTCTTTGTAGTAACATGTGAAGAAAGAATAAGGAAATTGAAGAAGTGTTAAAAATATAGTAGATTCACTCTGCACCCACTGTAATCAGAAACTATTTAACAGGCATCCATCACTATTAGGTTGGACATATAGATAATATCTAAAAAAATCTGTACAAACCCTTCTTTTGTTTTGATGACATCATTTTAAATATAATAAATAATTGACATTTGATAGTTGAGATCATGTCTATGAGTCATTTATTTTTGCATGTATGAGGCTGCCTTTCCTTTTTGAAGCTGAGTAACTGCATAATTGTCATTTAAAGAAGCAATAACCACAGCAGAAAGCCAAATGCTCGAGTGACTCAAATGGCATATGGTAAAGCAGGACTGATATTTGTATTTTAAGAGGAATCGACAGTAAACTTACAGCATTAATGATACTAAATGGATCATTTGCTGTTGTCTTCCTATTAAACTAAAGCAGAAATATTTGTTAGCCTTAAGTGCATTTTGAAGTTGTTCTGTTTTTAATGATCAGAAAAACTAATAGCATCTTATAATTAGTATAATGAAATGACAACAAAACCCATCTAATCTCTAGCACATTTTGTATTATATTATACATATTTATGGAGAAGGCAATGGCACCCCATTCCAGTACTCTTGCCTGGAAAATCCCATGGACAGAGGAGCCTGGTAGGCTGCAGTCCATGAGGTCCCGAAGAGTCAGACACGACTGAGCGACTTCACTTTCACTTTTCACTTTCATGCATTGGAGAAGGAAATGGCAACCCACCCCTGTGTTCTTGCCTGGAGAATCCCAGGGACGGGGGAGCCTGGTGGGCTGCTGTCTATGGGGTTGCACAGTCAGACACAAGTGAAGCGACTTAGGAGCAGCAGCAGCAGCAGCATACATATTTAAGGGACATTTCCAGTGGCCTTCTACTTTCAAGTAGAGTTAGGAAATATATAAACATTGGATACAATTTAACATTTAAAACATTTTCAAAGATTGAGGGATGTTCTGAATATTTTGTGTGGGTTTTTTTTCTGCCACTATCATAAGAGATGTATACTTAAATACAAGGAGAAATGACCGTTTCATCGACTAAGATAAGTTACTGAAGAGATAATATGAAATTTGATCTTAGAGCCAGTCCATATCAAACAGACTTTGGAAACATTGTGAATTATTCCCTAGCTTTCAGTAGTCTCAGTGTAATAGCATATGGCTGCCTTACTCCTCCGGGTATGCTCCATTGCTGGATCCTGACTAGTCTGGTACCTTTTTACTCCAGAATCCTCCAGAATCCTTATTCTGAAAGTCCCAGGCTGAAAGTTACTGCTTAAACCTGGTCCTGTTCCTAACTACGGCTTCTACCGCCTTCTCATTCCCTTTGCTATCCAAACTCCTTTAACAGGTCCTCTCCACTTACTGCCTTGTTTATCTGTCCCATTCGCTTCTTCGCATTTTCACAGAATGGTTCTCTTTTCACCCTACTCCTTGCTGAAATGTTATTTTAGAGACCCCTGTGTTAATCTTATTAAAATGCTGAATGGTTGCCTCTTAGCCTTCATGCTGAATGACTTCCCTTTGTCACAGCAATGATACAGTAGAAAGAACACTGAAAACTTGATATCAGTCTTGACTTTGCCTCCCACAGCTGACGGTGAGACCTCAGACACGTTATAAAACATTATGAGATTGTCAAAGATTAAATATTATACACGTACATAAGAGAACTATTCAGGGATACCAGTTCTTCTTGAAATCTGCTTCACTGGATTCTGCAGTGCTAGCTTGTCTTGTTTCTTCATTATTGGGTTCACTAGCTTTTCTAACCCTGCCACCCTACCATTGGTCCATCCCAAGATGTTCATTTCACACATAGTTGATGAGCTCATCCACTTCGAGTCAAGATTAATCCTCCTAAAACACAAATGATTTATAACATCTTACCTAAAACCTTCAATAAATCTCTATTACTATAGAATGAAGTCAGAGAGGGCGTTTCATGCATTTTTTTTGGACAAGGTCTAGGTATATAATTAAGTATCTAATATATAGTATCAAAAGAAGTAATATTCAGAATGAATATTCTGAATGTTTTGTTCTATTATAGGAAGGATTTTCCACTGCTTAGGCTTAACTCTTTGAAAACAAATATCTTTAATATTTACTGAATTATTTTAGTTTTTAATGTTAACACTATGGATTAATGTAGCCACTAGGTCACTGATTTCTTTTTAGTAATAGCTATGTTGCAATATAACACACATATAAGATTGAATGTTTTAAATACATAATTCAGTGATTTTAGAGTTATGCAATCATCTAATTGTACTACTAACTAATTTTAGAACATTTCATCACCCCCATAGAAACCCCATACCTGTTAGCAGTCACTCCCCATTTCCACTTCCCGTATACCCTGTGCGTGTGTGTGTGTGTGTGTGTGTGTGTGTGTGTGCACGCGCGTGCACAACAGCATGCTCACATGCTCGCTCACTCAGTCATGTCTGACTCTTTGTGACCTCATGGACTGTAGCCCACCAGGCTGCTCATCCATGTGATTTTCCCAGCAAGAATACTTGAGTGGTGGTGATTTCCTCCTCCAGGGGATCTCCCCAAGAAATTGCTAATCTAATTTCTGTCTCTGGATTTGCCTCTTCTAGACAATTAATGTAAATAAAGTAATACAACATAGGCTTTTGTGAGAAACTTCTTTTACTCAGCATAGTATTTCCAGGGTCATCTGTGTTGCAGTAAGTATAAGTACTTATTGCTTTTCTAACTGCATAACATTTCACCCAATGGATTTGCCTCATTTGGTTAATTCATTTTGTATTACTTGATGAGCATTTAATGTTGAATCACTGATTTTAGGAGGCTTCCCTGATAGTTAAATTGGTAAAGAATCCATCTGCAATGCAGGAGACTCCAGTTCAAATCCTGGATCGGGAAGATCTGATGGAGAAGGGATAAGCTACGCATTCCGGTATTTTTGGGTTTCCCTTGTGGCTCAGCTGGTAAAGAATCTGCCTGCAATGCAGGAGACCTGGGTTCGATCCCTGGACTGGGAAGATCCCCTGGAGAAGGGAAAGGCTACCCACTCCAGTATTTTGGCCTGGAGAATTCCATGGACTGTATAGCCCATGGGGTCACAAAGAGTCGGGCATGACTGAGCAACTTTCCCTGATTTTTAAAGCTGAAAGTGAGCCCAGTGATTATTTACTCAAATGCTCTCCTTTTATGCACCTGAAACTGAAGCTCAAGAGGTACTCCTAGACCTTTATCTAGATACTTATTGTTTCTTATTATTTTAGATGCAAGCATCATTCAATATGAAGCAAGCATTCATTCATTCTTTTATTCATTTGTCCATATGGTTAATAAATAGTCTTGGGGAACCAAGTCCTTATGGCCTGGGTAGCAAAAACAGTTATAATCCTTGTCCTCATGAAGCTCACAGTTTAGTGGGGAATAAGCTGATAATCAAATAGTCACATAAATAAAAACAGAATTATTAACAGAACTGTGATAAGGGCTGTGTAGGAGAGATTCAGGAATTGACCTTGTCGGGAGGATAATTTAGCTGTGATCTTCAAATAAGTGATACTTAAACAGTTAAAGTGAAAGTCGCTCAGTCGTGTCTGACTGTTTGTGACCCTGTGGTCTATACAGTCCATGGAATTCTCCAGGCCAGAATACTGAAGTGGGTAGTTGTTCCCTTCCCCAGGGGATCTTCCCAACCCAGGGATCAATCCCAGGTCTCCCACATTGCAGACGGATTTTTTCCAGCTGTGTCACCAGGGAAGCCACATTCAATTTTAACCAGGTAAAGAGGGCAGAAAAGAGCATTCTAAGTGTAGTAAAAGAATGTGTAAAGGCCCTGTGGCTATAGGAGCATGGCATTTTGGGGGTTGGGGTGGGGAGAGGGCAGGAACCAGTGTAACAGAGAACTGCGGGGAAGGGGAGCATGGTATAAAATGATGCTGGAGCTATAAGTAAAGCCAGGTACCCCAAGACAGGGAAATGGTTTTGGTCTTTTTCCTAAATGCACTGGACTATTGAAGTATTTTAATCCCAAGGGTAATGCAAACAAAAAGACTGGGCATTGCCTACAGTTCTCTCCTAGGGCTTTGATGCATTACAGAAGATCACAGTTGCTGGGTAGTACATAGCTGTTTTGATGAAACTTATGATAGAATTTAATGTGGTAGCATTTAATTTAAAGTTTGCTTTTATTAAATCCCCTATTATCTGCAGTAGAAACTTGTGTTCTTTCCATAGAATAGACAGCCTCCTTATTAGAATTTCCCAATTCAATTTTGTAAAGAACTATTTTTTCTAACCCTCCTACAGAATAAGCAATCAGATCTACTTGAGAAGTAATAAATAGATATTTAAAGGTCACATTTATTTTTTCATTGCACAATAACCATGTTTTGGACTTGTAAAAATCTAGAGTGCAGAAATAGTTCTCTAAACAGCAAATGGTTAATACCTAATTCTTCAACCTAAATGCTGTTAACTTGGTCGATTGCCTCCCAGGCAGTGTATGAATAGAACCAGGAAGCTTTTGTACAAATGCAGGTCATTCCTGCATGCATGCTCAGTCACTTCAGTTATGTCCAACTCTGTGTGACCCCATGGACTGTAGCCTGCCAGTACGCCTACATGGGTGTGAATCCAAAGCTTTCATTACATTTTATACAGTCTATCAATGCACAAAAAGCTAAAAATCAACCTTTTTGAGAAGAGAAACAATCCATAAATTATTAGGGAAAATATTGGAATTTATTTTGTATCACTTACGGAAGTTAAAGCATCATAGTTTTAAAAAAAAAACAACAATAACAGTATTAAGAGCAATCATGAAACTAATATCTTGAGCACGATATCCTTACATTTTTAAAAATGATATAGTGATAGTCAAAATAATCCTGATTATGCCAATAGATAGAGAAGGGAATGGCAACCCACTCCAGTGTTCTTGCCCAGAAAACTCCATGGATAGAGCAGCCTGGAGGGCTACAGTCTATGGGGTGCTAAAGAGTTGAACTGGAGGAGGAAATGGCAACCCACTCCAGTATTCTTGCCTGGAGAATCCCATGGACAGAGGAGCCTGGCAGCCTACATTCTATGGGGTCACAAGCCGGACACGACTGAGCGACTAAGCACAGCACAGCACATGCTGATAGGATTAATTATTTATTACACAGCAGTTACTTGCAAACTGTGGTCCCCAGATCACCCTCTTAGGAATCATATTTAGCACTTATGAAGGGTATAGATCCTGGAGCTATGCCAGACCTCTGGAATCAGACTCCCTAGAGTAGAAGCCAAGAGTCTGACTTTTTAACTAGGATCCCAGGTGATGGTAATGTCTACCCACGTTTGTAAAGTGTTAAAAAAAAAAAAATACTAAATAGCAACACCTTTTCTCTGTTTTGATAAACCAGCCTTACCCAATTCACTGGGCTTCCCTGGTGGCTCAGTTGGTAAAGAATACACCTGCAATGGTGGAGACAACCTGCAATGCAGGAGACCTGGGTTCGATTCCTGGGTTGGGAAGATCCCCTGGAGAAGGAAATGGTGATCTACTCCAGTATTCTTACCTAAAGAATCCCATGGACAGAGAAGCCTGGTGGCCTACAGTCCACGGGATTGCAAGTGTCAGAAATGAATTAGTAACTAAACCATCACCACCACCCAATTAATTAAGTTGGATAGTAGTGCTAGTACCACGTAACAAACACTAAATATGTGTCAGAAGCTGTCCCTAAGCTACCCCATGTTCTTAAAAGCATTCTTCAGGGAAATATTAATAGATACTATTATCCACAATTTATAGCTGAAGAAATTAAATGACTTGCTACAATAGAGGTCCTGCTGGCTCCAAAGCCTTTGTTTTCACTCTGTCAAGCAACCTCTTGTTGTAACTGCTGTATTAGTGACCCACCTCAAGAATTATCCAGAAAAAAAGAAAATGAGTGGAGTTATATATGAAGCTTACAGTCCCAGTTAACATCTGCTGAAATCCATGGTCAACAACAATTAAGAGTTGTAATGAAGAGCATGTAATACGTGAGCTTCCTTTGCTAAGTACAGCTGTCTGACACATTTCTAAGAGAAGCTTCCAGAGTTAACACTTCATAGGTAGGAATAGTGTGAATATAAGAAAATTGCTTCCAGTTGTTACAATTTAACAAGCAGAGAATTAAAGGAAAAACCAAGAGTTACATTATGCAAAATGACACTAAAATCGACCAGTATGTTATTCAGTCGCTAAGTCGTGTCCAACTCTTTGGAGTTTGCTCAGATTCGTGTCCATTGAGTCAGTGATTCTACCTAGTCATCTCATCCTCTGCCACCCCCTTCTCCCTTTGCCTGCATTCTTTCCCAGCATCAGGGTCTTTTCCAGTGAGTCGGCTCTTTGCATCAGGTGGCCAAGTCACCATCTAACAAAAAAAAGAAAGTTCATTGTAACCCAGTAAGGGTGCTGGAAGACGTCTGTGGGACTTCTTTAAAACAAGAGCTTTTACCAGGTTTTTGCCTAAGGTTGATCAGTCTGTGATATGTATGTGATATCACTTGAATTATGCTTTGTTTCATTCAACACCTTCACTGGACACTAATAGTGAAATTACTCAAATTTTTAAAATCTTGACAATCATTTATTTTATAAGCTTTTATATGAGAAGAGTCCAGATCTCTTTGCTAATAAATATAATTCAATCAACTCTTGAAATTTGGAGAATGACAAAAACCAAATTTTCTAATTATTATTCTAGTGCCAATTTTTGAAATGTTTGCATTTCTGTTATGAAATCATCAGATTAAGAAATTTAATTTGACTCTTAAGGAAGCTTTCTTATAATGACATGATTTATTTGAAGATACCTTCACAGATTATTTCTTTGGGGGAAAGAATTTTAATTAATTAAGAGAAATTACTGTTGGTTTGGATAATGTTCAAAACTAATTCTCTGGGGAAATGGAAACCAGAAATTTCCCCTGGGGCTGATATGACTGGGCTTATCACCCATCTTATAATGATATAAATACTATTCCTTTTGGTCCCATGGGAAACTTGGCTCTTCAGTAGCCATCTATAGAAAATACTATGTTAAATTGAGAGAACTATTCAATACACACTTATATTTACACTGGAACTTTAGAAAATGTTAGGTGAGGCTACAGTCAGTACAGTATTCAAGAACATGATGAGAAATGAAAGATTTGTGATTAATGCCTCCATTAAGGCATTAAAACATCATTTCCAAGTTTCCAAGGGAATCTTTTCTTAATTAATTTTTATTGGGGTTTAGTTTCTTTACAATGTTTCTATTGTACAGAAAAATGAATCAGCTGTACATATACATAGTTCCCCTCTCTTTTGGACTTCCTTCCCCTTCAAGTTGTCACAGTGCATGAAGTAAAGTTGCCTGTACTATACAGTATATTCTCATTAGTTGTATATATATTAACTTTTTGTTTATTTGTTTTATTTTTGGCTGTGCTGGGTCTTTGTTGCTGTCTAGTTGTTTCTCTCTAGTTGCGGCGCATTGCCTTATTGTGGTGGCCTCTATTGTTGTAGAGATTGGGCTGTAGAGCTTGCAGGCTTCAGTAGGTGTGGTACACAAGCTTGGTTGCCCTGCAGCATGTGGGATCTTCACGGACCAAGGATGAACTGGTGTCCCCTGCATAAAGAGCCAGATTCTTAACCACTGGACTGCCAGAGAAGTCCAGTTATATATTTAATACGTAGTATCAATTGTGCGAAAGTAAAAGTCACTCAGTCCTGTCTGACTCTTTGTGACCCCATGGACTATAATTCTCTAGGTCAGAATACTAGAGTGGGTATTATAAAGTTCCTTATTTTTTGTTCTTGCAATGGAAATATATGTGTTTTCTTACAAACAATTTAATAGAAATCTGTATTTCAGATTTTGTTTGTTGTTGTTTAATTGCCGAGCCATGTCCAACTCTTTGAGACCCCATGGACCTGCCGAGCTCCTCTGTCTATAGGATTTCCCAGGCAAGAATACTGGAGTGGATTGCCATTTTCTTCTCTCGGATTCGAGTTTAGCGTTATTTTAAAGTTATATATGGATCTAATGAGTCTTCACTCCTCCCTGTCTGTGCTCTACTGTAATAGCTATCCGTGAATTTCTGGAGGCTCTTGGTAAGATCACCTTCCACTAGATCAGGGTCTAATCCCCCTCTGTGGTCACTAGGAGATCACCAAAGAGCCAGGGAGAGTAGTTGAAGAGCTCAGAACAGACTTACTGTGGGTGGGGAAAGTAGCGAGTTCATGCTGACCATATAGAGCATCCAGAATGTGAGACAGTCCATTCGATGCATGATACAGGATGCTTGAGGCTTGTGCACTGGGATGACCCAGAGGGATGATACAGGGAGGGAGGTGGGAGGGGGGTTCAGGATGGGGAACACGTGTATACCTGTGGCAGATTCATGTTGATGTATGGCAAAACCAATACAATATTGTAAAGTTAAAAAAAAAATGTGAGACAAAGAGGAGATCAAACATGGCTTCTACTCTCTCTTTTAACTGTTTTTACTCTTTTGTTTTTCCTTAAAGTTTTCTTTTAGCTGAATGACTTTCAGTTTGACATTACATTTAAACTAGAATGGATGTAAGACGGGAAAAATAAAATCATCAACAGATTAACTGAACAAAACAAAACCACTATCCTGTAGGATCTGCACTCCTTCACTAATAAGGTACTTCTAAAAGCCCTTAAAGTCAAGACTCGGCTAAAGATGATATAATGCCCATCCCTAGGTACAGGGG
This sequence comes from Capricornis sumatraensis, assembly GCF_032405125.1. Lineage (NCBI taxonomy): Eukaryota > Metazoa > Chordata > Mammalia > Artiodactyla > Bovidae > Capricornis > Capricornis sumatraensis. The sequence continues at coordinate 141,963,936 of NC_091071.1, forward strand.
GCACTCACAGGACAGGCTGCTGGACTTCACTGTTTTAGGAAGATTCTTGGAGACAGGTTGGTGAGTTGGCATGTGGGGAGAGTAGCATGGCACACAGAGTTAGCCCACCGTAAGCCTCCAAGATTTTCGTACTGTAATTATGGGAAGCCACATTTTTAAAAGATAATACATTAAAAAAAAATTTGGGAAGCCACATTTTTAAAAGATAATACATTTTAAAAAATTGTTTCATATTGGAGTATATTTGAGTAACAATGTTGTGTAAGTTTTATACGTACAGCAAAGTGATCCAGGTATACATTTTTAATGCTGCAATAATTTTGCTTAAAAATGGTTGCATGTTCACTGGCCTATAGTAGTTTAAAAAACATTCTCAGCATTCTATCATGTATACTATCATGTAAGAATTGAATCGCCAGTCTATGTCTGACGCAGGATACAGCATGCTTGGGGCTGGTGCATGGGGATCACCCACAGAGATGTTATGGGGAGGGAGGTGGGAGGGGGTTTCATGTTTGGGAACACATGTAAGAATTAAAGATTTTAAGATTTAATAAAAAAAAAAAAAAAAAAAACATTCTCAGAGTGTGAGGGTAAAACCCTACCTCTGAAGCAAACTTTTGTGTCTGCAAATACTAAAGGTGGCTGATGTGATCCTGGGGAGCCCAGGGGAACCCAAACAAGGCATTGGCAACCGTCACTTTGGGAACAACCGTAATTAGAGCAGCTGGAATATTTGCCATCTCATTGGTTTATTTGCTCTTTTTTTAAAGCTTAGACTTTAGTCTTATTTTTATAAGTTTTTTTTTTTTAATAAATCAGTCATGTATGGCTTGATTATAGATGTCAAGTGGCTGCTGGGAGCTTTAGGTAAGAGCCTTTCATGAGCACACAGTCCTCGGTTTCCCTGACGTCTGGCTCCAGCCCTGCTGTCCCTGTCTCTCTGTGTCCCTCCTCCTGTGTTGATTTCTCCCTTCTCCTCCCTGCATTCCAGCTGCCCTTCAACTCTGTGGTGTCTGTTTATTTACCTAAATCTTAGCCTCTTAAATAAAGCATAATAATAGAATACTCTTCTGAAAAGAGCAGAAAAGAGGGAATTACATGGCCACTGACAGAATAATAGAAGAGGTGGAGAAAACATTTTAAAGAACTCCCCAGCAGAGGATCTGTTTCCTCCTTTGCCTCCTATTTATAGGAAGGCAACCTCCCCACTCCTTTGTTACTAGTAGCTCCAGGCCAAGTCTTCCCCTTTTGGTGAAATCTTAACGCTCTGTCCTTGTGTGTTTTAATATTTTTAAGATTACTGTTGGGATATATCTTGCATACACAAATACTGTTATAGAATTTCCAGAACACCCAGGAATGCTAATATAGTGGGTTCAGGTGCATTTCAGGGCTAGCTTTTATTTTGATATATTTTCTCAGCAAGTAAGTCATATTCTCACTCCATTAAGAAATCTTGGCTTTTTCAAATGGGTCATTACTGGCAATTTCTTTAGTAATAAAATGTTGGCTGCCACTGTTCAGAAAATAACTTGAGAAGGAAGAGGAGATATTTCAAATTAGCATTACAGAAGGGGGAGAGGTGGGTGCCCACTGAGGCCCCACTGTGCTAATTAAATTCTCATGGGTTGCCTCTTGAACAATACGCAGCAGAAGATGAAAAACCTGAACCAGCTGGAGATCACCCTTAATTGTAAACTCCACCCCAAGACGCCAGTCAGTTGATGAAATCCCTCTGCTTTCAGAGCTTTTAGCTCTTCGGGCAAAAAGTAGATTTGCCAGAATTTCATTTTTCCGGTCAGATGACTGGAAAATAACGTGTATTTTCCCTCTCTGGTGGAGCCTGTTTTAGAAAAAAGACATTTAGCAATGTACGTCTTTTCAAATGATCCAGCAGTCAAGAATGTCATCCTCAGAGTACGGGAGCTCAAGCAATGAACATCATCAGTTGACTGAATTCTTATTTCTTTAGGCCACGGCTGGAATTTGCGTGCTCACAGTGACCCCCCAAAATAGCCTGGTGCTCTGTCACTCGGTTCAGCCAAATGCTTTCCTGGTGTGCTGCTGTAGGTTGACAGTTTGCTCCCAGCAGGTGAAATTGGGACTGTTAGTGAATGAGATGCTTTCTTTATTGAGCACTATCTTCCCCAAACACATCCTGTGTCCTAAGAACTTATGAAAGGAATTCGGCAGCCAAGCGAAAAAGAGAAGAGTTGAAGCCAAGAAATTTCACATCAGCATGAACTTTATACAAGCCAATAGGTAATATCTGCACACGTGTATGTAGTTGTGCTAAGTGGTGAATAAATAGTATCTGAAGGCTGACATTGACACATCACAGTTGTCAGTGCACTTTTCTACAGATGATTTTATCTAATTCTTGCAGTAACTCTCTAAGGGAAATTGCATGGATAATCTCCATTTTACTGATGATAAAACTGAGGATTCAAAAAGTCGAAAGGTCTGCCCCGTAGTCTGCAGCGAGTAGGTCATAGGCCAAGGTTCTAACACAGCTTCCATGTCCAAAATATGTGTTATTTTTATTTCAAAGATCTGACTTAACCAAGTTCTCATCTGAATGCTTAGGAAGATAAACTACTGTCATCACTGCTATCATTTTTTTGTTTATTCATTCATTCAACATTTACTAATCACCCATTTTCAAATTGGGAAAACAGTAAGCCAGGTAGAAAGGACTTTTCATTGCATAAAACAGAGAAATTCGTATACACAAAATTAAAGTATTTAATTTTTTGGAGTACATACCTCAATTTTTCAATTTCTTCGGATGAATATTTATTAAGAACTTGCTTCTAGACAGGAAGTATAGTAGTATAAAAGAGAATATATGTAAAAGAAAATGGCCCCTGCCCACCTAGAGCTTACAGAGTAGTTGGGGTGGGATGGGGTGGACTTTAAGCAAATAGTACACAGTGCTGTTGATAGGTTAAGGAAATAGAAGTGGAAATTGCTACTACCTCTTGGGACAATTTGATAATATGACAGCCTTACTTGAAGTGCTTTGTATGTTCTTGTATGGCTTAATATTTTTTGTCCTTCAGTTGTTTTGATTTTAAAATAATATGGGAAGAAAAAGAATCCATATATTTGATAGGAACCAATGACTTCTAGAAATCAATAGTGGCTCATTGGCCTGGTGACTCAGTGGTATAGAATCAACCTGCAATGCAGGAAATGAGGGTTCAATCCGTGAGTCAGAAAGATCCCCCAGAGAAGGAAGAGGCAATCACTCCGGTATTCTTGCCTGGGAAATCCCATGGACAGAAGAGCCTGGTGGTCTCCAGTCCATGAGACTGCAAAAGAGCAGGACGTGATTTAGCAACTAAACAACAACTTCTAGTATTGAAATAAAGCAGAGAAAAGGGTGGCATGTGAATTTGTTTCCATTTCAATAAGCTGCAATTAACAACAAAAGGTGTGCATGAATGGTAAGTTGCTTCAGTCGTGTCCACCTCTGTGCAACCCTATGGACTGTAGCCCACTAGGATCACTGTCCATGGGATTCTCCAGGCAAGAATACTGTAGTGGGTTGCCATGCTCTCCTCCAGGGGATCTTCCCAATCCAGGGATCAAACTCAAGTCTCTTATGTCTCCTGCATTGGGAGGCAGGTTCGTTACCACTAGCGCCACCTGGGATAGTTCATATGAATGCCAAAAAAGTGATAAAAACAAGAACCAGGAACCAGTGGACAGAGACATTCTTGGAGGGGACTAGGGAGTGTTCTTAGAGAAGAGAGCTGCAGTTCAACAAGGCGTTGCCAGACATAGAGGAAGTACGGAAAGTGGGAGAGGGAGAGACAAGGAGGCAAGAAGAGGACTTCACAGAAGAAAGAAGAAAAATATGAAGCTTGAATGAAAAGGGCATTTATTAGGTCTACAGAATAACTAGTCTGAGAAGATGTGAGGGCTCGTGGTGGTAGAAAATCGGAGATAAACTTGAAAAAGTACAGTCACAGTATGCAAGTCCTTGCAGCCAGGCCAAGAAACTTAGATTTTGTCACTTTGACAGAGGAATTTTGAACCTGAGAGGGAAATCATGAAGTGACATCTGGCTTGATAAGTTTCATGGCAGCTTTGTTTCCTTGTTTCCGTCCCCAGACCCTTCTCTTTACACCACAGGAACCTGTGCACCTGCATTAACTTAATCGAACATGTTTAAAATGGTTGATGTTTGTATAAAACTAGAAACAAACAGATGGCTTTCTGTTAAGCAAAGAAGCGTTATTCAGATATATTCTGAGTTCTGAGCAGAAAACAATAGTGCAACACATCAGTAAATGAAAACACTGACATGGGTAGCCTCTTGATGCCCGAGGTTCTCTATATTCAGGGTCAATTCATATTAAGAAAACATTTTAAAAGATGAATATTTATATAACAAATATATATCCAATCAGAGTCAGCATTTGTTAATTTAGCAAAATAAGATTTTAGCTGGTATCACTGAGCGCTATTTCTTGTCAACCCTTTTCAACAAGGAAGGAATCTAAAGATGGCCCTAAAATAGCCACTGGGTATCTCATCATGCCTTTTTCACTCTTGTGGTGGAGAATTGTACTGCTCACCCAATCTCCATCTAACTTTCATGTTTCTCAAACCCTTGCATTTAGCCAGAGCCCATGTGGTTGGTTTAGTCAGGAGGCTGTGAAAGGCAGTGATGAGTGTCATTTCCTTGTTGAAGCACTGAGGGGCCAGTGCACAACCTTCCAGATGTCTTCCTCTCCTGGTGCAGTAATCAGATGCCATGAGTTAGTTGAGCCACAAGAAGAATGTTTGCTGGGTCATCACCATGGAGTGAGGTGGCCTGGAGAGTTACTCTGCTTATATCAGGATTTGCATGAATAGTTTATAAACCTTCATTCTCTAAAGACTCAGTGACTTAAACCTGACTTTTCTGACTAATCCAATCCTTTATCCTTCACCTATTTGTATCCTCTTTTTACTGCCCTGAATTATGTTGAGAGTCTTTGGACAAAACTAGCTAATTTCTATTAAGTCATCTTAATGCAGTCTGCTAGTCCTTGGAAATAGCCTGAAATAGCAGGTCTGGGGATTAAAAAGGAGAATTCTGTCTATCTTACCTAGATTCTCTGGTTAATTGGAGACTGTATGTTTTGAAATAGGACTTATGTTAACTGTCCTTAGTTCTTTCAAGGGTACATTTTTAAGCATATTTCCTTTGCAGGAAACATAATGTTCTCCTAAAAGAACTCTGGCAGAAAAAGAAGAAGATCCTTTCTCTGCTCTGTTCAGCTAGCAGTGAGTTTGGTTCACTGTGACTTTCAGTTACTCGTGGATAATCAGTGATAATGAACTGCTTCTAAACCTTTAGGGGATAGAAATGGTTGAGCAGCATGTTGAACTAAATGGTTTATGTTGGTAGCTACTCCCTGTTTAAAGACCGCTGGGTTGTGGATATTTTCCCAGCGGTATTGGCCATTTAGTTGAAATCTTGTTATCCTGGACAAGCGCACCGAATTACATGAACTGTTCAAAATCTCATAAACCATATTGATAGAGGTAGAGAACGATGTTAATATTAGTTTATTTGAGAGCTAACGCTAGCTGATGAGGTTAAGCTTAGCCTGCAGAAACGCTTTTCAGGATTCCAGCAATCTCAAGCACCTCAGTGTTTAGGTTATCTGACAAAAGTCTGTCAAAACATGCAAAATAACCAAATGAAACTTAATGCTAGAATGTATTTCAAAGGTTAATGGAAAGTATACTCTGGTCTAGCAATCCAGGAAAGATTTCATCATTATTTTATTGCTGAATGAACTGTGGGTTCTTGTATCATTGGGGAAAGCACACCTTGGTAATATTTTCTCTGTGAGATTCTGAAAGTCTACATCAATTTATCATTCTAATTTCAACCCTATACGTGTCACATACCTTGCATATAAATAGACCACAGCTAAATGTATATTATATGCAGCCTAAGTGCACTATCGGCACATCCTATTTATCTGAATAACCCACCTGATAAAAGCTGAATTGTTTATAGCTGAACAAGTGTTTGTCCTGGGTTCCTCCTTCAACGATACACTCATCTTACTTTGTGAAGCCAGTGCACATCCTATTCTCTATCACTTGTAGGCTAGCCTTTATATCTTGTTGTCAATCAGTTGACTTTGTCAGGTGTCGGTCATGATTCTCAACAATGTTCAAATCCAGTTCTAAGTGGTTCTGGAAAGTGGCATAAGCAAACCTGATACAATCAATGGAACAACTGAGTAAATTTCAGTTTGTTCAAGAAGCTGAATATATTGAATAATAGATGTGCTAAGTAGTTTCAGTAAATTGCAATTTTTCAGAGAAGCCACAAAGCCTTTATGGTTGAACTTGTCCTTAACCAGAGTTGAAGACCTGAAACCAACTCTTGGGGTCTATCAAGTCTGAAAGGCTTTCCTACTTTACTATCATGCTAGGAAGGGCATTTAAACTGTCTTGGCCTCAGTTTTCTCATCTTTAAAATGGGGAGAATAAGAGTTGCCTACTTAGAGGGTGATAGAGAAGAATAAGTGAATTAATGTATATGAAGTGCTTGGAACATTGTCTGAATGTCTGGCAGATTAATAAATGCCATATAAGCATTTGCTAGGATTATTTTAGGGATGTTTCAGCCACTGTAGCAAATACTAAAACTATGGAATATAATATTCTTAACAAAATTGTGCTAATTTAAACCTTTTGATATGGAATAAAAATGATCACCTCTAATTGCACTGTGTTAATTTAAAACAGCTGTTCAAGTTTATATGCCTTATGGAATAGGCCATAAGTTGCTTTTTAAAAATAATTCCCAAATGGCATTTATCTTTTCTCATAAAATAAAGCCTAAAAAAGATAGTCATTTTAATTTTATAATAAACCAAAGAACTCCACAAAAATATGGATGATGGGTAAATGGGGCATTATTTTTATGATGAATGAATACTGGGTATGTTCAGCTTTCCAATAATCATCTCATACTGTGGCCAATAATTCTCTAATTCCTGTGGAGTGAAATTAGCTTTTAAGTGTTTAAGGCTGGAATTTCTCTCATTCATGTATAACTATTGAGTTAATTTTTGGAAAAAAAACTTTAAAAGCCAGGAGATTGTTTTTTAATATTGTTTTTAGTGTTACTCAAATGACAAACATGTCCCTTGATAACAGGTATAAGCGAATATTTTCTGTGGCAGGCCAGATAGTAATATTTAGGATGATATATAAATATATGAAGGACCACACAGTCTGTCACAACTGCTCTTCTCTGGCAGTGGAGCCTGAAGGCAGCCGTAGACAACAAGGAAATGAATGGACATGGCTGTGTGCCCAAAACACTATATTAGGAAAAACAGGCAGCATCAGGATGGATGTGGTCTGTGGATCATAGTTGATCTCTGTTCTATAGAATTCCTATTTTTACTAGGGTAAAATATACATGCAGGCATATATAATTGTATACTTGCACATGTATACATGTGTGCATGTTGATTTGAGAATCATAAAGATGAAACGAAAAAAATATGCACATTTAAGAATTTAAGGAAGGGCTTCCCTGGGGATCCAGTGGTTGAGAGTCCGTCTTGCAATGCAGGGGACATGGGTTCGATCCCTGGTTGGGGAACTAGGATCCTGCATGCTGTAGAACAGCTAGGCCTGTGCACTTCAACTGGGGAGCCCGCCAACCACTAGAGAGTCCATGCACCACAATGAAAGATCCCACATGCCTTAGCTAAGACTGTAAGCAGGCAAATAAATAAATTGGTTTTTTTCAAGTTTAAAAAAAAGAATAGAAGGAAAAGAAGGAATTTAAAGAAGAAATAAAGGGTGGTACTTTATTTAGTATTCATTGATTAATTACCCAAAGACTCTTTCTGAACATGGTCCAGAACTGGTTTACCATTTTTATTTTGTTCTGAAATCAACCTATGAGGTTTCACTTGCTTTTGATCAAAACTACCCTTTAAAATTCTTTAGTCTTGTTATTGTGTATAGAACTCTATATAATAGAGTCTTATTGTGTATAGAACTAATATATATTCCAAATTTGAGAATCACGGAGCAAGACTAAAAACAAAGGATAGTTGTGTACAGAGTTCTGGGTGGTTGAATATTTTTTTCCTAAAATATCTCTCAAGTTATTTGAGGGAATGGAGACTTCTACTATATTTCTTCCTGTCTGCAGAATTTTCTTCATTTTTATAATGTTAAGCCTTTCGGTCTTTAATGTGCATTAATAGATTTGTTTTCTACTGTACATTGTATGTGGATTCCTGCAGGTTAAGTGACTTATATATGTAAAAGCACGTAATACAGGTCCTTACCTGGTCAATGGTTGTCACTTTTGCATCAGACTCCTGTCTGTTTATGTCCATATACACATTTTTCTTTGAGGAATCACAGATAAGAACTGAACGCCCTGTTCTATGTCTTTCCAAGTTTGCCCTTTCTTCTGGGTCTTTAAGAAGAGTTAATAGTTATTGGTTTGATTCTGAGGGCTCCTTACTGTTAGAGCAGCATCTTTCTTGAGAATGTGATGGGGTCTGTTTTACCAGGTGTGAAATCACATAGGCCTTGGTGAAGACACACAGAGATGCGTAGCTTTAGTCACCTATTTTAAAATAGGTTTTTGTTTAGTCACTAAGTTGTGTCCAACTCTGTGTGACCCCATGGACTGCAGCACACCAGACTTCCCTGTTCTTTGCTATCTCCCAGACTTTGTTCAAACTCATGCCCATTGAGCTGGTGATGCTGTCCGTCTATCTCATCCTTTTCATCCCCTTCTCCTCCTACCCTCAATTTTTCCCAACATCAGGGTCTTTTGCAATGAGTCGGCTCTTCACTCAGGTGGCCAAAGTATTGGAGCTTCACCTTCAACATCAGTCCTTCCAGTGCATATTCAGGGTTAATTTCCTTCAGGATTGCCTGGTTTGATCTTTTTGCTGTCCAAGGGACTCTCAGGAGTCTTCTCCAGCACCACAATTCAATTGTAAGAGCACAACTTAAAAATGGGTCTCGGTTCTGCCCCTTGCATTTAGTGGAATTCTAAGCAGAACTACTAATCCAGAATGACTTTTAGTATCCTGAATGTCAAAATAAGTTTAGTACTCTAGAAAGAAAATGTAATTAGTTGATTAAAAAAAAATTCCCTTCCAGCCTGGCTATAGAGAATCAATGCAGACTGGGCTAAAGGCCCAGTCTTTTAAGGCTTACTGGACATAATTAATGATTTACCAGGATGAATATATTCTCTTGGGAGAGATTACAATTGCCTGTTATTTATTAGCTGAAAACAATTTAAACAACTTAAAATATTATTATAATAAAATTTAATTATATTAAAATATTTAAAATATTATTCACTGGAGTGAAGCTAAAAAGTAAAAAAAGTCTGCAAAAGTTAGCCTTTTTACTTCTCTATTCGAAACACTCAGAAAAGGACCTTGCTCTTTATAAATGCTCAGTGTATAACTATTAAGAACCATCATGAAATTCATCTCATAGTCTCATATTTACACAATATAAGAATAAAGCCGTAAGTTGAATTTGATATTGACCTACATAATGTAATTGTAACATGTGGATCAGAGATTAAATTATTAATTTCCTAAATTCTTTTTTTTTTTTAACAGAAAGAAACCAGAACATATTATCAACTCTTTGAGAACACAATATAACAAACTTTACCATTTTAATACTTCTTAAAACAGGTAAGACCCTAGCCTCTCTAAAGTAAAAGAGTTACACATAATTGTGAAAAATAACCACTTATTAACTGTATTTTTAAAAAAAATTTTATTAAATAAATTTTAATTCATTTTAATAAGGGAAAATATACATGCCTTTTATAGCTAATACATTTAGGATTATTAAAATGACCTTTTGTAATGTTTTAAATGCTTTCATAGTAAAAGAACAAAAAAATATTTCTCTGAAATGAGGACTGAATTAAGCCTGTCTCTCCTGCTATGGTTAACAGAACCAATAGTGTTTTCTCAACACTTACTATGTGCCAGGTGTGGTCCTACGTGACTTAGCTCATATTAACTAAACGTATAACAGCCCTGTAAGTAGCTATAAGGATGCTCATTTTGTAGATTGGGACGTGAGGCAGAGAGAAAGAGGGCAGGTAGTTGTAGAGATTCACCCAAGGTTGTATACTTGGGTCTGGGAGCAAGTCACTGGGAAAAGTATCAGCCCAGCTATTATTGTGAGGCTGGTTGTGACAGAAATGTCTAGTCATCAGATTCTCCTTGTTTTGAGTTGATTCTATCTGAATTTAAGGAAGAAAAATTACAATGCATTTACCAAAAAGTCATGACAGACAAAATTTATTTGATGTTTGTACTTGCTACCTTACAATTGTTGCATAAGTAAATGAAGGAACATATATATTTTAGCTCAGTGTACAAGCAGAAAGAATATTTTGTTTGATTTCATATCTTTCTTTAGACTCAATTCCTATGATAAAAGCAGAATAATATTACCAAAAAAATAAAGATGAGTGATTTCTTATTCTAGGAGATGAATAATGCATTTTCATTAAATTTCTTGCTGTTGAAACTACTGAATATACAATCTTAAATTGGCCATAGCAATATGAACTTTACTGCTTTAATTATTTCTCTATTATTTTATTTTTAATCAAGAAAATCTACAAAATTTTCAGAGTGAAATATAGGAAATATTGGGGCTTCCCAGGTGGTGCAGGGATAAAGGCTCTGCCTGCCAATGCAGGAGGCACAAAGAGACATGAGTTCAATCCCTGTGTAGGCAAAGATCACCCAGAGGAGGAAATGGCAACCCAATCCAGTATTCTTGCCTGAAGAATTCCATAGACAGAGGAATCTGGTGGATTATAGTCTGTGGAGTCACGAAGGAGCCAGACATGACTGTGTGGCTGAGCACAAACACACACACACAGGAAATATTATGATAAATACCCAAGGATCAGCCCCATGAATTTGAAAACATGCTAGCATTCAGCTTTGTTGAAATCTTTTCTAAAGAAACAAACTTTTCCTTTCTTCCTAAAATGTGTCACAACCCTGAAGATGATATACCCTTCCTGTGTTTAATGACTTCCTAACTTTAATGACATATGTATGAGATAATATTCCATAGGATCATTTACATTTTGACAGTTTACATAAATGGTGTCATACTGCAGATATTCTTTTGAACCTTGCCTTCACCCAGCACTGTATTTAGAGATTCATCCATGTTAATACATGAAGATCTGATTGACTCATTCTGTCATACAGTTGACTCATTTGAATGTTTTAGTCATCTGGTTCTCAGTATTGTTATTTATTTCTAAATAACTTTCAGCTTTTGGAAGATTTAATGCTAAAATGGCTTAAGTGTGGCTTTCAAAGCATCTCTTGAATTTTATAAGAGATCCAAATATCTTAATATGTGATATCATGCCAATTCTGTTTCTGTTTCATTTTTTTCCTATTAGAAAAACTTTTGGTTATGGGCTTTTTTTTTTTTTTTTTGGCTCTGAGTAGCTTGCTCAGTAATGGTATTCATATTTTTTTACTGCTTTTGCCATAATGCAATAATTACAATCTGTTTTATTTCTCCATAGATGAAATACTGACTATTCCCAAATACAATATTTGGCAATCTTTACAAAGGTAAATATTACCTTTGAAATTTAAAAGATGCATGAAAGAAAAACACTCTTGTTTGGCCCCTATTAATTGTTCATATTCCCTTCAAAAATCATGAGAGAAACTTTTAAAAAAGGATTTTTTTCTTATTTTTCTCTATCACTACATTTAAGTTTATAGTTCATTTAAGGTAAAAGAAATATCAATATATATACCAGTAAGATTTATAGACATTGAATATTTTATAATTTTTTTATTTTCTTTTTAAATTTATTTTTGATTGGAAAATAATTGCTTTACAATGTTCTGTTGGTTTCTGCTGTACAACAATGTAAATCACCATCCCCTCCCTTTTGAATCCCTCTCTGACCCCGACCCCATCCCACCCTTCTAGGTTGTCACAGATTACTGGATTGAGCTCCCTGTGTTATGTAGCAACTCCCATTATCTATCTGTTTTACATATGGTAATATATGTTTCAATGCAACTCTCTCAATTCATCCCACCCTCTTCTTCCCCCACTGTGTCAAATAAACAACTCAATCAAAAAATGGGCAGAACACCTACACAGACATTCTCCAGAGACATAAAGATGACCAGCAAACACGTGAAACGATGCTCAGCATCACCAATTATTAGAGAAATGCAAATCAAAACCACAATGAGGTATCACCTCACACTGGTCAGAGTGACCGTCATCAAACAAATCTACAAACAATAAATGCTGGAGGGGGTGTGGAGAAAAGAGACCCCACTTGCACTGTTGTTTCCTGAAGGGAATAAATTACTACTCTGAGGGTTGGGAGAGAAAGAAGAGAGAAACTAAACTTTGTTGGGCAAATATAAATACATGTAAGATTTACTGTACAGCTTGCAGGTCACAAGAGCAATGTAATTTTGCAATTGAGGCCCATATATTTCAGGAAACTTAATAAGATCATATAGTGGTTGCATAGCCTAGATTCAAATTCATCTGTCTCAGACTTAAAAGCTAAGCTCCCTACCAGAAAAAGAATGGGGGAAACATACCCTGTTTGATGTGTAAATAGCAGTTTCATTTATTCCACCAATGATGTTAGGGTCGTTTTTTGAACGTTGAGGGGACTGATATGAGAAAAGTAAGGAAGGCACCATATCTACCCAGAGAGAAAAACAGGATATTGATAATGGCTTTCAGTGATCCCATAATGGTGACTATTAGATATCTCTATTTTGCTATGCTATCTTAACACTGTATAGGATAACAGGAGTGAAAAGGCTTTGTAAATGTCAAAAGCTTTGTAATCATGTGCTAATACTATTGATTATTTTGTAAAATTTAGAATTGAATGTTTCAAACTTAATACATGTAATTCTTAGTGTAAAGATTGATAATCTCTCTGACATTTAAGTCTTAATACTTCATTTAATATCAGCATCTTTTTGACACAAAAGCCCCATGTAAACATTTAGAGTATAGTAAACAACTCTGACAGTTGCATTATTTCTGGACTCCACTACCTATTAGAGGCATAGTATTTAACCTAATTAAGCCTCATCACAGATAGTAACAGTAACAAGCTCATCTCTGTCCAGAATCTAACCATTTCTCATTGTCTTTACCTGTTTTGTTGGAATCCACTCTCTCTCACCTTAGCTAATGCAATAGCCTTCTATGCTCAGTCTTGCTCTTGTATAATCTATTGTTCACATAGTCTGATCTTTTATGAATCAATTGATATGACTCTCTCGTTCAAAATTCACCATTGGCTATCTTTAATAGTCAGAAGAAAACCCACACTCCTACTATGGCCAACAAGGTGCTATATCAGCTGACATCTTCTACCTCCCTGACATCATCTCCATATCCTCTCTATGTAATGTAATGTGATATTCTGACATTGTGATATTCTGGGCTGTCTCTGGACTGGTGTCTCTGTCTTGGTGGACCCTCACTTTTTGAAGGACTAGAGAGGTATGCAAGGGTTACTTTGGAATACATACATTATCTTTAATGAATACCAGTGATGGTTGTTGCCCTTTTCAGGATTCTTTCAGTTTGCCCATCACTTCTGAAATGCTGAGGAACTTTCCTGCCTCTTTTTGATGCATAATTTTATAGCATTTTGATAATATTGTATCCTACTGATATGTAATCTTGAATCTTAATTTATAGCATCAGAAAAACAAATTAGCTAAGTGGAAATGAGAAAGCGATTTTAAAAGCAGAAAATATTTATTTTCATATTCCATGTCATGTTTTGTCTATCTAATAATAATATTTGCCACAGCCTGACATTTCTTTGATATTTCTATATCTTCAGAATAGATTTACACATTTTCCTGAAATGTTGTTGGGTGAAGTTTATCCTTTAAGACAATATTCTGTAAAAATAGGGTGATTTTTTGTTTCATTTTTACAATATTCCTTAGGAGCAAAACTTGATGAGTATTTATACTGTTGAGAACATTTGGCAAGAGAAAGACAAACAGTAGGACCACAATACCCCAACAGTTAAGGGAAACTGAAAAAGACCTGCTATTTTCACCATCCTTTCTGAAAACAAGTACCTTTGACTTGTGCTGACTACTGTCTCATCAGCATTCAGCTCTGGTCCATGGCACTCTGTGCAAGTAATTTTAAAGGCAGATTTAAGCATTCTAAAAGTAAATTTTGTTGGTAAGTTAGAATATCAGATGTTCCCTGTATGAAAGCCTTTTCTAATCTCTACTATCAGCTGGCAGTCATACCCAGACCCCAAACCATTCTGGCTCTAACTGAGTAAGAATCTATTCCAGCGGTGAGGTTTTGAAGAGGGATGTCTCTTGGTTAACTCGAGACAGAAAGAGGAGACTTGCCCACATACTCTGGCACGAGTTAAAATAACAATAACAGTCCTCCTACTCGACAGCCTGAGTCATAAGCACATTCTACTGAGTTCTCTGCAATTCTGAGCAGATTGTTTGGGCTGCAATTCTGTAGGCAGAGTTGGGAACCACCTGCTGCAAAAAGGCTATAGTTCTTGTTCAGAGGATGCTGTTATTAAGTCTGGCCTTTTCACAGTGTGGCCAGATGGAGATAGGAAAAGACAAAATTTTGGTTTTGATGAGCACTTTTTCTAATGCTCAGAATAAAAGTAATGGTTATTATGCATTTAGTCCTTTCATTTGGCCATGAGTACAATTTCCTTAAGAAGGGAGGCTTACTGTGGGAATTCTTAAAATATGGTTGCCTTCAGAAAACTCTGTAGACCTATTGTAGCCTTTCTCAGTCAGTTTGGGGAAGGGGTGAAAGCCAATAAGAAATCTAATTTTTGCTTAAGCAGAAGAGGGAAAATTCTTTTCTGGTCACTGAAGTGCTTTATAATGCAAGTGCTGAGCACTAACCCCTTCAGCATGGGCCTCCAATGGGAAAGATTGAGGGCAGGAGGAGAAGGGGGCAACAAAGGGTGAGATGGTTGGGTGGCATCACTGCCTCGATGGGTATGAGTTTGAGCAAACTCTGGGAGATAGTGAAGGACAGGGAAGCCTGGTGTGCTGCAGTCCATGGGGTCACAAAGAGTCAGACAACTGAGCAACTGAACAACAGCAACGTTTATCTGAAACTTTGATGAGTTTCCATCTTCCTGACTCTTACATAATCCGGTTTTCCACCATGAAGCTTTGTCATATATATCAGATCATTTCTCTCCCCTTCTTAAAAGTTTTCTATAATATAAAGTTTCAAGCTCAGTAAGACTCTTCAAAACAGGACTCTAAGTAACCCCTTTTGGACAACCACCAATCCCTCTCTAACCGTAGCAGACTACTTGCTTCTTCAGCTTCAATTATTTCTCTTTGTACACCATGTTTGTCTCATATTGCTTATTGCCTTTGTTATTTCTACCTAAATATTCATTTTCCCCTTGTTTGACTTATAAAAGCCTGTGTCTTTTGAATTCAAATGTCATTCCTTCTATGAAGCTTTTTCCTCCAGCCTGAAAGGTAGTATTAATTGTGCCTTTTGAGAGAGGAAGCACTTTCATAGCCCTTTAATTGTATCTAGATTACAAAATAATCATCTTGCTGTGTAATTATTTTCATCTGTCTTTTTCCTCAGTTCTGTATAATCATCAAAGGCACATGTTTTGTCTTTGTTATATTTGTGTCTCCAGAACCATGTTATTAGATTTGAAACAAACTAATATTTAATACATTTTTGTTAATAGCTAATAACAACAATAAATAGTAAATAATGATTGAAAGAGTGAATAGGTGGTATATAAGTGAGGAGTTAAAGAGGTAAAAAACAAATGAGCTATAACTCAAGGTAGCAGATTCACAAAACAGGTTTTATGATTGTGGTTGTTTTTTAATTGTCATTTTTGTGTGTGTGTGTGATTGTTTGTTATGGATTTTTTAAAAAAGTATGTTTATAGTCAGAAGGAAGGAAGAAGCTGACACTGTGATTCTGCAAGATAATATTTAAGGAGATGTTGAG
Organism: Capricornis sumatraensis; assembly: GCF_032405125.1. Taxonomy (NCBI): domain Eukaryota; kingdom Metazoa; phylum Chordata; class Mammalia; order Artiodactyla; family Bovidae; genus Capricornis; species Capricornis sumatraensis. The sequence continues at coordinate 141,980,025 of NC_091071.1, forward strand.
GGAGAATGAAGAGGGACTGTGGAGACAGGAAGTAGACCAGATGTAAAGTCTTCTATCTTCTACCATCTCAAGAAAGGCAGTGCTTTCACTTTGTCCTTGGCGAATATCAGACTGTCCTAAGATTCTCTGAAAATAGTTGCAAATTTTTTTGTCCACCTTGGCCACAAGGCAGGCATTAGAATAGGACCAACTTGATGGCTGGGCTCTTTGCTCCATCCATACCAGAAAAAGAGAGGGGTGTGAAGAAGGTAATTTAGGATGAGCAGCAGGAAAGGTTCTTGCCTCAAGCTGACTCTTCCTTCTCCCATTCCAGCACCCTTGACCTGTCCTAGCTGCTGTTGGGATCTGTTGTGCAGGCAGCAGATAGAGGATGGTTACTGAAATTTGTTTCTTTTAACCCTGTTACTTCTATTAGTCTCATCCCTTTTTTTTCTAATCTCATTATATATTTCTTCCAATTTTTCTCTAAGTACATTAATTAGGATTGGCTAAAAAAAAAAAAAAAAAAAAACTAGATTCAAAAGTGTGTTACAACTGTTATTGTTCATTTAACATTCCTGGCTGAGTGTTTGAATTTGGAGGATGTCTGTCTTCTTCATAGTCAGCTCGGTATCCAGATTCCTTTTATTTATAGCTTTACTTTGTTATTGTCTCCATTAAGCTGGTAGAAGGGAAAATACCACAGAGGAGCATATGGGAGTGTATATGAGCAAAACGTAGACACAGACAAATGACGCCTGCTCACATTTCATGGGTTAGAGCTGGGTCATGTGGCCAGATTTAAGTGCAAGGGAGGTTGGGAAATGTAATCCTACTGTGTGCTAAGGAAAAAGAAAGAGATTTTGATAAACTGCCAGTAGTCTCCAAAGGAAAATGCGTCTATGGCATTAATATATTTGAACAGCTAGATCAAATATTTCAAGCCCTGGCAAGAATAGATGCTATTCATATGTAGAGATAAAACTGTGAATCATAATTTCAGTATCATGTTAAAATAATAAATGTAAATACATCAGTTTATCAAAATTAATTCTTATGGGAGTACACAAATGAGATATTTTTAAAAGCCCTCCTTATAGAAATGAATGTTGTCTCCGAAAGGATAATGACTCAAAAAGCATAGTGCCTGATACTACTATTGGTTTTCTTCAATAGCTGCTTGCTAGAAGTATCAAATGATTAATTTATAGATGTAAGAAGCATCTTTGTAGGACAGGGCTTTCCTTGTGGCTCAGCTGGTAAAGAATCTACCTGCAATGTGGGAGACCTGGGTTCGATCTCTGAGTTGGGAGGATCCCTGGAGAAAGGAACAGCTACCCACTCTAGTATTCTGGCCTCGAGAATTCCATGGACTGTGAAGTCTGTGGGGTTGCAAAGAGTCGGAAATGACTGAGTGACTTTCACTTCACTTGTAGAACAAAATTAATATTTGTATTCTGGTAAGTTTCTAAAATGCATTATAAAAAGACATGAATTGAGATAGTCAAATAAAAACTCATTTCGAACTGAAGAAAAAGGTGTCCTTTTCAAGAAAAAATAAGTAAAGGTATAGTATTGAGGAAAATTTCTACTTTTGCAAAAATTTTTGAAGAATTTTGATACTTAAATGAACTCACAAGTAGTATAGGCCCCATATTATGTTTTTCATTTGTTTTATCAGTACTGTTTATTTGGAGAGCAGTGAATATTGTCATTTATATGGAGGGTAGCCATGCATCTGATTATTTTATCTGACTGGAATATGGTGTCATAGTATTGTATAAAAATCATTCAATTTTATAGAATATTTAGCTAATTATCTGCTAATAATTCTATCACAAAGTTTCAGGTTCCTGTGACTGTGGAACCCTTGTGTTTTCATGTACATACTGCATTGTAGTAAGCATATGATCGCTGATTTTCCTTGAAGGTTAAAACTCCTTTTCACTTTGAGAATTCGTAGCAATTTAACCAAGTTCTCATGGCATCAGAGAACTTTTTAAAATGAAGATACCCTAATAAAAATAGCTCTTCTAACAAGAAAAACAGTTTAATGTGTAAGAAGAATGAAAAGTGACAGGCAGAAATCCATCTTGGCTAAACCTGCAGGCTGATCCCTTCTGAGTGTCTCTGTCAGATCTTTCTTTCTTAGCAGTATAGTGATTTACTTAAACATGCTAATTTCTTATGATTGATTTGTTTACTCTTTTCTTTTCTCACCCACCTTTCCATACATACACACTTTTTTTTTAATGAATGTCAAAGATTCCAGTTGTACCATGTGCTCAGCAATTACTACAGAAGGCAGTTTGATTCTGAGACAGTTGTAGTCTGTAAGAGAAATTTAGAATTCACTAAAGCAAATACTTTAGTGAGGGGGCGCCAAAGCTTGACTCATTTAAAACCATTGTGAGCCAAGCTCTAGGAAAGATCCGGTAGTAATCAATCTTGAATGAAGAGCAAAGGGCCAAAACAATCAAAAAGACGTTTTTTCCAAGACAGACCACTGTGATACTAGAAAGTTCTTGCTACTGGGAAGCAGCATGTAAGCCTTTTTGTTTGGGGTTTATGTATTCCTTTTTGTTTACAACTTGAGTGGGTCTTGCCTTTGAAGCCTAAGAATTCTAAAGGAAGCTTTGTTTTAAAAGGAAGAGAAATTGCAAAGCAGAGTAATTTAAGATAATGTAACATAATATACATGCACACTCAAATATAATATTCAGACATTTACCAACTATGGATCATTTAAATATACACTACAGAAGGATTGTTTGAATGAAACATGAGAGCAGGGAAATTTTTCAATGAAGCTATGTAGGGAAGTAACATACTGATGTATAATTTTTATATAATTTTCTCATTGCAGAGCTGAGTGACTCTATTATGTAATTTAATTAAATCCCCTTTGTTTGTTTTTGCTTTTGTTTTCTTTAGTTTAGGAAACAAAGCCACAAATATATTGCTGCAGTCTATATCAAAGAGTGTTCTGCCTGTTTTCCTCTAGTAGTTTTATAGTGTCTGGTCTTACATTTAGGTCTTTTATTCATTGGGTTTTTTTTTTTTTTTTTTAATCTGGTTTTGGAGAATGGTATAGTTTCACTTTTTTTACTTGTAGCTGTTCAGTTTTACTAGCACTACTTATTGAAGAGACTTCTTTTTTCCATTGTATATTGTTGCCTCCTTTGTCATAGATTAATCGTGTGGGTTTATTTCTGGGCTTTCTCTTCTGTTCCATTCACCTGGGTCTGTTTTTTGCCAGTATCGTGCTGTTTTGATTACTATAACTTTATGGTATAGTCTGAAATCAGGAGTGTGATTCCTCCAGTTCTGTTCTTCTTTCTCAAGATTATTTTGGTTATTTGGGGTCTTATGTGTTTCCAAACAAATTTTAAAACTCTTTTTTCTAGTTCTGTGAAAAGTGGCATTGGTATTCTAATTAGGGATTTTATTGAATCTGTAGATTACCTTGGGTAGTATAATCATTTTAACAGTATTGATTCTTCCAACCCAAGAACATGGTATATCTTTCCATTTGAAATATTTGTACATAGATACTACATTGAAAATCCTCCTAATTCTTATTTTTTAAGAGTTTAAATCATGGCAGGTCTCTTTTGCTACTGTTGTTTCTGGTGTCTGGAATCTGCTTGTCCTGTTAGCACCCTGTGATCAGAGCTGCCATCCCCTCTCAGATGATGACTACAGTAGCCTTCTACTTTCCTCTCTGTCTCCCCTCTTTTCCCTGTTGTGGTCTGCCTTCCACACAGCAGCCATAAAATATTTAAAAAGTTCGTACCACACTCCTCAGAATTCTGCAAAGGCTTCTCATCATACATTTTCTCCAGCTTTTTTGAAATATAATTGACATTTAACATGTAAATTTAAAGTATTCAATGTGATTTGATACATTTACATATTGCAAAATTATTACCACCAGAGCATTAACTATCACCTCCATCACCCCTTATAATTGTGTGTTAGTCACTCAGTTGTATCCAACTCTTTGTGACCCCATGTACTGTAGCTTGCCAGGCTTCTCTGTCCATGAAATTCTCCAGCCAAGAATACTGGAGTGGGTTTCCATTTCCTCCTTCAGGGGATCTTCCCGACCCAGGAATCAAACCCGGGTCTCCTGCATTGTAGGCAGATTCTTTACTGTCTGAGCCATCAGGGAATCATTTATTTTTTATGGAGGGAACATTTAAGATCTACTCTGTTAGCAACTTTAAAGTATACAGTATGCAGTATTTAGATCCCCAGATGTTATTGATCTTATAACTGAAAGTTTGTACCCTTTGATCAATATTTCCCCATTTCTCCCTCTTAGAAATAAATCCATACTCTTGACCCAAGTTCTGCAGGATCTAACACAACCTGGCTCCGCTTAGTTCTCGTAGCACTCTTCCTGCATCTTACTCCAAGTCAGCCTCAAATACAAGAAGTTAATTCACATCCCAAAGCCTCTGTATTTATAGCACCACCTCTTTCCTGGAGCATCCTTATCTGATTCTTTAAATAGCTAGCATCCTCCATGTTATTTAAGTCTCTGCTCCAAACTCATCTCCTCAGAGATGTTTCTCTGACTACCTTACAGAAAATAGTGGTTTCCTCTTGGCCCTGTTATCTTCTCATTTAAAATTTTGTATTAAATATGTGACATGTGAGGTTAAATAATTTAATATAAATTAATATTTAGTTCAAATTAAGTTTAAGATTTTAACTAGGTGTTTGGTTACTGTAAGATTACCTCATTAAAATATAACTTTCATGAGGGTGGGAATTTTGCATGATCTATGGGGCACTGAGTGACTTACCTTTGTCTCAAAATAAATATCTTATATCCTTTCCCCATCTCTAATCACACTACTACTACTTTAATTCAAACTCCTGTATGCCCTCTCAATGATTATCACATTATGACCAACTATCTGCTTTTCCTGATTCTGATCATAATCTTCTATATCCCTGCCAATGGCTCATTTTATCATTCATTATCAGTTTAAAGTTTCTCAGTGGGGTACCATAATGATAAAATTTGTACTACACAGCCTGACAGGATCTTCATCATCTGGACCCTTGCTGGGCATTCTGAAGCAGCCTTAATGTTTTCCAGCATGTTTCCAGTTCTATTCTACCCCTACATCATATTATTGCTGATTTTGTGCTTAGAATTATGCCACTATCCACTATGAATGCCCTTGAAGATTGAAAGCACATTTTGCCATTATGAAGTCTCTCATGACTTTTTTATTTTATAGGAACTTCCGTAGAATCCGTTTATCTCTATTAAGGCGTTTTTCATATTGCCACTTAAATATACGTTGACATGTTGATTTCTGTCAATACCTTCTGAAGACCAAAAGCTGAATCTTGCTGCTGTTGTTGTTTTTGTTCAGTTGCTAAGCCATGTCTGACTCTTTGAGACCCCATGGAGTTTAGCTTGCCAGGCTCCTCTGTCCACTGTCTCCCAGGTTTTGCTCAAATTCATGTCCATTGAGTCGGTGATGCTATTTAACCATCTCATGCTCTGCCGCCCTCTGAGTCTTGCTAGTATTTGCATATCCTCAGCATCTAGAACCATGCTTGTGACATAATAGATGTTTAGTGCATATTGTTAAATTTCACCAGAACAGAACATTTTCTAACCTCGTATGTCTCTTTTCTGCTCATGATTAAGGCACTGATTCACTTTTTTTTTCTCCTTTAGTTAAGAATGAGTGAGACAGTCTCTTTTCTTATTTATAAGTTATTCCTGTAAAGACTTTTATTTTGTCCTTAGAAATACAGGAAGATTTCATGAACTTTGTTTTGAACAAAAATCTATTGTACTGAGGGCTTCTGAGGTGATGCTAGTGGTAAAGATTATCTACCTGCCAATGCAGGAGACATAAAGAGATGCAGGTTTGATCTCTGGATTGGGAAGATCCCCTGGATGAGGGCATGGCAATCCACTCCAGTATTCTCACCTAGAGAATCTCTTGGACAGAAGAGCCTAGCAGGTTATAGTCCATAGCAAATCAAAGAGTCAGACACGACTTAAGCAACTTAGCACGCATGCACAACCTTTATAAAGAAGATAATGTAGGTAATCCGTATGCTTGCTTCTTGCTGAGAAGCCGTTTCTTAATCTATAGATTTACTTTTGATACCCAAGTTCTTCAGCATGGAATTGAAGAGAATTTCAAAAATGTTTTAGAAATTGTGGTGCCAGAGACAGGAAGATTTTACAGATTTGTCTGTTGCTTCTGTAAGTATACTAAGGTGAATTCTTGGATGTATAGATTAGAAATCTAAAAATCAAAGAGCGCTAACCTAAAGCTCAGACACTACTGCTGTGTTCCTTTTGCCTCAGTTCATTTGGAATCCCAGAAAGATGAGGTCCAGTCCACAGTGGCCCTTTCTTTCTTTCCTTTTTGAAAACATCATTACCAGCAACACTTCTAACCTGCCCAGAGATTTATCATTGGCCTTATCTGTCGTCTTCTCTTCCCTTTTCTTATGCCATTAAAAAAGCATAAAATTCCTATCCTTTTCAATGCAGTGGTTATATATAGTGTCAAAACTATATTGGGTTTAATAAAAAGTAAGCACTGCTCAGAGAATATATTTTAAAAATTTAATATGCTTCCTCAAAATTTGTGTGACTGTCAGAGAAATGTATTTGTATTTCACTTAAAATTAATTTAACATTTTTTACATTACAAATCATGATCTATTTGCTCGTGACCCGGTCCCATTTGCCTTAATTGCCTATGATGGGTCTATTTTTATATCAAGATATTTTTACCTATTAGTGCACCATACGATTTTGCCGCATCAGTGCCTATACATGCATTAAGACTTCTACATGTAAGACTGGAATATATGTCTTTGTAGACAAATTATTGTGACTATTTCTTTACTTGAATTTTTTTCAGCTCAGTTTTTAATCGTCTCGTAAACACAGACTTATTACATATATTTCAGGCCTGGAAGATTTAGCAAATTTATGCCACATTATATTCTAGAAGGTTGGGAGAATACAAGTGACAAGCCATGAAAGTTAAACTGATTTCTAGAATTCACTCCAGGGAACACAAAGATACGTCAGCTCAGAGAGAGAAATCAAAACAGTACATGAGGACTGACTGACCCAATGGGATCAGACATGAGTTGTGAAGGCATTCCAGATGATAAGGATTTCTCGAGCTGGTCCAACTTTTTTGGTCCAACTCAACTGATGGAGTGAACAAGGATACTTTCAACTTAACTCAGAATTCTCCTGAGTCACAATTATAGACACACAATACAACATGGCACACAGCCTGCTCCAAATCCAAAAGGAAAGAAAATGGAAAAAAGTTGTTCTGCTTTATATGACTCATACTTTACTTTTATGTGACTCATATTTTACCTTTCCCTGGAAGAAAACTAGCATTTATTATAATTAACTAGATTTTGGACTCTCCCTGGATGCTGTAGTTTAGTATATTTAAAAATGAAAGTTATACAAATATTTTGCATCTATCCATTTCTCTTTTCAAATATATATGACTCAGATCTATATTCATGTACCACTGATAGTGGCCTCTATCACTGCATTAACTGTGTTACCTTATAACATATTTCAAATACGTCTGACCTCTTCAGTATAGTGTAAGCTGTTTGCAGCCAGAATCCATAATTTAATCATCATTATATTTGAATTCTTGGTGTGAACCTAGTGTTCAACAAATGTTATTGAATTAGATTCTAGAAAGCATAATAAACTGATAATTGATAGCAATCTGAAAATTAAACAGGAGCTCAATACATGCTTTGTTAAAGGAATTTATTAATAGTGCCTCTTAAAGGGAAAGTCCAGTTCTTCAGTCTATTCAGGCTCTCTTTTCTCAATATTCTCCATTTCTTTGCTTCCATGTCTCATCAGATGAATCCAGATCTAACTAGGCCCATATGTCTTTGTAACCCACTGTCACATTTCAAATGACAAAAAAAATGAATAAAGAAAACTTTAAAGGTGGCGTCAAAAGAACCTCATGAGGTTCACACTGAACAAAAACAAAGCAAAGGAAAAAAAAAGAATTCCATCCTTTTTTTCAGTGTTCATCAAAAATCAAGCAAAATAGTTCCTAACACTGTAGGTCTAATGAAAGAGCACTCTTCAGAGCATGGTATATAACTGAACTTAACAAATCTGAACTTTAATTACAAACCAGACTCAAGAAAATAATACATTGCCTGTCAGAATAGTATAAGCCATGATGCTTCTCAAAACAAACAGATGGCTAGTAAGGTTTGTAAATAGGTAGATAATAGATAGGTAGCTAGATAGGTAAGACAGATAAAATAGAGAAACTTTAAAAGCAGTCTGGTGAAAAGAAGACAGATAGGTTTTGTTTTAATTGATTACATTTTTGAACATGGAATCTACCCTCTCATTTCAATACTGATCGCATCGCCACAGTCCAGATCTAGATGCTCCTTTTTCAGGTGACTTTCCCTAAGAGTTGCTTCTACATTTAATCATGCATCCTTCCAATTCACTTTTAATACCATTGCTGGATCATTCGTTCTAAAAAATAAACATGTCACATGTCACATCTTTTGTTGGAGCCCTCTGGCATTCAGAAGGAATCTAAGCATGGCTTACTACTCTTCTTAATTTTTCTACCCTTGCCTGCCTGTCAGCTTCCTTTCCCCGTGTCCCACTTAACCTCTGGACCACAGTGAACGATCTTCTGCTTTACATGTGTTCCTCATTCATTCGTGTAGTAAACACTTGTTATCAAACCTACTCTGTGCCATACACTGTATTAGGTGTTGGTGGTGGAAATATGAAATGCTCTCCCTCCAAAAGCTCACAGCTCCTTGATGAAGACAATATGGGGAGGAGCATCTAACACGGGGTGTAAACTGGAATTTGGGATGCCAGAAGAATGCTCATTATGGGTATCTTCTTGGAAGGTGTTGCATAGCCCAAGTAAAAAGTAACGCAGTTTGCAATTGTGATCATCCAGGCTCTATCTTCCTAGAAAAAGTCCCTCCTTTCTTTGGCTAACTTACTTGTCCTTTAAACTCAACTCGATGTTCCCTCCCCCGGGAAGTTTTGATTAACTTTCCAGCGTGGTAAGAACTGTCCATGTGCCTCTACAGATTCTTGTCTTTATCTGCATCACAGCATGACTTTTTCTTGTTGGTTTGCCCGTGAGCTCCTTCTGCATAAGGGCCGTATGTTTCTACTTGTATCCCTAGTGCATTCCCTATGACACATAGAGCCTTTCTTTTAATGTTTGGCAGACATTTCTCAAACAATTAACTGGCTAATGAATTAAGGTTTGTAATCTCACTTGGAAGACGTTTTAGAAGTCATATAGGCCAACATGCCCTTGAGTCTATAATGTTCATGACAGGGTAGGCATTCAGCTTGTGCTTCAGGACATCCATTGACAAAGAGTGCATTATGTTCAAAGATGTGCAGAAAACAAATGCTGTGACTGAGTATCCTAGAAGCCATATACGCTTAGTGTGTTTAGAGCAAGAATCAGAACATGTTCAGAGGCAGAGCTTCGGTCACATAGCTTGAGTTTGTGGAAGAGGAGTTGTTCATCAAAAGATAAAGGGACTGAGCAGATCAGACAAAGAGGCAGAAAGGAGCACAGTGGCATCTTGCTTATAATTTCGCAGGACTTCATCCTTCCTTCTGTCTTAAATAGCTAAAAGGAGATCCCATTTATGGAACACCATCAAGTATTTACTTTTTAAATATATCCTTAACTTCCAAGTCTCCACCTTTTTGTTTTCATGACTTCCGTTTTCTTTTCCAACTTTTGGGATTTTAGGGGGGTTATTCTAGCATCTTATTTTGTGATATATAGCACAGCCTCCAGGTTTACCTGGGTCATGGCCCTGCTTCCGCCTCCTTTAAAGAAATCTCTGAAGCATATTGTCCTCAAGTACTAATTGCTGTTTTTAGATTTGTAGCCCCTTTAATGTGCAACCAGTGCCTTCCCTGTAAAGTGGTTCTCAGGTGTCTAGAACTAAAGGATCTTCATTTGGTAATGGTGCCAGTAAATACTTATGACAATCTGGAATTCTACAGAATAGTCCTTAGATTTGCACCCAAAAGAGATGTACAGTGTGTTATTAGGTGACACTGGACAAAGTCTTACAGGTCTGGAATCAGATTTCAAGGTGAAAAAGTTTGAAACAAAATTGTTAATTGTCAAATTCCAAGTGACAATTTTTCTCTTAAGCTTTTATCCTAGTACTTAAATTTATGCTTAAGGAAGATTTTATTAAACTTACTTTGACTGAATTTCTCTTTATATGGTAAAAGAAAATTACTGATGTAGGGATCAAAATTTATCTTTTCAGTGATCTGATGCTTATGAAAGTAATGCTCAGATTTTGTTCATGTCTAAGTTTTAACACCTAGTAAATGAGAAAGCCAACATTAAATCCCAATTTTCTGATTAGAAATCTATTACTTATCTTCCTGTATCTGTAGTATGTAGGTCCTTAGTGAGATTTCATCAGTAGAAGCTGAAGCTTCAGAGCATTTAAATACTATTCATTTCTGATATGTATATTATATTTATTGGTTCTTTTATATAATGTGAAAAAAGTTCAGAAATATATACAACAGTGAAATATAGGTTTTATACCATAGCTACATAAAGCTCCTTACCCAGTTTAATGCAATAGATTGTTTTCAATGGAATGGGTATATGAAGTCAGAGTCCTTATCTGGGTTGCATCCTTTTTCTGTACCTCATTCTACCAGTTTGGCTGCTTGTGAAAGATCTAGCTGTGGAATGGATGTAGTAGGTTTGGCTTCTCATTCCAGATCTCCCTGGAAGAATCTAACTTGGTCAAATAATTTACTCTCTCTGGCCTCAGTTTTTCAATATGTAGAAAACCGTACATTGAACCCTATTGCTAAAAGTTTTAAAATAAGAGCCGCAAAGTAATAACAACAAATAAAAGGTAACATTTGTTGGGTACTTTCAACTTGCCTGGAACTATACTTTATCTGTATTACCTGATCTGATTCTACCAGTACCCTAGCACTGGCTTGTTGTGTACTCTGTGTTCATTATCATCAGAAATAATGGTACATTCACCAGCTCTCTTGATGTGAATTGTTTATTAGTCATGGTGTGTGATGAAGAATGAATCATCCTGAAAAAAATAAAAGGATGAATCATCCTTATGGGTATTTTACAATCAATCTGAAAAGAGCAGAGAAAACATGAAACAGTTATTTGGATTTTCAGATATTCATGTCATCAGGAACTTTTTTCTCAATTTTGTACAGAGATGAAGAGAAAATATATAGGGTTATAGTCAGTTACTCAACAACTGATTAAGCTTAGAACTCCTCAACACCTGGAAGTAGAAATATGGATTCTACATAAATTTCTATTTTTAGGGGCCAAAACAGAAGTTTCTGTTTTGTAGTACTGACATGGATAGTTAATAGAGTAAGGCATAATTGTGCCTGCATGGAAAGGGGAAACAATATTCATATGCTTAATTTTATTATATAACTGGTTGTTTTATTCTTTGTTCATCCTTGGATATCTATCAGTACAAAACTATAATCCCAGTGTTTTTATTGAACTGGCACATTGCATGATGACAGGGCAGAACGTATCACAGAAAACATCCTAGAACTGTTCATGCCAAGTGCATTATGAAAATGGAGACATGTCTGTCTGGCACACAATATATTTTTCCTTTAGATTTTCCAAGCTTTCTTTGTTTCTCCCTTTGCCAATTTTTTAGAGTATTTAATGGTGCCTGGTAATAACTATAATCAGGGACTATTTCTGTGCTTTGTGATCTTTCTAATGTTGTAATCCAAAGAAAAACAGTGAGATTTGTGGTTTTATGGGAATCCCAAGAGAAAAAGTTATACTTTACTAAATGACATTTTCAGCACACATGTCAACTATCTAGATATTAAATCATTCAGTTACTTCTTTGAGGGCTTTGCTGGTTCAAACCATCACATATACACACCATGCCTGCTACCCCACATCCATCTCCACATTGATCTAACAGATAAAGAAGATTATAACTAGATTTAAGATACTTCAGGCAAGTGTACTTTTGTCCTAAACCATTAATGAATGCCAAGAAGTATCTAAAGTAAACATTCTAAAGACATCTTGAAGATGTTGATAAACTGACCAAGGACTTGTCTCTGTTTTCACAGTATGCAGTAGGTTTTTTATCACAGACAATGGGTAACTTTAAACATTCTCCTGAAATGTTCTGCTTCCTTCAAGTAGGGTTAGACACAATAGAGAACTGGCCTGTTCCCAAGAAGCTCACTGAGAGCAGTCACTGAACTCCCTCCCATCGTTCGTAAATGTCTTGGGCTGAGGCCGTGAAAGACTCAGCTTCTATTTGTGAGACTGATCACCTTGAGCTCTCAAGATGATTGCTTTAATGCTTTACTCCAGTTATTCTATAGGAGTATTTCTTATATGCATTTCTGTCTCTCCCCACTCTTTTCTGAGGTCCTATGCAGCAGGTTTGCCTGAAAGTACCAATCTTCAAACTTCAGTGTTTCAGAGTAACTTGTTAAGTCTGTTAAAATACCAATTTCCAAGCCCTAAAACCAGAAAGTCTCACTTTCTGGGAGGGAGATGTGCTGTGTTCTCAGTCACATCTGACTCTTTGTGACCCTATGGACTGTAGCCCGCCAGGCTCTTGTGTCCATGGGATTCTCCAGGCAAGAATACTGGAGTGGGTTACCATTTCCTTCTCCAGGGGATCTTCCTGACCCAGGGATCAAACCCACATCTCCTGTGTCTCCTGCACTGCAGGCTGATTTTGGCTGGAAACACTTCAAGTTACATTGGAATGGATGATCATCACCAAAGGCCATTTTAGCTTCATTATTTTAAAGCTTTTTTCTCTTAAAGGTATTTCTAAACCTGTATGTTGCACAGTCACTATTATGTATGCAAAGTCTTATTTGGGACTAGAAGTTTGTTCTGCTTGATGTTATTTTTCGTATGCTCTCAATGGAGTTAGAACTTAAATCTCCATTCTTCTGTCATGCCTGAAAATTAGGTTTCAGAATGAATCTTCTCTCATTGATTGGGTTTGTGTGTGTGTGTTCAGTCGCTCAGTCACATCTGGCTGTTTGCGACACCATGAACTGTAGCCAGCCAGACGTCTCTGTCCTTGGGATTCTCAAGGCAAGAATACTGGAGTGGGTTTCCATTTCCTTCTCCAGGGGATCTTCCTGACCCAGGAACTGAACTCACATCACCTGCAACTAGTTGAGCTACTGTTGGCCGAATACCCATAGCTGACAGAACCAATCTGGAGGTGTTAATTAATTTCACATTCAACAAATGTTTGCAGCCTACTCATGGCTTAGACAATAAGAATTTGCCTGCAATGCAGGAGACCCGGGTTTGATCCCTGGGTTGGGAAGATACTCTGGAGAAGGAAATGGTAACCCACTCCAGTGTTCTTGCCTGGAAAAACCCCATAGACAGAGGAGCCTGGTGACTATAGTCCATGGTGTCACAAAGAGTTGGACATGACTGAGTGACTAACACTTTCCAAGATTCTTTTTTCATATTTATCCATCAGTGAAATGAATCAGAGAGTATAGCCATGATCTGTGGATTCAACAGCTGGTGTGAAAAGATCATGCATGTTCTTACCAAGGAGCATTAGATTGAGAGATCCAGGTCTAAGCCTTATAAGGCTTAGAAAACTGGAAGAACTGGAATTTTAACAGCTGGGATTTTGATGAAGTAAGAAATATCTGTCCTTAGAGAACTTTCAAATATCAAGAGGAAATTGTTTAATAATAAGAGGTAGCAGAGATTGAAGCTCACCACTCAAGTCTATGACAATATTTCTGTTGGCACAAGATCTTCTCTTGACATTTTTTCCAATGGTATATCTTAATTGGGAAGAATACTGGGGCCCTGCATTATGTCACATAATAGCCATGATATGATAGAGTCAAGTGAAATATTTCTCTCTCACACAAAACAGATATTGAAACTTCTTGGATTTCTTCTTAAAAATCCGTATTATAGGTATCTGTATCCTCATTCATGTTGTCATTTGTGCTTAGCCCTAACAGCTAAGATCCCATTGCAACTTATTATGAATTATAAGTCAATGCCTTAGACTTAGTACTGTTTTAAAAAACTTAGAAATTTCCTTGCTCACATTATGAAGCTAGGCTTTTGGGAAGAGGAGAAGGTGGAGAGTTCCAGTAGCTTCTCAGCTTGCTTTATCCATCCAGAAGCTTGTGCGGCAGATGTCTAGCTGTTCAATGTTTAGGAGCAGGATGTTATGTGATCTTTTGCAATATGGAGAGAGGAGAGTTTTTCCCTTTACACAGTAGGAATGGGATGTTACAATTCCTGCTACCTCACAAATTTTCTTTTATAGACTTGGAGAGGATTTGCCTTTCTCTCAGTTTTCTTGTCACCTTTAATTCCACAAGCATGGTTTCAGAGATTCAGGTAAAAGTAATACTATACATCAGGAAGAATAAATTAAAGGAAGTTGTGATAACTTTTAACTATGTTCTAACACCATTCTGAAGAGTAGAGATTATCTGTGACCCCAAAACACTGATTGGGTGTTTAAGTGAAATTTATCATGAATGGGTGGTATTTTAATAATATCATGTTGTTATTTGAAAGGAGTGGGTCTAAATAATGTCTTCTCTGATTCCAGATGCTTTTTCTTAAAACTGAAACAAATCTTTCCAAATCATATTTTCTGTCAAATAAGTTTTGCCAGAGCAATGCCAGTTCTAGCTTGAAATCTCCTCAAATTCTTGTCACTTAATAGATAGTTAGGCTCTGTATGTTTCAAAAGCCCAATGAATTAGAAAGTGAAATATGACTAATTACATATGTTTGAAGGAGTATTATCTGAATAGTCTCATCAGGAATCCAGATGATGCATTTTAGATAATAAATTCACTTTATTTGTACATCTGATAGCAATTGAAGTCAGTGTAGCCAGCCTTGCCTGTCTTCTTCCAACGTTAGTTTTTGTTGACTAACTATAAAGAAAGAATTAAAAACTCGAAAGTATTAAGTACTAAGGAATTCACTTTTTGAATACCTGTTCTTTTGAAAACAAATTATCATGTATTAAGTGGATATTTATCAAGGAACACACTGCTCATTTCAGTGTTGGATTTTTAGGTTCAAGATGAAGATTTTTAGTCACTGAGAAATCTTTTCCACCTCGCTCTGGGGGAAAAATTGTCACATTTTGCTGGGAGTTGTGGATGCTCATATTATTTTATTTCCTTTGAATGTCTGTGGCAAGAACTCCCAGAGGTAAACATGGGCTGAAATGCAAATCTAAGTACTTTCCAAATCCTTTTAGAGATGTTAATAAACATAGCATCAAATGAAGGTTCTGTAGCCAGTTACTTGGGATGCATTGCACACCAGTGCCCTACCCTGAGATTTCTGTGTGCAGTAAAAGAGCAAAAGCTGTCAGAAAACTTGTATTATGCATGCCCATGTAACTCAGCATTGCCCAAGTTTATTTGAGCACTTTACTGCTAGTGGTCTTCCTCCCAAAAATGTAATTGAAAACTAATGTCAGATTTCAATAGAGAGACATCTATAATTTACCTGACCAGTATTTTTTAAGGTCATCCACAACAAAGAAAGTCTGAGAACCTCTCACAGCCAGGAGGAACCTGAAGAGACATGGAACTAAATGTAATATAGAATCTTGGATGAGATTCTAGAACCAAAAAAAAAGAGGATTAGGTAAAAACTAAGGGAATTTAAACTATAAACTTCAGCTAATGCATCAGTACTATTTCATTAATTATAGTAAATGAATCACACTAATATGTTAATTACAGGGGAATTTGAGTGCAGAAGATACATAGGAACTCTGTATTATCTGTTCAAATGTTTCTGTAAATCTGAAATTGCCCTAAAAATAGAAAACCTGTTAATCTTTTTAAAAGCAATATTAACAAGTCATGTACTTCTTTGTGGGAAAGTTTTCCTATTTATAAGTGTTCATTCTGCACAAAAGCAATAGTCTGGACCATTTAAGTATGTGGGAATCTTATTTAAGCTGTTCTGGTAAAGAAAAAGTAAAGAAAGCAAGGCATGTAAAGGTAAGGATGCTGAACCAACAGTCTCACTAGCAATAAAATATTGTGATCAAGGTCACAGTTTGAATGTAGATCATTTTTTCAGCCCATTAGGTAGGTGGAGATGCCAGAACAACTCAGAAGAAGCACAGTCCTCAGACTCCCAATTTAGGTGCTTTCATGTTTGACTAGAATACAGCAGCAGAGTGGGATCTAAAACATTGCAGAACCATCTTTATAAAAGATGCTGTTTTCAGATGTACACGTGGAGTGGTTAGTTCTTAGGACACACTCCTCCCATTAGGCTCTCCTGTCCCAAAAATTGGCTGTGCCTGTCTTGGAACATTCATACATTTCTCTGTGATACATGGGCAGAAATTTGCAAGTAACTCTTATTATTGGACTTACCAGGTTTTCAGGTTCCTCTTCCTATACCAACAATTCCAGAAAAACTACTGAAAGTATTTTATATGTAACTGGTGGTATGATGACTGTTGGTATCATTATAATAATGATGGCAAAAGTAGAAACTACTACTTACTGAGCTTGCTGGGGGCTGTGCTGAGTCCTTACTTGGTTTAAATTTGCAACAAAGCAATAAACTAGGCATCATTGTCCTCATTTTACAGATAAAGATACTCTTCTATGTATGCAGTTCTTTATACATCGTCAGTGATGTGGGGATACACTTTGATTTATTCAGAAGCCCTCCAATCAATGTTTTAAAAACTAAATTGCTTAAATCCTGTTTAAATGCTCATAGGGAAGATAAGTATAACCCTTATGGGAAGCAATTGTGGGGGTGTGGGGAGGGGCTTTGGTGTTGTCAAATCAGTTCAAATGAGTTAACTCATGTAGTTCTTGGTATGAACAGAAAATTAGAATAGGGACCTTAGAATAGCATTGAAATTCAGTAAACTAATAATAATAAGACTCTTGCTAGAAATCTGATAGAAAGCTTACTTTCGTGACAGCTTTATTTATTTGTGATGTCTCTAAACAGAACTTGGTAGCTAGAATTGGATTTGTTTTCATAGAATTTTTGTTTGTTTATTTGGAGGGTTTGGTTTGAGTTACTATCTTGAAAAAAAAAAAAAAAAAGGAAAATGTTCTTAGCTTCCGTGAGAGATTCTGATTGTCTATGTCATCATCAGGGTGGGGACAATAGACCATCAATGAAGCTACATTGCTGGCAACAGCATTTCAAAACAGTGATGTATCACTTCTTGTCAACTAGATCTGTAAATTCAGTGGCTTCAGCATATAAGTGAAGGCTGTGCAGTACCTACTGTTTCCTTATTAACACATGCAGAATACCTATTCCACGACTTATTCAAACTTTGCTATAATTTATGGCCACCTAATGAATATTAGTGACTTAACTGAATTGACTTAACTGTGAAATAATACTGTAAGTTATGACATAGGCCTAATATTATATTTATTCTCTATGTAAGATTTATACTAAGAGAAAATATCGTTCCCTTTTTAATCTATACATAGAGCTTAGAAAAGTTAAGTCAAAACTCTGTGTCTCTTAATATTCAGTATCCAGAAAGATATATCTACCTCTGGTTTGAATTAAACATCTTTGAAACTGAAAGGACTAATATACTCACCATTGTCTTTTCTAGATTTCACAGAGAGTTGTTTTAAAGAGTATTTGGAATAATTTTCCATAATCCAGCATGTCCCCTCAGCCATTCTTTTCCCCACTGTTTTCTATCCAGTTTTCTCATATTTCAGATTTTCCCTATTTTCCCTATTTTCCTATTGAGTCAATGTCATATGTCAATGAAAGTTAGCTCAGATATGTCCTTAAGTGCTAAACACTAGTTTTAAAAAATAGAGTATATGAAACTAATGGTGATCTTATATGAAATAAATAAATAAATAAATATTCCGGAAAAGATCTGTTAAAAACTAAGGTGTTAACAGTAGCTACCTCTTGATATTAAAAGTGGGTTATTGAATGTGTTTTCTTGACCATTAGTTGCTGGTGAGTTTGCTGTCAATTTTCGCTATTTTAGTACTTCAGATAAGCTTTCTCCAAGGTCAAGGCTGCCATTTTTCTTCTTCCAATCACAGGAAACATCCCAGGACATTGAAGAATGGCAGATGATCGGAAAGATGAAGCAAAGGCGCCTCACTGGACCTCAGCTCAACTTACAGAGGCATCCGCCCAGCCACACCCACCAGAGATCAAGGATCAAGGTGGGGCAGGGGAGGGACTTGTCAGAAGCGCCAATGGATTCCCCTACAGAGAGGATGAAGAGGGCGCCTTTGGAGAACATGCGTCACAGGGCACCTACTCAAATACCAAAGAGAACGGAATCAACGGAGAACTGACCTCAGCTGACAGAGAAACAGCAGGTAACTAAGGGCTCTTCTGTCGCCAGTGCTTGCTCTGTGCTTTGACGTCTGTTTACACTTAAAGTGAATTAGTTTACAGCCCTGATCTTTCACTAGTGCTAGGACTGAAATTCCAGTCAGTCAAGGGAAATAGACACCAAAAGGAGAGAAAAATCGTAGGAACTAGCCTGACATTCCCCCAGATCAGTTATATTCTCAATCCTAGCTCCTTTTTAATTTTTTATTTATTTATTTTTGGCTGTGCCAAGCAGCTTGCAGGATCTTAGTTTTCCGACTGGGGATCAAACCCAGGGCCCTTACAGTGAAAGCTCAGAGTCCTAACCTCTGGACCACCAGGGAATTTCCATTTACTACCTTAATTTTAGTAGACAAATGGCTTGGTGTGTATGTGTTTTGCTAATAACTGTCAGCATTGTAAATCACTGAAAAAAAAAAAAAACTTCACTAACTGAGATTCTCTTGAATGATATTGGACTTAAATCTGATTAATTGATAAGAAGCACATTTACTTTTTAGGGCAGGAAGGAATGTAGAGTCTGTCTCCCAGCTTTTAAAAAGGAAAAAAGAAAGGAAAACAGCACGTGCATACACGGGGACCATTTAATACTTCTCTGGATAGCTTTTTAAGAACTAATATACAGATGCTTAAAGGATAACAGAATATAATTTAATCTTAAAGTGTAATTTCTACGACAAGTTTGTTGATGATATTGTCATTAATGGCTTAGAGAAACATTCAGTTCGGTTCAGTCGCTCAGTCATGTCCGACACTTTTCTATCCCATGGACTGCAGCACATTAGTCTGCTCTCTAATGTTCTTTACCATTATTTTCCTTTTCTCTGTAATTCAGAATTTAATGTGTTTGAAGACAGTAATTTGCAGACATGCTACTCCAAAAACAGTAAGTAAACTGCTAGTAAGAAAGGCTCTGTCTGCTTCAAGATCATTCCTTACTTATTCAAGGGTTAGTCTTCTATGCTCAATTGGTTAGCCACACATCCTCTGTACACTCAGTTCAAAAAATATATTTAAATTTTAATGGGCAAGTATGAAAGGCATTTCAAATAACTGAGGAGAAATTACATACATACATACATACATACATACATACATACATACATACATACATACATACATAGTGTGATTCTTTTCATTTAACAAAGTATGTTGAACATTTTCTACGTATAAGCTGTGCCAGGATGAGTGCAAAGAATGGGCTCTGAACTTCCCAGAGCAGTTGATCTAGTAGCACACCTGAGACCTGTGTGTACAGCTAATTCAAATACAGAACACAGTACGTTCAGTGCCACATGAGCAGTATAGAAAGGCAAAGCTGAAGAGGGGTTGTTTCCAAACCAAGGTCCCAAATCACATACAGAAGCATCTTGAGGTTCCACAGCAGACGCACAAGAGTGTGGCAGAGCGTTTTTAAATACCCAGATGAAATTCTGTGATATTCAATAGCTGTCAAATACTGCATGAACTATTAATTTAAGATAGTTTGGTTTCAACATTAGGTCATACTACATTCTTCTTCATGATGTCCTGTCTCTTTGAAGCTGGGATTTTGGGGTCTTTTCGAAGTTGCTGTGATAAAAAAGCAAATACCCTGCAGAAATGTATGTGGAACAGGAAAAAGAAAGTGGCAGTGTCCAAGCTAATTCAAGGATTTGAAAAGCTGTCCAGTGCCCTATACACACCCATGTCTCATTAGTAAGAAATTGTGGTTAAGAATGAAATAAAAATGCTATTTTTACTTTTCATGGTTACAGGGAAGATTAAATGAGGTAGAGTGTATAAAATAAATGACTCAAGAAATAGTGTCTGTACCATTGTTATTGTGATTATCAGTGGTGGTAGTTCTGTTCATATAGACAACAGGACACCCTTGATCAGGAACTATTTTTCTCCGGTTAAGTGTAATACAGTTTGAAGAGAGTGCGACTTGGGTATCAGGAGCACTAACTGGGAAAATTTTGAAGCGATTGAGGCATGGCGAGTTGAGAACATGTTAGAAAAAAATGATTGTAGGAATAAAGGAGGTAATGTGAGAAACCAAGATTTTTCTCATCATTGGCCCCTGCAGCAGTTGACATTATACCTCAAAGACTCAATAAATGTGTGTTGAGTGAGCAGTTGAGTGAATGACACAAAAAGAAGAAAGTTCTTTTCAAATTAATGGGGAAAGCTATTGAAAAGCCTTAACTTTGTCTCTTGAACTCTCACCAGTTGACTCTCACTGACTATTATGGAGGCTTATTATATACCCAAGAAAAAAATCACTTGTAGCATGCTTGGTCAAGCAGGACAGAACCAACATCATTAACTATTTCATTTTTTCAATATCTTAATTAAGTATTTGAGACCATAGAAAAAAATCTATTTGTCAGGTCAGTGTGGCCTTGCCAGCTTCTTTGAGAAAATAACATAAATTAAAAGGAACCTAACAGATGGCTCAAGATCATCCAGAGTTAATTTTGAATTCAGCTTAACATATATCAAATGAATATTACATTACTGTTGGGACACTGATTATGTAAATTTTTTATGTATATTCATAATGATAAAGGTTGTAAACAGTGATGTTTTCAGTCCAAATGATGATGTAATTTTAAACCAGCCTCCCTCCAGAGAAAAGACGTGAGTATTGAATCCATCAGTCATCCATGTATGGAAGGCAGCAGGAGAGGAAAATTTAAATTGTTATCTTCTCATAACTACAGAGGATTTTTTCAGTGATAAGTTAATGTGCAATTAAATTTCTCTCCAAGTTCAGTTCGGTCGCTCAGTCATGTCCGACTCTTTGCGACCCCATGAATCGCAGCACGCCAGGCCTCCTTGTCCATCACCAACTCCCGGAGTTCACTCAGACTCACGTCCATCGAGTCGGTGATGCCATCCAGCCATTTCATCCTCTGTCGTCCCCTTCTCCTCCTGCCCCCAATCCCTCCCAGCATCAGAGTCTTTTCCAGTGAGTTAACTCTGCATGAGGTGGCCAAAGTACTGGAGTTTCAGCTTTAGCATCATTCCTTCCAAAGAACACCCAGGACTGATCTCCTTTAGGATGGACTGGTTGGATCTCTTTGCAGACCAAGGGACTCTCAAGAGTCTTCTCCAACACCACAGTTCAAAAGCATCAATTCTTCGGCACTCAGCTTTCTTCACAGTCCAACTCTCACAACCATACATGACCACTGGAAAAACCATAGCCTTGACTAGACAGACCTTTGTTGGCAAAGTAATGTCTCTGCTTTTGAATATGCTGTCTAGGTTGGTCATAACTTTCCTTCCAAGGAGTAAGCGTCTTTTAATTTCATGGCTGCAGTCACCATCTGCAGTGATTTTGGAGCCCAAAAAATAAAGTCTGACACTGTTTCCACTGTTTCCCCATCTATTTCCCATGAAGTGATATGACCAGATCCCATGATCTTTGTTTTCTGAATGTTGAGCTTTAAACCAACCTTTTCACTCTCCTCTTTCACTTTCATCAAGAGGCTTTTTAGTTCCTCTTCACTTTCTGCCATAAGGGTGGTATCATCTGCATATCTGAGGTTATTGATATTTCTCCTGACAATCTTGATTCCAGCTTGCGCTTCTTCCAGCCCAGCGTTTCTCATGATGTACTCTACATAGAAGTTAAATGAGCAGGGTGACAATATACAGCCTTGACAAACTCCTTTTCCTGTTTGGAACCAGTCTGTTGTTCCAGTTCCAGTTCTAACTGTTGCTTCCTGACCAGTGTATAGGTTTCTCAAGAGGCAGGTCAGGTGGTCTGGTATTCCCATCTCTTTCAGAATTTTCCACAGTTTCTTGTGATCCACACAGTGAAAGGCTTTGGCATAGGCAATAAAGCAGACTTTATATAGACTCCAAACTTTAGCTTAATAAAGTAATAAATTGTATTATTGATGGCTTATATGTAATTGTTCCACAAATTGCAAACAAAAATCATCCCCAGTAAAAAAGGAATATTCTTTAATCTTAGATGTGATCTTTAAAAATGCTATCCTTTGATGATAGAGACCGTTGATTGAGCAGGCATTATATTTTGAGGTGATTATTTGAGTGAGGACCCCACTCTTTCATCATTTCGTGTAATCTATCAGTATATTGCAGTTTCTCCTATATGGATGTTTTTCAGGATGTTGCAAACAGGAAACATTTCCCATGACATCCTCAACTGTCTTTTACAATGTCCAGACCATGGCTGATCAAAGCCAAAGCTTTCTTTTACTTTCCTTTTCTTCTACTTTCATTCTTAGAAATAAATCTTTTGCTCAACATTCTTTATTCATATCTATAAACAAGATCACATAATAAATGAATTGCAATCATCAACTCTCCTTCCTCTTTTCCTTCATCAGAGGACACTTACTTTAACCAAAGGGCTGCCTCATTCTCTCTCATCCACCCCTTTCAGTGTTTACCTTCATGTCTGGACCATAATAACTTTTTAATTTTTGAAGGTGCAAGGCCATAGCCAGCTTACCTTTGATCTTATGCACGAAGATGGTGGGGGAGGAAGCAGCGGGGAGGGGTTGCACAGAAAATGCTGGAAGGAAATAACACTTTATATTTAATTTACAACTTACTCATCTAGATTTTTGTCTCTTTCCTTACAATTTAAAGCTAATCCATAGAAAGGTAGATAGAATTACACTCACCTAGTATCACATAACTTTTTACTTTAAGAATTTTTCTTATATTTACTTATTAAATTGTCATTTTTAGAAGCCATGCCTAAAACAACAGAAGAGAAACCATAGAAAATCCATGAAAAATGGGCCACTTAGGAAAGTTATTGTTATTGATAAGTGAATACAACATAATTCTGAAACAAGTCATTTTTAAATCATTTTCCACCATGGTTAATAAGAATAAAGGCTTGTAATAAACCCTTCTTCTCTTTTCCACCTTATCTTTATTGAGGAAAGCAAACAAAATGCATTTCAGTCCCCATAGAGTTTCGACTCTGGGTGATAATTAGGAGTCTCATATTTAAGCTTCTTATTTGTAGGTGGTGCTCAAATGCACATTACAATTTATATCAAGATAAAATCTGGGCTTCCCAGGTGGCAGTGGTGAAAGAATCCACCTGCCAATGCAGGAAATGCAAGAGACGCAGGTGCAGTCCCTGGGTCGGGAAGATCCCTTAGTGTAGGAAATGGCAACCCACTCCAGTATTCTTGCCTGGGAAATTCTATGGATAAAGGACCCTGGTGGGCTACAGTCCATGGAGTTGCAAGGAGTCAGAAAGAACTGAGTGACTGAATACGTAATACGCAAGACAACATCCATATAACTAAATGTTATCTTGTAAGATGACCTCTCATATTTCTCCTATTTATGGGTTTAGTGACCTATGCAGGATACTTGGCTAAAGCCAGCACACAGGTCTGCTTTATGGGGCCGTGCTCCTTCCACTGCCCCGTGCAGCTAGATGCCCAGCGTCAACAATAACCAGTCATAGCCAGAGACAGTTCTTCCATTGCAGAACGGTCACATCCATGTGCCTTTCAGCATGACAGCAAATTTATTCCCAGTTTTCAGCTTGAATGGAGAAAGAAAGGCAATTCTGAGATGTTTACAGATGCCAAAACTTGGAAGTATTTAAAATCACAGTTTTTAAGTGATTTTGACTATTCTGAGGTACAATGCTTTGAACATTGGTTAAAATAAAAAACAGCAGTCACAGTGTAAAGTGCCTTTGTGATTATCACAAGTCACTGCCAGGTCTCTTTTTGAGTAAATTTGAAGATTAAAGGTCAGTCCTTCGGCAAACTACCCCTTGATTTCCCAAGGGTTGCATTGTTTCTCCAGCATTTCTGGGGCATTTCTCCAGGTCTGCTCCCATCAAAGCAGTGAGATCTGTAAAACCCTTCTGGGTTATCACAGTCACTTTTTCCAGAGCTTTCCAATGGAGATGCACCTTCTAAAGCTCAACGTGCCCTTTCACATCCTCCTGATTCAAGCAGCCAAGTCATGAACATACTTGGATATCTAAGTTTTTTGTTGCTGAAATTATAAATTTCAGATTGAAAATGCATAGTGGAGAAAAAGGTTATCAGCAGTCACAAGCAAAAATCTGAATATACCTCTACACTTCTCTCTCTCCCTTTCTAATCTTAGAAAATTTTAATCTGCATTTTCTCACCCCATATTCCCCTCCCTCCATTCCCACATTTTAGATATAATGGTAGGAATCACCATCCCATTTAAACTATGGTATATTATGCATAATATATATTAATGCACACAGAGCAAAATGGTGCAGAACCATTTCTCATGTGAAGCGACTGAAGCCGGCCCTACCACCCCTCAAGGCAAATAAATAGGCTGGCCTAACAATACAAAAGGTTGCAGATTTTCCTTTCCTTGTTGCCATGCCAACCACTCATTGCTCTGGCTGCCATTTCCCCAAGCTCCGCAGAGGAGTGTGCAGAGCAGTTATTTAGCATTCAGGGTGGATCTGCAGAAAAGCACAGGGCCTCACTGCAAAGTGTCTGCACCTGGCGGCGCCGATGGACAAGGACAGAAAATGGGGATCTTTGCAATGTTTTCCTTCGAAAGGTTGGGCATCTGGGTCTAGAAAAAAGTGAGAAAGACAAGAATTGCTAGAAAAGGCATGAGGTGTGTATTTGTCATGTTTGCTTTGTCCTATGTGCTCTCTGTACTGTTTGAAGCAGGTTTGGAGTATTAGCTTCAATCATATGTGACTTGCCTTGTTGGAAAATAGAAGGGGATCTGAACCTAATTGGGGGCTGTCTTACCTGGACTTTACAGTGAAGAACAGCCTCTCAACCTTGGTAAGGTTGCTTGCTTATAGCAGATATTGCTAAATACAGCTTAAAATGTTTTACAAATTAGAAGAAAAGATGGGTACCAGATACAGTTGTTTATTTAAATGTGCAATTGTAGGTAGTTCTTTCTATAAAAGAATTACCTTGTATCTTTCTTTGCTCTTCAGCCAGAATCTTAGAGAGGAATGTGATTGTTTGAAGCCAGTAATTATGAATCAGAATTTAAGGAAAACTTGGTTTCTCTTGACTCCTTTTAATTAAACCCAGTGACTCAACAAATAAAACCCATGATTTTATTCCTTGGAATTTTAATTGCCTACAAACAGTTCAAGTGGTGAAGAGTAAGGCTTGATCTAATGTAATATAATATAATACTTAAAAATTAAGATTAATTTGCATATGCATTTGCAATGTATGTTCCCATACTCCCATGTATGTTCCTCCAGAAAATTCCTCCCATGCCCTTGTGGAAATCATTCTCGTTTCTTTATTGTCTTGTTTTGGGTTAAAGTCAGAACTACATCAT
This sequence comes from Capricornis sumatraensis, assembly GCF_032405125.1. Taxonomy (NCBI): domain Eukaryota; kingdom Metazoa; phylum Chordata; class Mammalia; order Artiodactyla; family Bovidae; genus Capricornis; species Capricornis sumatraensis. The sequence continues at coordinate 142,005,812 of NC_091071.1, forward strand.
AGACACTAATATATATATATACACACACACACACACACACACACACATATATATATAATTCTCTTTGGTCCACTGACACTTTGAAAAATTATTGTTTGAATTTGAATCTTAATGCAACAGATTTGAGCTAAGGAGAGTTCAAAACTACTTATAAAAATTACTCTCTCTTGTTTCTAGCTATAAATATAATTTAATAGCATTGTATTTTATTTTTTTCAAGACCTTATCAAACTTTCTCCTAATTTGCTACCACATTGTATCATCATATTTTTCTTTCAATGTATCCCAATGATTTGAGGTTTTTTAAAATCTCCATTTAGAGAAGATTTCTAAACAGTTCATAAAATTTTTGTTTGTAGTGAATAGGTGACAATAATCAGTCATGGAAGCCAGTCTTCCTGATTTTTTTTTTTTTTTTTTGGACCCTCTAAGCCTATGTTTCGGTGAGGATTATGCATGACCTTTATATGTCCCTTGTTCAATTGCTAAGAATTCTCTCCTCCCAGAAAATAAAAGAGAAAAACCTTAATAGTAATTTGGAACAAATAAATTAATATCTGGAGAATATTCTTCATCAGTCACTAAGGTGTGTTTTTGAAAAGTATGAGATATATATATATATAAATTTGATTATATTGCTTGCATATACCTGAGAAAAATGTCTGTCACTGTATACCAAATATCCCCTTGAGGGTTGGCTTCAGGCTTGGTTTTATCGCTACTGGGAGGTTAGTAGGTCAGGGAGTACCTAGCAGTCATCAACACCTCCCTCTTGTCTCCCCAAGCTACTTGAGATGAACTGACTTTCTGCTTCAATGTATCAAGCCCTCTCATTCCCTCACACTTCACTGCACCTTAGCACATTACATAAAGCACTGCTTTGATTGTCAGGAGAGTCTGGAAATTCATACCAGGAGCAGATGAACAGAACAACGGGTGCAGCATTGCAGACCTGGTAGTTTAAGCATGATCTGACTTGACATCATGAGTCCTGAGGGGGAAAGGACACCAAACCGCCCAGTGCCCTCCCTCTGTTTGACTCGCCTTACTTACTCCCTCAGCCTTACTCGCTGATGAGCAGAGAAAGAGGGAAGCATAGGTTCTAGGCTCTCACGGCAGCATTTAACAAGTATGCAAATACTAGGTAATGCTAGTATGCTAATGTTAGAAAGGAGAGTTAAATGTCCACTTTTACAATTGATTTCATCAATGCTCAAACTTCAGAAAACATTAGGCAAAATGGGTACTAAGGGAGCAATCAACACATGATTCAGAGAAAAATCTTGTGTAACAGAGATGATTCAGCCTCAGCAACCTGAAAATTAGATTGAATATTTTCAGTCCAGGTTTTGTGTTTGGAAACAAAGGTCAAGGTAAGGCTGGGAGCTGAGCACCTCTGATTCTTGCATAAGTAACTCCAGCATGAGTAGTCAGTTCTCTATTTGAACTAACAGTGTTCTCTTTTGCAAACCTAGTTAATTTGCCCAAGCAATCTGTTCTGGTTTCATTCACATGCCGCATCATGAAACAAGTGACAAAGGACTCATTTGAAAGGGTACATGCAACAGAAGATTATCAGAAATCCATGATCAAAGGTCCAGAGCTGATTCATTTTATTCTCTCAAGTGAATCTCTTCCTCTTTCAAATACCTCTGTGTGCCATTTTATGTCTTGCTAATAGCCCTGGGTGTTCATTGGAAGGACTGACGCTGAGGCTGAAACTCCAATACTTTGGCCACCTCATGCAAAGAGTTGACTCACTGGAAAAAATTGATGCTGGGAGGGATTGGGGGCAGGAGGAGAAGGGGACGACAGAGGATGAGATGGCTGGATGGCATCACCGACTCGATGGACGTGAGTTTGGGTGAACTCCGAGAGTTGGTGATGGACAGGGAGGCCTGGTGTGCTGTGATTCATGGGGTCGCAAAGGGTCGGACATGACTGAGTGACTGAACTGAACTGAATAGCATTGATCATAAGTGTTTTGAGGTGGAAGCTGTGCTTCATTCATCTCCATGTTCCTTCTGACATATAATGTAATGCTTATACTCCATCAGTTCAGTTCAGTTAAGTCACTCAGTCATGTCCGACTCTTTGCGACCCCATTAAATGTATATAAATATACATCAAAATATATAATTATATTTATTCACTCAAAGGTTAACCTTAAATTCTTTCTGAAACAAGGCAGAGAAACAAGCAAATAAATTAATAAACGTGTGCGTGTGTGCATGTCTACAGACTGGCATCCCTTTGTAGTAAAGTTCAGTTCAGTTCAGTTGCTCAGTCATGCCCGACTCTTTGCGACCCCATGAATCGCAGCACGCCAGGCCTCCCTGTCCATCACCAAGTCCCTGAGTTCACTCAGACTCACGTCCATCGAGTCAGTGATGCCATCCAGCCATCTCATCCTCTGTCATCCCCTTCTCCTCCTGCCCCCAATCCCTCCCAGCATCAGAGTCTTTTCCAGTGAGTCAACTCTTCACATGAGGTGTCCAAAGTACTGGAGTTTCAGCTTCAGCATCATTCCTTCCAAAGAAATCCCAGGGCTGATCTCCTTCAGAATGGACTGGTTGGATCTCCTTGCAGTCCAAGGGACTCTCAAGAGTCTTCTCCAACACCGCAGTTCAAAAGCATCAATTCTTCGGCACTCAGCTTTCTTCACAGTCCAACTCTCACAACCATACATGACCACTGGAAAAACCATAACCTTGACTAGACAGACCTTAGTCGGCAAAATAGTCTCTGCTTTTCAACATGCTATCTAGGTTGGTCATAACTTTTCTTCCAAGGAGTAAGCGTCTTTTAATTTCATGGGTGTGGTCACCATCTGCAGTGATTTTGGAGCCCCAGAAAATAAAGTCTGACACTGTTTGCACTGTTTCCCCATCTATTTCCCATGAAGTGATGGGACCAGATGCCATGATCTTCATTTTCTGAATGTTGAGCTTTAAGCCAACTTTTCACTCTCCTCTTTCACTTTCATCAAGAGGCTTTTTAGTTCCTCTTCACTTTCTGCCATAAGGGTGGTATCATCTGCATATCTGAGGTGATTGATATTTCTCCCAGCAATCTTGATTCCAGCTTGCGCTTCTTCCAGCCCAGCGTTTCTCATGATGTACTCTGCATAGAAGTTAAATGAGCAGGGTGACAATATACAGCCTTGACGTACTCCTTTTCCTATTTGGAAACAGTCTGTTGTTCCAGTTCCAGTTCTAACTGTTGCTTCCTGACCAGCATATAGGTTTCTCAAGAGGTAGGTCAGGTGGTCTGGTATTTCCATCTCTTTCAGAATTTTCCACAGTTTATTGTGATCCACACAGTCAAAGGCTTTGGCGTAGTCAATAAAGCAGATATGATGTTTTTCTGAAACTCTCTTGCTATTTCGATGATCCAGCAGATACTGGCAATTTGATCTCTGGTTCCTCTGCCTTTTCTAAAACCAGCTTGAACATCTGGAAGTTCACGGTTCACGTATTGCTGAAGCCTGGCTTGGAGAATTTTGAGCATTACTTTACTAGCGTGTGAGATGAATGCAATTATGCAGTAATTTGAGCATTCTTTGGCATTGCCTTCTTAGGGATTGGAATGAAAACTGACCTTTTCCAGTCCTGTGGCCACTGCTGACTTTTCCCAATTTGCTGGCATATTGAGTGCAGCACTTTCACAGCATCATCTTTCAGGATTTGAAATAGCTCAACTGGAATTCCATCACCTCCACTAGCTTTGTTCGTAGTGATGCTTTAGTTGGTGCTAATAAATATTTTTGAAAGTGAGATGAAGAGCCTGAAACTATCACAACACTATAAATCAGCTATACCTCAATACAAAATAAAAAGTTCAGAAAAAAGAAAAAAAAGGAAGAGAAAGTATTCTGTTCAATTTTGAGAATGGAAATTACATAAACAAAATAGGGCTACAAAAACTTTGAATATATTTGTGTAAATATTGTGTAAGCAACATATTTGTGAGAAAGATAATGTTAGGAATATTGGAACTAAAGAGGCAGATGGAGGAACATGGGAGGAGGCTGGATTCAGAGTAAAGACTGTAGAAGTGTTGACTAGCTCAATCAAGTTGGAATTTTGAAATACTGTTGTAAAGAGAGTATCATGGAGGGATATAGCAGAAGACTTGTTATGTTCTGCAAATGGGAGGGAAGATTTGGAGTGAAGAGAACATATCTTTGACTTAAGATAGAAGTAAGACATCTGATTAGAAATACAATCTTGATGATGAAAACACCTGAACTGGGAAGAATATTAAAAATCAGGATATATGACCTTTCTGAGACACATCCATAATCTCACAGCTAAGAAGTACACAGATTGGACAACTTTTCTTGTTCATTCTTGCAAAATAGAGTCTGATGTAAGAGTTGGCCTCAATAGAAAATGATACTGAAATATCCTGCAAACAGAACTCTAGAATGCACACCTTTGTTGATCTTCTGGCTTTAAGGAAAAGATTACCTCACTACTATAAATCATAAGGCCACATAAATTTCATTTCTGACAAATGGACAAACTGAATCTTAAAGAAAATGGATGCTCTAAGTCATAGACTTAATTATACTTCATTAAAGGAATATACTAGTGTTGTCTTGGAGAGATGTTATATATCCTATTTTTGAAGGTCAGTCTAATTAATATATCACCAGTGTTCTTTTACACTGCTTCATCTTTGAGTCTATAAAATTACTTGAAAATGATAAGGTCTTAGGTAATAAACAGCATTTCCCTATTGAATAACAGGGATATTTATTCACTAATTTTAGGAAAAATGTTTCAGTTTCAATCAGACACACTTCTCTAGTTTTCTTATTTTAAAAAATCTTAAAAGCTGTATGTAATTGAAGATTTTCTTTCCTTTTTGACATATTAAAAGATGCTCACATTTACATTTTCTAATTTTAATTATTTCAGTATTTAAAGGACAGTATTTAATTAAACTAGTTAATTTTATAAGCAGTTTTTAAAATGAATCAGTTCTTTGGATACTTTTTTCTCCTTGTTGCATTTCCATGCTACTATTCTTTATCTTAAGCTAAAGTGTAGGATTTTTTTCTTTAAAATTTATCTATCGGTTTTTTGAAAAATCAAGATTTGTGACTAAAGTTTTGGAAAGATTGGAATAAACCTGTTCTCCTGAGAGCTTTACCAGAATTGATTTTTCTCAAAAAAAAAAAAAAAATTGCACTAACTTGGCCTGTCTCACAAAGCATGTAAGACAGTTCTTCCAGGCCAGTTGTCATCCAGTTCATCTGTCTTGATTGTAGTAAAAAAAAAAAAAAGAAAGAAAGAAAGAAAAGAGAAATGAGTTTGAAGCAAGTACAGATGCCACTTTCAAAAGTCGCATTTTAGGAGAGGAAGTTCGTTCAGTCAGGATAACAATGATCTCTGTCCTGTTGAAAATATTTGGCATCCCACCTTTGACAGTTTTAAGTATGATATATCACCTTTGGCACCTACAGTTTGCAAGTATTTCTAGATGTATGCTTGCTATCAATAAGACCCTCTACACAAGAGATATAGATTGAGATAAGTAAACAACACTGAAGCAAAATCATCAATGTAAAATTTTATTTCAACAGATAATTAGAGCGTATTTTCTAAAATAGTATTTGTATGTTATTTGTAAATTTCTGAAGATTACTTTGAAATTACTATTAATTGGTTTTGTTTATCTTAACATAAACTTTTTGTATCTCATAGTTGGAGAGAAATTCATTTAATAGGATGTTTCATGGAATGCATTAATCAATCCAGAATACAAAGGATATTATTATTCTAGAATAATTTTTGGCATAAATTTTTAAATTCTATTTGTCTTTGCTTTTTACTATCATAATAGTATAAATATAATGTTAGACTTGACACTTGTATTCTAACTTAAAAAATTATTTTCTTATTTGCAAATTCTCTTGATTTTGCTACTCAGGACCCTGGAAAAGATCCTTAACTATCAACAATTTTGCTTTTTGGAATTTTTCCAAAGAAACAGTCCTCCTTATCTTATATTATGGTTGAGCTCTAGTTAACAAACATTATTAAAGACTAAAAGAAGGATGACTCAAAATTATCTCTTTCTCATTTTTTGTTTTCTTTTCTGTCATAGCATTTTAGTTTTCAGAATTTCATAATGTAATTAATTCCACTGTCCCTTTTCCTGCAGTATAACTGAAACACGGTTCTCAGGTTATATATATTCAGTTATAATTTGTAATGATAAAGAATTACTGTATGTACTTAGTGACTTAAAAGTCTGCCAAGTCCTTTCAGGACTGATATAAAGAGAACATTTGTGAACAACATTTTATATAGCTCCAGTGCTAAAAATAAAATAGGCAGTTGTGAAACAGAAACACTTAAAATACTTACATTTCATGAGAGACTAAGAAGAATCAAATAAGGTGGATGCTGTATATTATTATTTACACATTCATTCTTAGAACTATGTTAGGACTAGAGGCTTAAGCAAACTAATTACACAGAAGTCATGTTGGTCTATCTGTTTGCTGATTGAAGGTACACTATGATGTACTGTGACAAAAGCAATCTTCCTACAACATCGTTCCTAAATTCTGTAGGGTTCTAGGTCACAGGCCTCCAAAGATCGAAAATTATTACCTTGGGGATGAGATGGAGCCAACAAAATGTAGCTAAGCTGATGATTTTTACCTTTTTATTGTAACAGTTTTTCCCTAGATGAAATCTTTCAGTTTATAGGAGTAACTGGTAAAGACTCTTCCTGATATATAGGGCACTTACACTTTAAAACTTTGCTCAATGCTTTCTTTCTTTTTTGGAATCTAGAGTGTTTTTCCATTTTTTCATTGTGTTCTCTGTCTCAGATATTCCTGGATTTGCAACTGTAGAAACAATAATTTCCCCGTATGAAATCTTAGACCTGTGCTGGTGCCCAAGTCTTTTGAGGTACCAAAAACAGATAAAACTTTGAAGACACAGATAGACCTTTGTGTGCATGAATGCTGGCACATGCATAGATTGACACACACACATACACACGCACATGTGCAAGTGCTGTTCTGCACACACTGTACATTTTGTATTGTTTATCATGCAGTTACTCTAAGGATGAATTTTTTCAATCTCTCTTAGTTGTATTGATATTTCATCTCTTCATTAATGTTATTAATAATGTCTCCTGCTACATTCCTTTTGTGTGATATGCTCAAGACAATACAGGCAGTAATCCAGTTTATCTCAAGTCTACAAGGAGTAGTACAGTTTTAATGGTTTTGACAAAATGCAAAACCTGAGCATTACAAGGCTCTAAAAGCATTTTATCAGTTCCCTCAGTGCCTTAATTATTGTGCTCAATTTATTGATGTTAAGCAGTTTGAAATTTTCAGAGAGCCATATTCCCCAAGACATTTCTTTCCCAAATTAATTTAGAATCAATAAAATATTGCAAGCTGATCTAATTAGTAAATGTTTACTATATGAAATACAAACAACGCTACAAATATGCACATATTACTACATTTAGATCCTCCAATACCACCAACAGCACAAACCTTTAATTAGAATATGTAATTATAAAGCTAAGCCATCTTTGCTTGCTATATTTCTTCTGCTGTACCCTTAAAACTAGAAGTTAAATTTTCCAGTAGGTACTGTTTTTGATTGGTGTTTTGCCTTTCTAATTACTTTTGGTTCCATATATGTTGTTCTTAACTTGCAATATCCTTCCACTGATAACCATCTTAATTTACAAAGACATTTCCCTTTGAGTAAATTACACATTGGGCCAATTCTATCCAAGTTCTAAGAACTTCATTTGAGTAGATTAAATTGGCGATCTAAACAAGATTATGGATTCAAGCACATAGGTTGAAATAGGGAAAAAAGAGAAAGAGGGAAAATTCTCCTATAGTCATACACTGTACTCCTAATCCTAGCCCAAGTGGTTGCAAATGCCTTTCAGAAGAGGACCGTGTGTGACTGTGAATGTATAGATCAGCCAAAATCTGTGGCCCTTACTAGAAAAATCTTAAAAAACAAACAAACCCAAAAAAAAAAACATGTTCTTCAATGAGATTGTCCCACTTTCCAGTACAATTTAAATATAGGAACACCATCTCTTGCTCATCTTCATAGCCTTGATAATGACTAAGCATAGTTACATCATCTGGAGTGGGTACAATATAGCTTAAATTTAAGTACCTTTCAGAATGAACTTTGTGCAGTCATGATTCCTCATCTTAAATGCATTTATCTCCATAAACTAACATTACTGCAAAGGCGTTTTCCCTCATAAATTTATCCTTCTTTTTGTCAGTAAATCTTTGGAATTCCTCTTTGAAGGAAAAAGCTGGTACACAGAGATCTAAAGCTGTCGTGTTGGCCAGGTGGCTAGGGTGACCCTTTGAGATCAATGGGAATCTGATTAGGAAGGGATATGCCAATGCTGGCCTCTTTAATAAGTACTAAGGTGCCAGAGAAGCAAACAAAACCACCACCACAACAAAAACCAATCTGCTCTTTTAATTTCCTTCATCAGCAGTTGATCATGGGTAACAGCTTCAGAGAGACCATTCACTCTCCAAATTAAGCTGGAGCAGAGGCAAGGAACTTTCCTTCTTTCCCTGTTTTTATGAATTTATCTAGGGTATTTGTTTAGCCGAGCACTTCAAACACAGTGCTTTCCTTGTTGACTAGTTTCCATCAGCAGCAGCAATTAGCTTCAGTTTCCTAGGCAACCATTCTCTACCCCACTGAGAAAAACCTTTTCTTGACAGGAGCATTCTGTCTAAAATTGTCTTGTTTTCCTTCTTTCACAAGTGTACAGTAGGCTTACTTGTCATTTCTTTTAACATAGCACTATTATACTTATTATTCTTAAAAGCAAAAACACTTTCTGGCTTTTATATTCCATATGGTTGAATTTATTGTCAACGTCTCTTACTTTTCTCTTAACCTGAAAGAAATCAACAAAAATATATTCTCAGGCATATGCCAACTTGCTTGGATTTTTTTTGTTCACAGTGTAATCAGTGCGCCTTTACATATTCAAGTTATCTCAGCTGGTTGTGATGAAAACCCAAAAGGTACACATTAAAAATCAGACTTCTTTGTATACCAACAATGTCATATGTTGCTCAGAACCAGGTTGTAATTGTCAGGGCCACTGAGAAAGTTTCAGCTCCATTGTTTATAAATCAAACAAACAATATTGATAGGTCAGTATAACAAAATAACTAAACCAAAAATAGGTGCTAAAAACAGGGCCTGACACTGGCAACAGAATTTGACGTGATAAAATAATGTGACCAGAAGTACATAGTGGTGTAGCTTGAATCAGCATCATGGAAAAAACTGGAGGATTGCAAACTGACTGTAAGTTGGTTGAATATCCCTGGGTCGGAAATATCCCCTGGAGAAGGAAATGGCAACCCACTCCAGTACTCTTGCCTGGGGAATCCCATGGACAGAGGAGCCTTGTCACAGAAGAGTTGGACACAACTTAGCGACTAAACAACAGCAACATGGTATAAGGATAGAGTAAAATTTACCTTGTCGTTTTAGTTTCAAGAATAACTGGCAGGAGCCTGATACAGTCTGTTAGACAATGACCCAAAATTCAAGCAAGAAGGTACTCACTGGGAAAAACGACAGAATTGTCCTAATGTATGACAGAAACTGTCGATCTTTACCTACATTTTGTCAGTCAAATGATGACAGTAGACTTGATGATAACAAAACTGTGAGTGTGATTAAAATAGTAATATAATTTAAATAAGCACTTTATATATATATATATGTGTGTATATATGTATTTCATTTAGTTGTCCCAATATACCAAAAGATGAGTATCACTTCAGTTCCCCTTTTTAGATGGGGAAACTAAAGCTTAGAGAGAGTATTTACTTGCAGTTAGTAAGAGCTAAAGACAGGGCTTGATTCCAGATTTTTTGACACCAGAATCTGCTGCTGTTGCTAAGTCGCTTCAGTCATGTCCGACTCTGTGCGACTCCATGGATGGCAGCCCACCAGGCTCCCCCGTCCCTGGGATTCTCCAGGCAAGAACACTAGAGTGGGTTGCCATTTCCTTCTCCAATGCATGAAAGTGAAAAGTGAAAGTGAAGTCGCTCAGTCGTGTCCGACTCTTTGCTACCCCATGGACTACAGCCTACCAGGCTCCTCTGTCCATGGGATTTTCCAGGCAAGAGTACTGGAGTGGGGTGCCATTGCCTTCTCCGCACCAAAATCTACTATGATATAAAATATCTGTACTACATTGATATAAATCAAAATGATATTCTAATGAGACAGTAAATTGCCTTTATCCATGATTTTGCTAGTTTTCCAACTTGGAAAATATGTTACTGTGTGGAATATATAATGTTGACAGGAAATAGAAGTGCCTAGTGTAGCAACTTGTTTAATAACCTTGTATTGCAAAATGTTTATTCATTATGTAGGAGAATATAAGTAGCTTAGCATCATATCTCCAAGGTATTATCAAGTAGGTTTCTGTGGATGAGAGCATGTCTCAATTTCTTATACCTATTTACTTCCGTTGGTGGTATATGCTTCCACCAATAGATTTACCCAATAACAAAAATAAACATGCTTTCCAGAATTCAGTTCAGCCTCCTGAGGACTGCTTTGATCCTCTTGTGAATACCAACCCCACGTCTGTTATTCAGAATATGTTTACAAGACGGACTTCACTTTTTTACCTGTAGCTGTTTATCTCTATATCGATGATACAGTGTCACCTGTTGCTCTATTACCTGGGTTTTATCTTTAAATTCTTTATTTTATGTAAGCCTATAAGCAATGGCACCCACTCTAGTACTCTTGCCTGGAAAATCCCAGGGATGGAGGAGCACAGTAGGCTAAAGTCCATGGGGTCTCAAAGAATTGGACATGACTCAGCAACTTCACTTTCACTTTTCATAAGCAATAACATTATTTAAAGGTTATAAAATGGATTTATTTTAAATAAGTTACTTTTAATGTTTTCAGTCTAGCTGATTTTTAGACAGATCATTTATCAGATTAGTTCCAAGTTATCCATTCATTTTGCTTAGGCATGACAAGACTTTATGGCCACATCATGAGCTATTTTTGTATTAGTTATAAAAACATAATGACACTGCTGGTAAAATTATACCAAGTTAATATTCAAGTACTGGTTGAAAGGTTTTCATTGAAATTCTAAATCCTTGACATTAACAAAATAAAGAATAAAATACATATTACACAACGTCCTTAAGACAATTTCTAACATAGACTAAAAATGTCCACTTCTGAAAATTTTAGATGTTCAAAAGAAACATAACTGATCCTTTCAGAATTTCAGATTACAGTAAGATGTGTCATGTTTTCAGCTGCGACTTCAGTTCAGTCGCTCAGTTGTGTCCTACTCTTTGCAACCACATGGACTACAGCCAGCCAGGCCTCCCTGTTCATCACCAGCTCCTAGAGTTTACCCAAACTCATGTCCATTGAGTCAGTGATGCCATCCAACCATCTCATCCTCTGTCGTCCCCTTCTCCTCCTGCCTTCAATCTTTCCCAGTATCAGGGTCTTTTCTAATGAGTCAGTTCTTCACATCAGGTGGCCAAAGTATTGGAGTTTCAGCTTCAACATCAGTCCTTCTAATGAATATTTGGGACCAGTTTCCTTTAGGATGGACTGGTTGAATCTCCTTACAGTCCAAGGGACTCTCAAAAGTCTTCTCCAACACCACAGTTCAAAAGCATCAATTCTTCGGCTCTCAGCTTTCTTTATAGTCCAACTCTCACATCCATACATGACCACAGGAAAAACCATAGCTTTGACTAGACAGACCTTTGTTGGCAAAGTAATGTCTCTGCTTTTTAATATGCTGTCTAGGTTGGTGCTAACTTTTCTTCCAAGGAGAAAGTGTCTTTTAATTTCATGGCTGCAGTCACCATCTGCAGTGATTTTGGAGCCCCCCAAAATAAAGTCTGTCAGTGTTTCCACTGTTTCCCCATCAATTTGCCATAAAGTGATGGGACCAGATGTCATGATCTTAGTGTTCTGAATTAAGCCAACTTTTTCACTCTCCTCTTTCACTTTCATCAAGAGGTTCTTTAGCTCTTTGCTTTCTGCGATAAGTGTAGTGTCATCTGCGTATTGAGGTTATTGATAGTTCTCCCAGCAATCTTATTTCAGCTTGTGCTTCATCCAGTCCAGCATTTCTCATGATGTACTCTACATATAAGTTAAATAAGCAGGGTGACAATATACAGTCTCAATGTACTCCTCTCCCAATTTGGAGACAGTCTGTTGTTCCATGTCCAGTTCTAACTGTTGCTTCTTGGCCTGCATACAGACTTCTCAGGCGGCATGTCGGGAGGTCTGGTATTCCTATCTCTTTCAGAATTTTCCACAGTTTGTTGTGATCCACACAGTCAAAGGCTTTGGCATAGTCAATAAAACAGAAGTACATGTTTTTCTGGAACTCTTGCTTTTTCAGTGATTCGGTGGATGTTGGTAATTTGATATCTGGTTCTTCTGACTTTTTTAAATCCAGCTTGAACATCTGGAATCTCATGGTTCACGTACTGTTGAGCCTGGCTTGGAGAATTTTGAGTGTTACTTTGCTAGCATGTGAGATGAGTACAGTTGTGTGGTAGTTAGAGCATTCTTTAACATTTCCTTTCTTTGGAGCAAAAGCAAAAGCAACACCTATTTGTGGATGTGACTGGTAATGGAAGTAAAGTCTGATGTTGTAAAGAGCAATACTGCATAGGAACCTGTAATGTTAGATCTGTGAATCAAGGCAAATGGAAGTGGTTAAACAGGAGATGGCAAGAGGGAACATCGACCTTTTAGGAATCAGCAAACTAAAATGGGCTAGAATGGGTGAATTTAACTCAAGATGACCATTATATCTACTACCATGGGGAAGGATCCCTAAGAAGAAATGGAATAACCATTATAGCCAACAGAGAATCTGAAATGCAGTACTTGGAAGCAATCTCAAAAACGAAAGAATGATCTCTGTTCATTTCCAAGGCAATCCATTCAATATCACAGCAATTGAAGTCTATGCCCTGACTAGTAATGCTGAAGAAGCTAAAGTTGAAGACTTACAAGACCTTCTAGAACTAACACCCAGAAAAGATGTCCTTTTCATTATAGGGGACTGGAATGCAAAACTAGGAAGTCAAGAAATACCTGGAGTAACAGGCAAATTTGGCCTTGTGAAGATCCGTGTTAACTCTCAGTGGAGTATAATTAATAGTACTTTGTCAATTTATTCATAATCTGTATTCATCTTTAATCTTCTGAATGACTAAATCCTACTCAAAATTTTATATGTATAATGGTTGGGAGGAAAACTTAACAACAAAAAATTAGAGAGTAAGAAAGGGAATAAGAATGTAGCACAAGTAAGCAATGAAGGATTAAAATGTAGTCTAATCTCTTCATCACAAAAAGAATGTTTCATGTTGCTCATTGTCCTCAGCAGTAAATAAGGGTTATCATGCTTCTAGAAACAGTCTAGAAGACAGACCCTCGATAATTGGGACTTACTGGCTGAATCTAGAGCAGATGGTAGCCCAGAACCTACACAGCCAAAGAAGTTTGTATGAAGCCAGAAAATAAATAAGTAATATGCCTCTATCTTTGTCTATGGAAAAAAAGCAACAATAACAACCAGAAAAACTGGCCATCAACATAGGTAATCACAGAGTAATCATACTATCCTATAATTCAACATAAATAGCCGCGTTGGGCTGGAACTCCTCCTGCATATCACCATTGCTCTCTCTTTAAGTAGAAATATAAAAGTAGAGAACTCAGAACAATGTATGACTGAGAGAAAATAAAAACATCTTGGTGAAGAACTAGTGGGAAATCTTTTTATCTGAGTTCTTGATGTGCCAGGCCTGTTCCATATTTGAGTTCCTCACAACAACCTGTGAGATGGGTATTACTATCATTCCCTTTTTTTTTGGTTGAGGAATTGAAACTCAATGAGTTTGAGTAAAATTCTAAAGATGAAGTAACCAGATGGTAGCAATGCTGGAGTTTATGCCCACATATCTCTGCTTTAAAGTCCATGTGACTTTGTCTAATTTACACTATAAAAGATAGTAATATTCTAGATAAATAGAAAGATATGATAGAAAGGTGGATGGAAGGATGGTGGTAGTTAATAAATACTTGTAGAATGAATATATATAATTTCATAATTAGCTATAATTATATATATATATATATATAATCACACACATTGTAACTCTTATAATTTTTATAGGTCTGATTTTTTGACTGTCTTCCTTTATCTTTTGTATATGTTTGACATGTTTACCATTAGTCTTCCCTGAACTTTACCTGAACCCTGAGTAAATTTGCCCCTGTTCCAAAAGCCAGGCTATAACGATGAGGCTCCCTCAGGAGATCTGCTGATTAGGCCTCCAGTGGGAAAGGCCATCCTTCATGTGGGAAGCTGCCATCTCTACACTGATGACAGCCTTTGCTTAGAGAAAGATTTTTAAATTTGACCATTTGAAACCCCTGAGCAACCCTATATTTGTGTTTTCCTGAATAAAGTGTTAAATTATAATAATATTAGAAAATACACTTATTTTCTAGTTTTTAAGTTTTAACAATATTATTTTCCCCAGAATGGAATATAACATGTCATGAACTTGGTTCCCACACAGCCTATTTGATTATTCTAAAATAGCTTTCTTATAATCTGTGAAATTCCTTTGTAAAAAAAAAAAAAAGATCAGTTCTCCTAAGATTGGGCTAAATTATTTTACTAGTTTTGATTAAATGCCTACAAATATAAAATCAGCTTATTCAACCATGAAACTCAAACACATTTAAATTAATGTTCTTTGAAACAGCAAACCCAATAAAATGTCCTGCTACTTTCCATCTAAATTAATATTGTTTTGCTAAAAGTAAACTATCACTGATAAAACATGTGGTACTAGCTGATATAGTGCATTTTACTGAAGTTGGCCCTGTCTAAACTGATTGGAGAAGGCAATGGCACCCCACTCCAGTACTCTTGCCTGGAAAATCCCATGGACAGAGGAGCCTGGTAGGCTGCAGTCCATGGGGTCGCTAAGAGTTGGGCACGACTGAGTGACTTCACTTTCACTTTTCACTGTCATGCACTGGAGAAGGAAATGGCAACCCACTCCAGTGTTCTTGCCTGGAGAATCCCAGGGATGGGGGAGCCTGGTGGGCTGCCATCCATGGGGTCACACAGAGTCGGACACGACTCTGCAAAATGGGAAAATCTAGACAAACTTCTCTCAAAGTTCTTTTAGCTCTAAAATTGTGTGATACTATGAATTAAGTTGTATAAGTTAAAACATCCTTATAAAGATGAATTGTATCTTTGCTACTTGATACTGTAATTATTCCATACTTGTTTTTGATAGTAAAGAAAAAGGATCCTTCATCATTGAAATTAAAATGAGTGCAAAGTAGACTAATTTCCTTGTGGTAGATTTTTTTTATAAATATGATGAAAAAATTCTGTAGAATTTTGTCTCTAATTTAGAAGCGACTTAGCAGCAGCAAACTGATTGGAGACAAGTTATGATTCAATTTTCCCTTTATTTATCTCTGTTTAGAATATTTTGAAAGCCTGTACAGTGCCTAAAGATGTCATTTGACCTACACCTCATGTAAATACATTCTTTATTAAGTCCACCTGTGTTCTCATTAGCCAAGAACGTGTAAACTAATTCTCCATGGTGTCAGAATTATTGTAAATATACTCTCAAGCAGAATGACTGGTATAATTATGTAGCTCACTTGTAATTTGTTCACATAAATTAGCAGATATTTGTATTATTTTTATTGGACTGTCTTCCCAATTTAAACAAATTTAATTTCTTAACTACTCTCATATCCTGGAAATGTCTTCAGAAAGTACAGAAGAATTTTGGAACCCCATTTAAGAAATACTTTTCTAGAATGCTTCAAAATCTTAAGAATACAATAAATTATATAAATGGGGGGGTTAAGTTAGTAAATATAGTAACTGGCACAGATTACTTCTGAATTTGTGTAAATATTATGAACAAGCTTTTCATGTTGATTTTTCATCCTTTCAAAAAATTGTGTTAAAGGTCCAATCTGGATAAAGTTCACTGAGAGAAGCTTTGAGAATTGCAACAGTGCCAGAGAGAAAATCTTTGACTTGGGAAACTACAAAGTAGTGGAGATAAGGCTTGTGTACGAGCACAGTTTCACACAAGATATATTTCCTTAGTGCTATCGGGAAATACTAATGTGCATAGCGCCAACAGGGAGATACAGGAATGATCCAGAAGATGCATTGGTTTTATATATATCCCATTTTCTGGAGTGTTTGTTCCGCGTCTCCACTGCATTCAGTTCTCCATAAGACACTTGGATGCTAGAAGTGCTAAAATTACTCTATTGATTTTTAAATGTCTGAATTTCATTGAAAGTTAATATATGTAAGTGGCAATTCACAAAACGTAAACTGATTCTTTTTGTTATATTATTAAACAGTGTGGACAACAAAGAAGTCTCCAAGTGGATTTAACTTTCTGTGGCCCGTTTTGCAGTATTCTTTCCATTGATAATGTCACTCTGGGAGATTAGCCTTTCAACCCAGCAGCTTGGCTTCATGGAAACACGCAGCCCTTCTTCCTCCCCTGTCCTCCCCACCAAATAGCATAGCAGTTACAGTGCTTTGATGATTACAGTGCTTAATCCTTACAATGCTTTAATGATTGTTATTGTCACATATTTACCTGCAAAAGCTAAAATGGAACTAAAATGCTAATAAAATAATACTGTCTCTTAGAAATAAAATATTCATCTTCTTGAGGTAAATTATCTATTGCAATTTCTAAGATAGTCTTCAAGATATATAGGTAGGTAGATAAATAATTAGATAGATAGATATTGGTTAATCACTTGTTACATAGTCTCCAAATATAATCAGGAATAGCGATAGTGTACGTTAGATACATGAATAGACAAGCAGATCTGCGAGTGTATTTCCTTGGTTCATACCTTTAAAGGAGTTCATATATTTCCTTTAGTAATTCACACATGACTGCTAAAGAATTTTTTGGTTATTTTTCCATTATTCCTTCTGTTGTTCTGTTTAAGAAGAAGAACATCATAATAGTTAGAAAACCTGGGTTCTAATATGTTTTGCCTCCATCAGCTGTGTGAACTTGAGCAAATCTCATCAATATACCCAGCCTTTGTCTCCTCATCTGCAAAATGGGAAAATTTAGACAAACTTCTCTCAAAGTTCTTTTAGCTCTAAAATTGTGTGATACTATGAATTAAATTGTATAAGTTAAAACATCCTTATAAAGATGAATTGTATCTTTGCTACTTGATACTGTAATTATTCCATACTTGTTTTTGATAGTAAAGAAAAAGGATCCTTCATCATTGAAATTAAAATGAGTGCAAAGTAGACTAATTTCCTTGTGGTAGATGTTATTTTATAAATATGATGAAAAAATTCTGTAGAATTTTATCTCTAATTTAGAAAATATTTTTAATCTCAAAAGACTTCTTTCCTTTTTAGTTGATGATATATGGATCATCATTGCCTGGATTTTTTCTGACAAGGTTGTATAAAGTTAGCATTGACATGGCTCAGCAGATGCTGTGACAGTCCAGAAACTAGTGATCAGGCATCTCACAGACTGATCTGTTTAATGATGAACCTCCCTCTCAGTCTAGCTTTTTAAAATGAAACTATTGCACTGCCTATAGGGCTTTCCTGGTCACTCAGCAGTAAAGAATTCACCTGCTCACACAGGAGATGTGGGTTTGATCCCTGGGTTGGGAAGATCCCCTAGAGAATTAAATGGAAACCCACTCTGGTATTCTTGCCTGGAAAATTCCATAGACAGAGGAGCCTGGTGGGCTACAGTCCATGGAATCACAAAGAGTTGGACGTGACTTAGTGACTAACAACAACAACAATTACACTAAGTTGAATATATATCATATGGCCTCAAATATCTTTAAACCATCTACTATTGAGAAAAGGAGCAGCTCTTTAGAAAGGGACTATCTGATACATCATTTCCATGTATTCCACTCAAATTTTATCTTCCCAGGTTTTTCTTAATCTCTCTTGTTCATACTGAAACCAGATAGTTATTTAATCACAAATTCACATTTTGAAGCATCTTCCTGTGATTTTAAATCATGGTATTTGTTCAGATTAGCATAGAAGCGTGTTTTACTGGGTACAAAATAATCCATTATTTCTGTTTATATAAACAGGTTTTTTTTATTATTATTGTTTAAACTGCCATACAGGTTGTTTTCGTTAGTTCGGTGTGCATTTCGCTTAGCTCCCAGAATGCCAGCTCCTTTTATTTTCTTTCTCTGTCTCTCTCTCTCTTTTTCTTTTTTGGTAATGTGTGTGTGTGTGTGTTTATCTGCAGCTTATCCTATTGCACTTTTTAGGGAGAAAGACAGTGAAATACAATTCTAATTGACTGTATTGTTTGATTAATTTTCCTCTTTGCCACCTGTTTTCGCTGGCTCATTTTATTTTCTTTTGTTACAATTTATTACAGAGGAGGTGTCTGCAAGGATAGTTCAAGTAGTCACGGCGGAAGCTGTAGCAGTCCTGAAAGGTGAACAAGAGAAAGAAGCTCAGCCTAAAGATCAACCTCCTGCTCTGCCTTTAGGTAAATGAGAAAGTCTCAGGTCAGGGGCAGTGTCTGCTGCGTCTCAATCACAGGATCAAGTCTTCACATTCAAAGATAGGCCATATCTCGTACTCCATCTCTACTTGTGGCATTCCTCAAATGCCTCTGTTGGGATGCACTGGGACCTATTTTCACTTTTCTCAACAGGCTCATTGTGGTATTTCAGTAGTCTTTAGGACAGTCAACTTCTAATTACACTTTGCCCCTAAATTGCCCTTCATTTTTCTTTTCCAGACCACTAGAAATAGTTATTAAAAAAATTAAGCCAATGCACTTTGACATCATGGCCCCCACTCAGGAAAATGTTCTAATACTTTAATTAGAGATGATTGTTTCCCTTTATGGGTTTTGGTTAATGATTATCTATACTACAGTCTCTGGGGTCTCCCTGAAAAGGCTACCAAAACCTATAGCCAGAGATTGTTAGAATCATCAGTGGCTAGTACCTTATATGGGATACAATGATTGAATCCCATATGAGGTACTAGTCTTCACTTTGTTCATTTAAGGGCAATACATTAGCCCTCTCCCTCCATTGCAAGTCAAATGCCCTACAGGACCAAACAGGTAATATAATGGCGCTCACCAAGGAAAACACTCTCAGCCAAAGGCTTGGTGCCCCTATTTTCAGTGGATAGATAGATGCTAGATGTGGTTGTATATACATGCAGAGACACAAAAAGGGAAATTCTCTTGCAATTCAACATATGCTTATTTCACAGGTATGTATAACTAACCCAGAGAAAGATGTGGTTTTTAAAGCCTAAAAATAGTATATAACTATTGTTCCTTCAGTCTTATGCATCTTTAATATTTGATTTTCTGATAAGCACTGCATTGTCTATTAAAAATTAAACCATAAAAATTTCTCCTCTCTCAATAATGATTAAAAATAATCTCATTATATTCAATACAATGTTCTCTGATGATCAAGGATTATTTTCACCTAAAACAGAGAGGGAAAAACTTATCTAAAACATTAGCTTTCTTTCTGTGGTTTACTTCTGTTCTTTGAAATGAAAGGAAACCTTACTTTAAAAAAATTTTTTTTTTAATTTTTATACAGTTGGAAAGTTATTTTCCATTTACAGCTATTACAAAATCCTGGCTATATTCCCCATGTTGTACAATACATCCTTGAGTCTATCTTACACCCAATAGTTTATAGCTCCCATTCTCTACCCCTGTGTTGCCCCTCTTCCCTCCCTACTGGTAGCCACTAGTTTGTTCTGTCTGTGAATCTGCTCCTTTTTTGTTATAGATACTAGTTTTCAGTAGTTTTTAGATTCCACATATAAATGATATACACCATGTGTCTTTCTCTGCTTGACTTACTTCACTTAACATAATGCCCTGTTAGTGGCAAAATTTCATTATTTTTTAAAAGAAAAATCTCACTTAAAAAAAAATAAAAGTTTAAAATATCCCTTAGAAGCCCACAGGCTTATTTAAAATAAATTTTACCACTGGCCTTGACTGATAAATATTTCCTTTGAAAATCCCTTACCTTCGTGTGAGTGGTCATAAAGAAGGTAAGTGTCTTCAAGAGGAAAACGGAGTTAATGCGAATGACTTTCATCATCTAGAACATTTCTCTTTGGTCTTCTTTCGTGTAGTGCCAAGGCCAGAATATTTCTCAGCTCCCACTAGTACATGTTTCTGTCTGAAGGTTGCCTCAGGCTGTGACAGCTTCATTTTTCTTTTCTGAGAATACATACAGAAGATGGATTTGACATTATACTCAGTGAACAAAATGTTGTTTAAAAAATACATCTCCTAAATAGCTGTGATTAGTTTCCAGATCAAGATAAACAATATTTTCCAGCTCTAACATATTTTTAATCAGTCAGTTCAAATCCAAACTAAAATGCTTACCTGGCTGGGTTTGAATGTAGTAAATTAGGATCAGAATTAAATATTTTATTAATTGAAAGAGCAGATAAAATTAATGAGATTAATGATAGAATTTTAGAAGTTATCTCTAATCCATTTTTATGGAGTGATTTTTTTAAAATATTAAATGCTCTTCTTTTTTTAGGTTTTCAAAAATTTATGAATCAGGTAATGGGGCTGAAATAAAATAAGTCAAATGCAACTTACTATTGAATCTTTCCTTGAATTTCATAGAGTCCTTTTTACAGATGGCACAACTCCTACATGTCCACTGGGCTAGTAGGATTAATTGTTGTATCTCATTTTTCCATTGTTTGATCTTTAGCAGCTGAAGAGACAGCTAATCTGCCTCCTTCTCCACCCCCATCACCAGCCTCAGAACAGACTGTCCCAGTGGAAGAAGGTAAGGCCTGTTGGACTCTTTGAGGTTTGTCTTCTTTTAAGGGTAAATAAACCTCAACCCATAAGTGCTGGACTTTGGTATTGGTTAGTATGTGACCCAGCTTCGGAGCTGTCTGTTTCAAATCAAGAAGAAATGAAGACTTTAATTAAATGTATTATCATTTCTGTACATAAAATCAAAAGTAGAAGAATATGGTAAATGAAACAGGAAAAATCTGCTGGATAAAGGAAAAGATAACTTTGTGTTTAAGCGGCTAGCTAGAATAACTACAGAGAATTAGTTTACTTCATGTAGAATATTTTAAAGAGTAGATATAATTTAATTTTATAAGTGACTGAATAAAAATAAATATATTGATGAAATCAGTAGATTTGTTTTGGAAGGGTTGACAGGAACGGTCTCTATTTTGCTCACTATTGTATTGCCAAGGGCTTCCCCAAGGCCAGACCTGTAGCAAACTCTCAATAAATATTAATGAATAAATGAAGAAGTCAGTGAACAAATTTGATATTGAGAGTACTGAACTGGAAACTGAGATCATGGCTTCTTTCCTGCTGAGACCTTTTATTGTCCATGAATCTATTTATGCATTCAGTCAACATGGAATGCCATGTCAGCTTTTCAGTTTGCAATGAAGCAGCAGACAGATGCCTCTGAAGAATATCCATTTAGAATCTGAGATGAAAGACAGTATTTAAAAGCTAAATATTATTGGTTCTCTGACTTAGACCAGTTAACTTTTGTCTATTGTTTGAGAGTCACAGGAGAAGAAGAAAGCTTTTAAAATTTGTTGAAAGCTTGCTTGTGTCAATATAATTTACTTTTCATATACTAAAATCAGAATATTAATACTTTTCCATTTTTGTCATTTATTTGTTGGCTTATTTTTCCTTTTGTTGTGCCTTTTAGAGCTCATTTTATTGTCTTAAAAATTAAATAAGGTCAAAAAAGAATCACTGTCTTTTTATAAAAATCTGTAATTAGGTTTGTTTATTTTTTGAATTACTAGGTTATTCTAAATTACTGAACTATAAACTATCAATAAATATAATTTATTTTTGTCATAGATTTATAAACTTAAGCCTTTTTTAGTAAGATTTTTTTCTTCAATTAAGGCCTTTTTTCCTAAGTTTACTGCCTGAAATAATTAGTCAAAGGAATAAAAGAAAATTTGAGAACTATAAGCATTGCATATAATCAGTGTCATTATAACCACTGATGATTAGTTAATTCCCTGAAAATGTGATTTGATCTTTTAATTCATAGATTTGAAAGATCCTTTCTGGCCTTGATTTTATCTGTTCATATCTATGGAGCACCTACAAGTATCCTTGCACTCTTCTAAGTATACACTAGTAAGCAAAACAGACATGATCCTTCCTTGTAAGAAGCACAAAGTCTGGTGGAGAATGGGAATCCAGTAAGTTCAGCACTAGGAAGGAAGAGAACAGGGAGCTTTAAGGTAAAAGAAGAGTAATCTTACTTTATTGGAGGGTGAAGGGAGCTGACCTCAGAAGCCTGAGGAAGTGTTGGCCAAGGAAAGATGGAGAAAAGGGGCAGTTTGGGCAGAGGGACGAGGATGTGCAGGGCTCTCAGGTGGGGAAGTGCATCAAGTGTTCTAGGAATTGAAGGAGTCCCAGGGCTAATGTGTGAGAGATGGGTGGAGGAGAGGAGTCTGGGAGTGAGCAGCAGCTGGCTTGGTTCAGGCTCCTGGATTTTACTCTGAATGTAGTGGAAAGCCTTCCATGACAGCTCACTTCCCACAGGTCACTGAAAATGTTTCTGAACCCCTACTTAAAGCTTTTCCCATGTCAGGAAATCCTCTTAACCAAGAGAGGGGTATGACATTGACTCCCAAGTCACCTAGAGGTCAAGTGATTCATTCTTCTTACTGCTATATGTGAGTTTGAGTTAAAAGGGCAACAAGGTCTTCCCAGACATCTGAGACTCACCCAGTCTGTTTCTGGAGGGTGTACTATAGATATAATGAAAGTATAAATTTAAAATAGAATCACTTTCATATCTTGGTAACTTAGGTATCATATTCCAAAGTAACTGTTCCTTCACATTTCGGGATTGTTTTCCTCAAGGTGTTTCAGTATATTTGGGGAAAATGGCAACTTACTTCCTACCGAAAGCAATTTGAAGATATTTTTAACATTTTCAAACTGAACATGTATTTTTATTTAAGTTTTTTCAAAAGAAAGCCTCAACCTATACAAAATCCTAATGATTTGCTTTTAAAAAGATAATCATATTATTAGTTATATAGAAAAAAATATGTAATTTCAAACTCCATTGATTTAAAAGATTAGGTAATATTTTTACCTTAACTTTATGAAAGGCATGTGATCTAGGCAATCAAACTAGTTCCACTCTTTTATTTTAAACCACTCTTAAAGTATTTATAACAACTTATTTGTTTTGTTTTATCAGAAAAAAATTAGTGAAAATCCACAAGACAAGAATAACTTTTCAAATTTTCAAATCAATTGGTTTATAAAGACAAAGCCAAAATTTTTAATATATTGCTCATAGCACATTGACTGGAAAGAAAGCAGGTGGATTTTTCCATCTAGGAGATTTTTCACCCTCCTCAAAACACCCTTAAAGCAACTTCAATCTAAAACCACAGTGAATGTCACAGTTCAGTCCTTTTATGTAAATGTTCTTAGATTAAATTGAGTATTTTATTGATTTTGAAGATAGGCTTTTTATTAATTAGCAAACATTCTAAAAACTGTTCTTTCCCAAAGGGGAAGCATGGATGCTTCTACTAAAAATAATTTAAGATATTAATTACTGTCATGTATGAATATTCATGTATTATAATTGGTATAATATTCATAAGACTATGTACTTATTCTGGGGAACAAAGAGATTTTGATGAAAAAAATTAAGTAAGTAGCACACTTAGAAAGGAAACCCAGGTACAGTGAACCAGACTGAACTAGTTATTATATTTTCAATTAAGCTCCCCTTTCTTTTTGGCCTAACCATAATAGTTATCACTTGAACTGAACTGTTAGAATTTGGAAGCCCATGCAAGAGCAATGGAAAAATCTGAAAACAGAACCAGGAGTCTTTCCACCCTCTTAGGTTTCCTCCTGAATCTTAGGCTGATGGTTTCCTGTGTCAGTGATGTGGCGCACTGTGACTGTTAACCTGGAGCAGTTTCCCTCCATATCATTCTAGGGCAGCAGACACAGTTGGCAAACTGAGAAGTCCTCAGTCCAAAGCTTGTAGACTGGAAAGGGCTTAGAGAAGTTGGGACACTATGTAAGAGGAGTCAGCTGCTCTAGGCCATGGGGTAGAAGCTGTGATGCCAGGACAGGCAAGATCACCAAGTCAGAGTCACTAATACCCCAAGATGTTCAATCTCTCATAAACGTGACTACTCATTGTACCCAAGGGGGCTGACAGATCAAGACTGAATTTTGTGTGGCAAACTTTACCCAATATAAATTTTCAAATGCTTCTTTTAAAGAAAATTTTGTATGAAGGCAAATTAGGGGAAATGTGGTTCTCCACTGAAACCAGGTAAGCTTCATTTTTAAAGATTATCATTATGCAAAGGAACTATGTAAAAGTCCAGGGTTCACAAGACTACCCTTCCCTTTAAAACAGTACATTATGAAATGAAACAGACTATTTTGTGACATAACCAAGTATCCAAAAGCAAGTGTACTTATAGTAAAAGGAGACATTCAATCCTGGCCTTAAAGAGCAAAACTGTTATGAATTCATTTTTCATAAATCTCCTAAGTCTAGCTTTGATGTATCAAATCAAAGTAAAGAGCAAAGGTACATGACAACTTGTCTGATAGACTAAAGATAGAGATATTAACGTCTATGGAATCAAGAATGATTCTTACTGCTTTCTCAAATACCTTCCATTTAATCCTTCAAGCAACCCACACAGAATACTCACACAGATAATACTCACTTCCACTGTTGCCCAGGATGTCACAGCTAATAAGTGGCTTATCCAGAATTTAAATTCAAATTTGCTATGCTCAGTTGCTTTGGTTATGTCTAACTCTTTGCAGTCCCATGGACTATAGCTCACCTGACTCCTCTGTCAATGGGATTCTCCAGGCAAAAATACTGGAGTGGGTTGCCATGCCCTCCTCCAGGGAATCTTCCTGATCCAGAGATTGAATCTGTGTCTTCTGCACTGCAGGCAGGGTCTTTACTCACTGAGCCACCTGGGAAACCGAAGTTCCTAGAAACACAGCCTCGCTGCATCGCTAAAGCTCTATGTTATCTAGCTAGGCTCTTACTGTGGGACAATGAGAGTGAAGTCATCTTCTAATGAGAGTATTTTGGTTACAAGGCACTGGACTGATTTCCTTTTTTTTCAAACAACTCCCAAGTAAATAATTCATTCATTTATAATATATTCATTTATAATTATATGTATATATAATTCATTCACTTATATAATTTATTTATTATGTGTCACACCTCCATTTGGGTATGAACTGACAGCACCCGCCATACACGATCCTATAGCAAATGAGGATCTCTTCTCTTCTAGCACTGTCACTGGAAGCCCATGTGCTGGTACACTCTCTGGACTTAGCCAGCCAACAATGTCCTCTAAGCATCACTTTCACTGGCACATCTCTGGGACATGTAATGTAGATGGACTTCAGGCTCATAGGTTCTAAACAGAGATTTGGAGTACCCCAGAGGGGACTGGGCTTTGCCAGACATTCTTTTTGAAGTTGCCTGGCTAGGAGCCAGACAAATACTACAGAGAAGCTACTTTTCCGCTGAAACACTTAAAGTTTTTGTTGTTTTTATTGTTCCCTGATTAGCCGAAGTTTTCAGAATAGAAAGTACTGTTTTTTTTGAAATGTTCTGGATCTGAAGCAAGACTCTGGGTTGTTTTCACATTTTGGCACTTTCAAGAAACAACAACAAGAAAGAGGAAGCCAAAATCTTCAAAAGGCTAAACTATCCGAGGAGAATTGCCTTTAAACTATCATCTCTCAGGTTTAAATTCTTTAGTTTTGAATTGTAGTCTGCTGTCCTCCCTAGAAAATGTTGAAAAGCAGAGAGGCAAATATGCCGTTTTCACTTATTGATTATCCATGTAATCTGTTTGAATGTATTGGAAGTTTTAGAAAAACTTTGTGTCCCTGGGGAGTCTACAGCCTCAGGAGTCCCTAGAGAAAATATGAATGGCTGGGACTTGTGACAAGCCCAAGACTTATGATTCAGCCATGTTGTAGGCCAGATCTCAGCCAGTCGTCTGCTCAGCTGAGAAATCGTGCTGAGTTGAACTAAGAATATAAAATATAATTTTAGGTTTCTTCTCTCCTATGATATAATAAGCATTGTGGCTGGGAAGGTTCTGAGCACCCATCTAGAAACAACTTCCATGGAACAATCAGTAAATAATGTGTTCAAAAGATTAAAAACATTCTCTCTTCAAAATATTATTTTAGTGTCCTTATGATTTCAGGTTTATTTCCAGTTGTCAGCACTCAGTTGACTGAAAATAAGTTATTGTGCTAAAAATACAGTGCATTTTCAAATTAATGCTGTAATTCTGTCCACTTAAATTTTGATACAAATAAAAATTATACAGATAGCTACTGCATTTTGATCTTATTGAAAAATACAAAAATTTTAAATTATTTCTCTATATAAGTAAGAAAATAGTGGTTAACAAATTTAGTAATCAGCCATGTAGGCCTGAGATACATACAGTGTCTCAGCCAGATACTGTTCTTTGTGATCATTCTTTAGGTTCATTGAAATGCTAAGCAAACTGATTGATCTACACTCATATTTCTAAAGGAAATATATTTAAGTAATACAGATTTCTAAGCTAAGATGTGGGAAAGAAAAGAAATGAGAGCAGCTTCTTTAGCGTTTCCATGAGAAATAGACAATGAGGGCTTTGAAATATAAAAACAGTAGTACAAGTGAAACTTCATAGAATACAATTGTGATGGGTCAGAAGCCACCTCAGTAGAAATTCTCAGGTAACTGTATCTCTGTTAAGCCTTCCAAAGAGAAGCAGAGCACAAGGAAACAAGTGTATATTGCTGGGTACTTTCTAATACTTTCACAGCCATGCAGATAAGAACTAGGGTTCAAAAGGATGCCTAGGAGTTTGCATCCAAAGAAAAAGCTATGCCAGTTGTGTTTCCCTAAGCAAGACAGGAAAGAAGCATAATGCATTGTAGATTTTTCTTAACAGGACTGAAAATTACTTTCTGGTGGAAGTCATGAACTAAAAATTAAATCAACCAAAATGCTAACTATGTGTGCATACTAGATAATTAAGGTTGTACTTCCACAGGCCCAATTTCTCTCAGAATTGTTAAGGCATCAGGTCCTAGCAGCTTTCCTCTTTTATAACTTATAAATGTATTGATAAAAACATGAGAAAATGTACTTACTTGAAAGAATTTCTTCTAACAAATGCATTTGTTTCATAGTGCTTTGTTTCTTTCCCAGTGTATCTGTTGTTATTATAACTCATTTGAGGAAGATGTAAAGATAATTTCTATTATGCAGTGGGAGTGTCAGAGCATTTGGTTCATTTAGAACAATGACAAGATTCCTAAAGGGAGAGTTTAAATTCAGTGGCTACTGAAGCATGAAATTTCACTGTCTCCCACCCTCCACCAGCTTGGTCTCACTCATCCCTCTCCATCCTGCCGTGCTGCTTCCGTGACCCCATGTCCTTGTGCAAATGTTTGTTTCGTCTGTCTGATCTTGTGTCTGTCTTGTCCAGTTTTCCCTGCAGTTTCTTCCTGTGTGTCTGTTTGTAGATGAAGGGGCTGAGGATCAAGTAGGTCCTCTACACAGGTTCCCCAGCCACGAACCTGCCACCAGCGGGGAGAGGCGTAGACTCCTAGCCCCCTCCATCTCGGTGTCTGTGCCTGATGATGACCCTTCCAATTCCGATGAGGAGTACTATGAGCATCCTTTGTTCAGCTCACAATGGACTGCCTCTAGTGTGCTCCCCAGTGTCCCATCGCAGAGTGCAGAGGCCCACTTAGGCCAGGAGAAAGGTGAACCAAGCATGGTCCCCTTTAGCTCCTCCTCCCCAGCCTGCAGCTTTGACCACGTGCATCACCTTAAATGTGCCTCCGTGTGTGGGTGGGAGGGACAGGAGCCTGTTTTTTCCATATGAAAGTGAAGTCCCTATATCGCTCATGTCCATCCAAATGCCTCAACAATTTATATGGAAGAAGTCTGATTTAAGACATGTGAGTGCTTCTTTTTTTTTCTTCAAGGCTTCTGAGAAGGAAGCAAAAAAAGTTCAAACAAAATATGACTTCTTTCTACCCCTTGCAAATATATCAATAGGGAAAGAATGTATCTTCTTACCCAAACCAAAGAAGATGACCCTTAATTATTACTAGACCAGACTTAGAGAGTTAGGTTTCTATTTAGTGCCACGTTAATGTGATAGCCCTTTAAAAGAGAAAGAATTGTTTAGGGTAGAATAAATGTTATGGAATAAATTTATTTCTCCAAATCACTTAAACATCTACAGAAACTATAGATGCTTCCTCAGGTGACTAAATCTTGGTTCAGATAAGTAGAAGTTGGCTAAAATGAAGGAAATGCTACCAAGCTTTTGTCATTCCAGTCTTTTGAAGGTGGAGATCTTATGTATAGTTGGCTGTGGAGAGGATAAAATAAGTGGGCAGTGGGCTGCAATTTATCTCATTCTAACAAGGTAGTATTATAAAGAAAAAAATAGGGCTAATTTTTTTTTTTTTTTTTTTGCTTAGGTGAATGTCATTTTGAAATGGGGAAAAATAACTTGCTTAAGTGAAGAGTATATTTTTGTATGGCATAATATTTAATGTAAAGGCAGACAGTCCTAAGGCAAGAGCACCAATGGTTCAGACATTCTGATAGAAAAATACAATGCATATTGAGTAAACTTAAATGGACTTAAAATAATTAAGAAAACTACGTGAATTTTGAATAAACAACAGGTGTGGAAATAAACATGATTTATACGAAATGAGAAACTGGAAAGCTAAAAAATTACATGGATTTAGAAAAAATATAAATTAAATTGATTTCATCCAATAAGGTGACATTAGCAAAGCAGCTATATTAAAAGTCTCTTAGCTTTAATCAAAATCTCTAATTCTGTGGCATTGTAAAAATTGCGTTAATAATAAGTTAGAATCTGAATTATTAAATTGTTACTGACATAGTTAAATTACAAAAATGAAAGTATCTGTGCATTAAATGTGAAGAAATAGTAGCAGTTCTCTTTTTTCCCCATAAGGGCTTAATGTTTCTCAAAAAATTTCTCTCCTTTCTAGCTATAGTCTTCCTCACAGATCCATTTAAACAATATATGATTGTGCATAGGAATTTCAAAAGAATCATTCATTTGAAGAACTATAAGACAGCTTATGTATTTCCCTCTAATTTCTTAAGCAATAAAATGGGATTTATTTTACTGATACTTGAAGTGTAAATGAGAAACAAATGAACAGCATAATTCATGGCTTTTCATAAGTTTGTTTTATTACATTTTAATTGTTAATATTTTTCTGTGTGATATACATCTTTGGGGAGGATATTTTGGCAGTTTTGTTGCCACTCAGCTATCTTTACTTGGTGGTTTTGTTTTGAATTGCAGAAATGAAACTTTATAATATGCACATTTTCTTTCTTTCTTTAGTGTCAAAGAGAACTATACAAGAACTCTATTACTGCTATTTCAGTGGTTTGAACAATATGATAACAATCGTGTCCTAGAGGCAGACTTTTCTAAATTGCAGTGAAATTAACTTTTACCTGGACCTTGTTTTTCAAAATATTTTACTTCTTGAAAAATTTTACATTCTCCAGTCATATAATGCAATGAAGGTAAAATTAATTGAGTTAGATAGTCTTTGGCCTTAAAAATACTAAATAAAGTATGTCTTAAAGAGTTTTGATGGATTTCATGATAAAGTTGATAATAAAGTGGCTGATTGGATATTATTCTGAGGCCAGGCTTTTTACTCCCAAAGATCCCTTTAGCAAAGTTTGCATGTTTTACATTAAGTAATCAGGAATTCGTATGTAGGGGCTTCCTGCATTGGAGAAAACAGCACATGACTTACAAACTTAAAGGTTTGTTGCAGCACATCAACGCATCTATCTTTTCACAACCATCTGTTATCTGGCAGCGTCATCTCTTATTTCCAGCCAGCTTTCCACATTGTGTGCGACTTACTGCCATTTCCACTAAGGGTAGTAGAGCAATAAAACCCTTTCAGCTCTCAAGTTTTAAAATAAATAGCCTTTTAATGAGACTTTAAAAGGCATCATTATTAGTCGATTATATTTACTGATTTCCCATTGCGTTAGGATATTAATTTGTTCATCCAAACGATAAAAGAGGTTCTTGTGAGGTCAATAAAATAGAGCTGAAAGCGTTCCTTGAATAATATTTCTGTTGTTTCATATATGTTCCTATGGTCATGATGTCAACATCTTTTTCATCCCTAAGAAGAAGAAACGCTAGAGAGTCCAATGGCTGAGGAAGAGAAACCTGCCACTCTTCCTGAGAAAGAGTGTGGGGCTGCCAAGGTCTCAGACCAGCCCAAGGGCCTCAGTGAGGGCCAAGTGGAGTCTAGTGCGGAGGCCAAAGTAGTTCCTGCAGACAGCGCCCCAGCAGGGGCCCCACAGGAGAAAAGTGTAAAAGAGGTCACGGTCACGGAGGTGTCTCCAGAAGTAAAAACCCCTTCCTCTGCCGGGGAAGGTGTGTCTTTCTTAGGATTTGCATGTGTTTGTTGCAAGTGATCTCTCCAGCAGCTTATCAATCT
Organism: Capricornis sumatraensis; assembly: GCF_032405125.1. Taxonomy (NCBI): domain Eukaryota; kingdom Metazoa; phylum Chordata; class Mammalia; order Artiodactyla; family Bovidae; genus Capricornis; species Capricornis sumatraensis. The sequence continues at coordinate 142,036,623 of NC_091071.1, forward strand.
GATGCCTTTCCAATGCTATTCCATCGCTGGGTCGTCTCATGATACCAAGACCTCTGTCTGAGACTTAAAGAGCAAAGAGTGTGGCTTGTGCAGGTGCTGTGTGGCAGCTTGGTTTTCCACTGCTGCAGCTGATTCCTGGTTTTACTTTGCCATGATACAATACGCTTTGCAGCCAGGCTGATGATGCTATGTGAGCTTTTTTTCCGCCCCCGCCCCTCCTCATCTCAAATGTTTGCCAGTCACATTGCTAATACATGTATATTTTTATTTTTATTTTGGGGGACAGCAATTCATATGCTTTTCTTTCAAATCGTAGAGGTGGATTTTGGCACATTATTACGGGCTTCAATGGTAAAATGGTTTTTGTTTGCAACCGCAATGTGCTATATTTTTTTTATGCTTCAGTGAATACTGGTTTAGTTTCTTTAAAAGCACCTGCTGATGCTTCTCATATCATTTCCTTTCCATGGCAACCAACCCCTTTGATCATCACCATCTCTCTTGAGTTTTCATTCATCTAAACTTTACTAGAAAAGTCATAAAGTATTTATTTTCTACTGTGACAAGACAACACACAAGTATTTAAGTTAATGATGATCCATACACTTGCCCTTCAACTTGCCCATTCAGATGACTGAATTTTATTAATTTTCCCCAAATCTTCTCCAGACAATTACATTTAGCCTTAATGACCACAATGAAATAACTTTGGCTGTAAAATACAAGTGACACTCTGGAGCCTTTTGAATTGGTGAACAAATAAAAATTACAAAGACTCATTTAGTCTCTGTGAAGCATCTCTAAAGCCAATATTGGTCAGTGCTTCACCTGTTGGTCACATTCCAGGAAATGAGGTCATGACCAAGGAGAAAAAGACATTTTAATAGTTGACTCTTACTAAAATTTTGTTATTCATGTAATTTTCCCGTATTAACAGTATAATTCAGGTTTCCTTATATCTATCGTACAGACTAAGTAATGATTAGGACTTAAGAATTTTGAAATTTAGAAATTTCTACAATTTTGGTAGAAATTGTCTTGTTAATATTTAGGTCATATCAAACAAAGTCTATAGCAATTATTTATTTGTATTACCGAAATTTCTTAGATGACTTCTAAAACTTTATTCTAGGAACATTTCAATGCCCCAAAACTGGTCTTGGCATTTGTTGGTCAAGTTAGCTGAAATTATTTAATGCATATTATTATAAATTAATTGGTCTTCTGCCCATGGGTTACCAATTCACTTTACAATGAGAAAAGAAAAAGTTTGGCTGAAATCAATTCTTTCCCATATTTAGATTATAGATTATATAGATTATTTTGTACCCTAATGTTAACTACTTATTAAATTTTCTTTAATTTGTAATTTTTATCTGTAGAAGGCATATGACAGTTTTTTCTACTATGGTACACATCATGAACTGTTTAGAGAGACCAAACAAACCAAAAAAAGAGTATTCAAAATATACTCTTATTTCAATTTCTGTACACATTCATCCACAGTGGGAGTTTATTGTACCAATCATACAAATATATCTCAGTCCTGACATTTTTATTTTAATTTTTAAATGAATAGCATGCTTGCATGTTTCATAGTTTTTCTTTCAAGCCTACCATTCATTTGCCATTTCAAAAAATAATTTTAAGCTTACTGCCTGAAAGCCCTTGCCTATTATGTTTAAAAATCAACCCAATTACTTCAGGTTTACTTACAGCCTCGAAGATGGAGTTTCATGATCAACAGGAATTGACTCCCTCTCCAGCCGAGCCATTAGACAAGAAGGAAAAGGAACCAGAGACACAAAGAAAGCCTGGTGAAGACCTTAAGCATGCTGCCTTAGTTTCTCAGCTGGAAACGACTAAAACTTCTCCTGATAAAATGGACTCACAAGGCACAGAAGAAGAAAAAGCACCTCCCACTCTGTTTGGGCACACTCTTGGTGCCCAAGATACAAAACCCAAGACAGAACCAAGCCTAGTGGTACCTGATATTGGCCTTCCTGCAGAGCCCACAGCTGCAAAAGAGCAGAAGGACTGGTTCATCCAAATGCCAACGGAAGCCAAAAAGGATGAGTGGGGTTTAGTTGCTCCCGTATCTCCTGGCCCCCTAACACCCATGAAGGAAAAAGATGTACTTGAGGATATCCCAAAATGGGAAGGCAAACAATTTGATTCTCCCATGCCGAGTCCCTTTCAGGGTGGAAGCTTCACTCTTCCTTTTGACATCTCAAAGCATGAAATAGTTGCAGCAGCATCACCCTTTGCTCCCGCCCTGTTACAGCCAGATGACCAAAAATCTCTGGAAGAAACTGGTAGCCCAGCAACTGCCAAAGATAGTTCTCAAGTTGAAGAGCCCCAGAAGGATCAACATGACAAAATAGCAGAAGCACCAGCCCCAGAGGCAGTTGCTGCACCCAAAGATGCTCACGTTTCAATTGTGGAAGAGTGTGTCCCAGAGAAAGTTTCAGGAGAAGAGAAAGGGGTGATAAAGGAAGAGAGTGTGCAGATAAAAGAGACTCCCACCCTCAGCGGACAGGAATCTACACTTGCTGAAATGGAACCTCACCTAAAGCTGGAAGAAAAAACAACCATTTCTGACAAAGAAGCCGTGCCAAAAGAGAGTGAACCCCCAAAATTGATAGATGAAGAAACAAATATAATTCAACCTTCCACAGAACACACTTACTCCAAAAAAGAAGAGAAGGGCCAGGAGCCTCCCACAGATATATTAAAACAGGACTCATTCCCTGTAAGTTTGGAGCAAGCAGTTACTGATTCAGCCGTGACCACTCAGACACCGGAAAAAATCATGACTGAACCAACTGCACTAAGTGAAAAGAGTGCCACCCAGGAGCTCTTTGAAGAAGAAGTTGCTGACAAAGATCATAAGGTAGAAGAAGTTGGAGTTGTAACATCAGCTGAGCTTGACATGCCATTTTATGAAGACAAGTCAGGAATGTCCAAGTACTTTGAAACATCCGCCCTGAAAGAAGAAGTGACCAGAAGCATCCAGCCAGTCAGTGATTACTATGAACTCAGTGACACAAGAGAAAGTGCCCAAGAGGCTTTTGATGCTGTATCTCCCATGCGTAAAGATGGCGACAAGACACTTCCAGAAGAAGAACCCCAGCCCAGTGCTCCGGCCCAAGAAGGAGGGTATAGCACTCTCGCACAGAGTCATCCAGCTGACTTACCAGAAGAACCCAGTTCTCCCCAAGAAAGAATGTTCACCATTGATCCAAAAGTGTATGGAGAGAAAAGGGATCTCCACAGTAAGAATAAGGATGATCTGACACTAAGCAGGAGCTTAGGACTTGGTGGTAGGTCTGCAATAGAACAAAGAAGCATGTCCATCAATTTGCCCATGTCTTGCCTGGATTCCATAGCCCTTGGGTTTAACTTCGGTCGAGGGCATGATCTTTCCCCCCTGGCTTCTGACATTCTAACCAACACTAGTGGAAGTATGGATGAAGGAGATGATTACCTTCCAGCCACAACACCTGCCGTGGACAAAGCCCCTTGCTTCCCAACCGAAAGCAAAGAAGAAAAAGAACAGGTAAAGGAAGAAAAAGATACTGGAGAGGAAAATGCCCGAGTCGAGACATCATGTGAGTCGCCTTTCCTAGCCAAAGATTATTACAAAAATGGTACTGTCATGGCCCCTGACTTGCCTGAAATGCTAGACCTGGCAGGCACACGGTCAAGATTAGCTTCCGTGAGTGCAGACACTGAAGTTGCCAGGAGAAAATCAGTCCCATCTGAGACTGTGTTGGAGGAGAGTAGCACTGGCTTGCCCCCTGTCACTGATGAAAACCACATCATCGTTAAAACTGACAGTCAACTCGAAGACCTGGGCTACTGTGTGTTCAATAAATACACAGTCCCCCTCCCATCACCTGTTCAAGACAGTGAGAATTTATCTGGGGAGAGTGGTTCCTTTTATGAAGGCACTGATGATAAAGCACGAAGAGATTTGGCCACTGATCTTTCATTAATTGAAGTCAAGCTGGCAGCTGCTGGAAGAGTAAAAGATGAAGTCAGTGCTGAGAAGGAAGCAGCCCCACCTATCTCTGGTGACAAATCAGGACTGAGTAGGGAGTTTGATCAGGAGAAGAAAGCCAATGATAAGCTGGATACTGTCCTAGAGAAAAGTGAGGAACATGCTGATTCAAAAGAGCACACCAAGGAAACAGAAGATGCTGGTGATGAAGTTGAAACTCTTGGATTAGGAGTGACCCAGGAGCAAGCTTCAGCCAGAGAGCTGATGATCTCTAAAGATTCATCACCTGTCGTGGCTGAGAAAGCAGAGAAAGTTCTTAGTTCAGTGCCAGAGGTAGCTGAGGTAGAACCGTCCAAAAAAGCTGAACCAGAACTGGATTTGGCTGTGAAGAAAGCTGAACAAGGTCAGTTAGATATTAAAATCAGTGACTTTGGACAGATGGCCTCAGGCCTACATGAAGATGCTGGAGAGGCAGCCGCGCTTAAACTTGAGGCTACCCAGGACCTTGCCCCCTCATCCACAGCCCCTCAGGAGGTAGATGCATTTATGGGTGTTGAGTCCAGCCACGTGAAAGAAGGCACCAGAGTTAGTGAAACAGAAGTCAAGGAGAAGGTGGCTAAGCCTGACTTGGTGCACCAGGAGGCTGTGGACAAAGAAGAATCCTATGAGTCCAGCGGTGAGCATGAAAGCCTCACCATGGAGTCCTTGAAAGCCGATGAGGGCAAGAAGGAAACTTCCCCAGAATCTTCTCTAATTCAAGACGAGATTGCCATCAAATTGTCTGTGGAAATACCCTGTGCACCTGTTGTTTCAGAGGCTGATGTAGCCGCAGATGAGAGAGCTGATGTCCAGATGGAATTTATTCAGCTGCCGAAAGAAGAAAGCCAAGAGACCCCGGATATTTCCATCACACCCTCCGATGTTACCGAGCAGTTGCCTGAAGCTGCCAGAGCTGAACCCGCAGAGGCTCAGAGCGAGGAAGAAGAGATCGAAGCCCAGGGAGAATATGACAAGTTGCTCTTCCGCTCAGACACCCTTCAGATTACCGACCTGGGTGCCCCAGGTGTCAGGGAGGAGTTTGTGGAGACCTGTCCTGGTGAGCACAAAGGAGTGATTGAGTCTGTTGTAACCATCGAGGACGACTTCATCACTGTCGTGCAAACCACAACTGATGAAGGGGAGTCAGGTTCCCACAGTGTGCGTTTTGCAGCCCTCGAGCAGCCCGAGGTGGGAAGGAGACCATCACCCCATGCTGAAGAAGAACTTGAAGTAGAAGAGGCAGCTGAAGCCCAGGCTGAACCCAAGGACGGTTCCCCAGAGGCTCCGGCTTCCCCTGAGAGAGAAGAGGTTGGACTCTCAGAATATAAGACAGAAACCTATGAGGATTACAAAGATGAAACCACCATTGATGACTCCATCATGGATGCTGACAGCCTCTGGGTGGACACTCAAGGTGTGCATTCTATTTTTCAATTTTCTACTCCCAAATAAAATCCAGTATCCTATTGGAAAAACTTTTTTTTTTTCATTTTAGACATTTTAAAATGTCCCTTTATCTCTGTATTTTGCGTTGTGTTAGACAGATGGAGGATTTTGTACATTTGTTACTAATGTTGTCGTTGTTGTTGTTGTCATGGTTTGCTCTGATCCACAGATGATGATAGAAGCATCATGACAGAACAGTTAGAAACTATCCCTAAAGAGGAGAAAGCTGAAAAGGAAGCTCGGAGATCATCTCTTGAGAAACATAGAAAAGAAAAGCCTTTTAAAACCGGGAGAGGCAGAATTTCCACTCCTGAAAGAAAAATAGCTAAAAAGGAGCCTAGCACAGTCTCCAGAGATGAAGTGAGAAGGAAAAAAGGTTCATTTCACAATCACTTCTTTATAAATGTTTTTGAAGTAATTCATTATTACTCTTTTGTAGAAGAAACTACCTAACTGTGGTAACTAATTATTGATGAAATTTCGTTCGGTTTTGCTCCAAGTGTGTATTTTTCTCCTGATGGTATGCTTTCTGTTTTCTTATTCATAGCAGTTTATAAGAAGGCTGAACTTGCTAAAAAAACAGAAGTTCAGGCCCACTCTCCCTCCAGGAAATTCATTTTAAAACCTGCTATCAAATATACTAGACCAACTCATCTCTCCTGTGTTAAGCGGAAAACGACAGGTGACTGTTCAATTCTGCAATGTGGCTGGCAAACATAGACATGTATTTTTTTTTTATCTCATTACCTTAGCAGCTTCATTTTGTTTTTCTTCCAAGAATCTCAGCAGTCATGAACAATTTCACTATTAAGTGTCTTGTATCATTCTTTTTTTATCCCCTTCCCTACAGAAGAGGTCATGACCATCTGTTTCTTTGTCATGCTCAGACTTAACAGTGATTGTATCTTGGCATTGTGCTCTAGTGTCACGTTCTGGGGATTCCTGTTTTCATTCTGTGTGTTTGGTTAGACGATGGCGATGAATATAACCGTGGTATGCATTCTCGTTATTTTGCTTATTTACTCCCTCATGCTTGAACCCATACGTATTTGTCCTAGTTTCTATATTGTTACTGCCAAATCTGTTACTGATGTTGATGAATTTACTGAGGACCACCAAGAATGCATAGGGATTTTGAGATGGAGAATGAGAAGCAAATCTGGGATAAAATTGTGGTTGAAAAATTACTTTGCTTTCAGATGAAAGAAAAAAAAAAGGAAAAAGAAACTGTCTGGTAATCCCATCAGAGTTTATTTTTCATATCCAAAATTAGCTAGGCTTTCTGACAATACTGCATCTCTTGGTTGACATTTTGTCCTTGGAATCTTCTTAAAATGTGTTGGATTCAAAATATTAAATTTCCCCCTTTAATTTAGTGGTCAAAAATTTAATCAGTTTAATAAACCCCTTCCTCCAAATATCTCAACATTTAGGTTTATTTTCTATCTTGCTGTCTTCTTATTGTTCTGTCGTCTTCAAATGTACTTTGTTTTTACTGTTTAAATAAGCAGTGGAATAAGGAGCGAAACATGTTACAAATCATAATAAAAGCCTCTATGTAATATCCATAATGCAAACTCTATTCCTCAATTTCAGTGCAAAGTATGTATTTTAAATGTATAATCATATTAGGATACTCTTAATTATAATATGTATTATTTTAGTATTGATTAAATGGCACACTTGCAGTCTACAAAGGAAGGTATCAGAGCTTGAGTCAGAAAGCATTATTTTTCATTCCATTATATACACATTAGAAGCACCTTTACATAAATCTTTGGATGGCTTTAAAGGGTTAGCAGCAGCATTAACCCTTGTAAGAAAAAGAATATCAAGGCATTGATATTTTGTGATAGCTGCTAAAAATTTCAAGTATTTTTAATTTGTGTTCTTCATATAGGAAGTATCTCATGTGCTTCCTTCAAGAACTAGTATATAAGGCAGGATTTGAAAGTAGAAGGTTTATAATTATACACAAACCTTGATGATGAAGGTTTAGAATGAGGAAGTAAGGTAAGAATTATGAATCAACATGACATCTCTAAATTTTATATCTCACTTAGTACATTTTCATTAAACTGGGAATTTTTCTATTTGGAAAAATGCTTCCACAGGCAGAATCTCTTGGTTTGGGCATAAAAATCGCATATGCCATCTGAAAAGATGAAAATTATATTAGGATTGTATAATTCCAGAGGAAGTGTCAAATAGTTTGATGAAGTACCCACATGTCATTGGTATTCAGTTTGCCACACGGAGAGTAACTTGCCTTTTACTTCGTTCATTAAAGGAAACTTAAGACCTCTAGGCTAAGTTAGGATCTTGCTCTTTTTTATTCAGATATTAAGATACTCAAACAAAAAGCATATGCCAAATGAGTGCTGCTGACTTAAACCAAAGCATATATGTCACAGAAACATGAGCTATATTATAGAAATAGTAAAGAGCCATAATTTGCACTGCTTCTTTGAAAAAACAGTTTCAGAATCTGTGAATAATCCTACTAGCCAGTCCTAAATAGCATAGAACATATTGTAGGCCACTGTTATTTTTGTGTTAGAACTGCATATGGCATGAGAAACCTTTTTAAAACTCATTTGGAGTGCTTATAAGGATAGGTATTTTTTCCTGAGGATTTCTCTCTTGTGAAAGAAAACTAAAGCAAGCACACCAGCTTTTTATTTTCTAAGCTCAATTGTTCAATAGGGATAGTTTCCCCGAACACAAAAGGTTGTGTTCAATTATGAAAATAGTGAAGTCAGGTAAGTTGTCAACAGAAATCATGCTGGAGATAATGGAGTTTAAAATTGAAACCAGAGGTATAAAACAGCAGCAAGAAAAACAACAGTAACAGATGTGGTAATAATTTCATACAGGAAGTGCATGTGTAGAACATGGTCTATTTTATTGAACTTGAAATTCCTCTCCTGTTTTCTCTTCTTGACAAGCTATTTTTCTTTCCTTCCCTTCTCATGTGGCACATTTCATGTCAAACAAGTGTGTCTTACTATTATGAAATGCCAGGGGTGTAGAGGAAAAGGGGTTGGCAGATTGTAACAGTTTAAAATATAAAATGCAGAAATATGCCAGTGGCTACATAGAAGGTTTGGGAATCTCTGTGAGTATTCTTATGTGATGCCCACCCTAGAACCAAACACTCCCCTTTCCCTTAAATTCTGCAGCATTCGGATAACTGTCCTGTGATTTTCATTCTAAAGGATCTGTAGTAATTTAAGGGTACACTGGTAACAGAAAATTACTTGGTGTGCTTATCTGTGCTTTGGTAAACACTGGGTTATATAGTAATTAGCACACTGTGTAGTGGGAGCCACATGCTGTAATATTGTTATTATTCAGATTTCTTTAATTACTGAATTTAAGTCTCAGTGTAAACAAAATTCACTTTACATTAGTCTGTTGACAGAACTGAATATCCAGAAGGTATGAAAAATGCATTTATGTGATCTGTAGCCACTAAGTGTGGGGTTGTTTGTGTCTCCTCTTTCAACAGCAGCAGGTGCTGAATCACCTCAGGCTCCCAGTGTATTTAAACAGGCAAAGGACAAAGTCTCTGTGAGTAAAATACCTCTTTCCTTATTCTTTATTTGAAGTTCCCTTTGGTATTAGTGGCAGTATTTTAATAATTTTAGATAAAATTTAGACTTTAGACATCTACTTTTTTACATCATTCGCTCACCCAGCATGATGGCATTCGAGCATGTCCTGATATCTTCTGGAATGTGATGGTAGCTATGAGGGTAGAGCTGGGATGAAGGCTGCCTCTGTTAGTAAGAAGAAACATATGAAACACCACAATGATATGGAGAAAAATGAAAGAACTCTATTTGCTTTTCATAGAATCAAGATAAACCATTGTAATCAACACTACACTATATTTTACAGCACTTTTTCATTGTTGTTATTATACATTAAGAATATGAGAATTTTAAACAATATAGATAAGTAAAAATACATTATTATCTCCTTATCTAAAGATAACTGCAGTTACCATTTTGATGCAAGATATTAATTTTTCTAAACATTTATAGGTTTAATAACAAAGATGGAAGATGTGTATCAGTTTTTTAATTATTCACTAAAAATTTTCTATGTCATTAGACATTTTTATACATCATTTCAATGACTATATAATGTTGCATTTTACATTTTTACAGTGATATGCTTTATCAGTTTCCTATTATTTGGTATTCAAGCAGTTTTCTGTTATTTTAGTGGTATTACTGTAAAAATCTTTTTTGGCTGAATGTGTCCATATACATTTCCTTGGTAGTTTTCTATTAGCGAAATCATTGTTTCAAGAAGAAAGTCTGCAGAATTGTCTTGTAGAAAGGTTCTAGACTTGTATGTACTCCAGCTTTATATGAACATGCTTGTATTCATTATTACTAGATATTGCTTTTTCTTTATTTAAGTGATAGAGATGAAATATTTTGTTGTTTTAATTTGGTGTATTAATGATGTTTAGCTTCTTTCATATTTATAAATCTTTTGTATTTCTTATTTTGCAAATTTATTTTTATATTATTAATCATGTTTTTTAAACTTTCAAAAGACCAAAGACAATACAAAGTGTTTTCTTTCTTTCTTGATGAAAGGAAAAAAGGAATCTAATGAAATTTTAAAATTATGACAAATAATTTGAATGATATCACAATGTTCTGGGTCTAGCCATAATATATATCATGTAAATCACAATTCTTTGTTTAGCTTTCTAAAATCTAATAAAATTTTAAACTTCTACTTTTTGTTTATTATGAAAAACAGGAATTCATTTTGGTGACAGCAGAACCTTTTATATCATCTTGAAGCCAAGGCACTTTATGTTGGTTAAAAAATTATTTGTATATCTGATTATTGTATAAATGTTTTCAGACATATTACTGAAAATAAGGCAATCCATTTATTGCCTTGGTAATTTTATTTGACCTGCTGTTACTTCAAGATTTATATCTCTTTACCTTCTATTTCTAATGGAGAATTAGTGTATTGTGCTAGTTAAGAGCAGGGCTATGAAACAAACCAGATCTAAGTTTTGAACATTTATTAACTATATATAATCTTTTTCTTCCTGTGTCTTAATTTACCAAAAATAAGGGGAAGAGTAAAAAATCCTATATAATAAGCACTCTCTAGTGCTTAGAACATAATATTTATTTCAATAAAGAGCAATGGTTATTATTATTATTATTTAAAAGGTAGAACTCTTTAGGAGCAGATACAGAAAGTAAGTGAGTTTTCTCCTGATTATAAAAACAATTTTTCAGTATACCCTGTTTGCAAAACCTTTAAGAAATTTTCAAGTCCCTTGGTTTTATTTTGGTTTGGCTTCCTTTTCATTCAGTTTTTTAAACCCCTTAATACTTATATTTTACATTTTCAAATAAAACATTTATTAAAAACAGATTGTGTTTAAAAATTAGAAATTCAGACTATCAGTAGGTACAAAACAGTTATTTGAGTCAAAACAACTGATGGAAGAAATGAATACTTACTACCTTGTTATCCATTAAACAGAATTGAAATAAAGTCATTTTCAGAATATATTTTTTTCTCTTTCAAGTTTAAAGTAAAAATGAAAATTCAAAAGAACTAATTAGCATAGAAAAGCAACAGTCAGGGATTTTTTTTTTTTTAATATGAAAGCTTAACCTTTGTTAGAATTACTGGTCTTAACATCTAACTAGAAAATCAACCATCAAAATCAAGGATCCTACTCAATTTGGTAAGAATTTGCATTCCAGTGAGGCTGTAAACATAGCACATTCTGTGCAATAGCTTCGGTTTCTTTTGATTTCATAATGTAATGGTCAACAATTATCACAGTTCATGCAAAGAATATAAAAATGCTCCAGTCATTACCCACTTACCATGCTGTGTTGCTTCCAAGACTGTCTAATAATTCAAATTATTTTCATAAATGTGTTTCAACAAGAATTAGCATTCAGTGCCCACACTTGTACAGAAACCAAACAAAACCTAACTTTTTTCCTCATGAATGCCCATCTCAATCTTCTGACAAAGAGAGATTAGACCACCATTCTTTCTAATTGTTCTAATTTATTTTCTTTTTCCTTATAACTTCATCCTCTTCCTATAGTTTCCTAAAATCCCAGGATTAACTCTTATTTACCTCTGATATTCACTGTATCTGTCAAACAGTTCTCTCCAATTTTTCAACTGATCTTTATTGTGAACCTGATCTATCAATATAATCTTTCATTTCATTTGAGATTTTTTGTTTGTTCATTTTATTTTGGTTTTGTATCTAGCATGAGATTAGTAGATGTCTTTCGTCATTTAAGGCAATCCAGTTACTTCACTTTTCTTCCCTATACCACACTTTTGAAACTTGCTTATTTGTGGATAATGTCAATCAAAAAAGAATGACTTATGCTGACCCAGTTACACTTCCCACTTAAGGTGCTGGGTCTGTAAAACAAGAAGTGATTTGTGCAATCTGTGAATACTTATGCCTGTGTCAAAGTGGTTACAAAGGTTAAAACTTGAGATTAGAAGCGTTAGTTTTAATTGCTATTATTGTAACAGCTAAATAATATTAATTATTGGAAGATTAGAACCTCCTTGGCTTTGTTATACTGGTCTATATTTTTAACAGTCTCCCCCCGAGACATGTAGCATGCTAGCATAGCTTTCTCCAAAAGCTGTGTATATACATCCAAAACACTTACACTTGTACTTGACAAGTCTCCCCAGGGATTATCAACACCTGTGAAAGTGTGATTTTCATGGGCAGTCTAGTCAGTGCTGACTTTAATTTTTAGAATTTATAACACATCATAGAAAATGTGTGATTTATTAACATAAAAATGTTACTAATTCTGTGGTAAAACTTGGTCCCTGGTGTGCATTTAACTCATAAAATGAACTCATTGTATTTAAAATCTGCAATTTTCTGATGAAATCAGTGTAGACAATCTAAAAATACATTTTCTCAGCTTAAAAATATATTTTCCATTATTAGGCCTTAAATATACTTGTTCGACAGTTATTGAAATACACTTTGTTCTACAGTTCTTGAAATGCAAATCAAAATATTGATTATATATACCATTTAAGTGCTGTGTTTATTAAAGGAATAATTCTAGTAGAGTCTCAAGATATTTTCCAAATATGGTATCATTATAAGTTCTATGGCTTAATCAGAGACGTTATACATAGCATTTATAAATAATATTTTAATCTATATTCTCATTTTCTGAATATTCTTAGTTCCAGTTACAAAGAGGTATTCAGTGAAAATCTCTTGTTCTCACATAATATACATGTCTGTCATTGATTATAACCATTTATCATGTGTGCTTATTAAAAGTAGACATTTAATTTCTTATATGTTTATATGTTTTTTTAATTTTCCTTCTGCTTCATAGTTTGGTTTATTTTGTGCTTCTGTTTGTTTTCTTCCATGGCTAGAATTCTACCTTGTCAAAGATTCCTGCCTTACAGGGTAGCACAAAGTCCCCAAGATGCAGCTCAGCCTGCCCTAGCGCGACTAAAAGGGCTACATTTTCTGACAGTTTATTCACACAGCCCACCTCAGCGGGCTCCACAGGCCGCTTACCATACTCAGAATCAGGGAACAAGGTAAGGCAGCAAGCCAACCAAAGGTGCAGAAAGGAATATAATTTGGGAGAAGGACGCAATTCAGTAAATGTCTGAAAGCCAAGAGTTTCAATCCTAAAGTGTTTGACATAATAAACAATATGCCCTATTAAAAAACTAATACCAATTAGATGTTTCAGTAGTTATAAACAGCTTAATCATTAAAAAATGGAAGTTGTGTTTTTGTAAGATATACAGTACATAATTATTATTTGATACTTAATAAAATTTCATATACAAATAAAATATATTGTATTTGATATTACATATGACACATATAATCTCAGGATACCAAATTATATAAAATATAATAGACAGTTTGGGCTCAGCATCAGACACATCAGGATTTAATACTAAATCTGCTACATCCCAGTTCAGTGATTTTTAAAAAAATTACGTAGACTGTTGAAACCTGTTTCCTCAGCTCTAAAATGCATATAATATTTTGGGGTAAAAATTAAATAATCAATGAATGTAAAGTGCTTAACGTTCTTGTCACATAAGTGCACTATATACAGGAGTGATCATTGTTAAATACTGCGCATACAGTGCCCTTCTGCCAGTCCTTTCTTAGTGATACAGTGTCATGCTGATGAAGACTTGTCAGTAAAATTATTAATTACCTGGAGACTACGTCAGCACAGTTTTACTCATGTTATCACTTAGAATTTGAATTTCACAGTCAATTTTTAGCATTTACTCCAAAATAATATATTTTTGTATTCTGAACCCTTTCTAAGTTTTAAAGAAGAAATACTTATAAAGTGTGTACAAGTCAGTAGTGTGGATTAAAAGAAATTCCTCTATTGGCCCAAGAGGATAATTAGCCAGAGCGATATAACCTCTTTGTATATGAAGATTCACAGGAACCCAACGTCGTTCTGTTTTCTCCAATCAGGATGGAGTTACCAAGAGCCCAGAGAAGCGCTCTTCTCTGCCGAGACCTTCCTCCATCCTTCCTCCTCGCCGAGGTGTATCAGGAGACAGAGATGAGAACTCCTTCTCTCTCAACAGTTCTATCTCCTCTTCTGCACGGCGGACCACTCGTAGGTTTATTTTGGTTTGGCTTCCTTTTCATTCAGTTTTTAAAAATCCCTTAAGTGGAGTACCTTATAATGTACTTATATTTTACATTTTCAAATACAGCCTGTATTTTACATTGGATTATATTTGTCCTAAGAATCAGAAATTCAGACTATCAGTGGATCCAAAACACTTAATTGAGCCAAAACAACTGATGGAGGAAATGAATATATACTACTTTGTTATCCATTAAATAGGATTGACGTAAAGTCATTTTTAGGATTGGTTTTCTCTTCTTTCAAGTTTAAAGTGAAAAAGATAATTTGAAAGGACTAATTAGTACAGAAAAGCAATAGTCAGGGATTTTTTTTTAATATGAAAGCTTAACCTTTATTAGAATTCCAAGTCATAAAAACTAACTGAAAAATCAACAATCAAAATCAAGAATGCTGCTCAATTTGGTAAGAATAGGGGCTTCCCTGGTGGCTCAGAGGGTAAAGTGTCTGCTTGCATTGCGGGAGACCTAGGTTCGAACCCTGGGTCAGGAAGATCCCCTGGAGAAGAAAATGGCAACCCACTCCAGTATTCTTGCCTGGAAAATCCCATGGATGTAGAAGCCTGGTGGGCTACAGTCCATGGGGTCGCAAAGAGTCGGACACGACTGAGCAACTTCACTTTGACTTTGACTTTGCATTCCAGTGAAGCTGTAAACATTGCATGTTCTGTGTGATAGCTTCAATTTCTTTTGATTTCATAATGTAATGCTCAGCAATTATCACATTTTATGTAAAGAATATAAAAATGCTCCAATCATTACTCACTTACATACTGTGTTACTACCAAGACTAGTAATTCAAATTATTTTCCTAAATGTATTTCTATTACCACAAAATAGCTACTATTTATTAATCATTTATAGATGCTGAAATCTTCAGATACATTTTTCAGTCAATTCAATTAAAATGCTGATGGTCAGGGATTAACAACCTCATTAAATCTACTGATGAGAAAACTGACCTTTTAAAGACTTGGCCAGTACTACACAGCTAGAAAGTGGTTGAATTTGATTTTCAGCCTACTGAATAATTCACAACCTGTCCTCTTAATGTCTTTTATATATTTATTTAGAAGAAATAGTACTAGGGAATTGTTCTATAGAGTCACTCAGAAAATAGTATCCCTGTCATTTAGAAACTATTACAAAATGGTAGAAACATTTGGAGAATAGCATATCTGTCATTTAAAATTCATATGAAAGTGGTGGAAATTGCTACTACTATCACATTACAGTTAATTTCACCACTTATTTTTTAACTCTTTAATAGTAATTGCCTCACAATGTGGGCAATTCAAATGTGGCTATTTTGTATGACACTTAAACTGTTGTGTGTTTTTTTTGCCTATAATGAAAGTATTTATTGTAATGAGAGCAATTGTGTCCTGAAACATTTGGATGTGTGAAGCATTAACATCCTTTGAAATACATGCTAGGAACACTTTGAAATCACTAAAACTCTTTTCACCTTAACATATGTAAAGTATTCAAATGAACTAGCAAAGAAAACCTTTAAGAGTGAGTTATCTTCAGAAAGGAGAATTTAACTCCAAATATTTGGAGTTAGAATTGGGCATCGACAATAACCCCAGGGATGCTGAGCCAACACAAAGGCACCAAGTGTTCCCCAAAGGCACACCTTGAACTGCACTTGTGTTTGTTGCTATGGAAGCAAAATGGCACTTTCTCACACAAATCCCAACTTTAAGCCACTGTGCTCTGCTTTTAAAATGGCATGCATGCTAAGTCGCTTCAGTCGTGTCCACCTCTATACAAATTGCTTCTTATGTCCTGAGCTAACTCTATTTTGACTTTTTAACTTTACTTACATTCATAAGCATATGGCATTGCATTATTTGGTAATGAACATAATTGATACTCTGATAATCTAAGGATATAGGGTATATTTTATCCTGACATAGCAATAGCTAAAAGACATAGGGACAATTAGGAGAACAAGCAATTTGCCTCCTCCCATTTGTCTATCATCTCCTTAAGGTAAAGAATCTGCCTGGAGGAGACCGGGGTTCAAGCCTGGGTTGGGAAGATCCTCTGGAGAAGGGAATGGCAGACCACTCCAGTATTCTTGCCTGGAGAATCCCATGGACAGAGGAGCCTAGCAGGCTACAGTCTGTGGAATCACAAAGAGTAGGATACAACTGAGCAACTGACACTACTACTGCTTAACTGCACAAGGGAATGTTCTAGCATTTTGTACTGCTGTTGAAAAGATTTGAAAGAATGCTGTGCAAGAAGTTTATTTAGCCGAAAGGGAGGGAAAGACATTGTCACTGTAGACTTGACAAGATAAGTAAGAACAAACTGTAACAGAGTAACTCATAAATATTTTTGAATCATTTTAGTAACTTAGATTTAATCTTTTCGATTTCAAAACACATAGGAAACACTCAAATTTGTCATTTTTGATGACTATAATATAATTTATTACAATAAAAATTGATTGATATCTATCAAACAGCAATATTAAGAGCTTCTTAATACTTGTGACTGATTTTTTCTCATTTTCCAGATATAACACAGAACCTTCCTCCTTTACATATTCAAAACATAAAGCCATTTACTCTTGTTGCTATTGAGTCGCTAGGTCATGTCCAACTCTTTACAACCTCGTGGACTGTATATAGCACATCAGTATCTTGTGTCCTTCACTGGCTCCGAGTTTGCTCAGATTCATGTCCACTGAGTCATGAAATAACTCTTAAATATTCCTTTTAGTTAATACTGTTATGCATATCTGGAATATTGCTTCACCTCAGTCTCTATTACAGTAAAAAGTACCTCTATACATAGAGAAATTTTGAATCAAGTTTGTAACATTAAAAAAGAAAATATGTTGAGCTTCTGCTGTGTTCAGGCCCAACAAAAGACACCAATGCTAGGCAGAGGGACAAAGAATAAAGATATGATCCCCCTCCCCAGAAGACCTGAGATATTCAGGAAAGATGAAATGATGGAGAATACATTTGAGGGAGAAATAAGTTTTCTGAAGAGATTTTTCAGAACATACTCACTGACTCAAACCAAGATCAAAACCTTGGCCCATAAACAAACTTTGTAGCCAGGAATCTACAAAAAGCCAAGTTGAATGTGGTTGTATTACCCTGGTCTTGAAATGTCATACTTGTGGAAAGCAATAAAAATCACTAATTTCTCACTTTACTCTTCTCAAATCCCATTTCATAGTTTCCATTGAAGCGTCTACCTATGTCTTTCCCTTCTACTAAAAGACCAAAAGGACACAGGGCAACTTTCCTTTGATATGTGAAAACTGTTCACTGAGAGAGGAAATAGAATTGTTTTGTTTCTCCAGGAGATTGAGCCTGGGTAGATTTATTTTGTCTGCAGACTTGAGCTCACTCCTTGTAAATATTTAAGCAAAGATTATTAATAATTGTCCCCCTTCTCAGGAAGAACTTTCTACATTGATGATGAATTATATCAGATGACTCTAGGATTCCTTCTACTTTACTGATTTTAAAGTTGATGAGTTATATCTTTATCCTCCTCAAAATTTCTAGAAGATTCATTGATTTTACAAAGTTACATTGCTGTCATTTAGTCACTGTGTCCTGTCCGATTCTTGCAACCCCGTGTACTGAGTCCTCCAGGCTCCTCTGTCCGTAGGATTCCCCAGGCAAGAATCCTGAATTGGGTTGCCATTTCCTTCTCTAGGGGATCTTCTTGACCCAGGAATCCAACCTGCATCTCTTGCTTTGGCAGGCAGCTTCTTTACCACTGAGTCACCAGGAAAGCCCCACAGAGTTACATACTTAGCAGTAAAAACTAAAAACCATGCCCTTTCTATAAAATGTTTTTAAAAGTGAGAGAATTTGTATAATATAAACAGTGTAAGTCAGTATTCTATTATTGGAATCAGTGTATTATTTTAAGAGAAAAGACTTTTCAATTTAAGAGGAAAGTTCAACATATATTAAGAAGCTGAGTATCATATCTGTCTTAGAACTTAATGTCATCTGGGTAAGTGAGCCTTAATGTCCTTATTACTGAATAAGAGATAATAAGAGCTGCGTCTATTGTGTATGCACTTGTTTGGTTATCAAATGTTTGGTATTCACAAAAGTTCTTTGAAAAGGCGAGAATCTCCTATTTTAATGAGAGTCTCCTAAGGTGTGTCCTCTTTTTTATATCA